>NC_044282.2:3050371-5450371 GCF_004027225.2 Strigops habroptila | reverse complement strand
ATTCACTGCAAGATTCACATAGAACTATGCTCCTTTCCTTCCACTTCATTGAAATATTCCATTCAAAAGTAGGTAAGAATTACAGATATTATTAATTGGCATAAGAATTTAATTATGAAAGACTGAAAATAAAAGCATGAATGCACTGGCCAGTGATGCTACTGAGGCAGTTATTTCTCACAGTTAAATCAGGAATTAAGAATAAATAAGTAAAAACAAACCAACCAACCATCAACCCAAACATATTTAGTGTTCTACTATCCATTTACCGTCATACAAAATACAAAAATACATTATTTAAGATTTTATTAGTTGTTCATCTTTGGCCTGTTACTTTATGAAAGCTAAGAGATAGCAAGGAGAAAACCGTTTAGGCTTGTTTGTTATCAGAATAGCAATATATGATTACTGAGCTGATCTCATCAGGATTCAGTTTGGAGCCAAAATGATGAGATTAAAGCAGTTATATTAGTATTTGTTTCGTAATGGAATGCTGTGTGATGGTTATTCCAGAAAGCCCACCATAAATTACGCATTAGGTAGTACTTTTGATGCAATGTATGTTTAGTGAACACTCTGCAGCAAAATTTGAGTTCAAATGAAAAATCAACACCATCTGTGACTTAATCCTAGCAAAGCACCTACCAAGTGTAAGGCAGCACTCCCGGCGAAGCTTAAACAAGCACCAAGTGGTATTTCTTGAGTGCTGCAGATACAGCATTAAGCTCTCTAGCCAGATCTCTCTCCCCTCTAATGCCAGCCCACCGCCTCTGACAGAGAAGTGAGCTGCGGGCCCCCTTTTCCGCACTTTAATGCTTTGGGTCTGAGGGGAGGACGGGGGGAAGCACCTGGGGCGGCGGCGCGGCCGAGGCGGCGGTCTCTTCCCCCGCAGCGCCCTCTGCTGGCCCCACGCTGGCGGCGGCGAAGGGCCCTCTGGTGCCAGCGCAAAAGCCCTCCTTACTAAACAAAATGGACGTAATCTCCTCTTCTAGGCTCTAGACGAGTCAGAGAAGGGAAAGGAAAGAATTAAACAGTGACAGACGGAGCGGCAGCGACCTACAAAGGAAAGGTTTGGCAAGGCAGAAACGTAACACAGCAAAGGATTCGGCTGGGAGAACGCGGAAGGAGCGCAGCAGGGCTCAGGGTCCCGGGCAGTAGAAGAACAGACAGAACAAGAACGGCTATCACCACAGCACACAGTCGTACTCCACCATGCAACTCACACCATAAACATTAAAAACATTAACACTTCCATGCACTTTCCAAACAGAACACTTTACACTTAGCCAGTAATTCCATATTTACTACTGGGATTTTTGCCTTTTTAAAAATCCATTTTTAACACCACCTGATGCCTAATCGGCTCAGAGCTTCAGGGTACTCTGATATATTTGCTTTGAATAATATACACCCACAACGCTGAAACGAGGTTTTCTTTACATGTTATATATATGGGCTTTTTTTTTTTTTCAAATGCTTAAATCACATAAGCAAATTTGTTTCTGTTAAAGAATCTCTTTTCAAAAAGCCTTCCCCATTCTATTGGGAAAAATTGTTTTATTCAAACACATGTAAAAGAGTATGTTGCTCTAAAGCATAAGTTATGTTCATTGTCTGGTCTATTTTCTGTAGTACTACAAATCCATATGACAAAGCAAACTTTTAAAATTCATGTGGGTACAAGCCTCTGAAAAGGCTAAAATTCTTCATTCCAGTTTTCCTTCCACAAGCTCTTCTGTTAAGTTAGAAGTAAAATCAGTTAAAATAAAAAGCCAGTAATGTAAAAAATAGCTAACATGGACATAACATACATCTTGACAACATTCAAGAAGACAGATTTTTGTCTTAGAAAATGGTACTGCAGAGAATCATGGTAGAAGCACATGCCAGAGGAAAGCCAAGGTGCCATGCAGACAACTGTGGTCCGTGTGGACTCAGCATGTGAGCAGCAATGTAGAATCTGAGCTGACATAAGTTACAACATGCTACTGTGCATATCCTACAACACATATGGCATGCAGAAGAACAGAGAAGGGGAAAAAAAAAGAACCCCTATACTTTTCTCCCTACAATAAAGTTTAAAGCATATTTCAAAGGTGGCTAAGAAGAGTTAATGTGAATGCGACTTACTAAAATCTGCCCTCCTGCAGCATTCAAGATCCATCAGGGCAATGTGTTACTCACCCCCACTTTCTTTGCCTAGTTTAACGTGCCCAATGTTCATTTATTAACAGATCACATCAAAAGGCAAAAAGTGTTGATAGTCCTACTATACTCTAGTACCACGTTTTCTACCCACTTGAATCAATTAAAAAAAGGGGTGGGGGGGAATTATCAAAGTGGTATGTGGTCAGACTGTGCATTTCTCTCTCCCCCCACACATATAAATACATACATAATTAAAGACAGGCACATACCACCCATCTTTTTGCATTTTACCAGATTCAAATTTTTAGGTCTTCTAATCTTTTAAAAGGAAAACCCCAATCACACTATTTGTTTGATAATGTAACCCCCATTCCCTGAGCAGGCATATACTAAAAAATGATTAAAATGTATACATAGAATGGGCACTTTTCATCAAATTACTGTAGTTGCAGTCCTGTATCAGCCTGTGAAGATGTTTAAATTCCTGGCAAATTCCTTCTGGTACACAGTCATAAACACTAAACATGAAATACTGTTTACAAGCAGCGTGGAGGAGGGCATGAATTACAAGAAAGTAAAATATTGTGGGCACCCATAACATAACATTTCACATATTTGTGACATACATATCAACGTGTCAGAAGTTCTACAATTAAGTCACAGATGCTGTGCATTTGTGGGAGTACAGTGATATGGAGTATAGTGGCACAAACAAGATGTACCCAAAATAACATTTCTCATATGCAGAAAATTACTTATTTGCAAGTATTTTCACTGGAGCAAAAGAAGGAAAAAAAGAAAGAATATTAGCAGTGGTATCTCTGCTTTATTCTTGTCTACTGTCCAGCTATCCTAAGAGACAGGCAAGGAAGCAGAGTTCAGCAATAGGACTGAGCAATGTATTTGTCTGCTAATGCCAGCGAGTTTATAAACCAGGGATAACAAAGCACTTGAACACAAACTTCTCTACATCCATCGCAAATAATTCAGGCTGGAAATATACTGTTTCACAAACCTCATATCTATATATGTTACTGAAACAGCTTCACATTAACCTACTTTTGTCCCAGATCCTAAGTGATAGGAAATAGTCCAAAAGTGATTTAAAAAAGCAACATCACAATTGCCACCCATCATCAGTATCACACTGCTAGTAGTCCCCCACTGGTTATCTAGTGCTCTTCACCACATAGATATTAAACCAGCTTATGGGGGAGGAAACCTCCCTCTTTTCCCGGATGAAAAGCGAGGTACAGAAGTGTGGAGACATTCAGAACAAAACTGTCTTTGAAATGAAGCTGCTTCTACAGCATTATTCATTTGAATAATGATTACATAGTGTACAAGTAATGCAAAAGCTCTTGTGTGAAGTGTCAAGTAACTGCAATTATTTCCATATAGAATGGAAATATGTTTTGCTGTCATCCTAGTCCCATCAAGTACAGGAGTTTTTCAGTGAAAAATGGGTTTTCTTTTCAATAGTATCCATTCAGAACTTCATGGTGTTTAAGCAAAATGTTGCTGGCATTCACGTATGTGTGTGTATACACACACACACACAGAGATCCTGGTTTACAACTCAACCTTCGCCTTCAGTACTGGCTTAAAAAAAGTTATCTCCATCAGAGGAAAAAAATAGGAAAAGAAAGAAGTGCCCAAGCTAGCCCAGAGCAGATACAGCAAAAAGGCAGTAGGTTTCAGGGCAGCCACCTTATCGGTTTCCTCTGGTTTTGCTCCAGCAATCCATGGCATTGCACTCCATTGCTTCTCCTTCCCAGGCAGCGTTTTCACTTGGAAAATGTGGTCTCCTTTTTTCTATTTGGTTTTCATTTCACAAAACCAGTGTAAATCAACAAGCAATGAGACAGACATACACTATACATAAACATAAAACCAAACCATCTGAAACTGACAGAACATACTAGATAAAGAAAAACAAAAATACTGAGATAAAATAACTTGGAGGGGCCTCAACTTCAATACAAAGAAATCAACAAAGAAAATACACGCAACCACATAATAAAAATTGTTACGCTTTTACATAAATGTCTGTTTTAACCAAAAATATATTTACAGCCATTAAATGAACCAGTGTGTCGTAGACAATTGAAAATTAGACCAACATTTGTACCTATGCATATACCACTATACAAAGAAATATTCGGGAACTACTCAGAAATTTGAGGAGTAATTTCTTGGCAGTAACCATAAACTAACAAAATACTCATTAATGACGTGATCCATACAGTCAGTGACTGTTATCTGTAGGCACATATTCATAGGTCAGATTCCTTAAATCTCTTATTGAAATAATGTCCTATTAACAAAAATAATTTGGTAACAGCAAGCAAGCTTAACTGAGGTGAAAGTTCACCTCTCTAGGAACTGAAGAGTATACTTAAGAATTTAATGGGATAGGAAAACATTACATTTAGGAGGGAAGGGTAGGAACAGTAGTGAAAGAAAACGGTAACAACAGAAGATAAACTGATTGCTTTTGAAGACTGATTTGCTCTTTTACTTTATGAAAGAAGCAACAAATAACTCTGCATAAACCTAGAAGTTTCACGACAGCGAGAGAAATTTGGGTAGTTTTCTTGCCACAAGCATTCAGGGTGATAGTTGTAGAATATTGTTTTCCAGACTGCTGTTTTAAGGTTCAAGAAGGAAGGAGGTATAGGGGAAAAGTAGATATATTCATTTTACAGACTTTTGGAGAGTAAGGTGAGAAAATTTTAACAAGTACATTAAATACGTCCCAAAGAAGTCAACAGTGTAAATTAACTGATCGTATAAGGTCTTTCTGAAACAACACACAGGCTGTGTGTTTGTTTATGCACAAGCTGTCTATGAAGAGTTAAAGAGTGGGAAATGGAGGGTAAAGTTCTACTGTCACTGAAATGTTATCTCCATCAATCTGTGTAAATAAGAGTGAAATTTCAGCTGTCCTTAACACACAAAAAAATACTGCCATCACCTCCATTTTTTTTCTAGTGATTCAAATTAAGTTGCTCTTGCAGAAGAATAAAATTCCACACATTATTTAAAGTCAGGTCCAATGCTAAGTGCTAAAAAGTTAATGTATACTTAGTACAAACAAATATCACATTAGCCAAACAAAGTGTTAATCTAAAGGACAAACTGCATTTACTGTATTACATACAGGGCTGTATGAAACGCATGCGGACGAGTGTCAGCAGTGACATACCCCTTGTGTCTGTAGGGACAGAGGTGTGATACGCCGCTTTTCCCACTCATTGGGGCGTGGTTCAGGTGTGGATTCCATGAAATTGCGCTTGAGCTCACTAATGCTAGCCTGGTGTTTCAGTAAGTCGTCCTGGGTCTTATCCAGGTCCTAGCAACCCGCAACGTAAAACAAAGTAGGACAAAACATAACGACAAAAGCAAACTTAACTGGGAAAAATAAAGAAATAAAAGGGAAAAAAAAGAAACCAAACCAAGGAAAGTGCCTTGTGTCTGAAGAGCTTCACTTCTGTGGAGTGCCTAGAAATAAAAAAGTCTAAGGCTATAAAGGAACAAAGATTGGTTTGGGTTTGTTTTTGTAATGAAGAGCCACTCTCACACTGTTTCTTCTGTATTTTAGGGCAAAGGAAAAATAATGCTGTGCTTGGTTATTTAACTGAAGGCTATTTTTATCCAAAATGTGAAACCACCAACCCTCTGAATCAATTATAATTTCCAGTAGTTACTGGCTTTCACCTAAAATTTGTAAGTCCAGAAGCAAACACTTCGGGATATTGCACAACATTACTGAAGGCAGCTGTAAGAAAGAACAGTCTAACCCAAGAAGCGTTATAAAAACGCATCTTTCCTGATATTAAAAGCTCCATGAAAAATATTTCTGTGAAGACAATGCTACAGGGCCGAATATGTAAGCAACTAATACCTGTTTAACTTCGGAGGGACTACTCATTATATCTGTCACGTAGGCTTAAACTCACTAGAAGGATGAGATTTAACGACTTAAAGCCTGGTATCTACCAATTTAAGGACCTGACAGCAGACACACCACTCAAGTAGGGATAGTTTTTGTGCACGCCAATACCAAAGGGGTGTTCTCTCTAAATTGCACCTACACAGGCAAGTGCCAAAGGGGTCACCACAGCATGAATACTGAATTATATTTTGTGATGACCCATTGAGGCTAAGCTGCAGCACCTTGGATCAAATAACTGCAAGCTAGCCTTTCACTTTGTATCAGATAGAGGAGCAGACATAAGGATCAGGAGCTATGCAGAAATGTAACTGTTCTGGTAGATAGGCAAAAATCTATCACTTAGCTTTCTTGAAAATTCATTATCCTTTAAATACAATGCTGGGCTCTGAGCAGCAGATTTCACTCTGCTTTCATAAGCTCTCCTCCTTCCAGCATGCCAGGTCTTGAGAAAAGCCTATGTTGGTTATGCACACACTAACACAAGAATATTTTTTTGGTATTCTGTGCTGAAATTTAAGCCTCAGACCCATTTTTAGTACAGAATTAAAGGACTGCAGATTAAAATGGAATAATATCAATGTAGATATAATTATTAATTCAGCTTTAACAAAAGAATGTAATCAGATACAATAATTTAGGTAAAGAGCTGGGTTTTTTTACAAAGATTTTACATACTTTGTAACTGAATATTTTGAAATTTTACTTGAACATTTTAGTTAGGCTTTTTGTAGTCAGTGCTCACAATACAAAGACACCTTGTCTTAAGTCATGAAAAATCCAAACCCAATACAAACTCATTAGTTCCCGATTTCTTTTCACTTACATGTTCAAATAACAGTTTGGGGCTGCACATCTATTTCCTAATTCTACAAATATTCTCACATGCACTTTGAACACTAAGAACTTCCCCCATTCTGGCAACTCAGTAGGTTCATACTGTGACAGGATCAATGCTTCACTTTTAATCTAGGACTTACAAACGAGACTTTAAATATGACCCCTAAAGTATGTATTTTCTGAGTGAAGTAAAGCCTTATGCCAAAGGCATTCTGTTACACAACTGAAGCTCGTAACAATCACATCATCATTTTAAAACCTGACACAAGGCACTTTTCTTGGACTTGATTAAAGGACAGTTACACAACACAAACTCTCAGTGCTTTAGTAAGTTACACACAAGCAAGTTTCAACAGTGATCAAAAGCTGCAAAAAGCCAGAACACATATTAGTTGGGTTACTGCGATCCATATATCTCCTTATTACTGAACAAACCCAATGTTTTTTTTGAAAACCCAATTTTTGTGACAAAGGGAATTATTTATAGCCCCATCTGGATGAATAAAATACATGAATGACATTCAAAGACAAAGGATTTTCTAAAATTTCTTCAGTTACTAGCTTATGTTAATAACCACAAGTTAAATGATAATGCTTATAACTACAGTCTTTGATAAAATAATCCAGATTAACAAACTATATGGAAATTCAGTGAGAAAGCACTACGCATTAACATACTGTTGAAAGCTCTTTTCTTGTTGCTCATCTTCAATGAAAACCAACCTTTAGGAAGGAGGAGTTACTTCCATTTGAAAAGTGAAAAAAAATAAAGATTTCAGAAGCATATGTAAACATTCCCTTTAAAAATCTGATCCTCACATCCATTTCTCAAAACTCCTACGATCAGTGAACATCAGGACCACAGTTAGTTTTTCCATACTTCTACCACTGCTTGTGCCTCACGAACTCCATTTATTCACATAATGTATGTGATAAAGGTTGATTAAACTGGCAAAAACTAAATACCCTGTTCACCAGAAGATGCCCACATTGAGAAGCAATGTATAAAAATCCCATTTAGGATTATGAATTGGTGTTATAAAGTGTTTGCTTTATCTAAATAGGGCTATTATTCCCAGTTGCCACCTTGAAAACACCTAGCAAAAATATTAAAAGTGTACATTGAACTTTCAAGCTGAAGGGTTTTTTAATTTGTTTGGATATTTTTGGTGGTTTTGTTTGTTTTGAATATAAACTCAGAAACTAGAATGGCAACATGCAACATTTCCAAGCTGTTTTTTCCCCCCATGCACTTCATGCACTGTGTCTGTACAGCCTGCAAGTGACCTCCCATCCCATGCAGCCTGGCAGCCCGTGAGAAGGAAAAGTGTTGCTTATATTATATACAAACCTCCAACATTAAATTGCTATGTCTGACATAAATATTTTCCCCGTCTACTCTCAAGGAATTGCTCTGTGAAATTAAGCCACAAAAACAAACAAACAAAAAGAACCAAACAAAATGAACATAAAATGTACCAGCAAATAAATTAAAAAAAGATGCTTAGAATCAGACAGTTAAATAAAGGAAAAAAATGGCCAGGTGAAAAGGCACGATTCAGACTAAATCCACAGAAAGCTCAGGGTGCTATCAAGGCAGGCAGCTACAGCCAGATTTAACTGTAAAAACCACAACCATGCACCTTTGCTGTGCTTCCTCCTCTTCATATCTCACCACACAAGCACATGGTGAAATTAGCAGGAAAAGGAACTGTTAACATATGCTACCAGACTAACACAGAGGCTTCATCTCCTTGTAAATGCTGCAAAGCGTGCTGTATTTACAGACCTTTACTGTTTCGGCCCCAGCTGTTGAAATTATTAAGCGACTTTGGTCTTCCTTCACCTACATTTGTTGTAGAATGGCTGAAGCAATATTTGGCATAAGTGGCATGAAAAATGGAAGTTTCACACTGTGTCCCTTTCTTGCTGCACTTTTCAGTGTTTTCCCAGATGGAAATTTAAGAATGAGTAATGAAAAAAGGATGATATGCATAATTTCTATGGTAAGTGCCTTTAACTCTGCAACAAGTTGATGCAAAAATGGAATCTGATGCATGAGTTCATTTGGTAAGAGAGTCTAGGATTCAAGTCAAACACCTAAATATCTAGATGTATTTACAAAATGTATTTACAAAGTATCTTAATTATTTTAAGGATGTTGCAGTCTTGGGATGAGTTATTTGCACCCTGCCCCCTTTTTTAGGTGAATATATTCTTCCTCAAACTGCAATGCACTCATTGGAAACGGAAGCTGATCTTTATATCTTACCTACAAGTATTCTGAATACCTTATGGAACAGCATTGTTTAAAATGCAAACAGCTTCGCGGTTTTTCCACAGGTACCAATATCAACTGCTAGTCTTAGGAAAAGATGCATTTAGAAGTCAAAACTGTTCCAAGTACATAAATTTGAAGAGGGGTTCACTTACTGCATATACTGCTGTGCATAATGTGGGACATACCACATTTTAATTTACTTCTTGCTTATCTGGGGTTCTATTTTCTGCAACTTTATGTTACAAATGATGCAAAGTCTTTGAAGACATGTTTTCCATTATTTTAAACTTAGACTGGTGGTTTTAATGGCATGTCGTGTTTAGCATGGTTTTAATATATATATTGTATTGATTTACTCAGTTGAACAAACTTTGTTAAATGTAACATTGAACAGGCCCTCCCCCTTTTTGATTCTATAATATTTGGATTCATATTTCCTTTGAAGATCAAAACACTTTTTTCTAGTGGTATTGCTGTAACATGCACAGTAGACATAAGGAAAGGAGGCATTTTTTCAACCCCTCCAGATGATCGGAGCAATGTATTAGTGTGACTGAGGCTTCTGTACAGCAATTTTAACAAAGTATTTCAAAGAATGTTCAGACTCCAGTGATTAAAGTCTGACAAAATCTGCAATCCCAGCTCATGAACAAAATCAGTCTCCACCTTATCTGCTGCTACAGACTAATCAAAGCACTTAAAAACACAAAAAGTGCCTTGGACAGACTCAAATTTGCGCACACCCTGGTAGACCAGAAACATCTGAAATCTGGATTAACAAAAGTGTTTAAAGTGTTCACAGTTTTCTGAATTTAGCTTTTAGGAATTTCACTTTTCGGATCTAACTAGAATTTGGAGATGTGCATTCCAGTCAATGCACGCAGAAGACATGCGTTTTAATACAAACTGATAGTGAAAGCAGCACAACTTGCAAATAGCATCAAGTAATAATGTATCTATTATTACACAGCACTTTCAGTATTCAGATTTATGTGCTTGTAAACATTTTGAACTACAGAGCAACTCTACCTGCAGCTCAGTATCTGTGGAATTACGCATGCTGCAGGATTTCAGGCAGGAAAGAAAAACCCACAAGCTATCCATCCATTTACTAAATACCACAATGGCAATTTTTCACAAATCGGAAAAGTTAGAAAGATACAGATATACACGTGTGTGTGTGTATTTTTTTATATATATATATATATACAGACATCTACATAGACATATCCATATACTAGGAAGTGTGCAAAACTGAGCAAGCTTCTGGGACAATAAGCATAAAAGCTATGTGCAAGTGTCAACATCTAAGCAACAAAATTACACGCCTCCTCTTCCTCTGCTTTGTCATGCAGGTCATTGTCATTAGAGCCACTAAAGGAAGTTGCCTTAGGCTCCAGGTAGCAGAGGGACAGAGCGAGAGGAAAGGAAAACGTGAGTGAAAAATAAATTGACTGGAAAGCAGACAGAAGCAGCAGGAAGATAAGGAGAAAAGAGGGGATGAAAGAAGGAGAGGTAATAGGAATATAGTGCTGAAGCCCAGGTGGGAGGAAAGAGATGCAAACATCAGGAAGGCTAGGAAAAGTAATATAACCATTCTCATCAAGCAGCGAATGGAAACTAAAAGAAAAGCATCTGATAAAGCTGAATGAGACACACAAGTCAGTGCTTTTGTAGTCCTTTGCATAGATTTTTCCCTCAACAGCTGGGGAGCCTTGACTAGCTACAGGTCCCATAGATTCAAAGGTATTATTCAGTGAAGCTATTTTGTTTTCATTATGATCTGCTGTTTCTTTCATGGAATTGCACTCTGAGGTGTCTGGGATGGTCAGGAGGGGCTCCCCAAAGGGATCTTCCTCAGAAATATCTGAAAGCATGTCCATCTCAGGGACAGGTGACAGGTTTCTGGATGACACAGAATGGATGGGTAGTGATGATGGGTGTACATGAGTGAGCTGGAGAAAAAAATTCTGTGCACGGTGGAAAATGAAAGCACAACAAAGTATGAGTTTGAAGGCACAAGAAAAGGGGAAAAAAGAAGAAATTATTAGTTAGTGAAAATTTTTACTTAGAAGCAGGGATAGCTCTACTAACGCAACAGAAATGCCACATAAAAATAGAAATTCCCTTGCGTTTTACAAGCAGCCAACTTGTTTACTTCCATGGATTATAAAAGGAACCCATTACAAATGTTTTGTTCTCAGGCTATAGAGAATTGTGTACTTTTGAACTGTAATAGTCACTTACAACAGATGGAAGCGGACAGACATTCAAAGGCAGAAAGGTCAAGGGACAGTGCAGTACACAAAAGACAAGCTAGCACTTTGATTCTTGGGTGTATAGCCATTTCTTCTAAGACTTAAAGAGAGCCAGAAAGTTCAAGAAGTATCTGCACTAGGGGGAAAAGAAAGCTGTTCACACAATTGGCACGTGTAATGAAACCTTCCTGAACAGCTTCCTGAAACAACTTCCCAAAATACTGCTTTTTTCTTCTTCTTTTGGTTAAAATATTGAAAGATACTGCCACTTTGAAAACAAAGGAGTACCATCATTTTACCAAGCCCACGGTCAAACCAGCAAATTATTTTACTATTTTTCTCCAATAAGGAAACTCTGTGCTAATTCAAAATTCTTTCAACTTACCAGCAAACAAAAAAAACCAAAACAAAAACCCCAAAAAAACCCCAAGGTGGGGGGTGAGGGGAGGAAGAGAAAGCAACTGTTGGTATTTGTTCCCTTCCTACACTTGAATGCAGTGGGAACATGCGAACTGCACAGAGAAACTCAGCATTCCCTCTAGGAATCAAATGGGTAGCTCACTTGCAAAAATGTGTGAAAACAAAATTACTCGAAATGTGACAAAGTTGTGGAGAACTGCCTGAAAAAGAAAGGCTCTCCAAGAGAGAGGAGCAGCAGATTTTAGCTGACACTCTGGAAGGAAATTTTTACATCAAATCATACAAGATCTAGATTTAATTTTTTGACCTATTCCCCCAGTAGCTCAAACAAACAAGACAAGTAAATGGTTGGTTGTAATAGGCACAGACCAAAGTACTCAACTTTTCACAGAAATCTACTCCTCAGGCAACATACAAGTTTTTAAAGGATGAAATAATTCTGCAATGGCTACTAAAACAATACTGTTACCTACGGTAGTTAAATACAGTCATAATATACCCAACTTCGTAGAATGTACACAGCTGTAGATATACTAACTTTTAAGTCTAAATGAACTAAGGAAATTAATAAAACATTATTTAACCTTTGAAACATTTTTTTTCAAGGACTCATGCAAGCCCACTGAGAACTCAAATTAAATTTCTAGCAATAAAGGAAACACTAGGTCAATGCCATTCAGAAGTTTGTATTTTCTTTTGCATACACACATTTACATTAAGTTAAACCTACAGAAAGCACTTGACAATTTTCCCTTAATATTTTAATATGGTGTTCTGTACGATGCCCAAAGTGACAGGCCACACATGGACACACACCACGTGAACAAATAACTTTGGTGTGAAAGTCAGCCATACCTTTCCATCCTGAGTCAGTTCTAATTGCGGAGTTTTGACTGGGCTTCCATCTTCACCACCTTCATTTAACTTAGCCTGACCAGCAGCTTCACTGTCAATTCCTTTATCTCCAGCAGCCTGCACTCCAGTAGCATGGAAGTCTCTTAGCAGACTTGGGTCTGAGATACCCATGGGAGCTATTAGAGAGCAAAATCATTTTGGTTAATTTAGGTAAGTTGGAACATTTTGGTTTTAAGACTTCTTAACAACGATCATTTTATGGTGATGTTAGCAATGAGCAATACAAGCTACTTACTGACTAATACACTATTTTCCAGCTTCTTGCCTTTGCAGGAAGTCTATGTTGCTGTTCGAGATGAGAATCATCTCCTTGTAACGTAATGTGCACTTACCATGCAAGGGAGAAAAACCTCACAGTATCAGGTAGGTACTTGATTATCAACTTCTTGAGTAGACTTGGAAGACATATTGAAAGTACTGTTCTTGTGATGGTGTAAATCACCATGACAAAAGAGAGAAATAGGCAACAGTGTTTTGTGGAAATTCACTATTTTGAGAGGACTGGTTTAATGCAATACAGAAATAGCAAACAGCTATGCATAAAACTGTCACAGTGTTTTTATTCTGGAACCTTAGCAAAACTGCAGAAACAACAGCTCAGTGAATGTAAGACTTTTCCTGACATGCTCGCAAAAAATGAGGAAATACCGCATATGTATACTTGAATAGAGTCAAAGCACAAGAGAGTGAAGGGCCTTAAATTATTCTTCTCTCTTATTTGATTTGATATACCGTAATATACACATGAGTAGTGAACACAGATGCTACATGTCCGATACAGAATTCTCCATATATTCACAGCAGTGCCATACAATTTAGGCAATGACTAAACTGACTGTTTAGGTTACCTAAAACTGACAAATAACCAAAGTGGCTACTCCTCAGATCACCCATCAGAAACTGAAATTCACATATTTGGCGGTTGACATTCTGGCCATCTGTAATGTCAACATTTTGAACGTTGGTCAGATCAGAACGACAACACGTATGTAATCATTACACTGAAGAAATAAGTCAAACTTCATACCTCCATCGAGGCTTCTGGAAACACGCTTGCTTGAAGTGCGCTCAAAGTACGGAGCTGGCCTGTCTATGAGGTTGCTAGCCTGTCGCGTCTGTGCTTGCGTACGGCCACTGTAGCGGAACTTGGAACCCAAGGTTAGAAACTTTGCTTTTGGAGGCTGCTCTGGTGATACAAGCCTAAAAAGGAATATGAAGAAAATCAGTTTAAAAGACCTTATTTTATGTATTTAATAGGGTACTTTAAAGCTCCTTATTATATTTAAACTTCAGTTCACCATGCACGATATGCGCGCTCCAAGAAAAGATTCTACAATAAGCTCTAAGAACTTAATAAAACAATGCATGTTATTTATTAATTGCAGTTGAGTTGATGCTGATAATCATCACGTTTTCCATAGTACGACTAAGCATCTGGGATCCTTATCTTTTGGTGCTAATGTGGTTAAATTGTATTTTTTGTAGAAAGCTGAGGCCATTGTAGGTCCATGTAGAATACCTCTCAGGTCTCTCTCCTTAAAATGTTACTTACGGTAGAATCTATACATCCCACCTCCACTGTCTCTTCTATATTCTGACATACCAATACAGCAGCTGCTATTCCTCAAGTTAGGGAATAGCATCTCAAAGCTGCATAGAAGGCTGTATCAATTGAAAAAAAAGATCGAGATGGCTGGAGAGTTGTGACCCAACAATAAGAAGTTTAACAAGATAGATTCAGACTCCATTTTCTTTACAATGTCATTTATAGGTTTATATAAGTTGATGTTTTCTGGATATAAGGATGAAAAAAAGGCATATTGTGAAAAGGGTGAACAAGAGATTCAGGTACGAGTACTATTAATGCTGGATTCTGCATGTTTGTACCTAAGCATTAGAGTCAATGTCAGAAGTCAAAGTAACAATGTGACAGAATTTGCTATGATGAATTCTAGTTTGTTCCATCAGTTTTTGACATCACATGCGTTTGAAGAAAAAGATCCTCCATACTTCCCTGAAATCCCTTCAGTATGAGGACTTAAAGCTCTTATTCATCTAACCCTCATTGCTTATGCTTTGTTTTTGAAATCTGGAACTGTTTGACACAGTGCCATCCTTGCTGATGGGTAAAACAGTCATCACCGCAGGAACTCTTCCCAGTCTCCGTTCCTCTAGAAAGGCCTCTCATGTTGCCTCCTGATCAGTGTAGTGCTTCAAATACAGGCTCACCCAGCATGGCTGTCTCCATGGCCTATTCTCCCTCTGTATAAAACCATCAGAATATTCCAGATAGAGCTTTCTGATTTGAGGATCTGAAAAGAATGAGAAGCCACCGTCGCTTCTTGCAGCTGGCTGGCATTGGCTGTATTGGACTGAGAAGCTTCTAGTAGCTTCTCACAGAAACCACCCCTCCGTATTACCCTCCTGCCAGCAAAACCTTGCCATGCAAACAAACCAAAGAAAACTAGGTAGAAGGTTACCATTTTCTCTAAAAGAGGATGTCATCTATGGCCATTCTATGATTCTATGTTTATGGCTCTGTCAGAGCTAGCCAGAAGGATCCAATCCTGCATGCCTAAGATGCATATACGCAGGCACCTGAATCCTGTTGTGTTCCAACAGATTTTTTTAAAGAACACAAAATTCAAGACAAACTAATCCAACCTTCTGCACAAAGGCCGCTGATGAAATAAAATCACTAGTATATGGAGCTTCACTTTCATTGCTTCTATAAAACAACCTTATGCAATCTTTGTGACAATTTATTTCTCCACATGATTTCCAAGAAAGAGTGCATTATGCATTAAGAGGAAGAAGGCTAAAAGGGTTTTTCCAAGGTTATTTCTCTTCTTTATTTTCTAGTCTTGGCAAGGCTACAGCATTAACTGCCAGTTTTTATTCTTCCACCCTGCTGAGATAAACTTTTAATCTTTTAATGTGGAAAAAACAAGAGAACCAATTACTTCCTGATTAAGGGCATTTGAATGGATTTTTTTGTATTACATGCTTAATTACATAAAATAACTGAAGACTATCCTTTAACATTTTAAGACATTCTGAAAAAATCATGAAAGTTTCAAATAAAACATCGTAAAGCAGAATTCTAAGCAGTTTTCTGCAGCTATTGTTTAAATTGGAAGTTGCAGACTAAGCTTAGCTCAAAAGATTATTGTAGATACATAGTCTGACTGTATTTCTTAAAGTAGATTGTTGCTCTTTGAAAATGGTACTGGAATTCTATAAGGTTGTATCACAAGCGAAGCCAATGCCTTTTTGTTGTCATTTCAATATAGTTCAGTAGAAAATTTAATTAATAACTTCATATGCTGGTTGAATTTCCCATATATTAGAAGCTGAATCTTAACTATTTGAGAAAAACTGAAACATTGCAAAAGACAACGCAAGGAGTCTCTCAAGAGAGCTGGAAACTAAAAATGTACATCTAGATTCAATACCATTTAGTGTGGTATCGTATACAAGCTTTACACATGCTCTGAAAGAGCTATGGTCTCTTGGACTGTAGCGGTTGCATGCTGCTTTTTCTCTTTCAAGAAAAATAGAGCTGGATTTATTTTACTGTTTTTAAATCAGGATGACGGCTTCTGAGGATTTTCTGTCAGTGACATCACTGGAGTGTATGGATTTTCAGAATTATTCAAGTATTTGCTACATAATTCTCATTATAATGTCATTTCTACTAAGTAAAAGCCACTTCTGATTGGATTAAAATCTAATTATTTTTATTATGTCAGAATTTCTGTAGCAAGATTATCAAATACGTGATAATGCTCCTAAAACTTACATATTTTCAAATGGTAGTTCTCAGTTTAGGATATTTGACTTCCATAAAATTTGTTTTTTCCTATTCTGGTCCATTTTATTCCTATATAATTAGGAAATAGAGTTTCCCAGCAACGCAAATCATAGCATGAGTTATTTGAAGAGTGTTGATAAACTTTCCACTGCAGACAGAACTGCATGCTATTTGTGGTAACACACATCACCAGCCAAAAAAAGATTTCAAATTTTAAAGAATAGAATGTAACTTAACTAATGAATTCTATCAGATATGAAAAAAATAATAAAAAAAATAATAAAAAAAATAAATCTTTGATCAGGATTTAGAAAAGTACTTCCAAATTACACATTTTGAGACTGACTGCCAATCTCAGCACAAATTCTAACATCGCATTCAAGAATACTCTACATTTAACGAAAATCTGAATACTGAAAACCATCCAGTATGACAGTTCTGGTAATGAACTGCTTAGGTCTCGTGGTCCCCAAGTTCTCTGTCTAGCAAGTATATTCAGCTTAGACTAGTATTCAGCATCAGGATTGCATCTACCTTAAAACACAACTGCTTTTTTCAAATAAAAACACAGGCAACTGAATGGAAAGCTTAACTTTTAAATACCCCAGTTCCTGTGCTCATTTGAAGCAAGAAACTCAGATTCAGTGCCCATTCAATGCATAAGAGAGTCAACCTGAATCTGGGACTCCTGGGCTGCACGGGGCATGTGCACTCCCTCCTGGAGTTTGTGCTATTATAAAAATCAAATCAGGATTTTTTCAAATTCCTTTTCAATGGAGGAAGTAGAAAGAGAAACTATCCTGTGCCTTATTGTTAAAGTGCTCCTTTACAAATAGACCATAATTTTAATGACCAATTCAGAATATTATGTTTATCAGGTGCTGGGTTAAAAAAAAAGGGGGGCAGAAAAAATTATGAATTATTACATAAACAAGTATTGAAGCAATTCCCTGTTCTTTAATGAATGGCTGTGAACTCAGCCCTTTTTATAAATAAGGAAAACTTCAGCTGTAAGCATTTACACTCAGTAGAATATTCTAAAAAGTGAAGTGAATAAAGATTATTGTCAAGCCCTGAGAACTTCTTTAGAAGGTGTATAGTGGCTTTCTAGATGGTCACTCTGAAGAATCAATCTCTCAGGAAATCTTACATATGGTAACTAGTTTAGTCCCATCCTGTTAGCACTCAAAGTTTAAATTAAGCAACTAATTGCACTTCAGACTTCCAGAATTGTCAATTTGGCGTAAGTGACTGTTAGGGTGTCTTCTCTCTAAAAGGTGTTACTGGACTGGGAAATTAGGGGCAAAGAGGGGGGAAGTCTTCTCTACTTTCCTCCTATCCTTTAAAATGAAGATATGAGCATACTTTTTAAAGTAGGGGAAGCAGAGAATTATCATTTACCTGAAAAAAGTATGGTGCTCCACACAAACCTTCCATAACCTTTTAGCAGCCCGATGGTTTGGCAGTTTGAACCCAATAGTGCTCTCAAACTGTTCCGTCTGGAAAGAATCCACAAATAAATTAACCCATTTCCTCATGCTGGCTATTAACTAGCAGGTAGAGTTCAGGTAGTTCCATTACTGTAACAAGCTCTAATTCTCCTGTCATAAGACTTCATAAGATTTAGAAATAATAAAAAAATAATCAGGATTTCCAGCCTTTTAATAATATTATACTTAGGGAGTTAGCTATGATGGGTAATCACATTACCACTTCCTAACTGAACTAATGACTCTTTTGAAAAACCCAATAATGCTTTAGTGCTCCTTGCTCATTTTCTGACTAGTTGCTCGATGTATTTATTTTCAAAGTGCATGAAATAATTGTGCTGCAGGTTGTGCTACACCCTTCCCTTGGATTTAATAAAAGTCCAAAACCCATACTGCAGTGTTAAGCTCATCTAAGCTGTTTCACTATATAATAGTTTCTTGGCAAAAATATTGCATCTATGTACCATCAGTGAGTGCAAGAACAATACATCTGTGTTCCAAAACTTACAAAACTACAATGTTAGTATTGTATTATTGGTATTTAGACTTCTCTTTTGTTTTATTTATACACACAGTAAAAGCCACCTTAAACATTTTAGAGTATAATCTAACAAAGCATTACAGTTTTTGACATTTTGTTAAATTTCCAGTTCCAATGTGTTCGAAACATATTCCCCTCCCCTTCTTAGCAACTTTCATACACTTAGAACACTATCTGAAAAGAAAGTTGAATCCACTATTTCCACAGCAGCTAACAGAAAGAGTTATAACCTCCTACAGGACAACTTAGGCCTTCAGTTACAGCCATAAACTAGATGCGCTGACATTTAGCGAACAATTATACCCAAAGAGGAAGAGAAGCTGGCTCTCTCCCAGGACTGCAAGTTTATATAAACACTCAAGAACATGGCCAGCATAACTAGCTTTTGCTGTAAAAAAATCTTAAGCATTCCAAGATGGCATCTATTAATCAAAGAAAATTCATTTTCTTCTTGGTTTGCATTTAGTAATCAAGCCAGGTGTTTAATACAATCAGTAGAATATGAAAAGGAAAATAAAACGCTCTTAAGTTCTGCCTGAATCCAACATAAGCCTGTGAGAACATCTGGGAAAAAGATGAGGATGTTTTCTTGTTGCTGGATAGAAATGATGTCACAGAGGAAACAGGACAGAAAGGTGCTACTTACTTCTGCTGGCCTGACTTTGATGTAGAAATTACTTCGTTTATAGGAAATCTTCAGAATTTTTGGCCAAGCAAAGCGGTTGATCCGGAGTCTGTCTTTGTAAATGAGCAGGCCATTAGCACATACGCCCAGCATGATATCCACACCTTCAGAATCCTACCACATATGAGACAATTTCATAAAAATCAGTTTAATAACATTCCAAACAAGTAATGATTGCTAGCATACTTTGAGGGAATAATGCAACTCGAATTTATTTCATATTTAAACCTGAAAGACCCCAACAATGAGATTTTTAAAGCAGAAATTGCCAAGTATGTAGATTTTATAGGAAAGGCTTTGGACTCTTAAGTAATGGCTTTGGCTCTCATATGCCATTGCACATGCCACATTTCTGGGAAATTCTTCAATATTCTGGCAAAAGGGACTAAGTTAACAATTTAAAAGCAAGAAAAAGTATGGTGGGTGTGCTACCAATAATTTCAACAAATATTAAAAGAAGAAAAATTAAAACCAGACCTTTCCAACTTAAAAGTCAGTGAAAAAAAGTTGATGATCATGATGATCATTTACAGTCACCTACTATTCCAGTACAGACACGGGAAGTAATGGATACTTGGCTGAAAATATCACCATAGTAATTTCAAAGTGCTGGGGGTACACAATACAGCAAAATCTCATGTCCTCCCCAGTAACAAATCAACTACATCAAATGCCAACACTGTCATCAAGAAGTTGCTTCACTGGCGTAACTAATGCTGCAAGTGGTTCCTGGCAAACAGCAGTTCTAATTCTTGCAGATACTTCACTACAGCAAAAGCAAGCTCCAATAAAACTCTAAAAAACTAAATTCCTTAAAACACTACAAACCAATCGAACTGCCAGCTGCACTTGCGTTAAAAAACCCCAAATAAACAAATAAATGTTCCAGACATAGTTAATGTACATGAATAAAAGTTTGTGTGTATTTCTTTTAAGTGCTTCTAACGAGAACACAAGAAAAAAGTTTACGGAAAATTGCAAAACCAAGTGCACATTGTTTCCGTATGCAACAGAATCAAAAATGTTTTGCCAGTACTTAAAAGTCTTGGGTTTTTTTCTTTTTGGGTTTTTGTGGGGTTTGTTTTGTTTGTTTGTTTGTTGGGTCCGGGGTTTTTTTCCATATAAAGGACTGATATGCTTAGAACACATTAATTTTCCTAATGATTTGAGACTCTGGATTTGTGTGAGGAAGTGGGAGGGGGTTGGTTAGTTGGGTTTTTAACAAAAAAAAAATCCCACTAGAAATGTAAATTTGATTTGACCCTCCCAGAAGAGTGGAAAAAGCACCAAAACCACACTCGTTCCCCCACCCCAATTTTAACTCTCATGGTATTACTAAAACAATTACATATTCTTCTAGGCTTTACTTTATGGCCCTACATCCCCTTGGCATCAAAAATCTGACATTTAAAATGTATGTAGCCACTTCTATAAATAAAATATTATTTCTAAGCTGCACATACATCATGCATTAAGTAAGCTTAGATTTAAAATAAATTCTAAGGATCTTAAAGCTGTAAACTGCAAATTATCATGACCAACAGATAAAAGGCTTATACCTAAAAACTGAGGGTATGACATTTTTTAGAAAATATATATACTATGTTCTTCAATACTAAGCATGTCTATCCAAAACCAGAACAAAACCAAACCAATCCCCAGTACCTTGGCATGATGTAAATCCACTCCATACATGGAGAGTCTCTTCGCATTTTCTAGGAACTGGGAATCCGCCTGTGCTGGAGTCAAGCCCCTAAAACCATTGAATAAGCCTTGAGTTTATTGACAAAAGAACCGAGAATCAAAACTGAGTGGAATCCTGGAATTCAGACACATAGGAAAACCTCAGTTTGTAAGGTATCAATAGCATTTTTGCCCTAATGGGAAAGTGTTCTTTTAAAGCATATTAGATTTCTTTAGTTGCAATATCCACCTTCATTCTTTCAAAATATTCTAGCGCTATGTTGCTTAAACTAATTCATATGAGCAGATCCTTTATAACCGAAATTTTTAAACACATGTAAGAGGCTCTAGTAACACAGAAAAAGATTTCCATAGTAAGAGTAACTTCAGCTTAGCAGTTTTACACATACTTTTAAAAGGATTGACATAAACGTGACAAAGCATAATGATTTCATTTAATCCCACTGTATCTGACACACCTGTGTGTTTTGTGTAGCTCAGCTACTTTCTCCTCCATTTCTTGAGTCTGATTAGGTGCAAATTGGAATTCACTGATATAGTCACTGCGGTGCTCCTCTGGGTCATGATCACCCAGCTCAGCCTGCAGGGTATATGAACCAAGGAGGGTGTGAGTCACAAAAGAACACGGCAGGCGACCAGAAGCAATATCCTGACGAAGCTGTAGGCACAAGAAATACCTGCAAGATACAAGAAAGGAGGGGGGGGAATCAAACAAACAAAACCAAGAACAGACAAAGTGTTACTAACGGCAGGCTTATGAGATATGACAGAATTTATTGAGATGCATGTAATCATATATTTTAAATTAAATCAATGCATTAATAATTCATTACATCTTACATTATTTGAGCATTACTGCCACACAGCAATTTTCACTTCCTTTTTTAACAGTTGATATTACTTTCATAAATAATGTGAAAAGCAGGAAAAATTCTGATTTTCAGTATAAATGAAAGAAAAACTGTATCTAGCTTGTAACAAAAGCTGGCTTAGAACTCCTTTATTTCACATTGTAGCCTGCAGGTATGTAAGGTTTAAAAATAAAACCCATTTGACATTTCCCTTTGGCTTTAATATTCTAACTTTTATATCCCTTGCAGTTCATGAGTTAATCAAGTCATGTAGTAAGAAAAGAAATCTGGTTTAGTACTGAAATCGTAATTACCTGCCTTAAACATACGTATTAGAATTTAGTATTTCAGGTACTGCATACAGACTTCTACCAAATTTAACAAGTTAACAATCAGTAGACATCCTACCCTAGCACAGGGCCTGTAGCAATAGGACAAGGGATAATGGCTTTAAACTGAAAGAGCGTAGATTTAGGTTAGATATTAGGAAGAAATTCTTCACTGTGAGGATTGTGAGGCACTGGCACAGGGTGCCCAGAGAAGCTGTGGCTGCCCCATCCCTGGCAGTGTTCAAGGCCAGGTTGGACAGGACTTGAGCAACCTGGTCTAGTGGAAGGTGTCCCTGCCTATGGCGGGGAGTTGGAACTAGATACCTTTAAGGTCCCTTCCAACCCAAACAATTTTGTGATTCTAATGATTCTATTTAATGCCTATGTATAAAACTAGCTTTTCACCAACCTAGTCTAGGTTATTACTGAAGTACCTTGGATCCCTTAAGCTTCATTCTTAATAGCCTACACCCTTGTTTACTTTATAATAAAGCAGAAGCCTGACAATAAACCACTGGCTTCTTTCATAAAAGATCATTTGCATCTTACCTCCTGCCCAAATCATATCCCCACTTACCATTAAATTCTTTCTTGGGTTTCTTCCTGAAGTTTTCACTTTGCCTTTTTCAACCTTGTTCTAAAAGGAGTTGATGTAAAAGCATCTCTAGTGTTCTAAAGTAATAGCCAAACCTCTTATGGCATCCAGAAATTGAAGAAATTTTATATGGCCTTCAAATTAGACTAACAGTCATTTTTTAGTTTGAAATTAGGAACTATACATACCTAGTGATGTCTTCAATCAACTGTGAAGGATCAGGGGGATAAAACTTCACATTAAAGGTGAATATCCAAGGTAAACCTAAACATGGGAAATGTTGGATTGTTAATCTCAAACAAGCTGAAGAAAGCAAAGAAAGAACCTTACCGAAAAATGTTAGGCAGTCGTATAAATCTTAGATCACTGAATCCTGAGTAAAGTTTTTTTCCTCCTTTTACGGCATATTAGTAAGAAGCATAGAATAGTTTCATTCTCAGGTAGTAACTCATATACATAGTGAAAGATTAGCACATTAAAACAATTTTTAAATAAAGTTTTACAGAAAATTATGTAAATATCAGAAGACGTTTTTATTTTGAAAACTACCATAATATAATTAACACTTTTAAGATATTCTGTGTTCAGAGACACTTGCACTGAATTTGTGTTTATTTCCAACTCCTTGAAGGCTAACAGTCTCCTCCTGTTTAAACTGACTGTTAGTTTGAGAGACTGTACAAAAACTATGAACATGAGATGCCAAAATGAGGTCTGCATTGTATACACAAAGATAAGTAAGTTATTCATATTCACACAGAATGGATGCAGGACAAAAAATATTAACCATTTCTCCTTTAAAATATTTTTTGAGAAACAATACCTTTAGCAACTATAACAGCAATGATATTTTAAGTTTAAATTCTCATGTATTTGAATTGGTAACACTACGTGCACTTTTTAAGCAAAAGCATTCTTAAAACTAGATTAATAATTTGAGAAATCATAAAACATTGCCTTTAGTCATAGCTCTAGATTTAAATAAATTTTTAAGATTTGAAAGCTGAAGTCACTCATCAATAATTTAAATACATTGGCAGAATGTTACTTTACCAGTACTGTAATACTATGTGCAAGAGGAATACATTCATTGGAAAGTACTAATAGTTTGACAAAATGTAGAACTTCTTTGCTAAGTCAAACAGATTTTATTAAGTACAATGCAGATATACATAGGTAATAAAAAAGTCACAAACTAGCAGTCTAGGAGAAGAATTTAATAGTTTGGGTTTGCATGCTGCTTGAAAGCAAATGCAGTTGAGCTTTATTGTATCTTACCAAACATAAAGTAACAGTACAATGTAGGACTGCTAAAAACAATGAAGAAAGATAAGAAAAGAAAACCAGAAGGGCCACAAAGATGATCAGGGGGCTGGAGCACCTCTCCTATGAAAACAGGCTGAGAGAGCTGGAGTTGTTCAGCCTGGAGAAGAGAAAGCTCAGGGAAGACCTTACAGCAGCCTTCCAGTACCTAAAGGGGGCCTACAGAAGTCTTGGAGATGAACTTTTTACACAGGCTTGTAGTGATAGGACAAGAGTGAATGGCTTTAAACTGAAACAGGGTAGATTTAGGTTAGGTATTAGGAGAAAGGTCTTGACGCACTATGGGAGTGCTGAGGCTCTGGCACAGGGTGCCCAGAGAAGCTGTGGCTGCCCCATCCCTGGCAGTGTTCAAGGCCAGGTTGGACACAGGGGCTTGGAGCAACCTGCTCTAGTGGAAGGTGTCCCTGCCCGGGGCAGGGGGTGTGGAACTGGATGAGCTTTAAGGTCTCTTCCAGCCCAAACCATTCCATGATTCTATGAAAATATTATAATCAAAACGATTCAGCAGCCATTTTTGTCTTCCCCTCGCCCCTTTTCTCCTAATGCAAACAATATTTTGGTGAAAGGCCTAGCAAAAATAATCTCTGGTAAAGAGTTAATCATTTTATAAAGCTTGTTAATGATGAATTCTGGACAGTAAATTAGTTTAAATACCTGTGCTACACAGATAAACCATGCTTTGAAAAATGTGTATTTTAACAACAACAAAACCAAAACCATTGAAATGCCATTTCCAACATAATTCTAGAAAAGAGTGCTGACATTTTGGTTTAAGGTTATTTCTTTTAAAAAAAATCCCCTTTTAAAATTTCACGTTAAAGGTGAAGAGGTGCTTTGTGCCAACATTTCTAATGCCTTTCAACATTTCAAAAATTATTTCAGATTTTCAAACAAACATGTCTATTCATCAGAGCACTTCAATTTCTGCTTACATGTGAACCTCTTTCTCCACCTGGCCCCTAAATCATTATTTCCTTTTGAGAGATTAGGGTTTTAGTGCGTCTTAATGTTCCCAGTTATCAATTATTTGTTAGAATATCGATTACTTTGCTTACAAAATAAGGCAGGACTCCTTAAATGAAAAAGCCTAATTTATTGGATGAACACATAGTGCTGAATTGGGTAAAATATGCCTCGTTGCATCATCTACTGCAATGCAGTGTAAGACAGAATGAGGACAAAAATAACTTTAAAAAAAAGTCCAACACTAATTAATACATACAGCATCACAAACGGAATTAAATCTGGAATAGATTAGCCTACTTCCATCATTTATCTCCCAGGGAATTTTCATCATTTAATGAAAAGCTGCTGATAAGGAATAAGCCAAACTGATGAAGAGAAGCACTTGGGCCAAAATGTCGAAGCAAAATAATTCAGGAAGAGTTGTCATCTTAGCAGGACAGTGGGATGGGGAGAGATGGATGAAGGATGTGTCCTATACAGATACTAAACCAGTCTTCAAGTTTTCCTGGAATGAAACAGTATTTCCTGTTTGGAAGCAATTTTTCCTGGTCTAAAACTTGCAATTAAACTAGTTACAGATGAATTCCTGCTTAACATATTCCTCTATCTTGTCAGCATTTCTGCAGTTACCTCTCAGAAAGCACTGTAGCCAGGAGACCTAGAAACCATTTGAAGGAGGAAGAAAAAAAAACAAATCTGTATTCGCTACAAACAGCTAAAAAGAGTGTAAATACTCAATGTATAGACTATGTGAAAAATTTCAGATGTCTACTCATACTAATTCCATAGCTAACCCATTGAAAAAATGTTGTAGTTGGCTTTCTACTAAATATTTTCTGGACAGTTGGTGACCTTATATTTTGCCTGATGACTGAAAGCCCGTCTATTGCCTGAATATAGACTAGCAAGTATATTACAATGGGCACAGTCTATACTTACACTTCTCACTACAGCGTGCTGTTTATAGCCGCATAACTGAGGCATACAAATGGGATTGTCTTCACACAATGATGCACACTATTATGGCTCTTTGAATTGGTGGTCAAGACAAAAAAATAAATAAATCTGATATTTGAAATGGTATGTAGCATTCTGTCCCTGATAAGGCTCTCTGTTTTGATGCTTAATAATATGGGCTACAGAAATGTCAGAAATTTTTCTAACCAGCTTGTTACCTCAAAAATGCTTCTGCGGCAACTTTAGGCACATTCTTAGAGAAAAAGAATGCAATATAACCAACCAGCAAGCAGCATACAAGTAACATGATTCATCCTATTTAAACTGGAAAATCAGTGAGGTCTCTTTTCCAGTAAAGGCTTTTTTTGGCTTTTACTCATGATGTCTCTTGCGCCTCAGCTAAGATTTTTAGGGTACCGTGTGACCAGGACAAATATGTTACTCACAGGCAGATGCAAAAATGCCCCATAAAAGTAAGAAAATTATTTTTATGATTTTTCTTAAAAGTACCAGCAAGAGAACCAAAGAAATAAGGAAGATCCATATGCAGTCCACATTTTAAAAAATGCATAAAAAGCAGAATACTGACAGTCCTGGTTGGACTGAGAAGATTCAGCTCTCAAACTCAGACATCTCAAAGTGCAAAATCATTCTTTATAATTAGCAGGCGTACAGAAGTACCTCCGCAGGAAAATTCTTCCCTTGGCACAGGTACTTAGGTCTCTTCAGTAACTATAAGCCAGACTCCAGTGTAATTAGCTTTGATCAAAATTAGCTATAACTTTTACAGATACATAGTTATTTACATAAAAGATATGGATATAAAATCAAGTGACCCCTATATTTTGGTGCCTGAGCATAACCATACATTTTGTTAGCATTAAAATCAGACAGCTGGAGATGTACATTTAAAATGCAAACACTTTTCTTAATTCTAACTTACCTTAGCCCTTTAGATACAAACTTTAGATTTCTTAGATATCTTAGAACACTGTGCTGCAAAATTCTAAACTCATGTTTCTATTATGGAATTTTACTTATGAATTTATCACCATCTGGTCTACTGCATAATTTGAAAATATACCTATTTAACCATATAATTCTTCTTCTGTATCATCCTCTTTCCTCAGCAGTTGTTTAGGCTGTGTTGCAGAATACACCATATAACCAAGAATGTGGGGGGAAAAAATAAATCCATTTCAACTCCATGACAAGCCCCAGAACTACCTAAGTTGTTGGCTGGCTAAGTATGTCTCAGAATAGGCCAGTATTGCATTTTGCTGTTTTCAAGTTCCCCAATCAGAATGACTGGTTTCCCATTAACAAAAGGACATTGAGAAGAGTCTTCAGCATGAGCAAAGAGAAAGGTTTAAATTTGTAGCCCAAAATTTGTCACAAGCTGTCTTACCTATTGTACTATTTATCTCTTCTAATCCACTTCCATAAAATTACAGGGAAGATTTCCCTTACTCCCCTCAATAATTAAACTCAATCAAGAAACAAGCGAATTAAGTTTTCTGTCTTCAGTCCTTCAGTTAATCACTCTTTTTTCTAAAAAGAAAATGTCTTTTCTGTCACTGGAGCCATTATCTCTTTTGATGCTAGTGGACACAGTTTCTTTTGACCCTAGACTGCTGAGATGTAATTATGTGAGTACTGACCCCCTTCATAGCCAATGGAAGAAAAGAGGCATTTAGTTTGATTCCCCTCTCAGACATCTATTTCAGAATGAACTCAGCCACCTCCTGGAAGTGCCCGTTCCTTAAAAAAACAAGTGCATTTACCTTACGTGGACAAAGTCATCCTATATTAGATCACATTAGTCATATCCTAGGTACAGTGATGAGTTTTAGAATTTTTCAGGCTAAGTAAGTATTCTCTTGACAGAAGACAGTAAGACAATCTTACGGTTAACTTCAAGAGCAAAAAGAAGTTAAATGTATCCTTTATCGGGTGAGAATGCACAAAAAACTCCCTATACCAGTCTTTTCTGACCTCAGAATATCCAAATTCTCTCCAATTTTTATAAGATTCACAACACAGGATAAGCAATATGGAAGTATTTTTTCTAGTAAAAACCACTAATTGTGCTGCAGACTAGAAACAGATTTAACTGACAGAACATTACCTTGGATTTAAACTATTTCACACAGCATACAAATCTAATTTCCATTTGGAAGAGAATTAATTACATCCACACTAAAACCAGGATATATCTAAAAAAATAGCTTCAAAATTTGTTTGAAGAGAAAGATAACCAGATCTGTAACCCAGTTTCATATACTTCAATTATACAAACAATAAAAGCAAATACTTAAGACTTCCCAAAACAGACGCTTTATAATGTTCACATCTCTAATCTTTATCCATAACTGTGAACACCGAAATTGCAGACAAAAGATTGATCTTCAACTGCAATAAACACTATGATGAGATCAGGTTTATGTAGTTTACTCATCCAATTCCATTACAGTGAGAATGAGAGTTATAAAAATACTTATAGAAAAAACTGAGTGTAATACCGTGTGTTCTGTACTAACTGTACGTACAACATCTCACACAGATAAATTCTCAAATTAACTTTACATAAGGGTGAACCACCACACCCCCTGTGAAGTCTGGCATTTGGCTATTCCAAAGTCAGTTGCTACTGCTTGTACCATCACAATATTCAAGCTGAAAGTGGCAATTTTGCTAAAGCCTCAATCCACTTCAGATGTAGCGATTTTCAAGAAGATAGTGACAGAAGTGTAATTACCTTACCTGTCCCTAATTGAATTCATTAGAGGTTTTAACACATGCCAGTGGATGCCCAATTACGTGAGTCAAAAAAAGCCAAGCAATAATTTTCCTGAAGAGATCAGGCTAGCTGAAAGCAAACAAGCTCCTTGCCACCTTTACAGTCCTGAGAACAGAGCCAATAATTTGCACATCATCACGTTAATTAGCCAAAGTAACATCAGTAATTGCTGAGATCCAACATAACTGCTCAGCCAAAGGCCAGCCTGAATAGGTAAGAGATCACATAGAAGGCCTGAGGTCCCTGACTTAGCAAGAGGCAGCCTGATGCAGAACATGACTTGGGGGAGACTAAAAGATTGTACTTTGTCTTCTCCAGCCACAGGTGATACATATATGGCCAATGTGCAGAGTATTGGTATTGCTCACATATAGGAGGGAGCAGAGATTATTGTAAAGTTGCAGACTGACATGCTGAACTCCACTTCTGAATTCATCACCTTTGTGCGTTCAGCACACTAGTGTTTCAGTTTGTGCTGTACAAGACAAAAAAATTAGTTTCTTCATTTCAAATGTTCAAATGGACTAGTACATTTTGGAGGTAGCTTCAATTTATTATGAATGAGTATTTTTGTACATAAGATTTCCATTCTTGTTTCAAAGACAAATATATTTAGAACAAGGCCTAAAACAAAGAAAAGCCTCGCTACTTGATACTCATGTAGCTGGAGGATAAAATTTGTCTGCAGCACATTCCAATATCTGGAAACATTAATGCACTGATTATGAGGAACACAAGTGACAGTATGCTCATCAGTTGCAAATTAGTGTAAGGAAGTTTCTTCTTAAAATCCTGTTTTTAAGAACAACTAATAAAAAGGTGTTCTTATTAGTTGTTTGCCTTATACTCTATGCCTATCAACTCTGAAATGTTACAGACTGGAGAAAAAATGCCCAATACAAGAAACTGGATTCAATCTCCAATATAAAATGAAGGTTTCATGCCATTTGACAAATCACATCGCCTTAAAATACTTTTTGTAGTATATATTATACAATATTAAAAAATGTTGTGTAGTGAATCCAAAAAGCTACCAGGTCAGTGCTTACACTTCAGATTCATGACACATTGTAGGCTAAATAGCATGCAGATCACCACTGAATAACAGCAAGTATCAATATCCTCAATCTTTTGTCAAATACCAAAACCAAACAAAACAGCCTTTAGCCCGTTATGTGGCCAACTACTAGGTTTTTACTGAAGACCTGCAAAGTACAAAGATATAATACCAGTAACTTTGCCTTAATTAAAACGATGGCTTCTACTTGCATATTAGTACATTCACCATTTTAGGTCTAGTTTTCTTATACAAGAGCATGTTGGATCCAAAAAAAATAAATAGTTTCCAAGGAAGCTTCTGTAACTTTCATTTCTTTTCTGAAAATACAAACCACATCTGCCTAGTAAGGAATTTCATCAATTGGGAAAGGCCTAAAGGAAACAGAATTAACACCACTATGATTTCACATGGATTCAGTCTGAAAGGCATTGCAGCAAGACGTTCCCAGATTATGCTCTATTTCATTTCCATTCCAGAGATGATGGAAACATCAAAAAAGCCAGTGCTGGACTGAGCAGTACTGAACAATATACATTTTCTGTAAGACATACTGATTCTCTTTTTATAGTTTCATATTCTGTTGAGTCTTTGAAGTAAGAAAGTCCTAAAGCAACAACCATGACCATCTTCGCAAGATTATATTCTCCATCCCATAACCCAAATATCAACAAAAAGTTGAAAAAAAAATCTACTGTTTCAGGATGCAAAAAGACCGACTATTAGTTGCATATAACACGGGAAAATTTTGGGGCAGCAAAATGGGGCAGCAGGTTTAATGATTAACTCCTGCAACACAAGGCTGAGTGGACAGTGGACAGAAACAGCTTCTATTCTTTGCTTTCTGTTCGAACGCCGAATAATATGTCATTATCAGATATACATTATTTTAATGCTGCAAGCATACAATGTAGTCAACAGCCAGGCTCCTAAGTTTATGAAGAATATTTCTGTGAGGAAATAAAAGGAACATAACATCTGAATACAGAGGTACTTACCTCGAATTTGTCTCTTAATTTCCTTTGAAGAATCTAGCCAGTTCTGAAAAAAAAAACCAAACCCACAACCAACATTTAAAATCACCACGAACTGAAGATGATGAAGTAATTTCATTCGGTGCAATAAAAGTTTGTATTGTTCAGACACCTATTTTAAAATAACCCAGAGAACTCTAAAATTGAACTTGAGATTTGCTAGCAAGCCTCCCCACCCATGCACATAAATGACACTGTGCAATGCCACTCCCTTCATGGTTGTCTTACTGCTTTAGACTATTTATGCCCTGTATTATTAAAAACTGGAGAGTCCTCCAGTGGAGGTGGTCTAGCAAATGACATTTGACAAACAAAATTTTCTCTCATACTCCTTTTATAGACATAAGCAGACTTTCCAGGAATGGCTATGTAATCTCCATGCTTCTGTGCTTATACACACAAATAGAGTTACCTAAGATGACATTTCTCTTGAACTCCAGAGACTTACTATTCGTATCATTTGTCTTAAGGCGTATACATTTCAGTTCTGGTAACATTCAAAGGTGCTCGGAAAAATCTAATCAACTTTCACGCTTTTTTCCTAACCTCCCCCAAAGCAAAGTTCTCTATGAACAAGTATTATGTTAACACTGATAACGCTGGCAAGGTTCAAATCTGGGTACTCAGCTCTATTTTAGGCAATGCAAATAAAGTCAGATTTTCATATTTTAGATGCTTTTTTTCAAACGTGTTTTATCCTCAATACCAAAAATATTTTCATATCATCTGTGCAACCTATTTAACAGCTCACAGCACTTCAGTTACTATGGATATTTGCAAAGACACTTTGTGACTGATCAGCCAAAAATGTAACTTTGGGAAGCGAGACTAATAAATCAGTAACGTATATTCATCAGTCACTCAGACAATCCTGTTTACTAGTTTTACGTATAGATGTTAAAAAATAGACTGAATGAGAGACTAGAAACATAAGCCTTTTAACTGCAGTTACTGAGAATTTACTTTATACAGTGTTTGAACCTTTAATTCACATGGCCAGACACACATACACACACACAGACGTGGAAGAAACACGCATGCACACCATCAGCTTGCCAGCAGGACTTGGCACACATCAGAGTTATGTGAAGTAGGGAAGAAAACTTGTGAGGTCAAGGACAACGTGCATTTCCACAAACCACTACACGTATTAGCAGCTTTCAAGTCAGAGGGGACCTCAGTGCCAGCACAACTGTTGCTAAACGTTTATCTCTACCAATGTTTCTTGCCTAAACTAGCCAGTAGTAGACACTGGGTATAATTTGACTCACCTTCCAGTCTATGGTACCAAACTCCTGATGCAACAACTGTATTCCAGTAAGGTATCCCTTAGTCGTTATTATAGGCTTTTCCACCAAAAGTCAAATTTATTTCAAGGAGACAAAACATAAGGCTACAGTTTTCGGGGTGTGTATGGATTAGAAGAACGTGGAACTGTGTGTTTTTGCACTATTGCACATCTTTGATGCAGATCACCTCTGCTGATAAAGGATGTGGCTTCTATAAATATGACCCAAAATACTAAGTTCCCTGTTGTAAATGACCTTGGTTGAAGTTGATTTAATCACAAATGTAGCATGTATATATTAGACAACTACTACTTACAAATTAAATGTAAAACCTCCTTTCTATAATTTTACAGATGTAATTAAAAAAAAAAAAAGAGAATAATTTCACTCTACTTGCTTTAAGAAGGCTGTGACGTCTGTGTTTCACAGCTACTATAACTCTTCCAGAGATGCACAGTCCATAACATCATTACAAAGGAAGAGATACAAAACACTCCTCCAAAAAATCTGGATACTCTTTATTCTGCTTAAGTCAGAAAAACTACTATCATCTGTTGGAAAAGCCTTGACATGGAAAGGCCTTGGAAGACAACAGAAGTCTTCAAATAATTTTAGCTGAAACTCACTTCAGCTACAGTTTTAAACTAGGTTTTCAGTTTTGGCATGAGTTCTATTCCAAAATGATACAGAGCCATATTCTTCCACTCGCAAGATAACTACAAGTAGCTTAAAAATATCTGCAAGTAGCTTAAACTCTTAAACTGTGGTACAAGTATAGGATAAAGTAAGTAAAGATAGAATATAGCATGGCATAACTACAGCAGAAAACTAGGATTCCTGGGTATATGTTACTTTCAATGCTTTATCACCATGAAGTAGAAGAACATATTATACAGAATATGCTGCAAGGTAAGAAGAATAACCTTTTCTTTGCAGAAGTTATACAGTTCATTTTCTGATTTTACAAACCTAGAGTGAGCTTATTGGAAGCAGACTTTTTCACCAACTTCCATTACTACTCTGTCAAATAAAAACAGATGCTTAGACTCCATTTATATACCTGATTACAGGGGTGGGCTTTTTGCATCTGTGCCTTTTGTTATGGATAAAACAAACACTACTTAAAGAATCTACCTTGAAATAGACCTCTTAATGCAGAATAGACAGGTCTGTCTTTGAAATCGAAAGACAAAGTGTATATACACGACTTTGCTCCAGTAGGCAGAAATTATTTGTTTAATTTGTGATTTGTAAGGTTGTAGATGAGACAAAGTACTGAATTGTCGAAGAACAACACAATGTTCTCTACCAGTACAAAAGTATTTTGTACAAATCCAGAAAAGCAGTATTTCCAGCTGGTGCCCAGAACATAAGAGGAGAAGCTTTCTAACACTTCTGCAGACCAATTACAGTGTGAATGGCACATTCATGAACTTTTGAGGGTGTAATGCAATGAAATCACTACCTAAACTTTAGACCAATAAATTTAACATTTGCAAAACAATGAAGGAAACCATTAATGAGTAATTTGACCTATAGAGTTTTAAAATGTGTATTGAATCTAACAAAAATCTGTCTGATTTGAAGACATGACATCTCTCTCAGCTGCACAGAACACCATAGAGAAAAGTTAATGGGACTTCTCCTCCAATGGTACCCCGATGGTGCATCAGGGAGCAGCTCTAATTCAAAAGAGTGCCAGGCATTCAGTTTCCACACCCCACAGCTGCCGTTGAGTTCAACAGCTGGCTCATAAATGGGTGGCTGTGATGAGTGCACAAGAATGAGAAAAACACATCATTCAGCATTTAGTACTGACTGGCCTAGAGGTCAGAGATATGTGGCATTTTTATCTGAAGAGGCAGTCATAACAGGAGAAAAAAAGGATCAGAGAGAACTGGTACTGAGATGAAAAAACTGTCAGAGTCACAGAGGTGAACAAAATAGAAGGCCCTAAAACCAGTAAAAGTTCCAAGTCCCTGAGCTTTCTTAAGACACACAGTAGCTACCCTTCACATTACCAGGATATATTTATATCATAACCTGTATAAGAACTTCCAAACACAGTGTTGTACAAAAACAGTAGCTTTGAATTAGGTAATCTGAGTGACGACAGCAGTAAAAATAAGCAAGTCTATATCAACATGCACATGTTACAGTACACTGTGCAACCTGTGAAAGAAAGTAAGCTCTTAGTCAAGCGACTAGTTCATGCCAAAACCCACATTTTCAAACTCTTCTTTGAAAACCTGGGTATTCCCACTTACCTGGTAATCACAACTTAGAGCTGCACCAGGGGCATAGTACCATCCACATAATGGCACTTTGGGTAAAATCTAGAAGCATATGGGCTATCCAGCCAAGAAATACCTAAGATAAACCCCTTTTTCTCTGCTACTCACTGGCATTCAAAATCTTGTAGTTCCTGAAGTTCACCATAAACTAAGCTTAGTCCTGCAATAGAAAGTAGGAGGTGGGAAATGCAAATCTGCTAGGGAAGACTCCTTTTTAAGTTTCTTCAAATAATACTTGTATGAAGATGACAAAATCCAACAAACTGTGGTTTTTTTAGTCTTCATAACAAATCAGACCAGGTTTCTCCAGAAGTTTTTGAACAAAAGCCTGCTGCTGTCCATAATTCTGGTGACAAGTGGTCTACTCCTTGAATAGAGTGCTAGAATTAGCCTGCGTATATAAATAACCGAACCACAGGGACCCCATTATCAAGATACTTCTCGCTGAATTTAATGTAAATACCTCATTTGTGAGTGTTGCTACAGTAGCACCTCCATAGTCAATGGATAGGGAGCTCAGGGGCTCATTCGAGCTGAAAGGGACCTCTGGAGATAACTGATCTAACTGTGATTCGAGGCAGAGCCAGCTTTGGAACAGATCAGGTTGCCCAGGCTCATATACAGTCAAGTATGAAAAAACAGATGGGATCTTTTTAAGGTGTGATGCGCTGTTCCTCCATTGACATGACTGAGGAATAGCAAGAAATCTCTTAGTCCTACTAGAAGCACATTAAAAAAGAAGAAGAAAATAAATAAATAAATAAAGAAGACATAACTCTACACCAATCCAGACTTTCCTGCTGCACGTTCAAAAGCCAAAGGCTCCCTATTCCACCTTGTAGGATCTACTCAAGTGGGCTATTTCTTGGTTTAGTTCAAGGATCCCAGGTTGCTATTAGACTTATCCTTTCTTGTCAGAGATCGGACTGCTCTTTTATGGTATTTTGCTGTGTGTATATAGTACAGAAGAAAAGCAAAAGCTTCCAGACCAAGTATAGTACTCATGTAATAATGTTTCCTGCTACAAATACGGAGATTAAAAAGAAATACAATTTTTTCCACTTCAGCATGTGATTATTAGTCCATTTACTTTATGAGGGAAAATATAAGCTCAGGTATATCTTTACTTCCCGGGCCAAGTGGCAGCCACCCCATAACTAACTGTAAATGCTCAGATGCTGGGAAGATCTAAATTGGCTTTTGGTAATGAATGGAATGCATGCCACCGACTGATGTAAGATTCTTCTCAGCTCAACAATCGAAGTGTGCTCGACCACCCAACATGTAAGCAAGTGCAAAAGAAAACTGAAAATAAGTTACCAAATGGTATTTAAGAGATCCTTTTGAATGATTTCATATCAAAACACCATTCATTTGTAAAATTAGCAGACTAGGACTGACATTTTACAACAGTTTACTCCAATGTTTGTCATTTAATATCTCACAAAACTATTGAAGTCAGTAGCAATTTAGAAAAATAAACAAACCAACCAACCAACCTCTCAACAGGCTTACCTTCTGTTCTGAATTCTCATAAAACAGCAGCCCAAAATAGTCCTTTTCCAGTAAATTGAGATGTTCACACACTTTGTCAAACAGCACTTGGCCTTTTGCTCTTTTCTGAAAGAACAAAAAGAAAAGGAAAAAGTTACTATCAATAAATCGGTAAAATTCTTACAGGTACTGTTATTTGATGGTATTAGGAAAATTCAGAATATCAATAAAATACTTTACAAAGCTGTAGCTTTCTTACGATACATTTTTTCACCATATTGAAAGCTATACATATCACTGACAAATATAAAGACATTTCAAATTTTTTTCAATTATTAAAAAAACCCCACCCAAAAAACAACAGCTTGAATGCACAAGGAAAATTCAGTACCTAAATTGATTTAAATATTTTGCACCATAAAGTGTGCACCATAAATAGCTTTCAGTTTTTCTGGATCTCTTTTTTTTAAATAATGTAAGATTCCTTCATGTGAGCCCACTTCTTCTATATTGTTATCTTCTAAAAATTAATGTACTTCCTATGGTGTTAATTTCTGTTAACTTTTGCTTTTATAGCATTTTGGCATCCATCTCAATGACTTTTATGAATCATGTGATATGAACTCCCAAGGAAAATAAAGCATGTTATCACCTTGAAGAGACAAAAAGAACAAGCAGACCACTAAAAGTCAGTGATCAGACCAGTTAAAGTAGCATACTAGTGTCAGCAGAACATAAGCAACATGTCTAGCTGTCTATATTGCAGAGGTTTTGAGGGACAGAACAGAAGAGGGCTGCCTTCTACCTGTAGATTTATGAACTCCCTCAGTACCCAATAAATCCATTAGATACTCAAAAATAAAAACTAGTCTTAAGGAAGTTTATGCTTCCTAAAAATAGTATTTGTGGAAGTCGGTAACAAAGGGGGGGGGGGGGGGGGAAAGAGATCATATTTTTGTTTGAGGTTAGCTTCAGTATTATAGTCTGCCACTTTATAACTGTAACAGAGAAGTGATCATCATTTTAACACTCTCTTAAAAGGCTGCTTGCTGTAGCTCAGTATTAATACAGCTTAAGCAAACGACAATTAGTACTGAAGCTTTACCTCTTCTTCTTGTCCCTGGAACTGGGAATGTAAGTGAGGCCATCCTGTATCTCCCTAGTGCTGCTAATGAAAAACAGGCCCAGGCACGAGTTCTGTGGGCCAGGTGTTAGGGAAAAGATTTGTTGTACTGGAGATAGATGGAAGCTGATAGGAGATGCAGTTTTAGAGCAGATGGCCCACAGCACACACTGATGGGGAAGATGAGAATTTCCTTCCACAGTTAAAATTTGAACATGAATGGCATGCGGTCTCCCAGTTTGAACGAACTCCTTCACAACTGTTCTGCTATTTGTGGCATTTATCAATGAGGCCTCAACATGGCATTTTCAGAGGCCTGGCAGCTTAAAGGAATTTTTGCATTCGCTCATCCTACAGATTTCAGTAGATGCCACACACCACTGCAATTCCACAGAAACGCCATCAAGTGCCCCTGTGTAGGCCCTCCAACACTGCAGCCATTGTCCCCCACAGACAGCGGCAGCACGCTCACAATATGCCCCAGCTTCGCATTGGCGTGCGGCTCAGCTCCATGGCACAAAGCAGTAAGGCCAGGAGGGGAGGAAGGGGAAGAAAAGAAGGTATGCACTGAGCAAACAGTGAAAGCATTGTTGGTTTATTCCCCAAGACACCAAGGCTTTATTTATTCAAGATCGCATTGTTCAGCAAACATTACAGTCCTGGAGATCAGAAAATTTTCAAAGAAACAAACTCATAAAATGAACACAATTAGTAGCACAAGCATCACAGTAGGGCAGTGGAACTTAGAAGTCAGAGTCACTTTTGAAATGGGGAGCTAGGAACCTTTAGTCTGTTTGGTATTCTCAAAAATTTTATTCTTCAAAGAGACATGGCTATTTCCCACAAGAGTCTGAAGTAACTACTTTGTTTTCTTGACAGCCTCACCTTCAGCCTAATAAAAAAAATCAGAAATATAAAAAAGAACTAATTTGAAAGCAGGAAAAGTTTGAGAGATTGAAGAATCTTAGCCTGCTCAGATGCATGCATCATTTTTCTTCCTAAATCATTGTGCACATCAGTGATCACACCTTGCAAAGGCAAGTTCCAGGTATACGTATTTTCAGTAAAGGAAATGTAGAGATTAGTGCAGAAATAACGTATGCTGTCATTAAGTCCATGTATGGAGTCAGTTGCTAATTATGTAGCTTTTTATAAAGGTCATAAACTAAAGCCCATAGTTAATATTAAATCTTTTGACATACAGAAACAAACAGGCCAAACTTACAGGAAATATATTTCAAGTTTAACAGTAAAATATTGCAGTTTCTTAGGTAGTCATAGTCAACAGAACTTTGATACACTGGCAATGTTCACTGTATCTTTAAAGGTCTTTTTGCAAGTTTATAGCTTCTAAGTCCACGTAAGGAAAAACACAATCATGCCATGAAGGTCAAGTGATATTAGTCTACATTCTAGACAAGAACATGATACAAAGAAGTTACAGCATCAGTAAGTGACATTTGTAGAACTGTTGCAGATTCAAAAGCATAAGAAACCTATCAGTATCAGCAACAGTTCTCATTATAAAATCCTTCTTGTAAAATAAAAGACTCCAAGTTTGCTTTTTATATATAGTTATATAATGTTAAAAATCTGCAGGAGTATTTAATTTGCAAAAACAGTCTTTCAAGTGAATTTTCTTTGTAATCCCTGTGGGAAACAGGCATTACTACATAGTTTACAATACATGGTAACATAACTTTTCTGGAAAAGCCCATGCTCCTATAGGAGAGTATCTCTAAAGACCTGAAGTTCTGTAGAGAAGACAACTGCTCTGATCCAGTCATTTCAGAAGTTAGAAACTTTTTCATAGAAGAGCAGGGAACTTTAAGAAGGCAGCATCATGGTTTGCACAGCTTAATGTTACTCTTCAAACTGGATTCTCTTTCTGTTTCTACTAGTTGTTTGATATGTCAAGTGGTAGTCACAATAGTGTAAAATTATAACTGCTAACCTTATATATATGTATAGATAAGCCTTTATGCATAGGTATGTACATACACACATGCTTGTGGATATAGCATGGCAGACATAAGCGCTGAAAATAAGGAAATCTTAGTCCTGATTCTAACGCTGAAATGGCAATAAAAGCATACATCCATCCTCAGGTCCCGCAAGAACATGAGCATATTCAGCCTAGCTATATAGAAAGTCCAAGAAGTGAGGACAGGCTTGCAGAGCCAGTAGTTTAAAAGACAACAAAGTTATTCCAGTACCCATTCCAACACCGCAGTGGCCACCGCAGCATAAAACTAGGAGTAACAAAGTTTCTATCCTTTACTTCCTTCTCACAAGAACAGCAAACAAGAGCAAAGCAATTGCAGCCGACATACAGAATGGAAATTGTTATCCAATTGGGAATTAGAATAGGGTATTATGGATCTGTTTGGCTATAAAAGAGTTGCCAGCTACAAATACAAAATAAACACTTGCAGCTACCAGTCCCATTCAATGTATTTATCAATGATCTGTATGTAGGAGCTGAATGCACCATTAGCAAGTTTGCTGATGATACCAAACTGGGTGGTGCTGCTGACTCTCTCAAAGGACAAGAGGACTCACAGAGGTATTTAGATACTTTGGAGCACTGGGCTATGATTAATGGGATGAAATTTAACAAGAACAAGTGCTGGATTCCACACCCGGGACAGAGTAACCCTGTAAGTGTATGTAAGAACACAAGTATAAACTGGGAGAGGAGTGGCTGGAGAGCAGCCTCGGGTCCTGGAGGTCATGGGCCTCAATGGCTGAGGGCAGCCTCCCCTGGGACTCCTACCCTATGGGCCCAGAAGACATGTCTCGGTCCATGCCTGAGCAATGTTGTAGGTATACCCGTCTCTGTCTCCTGGATGGGCCTGGGACCTGCACTGTAGAGCTGCTTTCCTGGATGGACCTGCCTCCTCATCCCACAGGCTGGTCATACTTCCCAGGAGATGCCCAGTCCCCATTCTTCTTCAGCCTGAAGCCTCTCAGGGATGTTTCCAAGAGCAGCAAAATTCCCCCAGCCTGATCGAACTTGAGGGCAAGAATCCTTCCCTTGCCTGGCAGGACACTAGTGGGTGTTCCAAAGCACTGAGATCTTCTAGCGACATCTATGCATCCCATTTCTTACAGCTGCTGCTCCTGGCTCTGCAGGGGATGACAACAGCAAACTCTTTAATGTTCCTCAAGAAGGCATGCCATTGGTCTTTTCACTGCTATACAGCTAAAAGGGCCTGTTAGCCTTGGGCACCTCTAGGTGTTCGTGGCTCTTCTCATCTCCTGAGGAGCTGGCATCTGTTCCCCAATGGCTGAGGTAGGATTTCAGTCCATCAGAGGAGCTTTAAATATGCCCCAACTAGGAGCTGGCCTTGCAGTGGAAAACTTCCTTTGCCACTCAGCTCCCAGGGACAAAACTTAGTGCTGTTACTCTTCTCTCAGGCCATGGCAGAAACCAACCCTGCATTTCATTCAGACTTTTCTTAATTCAGGGTCAAACACTGATCATTGTACATTAAGGAAGCATATTTTTACTTTGTATTAGCAACTGTAAGTAACCACAGAAACTATGTCAACTCCAATACATTTCAGTTGTTCATACGTGCATAAAATACAGTCAATGCTGGCATCCTTTAAATGCCTTTTGTTATAAATATTTAATTAGACCACTGTCTGAATGCAGTAAACAAACCCAATAGGATCTTATTTGCTTCTAACTAGTAATCATTATGCAGTTAGCACGCTTTTGTTTGTTTAAACTGTGTTATCTACTAAACCCCAGACTATGTTTAAAGCAGAAAATCTGAACAAATCTTTATCGCAGGTTCCAAATTTAACAAAATTTCCTCTCAACTACCTAAGAAACCACAGAAAAAGAGGAAGAAAAAGCAAGTTGATTCCCCCACCATGAAAGCAAGAGGCACATGTGGATCACCCTGAAAGATTAACAGCTTATACGTGCTCGCACAGATGTCAGTTATCAGAAAAGGAGTAGGTCAAAATTGTGTCACCTGCACTGTGCCAAAAGTTAAAAATTGCTTCTAGAAACCTCAAACATTCCAACAACCTGCTCAAACTGTTAAAATTCAACTGCCATTATGTCTCACAAATATTACACTACTGAATCATGAACTGAAGTTATTTTATCCTTTAATATGGTTCTGTAATTTCAAGTAAGCACAAAGATTTAGTCTTTCACTATTTTTGGCAGATACTACTCACTGCCCTTCATACTCACGTACTTTGACAAAAGTCTGATACACTTGCATGTTGTTGTCCCTGTAAGTGAGCTGAACTCCCTTTAAAGAAAGTGGTAAAACATAACTGAAAGTTCTTAACAGTTCACAGCCTGTGAAAGTTGGTTTAAGTCAGACTCCTCCAGAACTATTCAAACAATAGCTTCTTCTTCCTTCCTCCTCTCCCCGCATTCACACATTACTCTGAAGAGTCTGAGGCTACATTGATCTCTAAGAGTTACAATAGTTTTAGTGCTAAAACATATTAATTGAATTAATTGCTCATGCTCTGCGTATGCACATATTGTGTACACATAACTCATCTACTTTAGTACAATACTTCCATCCAATACTATTTCTTGATGTTGTTCAGAAGTTTCCTAAAGAGAAAGAACTTTAGACATTTTTACCTTAAAGCTACAGAACACAGAAAATAAATGGTTTTTTTTTAATATGGCACTTGTGGACTTATGGAGCTTTATACATTTTAGACTAAAAGTTACAGGGCTTAAATATAATATTTCAATTGAGGTTATTTTGCTTCCTTATGAAACTTTCAGGTTCCTAACCCCCAAAATAAAGCATGTTTGAAGAGTGGCTGACATCAAAGTTCATAACCCAACTCCCACTTAAAATTTTTAATTCCTCAGAGCAAGTAGCCAAGATAGAAAGTAATCATTTACAGACCAGAGAGACCTATTTTATCAACTATCCCAAGATACCAATGCAGAGATGCTGATGATAGAATTGACTGAGAAATCAAAGACCATGAAACGCTACAAGAATTTCAAATTACAATGAACTGAGGAATACGTTTCACCTGGTACAAGGCTTAGTTTCATTACACTGACAGGTCATGGACTTTTCTTGGCAAGAGTGGAGTACCTTCTGTGTTGTATCTACACTGCTATTCAGAGAAGCAGACCTGGAGAAGCTATACTGAAGAAAAAGACTACAAACCAGGTCCTTCAAATTTACACCTACAAAAGCAAAGTAAAAGTATGAAGATAGATGAGGAAAGAAAAATAAACAATCCAAAAAACCTGAAGGAAATCATCACAACAGAGACTTAAATATTTGTTTAAACAGTTCTGTAGAAAAAAACCTATTGACTTAAAGTTCAAACTAGCAAGTTGATACCAGTCAGAAAACTTATTAAGGCAAAATAAAGAGTTCTAAGGGCAAGAGAACAAACAGATTACTCTCAGAAGTAATAAATTAATTTACAAAGTAACCCTCAAAATGGAGAAATATCTGAGATGCACTTTATGTTGGAAGCCAAACATCAACCATGTCAGGCATGCCCCGGGCAACACGAAAGACATGCAAAAACAAGCCGGAAGAAATAATTCTGCTGTCGAACAACACTAGGTGGTTGCAAAAAAGAACCTGGTAATCATCAATATACAAAACATACATGAATTTTTCTCCTGTACTCCTTCAGTTAAAAACAAAGCCACTGCCACACATGGTATCACACAGCTCTCAACTTCCAAGACAAAAAAGATCCTTGAGCAATATTGGAACTATTACAAAAAACAGTATCTGTGATAACCACAACAGAAAACAGGTATCACCACATGCACAAATTGGTTTTGGTCATATCACAGCTACAGGACTTCACCTACTCACCTATATTAACCCCTCTACTTATCTCATCTTCCTATTACAGAATTCAAGTGTTTAGGAATATAGCTGAACTCAGTTTTCAACAAGATAGTATTCTACGACATCCAACTCTCTTGATAAATCCTAAATTCCTAAAAACATCTAGTGAAGCATACAGAGCCTGGTCCAGACCAACCTGTATAGAGCTTTTGCTGCTGAGCCTAAATCTCAGAGATAATACACTTTTGAAAACTAATCCCAGGTAAACTTCTTTTATTAAACACAACCTTAGCCAAAACCTGTAACCTCTTTTCCAATACAATTATTTTATGTATTCTATAGAAGCTCACCAGCATTTTATTGAATAGATCTTTTTTAAGTTTGAATAATATTCTTTCTATAACCCATCAACTTTGAGAAATTAGCCTAATTTAATTTGTACCAAACATGCCCCTTTGCAAAATAAAGAACAAAACCAGCTGCAACTGGGAGGGATGGGGAGGCTGTCTTTTGTATAAGATGTTATATGAAACAAAGTTCAGTTCTTCCCATATCCAAAATTCAAAACTCATGTTATAAAAAATTAAGCATGTTGAAGTGTTTTAAAGCACTGGAGCTGAAGAAATGCAGCCACAAACATGTCTAGAACTAAATTAAGCTCAAAAAGCAAAAGGGAATATAAGCAGGATAGAAATCAAACTGCTGCGTGGGTAGAAGATTAGAGAGCAGTTCCTGGTCTACTGAAATTGCATTTCTTGCTAAGCACTCGGACTATTGTCAGCAGATATTCTGTTCTTTTAGGAAAAATGAAAAACAAGATTGACAGCAAAAAGAATGGAAACAAAAGTTATAAAAAAACCCCCACAAAGTCAGAACTGAGACGCTATCACCTGAACCTATGCTAAGATTACTTTTTTAAATGAAGGAAAATAGAGGTAAATAAAAAGATAAATGTCAGACCAAACGGCTGGCCTAGACCATGAAATTCAATAAGCAGTTACAGAAGAGAGCTGCTATTTTAGAAACTGTTTAATAGGGACTGTAAGGGTTATTATGCCTGAACTCATCTACAGTCCCAAAAAGTATAAAATCTCAAAGTGCAGCCTTCCAATTGGACAAGCGTGACAAGCCAAAGGAAGTTTTTCAGTATTTAGAGATTTTGTCTTACTCAAAAAAGCTAGAGAAAAATGAGCATTTGGACAACAGTGATGAACAGATGAGATTTTATGGAACTGCTTTTTCCTGCAAGTAAAAAAAAGTTGGCAGTTTTCACCTTGCTAGAAGGACCACATACAAAACTATTAATTTTGAGAACCTAAGAAGACAAAACTTTCCCTTGAAAATATGACAAATATTTTATACTGAATTATGTTGCTTCTCCATTTGCACTTTTCCAATTTTATTTAATAATAATTTTATGTTAATACCATGCACACTATCATCAGTTTTTAGTTGACAGAGTATGTGTGTAATGTGCATTATATAGCCATGTTAATAATTTAGACTAATGTTTAGAAGTAATTCCTGAATTATATTTCTCCAATGGCGAAATACAGCTATAATTGTGTACATTAGTTGAGGTTTGAAGGGACCTCTCAAGGTCATCTAGTCTAACAACCCTGCTCACAAGAAGTTGGTGAAGGCCTTGTCTAGTCACCTTTGCAAAGGGTGGTGACTTTACAACCTATCTAGACAACCTGTTCTAGTGCTTGATCATCCTCAATTGATACACCGTCACATTCATGTTTCAATGCATTCAATTTCATGAATTCCCTGTATTTCAGTTTGTGCTCATGTCTTCTCATTCTGTCATTGGGCACCACTGAGAAAAGCCTGGCTCCGTCTTCTTTACTCATCCTCCAGCCAAATATTTATACAGAGTGCCAGCCTCCTCCTCTCCAGGCTGAACAGTTCCACCTCGCTCAGTCCCTCATATGCCAGATGCTTAAGGCCTTTAACCAACATTGCAGTCTTTGCTGTACTCTCTCCAGTATATCCAAGTCTCTCCTGTACTGGGCAGCTGAGAATTCGACCCAGCACTCCAGGTACTGAGCAGAGGGGAAGGACCATCTCCCTTAACCTGCTGTCAACATTCTTCCTTCTGTGCTTCAGGAAGCTGTTGGCCTTTTTTTCTGCAAGGGCCCATTGCTGGCCCATGGTCACCCTGTCCTTTAGGATACCCCTCAGTTCTTTTTGTGGAAAACTGTTTTCCAGCCAATCAGTCCAGCCTGGACAGTGTTGCTCATCACCAGGTGTAGAACTTCATATTTCTCTTTGGAGAACTTCACAAGATTGCCCATTTCTCCAGCCTGCCCAGGTCCCTCTGATGCATCAGCCACTCTTCCCAGTTTTACCCTCGACATACCTGCTGAAGGCACACTTCGGCCCCTCATCCAGGTCATTAATTGCCTTGGAATCAATGCCTTTAATATAGCATTCGTGACCAGCCTCCAGCTGGACATCAGGATGATGACTGCAACCTTGTGAACCCAACAGTTGAGCCAGGTTCCGGTCCTCATCACTCTCCACTTACCTAGCTCATACATCATTTGTCTAGAACAATTATGGGTAAGTGTCAAAAGCCTTGCTAAAGCTGAGACATTCCAATCTTTTCCAACCTAGTTGATTCTATGATTCTAAGCTGGAAAAGTAAAGTTTTTCTTACTAAAACATCTTATAGAGTAAGAGCAGTGCATCAGTACTTTTTGTTTTTCTTTATTTTAAAAACAAAAAAGGCATTATTACCCACGTCAAGATTAACTATTAAGATTGTAGTGAATCTATGGTATATAATAACTGAATTCAAATATCAAATCCTCTTACATTACGATTACACCACTGTTACAAATTAATTGTATAGTATTGTATCTACTAATTGGCCACAAAAGTTGCAGTATTTAGTTACTGCTGATAATCCTATCAGCTTGTACTAACCACAGCATTGATCTATATGCTGATACTGAAGCTACTCTGTCATGGCTTTATCTCCTTTTATGCCTTTTCCCAGCTACTGACTTATATATGCAATAAGAATGAACAATGACAAAATTTAACAAATTGTTTTCTTTCACACCCCTTCTAAGTTATGTAAGTATAAACCGATGCAGTTCTACAAGAAAAAAAATGAACGTGATCGTAACTCGAACAGAAAAGACCCCGAGAAATAATGTATTATCTCAGATTTTATTACTGGTTTATCGTGAAAGTTTAAGATGGCAGTTAGTTAGAAAAAGACAGGGTTCATACCAAAAGCTGCCTGTAAAGTAATAGCAATGTAAACAATATATTTTTCAGTTTTACTTATTAGCAAGTGTATTTAAAGAATTGCCTCTAACATAAATAAAATATAATGAAGTTCATCTACAGTGCACAGTAAACACTGGAAGAGGCATCAGGAATGTCTCAGCCATGGAAATTGCTCTAAACTAAAAACTGTATTACTAGAAAGTCAACCAAAGTAAACTGAGCTTTGCACTTTGTGCTTAGATGCAGAGTTTTTGTTTATTTTCTTTTTAAAGCTTGTATAATTTCTGTTATTTTGTAAAAGCAGAACTAAAACATTTACCCAAACACTGAATATTACGAAAGGGAGACTAAAGAAAAGATCAGTATCAGAAAGTGATCTACTAGGATCCACTGCAGATATCATGAGAGTTCTACATGTATTTAAGAACATGAATTCATCTATAAAATTGCAGTCAGCACTGCTCATGTCTCATAAATTATTCCAATGAACACATAAAACAAGCTGTTTCTATTCCACTTTGTCCCCCTCCTTAGTTAATTTTGCTTCTGTTCTTACAGAAAATTCTCATTTATTACAAATAATCAAACTTTATTTCTTGCCAACCAACTTAACTGAATCATGATAGACTTAAAATACAGCAAAACAGCATTTTTCAGTTGTAAATGCAAAGTGGTATCAGGTAGCGAGCAACTGCATTGTGAATCACTTCTTTTATATATTCAAATTCTTTTATCACTATTACTATTTCCCCTTCCTTTTCTGTCCTATTAAACTGTCTTTACCTCAACCCACGAATATTACTCTTTTTCCTTCTGATTCTGTCCCCCATTCCACTGAGGGCAGGGGGAGTGAGTGAGTGAGTGCGCGGCTGAGTGGTGCGTAGCTGCCTGCGGGATTAAGCCATGACACATAGCAATGTGAATGTAACACTGTAATGAGCTCTCTAGATATACAAAAATGTACTTGTTAAACTATCAGTGCAATGAAAGCAAATTTTCTTCTTCTCTATAAAAAAGAGCTCTCTTTATAGAAACTTGATCTCTTACCTCTAGGTCACAGCTGTATTCCGTACCATCCAGAAGCATCACTTTACACTGCACAGTTTTAATTTTCTTGGGAGACTTCTGAGGAATGTTTTCTGGTTTAGTTTCAGCTGTCTGCACTTCTTTTGTCTCTTTTTTTTCTTTTCCTTCTGGTTTTTCTTCCTTTTCTTCTGCAACTTGCTCCACTTTCGTTTCTTTTCCATCTTCTTTGGCAGGCTATATAAAAAACAGTTAAAAAAATAACTGCAACTCAGGAAGGTGGGTATTTTTAATTTGTTCATAAAACTTTCATTAAAGTTATACACATACTGGAAGCACAATAACCAGAGTAAGCATTAAGGTCTTCCTTTGGGGACCAGATATTCTTGCTCTCAAACCACAGAAGGTCTTTTCCTGGTTTTGGGGTTTGTTTTCTTTTATTTTCTTTAAAATGAGGTAATATTTTTAATGTTTTATTGGTTTTTTTTCCCCTAACAGAAACAAATCTAAGCTCCAGGACTTACACAAAACTAAAAACCAAGCGATTATGAAAATCAGGTTACACCAAATGACAGTATGATTGAGGTAGGAAGGAATCTCTTTGAGATCATCTAGTCCAATAGCTCTAGGGCCCCTTGAGGTCCACCTACAGCAGTTTGCCCAGGACCATACCCCGTTGGGTTTTGAGTATCTTCACAGATGGAGACTCTCTGGGCAACCTGTTTCAGTGTTTGACACACCATCAGGGTAAAAGAGACGTTTTTGTGATTTGATATAGAATGTCATGGTTTTAATTGGTATCCCTTGCCTTTTGTCACTGAACTGCATACCACCGATAAAAGCCTGGCTCCTTTTCATTCCCTCACTTCAGGAATTTATACACATTGGTAAGATTCTCTTTGACCCTTCTCTTCTCCAGGCTGAACAGTGTCAGCTTTTTCAGCCCCTCCTCATATGAAAGATTCTCTATGCCCTGATCACCTTCACTGCCTTAGAAAGTGAGATTTGAGTGTTAAGAACTGACACGCAACTTTTCGAAAAGCAAGACTCTGGAGCACTGCAGAAGGTAGAGTTTGGCTTGGAACTCATCACCAACCTCTTAGAATGAATCGGTAAGGACAGTGACTGCAAGCATGCTTTCTAGGTAAAGGATAACAAAAATTGAGATAAGGACTCAGAGATAATCTGTTTGCTATTTGTTGTGGTTAAATACCACTAAGGAGGTATTTGTGTGATTCAATAGCTTCAGAGACAAAGCTGACTTAAGAAGCTTCTCTGATCCCTGCTCACTTCTACCACAATGATGCAGTTAAATGTTCCTTTGCCAAAGTGTGAGGGTTTTTTATATGTATTGGAGTGAAAAATGGTCTGCCAGAGTAGAAACCTTTAAAACCAGCTACGCCACTCATCTCAACCCAACTGTATTAAGAAAGGCAGACAGTAGCTGTCATTTTTTTCCCCAATATGATCTAACAGAGCTTTACATGAATTACAGAAATCGTGAATCAGACTTCATTAAAATGGCTCCAAATCATCTCTTAGCCTTCCCACACATACCTGTGTTTCAGCACTACTAACGGAGTGGTTTTCTTCTTTGTCGTCTGCTTTAGCATTTTGCTGACTTTCAGCCGCTAATACTTCTAAGCTCTTTTTTGGCTGAGACACCCCCTCTGGTGTCTGGCATTCACCTTCTTCAGCTGTTTGTTCCCCTGTGGTCCTCTTCTTGGTCTCATCTTTGGGCTCTGCCAAGGTGTAGGATTTTTGTTTCTTAAGCCAGGGGGGAAGGAAACGAGAAATACCCTTGCTTTCAGGTGAAGTTTTTTCCTTCTTCTGGCTACCTGGACTACTTTGGCTAGTTGGTGCTGGGATAGAAGAAGAATCTTTAACTTCTTCAGACAATGTTTCCTTGGACTTTTGATTTTCTGGAGTCTCTGATGCTTCTTCAGGCTTGTCCTTGGCTTTGTCTGGTCCCAGCTGATCAGAATCTTTCTTTACTTCAGTCTCTGAGCCAACTTCAGTTGTCATTGTCACAACCAACACTAAAAGAAGTAACAATAAAAATAGTTCTGTTATGTAGCATCGCTACTTTTACCGACTCTTAAATTATTTGCAGTAGTTTGTAGTAATAATCTACAAGAGTTTCTAAAGTAAAATTATTTGGTTAAAGAAATACTTCTTTTCAAATTCTCTACTCACAAGTGAAAACAGTAAGCTAAAGCTTAGTGCTCTGCACAAAGATTTTCAAAAGTACTACTCTAGACAGACCTACCAATAGTTTCCTTCCCCTTTAATTTTAACATTATTGGTATTTCTTGGAAAAAATATTGACTAAAATAAACAAATTTTGTTAGCTGTGTGGCACTGTATTTTGCTGCATTACTTTGAGAACTTAATAATTATTTTTTTCCAATTTATTGAAGTGAGCCAACAAAAATAAGCACACCAGGGTCCAACAAACAAAGTTCAAAATGGTTAGATTCCATTAGTTGTTACTGGTACTTATTTACAACCTTCTTAAAACAATTAAGTTTTAAACTGATGGTCTGTCTGTCTGGCCTGAAGGTTAACAGGTTAGTTACAATCACGTGTGTAACTAACACAATGGACGCTCTCTATTATTACAATCGATTGTCATCAATGCCTGCCATTAGAATCAGGAGGCTATTACTTCAGGACTCCTGCTGAATGCAAAAGCTGCTGCCCTCGCCCCTGCCCAAAAAAGTCAAGGAGAGAGTAATCTTATTCAGGCTTGATGCAGTTAACTTGCACAACACTTTAAACTGCACTTCAAGCCAACTGGAAACTAGTTCGTATCACAAGGCGGCAGCAACACTTTGCCTCCAGGTTTCCAAGGCATATTCATAAGTAGTCAGACAAAGTCAGACTAAGCCATTCCCAAGGAGAAAAAGAAGAAAAAAAAGGAAGCTAATAGATGCCTAAATACACAAGAGATATGCCCTTCTGGCAAAAGAGATGAACAGTACTGAGCCAAAGGAAACAAACTCGACAGTTACCTTAGTAAGAAGCTTAGACATGGGAGCCTTTAACCACCTACAGGCAAACTCATACTAAGCATGAATCTTGAGACCAAAAGTAACTATAGGTTGTGGACATTTCTTTGTTTTTTACTTTAAACTTCACCGTTTAAAACAAAACATTTGCCGATTGGGGAAACTGAAGGAAAAGTTAATATCTTTACTCCTACAATAGAGATTTCTGAATATATGTCAAGCTTAAATATTAGTTATGTAGCCATTTCTTTCGCTTTTTATAAAACCCTTCAAGTTTTAATACTATTAATAAAGCTTGTGATAGAGTATTAATATTTAAGTATTATTTATCTCAGAGATAATAGGCCTCTGAAAAGCAGGTTTCCAATGAATTTGCTATTTAAAGCCACATATTAGTATGCTAGTTTTAAAGCTGCTACCAGTCAAATTCCATTTTGCTGTCACCTTCATATACACAGAATTGCTGCTGTTCTTCCCTAATGGTAGGTATCAATCTTAATAATGTAAAAAATTATTATTAAAATGAACAATATATAGAGAGCTAGAATCAACTTTCCCTAAGAGAAAAATCCAAACTTCTGCTGATCAGAGATTAGCAATCCACTCCACTTAATAAAGTCAAAATGGAGATTTCATTATTAACAGACATGGTGGTGATTTCTTTTTCTCATGCATCTCTAAGAATGAACCAATTTCTCCTCAGAAAGTAGCTTGAAAAATTTTAGACAACATGATAAACAAACCTTCAAAGAAGCTACAGGAAAGAAAAACCACTTCATTCTCTGCATGTTTTTTTTACTTTCCAAAATATGCACAAATGCATGTACACACTAACAAAAATTCTTTATACCCCACTCTTAAAATTAAGATCATATTTTGCTTATACAATCAAATAGGAGGCATCTCCAGAGAATTCCTTAGAACTAAGCAAAATAAATCACCCTGTAAATACGTCCCTATGGTATTGTTCTAACAATAAAAGGAACTGAGGATGCCAAGTTACGCATCTCAACTGATTAAATCCAGACAGGATAGCAGTGGGTGGTACAAACTTGCTCAGTGTGAAACAAGAAAGGTTCTGCATCTCCAAGTGTCCAGGTTTCATAATCAAAGGTATAGTTAAACGGAGAACTTGGTGTTATACTGCAGAAGAAAGGGAAACTTGTTACAGCTCCTGTCTGAATAGGTCTGTCCACGTTCATTTAAAGCCTTCATTTGATGCCCACAGCAGGAGATGATTTCTTTCACGAGCTGTATTTCCTATAAGCTTGCAACTTCAATGCTTTTCCAGGGGGAAAGAAGTTGGAAATAGAGAGGAAAACCTACAAAACACACATCTTTGTTAAGCCTGTAGATTTCTTTATACTCCCAGTAGTCTCTGGATGAGCTCTTAAGAGATAGATGAATTTACTGAACAAGGGCAATGACCAAGAGTGTAAGAGATAGCTTCCCAAACTTCCCAAAATATCTACCTTCTTTACCACAAGTTCGACACGATTTCTTTTTTCTAGAGTTTCATTTTGGCACCAGAACTACGCATCCCTTGAGAAACAGAATATCAGGTCTATGTGCCCTTCCCTGCTCTGAACAGGCAGACTGCAGACTCGGCTTTTTGGCGAGTCTCAGCAGTAGCCACAGGGCAGAAGCCTGTCAGAGCCCATCAATTTCTCATGCTGTGACAATACTGCCGGAGCTGGGGCCTGAACTGATCTTATGCCATCACAGCCCTTCTTTGTAGGCTTAGAAGGTAATGCATTGACCAAGAGACTACCATGAACAATCCTATGCCACATATTGTCAAAGACACCCAAAAATTATTTCTTATAAAGCTTCACAATTCATGGAGGGGCCTGATGCAATAATCCAGCCGATTAGAGAACTAAAGGTATATTATGATTCAAACTGTTGCCACTGTAATAATATCTCCTGCTAAAAATATTTTTCCCCAACATAAGACAACTAAAAAGCACACTTTCTCCTTATGATTCTGGTCCAAGTGCCTCCTGAACTGGAAGCTTATTTGCAAGGAGGTAACCAGGTGAGCAAACTGCCATTGCCAGTCTGTACATTGGTCAGCAGATGGTGCCATAATAGTTCTAAAAAGCAGTAGCACATTTCAAAGGCCGAACTTTTAACACCACCAATACTCCAATTTCAAGTGTAATTCCCAAATTATGACAAGTAATTGAACGCTTTCACAGGAGTATTAATGTAACAGATTGTAATAAATACAACTTCAGAGCCAGACAGTGAATTGCTCCATGACAAAAAAAAGTTAGTTACATGTGTACATGAACATGTGTGTGCTTAAGTATATATACACATACATAGCATCTAAGCTTATCTCCAAGAGCAGAAATGGCACAAAATGGTGTCTTCCCAAAGGGTCCTATGTCTATCAAATACAGTTTCCAGAGAATTCCAGGTGTGTCACAGTGGTTAGCAGCCCCGGAGTTAATGGCAACTACACTTACAATCATCCTTTTACCTAGACAGTGAAGTCACTATTCAAAACAACAGGTATTTTGTTAGCCCTCACATTTACATCCATGCCCTCCATTACGCAGCTGGATGTCTGCAAGCATACATTTCCCTCCCAAACACAGTAGCCTCCCTGCATGACTAGGAAAACATTTTTGTCCTTATATAAACACTGAAATATCATTAAGTCTCTAGAACTAATTTTTGTAGTGCCAGAAAATTACTGCAAGCATGTCATCATTCCTTGCAATACACAGAATACACAGGGACTTTCCAGAAACACTCTGAGAACTCCCTACGTAGAATGGTGTGAACTTCAATGATACTTCTGAAACGGCAATATAAGACAAGTACTAAAGTAATTCTGAAGATCACTGTGAAAATAAAACAAACTAAAAACAAGGCTATAGACAGCAAATGAAAGGAAACAAAGCTATTTCTCTCTAAAATTGCCAAGTATCTGCAGTCTAGATAGCTTTATTGTGAAAATATTCTATTATGCTGACAAATTCTTATAAAGCATCTCTAGTGAAGTTACCTCAACTCTTTGTGAAGTCAAAGCAGAATCCATGAACATTACTACTTTTCAGAAGCTTTTTCCTGCTAAAGCAGCAGGACACCACCACCTACCTCCTTCCTATCACTCAAGTGCTCTGAGCTTTTCAGAAAACACCTGCTGCAGGCCATCTCTATTTTGTCTGGTGAATAACTTGGTTAACGCAATCCGTATACAACTTCAAAAGATTTGTTTTAAAGGAAAATTCAGTGGAAGAGATACAACTCTCCAGAAAGCAAAGATAACACTATGAGACATGAAAACAAGTGAGAATTCTTTAAAGAGCAGATTAAACAATTCTTTAAACAGTTTTGCTATGCCGGGTAGCAGCCTAAAAACGTGTAATAAAACACAGATAATATTAGAAAGTGCTGTGTCCCGAACTAAATGAAATGCATTGAGAAACTGCATCATCTGTGTAACAGCACCCATACAACATGAAAAGCTCATCATAAAAATAAACCACAAAACCAACCCCAAAACTTTCAGCAAAACCAGAACACAAATACCTTTCAAGTGCTATATGTAGCCAAGTTGTTGATGTGGGCGTCACATTTATTTGAGATTACATTTAAGCAAATAGACATCCTGCAGCTCTCAGTGCTAGTTATATCATATCCAGAGGTAACAGAAATCTGTTCCTTCTGTATTTTCAATCTACAAATAATCCAATAGGACCAAAAAAAAACCCAAAACCAAAATAAAATAAAATAAAATCTTAAACAGCAACTTGAAATTCAAATTAAGAAATCTCTCTCTGCCAGAGCACACATGCACATATATAATCTGTTGTTTATCAAACTAGTTTTGTGCTGTTTCCCAGCACTGAAAAAAAATGTTGTAAGCTGATGAGAATCCAGCTGCCTTTTTGAAAAGCTGTGTTGAAAAAGAGTGAGTGACCCCACCCAGGCCCTGACACTGCTAAATGACACGCTCAGTGGAAAACCGGGATTAAGTTCCAAATTCATTCCAGCAGCCAGAAAATGAACATGGGTCAAGAGACAGCTCTGTTTTCCTGTTATCTGTCCAACAAACTAAGAACACAGTCTGAGAAAAATCTCTGCCCTATCTTTAAAATCCACACTGCAAGTTTACAGTGGGTTTTCACTGTTCACATTAAACCCTCATGATAACCACAATTTTAGAGATTAAAAACAGCAGTGAACATTCATTTGTCCTAAGCAATTTTGTCCCTCCAAACTCCATTCCCATCCTTCCACCCCATCCCATCTCACCAAATGGCTGTTTCTATAACAATGCCACTATTCCACTGAAGCACAGGCAAACACTTCATTTTTTCCAATTCTTGTTAAAGAAAGAAGTGTGTGTGCAGGGGGAAACTGGTGTTCTGTAAATTATTTAGCTTGTTCTGATTTAGAGGTAATCGATTTCTAGATGCCACAGCAAAATTTTCATTTCCAACTTTCAGTCCTTCTGTTTATAATGTCTCGGCAAGATTAAAACCAGTTTCTTTTCATACTTACAACATTAAGTTTACCCTTGCATAAAGTATGTTTCTAAGGCACTTACAATAACATGGTTAATCGAAGCACTTTCCAACTGAGGTTGAAAAATAATGTACTAGTACCTGAGAATTTTTTACAGCAAACTGAGACGCCCCAGTGAAATAAAGCTCCTGGATGCCGGAATCCCAGATGCACATCATTGTTTTGACAAGTATCCATTTCCTCTTCAGTGGGAGTCATATAAAGAATTATTACCACCTCGCATGTTTAGGAAATGTACAACAGCATGCAAAAGAGGGAAATAATCACAATACCAGGACTGAAGGTCAGCAAGAGAAATGAGAAGCAACTAATCTGTGCTTTTGGTAGAACACTGGTGACAGTACCGACAGTCCCCCACAAAGCAGAACACATTTGTAAGTAATTTTCATAAGCAGATATAACCGTTAGCTTCATTTCACCAATATGCCGTGGCTGAATGTCATACAGATGCAGACACTATTGAGATCTCATTCAAAATGCCTGTTAGCTTTTTATTTCAGCTAATCCAACTTAGGAACAATGGCCAGAAACCAACTGAAAAATGCATTAAGACAGTTTGCTCTGTCATGTACAAGAATAGAGTTCAGTAGACAAACATTGTTAACAAAGCTTCAGGGTGTAAACAGAGACACAGAAGTGCCTTTTTTGGCAGCAACATCAGTTCTGTATTTCAACTTCAAAGTGTACTTCATCTTTGCTATCGTCAAATATAAGCACTATAGAGAGAACAGTTCTCTTTGGCAAGCCAGTTCAACAATACTGGTTGATGTTCGCACATTACTGAGGGAAACAAAAACTTGGAAGAAAGTGACATTAAAATAAGACCTTCTTTTATACAGGTGACAGATGTAGAATCTTCTCATGCTACTATTTTTCTTTAATGCCAACTTTCCTGAACCAGGATGCCAGCTGAAATACAAAAAAATCGATACACCACCACTTCCTATCTATAATGAAGTCCGTTTTCAAATACTTGGTTAAATGGCATCCCTGGCAATTAATCTTAAACAAGCTTAATCCAAATTCCAAATAAATGCAAATTTTCAAGCTATACAGTGAAGTATTTCAGGACTTTTGCAGCTAACTTGCAGCTGTGTCTTTGTTGGGTATGTTACTACCAGTATGTGCACCAACTGCTGAAGAACCTGCAGAGATCGTGACACACACGCAATTAAGCGAACCCAGGCTGCTAATGGTATAGCATATTTTATAGAAAATAAATGAAAAGTAGAATAGTTGAAAACATGGTAATTCACAACTGCTGCTGTAAGAATAAACGGTATCTCATACTCCCTGCCAGCTATCCTACATTCCCCAAACCTCAGAGGTTAGCCATCTGAGATGTCTTATGCTGGCATTTTCCCTTTTATGTTTGCAGCTAGCACAAGCTAGCTGAGTCTTTTATGTGCTACTGGAACAGAAGCATTCCACTGAAAGAGCAGAACCAATTTGCTCAGTGTCATACCCCCCTTCCTTCCCTCCCCAATAATTATAATGCACGTAAAGTGATTTATGTAAAGCAGAACACCGCAAACATCTCCCTACATATTTATGTTTACTGGAATATATAATGAAATATTGAAACTACAGATAATACTGCTCTTCAGGAAAGCATGCATCTGCTGTTCCTATGGGAGCATAACATTGCCAATCCCAAGCAACAAAAAGCAGTGAAGGGGAGATGCCTCTTCACTGAGCGAATAAAATTGGCAGCCAAAAGTTCATCACTCCCATAGGCTCTTCTGAATGCTGGTATTTGATTAGAAGAATGAAAATATGAGCAACTTTTAGAAAGTTTCCCGCTTTTCATGGCAATGGCTTCGCCACTAACAACATTTCGACCATGCCAACATCTTTGGGCTAGGCAAAGTAAAATGATTCCCTAGAGGTCAGAAACAAAGCTAATAATACTAACAGGGGGGGAAACGCGAAAGAATTTTATGCTAATAAAGCTGGTTTTGTGCCTCGACTTCAGCACTTAACATGTTTGTTAGTAATCTGAGTGCTTTAGCTGCTTTGTGCTTTTTGGAAGGACATTCCCAGCATGAAAGACTGTAATATAAAACAGATAACAGGATATGCATGAAAATCCCGAGGGAGTAACTATTTAAACAAAGTTTTCTTTGGAGAGTTAGGGAAAGACAACAGATAAGAAAGACTTAAAAGAATAATTCATTTGTGAACACTAAGAACAAGGTGGGGAGGAGTATTTAGAACTGTCCTGTAGACAAAGAAGAAAAGATGGTGACTTGCCAAACCACAACTGCAATGACATTCCCATGTAAATATACATCAAAACTGCAGTTTACTGAAGCAGCCTCACCCATTGCAGAAAAGCCTTTCAATGACCACATACAAATGGGGATGCTCTGTTATTACAGTAAGCTTTCAGGCCAAATTAAGTAGAGGCTTTATTCTGCCTTCTTGGGCTATGTTTTCAGTTCTCATTCTTATATATCCAGAGAAATTTCAAAGCTTTGAAACCATCCAAGGCAAACACAAATCCAAGCTGACAGCAATTCATCATCTGTTTTATTACACAAACCACACAACACAGCATCATGAACACCGTGTCGAAAAGACTCCTTTGTTTGAATGAAACTCCCCATCTGCATTGGTTTGGGGGTTTGTTTGCCTCCTTTTGGGCTCATCAGTTTCGGGCTGACCGACCAAATGCTTGAAAGCATATTTACCACACTGTTCTCTATGGGTGTGCTTCTCTCACATTTAATCTTAGATCCAACACCATGATAGAGCTCACAGTCGTGCATTTCCTCCATCCTAAATATCTGAATTTTCCTTAACTCTGAAGTATTTTGGAATATCAAGCAATAAGAAAATGAAAACTGGTAATTCATTTAAAATTTTCCTTGACCATAGTACATCAGCGAACAACTTTCTCTGAAAGAGCATATTCTTGTGTGGAAGCAATGGGAAGGATATACTAATGAAAAGGACAAGTGGCTCAGACTCTTGTTTAAAATTGCATCACGTTCTCTCAGAAATCAAGATCACTTGAACAATAGTTCCCAAACTGAGATGTCAGAGACCAACTGGAGCTCTCATCCAGATGACGTCTGGGATGTGCTAGTCTAAGACGTCTACCTAAACATATGAGCCTCTACAAATAAGACTGAAAACTTCTAGCACTTGGAAAATGTGTACATCTGTGTATCTGTGTTAAGATGGGAGAAATACATCCATATGATATACTTGAGTTTTGGGAAACAGGATGAACAGCATGTGAATTAATGTTCAATAAATTCAGTAACAAGCGGAAATGCAGTAAAAGGGAAGGACTGATGTTATAGCTCTCAATTTTCTCTGCATTTTATTATGAACGAAAGCAACTTGGGAAAAAGAAGCTAACAAACAAGCTAAAGAAAGTAAAGACACCACTGGAGAGAAAGTCAGGAGTAAAATATGGGATGGGGGAGGGAAGGAGAAAACAGGAAACAGACACTGAAGACAAAACAGGAAAAAAAGGTCATGATTTGTGTAATAGCCAAAAAACTGCAGTGAGGCCAGAAAGGGGGGCGGGGTGGGAAGACACCAGAATCCTGCTATGGGCTAAGTTACATTGCAGAGGGCACCGGACAGACCACAAAGTCTCCAAGCGTTGGTGTCCCTCAAGTGCTTGGCTGGAGGAGATCCAGCAACTGTCGTTTCACCCTCACACATAAAATCCTGCCCAGTAAAGTCATTTAACCACAACAGAATTTGCGCAAGAAAGGGCAAATGCCCACCTACAGGACTGGGAAAAGCAAAACCCTTAAATCTGCTGCCCTTCTGCTATACTGTTTCCACAGAAGAATTTATTTTAAGGGCCTAAAAAATCTCTTTCCTATGTAATGAAATGCGTCACAAAGGGCAATACTTTCAACCCTTTTCCAGTAGCTTCTTCATTTCTGAATATTAATTTCATTACAAGCTTCAAGACCTGTTCTCCTGTTGTCAGACTGAAACAAGTGCAAAAGAAGGAGCACTCTATTTATGTATTTATTTTTAAGCAGCAAATGCTTGCTTTGGATTGCCTGAATTAAGCAAAAAGTTGTACTTCCTGGAAAAACTGGGTTAATGTATCCCCAAATCCCTAAACAACAGGATTCTCATTAGTTCACTTCATTTTTCAGGCATATCCACATGTCCACAAGTGTTTTGGTTACATTCAATATGAAGATTTGAGGCACAATTGAACTACCTCTTTGGCTCACCAGCTCCTACATAGTAAGCTTCTTTCTGGTTTTAAAAAACATCATGAATTATATCCCATTTACTTTTGCTGGGGGGCTCAAAGATCAAACGCCTGTCTAAACTATCTGAAGACATGAACTAGAGCGCTTTGTGGTAGTTACAAAATGTGACATACAAGACATGTTCACTGGGACAGTAGTAGAACCAAAACAAAAACAGGTCTCAAGGCCTCCTCTCATGACATCAAATACTTCTAGATGTTCCACACGAGAAGACAACATCATAATTTTTCATTTATTTTCAGTCGAAACCCAGAGGTCACTTCTCTCCAAAAACATAAGGGTGATGGACCACAAAAAGGAGTTTAATATTGCTTAGACAACAGCAATACTTTCACAGCAATACAGAAACGAGAAAGTTGTGACAAGTCTTTTTGATCCGTTTTCATTATCAGATCCTCTAGACATGCATAAAAACTGTATTACATTACAGACTGTCAGTACTGGGTTATGTGGGAGTTACAAAACTTACAAAAAGTTACAAAATGAGCTTTTTTGCTTTTAAAACTGTAACCCTGAGCACAAGTATTCCCAGCTCAATTTCCATTGAAATAACTATCAAAGAAGCTAAAAGTTTGCTCTTGTGAAGTGATGTAACATTTTCCTGTTGAACAATCCAGGCTAATTCATGCTTGTATGATATCACTAAAAATCTGAGGTCAAATTCAAGTCTGAAGGAGACAGACACCACTAACTATACATTCCAGTTCAACCGAATTAGAATTCACCACAGTTATGCACAAACAAACCAAATTCTCAGCTGCATCAGGTGAAGAATTTTAACGTGGCAGATTCCTTTTATGAGGTAATGCTGTCATAAAATGACTCCCTGAGTCAATTAATCTCCATGAGTACATTTACACAGAAACCACTCAATACTTGAAGCAAAATTAATATGCTGTCTTTTTTCCGCAAAGAAATTTTGTGGCATTTCTCATGCATTTCTTATGCCAATTAAAACAATGTTTCATTGTCTTCTTTAACAAAGGAGAATGGATTTTGGATTGCACATGTACAAAATACACTGCAACACTTGAGATGAAAGTTGTAAAGATTATAGTAAACTTACTGGAAAAGAGAGGGAAATGAAACTGAAGGCATTCCTTTTAAGATACACAGATAAGTAATACAGCATGCTCAGGGTGACTTCCAAAGAAGAGTTTCAAATTGCTGAACAGACAAAATAATTTTTCATCCCACAAGGTTATATGAACCAAAATATTATAGCATATTTCACATAAAATGTAAGGATGCTAAGCTATCCAAAAAGACTCCCAAAAAGTTGAGAAGTTAGATATATCAATAATTCTTATTCTGAAAACGCATTACCAGCTTGTTATCCCATGCTTAGATGCACAGATAAGCCTTTTAAATATATATAGTCATACAATAAAGAGAGAGACATTTAGATGGAAATGGTGAAAAAAGAATTATATTGGAGCATAATGTTCCATAATGGGACACAGCTTCCCTAAAATTCCCAGGACATTGCAACAAAGCCGTTTTAAGCTGTGATGTGTGGGCATCACCATTTGCAAAACACAAAATCTTTAGTTTAGTGTATAAACCCCTCTTTCATCCTCTTTTCTTCTCTCTCCCCTCTTGTACCTTCACTTAATCTTATTTGCTTTTTTTAGAACCTTCCTGATTATTGATTAAGTCTTATTCCTTCCACTCCTAATTCCGTAACCATTGTTAGAAAGCCAAGGTGCCAAATTTCGTCAAAAGCCTGGCTTATATCCAGACGGTTTAGGATCTCACCTAAACAAAAAGAACATAAGCCATTCAATATGCAAGCTGGAATTTTCTTACAAATCACATCCACAGCAGAACAAGCAAAATAAGCTGTTTGTGAAATTATGTGAATACTTTAATTTACCAACTGATCAAAACAAAACACCCTCCCCCCCCCAAAAAAAAAACAAACCAAAAAAACATAGTACTTAAAAGCTGTTCAACTAATGGAATTATGCCATAGACAAAATATATAACATGAAACAGCTTCAGAAATAGAGACTGCATTTCTGCAGCTCACTTTTTAATGAGAACTATACTGCTACCTGGTATTGGGGATTTGTTTCTGCCCAAAGCAACTGGAAACCGGTATAGCCAATATATCAAAAAGATGTGCTGAGAGGCTGAAACAATGGCAATTCAGTTCTTCCTTTTCTGTAGATCACACCATATGTTCCAGTTAGTGTTCTCAACATCCCAAATAATTGTGGAAGTGACAGAAATCCTCTTAAAGAGGCAATAAAATCTGAGAACGGTATAAATGACCAGATTTTTCTGCTCTAATCTCCCAAAATATCTTGTTCTGAAAAACATGGATTGATTATGTTCTTGATCCACAGCCTATGAAGACCTCTGCATTCTCCAACTGAAGAGATCACAGGCATCAAAAACCAACACTGGATCTCCTTTCATAGGGAATCTCTTCCAGAACAACCCCTGATTAATGGAGATGAAAGTAGAAGGCCTAAATACATCTAAAAATCTGCCTGAAAAAAAACCCAAGGCAAAGCCTATCTAGAAGAAAAGGATTGTATGCTCTGTTGACGTTGTCAGTGACCTCCTTTAAACTGCCATGGCTGGGATGAATAGCCTAAATCACCAATCCATTTTATGACTGCTCAATCTGAGCCAAGGTTTAAGCAGCATGCTGTGCTGCACAAGGCTACGTTAATCTGTCTACAAGTTAAGATACTTGAAGAGTTGCAATCTGCCCATGCCCAGCAGACAAATAATATTCCTTATCTTCGTTCTAGTCAAGGACTGTGTTTATTTAAGGAGTAAATTTTCCATTTCGAAGAATGTACGTAGAAGTTTCAGGAAAAATATATACTCTGCATTACTCAGAGTAGGTTTTACTGTTTGCAGAAGTCACGGATAGGTGGTAGAAATATCACCTTTTTCTTCTCAATTTTGACCATGCCACTATCTTGAGAATTGGCTCTAACTAATCCTTAGTATATCCTTTAGTAAATGAAAATAAACCCAGCAGGAACAAAAATCAATTATCAAAAGAAAAACTGTAAGAGAGAGAGATGCCATTTGTCTTTTCAGTAATTCCTAGCATTATGGGGCTGTGGAAAAAGAAAGAATACTGAAGTCTTTTGGAAGCTGTGCAATATTTCTTCTACTTAGTGTTTAATCCCTTCAGGAAACACAGCAAGAATAAGAGGAATGCAAACAAATTTTAAGAAGTGGGGTTGGAGCAAGTTTTTCTTCTGAGCACTTTGCTGAGAGTGATCCAAGAAAAGCCCTTAACATTTAAAAAGTAAGTTGATGGAAAAAAGCTAATATTTATAAATGCTGTTTAGAAAAAAAATACATAATTTTGTAAAGAAATGGCTCTGTTCGTATTGCTGTGTTCTTAAAATTCTTTTAGGTTACTTTAGTTGCAGGTGCTCAAAGAGTTCTGAAAGCTAGTATTAAAATGTTAAAATCTCCAAATTCATTAATGAAGTGACCATAAGACTCTGTAAAGCCACTTTCTAAAACCGTTTAATGTTGTCATTTTAGACATCTGTGAAGTCCTTCTACAGTATTCAGTCTAATCTCCAGGAATAAAGAACAGATCCCGACTTCAGCTGGTTGGCAGTAATGCTGTATCAAACTGTGTACATATGCCTGCACATAGATGTTTTCATGATTTTTTCCTCAAGAAACTTTCATTTCTTTTTGTTCAGTAGTTGTTAAAATTCATTTATTTCAGTAGAATGCAACGTTAATGTTACGTTTAGCATTGCTCTTGTGATAATCAATTACCCACACATTCAAGTTATTTTTTACTTTAATATATATTTACTTTTATTAACTTCACTTTATGCTGTTACATGAAAATAATTACTCTATTTGTGATTAATACATCATACTATTTAGAATGAAGTTGAAACCTGTTTTCAAATTGTGTCATAGAAAACTAGAACTACATTATTGAGATGAAAATTTTGCAAAGATACCCAGTTTGATTAGAGACCTGGCGTGTAGAGAATGCATTGCTATCTTCAAACCTGATTTCAAAATTAATCAATCATACTTGCTAAGAAATAGTAACCAGCTTTTAATTTAAGTGTGTCAGGCTCAGCTTCTAACCAGACTCTGAAAACAACATTCCCTTTCTGGAATTATGCGGCCCCCAGGTTCTCGCTGTTTTTCCCCTGTTAATGTCCTTCCATATTAAATCATCTCACTCCAATCCCTTTGGTAAACTAGTTTTGATAAACAGAACAGGTCAAAATCCTTAAAAACTATCATGCAAGAGCTTTAAAATTAAGTTTTGTTCTCTCTACTTTTCAGCCTGCTTTTAAAAACTGTCTACACTGAAAGTGCTAATAGTATTTTAATATATGGTCACTTACAGTTTACAAAGCATCAAGGTCTTTTCTCCACTCCTACTCCCTAGTGTCTAGCACAACTAACAGATAATTCCAGTGGTCCTTTACAGCTGGTCCTTTCCCTATTGTGAAGGGAAAGAAAATGTATTATAGATTCTACCAGGCTTGGCAGAAGCTTGACATGGGTTAGTTTATTAGTACAGATGTATCCAACAGAATTTTGAGATATCCCCATTCTGATTATCTATATTCATGTCATACTTAGCAGGCAGCATTTAGTTCCCAAACAAAACTACATACAGCTTAAGACAGAATATGCTGTATCACAATTTACAGTGCTGTCCTGAACACATACATCAGCACATGAACTTGTATTTGGATGGGTACCTAGTGAACAGCATGAATAGGCGACATCCTTTTCTGCTGATCTAACCATATTGGGGGGGGGAAGTACTGCTGAAAATAAGTTAAAGCCATGGATTTCTTATTCAGAATTTCCCTTTTTAAAATCACATCTCTCTAGAACACGTATGTTCCTATAGCAGTTCTAGTGCTCTGCGCAGTGCAGAAAACCACACAGATTAGTCCCTGTTTACTAGCTGTGCAACACAAATTTAGTATTTCCCAACAGTTATATCAAAATGTATTTCAAAACCACCAGAACTATCAATAATATTAAACATTTTAGGCAAAAAAAGTTAGTTGAGTGTTCCTTTCTCCTTACTGCACTCCCTCCATCCATGTCACCTCAGTACCTTGAGATACTGACACCAGCACAACCCTCCATAAGGCTGGCAGCTCCTCTCCACACAGCAGAGCTTGGCTCCAGCACTTCGCTGAATGCCACACGCAATGGCTCACGAAAGCAAGAAAGGGGAAAGGCAAGGTGCTGGACAGCACAATACACCTCTTGCTTCACTGTTTTTGCTGCAGGAACTGAAAGGTGAAGTCTCAGGAGGGGATGGAGACTGACACACACAACAAAGCAGCGTGTGGAGCGCTGTGCCAGGCCTAGCAGGCTCACCCCAAGCAGCAACCACCACTCATGTTCTGACCCACATCATTTGGTTAAGTCTGAACTGAATTTATATCCATAAACTGGAAAAGTCATTTTAGGAAGGACATCTTTATCAGTCTGCTCAAGATCCAGAACATAAGAAAAGTAATATACAAAGTTCACTGAAGACATCAAGCCTGACACTTCTACAGCATCTACAAAATAGCAAGTGAGTTAGAAAGCGAGTTGTACATAACACATGCTAAGTCACTATGAGAGGAAATACATTGGAAAAGTGATTCCCCATGAAAAGAGTGCTTTTCATGCTTTACTCTATACCTGCATCATTTTTACTTAGCAATGCATGCAAGCACTGTTCTGGTTCTTCCCATCTTCTAGGTTAAAAAAAAAACAAACAAAAAAACATGGCAATAGAAGAAAATGATTTACAAATGCTTACTAAGTCGCGTCTGTGACAGTAACATTACTCTAGGTATACCACATCAACCAACTTAGAGATCTATTCTCTAGCTCATGTAACACTCTGTACTAACAGACTACAATATTTTCCCACTTTGTGCAGAACTCCATTTGCCCTGCTTCTGTAAGTTTAATGGGAAAAGAAACTAAAAACCTATAAATAAAGGATAAATGACAACTGTCATGGTATTTTTCCACTAGTGACCACAACAACAATCAGTGTTAATTAGCAGATCATATATTGGAGTACCCAAAATAAAATAAAATTCTATTTGTGCAAAGATGATAAAAAATCAAAACAGCTCAAGAAATAAGATGATTAATGTTAATTCTTAAGCCTGTAAATATGTCTGACTTACAGAATATTCTTTATCACATTACTTCTGAATAAAAGTGATAAAATTAGTGACTAAATGTTTTTTTCATACAAGTGAATGAGATTTTGGGGCCACTTTCCTTAAAAAGCAGCAAGATAAACAAACCAAAACAACCCTTCAATGGCACTTGCAAAGGTCTTGAAACAGGTGATGTTTACTTTCAGTTCTCAGACCCAGGGAACCTATTCTCAGTCTTTAACTGCTAATAATTCAAATGTTCTAACACTCACCAAAACCCAAACTAGGATTTCATCAACACACTGCTCAGCATCTCCTTTATGCACCACTTTACTCTTTCAGAATAGGAACACAGAAACGCAATGTACTTTCTCTGCTGCTTTGAACAGACAGCTCTCTTTGTAGCCACCCAAAGAATGTGTTCTGCACTCTCTCATAATTTAATCACTGTCAGTCATAACAGCCTATTGTGAAAAATAATCCACTCATTTATTTTATCATCAGTGCACTCAAGCAGGGTCAATTTACGAGCAGCACAGTCACATGCATCAGCCATGGGAGATCCATTACAGAGCTGCTGGAAAGTCTGTGAACAAACAAGTTGCTTTCCTCCGATTATCCATAGGCTAAATCTAGAAGTCTTACAGCCTTCCATACTACTTTCACAGTAGAAACAAAGAAAAGCCTTCAAGCAACAGCTCTGGTGCTTCAACACATGCTCACACGGACAGTGTGAGGCATGGCTAACTATAACTTCGAATTTTAATAATAAATTACAGAACTAATGTCTCATTCAAATCAGGTGCTCAGGGAAGAAAATGCCATCTTAATGCCATCCTAGTAGCTCACAGAACATCCAAGATAAGCAGCACAGCTGTTTGTGCTGAGAGACCAGAAGCATAGCTGCCATTGCAAGTGTAGGAGTTGTTGGGGCTGCGGAAGGTACACCAAGGCTTAGGAGCTATCACGCAGTAAAAGATTCAGGAGCTGCAAAACAGCAACTCAGATCAATACACCTGCATGCATTTAACAAGCCCTGTTCACACAGACAGGCTAATGAAGTGATGCAAGTAATACCAGTAATAGCTGTGAGTGCCCAGAAATGCAGACATTGCCAATCCAAAATCGTCACTGTGTGTTAGTAGTCAGACTAACAGACGGGAGTTCCACAGAAGCTACACACAAGAAACACATGCATACACACTTTTTTTAATGTTTGCACACAGACATATGTATATTATAGTCTTATTTCTCTTGATCAGCCAAGGATTCCTCAGGAAATATCTTCCTACGTGAGAAGTTATACAGATTCATTTTATAATACAGATTGGTCAGAAAATCATTCACATTATTATAAATCCTAAAGCTTTGTAAGAATTTTCAACTGATAATTGTTGAAATTGAACAGTTGACAAAAAGAAAAATCATTTTACATAGAGTAATTCACTGAATCTTGCCTTCTTGTGTGCCATATGCAGAACACCTGCACAATTCCTTGCTCCTTAAAGTTCTCTCATCTCTTCCATTTTAAAAAGAGTATAAATAAAAACATAGTGGTGAAATAAAGCCCAAATTTACAGTGTTAATATTTTCAATCAGGATGTACAGATAAATCTAGAAGTGGTCTGCCACTAGATTTAAAAAGAAACCCAACTAAAGAAGCATCATTATGAGCGCTCAGCCATTAAAGACCCCTGGCAAATCACAGAAGCCTCACCCACCAGTAGGATGATGCTAGGAGGTAACCTACATGGAATACATAACAGACATCACTGCACATCCTGCCAAAGCCCCACATATTCATCTGAAGAAAAATTGTAATAGTACTGCAGATGCTGACAATTTGTTTTACGCTGTGTTCTGCAATGTAGCTGACCAAACCAGCAGTGCAATTGTCACAATGTAGAGACATTAGGTATTTAACTTTGTCAGCAAAGATTCCCAGACAAACCCGAGGAAGTTTCTTGTTTATTGCAAGAAGATTTCACTATGAGTCAGGGTGTAATCAATCATCCATGCAGACACTCAACCACTTCACACAATGCACTCCAGTTAATTAATAGAACCAATGTACTAGGCAGCTGCTTCGGTATTTCTTGTCTTCAAATGAATTTTTGGCTGCTATAAAAACAAACCTGCTTTGAATGCAACTGCTTTCACAATGAAAGTTAGTAAGTGACTTCCATAAGAAATCCACAGCGTATCAGAGATATCTAAGAACATATATATCTACATCAAAATTGGTATCAAGAGCATCATCCCTATTTCCCTATTAAAGGATACTTAATTTAACCTCTAGAAGTGTTTGGTACCATGAAATGTGACTTTTCCCAGTAAATTGAAAATTATATACTTTAAGTTCTCTCTTTGTAAGCAAAAAAAAAAAGACTAATAGCAAAACTTCTGCTTACTTTCTCACTAAGCTACAAATCACCACACTATTCACCTTTCAGGTGTCAAAACCATAAAGAAATAGAGCATACCTATCTGAAGGAACTGAAATCATCTTAATTGAAGCCAATATTTTAGGGGAAACTTTTTAAGGCTCCAAAGGTTACTACTGTTGGCTTTTCCAAAGGAGACAATAAGAAGCAAATTTTCATGCAGTGTTTAGTTTTAAAGTCTGCCAAGTACTCAGAAAAAGGCTGAGAACCAAATCTGGAATTTACTCCCCAATTAGGTCAGGCACATTACCACCTCAAGAAGCAAAAACCACCAAACACACCAAGTCTTTGCCACAGTTAGCATCTCTAACTCAGAAATACTCATGCTTGGAACTCATACACTGAAAATGTAATTCTGCCACTTGTCAATAAATATAAATTCTGAACAAGACAAAGCAACACAAAAATCCACCCCAGCAACCTCATCCACAAAATCAGGCTATTGAGCTTCTCTTCAAAAAAACCTGGGGTTTGTTTGTTTGCTTACCTTTAACTTTGTGCCCCTATTACTTCCCTGATTTACAAGCTTTTCATATGAGAAAGCATTGATGGCAACCAGACTGTGTACCTCACTATGCAGACACCTTATAGAGATATTTAATAAGATTATCTATAAACTCCCAGAAACTTCAAGCCTTGAGTTTTGGAATTAAATCTGAAATGTAATGCTGTTTTCCAGAAATGTCTCTATGGACTTAAGCATAAGACGAACATATTTATATAAGATTTATAAAAGCCTAACTGATTAACTCCACTTTACCCCTTGAGCAACAATGTGGTCCTAGCCAGTTCACAACTACAGCAAATGCAGCTTCTCGCAGCTTAGAAATGGCTCCCCTTCCGAGTCTATAATCAGTGTTGGGCTATCAAAGGGGCCAGCACGGTCACCTGAATCCCCGCTAGTCACAGGGACATCACAGCATCATCCTGAGACTCCGCAATGCCACAGTGGGCCCATGTGGATCCACTGTACTCAGCACTCCCATCCATTAACTACTGCTGATGCTTCCCTCTCCCTCCTTTAAATCAGATATGTTTCAGTGCCTATCAATGTCTATTTAAAATGATGGGTGTTTCTGAAATTTTCAAAATAGAGGAATACTTAACTATAAGGAAAAAAAAAAGGCGACTAGACCTGCACTGAAGATAAGATAGATTCCTAATCTACTTTTCAAAGTTTTAATTGACTGACACAATGCAACTGTTTGCATCAGACTCCGTGGGACAATGAGAAAATTATTCCACCGAAATAAAATTTTCAAGGAAAATTTATTTTATCCTGGAACACACAGCACCTTACTTTGCAATGACTGACTTTTCAGTATCTCTAACCCGAGGTTGCCTTGAAATAGAGTGTTATTAGATAATCAGTTCCAGTTTGAGGTACAATGTATTGCTGAATCTGAGAAATATCCTTCTACAGCACTACAGGCATTGAAAGGTACAATGGATGCATCATTTCAGAACTCTTGTCAGGGCAGCCTTAAGGCTGACACCCAAGTAGTATGTCAGGCATAACAAATACTAATTCTCTTTAAACGGTTGTACTATAGAACAAGTAGAAAACTGTTTTAAAAGTGAACATTTAGTACCTCCAGAAATATAAGGAAGCAAATGACAAGTGAAAATTTCTAGTAGTAAATTTTTTATTGTCATGACAAAACCATCTTTATTCCAGTATTAAAAGCTACTTATTCTGCATTGACTTTTTTCAAGAAACTAAAGACTTCCATGCTAGTTAACATGTTTGATTTATTTGTTGAAGGAGGTCTTTTTTCAGAACACTGTTTTCCACACAGTGGATTTACTGGTTTGGCTAGTTCGTCTGATTCCAACAGCAAGCTACAGCAGTATCATAGGTCAAGCACCCCATTTCTCAAATTACCTTAGCTTTAAGTTTTGTACACGTTGTTGAAACACTAAAGCTTTTCAAGTTTCCTTCAACCTTTTATCCTATGTCTAACATCTCAATAAGCCAAAGAATCAAAAGGAAACTTATTTTAATGAAAAGCAAAGCTATCAGAGGAGATGCACGATATCACTGATTATGAATGCATTTGCAAAAGTAAGCCACACAGACACTTAAACATAGCTGGTGTTCAGTTTTTCCAAGATCTGTCTATTCTGGTAAAAGGCACCAGTCATGTGACTGAACAAGACCATTAACCATTTAATTAATTTGACAGTTTAGGGACAGAGCAGCGCAAATTCAAGGCTTCTCAGCAGTACTGACAAGACTAACTTTTCCAGTCCAATTCATTTTTGCTGCAGCAACAGTACTAGCTTCCACTTCCATCCTTCCTCCCATGGTTTAGGAACCCCAGCGCCCAGCCGCACTGCACAGTGACTCCCGCCCTACTGCTGTCACACCGTGCTCCTGGGTCCTCTCTGGTCACATTTCTGACCTTTGACAGCTTCCCAGAGATGTGCCCAGTTTACACCAGGAGAACACAGAGCTAAGCATACTGCAAGAACCAAGCCTCCCTCTCACAACCGAGAGCTTTTGCAAAGACATACTGTTATCTTACCCCCTGCTACCATAATAAATGCCAGTACAGGATGGAGCAAGATGCAGAGGAACAGGCTGCAGGCCTCACTCAGTGTCAGCTCCCCGAGCCATTCAAGCAGCCCTTGTGCCAAAGCAACCAAAACACAGAGCCTCCACCCAGAGAATCTCACCCTTTGGTTTTATGCTGAGTTTTTGCTGCCCTTATCAGCCCCCCATCCTACATATCAGTTCTGTGACAAAAGACAGTTAAGCAAAGCATATAACAAAGGCAGTCTTGGTCTATACTTTCTCCTTCCAGAAACATTAAAACTATTCCTTTGTCCCCAGTATTAACTCTTGGTTAAAACCAAGCAGCTTTTTGGCAAACTTGTATAATCATTCCCATCAGCTCGCACAGGGGTTTACTTTAAGCATTTCAGTTGAACATTTCTCAGGTGGTGAGAGTGGGTAGACAAGGCAATCAGGCTAACGCTACTACTGAAACAAAGCAAAAAGAAATTAGTATGTTTCCAGCTATAGCTAAATTCACTGTGAATTATTTCACTTGAACCTCCTGAAGCGCCTCAGGAGACATTCTTCTGTATTAAGCTTGCAATTACTCTACAAAGCTACACTATAAATTCTTCATCCTATTACAGCTGTCCCTCGGTTTACAGCTGCACTTTCCCTTCAATACTGCTCTTGATACCTGCACTTGCCAGCGCTTCCCAGCCATAGACTCATTCTTAAGTGTTTAAAAACTGTTCTCCACTGTTCTCCACAATCTGTCAATCATTAAGAGCTCCGCAGTTTAGTCAGAATTTTGTCATAGGCATGAAGTATTTTCAATAGTAATTTCAAAGAGTTATTTTTGTGTCTTATTAAAGCAAGAAGCATTGTTACTTTTATTCAGGAATACCAAACAGGTATACGACTGCACTGGTACACAAGATAGCACCATTTTTTAAACTACAATGTCCATCCAGTTCAATCTTGCACCATGTGCAACCTTAAAAAAAGAAGTAAATTTACGACACTCTTTCAATCAGCTTTTCATTGCAATGCATATCAAGTATGCCCATTCCTAACCAAGTTGGATTATAACAAACTGAATAAAAAGCAGTTCCATAACTGGAAGAAGGATGCTAGGTACCATCTAGTAAGGCTACAGGTACTCATTACGATTTTGGTTTAAGATGCGTCTCCTCAGCTGATTTCTAAAATCAAATATTTCACAATCCTGGTTTAGGGAGAAGCCACCTAAACAGCTAACTAAATAAACAAGGTACAATAACTCTGTCTTTGTAGGATGTATAGGAAGAGTTGAAGCAGCAGTCTCTTCTGTGGTAAAGAAAAGGGGGGATACCAGGAAACTGTACAGTGGCAGAAGTTTCCTACATGAGAACTGCTGCCAAAGTAATTATAACAAGTAATCAAACCTTTCTGTTTGTTTTTATGCTACAAAGATAACAGAGACTTTGCTGCAATCTGAAAAATCAACAATAACCCTTTTCTGCTAATTAATACCAACCTAATGAATAAACTATAGGATATGATCAAAGCTAGCAGTAATAGCAATGTATTTTTTGCTTTGCCTATGGCTTGTGAAATACCAAGTCCTCAAAAACGAAATTCAGGATCCTTGACTCAAGATAAATACCTAGAGGTAAAGATCAAGCTTTACAAGCTGTGGTACTGGCTTTGGTAATCCACTTTTTGTACCTCTGTACAGAGAAATCTAGTCTTGTGAATATCTTCAGGAAGCGGCACAGACGCATTAGTGAAGTTATGAACTCTATTTTCAGATTTCATGCTAGATAAAAAAAACCAACCCTCCTTTATCTTCACGACTAAGTCACATTCAATACCTTGATCCTAGTAAGATAGATATAGAACACTTTGCATGTGGCAATATAATTGAAACTATGGAAGACTATGCAGTTATTTCAACATTCCTTTTACTGGCAGGACTTCAGTGCTCCCTTAAACAAATACATTTTTGTGTTAATCCAATTCCTTTGGATTATGGAGAATAGCTTCTATATGCACAGTAACAAAAGTTTTACTCTTCGTAGCTTCAGCTTTCCTTGTTGCAGACTTTAAAAGCTACATTTGAGATTAAACCACAGCCTAACAGATAAGTGATAAAATTGAGCTAAGGGCACCAACAATTTGTTATTAACATAGAGTCATAGAATAGTTAGGGTTGGAAAGGACCTTAAGACCATTTAGTTCCAACCCCCCTGCCATGGGCAGGGACACCTCGCATTAGACCATGTAGCCCAAGGCTCTGTCCAACCTGCCCTTGAACACTGCCAGGGATGGAGCATTATCAGACATTTCACACAACCAAATACATAGATAGGGAATTTACATGCCACAAAGATATACCACAATACATAGCTTATATGAAGTTAGAAAGAATGTCAATAGTTGAGTTTATATGTTATGTTAAGATGCTATTCAGAACCTAAATATCTCCTTAGTATTTGAGAAAATTGATTGGCTTTAAAAATCTTTCTTAAAAAAAGAAAGCAAAACAAACCACACAAACCAAAAATATCACCACATTTTAACCAAAAGCAGAGTATGTATTTAACTGCTCCATAAAAGCAGTTTACAGTCAAATAAATTATTCAAAATATTCCTTACACATTTGTCTCCAGTCCCCCAAAGAATGAACTTTAATATTAAAGGCACTATCCTAGATGTTAAGATGTAAGCTTTCTACATTTTAAAGCAAGTTTTAAATACAATAACATTTGCTTGAACACATAAGTTGGAAAGACATACATGATTCCATGATTTGGTACCCTTCATATTCATTCCGCAGAATGAAGATAAAATGTATTTGTAGATAGAATGTTCACATAAACTGGACATCCAGTCTTCCCCTCAGATTCTTTCCCATACAAGTGCATCTACTCTTCATTCGCCCCTCTTCACACTTCACAAAGAAGTGAAGATGGTGCAAGAATATTTTACTTCATTTAAAATACCTAAGCTACTTTAACAGCATTGTCATTGCTATCACATGAAGTCTTAACAAAAAAACATAACTGTTGTTGGCCCCAGAAGAACTTTAGAAAAGATTTAGCCATATATTTATGAATTGGAAATAATGATCAACGTTGCATTTGATAAGCAAGAAAAGACTGCATACAAAATTTCTGGAATGCCTGTGTGGGCAATGCCCTTTGTGATTCTGCACTCAAACAATGGTTTACAGAAGATCTTTCAGATACAATTAGATTGCAGACCATTGGTTCCATCACAACAAGCCTGGGACATCCTCAAATTTAGGCAATATTCACAGGATATTTAACAAAGATGCAAAAGGGGTTACTACCAGCATGACCATCCTCTTGCGCTGGTCAGGTATCCCTTACCCTCTCTTTCTCCAGTGCACTAACGAAGGAAAAGGAGACAAGGAGACCAAATAGTACCCATCCCCATGGAGCTTTCTGCCCCACTGCAGGGACTGGGATTTATAATCAAAACTGTCTGGGACACAGACTGCTGCTAGTGTTGCCTGCAATGCTGGCAGGCTGTTAAAGTTACAAAGAGAGAAGCATGTGCCAAAATATGTACTCTTGCTGCCAAGCATATAATCCTGGTGCATACTTCCTGATAGGAAAAGGATTTAATAAATATGAGACAATTTCCCTTTCCCTTTGCTTAGAAACTATCTTCTTTCCCACGTGCTTAAGGTCAGAGAAAAAGAAACAACACAGTTTCCACACTTCAAAGAAGCTTACTAAATTCTCTGCCTGGAATACTCAGCTTCAGTCGATCAAGAATATTTCATACTTAGCAACTCAGGACAACAACCAGGACAAGTTTTGTAGTTTAACACAGAGAATCTGTCTCCTGTTACTCATGAAAGACTGTGAATATCAAAACACACTGGAGGGTTAGATTTTTTGGTGGATATGGCCCCAGTTGTTGCTGGGTCTGCTCTACTGAGTGGTCTACTAACAGGTTGTCTCCTGATCTGAAACAGTAAAAGAATAAACGTGAAGGATCTGCACTTCAGTTATGACATGCCTTTGGTTAAAATTAGGAGAAGGGAAGGTTGCTACAAACTTTCCATTGTCAGATGTTTTAATTAAACAACAGGATACATATAAATTAATGGATAACTTCTGATGCTTAAAAGGCAACAGAAGATAGTAAGTAGAAAAGAAAAATACATGGGTCAGGGAATCAACTAACAGGCAGTATTACAGCCCTGAGGCAATTGTTCTGGTAATTAATTTCGTGTAACGCCAGATGAGTGATACTAGCAAAATACTAGACAAACCCAGCCTGGGATTTCAAAAGACTCCTCATTAAAGAAAAATAAGAGTAGCTAACAGTAAATTCAAAAGATCTTGTTAGAGAACGAATGTGAAAGAGGTATTAATAACTACTCTAAAACCCTGTGTCAAAGATAATCTTGAGGCATTTAAGAAAATTTTTACTTTCATAATAAGGTTTCCAAAGAAGAAGAATCAGGTGAGATTTAGGTCTAACAGAAAAGAGTTTTCCATGTACTACAAGATGCCCAGCAAATGACTTAAGTGTTACTAAGGTAACAATCATGACTGTATTTTCCCTAACTTGCAACATCCTTCTGCTAGTTAACATCTTTTCCTATTTGCAGAAAAGGAGGAAATAAGACCTTTTACTCATGACAAGCTGTCAGAGATTTCAGTTGCTAAATATGATATATTCAGCTGAGCGAACTTAAAAGCTTACAGAGGATACAGCAAAAGAGTTGACACAGTTTTTGGAACAAAGGCTGTAGCGAGCAGGTGTCGGTCTCTTCTCCCAAGTAATAGGACAAGAGGAGATGGCCTCAAGTTGCACCAGGGGAGGTTTCGACTGGATATTAGGAAAAATTTCTTCATCTTAAGGGTTGTCAAGCATTGGAACACGCTGCCCAGGGAAGTGGCTGAGTCACTATCCCTGGAGGTATTTAAAAGATGTGTAGATGTGGCACTTAGGAACATGGTTTAGTTGTGGATTTGGCAGTGCTGGGGTAATGTTTGGACTTGATGATCTTAAAGGTCTTTTCCAACTTAAATGATTCTATGATTCCAAGAACACAGACTGAGTTTGTATAGCAGCAAAATTTGCCTGACAGCAAAAGGCAGTCTAAATACTCAGTTTTACCAGAAGTATTAACCATTCTTTAAGCAAAAAGCCTGCTGAAGTAAATCAGAATTCTCAACTGAAATTGGAAACATTAACTTCTGTCTCCCAGTCATAAGATTTCCATAATTGCTCTAAATCTAACTACTGTGCCTCACATACAGAGTTCAAATCCCACCTGACACCTCCTGAAGATATACCCGTACAAATAAATAATGATCAAAATGAAACAGAACAGAAGCTAAATCATGTAACTTTTTATTTTTAACCATTATTTTACAAATCACAAGCTAGGCAAACTTCTTATACATACACACATACATACTTAAAAGTAAACCCCATTCTCTGTATTGATCCTCTTTTGACTAATCCTATCCTATCCTATTACTACCATATCTTATAGAAGCCTGGAAGCTGGTCTTCACAACCAAATATGAACTGTATGTTCTTAAAAGGAGCGCCAAGGTTATCACTGGCAAAAGGTACACAGACTGTACATGACAGAGCATTACAAGACAAACTAGTAGGACCCTCTCCCATATGTAACTGATGCCTATAGATTCACAGTAGACTTATCTGCCACCATGCCCCTGCTGCACATTATGGTTTGCAGGTTCATCCAGTTTTAGGTTCTCCCATGCAAAAACGCTGAGGATATACTGGAGCAAGCCCAGCTAAGATGGTTCAAGGCTTGCAGCATCTGCCATATGATAAGAGGCTGAGAAAGCTGAGATTGTTTGGGAAGGAGAAGGCCTGGGATCAGGGGATCTTATCACAGTGTATAAATTTAACTGCTTCAGAGAAGTTAGTTCACGCTGGTTATCAACACACCTCAACTGTTGCAGCTCACAAATCTGAGAAAGCAAAACTTCAGACAGTCATCCTGGAATTTTGGCAGCAGCAATTCTTCAGACTACAGATAACTCATGGTATCGTGTCTTTACCCCCATCACAAGGGCACAGAATTTGTTGCAATTTAGTTTACTGGGCATGGTGACTTCTTAGACTGGAAGCAGAGAGCACAACCACCGTGCATGGAAACAGAAGTATGACGGCCTGAATCAGAAGGTTACCTTTACTCACAGCTAGGTAGTCTAACTACCTCCGATCCAAGCACTAATGGACAGTTTCAAAACTGCAGTGATAGTTCAGGCACAGACCCATCTTCACATACAGACAATACATAAAGCACTTCAGTCTCACACAGGGAACTGACTATACCAACTTCCATGTATTTTTCTTTTGAAGAACATATCAAGTCCAATAGGCTATGTTAGAGCTATCTACCATAAAATACATAGGGAAGTTCATTTGCAGCCTGTGTAGAGCTTAAGCTGCTCAAATAAATTTCTTGACTTGGAAAGAAACAAAAATATAAATCAAGTTATAATACTCTTGAGACTCTGTGGGGAAGAGGAAAAAAAGTGAAGGATCTTTGACATCTTATTACAACAACTCAGCACATCTGATTTAGAACTCTCATAATGGCATCTCAACCTTTTCTGAAAGGTCAGGAGATGCCTCATATTTACTAACACTCTGGTCTCCTAATGCTTATGTAACCTACAGAATAACATAGATACAATAGTCATAAGACCACCAAAAATAAAATCATTCAAAGGCATTCAGAAATATCTTGATGCATGAGTCTTTGCATTTTGGGGGTAAAAGAATTATAATTTTCACCACAACAAATCCTTCCCAAAAAGGTAGTTTCTGTCTGCCTATCAGCTCCTATATTACACCACCTCCTGTTGTGTGAACTTACAGATTGATATATACGAGTGCTAGATTACAAAACCACTCTGTATTTATGAATGTCACTCTAAATAACAATTTTGCTGCAAGAACTTTTTTAACTGAGAAGTCACACTTGTTGCTCCCAAAGTTATGCCCTCTTTAGCGCTGCAATAAGAAATGGAAAGCTAGTGGAAGTCTAAGTCCAGCACTGGTACCTATTCATTCCGCATGCGTAGTGACTTCTCTCTTGCTATCACTTTTCCTCGTGCAGCAGCAAGCTAAGAATTTAAACAAGGGGTCCTCAAAAATTCTACACTGAAATTTGCAAGTGTGTTTTGAAGAATAGCAGCAAAACAATAAAGCATACAAATGATTCAAAAAAGTAACTACAACCAAATCACTAGATGTTTGATCACAGATTTCCAGATCAAACTGGAAAACTGAATATAGCACACAAGCTTTCTTGGCTGAAAAGCACTGAACTTCTGGCAAAACTCTTGCTGAATATTTTAGCCCTTTGCAGAATTACCAGCCCTTCAGGGTATGGGCATCAAGAGACAGCTTTGTCATGTGAATGACTGCATATTGTTGAAATGTAAGTATGCCTATGGCAGTGTTTCTCAAGCATAGAGACAGGTCAGTAAACTGAAAGGTTTTTCATGCAAAGGAAGATACACCTGAGAAGATAATGAGGCATCTCCCTTAGTCTAGCCGGGTGAAAGGAGCAACAACTGTTTTCAAAACAAAAGTTTAGAAGTCCTGCATGGAAGGATGTTCAGCTTAGCCTGATTTTGCAGGACAAGAATCTTTATACTGTAATCATGTTAATGTAAGGTCTATATTAGGTTATCACATTTGCAGCGATAGCTACATTGCCTATTTTTAAACGAAGAATTCTGAGGCAGCTCCTTCAATTTCAGCTAAAGCCCAGAATGTGACTACCTTCATATAAAGCAACAAGAAACATTCCATATTAGTGTACCATTTAAAAGCCCAGCTGTGGATCAGGTAACATTTTACTGCTCACAGTGGAGACAAAGTTTTGCATACCTTTGCATCATATCACTATCAGAGCACTCTCAACTCATTCCAAATGTTTCTTTAGCAATGACTAGCAGAGGAAAAACCATCTTCAATTCTTCAGTAGTACAGGACTTTGTAAACAACAGTAGTGTTTACTTTAGAGTTAATTCAAGGGGAGACCAAAAGAGACAAGAGAACAGAAGAAAATGAAGTGGGGAGGAAAAGTTACAAAGGGTTTGCTTGGAGCTAAAAGGACAAAGGGGAGAGAAAATAAAAGGAACCATGCCTCTGGAGGATGAACTGAAGTGAAGGGAAAGGAAATCACCCAGAACAGTACATCTACTGCTGAAAATGGAAGCCCAATTTCACTTGCATAACATAACCCCCATACAGACTACAGATACACTCAGCCTCCTTTTTAAAGGCATCTCTAAGTACATTCTTGTTTTAAAGGTCCCATGATAGGAGCAATAGTTCAAAAGTACTGTCCTTGAAGGATCCATGGACACAGAGCTTCCCGCTGATATCACTACTTCAACAGGCTCACATTAAGTATTGAAGAAAAAATAGTTACAATCTAATTAGCGACCAAATTTGTTGTTCAACTGTTTGTACCTACAAAATACATACGATCAAAGGTACGAAAGTCACAGTCTTGACTATAAGCTCACCAAACCAGGCAAACAAATAGTGTCATAGTCAGAAATGTCTCAAGTATCTCCAGTTCCAATTCACTCCTACACAGTGGCACATTTTCCCTCTGTGCTATCATAGTTTACATACCATTTGAGACTAATAATGTTCTGCAAAAACATGTTGAAAGAAAACAAATCTCTGTAATTTTACTTTATGATACTGTAAAGTAGAAATAATTTGAAGCTTGCAAAAATCTAATGGCAAAACATGGTTTGTCATCTATAAAAAGGTTTGTTAATACCCTAACAGTAGCAAACAAACAACTAGAAAAATGGTACAAGTGGAATTCTCATTATAGCAGAATCTTGCTGTTCTAATAAGAATATTTAGTAGTCATTAAACTTTGTTTTAACAGATGCCAAAGTTGCTATTTTATTATTCTTTCATTTTATAACAGAAGTATACACTACAAAACTTTCCAAGTTTGTTTCTCTACAGAAAATTGTTCTGTTGTGAGAAAGTTACTCAAGGCTCTACAACACCAAGGAACTTCGGTTAGAGAATTTCCACGTTCACGTACCAGAATCATCAGAAACTACCAGAGAATACAACTACACATGAAATATCATCTGGGGGAAAAAAAAATAAATAAAGAAATGACTTAACTGCACAAAATCAGACATTTTTGCATCTGCATAAAACAAAATCAGACTAATCCAAGTCATATTTGTCATGAAACACCGTTGCTTTCCATAAGCATATAGGAACCCTCTTCCTCAAATCAGGAGGAGATAATTTCAAGAATGAGTGTCATTTGATAGCAGACCAATGCCATCACGACACAGCGCTCTCCTGCAGACTCCCCACACATACATGTAGCAGCAGCAGCCTAGGAGGTAAGTGACCAGCTCCAATACACTGGTTGGAGGCAGAACCTGAAGCAGAAGCTGCTCTTCTCTGAAAGAAGTTACAAGCTCCATACCCCTGCAAAACAAATGAGCAAACTACTTTGTTCCACCCCCCCCCAAAAAGGATCATCTTTAATCCGCTTTATTCTTAAAGAAAAATGAGGGTGGTGGAGGAACAACCGAGATTTGACAAGCTACTGAAACCGTGGGCAACACACAAGTACTACCTACTACAGTGCAATTCAAAAGAGTTGATAAAGCTGGATATACTTCTAGAAGCACTAAGTGCCCACTGCACTACTAAGTTTCAGCTCAAATAATTACATATTAAAGTCACCTAACTTTACTAAAATTAAAACAAAACAAAAAACCAAAAAACCCCACAAAACCAAACATACATAACAAACTACCTTTTCTACTAAAAAGTTACCTCAAAGAGGGAAACTGCAAAATGTAATTAAAAATGGATTCAAGTTTAATACAGAACAGCATCCAATAACAAATAGAAGGCAAACCAAAAGAAAACAGCACTCTACGAAAATACAATTAATTCCTAATAAAAAAAGTCATAAGCCATTACCAAGGTTGGAAGGGACCAAAAAAATCCCATGACAACATCAATGTATTTTATAACATCATCTTGCGCTAGCTCCTGATGCTTAAAACTTCAAGCACATTCTGTATTACAAGAACTAGGGTAACTTCTTCATACACCATGTGACACAAATTCTAACACATAAAAAAAACCCCAACCACCAACCAAAACCAACAAAAAACTTCACCAGGCAAATTAATCTTCCCACATCATTCGACAGGTTATGGATACAAGATCTTTCTAGCCAGAAAATCAGGGCTTATGACAGCAACTAAACAATTCATCCAATAAAAACTGTTTTTATCTGGTCCCATTCCAAAGTTTTCATGCTGCTATGTATGGCGTATGTCTCATCCTTTATCTAATGCATATGACATACTCTAAACCAGTACCAACAGCTGGGGAATTCTATGGTAAACCAACCAGCATCATAGTAGGTGTTGCTTTGTGATGCAAGTTAAGAGAATGAAAGGGGGAAAAAAAAAGAAAAATCAGGGAAAATTGAACAAAAGTGTGAAAAAAAATCAAAGACGCTGCATTTCTATAAAAGCAAAAAAATGACCAAATCAAATCTGCCCCCAACATACCAGAAGCATTTCTTGATTTTTCACATAGGCTTTTAAAAATTCACTTGCAGGCAATAAATAAAACATTCTTAGCCCAGTACTTCCAAGTCTCACAATTCCTCAAGATAAAGAGTTAAATTATTTCAACTTTTGAACAAGTCAGCGTAGTAAAATACACTTCGACTAACATATCGGTATTTTTATAAAGCTTCATTAGGCTTTCTGAAATCCAAGAAACAGAAGTTGTGATACATAACAGAGACAAGTAATGAAGCTTCCAGCATCATCCTTTCATATCAGAGCCAAAATCACACAAACTTTTCCTCCATAAAGTACTGCCTCACATTTAATACTTGGTCGCTAGCTGTCGTGGTTTAAACCCAGCCAGTAACTCAGTTAAGACTGCAAATACCCTATAAGGATTATTGATCTTGTAATGATCAACAGATGAAAATGAAATGTAGGGCTCTGTATATTTTACTAAATTTGCCAAAATAAGCCTGCATGGGTGTGTTTGGGGCAGGGGAGAGGGGTATTTGTGTGTGCCGTGGTAAAAAAGGTTGTGCCTTCAGCCCCTTCAGGTCTTCAAAAAGCAGGAATATCCAGTTAAATTGGTTGTATGTAGTTTCTTAAAACTGTTATTTTTGAACGAATCACGCTGGCACCCTCCCCAAGTCAGAACACTGTCATTCACTACTGTGTTCTCTACTAAGATTTCATTTTGGTTTTGAATGAGGCTTTTAAACATAAATCTCTGCTAACATAAGTTGTTTTATAGAACACTTTTACAGAGAAGGCACCTTTTCCCCAAGCATTTTCTCACCTGCATTACTGGACTGAAGTATTCCCAAGTTCACTTACATACAGCATCCTTACTTTCTGAAATTACATTGTGACTAAATTCAACTGACACAAAAAAAATTATGTTTTAATATGCTATGTGTTTCACCTTTTCTATTGAATGGAATTAAGAGATAAACTCTGAGAATATGGATCTCAGTCTTCAGAAATGTGTCTTACCGTCTGAACGAAAATATTACAATCTACTCAGAAAAAGTTACAACGGTCTCATATTGTAAGCAAATATCATAGTCAAGGATAGGAGGGGGAAGAAAAACTGTAAGTGCACAAATCTCATTAGACATTAATTGCTTTCTAGAAGACGCATCCTTAAGCACACGAAGAGTAGAGAAAGCACACAGTGAAACTGAGTTCAAATATCCAACAGCGTAAGTTAATTAACATGAGATAATTAGAGGTCCAAAACAGGTTTAATACTAAAATCAGTTGCAATTGGGGTTTGTAAAGAAGAAGTAGTAGCATTGATATGTAGCAATCCCAGCCCCTTGATCCGAGCAGCTGCCTGTGACCATTATGTAGATAACCTCTTGTCAAAGATTACTGCAATACAAAACCATTCACTACAGAGGGGACAGAGCAGCCTTAAGACCAAACATGGACTTAAGTATGAAGTTTATGCTCTGACATTCTTTGGGTTTTAGTAGTGGCTTCTGCCCCCCCCCACCTCTCTTCCTCCAGACATTTGCTTCAGATTCATGGTCCAATAATGCAACATCCTACCAGGAAAAGTACCCAAAAAGCTATTCAAGAAAAAGGATCCAGTGCCCTAAGAGAAGATCAATGATGGATGGGCTTGCTCTTTCGCCAAATTTCTTTAACCAATTGATGATGGAACAACAGCAGTTACAGTATTATTTAAGTACAGCATTTAAGTACAATTTCAAAAGGAGTAAGCCAAACAGGGGATAAAGCAGCTTCTTTCAGCTTAGGAAACAGCGAACAGTTCATTTATATATAGTGACTACAAAGTACAAAACTTGTTCAATTTGGAAATTGAACAAGAACTTGCAGTTCCAAAATCAAAACGTTCAAACTCAAAGGAGTTTCACTCAGTGTATTCTAAAATACTTTATTAGTGAATCCTTGCTTTTGTGAGTAACTGGAAGCAATAAAGATGTTTCAACAAACGTGAAATCTAAGTACGTATTTTTATCATCAGATTCTAATTTTGGTTTGATTTTCGGAAGAAGTAGGATACATGCTGAGTCAATCAGAATTTAAAAGTCTGCCTAGTCCACATTCAAAAGCTTGCAACAAGAATATATATTTTAATCCCATATACAGGACAACTGAATGTTTCAAATTAGAAAAAGCTGTTTTAATTTTCCACTGTGGTAAGATAGCACATCATGCATTTTAAATATGTACTGAAGAATGTTATTAAAAACATAAAAACTATCTTCTTAAAACATTGTAGTCAAATTCTTATCCAGGCCACTAAAAAGAATACCACAGTTATAGTCTATACTTCTCAAGCCACAGTAACGGGATAGCAGTAATTTACAGTAAAATCTGGTGTTACATTTAGCTGTACAACACTACTAATTATAGAGTAATTTCAACAATAAATATTTGGTTAAACTCTGCTTTGTCATCAGTGCAAGCAATTTAAGATGAAACTGATCTTTCAAAGAGTCCACACTTCTTTTTTAGAGTCTATTTTTATTTTCTGGTAACTGAACATCTTTTCCTACAGAACATTTCTCCAAAACTACCACTTTGCAAATAGAAAACCACATAGACAACGTAGAAGCAAAAGGGAGATTCAAACGTGGAGTACCAAGGCAATCCATAGTTCCCTTTAAACCGTCCTTAGCTAACCCCATTTTATTATTCAATATCAAAGTCTTCTAACAATGACCTCGTAGAGCACACAGGCTGCATCACTTAATAACAGCAAGGTAAGTTAGAAGACAGGTCAGAAAGAATACAGGGAAGAGGAACCAAGACACAGATGAATATGAGCACCATGGTAGATGTAATATCAAGCAAAACACCTAGTTAACCCCCTAGACACTGACAAAGAAGTCTCCGGTTTTAAAGGGAGTATCTTCCTGCAATGCTCCTTCACAATGAGGTCTCTGAAGAGCAAAGCTACTATTAATAAAAGCACTACATAGATGAACAGCAGTAGTACCTTATACCTTATCTCCACTAGAAATGAAAAAAAAACCCAAACAAACAAAAACCAATAAAATATTACTACCTGCTTCTGAGAGTATTCAGAGCCAGCCAATCAGTTTTTATACAAGAGGCCAACCTAACCGAAGGCAGGCCTTCAGAGAATCTCGTAAATCCAGCCATGAAACATGTGATGTGCAGAGCAAAAGGTAGGCATCTGAAATTCTCCTTTATGAGACCTCATAAACATTACCTACAACTGAGTAAAGAATTAAAGGAGATGCAGCCCCAGCTTTCCCCTATAACTAGGAAGGCAACACAGGGTACAGGAGAGTAGAAGGCAAGAAGGTGAAGAGAATTACTGGAAAAGGGAAACAGGATTTGTGTTTTGTTTGGGTTTCAAGTTTTATACATCTAGTCCATAGATTTCTCCTGATTGTTTCTATTTTCAAGGTAGTATGTCAGATGTAAGGAGCTGCATGAATAATATAAAATGGAGAAATCAAGCCATGAGCTGGAAACTGAAATCAGACAGCGCTGTTCAGCATTATTGTCAGCAATACCTACACAGCTTGCTGGGCAGGCAACACCACTTGTATAGTTGCTGTAACGTACTGTCTGCACAGTGCCACTAACCTATCAGACACTACTGCAACGGAAAGAAACTTCTTGTCCCCAAGTCAGTTAAACAAGCCTGTATTCCCACTGAGCTCTGCCACTTGCATTACATGCAAGTCTATCATCTCGTACCATACACAGAACATTCTTTTCTCATTTGCCTAGCCAAAGAGAATGGCTATTTCTGGATTACCCAATACTAATTAATCAATGATCTGTTGATGTGGCCTTCACTTAAAAGCATAAATCTTCACAAAGCACTCAAAGACAAAGTGAAGTCTATGGAGGAAATAAGTTACTAGTAAAATTACCTTCACAGAAGAGTTTATATCACAAACATTTTAAGTAATAAATAAATAAAACTTGCTAAAAATCTAAATATTTACTGTATTGTTAATATGTTCTTTCCTGTACAATACTACAAAACTGACAATTCAAACCATGTAAACTTACTACAACAGCAAAAACATTGGAGAAGTTGAAACAGAACTTCGCCTATTTCGTAAATTCCTACAGTGAATTTTCTGATATAAAAAAAATAATTAATCACAAGTTACCTTTCACACCAGTAGAAGCCTTGAAGGTTAGTAGAATGCAGTCAACTATGACAACTGGGTAACAGCACAATATCTTCTTTACCTGTAAGAGAGAGTTAAATTTGGAGTCGAATTACATGGAAAACTATCCCACCCACTGAGCGAATTAGAAAACCAGAGAAGTGAAATTGAACTGTGCTTAAATGAGAAATATCTTTTTGAAATGTGAACACCCTTCCACACAGGAAGAGAAAAAAAAAAAAAAAAAGAAACAAAAAGCAAAAAACCCCAACACACACAATCATTTAACTTGCTTTTTGATTTTCTCTTAAAACAAACAAAAAAATAAACAAATATGGAAGCGTGGCAGTTAATGTAAAATCTAACACTCTTAAGTCGAGTCTTTTCTTTCGGTTCAGAAAACTGAAAATAACCCCTTACAATGTAGTTTGACTACTCGTATAACTCAGGCTATAACACAATCAGACACTTTCACATCCCTTTTCTTGCTCCCATCCCCTTTCTTGTGTCCAGCCATTGTGTGAGTATACAACAAATAGTTTTCCAATGCTGCTTTTGTTGGGTTAATTTTGCCTGCAATGAGGAGAAAGCCCACCTTCTCTCCTTTTGATTCCCCCACCTTAAGATCAGTTCCAGAATGAAACCACCATTAGAATTAGTACATCTTTCTCAGGAAAGCATTTAATCTTGTTTTAAAGATACCTAATGGCAAATACACTATACACAACAACCTTCGGTAAAATCATTTTTACCCTACTGAAATTTACACACAGTAAACCAAAATGTAGAAAACTTGTCCTCCTTCAACAATCAGAGTAATGCTGTACACTAGACACATAACTATTAAAAAACTTTTCCTGCCACTAAATCCTTTCATAGCCATGATTATTGGCTATTGTTCAGACTACAGGTACAACTATCACCATTCTATTTTGTTCCATCCCTTTTTAATGCTTAAATAGGTGAATCTTTGTACTGAAACATGCTTCCCAGTTCTTGTAACGTTTGCAATTCTTTCAGGTTATTACTTTCAACTTTCTGAAGTTTAATGCCAAGAGTGAACACGGAATTCAAAAAGGAATCATATAAGTACCAACTACATAAAGGTTTTATTACCTTGTCATGTATTTTATATGTTGTTTGTATGCCTAGTTTAATTTTAACAACAACTTACAGAGAACTTATGTTTAAATTATTATTAATCACAACCCACAATACGTCTTTCAAATGTTTTTACTTCCCAGAACACTTTCTCATTCTCTATGACTCATGTTCTTCATCCTTAAATGTATACTTGGTAGTTGGCCACATGAAAAATGCGTATTTTGCCATAGAGTCATAGAATAGTTAGGGTTGGAAAGGACCTTAAGATCATCCAGTTCCAACCCCCCTGCCATGGGCAGGGACACCTCGCACTAAACCATGTGGCCCAAGGCTCTGTCCAACCTGGCCTTGAACACTGCCAGGGATGGAGCATCCACAACCTCCCTGGGCAACTCATTCCAGTGCTTCACCACCCCCACTGTAAAGAACTTCTTCCTTATACTTAATCTAAACTTCCCCTGTTTAAGTTTGAACCCATTACCCCTTGTCCTCACTAAATTATTCAGAGTATATTGAATACAATAAGAAATGCAATTATTATTCAGGTTACCCTCTCTAAATGAGACCTATCCAGTGTCGTTGCTAAAACCCCATTAACCATCAAGTCAGGCTGGCTTCAGAGAGCTGCATTTGCTCCTACTTTTTCAGCTATACCAAAAAGTGGTAACAAAAATCTATTATGCATTGACTGCAATCGCTGGAGACTTATCAAATTAGAAGGGGAACAACAGGTATATTTCCAAAGGAATGAAACCTGGAAGTCTACTCCAAGTGGCCCTGGCTGTTCAGTTTGAACTCTCCCTCTACTGCAACATGTGTGCAAACAGAATTATGTACAGTTTTTGAAAGCCTTGTCTGGACCATTCTAAATGACATTGTTACAATACAAGCTCATCTGCCATGGGTACAGATTGTTGATACAAACTTCAAGATCCATAACCTCCGAAAACACAAAAGGGAAAGTCATATCCTAAGCCCAAAGGGAATCAAACTCATTAGAACACTGCAATTTGTGCAAGAGAAAGCATTTCAACTTCCCACCATAGAGGTTAAGACCAGATAGAAAACAGCATGGCAAGCAGAAATGGAAACTTGTGGGAAGGGAGGAGAGCAGGCTGAAGCAGGACGCTTCAGCTGAACACCCTTTCAGGGCTGCTTATGTGTAAGCCAGGATGCCACGAAACTGGTTCTGAACTAGGTCTGTTCTATAACCGGACGGCTCTGCAGCTTAGGGACTGAATTCTGCTGCTGTTGGAAACTTAACAATATCACACCATTTTTGATTTCAAACACTCCAGGTCTGGAAACGTGACTTTATGTGAGAATTTGCTGAAGGCCAAGTTTTGCAGAACTACGTGCTTGTTGCATTTCACTAACACTCTGGAAGCACCCATGCTAGCAGACAGGAAAATGAGGCAGTAAAGCCAAGTAAAGCACTACCTGACAATGAAAAAGCTATAAATTAGACTGTTTTAATTAAAAATGGGTCTTAGACAGCTTTACAAGAAGGAAAAACAGCCTAATGGAACTGTTTGCTAGTCATCACTGGTATCAAAGCACCTTAACCGAAGTTCACACCCTAGCTGGCTATTATCTGTTCCCTGGAAGTGACTTATTTCAGAAGCTGTTTCTGGAAATCATAGTCATCAAGATGATAAGCCCTCAAACCAACTCCCTTTGTGTCAATCAGTGATCAATACAGTGACCTCCTTTAAGTCCATTCCAGTCATACACATGCATGCACAATACTATTAACATCAAGAGGCATTATCTTCAACTCAGCCGCATCTTCACCTGTGGAAAAATGCTGGACTAAAAACGTTACCACAGAGTTAAATAGCTCTTTTGAGAGTATTCAGACTTTACAGCCCTGTAATCAAAGTCTCCCAAAAGAACAATAATAGGAAAATAACTTTGCACCTAAATTTATAAATAACATCTCAATTTTGTAAGACCTCAGTGCTTACTGTTCACACAGAGGCCAGGTCATCACATCTTGAAAGGCAGACTATTTTTCTTCTTTTAATGGTGGACAAAGAACAAACAATAGGATTCTAAACTGACTTTAAGTCTAACTCTTAAGAAAATTAGGAATGTGCAGTCTTCCTCAATTTCATCCCCTACCTAATTACTGATAAGCAGCTCCAGTGCAGGATCCTATTTAGCACATTTTCCTGCCGTTGCTCACGTACAGCCGAAAGAAAGAAACCGCCCAAGATGCAAACAGATGAAGTTATCAGCATCAGGAGTGGTGCTCTAGCAGGAAAAAAATTAAGCACTCCTCTCGCAGTATTCACACGACGGGTGCGGGAGAGCAACCGACAGAAAACGGGACAGATTGGCAGGGAAAAGTCCTCCTCTCCTCCTTGCCTCTGACGAGGAAGAGGCGGACGCGACAGGGCAGCAGATGCGGGGCCGGACGGGACCGCGGGAGCACGTCCAGCCCTGACGGAACGCTCCCCGGCGGGCCCGCAGGGCAGCGCGGAGGATGCGGGCAGTGCCCGCGGCGCCAGCCCCGCGAGGGAGATTTGAACCGGAGCGGTGAGGAGCTGCTCTGCGCCGCACGGCTCGCTGGCACTAGCGCCCAAACCCGCGGGGAGAGGCGGGAGGGAGAAGCCGGCCCCCTCAGAGACCCCTGTCCGCCCAGGAGCGGGGAAAGGCCCCAGGACGCGGCGGGGCTGCGGCACCGAGGCGATCTCCCCCGCCGCGGCCACCGCTCCGGACACGCTTCCTCGGGGCCGCTGCCGCCCCCTGCCGTCCCCGGCTCTGACAGCCCCCACCGACCGACCTCCCGCCCGCCCAGCAGCCGCTCGGGGCCGGGAGAGAGGGAGCGGGCAGCTCGGCCCTCAGGACGATCACCCGGCCCGGCCCCGCCCGCGGCCCCCGCATCCCGCACCGGGCCAAGGGAAGCGCTGACGGATCCGGGGCAAAGCGGCCCCTCGGCGCACAGCCGCCCCCCCTTTCCGCCGCAGCGCTGCGGCTGCCCGGCGCCCTCCCGCCGCCACCTCCCCGCCCGCGGGAGGCCGGGCTGCGGCCCGCAGCGCCCGGGGACCCGCTCCCCACCAGTACCTGCCGCCCGGCCGCCGCCGCGCCTCACACACAGCACCCAAGTTGCAACGGCAGCCGTCAGCGCGGCCGGGAGAACCCCCGCCGGCCCCGCCCCCCGGCCAATCCGCGCCTCGCCCCGCCCTCGCCAGCCAGCCTCGCCACGCTGCCATTGGCTGGCGAGCCCGTCAATCCTCACAGGGGGCGCTTCCCCCCGCCCCCTTTTCCTGGGCCGCCTCCAACGGCCGCTGGCTGTGCGGGGCGCGGCGGGGCTGGGTGGTCGGTGATGGAGGCGAGCGGCCGGGTGCGCTGCGGGAGAGCCACCGCAGCGCCAGCGACACCGGCACCGCGGGGACGGCTGCCCCGGAGCGCCGCCAAGCACCGGGCGGGCGGGACGGTGTGCCGCAGGCGCCGCCTTGCCCCTCCCCTCCTCGGCTCGCCGGGCACGGCTGCGGGCGGCTGGCCGCCGCTGTCCCGCAGCGCCCGGCGCTGCGGTGTCTCCACGCAGACTCGTAATGCGCTGGTGTTAGGGGGAACGAGCTCTTGCCGGGCTGCCAAGGAAGCCGGCGGGTTGGGCGGGCAGGAGCACTGAAGGGAGGAGGGGGTTACCCCTCCCGGCGGGGTGCACATGGGCACAACGGAGGGAGCTCGGCGTGGTCCCGAGGTGGCCGGGCCGGAGCACCCCCTGGGAGGTGGTGCTGGGAGGCTGAGGGTCGGGACTGGTTCAGCCTGGGGGAGAGGTCACGCTGGAGGGCTCACAGCAGCCCCCAGCAGCCGGTGCTGCATGGTGAGAGGCTGAGGGACGACAGGCGAGATTTGAAATGAGATGTTCAGGCTGGGTGTAAAGAAAAGGTTTTCCGAGCGCCTGAGAGCAGCCGGGCAGCGGCGTGGGTTCCTCGGGGGTTTTCCATTCCCAAATGGATACAGCCCTGAGCACCCTGGCCTGACCATGGCTCTGGCGCGAGCAGGAGGTTGGAATACAGATCTCCTTGCAATCTGAATCTTGTAATGTCCTACAGTCTTGATAGGGATTGTCCTTCACTTAGCTAAAGATCTTTCACATGACTTCGTGGATGCTGACTGCTGAGAGGCCCGGATATGAAAAACTTGATGGAATGTAATGGCAACTGCTGGGCTGCACAGGCTGCAGGCCTCAGGGGTGCTGTGGGCACTCTGCTCTTGGCACTTTTCTGCACCTAAAGGCAAGTCTTTAAGCCTTTGGGCTCTCCTTTAAACCATGTGTTAGCCTTTTCATTCTCTTTGTAACTTTCAGCATGCAAAAGGCGTGTCAAATCGTGGACTGAGGTGATATTTTGGCCTACAATTTGTGCATGTATGTATGTATGTACAAGAGAGAAAACGCTGGGAGAGAAATGTAGTACTAACAGGTGTAAAAAAAAAAACCCAAAAACCAAAAGCAACCAACCAACCAAAAAAAACACCCCAAAAAAAATCCCAAACAACCAGAAACTAAAACAACTAAACAACTGGCTGGTTAAGAAAGTGTGGCTTCTCTTAGCTTTGATCTTTTTCTTTCTCATTACATGCAGTCATACTGAATTTACGTAATCCAGCACACAGTATATGTTGCCTGTACAACTTCATCCCTTTTATGAATTATAACCCAAAGTTAACCGCAGACTTCCCACCTCACCCTCATATGCCCATGACTATTTTTTGTTAGTGCACAGAAGAAATTTTTCTACTTTGGAGCAGAGCTGTGCAGTGAAATAAACTATATGTAATCCCTGTGTCATTTCTAGAAAAATTAGTAAGGAGAAGCAGGGGGAAGAGCAGGATCATGGCAGGCTGCTGAGTGTTCTTTAAGAATTCTGTAGAAATTGTAAGATGCCAAGTTTCCTTTATCAAAAATTTCTGTGCGATCCCATGTGCCACACTTGAATCTGATTTTGTGAAGGGGCTGAGGGATGTGTTTTCACAATGCCAATCTTAAGATGCTGAGGTCTCATTTAAAGTAGCTTACTACTGAAAATGAAGTCAACAGGCATTATACCATAAATATTCTGGGTATTTCATAATGCATAAGATTGAGAAATCAAGTCCTATTAGAAACTGATTAATACCTTTTCTTTAATCTTGCTGCTTCAGAAGTAAAAGAACCCTGCAGCTCATAGGAGTGCTGTTAAAGGAAAATAATATAAGCACACAGTAAGGCAATGAGTTGGCAATGAATAGAGAGAAAGCAGTTTTAGATATCTGTGCTCAATTCCACATTGTTCAGTGAAAGAGGTTAGGGACCAATAATTAAAGAAGGAATTATAATGCATGTGCACAAGCAGTTTTAATTCTTAGTAGCTATATTGTGTTTTATTGCAATCTTCATGTTTTATTTATTACAGTGTATAATTTAAATCTTATGAAATACTTTCAGTATCTGTTGCTCCACATTCAAAAACAGCATTAAAAAAGCCTTTGACTGGAGGAGGAGATGCAGTATCATTTGTATCATTTTTCTTTTTCAGGAAAACCACTCACTTCGCTTTTTTTTATTTATTTTATTTGATATAGCAGATGCTACAATTACCACAGCACCAACTGGATTAGGATCTTACCTCTAGATGCTTTTTATATGCAGAATGGACTCTAAAACTCTATATAGGATTTTCCCTGGTTCATTCCTCAGATGCTTTGACATAAGGAATGACAGAATATGCTCCAGTTTCTCAAGAAATAATATAGCAGCCTCACATGCCTGCCTAAACCCAGCAGCTACTGCTATAAAAGGCTTAATTTACAGGCACAACGCTTGGTCTCTGCAGCTTTCTGAGGCTACCTGAGTTTGCACCATCCAAACTCCTCTTTCTTTATGCTAGCGCTTGTGTGACTGCCAGTATTTAATACCATTGGCCTGACAAAGTTTAATTGGCACAGGACTACAGACAGCTGCACCTGCAACGATCTGGTCTTCAGTAATGTTGCCAATGTTGATAAAACCAGTGGAAAGGCCTGTAATGAAATTTCCCTAATTACAAGAAGTCAGGAAGACTTTGAAGGAAACTGCTTCAGTTTCTTTTTTCTTCTTTCCTCAGAGAGACTCAGACACCTCTGCTGAGAATCCCAGTGAGTTGTGCCTCCCCGAGAGCTGTAATTGTGCTGATGTTTCTTCTCACACTGGTTTTGGGTCTTTTTTTTTTCCTGAAAAGATCTGCTGCCTTATGACAAACTTTCCTTCTTCTCTGATATACAACTTTGGAAAAGGAAATAGCCTATTTCACTGAATTTAAAAGCTATGCTGCTTTTCTTTAAATGGTATAAAATATAATACAATTTTTGGTGTATGCTTTTCCTTAACTCTTTTACTGTGGGACGTACATGGCCTAAAGAGTAGAAGGATACAGACAATTTCATAAGCAGAGTAATGAAACATGTGGATAGCCAAATCAAGTCTGTGTCATTCTCCCTACAGCATGTCAGGTGGCAGTTTTCATAATCTGCTATTTTCTTAGGAGATAGATACACTGCTGCTGCACTAGTACTAGAGAAATGCCATTAATGCAGTTTCAGATATTATCCTCCGTGCCCTTTCCGCTCTTCTGAGTTTACATCTAAATTTTGTGCAGGTGCCACAGTGATAAGAATGTTACTGGTTGATAGGTTGTTGCACTCAATATGCAAAATCTCCTGAAAGTGCTGATACAACCAACACTTGTTTAACAGATATAAAGACCGCAGCAATACAACTGAATGTAAACACAGCAAATTTTGAACCTCATATTGTAGCTGCTGTTCCTACAGATTATAAATCTGTAGTCAAAGTGGCTGCTTGCTCACCTCTTGCACCAGTTGGCTTCTTGGCTTTACCTAAATAACACTCGAGTAACTCCTCCTGTATAGCGTTCAGCCTGCAGTCTACACATTAACCTCATGGCACAGCCATCAGCACTGTCTGTTATAAAAGAAAATGAGGTAAAAATATCCATTTCCAATTTAAAACTATTTGATGTTAAAAGAAAACAAGACATAAGGAAGAATGCTGCCTTCTTGTATATAAAGATTTCTCCATTTTAGAGATTTAGGAAAAAACCCAAAAAGCAAACAAAAAAATTTCCAAGAAATGGATGAAGTAAACACAATAAACCTACATAACCTATTCCTAGTACAATAATAGAACTACTGTTAAACTTAATTTTAGTTACTTCAGCTATTCAGCATCACCACTGTGGTTTTTAATGGGTAAAATCCAGAGTGGTCTAGCAATGGGTCCTGAAAGAGTGTCTCTCCTGCCATCAAGTTTCTTACAGATGGGAATAAGCTTCTAAGAGGCAGCTTTCTGGAAAGGAAATGTATTTTCTTTTTTGCCCAAAGGTCCGTCTGCTGGCATTCAGGAAGATTCCAAGGCATTGGAAAAGTGGGTGAAAATATCTTCCACAATTAATAGAACATGTGCTACAGCATAAAAATATGCTCTAAGAAAAGAAGTTGATGTACCTGCAATTCTGCTGTGATAAAACTGCATTATTGATCGCGACGCTCGTCATGGACAGTATTTTCAATCTACTGGCACATGAGGCTTCATGTGCCCCATAATATAATCTGTATGCAGCGTTTCAGGGTTTCATGACTTATGCACATTCATGAGGTCATGTCAGAGGTACACTGTGGCATCACAGGAGTGGATGTTGCTACCTCTGATTGCTGGTCAAGGAATGTGTGATTCTGCTTTGCGTTTCTCACGGTAGAACAGCGCTGTGGATTCCCTCTGGCCTCCGATTTTGACACATCAGATACAGCCTGAAACTAGAGACAAGTTATATTGCTGCAGTGTGAAGGCATGAGTTTTCTCACACCCCAGCTGTGGTGCTGACAGGGGGGGCAAATGTAGCAATCCCACTCTGACAGCTCTTATATGGTGATTATAAGCTGATAAATGTAATTGTGAGGTTTTGGAATTACTGAGATTCCAGTCTTGCAGACACTACCGGTTAAAGGACTCTTTCCTGTGAATGCACCTTCTGAATTGCTACGTTGCTTCTTGGTTACTGCTATACTGGTTTGAGGGTTGTCCTCAAGTTGGGACATGTCACCTCTGTCGATTGTCAGACCATACCATTAAAGAGAAGAAGCTTGCTTTTATCTCTGGAAGAAATGGCACACCTTAAGGGGGGCATTTGCACCTTTTATAGCAATAGAAGTTGTAGAGTTAGGAGTGTTAACGGCAAAACACAAAATAACAACAAAAATATGAGCAGTATGTGAGGTAAGGTAAACACAATGAATTTAAACTCTTTATTCAGCTGGAGAGAAGAGGGAGGGAGAGAACTGCATGGAAAGTACACCATGTTGGTCATGAAATTGATACGCATGGGTGATACTTGTCTTATATCTTTAGATTTGTTTGATTCGGTAGTGTTGTTAAGTATCAAAATCAATGCCACAACATAAATTTCCCTGAACAGCAAAAAACAACCAGTAGTTCAAAGTGACTGCTGATGTGAAAAGCCTGTATTCTCTTGATGTTGCTGCTTGGCATTGCTACCGCCTGGGTAGTGAAGCGGATAACAAATATTGGCATCGGTAAGTGGCAAGTGTCGCTGAAGACCTAGATTTTGTTTGTAGAGCAGACATCCACAACAGATGGAAAGATCCAACCTGGCAGACCAGCCAGGGCTTGAAATCAGTTACGGCAAAAGAAATGTAGTTGAAACATTGTTGTGTGGTAATAAACTAGAGAATGAAATTCATTAAGAGAGAAAATAATTTACTTATTTCACAGCTGCACCACACCAACCAACCGAGACTCCAAAGGAAAAATAATTTTAAGAAAAGCAAAGGATGCATGTTTTTTGTCACTTAGTGAAAACATGATTGATGCATCTCTGGTATTTCAATTGCAAAGCTGATAATTCTTAATTCATATACAATCTGTTAACATCTCTCTAAAATGTTTCTGATTCTAATTTATTTAAGTATTGATGAAAGCTTCAAGAGTCTGGTGGGAGAGAGTTTGTCTTCGTCAAGTCAAAAGCTGTGATGGATAAATTTGGCACGTAGACACTAGCTACAGCTTTTAGGTGTAAGGCCATAAAGTAAAAAGCTTTTGGGATGAGAGAATGAACACCTTGTACAGAGGCCAAAGCAGCTGGCTCAGTCATACAGTGTAGAAGAAAGAAGCTGAATATAAAAGAGAGGACTGGAAGAAAATGCTGTCTCTCTAAGATACCAATGTTAGTGTGGAAAGGATTAGATAAAATGGATACATGTGCATTAATAATCATCATCATCTAACTTGCAGAGGCACATCTTATTGCTATCCCATTAAGATAATTCAAGGAGGGAGCCCACATGTTCATTGTGCAGGGATGTGCATAGGTGCTATTGCCGCAACAGGAGGTTTCTGTGTGCCTATACAATCTCTGATCTTTAGTCCTTCTTGAAGAATTGTTGCCACCAAAGGTCTGTGGGCTGTACTGATCACACTGATCTGTTTTCCTCCTGGGGGTAAAGATTTTCTTGGTTTGACTTTCAGTTTGCAATTTCAGAGTGAGCAGATTGGGTTGTGTGAGGGAGGGCTCTCACTTACCTTAGAAAAGCTATGGATAATTATCACATTTGAAAGGCATTTTCGTGGGGCTGATAAATAGAATCTTGGAAAAAATGCAGGCTGGGAGGGGTGGTTTTTATTTATATTGGAGTCCCATGAACGCTGTGCCAGATAGGCTAAGGTCCCACTTTGGTCCCATTATCCTTGATGGCAAAACGGGTATTTATGTCACCAGCGTAGTATCTATCATACATATTCCTAGAATCATCCAGCTAAAGAACTTGAAACCAAGCTGTGGGCAACCTTACCACTTAGCAAAGTTCAAAGAAGCTGAGTCTGATTATAACTCAATATAAATCACTTAACACCTCATAGGAACAGACTCACCAGTATTCTTTAAAGAAGTTCATGTTTCACAGTGTCCTATGGTAGGAAGCCAAACCATTCGCCAAGAATGCTTTGGAAAAAACATACTGCAATGTGACAGACCACACAATGAGGAAAGATGACATTGGTTAATTAGATGAGTTACATATTAACCCTATAACTCTGCATGGGAGTCTTGGCCTCACTGCTCTGACAAAGACAAACCAGAATACGTACCAGAATACGTGTAAAGGAATAAAGTCAAATTCCTGCAAAAACTTTGAATAGAATATTTCTATACTTCCCCTATTGCTTTATAAAATGTTTCAAGTTTCTGTCACTTGCTGACTTTATTTTCCTGCTAAGCTTTGAAACTTTCCAATGGCAAAAAGTTAAAAACAGGAATTCACAACATAGGCACAAAATCAAATCAGCAACACCCCTCAAAAACAACCACCAAAACCAACCACCACCCAAGCCATGGTAGTTACACATTTCTTCTCCTCACAGTTTCAGTAGAGAAGAAAACCCCCACAGATTTGGTACCATATCTAATCATCTACCAGTGTCCTGAAAGCTAAAACTTTTTCAAAATAAAAAGCATATCCAGTATCCACTCTGCTTCTCTTTGGGATATGTGCTGAGGATCTTCTAAAGCAAGTATTCCCAGGCCATAGTGAGGGACACAGGATGCTGGTGGTGTGGGTCACCTCCCATTTCATTTGTGGAACAGGAATAACCACAGCAACTGCTCCAATGGAAAAATAATGTCAAGAAAATATTTAGGTTCCAGCTGTGGTGCTGGCCTTCACTTTCTCTGTGAGGACTGTGCATATAAGCATACAAGAGGTAGTTAAGATACTTCTTTCTGTCCCATTCCAAGTTCTTAAATAAGATTCCTGATTTTTTGTTTTTTCCTGGCTACTCCTCCGAGTATCTGGAAGGAAGAAAGCAGCACTATGTACCATATCATCTACAGACCATTAGAAAATTGCCTGCTGATCCCATCTTAGAGATTGCTGCTATGGAAAACGCAAAAGTTATGTGCCTGTAACCGTAATGATAGATCCATTTCACTTGATTGTGACATAAAACATCTCTAATAGTTCAAGCTTATCGATAGCTTGCTCCACTGCTATGAAGATCCAGATATTTACAGAATATCTTTCTCTCATACTAGGACTTATGGGACAGCCCAACTCCTCCTCATGATGTGACTGTGTTCCCACAATTGTGTAAGCCTTCCACAGAGCAAAAAAGATAAAATTAATAGGGAATGCATTTGTAGCAGCTGAAGCAGAACAGAATATTCAGGTTGGTGTTAGTATGTGAAAATAAAGTTTCCTGAGTAGCAAAGGGTTTATTCATAAAAATGTGTCACTGGACGTGTAGCATGTTGTGTGTATTTTGTGACACTTCATCACAACTAAGATTTTTTTCCTCCAAATAACTGGGTTTTTCTCAGTGTAGTCCCAGTGTTCCTCTCTTAGTTTATCCACATACTTTTCTACAATTAGTGTGTTTTGTAAGCACACATTTCCAGTATCTCTGGACTTGGTTCCCAGGGTATGACCCAATCATTAAGGCTGAACTAGTCAAGTGATTTAACATACAAGGGTTTCAGGTAGGGTGTAACCGGAGGAGGGAATGCAGCCCACCCAAGTCTGAGCCTGTGAATGCCAAGTTTAAGTAAATTTACTAGCAGGCTTCTTCCCTTTAACCCTCCCCCAACAAAACATAATCAAAAGGTGAAGAGTTCAGTTATGGAACAAACAGGACCTCTTTAAAAATATGTAGCTTGCTGTAGCCAAAGACAAACTATGATGTCATTGGGTGGGAACTTCCCCTCACTGTACGCGAGCAGCATTGGTGTGATGTGATGCAAGATGAGAATAAACTCACGGGGGTGATTTTAACACATTCTGGGGTTTAGTTGTTACAACTAATCTGCAGTATCAGTGATTTTCTGTTTGATACCTTTGACTGTTGTTGTTCATAAATTGGGGCCCGTGCAATTTTCCGTTCCTAGCCACACTACTGTCATACGCAGGCTGAAAGCTAATCTGATTTGCAAAGTTGTCAATCACAGCATCGATTAGGTGGTAGATAATGGTGTTAATGCAATCATTAAATGGCAAGCAGCTTTTGCAATATTTTCTTTGAATAGCTTGTGGAGCCCCATCTATATTGCAACCATGGCTGATTCGGGGAACCTGGCTATTGACAAGTTACCCTATAACTGGGTTTTAATGTTTGTATTGATTGGCCCAAGGTTGCTAAAACCTCAGTCCTGCAGACCTTTAGGTACATAGTTCATACTTTTTGTCTGTTTGCAGAGCTAGAAACTAGGTTTGCCCACAAGAGATTTCCCATGCAGCCAGTCAGGCTTAGATACCTTCATAGCAAATTCCTTGAGAAAAGGCCATGTGCACTGTTGTCAGAAAAAGTGTCAGAAAAACGTATTTTAAAGAAAAATTGGTACTTTTACGTTGATGTTAATTCTCACTATTCCATGTAAGACTTCAGTGGTGATAAAGAGAAACAAAGGGCAAATCCTGGCTTCACTTCACTAAAATCCAACCTCTCTTGACAGCAGTGGGGCTTGAAATTTATCCTGTATGTTTTACACTGAAATATGGCCAGCAGTGTGAATCAACAACTCTTACTTTTTTAGAGCTCAGATGAAGATGATACAATGAAGCAGCAAATTAGCTTGCTGGTTTTTTCCTACACAGTGTTTTCTTTTCTCATGGAAAGGTCAGGATTGACTTTTGGAAGTTTTTTTGGTCCGTGATGAATTACATTAATATGTATGTCTGCGAGAGATCCAGATAAAACATCCACATCTTTTACATTTTGCTTTTCCCAGGAAGAATGGAATGAGTATTTAATTTTTAATCAATTTGAATTAACAATTTCTATTATGTGATTTTTTATTATTATTAATCACATTCAAGATCAAATAGTGGGTAACAAGCAGCTTCACAACTGACATTGATTTTCAAAGAAATCTATTACCAGTTTTCAAGTACTATGTTCCCAAAAGTCAATAAACTCAAAATGCACGGACTTATAGTTTGAGCCTACAGGGTGCTGAGGGGAAAATGTGCATTACGAAGAGCTAACCTCTTCAAAATCATCTATCCCAAATGTTTGCCTCAGGTCATTTCTTAGCATAAAAAAAGCATACCATGTTTAGCCATGACATTGCCGAGACATCTGTGATGTCTTGCATCAAAAATAATGAATATCCTGATTTTCAGATAATTTAAAATTTGCCTGACCCAGAGCCAAAAGCTTCACATTCTTCTTTTTTCAATATGGATTATTCATTTTGTTTCTCGAAAGGAAGAAATGACAATGAACATAAATATTGGGCCTAGTTATTCAATTTCCAATTTTTTACTATTGCATGTATCCATAAAATGTTTAATCAAAATGGTTACTGTACTGATATTTATCATGACGCTAACTTTATTGTTATCCATATGACATCTAGCAGTATTTCAGTTTAATACAAGTCAAAACATCCTTCACTGTTAAAAATTTATGTGGCTGATTGTATCATTAGTGACAAACATGGGTATCCTGTATGCAGTTTTAGATTAATGTGAATTGGGCAGTGATGTCGTCCTCTGGGTGAGTGGAAATAGCCATTACATACATATATATAAATCAAAGACTAGCAGTTACATAATGTATTTGTTTACATCACTACTGTTTTGCCCAGAAACTTTCGGTAACTAACTTTTGCATTCAAGGTCTGACTTGCACACACAGAGTAACACATACCCATGGGAGCTGTGCTCAGAGCAGGTTAGAGTTTCTTGCCAATTCCATATGCGCAAAGTAACTTCACTTTAAATCGATTTAACGTGTCTGCACAGAAGGTGTGTGCTAAGCGCTTACACTGATTCAAGGGAAACCAGGAGTGCATTTCTTTGTGTGCTAAAAAGAAGTGATAGGAGCATCGATGCTGCTTGTAACGTCCTTTGGAGCCGAGCAGAACAGTGGTGCCCCTTGCAGCTCCTTCCACTGACTTGCCGCGCTACTGAGAGGGAAGAGGAGCCTGGAGTAAGGCATGGCTGACTTCCCCTCAAATGCCCTCACAGCCCGTAATCCACAAACCCCGCTAATCTGCGCTGGGGCTTCCCTGCATTATTGTGGATTAGTGATGTTCTGCTGTATCATATAGTGTTTGCAGACCCTATGCAATTTAACTCATGGTCTCATGATTACAGACTCAAGCATTGGTCTGTAATCTCGTATACCATCAACCTTGTTTAGTACAGGCATAAAAAAAGAAGTATATAAAAAAAATAGGTATAAATAACGTTATGCTCACTTTACAGTAAAGTTTTATACTGCACATATACTTTAAAGCCAAACAGTTTTTCACAGCCTTGCAAAGGGAGGTTAAATATCTCTCGGCACGTTCAGCAGTTCCTTTGCACAATGGCAGCCTCTCACAAATCTATCAGGAGGTGGTGGTGTTCAGGGAGTTCGCCTGGATTCCCCTTTACTCCACAACTCTTTTCTAGTGGCTTGGCTTCCAGCCTAGCAGCATTATTTATTCTCCCCCTCTCAAATAAAATCAGTAAGCCTCTATCCTACAGGAAGCCTGACAGTCTTAGCCTCTCTGCTCCTGCAGGCATCAGTCACCCTGGTTTTGTGAGGCCTATTTGTACTTTTCTGCCAAGTATGGCTCTGTTGAAAAGTGGTCCTGACTAATTCAAAAGGAGGAGCAATTTACAGGACCCACTGAGTTCCTTTAATCATACTGTTTGTTGGCTCTCTTCCTTACCCATCACCATCATTGTCTCTTTTCCTCCACTTTTCATGGTGAGCCAGAGGGCAAATTGCTGTAGGTGAGATCAGGAGAACTGGGAGAGACCTTTGCCAAGCTCCCCAGGCTTCTTCTGGTCTTACTGTAAAAGGTGCCTGGCACCCAGCGTGGTGATGGCCCCTCTCCTTCCCTTTCCACTCCTTCAGTCCACAGTCTCGCTGTGCATAGGTGCCATGGGAATGCACCATAGCAATGCCAAAATATCCCCACAGGCCCTACAGGAGGATGGCAGCACTGAACTGTTTTCTGTTGGTCGATAGGAAGAGCTGGAGCCAAGCAGTGTGGTGTGAAGTGCAAGACCCACAGAGGAGATATGGGGTTCTGAAGGACAGGGGGGTGACCGTGCAGGGAGAAAAGGTAACCAAATGCCTCCTAAGAGTCTGCTAACAGCACGTGGAGACACACACAAACAGTTCTGCATGCCTCGCAAACGCTTACATTACAAATCCTCTTAAGTTCTCTTTCTTTAAGAAGAGAAAATACTATAGCTGGAGTTGCTGGGGATAGTCATGTCCCTCCATTCCTTCAGGGCCCAGCCAGGGCACCCCACGTGAAACACTCTTCCCTTTAAAACTTGCGCCTCACTCAGCATTACTGATCTCATCTGCAGTCTTCTCCCTCTCTTCCTTTCCCTGTTTGACTTGCTGCAGGGCCCTGTATTCAATCCTTGCTTCCTGTTAAAGCTTCAGCCGAGTGATAATATGTGGCAGGAACAAGGGATAAGAAAGATTTTCATGCTGGTGAGAAGGTGCAAGTAATTTTTATGATGAACTATTGACTACTGCTGTACAGTCTTCAGCTCTAACCCTAAATTCACTCTGAACAAATTGCTGCTATTCCTATATAATAGGTACTCTTGTGGCTTGCCACACTTTATGTACCATTTTTTATGAAAAGACTTAAAATAGAACTCAAAAAATATGTCCTCCTTCTCTTCTAATGTGGATGAAATTTTAAGTTTCCTCCTTGGTCTATTTTATTTTTTCACCTGGATCATAACTAATGTGAAGGCAGGAAAGTTAAGTCAGATGAGTTTTGTGGTCTGTGAATCTCTGGACTACTTCCATCAGAGTGTCTGGAGATATTACCTCCCTCTCTTCTCCCCTTCCTGCTCCATCAGCTGTTTTGGGTATTTTATGGTGCACAACTGTCTTGGGAAGCTGTCCACAAAAATAAAAAGTATATCCAGGACCACCTGCATACAGTAATGACAGCACTGAACTGTATTCTGTACTCTCTGAAAAATGTAGAGGTTTAGTTCAGGGGTGCTGTATCTATGGAAGCAAAACCAGTAACACCTACTGAAGTTATTATCCTTATTGAAGCACTTGTTTCTCTTGACTTGGGAGCATCTTGGAGAGCCTTCTGTAACTTGCATCTCTGTTGAATTTTGTACTAGATGCAGCATTTACCAGCATTTCTGAGGAAGTTTCTAGGCAAACTGAACTGTAAGTTGGCTATATGTAGGACTGTGGCATGCTCAAAGAAATTGCATACTTCTTTAGAGAAGTAGCAGGAACAGTCTTCACACAACACGCACAAAACCCCTTATGATTTAAATGTGAACAGACTACGTATCTTTGCCGTGTTAGCTCAATAATCCAAACTTCCCTCGGGTGAGTTGCCTGTGTGCCTAAACAGCACACATCTGTTCTTTTCCACCACTTGTTTACATGTTCTTCCTGTCCATGTGCCTGCACCATCCTCATTTTAAAGACGGTCCTTAATGCTTTGTTTATTTCTCACATATATTTCACAATTGCATGCTGTAACAGTCGTAGGTGTTGAGTGCTGGTTTTATACAATTTCTGACCCAGTGGGATTTTTTTTTTTAATATATTAGTGTGTATTAAGAATAACTCCACAAAGTCATTCAAGGTTAAAATCGGGCTTTCTGGCTTCAGGCTGGCTGGGCAGCATCATGAAATACCACATTGCATGGTAATGTAACTAATGAATCTACAGTGACACATACTATAATACAGAGTAAGGGATTTAGGACAGGAGAAAAAATCTAATTAAAATCAGCAATTTAATAGCGGCATTCAGAAAAATCTATTTTTACTAAGCATAGTAAGAGGAAAATACATGATTATTTTTTAAGTAATGACTTTAATTTTCTGTTCTCAGGTGTTGAACAGCCTGATTTTCAGAAATGCCGAGCAAATACATGTTCAGTAGTGCTGAAAAAATAATGCTGAATAGGTAGATTCTATGAAGTCTACCATCTTTGCAACATTAGTAAAATACTGTACAAATATCAGGACAATGAAGATGCTCATTTCACCCTAAGGATGGAGGAAAGCATTGCTGCTGTTTGAGAGTTCTTGCAAGAGCAGCCCATTTCTGAGCACTGCCTTACAGACCCTTTCGCTTAACTCTACTTTGTGCTTTATCTTGACTATTTAAAGTGTTCTACAATTAATAAGCCAGATGATGGTCTGAAATGACTTGTTTGTTCCTCTACTGAAATGACAATTGGTGCTACCAAAACAAAGCACTCAGCACAGGACTTGTTTACATGCTTAGTCTGCTTGCTTATCATATTTGAGTGCTGATTAGTGCTGCCTCAGTCTCTTTCTCCAGAGCCTCTGCTTGCCAGCCAGGAGCGGAGTCTGCAGTGTGGGGTTTTATGAAAGGCTTAACAATAAAAGTAAAATTCACAGAGAAATATCTTCCCTTTCTATGTAGAAATCACAGCAATAAAGCATATGAAAAAATCTACGACATGAGGAATGGGCACATCTGACATTTCGTTCCTATAAAATGTGCCCGCAGATTAACAGTGCGTTGTTCAGAAAGAAAATCAAGTATTTTCAAGGTATAAACACAAACTAAAAAAGTATTCCTGTACATAACTGGTGACTGCTGTAGGAAAAACGGTTTCTGCTGATTTATCTGTTGGAATTACAAGATTTAAAAGTGGCAGAACAGATTGGTGTGGAATTAAAAATCAAACCCTAAGGAACTCATTGAGATAATTATCCTGCTCCTTAGCCTATTTTTTTTCATTGTAAAGTAACTTAGCAATGCACATCTCATATCTGTGATGGATACAAAGAAATAAAAATATTTCTTTAGATGTGTATAAATGCTATTGCATAATGCCATATTGATCCCTGACCATTGCACAAGCAATTCTTTCCTTCAGACAAAACCCTCTGTTCATTAGCACTGAATGGTATTTACCAGTCTTTTTCCTGTTTAGACAATTTGTTCAGTGTTGATATATTTAAAAACATTCAATTGGTTGGAATAGTATCTGCAGCTTCCCATCAAAAGAGTGATGGCGGTAGCCGTGGGTCTAAATCTCAAAGCACCACTCTGTAGACTTCCTAAGTGATTAGTACAGAGTATTATCGCTCTCCACCATCTGGCTATCTAATATGGAAACGATATTAAAGGAATCAGAAGACCTATACAGGCTTCGACACTTCGGGCGTACAGTGTTTCACAGGGAAAATGTGGAAGCTGTGTTTAAAACAAGAGATATGCTTAAACATAAAAGAATTATTTCTGTTTGCAGAGAAGATATATGCCTGTCTCCCTATTTTAATTACTTGCAAGTGTATAAAGCCATATGTATGTATGGCTATGTATGAGATAATACAGCTTAGCACATATACGCGGGCTGCATGTTTAGCATGCCAAGAGTGAAGTCTTTTGAAATTAAGAGTCTCGTTCTGGTTTTGATGTCAGACAATTAGTTGATGTGTTGGATGGATTCTGGGGGTTTGATTCATCTATGCTTTAAGGGTTTTGAAGTTAAATGCTTCGGATAAGGCGGAATTAAAGAATCATCAGAAATTTCTGTGTTAAAGCCTCACAATCCAATACATAAAAACTCTTGTAATTCAGTGTACTGTATATCTTTGTGTATAAAAATATCCCTTTATAAGGAAGAACAAAAGATACGCTTCCCCACTCCAGGAACATTACATGGAATAAAGAGCCTCTGAAAACCTCCAAAGCACAGAATGCAAGCTTGTGCTGCCAGACAAAAGTGAAAGCCTATCCTGTTTTCTCTCTCCCTGATGTAGTTGCTGTGTCAGATGAGGGCATCAGGGCAGATTCAAAAGTCAGAATGAAGAAAAGAGAAACAGTGCAGAGAGAAGTGTGGTGAATTCAGTCCTACGAACACCTAGGTTTTCCCTGTGTGAGCCCAGCTATAGGCTTTTTAATTTGTTTCTTTTGTGGAAGTGCAGAAAAAGGTGGTAATTAAAAATGGGCTATTGGATTCCACTTATTCATAGGTGTTATGCTCCAGGATATCGGGAGCTCTGTATCCGGTAAAGAGGAAAGCAGAAAAAAGGGAGGTCTTTTCTGCTGTTTCCTTCAAGCTGTTTAGGAAGTTATTTCTTTACTTCTTTCTTTAGGGTTTTATTTTTACCTCATAAGGAAATTAAACAGTTTATTTGCATTGCCAGAGAATTCGAAGCTAGTGGGCTTTCAATTGTGCTCATGTCAGGAACGTTTAGTAGCTGTTAATGAGGAAACAGCAAATATTTTGCTGAGCAGCACAACTAATGGAGTCTGGTTTGCTAAAGATCTGTGTCTTCTGGTCCTGAAATCTCCTTCCCTACTGCAGTGATCTCAGGTCCTCCTCTGTCTTCTGTGGCACCTGCCACAGACAAAAGAGAATGTGAACTGCAGCTAACCTGGAGCAAGGAGAGTAGTTGAGCCTAGGTTTCCCTCTGCTAAAGAATTATCTTGCTTTCTCTTCTAGTGGACTAGAAGAAAGCTTGTAAGATGTTAATTGTCTTTAAGATCACTATCCTCTTGCACATATGGGTGAAATTGGTTACTGGCTTCAAAAGCTAAAGGGCAATGGCTGACAATACAATCACATGTGCCTTAGGAAAGCAGGCGTACTATGGAGCACTGCTTTTGGCAGCAAAGCCAGCTCAAGTCAAGTCAAGTCGATGGGCTCTTTTCTATTGCTCCTGATCTGATCAAATCTGCATTATACTTTGCATCCACATCGGTTGTGTGAACACAGCTGTCTGTGGACCCCAGAGTAAGGTGGCTCGCTAAAATGAACTGGGAATAAAAATAAAAACCCAGATTAATTTTTTTAAGGTAGTGTTAATCCAATTTTTTCCAACATTCTCATTTTCATCTTTTCAACTTCAGTGGTGAAGGGGCAAATGTGCACAGCTGCAGTGGGGAAAGGAGCTAGGAGATGAGTCTTACAGAAGACCTGCTGTTAATGGGGAATTAATTTTGAGTTACCCCTGAAGTGTGAAATTCTGTCCTGACTGAAGATACCAGAAAGTTTGTCTTTTACTGCAGAGTGGGTAGAATTTCATTTTGTGCAGCCACAGCGCAAGGGCAAGAATCCAGCCCACACCGACATCAGAAGTAAAATATCCCATGAATTCAACATCTTGGCACTGAATAAACTCCAATAGTTGTGACTCTGTACTAGGATAGCAGTAAAACCTGTGAAACATTATCTGTGGGTAGAATCTGCCCTGCCATTACGAATTCCAATCGCAACTATGGAAAAAGGATTATTAAAGGACCAAAAGATAAAATTAGTATTGCTCCAGACTTAAAACTGTCCTGATCTTTTCAGAACTTAAGAAACAAAAAGCTTTTAACTCTACTGGGCCTACATTTACATTCATAATTTAGGTAAATATTTTATGCAAGTATTTAAACTTTCCTGGTTCAATTTTTTTTTAAAACCAGTGTCAGTGAATACAGACTGTGACCTGTTTTCAGTAAAATTGGCATTAACAGTGCAGCCAGAGATATGAACACAGAAATTTAAACAGTTTTGCAGTATTAAAAATATGATTTTCAGACACGTAAGAAAAGAATCAGGTGCTGGCAGGATACACAAAGAGAAAGAAAAAGAATTGCCAACCTCTGTGCACAATGTTCAGCCAGTTCCTAATGACCTTCCACGTGCTGGTTCATAATGTACAGAACCTGCTCATGAAGTCCTAATTCTGGCAAAAATTCCTTTTCCCTGAGTAAGAAGAGTAGAGCAGCCTTCACAGTGAGCACTCAGTGACAAGGCATGGAAAAACTAGCACAAAGAAAAATAGTAAGGAAAAATACATTAAATACGTTTTCCAAACAACTTATTTAGATACTTTATCTTCTGGTTTATACTCAGCTATTTCAATATAGTCAAGAAACTGTAATAAGCTAACTCTGTTAGACATATTTGTGCTCAATTTTTACTCATTGTTAGGCATGTACAGTCTTATGGTTGAAAGCAGGAACACAGCAGCCACAGTGTTGTTTTCCAATCCTAAGGGGACAGTATTTTTGGCAGAAATTGCCCTGGTATTCCAAAAGCTACTGTCTCCTTTCAGTGTGCTAGTAGTTTTGTAGTAACTGTTTAGCAAGAAGCAGATGGATTTAACCACCCTTTACCAGCAAGAGGAGAATCATACACACAAAAAAAATCTGTGCCCAGCAGAACCACGGTAAGCATATACCCCTTTTGTCTGCAAAGGACTTATTTAATATCCTAGTGTCCTCATTGTAGAGAGGCAATATACGTATTTCCTGTTTCATGGTGTAAATCAGGGGAGAAAACCCCCACCACTTTCAAAAAGGCAAATTTAAATAAAATATAAAGGGCTTTATAATTACTTGGATAATTCCTTCTAGTACAGATTTTATTACTGCTTTACATCCTGGATTTCCACCAATATAGATGTCATCTCATGTAATTAACTGGATCATTTTCAACAGTGTTGGATGCAATCAGTCCCTCGGGAATGAACATAAGGAAATATACTTGGAGGAAAGTAAACTTTTCAAGTAATACTACCTTAAAAAATTCGGGAATAGGTATTTGCAGGAAGATGTGTCTTTTATGACACAATTTACTGGAATTCTTATGGGTTCTTTTTGAAGTTATTTACTAGTAATTTAAAATTAAGGTTTACAAAGGGGTATCAGCTCTTCTGTTACGGCTTGAACTGATGTATTTATCACACAAACAAGAAGTTTTCTTGTCCAGTTTTCATGAGCCAGATTATTGTTGTTGGTTGTTTTTCTAGTTTTAAAGCAGACAAGCTCCATCTGAGATAGACAGACAGGGATATGTACAAGGGAGCCATAAGCGTTAAATGGCTTAGAAGATTGTCTTAGTCCATTACTAGCTCAGCAGTTGTAAGGATTAGTGGTGGTGGTGGTGGTTGGGATTTTTTTCTGGCAATATCATAGCAAATAACAGTTTAAAGGAGAATAACAAAAAAGTTTTGCTGGTGCTAACAGCATTTTTTTTCCAAACGGAAGAAGGACCATAGGAAGAAACATGGATTTTGTGCCTGCACAGTAATAATGTAATGATGTGCGCAGATATTTGAGCTGCTTCCGAATGAGTTAACATCACACTGGAAGCAGAACAAATTCATTAGTGCAGTATTATCTTTGGGTTGTTTACCCAGCTAAGAAGCACAATATATTCATCCAGATGTACAGCCACAGTAATACAGCTGCCCAGTTTCCAGCACCCAAGACCGGTTGTTAAGATCTGGACTGTTTCTCTTGAGCTATGGGGGCACAACTGATAGCTCCTGTTTAGAAATTAAGTTACAAATCTTTCAGAAAAAGAAATCGACCTTCTCAGTATTAAACAAAAGACAATTAAGGCAGGCATCAACCACAAAGAATGAGTCATGACACCTAAACCATTTGCTAAAATACAGAAGCTGATGAGAAATTTAAAGATAGGTGACATAGCTGAAGTTGAAATTCTAGAAAAATTAACTTTCCAAAGACTTCCTAAATTACTGCATAGGGGAATTAAATTGTATTTGTCAAGGCCAAAAAAACAAAGGATGTTTTAGTATTAGAGATGTAAGGTGAAGATCTGGACAAGAATTTCAACAGTAAGCTTTATAGGTTACATTGACAAGACTCTACCTTAGATAAAAAAGTTAACTTCTGCATAACACATCTTATGACAGATTGAGAGAAAACCTGAGAGGTTTGAGACAAACTGCCTATGTGATAGGTACTAACTGATGGGCAGGAAGCTGTGGCTTGTGTCTGAAGGAGTATGGAGAGATAGGACAAACTGTGTTTGATGATGTTGCATGTGGGCTGAAAGTCAGACAACCACAGGCAGATTGAGTCATAGACAGGCTGTGATCTGACAAAGACCTGGCAGTGATCTTGATACAGAGGGTAAGAAGTGAACAGTATACAGAAAGGGTAAGACAAATCCTCCAAAGGCAATGCTGAAAAATGGGATAATCATTAAGTCAGTGTTGCCATAAAAAACGCAAGCGAGGCAAGACTTGAGTGAGAGAAATCCAACCATATGATTTGAAAGATGTCAACTAGCCACTAAGAATAATGATGGAGTCTTGTTTCTAGTACTTGGGTCATTTGAGACTTGGATGAAAACATTTTCAGCTGTTAAGGCAGAAACTGGACTGTAGAACATGCAATTTTAGGAAAATTTAGACAACAAATGTAAATAGTGTACTGACCGAGTCTGGAGCTGAATGGGTGAGACGTGTAACTTCTATAAATGCAAGTATATACAGACTTATCAAAGGGACAAAGGCCCCTTAGGTTGCCAGTTCTTATGGGAAGTCGGTGAACTCTACCTAATCACTCACTCTTGCTCTGAAATCTCCCTAATGATCATTCTAATTGCATGGGTATGACAAGTCAGCTGTCATTAGTGGTACTTCCCATGAGTCTCTGGAGTCCTCCAAATACAGCACATAATTGGTAACATCTGCTGTAGATCCACACATACATTTGACAAAAGCGCAGCTCAACATTTCCTTTGGCAATTCAGTTTGCTTTTTTTCCACTTTATTCTTCTGCTGGTCCTGCTCCTCTTCAATTAAGGGAGCAGGTCCTGGCCATATTACACCACTGAAGGAAAACATGACTTCCTTCACTGAATGCCCCTCAAACGAGTGATCCTATTATTGCCTTCCTAACTGTCCCAAAAGCATAACACAACCTTTTCTGGGGCACAGCAGGAAGACAACTATATGTCCATAGTATTATTTGTTGCTATTTTCAATTTGCCTGTTGTTTGCAATTTTGATGCTTGTCTGTTTTGCTCAAAATACTGATGATGAAGTTTTTAGGATCCAGTACAAATTAGAAAAAAAAGAAAGCGGCCATTTCACAATGCTTTGCTGCCTGGGTAGTTATGGTATCATTTGGTCAAAACTGAATGCAAGCATATCTGATACTGAAATATTTTGAACCGAGTTTGAATTATGTGTCAAAAAAAAAAAATTTAAAAAAATCATTGATTCTCTGGCTGCCCACCAAAAGTAGAGTTCTTGACGGTGCATCTTCATATGTGCCTGAGCGCCTTCCTTTCAGTGTTTCAGAACATGTGTTCACCTTTCATGACTTTTAAGCTGTAGGCTGATTTTCTTACTTAGAAGTGAGTCTGGCAAATTTAACTCTTCAAATGAAAATCACTCATTAAAAATAAGACTTTTTTTCTCGCCTACACGGGTACAAGTTCTTGTGGTAAGACCAAATGAACTACAGTTCTTCTGGAGCCCTGGGGAGATGCTTTTCCTCACCCTCTCCTCCCTTTATACTAACTGTATTAAGCAGTTGTTTGTCCACTTTCACAGATACATGGTAATGGGCATATGCTGGTTTATGGAGACAGACTGGATGCCTGACAAAATGACCCAGATCTGGTCCTTGCAATAGGGCTGCTGAAAACACTGTTCTAACCTGGACTGAAAGTCAGATTTACCAGCAGAAATGTAAATGGTTTCCTCTCTTTCAGTTATTGCAACATATGCTACTGTATGAGTGAATGTGAATTGAAAGTGGCTCAGCAAAAGCCCGCTGGATTGAGCAAGAACTGTAAGAGACCGACTGTTAAAGATGTAGCAATGTGCTAAGCTGGAGAATTAAAACCTATCTCTTTCCCTATTATCCAGAATGTGTTTAGGTGTTTTTGTTTAATTGTGTTTGTTTTCTTTTTCATGTTTTGTCATAATATGAGAATGTGGACACAAGTCTTTCTCTTAATGTAAGTTAAAATAATGACTGTAAATAAGGGAGCTTTAAATTGGTTCGTCCTTGTGACTTGATACATTAAAACCTTGAGCCTCAAGAAGAGGATAAGGAAACTCCACAGTCAGCAAAGAGATGGCGAATACCCTCAAAGCAATACATACAGACTGATCCAATAACTGCAAGAGATTTCAGTGGCAGAAACTGGATGATGGATCACATTGCTCCAGGTGTGAGCGGCAGCTAAAACAATGTTAGAACTGAGATCTCTCATTTCTGTTCAGGTTGGGGACCCTTTTCTTCTTTAAACAATAAGTTACTGTTTCCCTGAATAGCTCCTAGGAAAGGTATTTTGAATATCACTGGTTTTTTAGTTATACTTTGGTTAAATATAAACAGACATCTTAAGAGACCACTGATATGAAAGCAGTGGGTGGGACTTTTTGCACAGTCAGGTCCAGTAACACCAGGGGTAAATCAATTTCAAAATTCACATGAAACACAGAACAACACTGCTTAATTATTTCTTCCTAGGTAGGCTCTAACTTGGCAGAGTCCCAAAAGCTACACTGCGTGAAGTTTTCTGAGCTCTTGGGCTTTGTAGCATTAGCCATAGCCATCATCAGGTTCTTCCAACTGGATGAGGGTTAATATAACATTTGAGAAAGGCTGTTTTGACACAAGTGTTTCCAGTTAAGAGAGTAGATGTTGAATTTAATTGTCTGGGCTCCAAGAGGCTTTGCCAAAGGCTGAAATATTGAGCCAGAGCACAAAGCTTTTTTCCTAATTCTGAACAAGGTGATCACAAAATTCACGGCTTGATCCATTTCACCCAACTTGAGCCTTCTATCTGACATGCCTAAGCAGGACACAAGCCGAGTTGTCCTGGCCAACTCTGTTGTCCATGGAGAGAGAAGAGCATTTCTAGAACAACTCTTCTTATGTGAATTACAGTTTCCTGCTGGAGAAGACTCACTCTTCTGGGTGAAGAGTCCCAGGGCAGGTACATTCACATCTTAGGCTAAGTTAGCAATTGCCTGAAGCTCTGGTAGTGCTTCTGAACTAACATCTCAGCTGCTCTTAGGAAGAAATGCTTGCAGGGCCAAGAGTGATGATCTGAACTTCAGGAGAGACTGTCCTATGTTCTGGCAATAAGAAGCTTGGATTTGTTTCCTTTTAATTGGACTTCGTGCTCTGCAAACATGCATGAAAGATATTGCTCCTATTTAACGTCCTAATTTTACAAAAGTCCACAGATAAAAGAGGATAAAAGACACAAAGCCATGCATGAAGCCTGCACAGTGGTGACAAACATATAGCGTGTTTGTGCAATACCTGGAGTGTGGGAAGGTAGGGAAGCCAGAGCTAAAAAAGCAGCTTGTGGCTGAAGGAAGAGACAAGACAGAAAAGCAGGAAAGAAGAGCAGGGAACACAACATATAAGCAGCTGAGAATCAAGATTTTTCAGTTTAGCCAGTAAATACGTATTTCTCCCACCCACATCTGGAATAATATGAATTTTGGATTGAGAACTGCATTCTTTACTTGCCTAAGACTCCCAGTAAAAGTGTCTTTTGCTCGAGGAATGCAGGATCTAGTGTCTCAGCTGTATGACTTCCGCATGTAGTTGGCAATATTCACTGCATTCAAAATCAAACTGTTTTTTCGTTTCAGGCAGTATCTTCTTTTTAAATAAAACACTTTCCCTCCACATTTCCATCACATGCACTTTTTTAAAAAGTTTATTTCAAGCAGAAAATAAAAGCAACTCCAGGAAGCTGGAGATTCTGGATCAAACCTAACTTGACCTCTAGAGTTAAAAAGTCCATCAGATTTAGTGAAGTCCCTAAAAGAGAAATGTGCTTTTATTTCAGTTCATGGTGCAGATCTGTGAAGGTTTCCTATCAAACTGAAAGGTGTCTTCACTTTGCAGACTACCATTCTTAATGGTCTCCAGAACATGCAACTTTTTGCTTAAATCCAAATTATGCATATCAAGAATAAGAAAAACAAAATTGTAGTCATCGAAATTGCTTAAAGTTATTTTCTATTTAATAATTTTGTGTGTGTATAAATATTTAGTGAAAAGCTATCTTCTCACATCACAAAATATGAAGTAGTAGAAGTATCTCATACTATTATTTGTATTCTAGTTACCCTATATTTTGGAAACTGAAGCTGTGTGTATCACATTGTTTGATGGAATTTGTGCTTCTGAGACAAAAGTAAAGAAAATAATAGCTTCATTTAACCTGATGGTGGAGCAACATAGGGAAGACTGGTTTTGCCGACTATAGAAAGATGATGTAATTGCTGCAGAAGGAGGATTTACCTACATGACTTGTGGTGGATTTTCTGTGCTGACAAGTGAAAGAAGAGTTAGATTAGGAAAGCATATTCTACCCCTGCTGCTTCAAGTATTTAAGAGGGAATGTTAAAACTAGCCAATAAGATAAAATTTGCAGGGGAAATGGGTAAAAGAACTAGCTCTAATAATTGCTTTTTTTCAAGGAGCAAGGGCTGTAGGAGTTCGAGCTAGAGATTACACCCCATAATAATGCCCAGTGCAGAGTCCAAGTTAGTAAAAAATGTCATGGACTGTAAGTTAGTGCAGATGTGCATCCAGCTGCTTTTGCCAAACCTCATATGTCCCAGATGCAAGATTTTATATTTGTCTTTGTTGAACTTCATGCAGCAAGTATCTGTTGTTCCACTTCTCCAGCCTGCTGAAGTCCCCCTAAATGCGAGTCTGTGTGCAGGAATGTGGGAGGGTCCCCAAGCACGCAGCTTGCTCAGGCAGAGGGACAGCCTCTGCCACCATCCTATCCTGCATCTGCTTCCCAGTATCTACCGCTAACCTGTCAGCACACCTCTTCTAGCTTTGCCAGTTCTCTTCCAGCTTAGGTCTGGTGGGACTGCTTCATCCTTCAATAACCTATTCTAAAGCTCTCCTTATGAAACTGGCAAGCCTGTTGGCAAGCACATCCATTCCCCACTTTGTTAGGTGAATCCTCTCTGTGCCCAACAGTCATCACTCCTCAAAAAGCCTGCGGGAACCTGGAAGTGTCTGAAAAAACACCTTGACATTAATAGCGTATGAGTGTCCATGCTGATCTTTAGCCACTGTCCCTCCTAACAGTCGCTATCTAGAGGTAGCAAGTGAAGAGTTGCTGCTCTGGGTAATCAGTTAATTTTTCAGCTGATTCACACTGTTCCATTCCCTCCTCCTGCAATGTAAATGAACTGCCTATGATGAACAGATCGTGAAGATATCCATTTACCTTATTCCTTTTCACATTAATCTTCATATTCGTGTTAGATGTCAGTCAAATGTAGTTTATATTCATTAAATACAACTGATAGCATCTGCATGTGCTTCTTCCTTTTATACCAGTTATTGTAGAAACTCTAGCCTATTTGCTCTTTGATCTTTGCATTAAATTACTTTATCCCAGGCACTGCTCTACCTCTCATTTACTGTAGTTCTGCAACTCACACTTTTCTTTCTCTAGCAAAACTGTTATTCCTACCAGACCGCAGTCCATTCTTCTTCACTTGTCAGAAAACAAGTTGCTGTATCAGCAGTGTCAGCAATGAGGCCTTGTTTTCTATCAGTTATGTCCTCCTTCTTATCACAATAACCCAAACTTCCCCTATAGTCTCCATGCCCTCCGTTACAATACCTTAGCTCCCTCCCACGACCGACACAATATCCCAATGTTCCGATATTCAGGCTTCCCTGTAACACATCCCGTTCCTTCCCGTTTATTTCCTAACTTCCCACAGTGAGTCATGTCCCAGATAGTCATAGCTCCCCCATATCCTTGCTTGACTAAGATAAGACATAATATGTATTGATAATATGTATCGTGACCTATCATGTAACGAGCTGGCCAATACTCATGGCCAGCCACTGTTTCATGAGAAAACATAAGCACAGAACTGATTATTCTTCTCCTCATTTGGAAGCTAAAGGAGTTTCTCTTTTCTCCCAAACCACTCATTTTCAGGAGAGGTGTGGGAATACCATACGTCTGAATCCTCTTACTCTCTCCTGAATTGGACTGAAGTTAGAGGGTGGATTAAGAGACCGTAAGGTGGGTGAAAGGCTAACAGGCATAGGCAGCGTGGTTGTGTAAGCAAATACATTTGCAGAGCTTACACAACTGCTTCCTCTTTCTGTTAGTGTCACTGTCATTATGTCATTTTTTTTTCCTCAAAGGAACAACTGTAGCGCTGAGAGGTTTATCAGAAACTCTCTTTAATAAAGGCAAGGCCACAGAAAACTGATAGGGTGGTGGCTTTAGCCCCAGCCTAAGCAGTAGTGAAAAACAGCTTCTGCCGGGCACCAGGTCAGTGACGTCTGTGAAACATGCGCAGTATTTGGGCACACAGAAAAATCACAAGTTGTTACTTCATCTTTTAGTCCCCAGTTGAACATTTCCCTCCAACGCCACTTCTAGGACTTACAGGGTCAATTCATGGTAACTGTTACTAGCTCCAGCTAAGGTGCTTTTCATTTCTCACTTCCCCTCATCCTGGAGATAGTATATTCAGGCACATCGTGAACCCAAAGAATACAGGTACATGTTTGTGCTAGGCTAATGGGTATTGGTTAGATATAATTTTAGCTCCACTAAAAATACATTGCGTTTTCACATGTAAACACATTGTGTTTTCAGCTGTTAAGAGGGCCATTAAATGCTAACTTACCTAAACATTGCACTGGACTTCTTTGTCAACTGTACAAACAGAAATGTTTTTCTCCAGTGTTTTCTTGCTGAAGATTTCTGTGATACACCTAATGAATTGATTTGGAGCAGTTTCAGATCCACAACTGCATTTTAAATTAATACTTTTTAAAGACATTCGATTCAAGCAGATTTTCTCCCAGTATTTGACTCTATGGAATCAAATTTTCATGGAGGTATCTTACTTGCCAATGCTAGCAGGCTAGGAAGAGGTGAGCACTTAGGTATTTAGTCTCCTAATGATGGCTGACATTCAGCTGAAATGCATATAGTAAGAAAAACTGCCAGAAGCCTCATCCTAAAGCTTCTCTTGGATCCTTCAGAACTTGGACTTCTGCGTCACATCCAGCCTTTGGGCTCTACAGGCCTATGCAGACCAAATGAAAATGATGTGTAAAAGATGGTGTAGGCAAACACCGCATAAAATCCTTCAAAACAGTGGTAAAATATTTCCAAACAGATTTTATCTCCCACAAAGTGAAGGCCCAAAGGAGCCGAATACAGAAACTGACCTCATTTTTCACTCTCAGGTTCTAACGTCCAGCAGCCATGCACCTTCCACCACCAATCGGCTCCCTCAAATCTGGTCTATGGGCACAGGCCGATCTGCAAAAGCACCAGGCAACATCTGGCTTGGCTTCTCCCACCGAACACAAAGATGGGATTTGGCTTCCCAGCGGCACCAACTCTTTATTTAAGCAGGAAAAGCGTAGCCCCCAGGCCTCTCCTGTATGCTCCAGAATCCGATTCCCAACAGGAGACTGTGCGGTCACCTCAGAGGCATTAGTGCCAGCAGTCACGAGGGGTCAGGGCCATGCAGAACGGCTATGTAAAGGAAGGAATTTAGAGCAAATTTAGAGCAAGACTACGTATTCTCCCCCAGACCGCAGCTAAAGACGTCAATTATTGCTGTGCAGCCCTAAGCGACAACGGGTTATTTTGGGCAGACACCAGTCCAAACCGCTGCCGGTGGCGGCAGCCCTTCTGTGGGACGACGGCTGTCGGTGAAGCACTGAGTGAAAGCACGGCATGGAAACGCGGACCCCGCGTTTCAGAACACGCTATCTCAGTGCCTTCACTGTGAGCTGCTCTGCTCTGCCATATCCTGTCACCAGAGCGCAAAAGGCGGAGAGAGGTGACGGGACGGGACCGGACCCGCTCAACCCAGCGCCGCCGCCCCGCCGCACAGGGGCCGCTTGGCGCGGAGCACGCCGGGAGCTGTAGTCCCGCAGCCCCGCGGCCTCATTCCCGCTCTGCCGGCTGCCACCGTCTGCGCTGCATCCCCTCCGCCCCGCGGTGTCCCGGCGGGCCGCCCTGTTCGCCCTCACCGGGCATGCAGGGACTGCTGCGGCGGCTTCTCCCAGCGCTTTACGCGGCGCGGCCGGTGGCGGCCCGCGCCCTCCTCGCCCGGCGGGCTGTGCCCGCGTTCCCGCGCCTCATGGCGCTGCGGCCGGCGGCGGGAGCCGGAGAAGGAGAAGGCGGCGGCGGCGGCGGCCTCTTGAGCGCAGGCGGCGCGACCCCGGAGCACGGTGAGGAGGCGGCGGGGAAAGGGGCAGGCGCTTGCGAGGCCCGGGATCCACCTCTCCGGCCGGCTGCGGGCGGCTGCAGAGGGAGAGGCGGGAGAGGTGAGCCCCGGGCCTCGCAGGCGCCTCAGCGCGGTCCGGGCGCCCTCCGGTGCCGAGGGGCGGCGTGTGGGTCTGACGGCCCCCTCTGCCGTTGCTGCCGCCTGTGAGGCGTTAAACGGTCACGTTGGGCAGAGCGGCGGTAGAAACTATGGCTTGTATGGGCATATCCAGGGATTGGATGGAAAGGTCTCACAGCAGCGGCTGTGGAGATCGTAGGGGAAAAGGATTCAACCTAAGTGCGGGCTGTCGCTAAAAAGTCTGGGGTTTGTTTTCCCTGCCTGCCGTGCTCTGTCCCTGGGCTTGTATTCAGTGCAAACATCTGACCTGGCCGAATACTAAATCTGCAGGTCTTTTCCCCAAAATTTTCTGGTTTTGTGGTTGTTGTTTTGTTTTTTTCAATCTTCTTCAGTTCTCTAACTATGCAAACGCTGGCGCCAGCACCAGGTGTTCAAACTGCCTGGAGAGTAAGAGCATCTGTTTCAGTTAAATTGTGTCCAAAGGATTAATTTGTTATTAAACACATGAACATAAGCATATTAAGCATATGAACATAGACTCATGGAATGGTTTGGGCTGGAAGGGACCTTAAAGATCATCATGTTCCAACCCCCTGCCATGGGCAGGGACACCTTCCACTAGAGCAGGTTGCTCCAAGCCCCTGTGTCCAACCTGTCCTTGAACACTGCCAGGGATGGGGCAGCCACAGCTTCTCTGGGCACCCTGTGCCAGTGCCTCAGCACCCTCACAGGGAAGAATTTCTTCCTAATATCTAATCTAAATTTACCCTCTTTCAGATTAAGGCCATTACTGCTTGTGTTGTGTATAACATAAACATATTAAACATTAACATAAACATACTAAACAGGGAGTGGTGCCTGGAGACCTAATCTCACTGTGATCTGTGATGTGTAGGTGTCAAGTAATAGAAAACTATTTGAAATTATCTGAAACTATAATCTACGTGCGGAGAGGAGAGCTGGGAACAGGGTGCAATCAAATAGGTTTTATTGTTTCTTATTTTTTGTATTCTCTCCTTTATGAGCTATGTATATAATGATTTTGTTTGTTTGTTTTGTGCTGGAACAGATGACTTAAATACCGGTGAAGATCAGCAGCCACTTAAACAAATACAAATATGGGAATAACGTATACACCTGTTCATATATGAAATTCAGATTAATATAATTAAGCATGCAGTGGAGAAAAAGGAGTTTATCTTCTAAAAGCTTGATGGTCAAGGAGTTCCTATGGAAGCTGATTTTGTTAGTCTAGGTCTCAGATTATCAACATTACGTCAAGAATTTTGAAAAATCATATTTTAAGGTTCTTTTAGTGACTAGAGCACAGTTCTTGGTTGTTTTTGTTTTGGGGGGGTTTTGGGTTTTTTTTTTTCTGATTTGTTTAATAATTATTTCAGAAAAGGTAAGGGATGGAGGTTTTTTTTCTTTCTCTGGAGGCACAACCTGTAGAATTTAGCAGCAGTGCCTGTTCAGTCCAGCTAATTGATTTGAGAAGGGACGTTTTTAATTACTAGCCGCGCATCGCTGTACTCTGTGTCTTCTATTGTGAGCAGACAAAATGTTTCAAAGTAGCACAAGTATGTTGCTTTTTGAGCAGGCAGAGCAAAGAAAACACTTAATCTGCGATATACGCCCCTCAGATTGATAGCGTCCTAGTTCTGTAGCTGATGCTACCTTAAAAGAATCCCTTTTGCTCCTAGCTGGTTCTGATTCTGCATTTCTGAGTGGTGTTGATAACTTTTCTGCCCCAGACTGACCTATTTGCTTGTTGGTTTTGTGGATTTCTGTCTTGTCCTTCACTTCGAGATCTCTTTGAAGGAAGGGTTATTGTTTTCTGTATGCTTGTGGATCACCAACAACAATCTGTTTTGTATGAGCTTTAATCTAAATGTTAAATAATAATTTCATTATTGCTTTAACATCTGTTTGTTGTGCATACTTCTTTAGTGTCAACAGAGGGAACAAGCAACAAATCTAAATGCTTTGTTTCTCTTTAATAGCCTCCAGGATAAAGTTAGGTGTCAGACCACAGCCACAGAGTGATTATGCCTCCCTACTGTAGACTGGAGTGAATTAGGATTTAATCAGGTTCTTCTTTTACTTAGCTTCCCTAGCATAAAGTGATAAATGCAAGAAACATTCCACAGGATGATAATAACCCAGACTGGGTCTGTAATGTTGATTTTTATATACGTAGTGTAGCTTCGCATGCCCCAAGAATGTAATACGCACTTTTTCTGCCAAATTTTCCCCTTGGGCCAGATTTGGACTATCTGCACTGGTCACAAAAGGAGCTTTGAAAATGCGTTGTCTGTAGTAATGAGCTGTCCTGGGATAAACTGCAATTCTGACATAAGGATTCTTCCACTACAGTAATCTCATTGTGGAGTTGTCCCAAAAGAGTATTGCTGCGTGCCTGGTTATGTGCACATTTTTTTGCTGCTAGAGAAGATTTTACTCTTCCATTTTTTAAGGTATAACTTAATATGCCAATATTAGAGTTTACTGACGCAGAAACATGAAGCAGACTTAAGGAAATGACTCATGCTTAGTTAGTACTCTTGGGGAAAAAAAACATTTTTAAAACCTTGTTAGTGGAGATTATTCTGTCATTGTGATGTTACTCTGAGATAGAACTTCGTGTGTATCTTTGTACATGCAAGATGAAGTTTGATTTACATTGATTCCTTCTTTAGCTTAAATACTAAACGTCAGTTTTCAGAGCGAGAAGTTCAGATCATTGCTGTCTGTAATATGTTTTATGGTGTGGGAGATGCAGGGATAGAATAATTATCTCATTTCTAAATGATTTCGTGAGCTGGAAACTCTTTGTTATATGTGGAGTGGTAGGATTCCATTCCTGTTCCTTCAGACCTCATTTTCTGTGTGTTTACACATTGGAATTCATTTGCCAGTGTTTCTCTTCATGGAATTCGTATGCCATTGCAGTTTTCTAAAGTGAATGTTATATGATGTCTGAAGAATTTGGTTTTTTTTATGCTCAGTTGTATCTTTTTTTTTTTTGCATGTCATTGCATTTACTTAGAACCAGACAAGACCAGAAGCTATTAAATATAGAACACTGAAGTCCCTTGTTCTTGTTGTTCCGCATAAAGCAGTGAAGTATTTTTGCTTATATGTTGACAAGGAAGAAGAGCAGCATTCTTAAGGGGGTTATATGTCAATATTTATTTGCTGATAATTAGAGAAATGTATACTTGGTATATTGGCTGTGTATAATGTCTCTTTGCTGTCAAAACCTAAGACCCAGTGTGTTATTTTAAATATATTACAGATGGGCTGGAAAATGTACAACAAAAGAAAATCTTTGAAGAGAATAAGAAAGAGACAGAAGAGACAGAAGAGCCATGTCCTACTGATTCAGTAGACTCTCTGATGGCAGAAATGCCATTTGTCGACACAGATATTGAGGATAAATTTATTAGTAAGTACATTAAACAGTAGCGTGGAAGCATAGACACATCATGCACATAGTGGGCTGTGCACAAGGAACAGAGTCTCCCTGCAAAAACAGGATTCAGTCCAGGGTCTCTCTTATTAGCACTCAGTCTTGCAAATACTTGAGTATATTAAAAATGTACCATTTGGGGATCCACTGCAGCAATGAGTCACAGAATAGAGGCACCTCATATGTCGCATTACTGTGTATGAACTTCTCAAGTCACGGCATTTATGAGCTGTCTTCCAATATGTCTATTCCCAACATGGGGCTAGAAGAACACCTCTAATTAGACAGTGGATGTCTGCTGCCTGGTCAGTTTATGGGTATGTATCAGGCCACGTGGTGGGAGAGGGTCTGCAAAGGCCTGAGGAAATAGGACAGGAGAAAAATAATTTATAGTGCAAAGGAAGAACTGAGGATACACGCTTTTCTTTCACTATGTTGGAAGGTGTCTTTGGGAAAGGAGATAGAGAATAGATCTGACTTGGATTAAATTTTCTTCTGGGCTGGGTTTGATCCTTGAACTACAGGTTGGCCAGTCCTAGTCTAATACAACCTTTTTCTTTAGTAATCCTATGTATTATTGTGCTTTCTATTTCAAAATGCAGCATGCATGGGATTTTTAAAACTCAATATTGGCCCTTTTGCTCTAAAGCCATGTCCATATTCAAGTGTAGACAATTTGCAGGTCCATTACACTGGAGTGTGAGCTGGCTATATGAAACGCAGTAGTTTGGAAGCTGCATGTTGGTGTTAACAGCTTGTAAACTCTAATTAGTAGTGTAGGCTGTTAATTCAAGTATGGTGCTCCACTTTCTGACTATATTAATTCAGGTTGGAGTAGGATCTCAATCTGTCAGTTCAGAGCATGGGCAGATTAGATGACTGGCAAGACACCCTCCAGTCAGTTAACTGAAGTCCAGCTCCTGTTGTCATGGTACTGTGTTTTTGTTTTGATTTGTCTGTATGCTGAAAGTAATTTTTTTATCTCTTCAGTGCACACAACCTCTGAAATAACTATAAAAAAGAAAAGAAAGAGGACTACTGGGAAGGAAATTGAGGAAGACAGTGAGAGAAAGAAGAAAAAGAAAAAACAGTATCAGCCAAATTATTTCATTTCTCTTCCAATTACTAATCCAGAGGTGAAATTCTTTATTATACTAATTTGTTATAACCAGAATTATTTCAACAACTGCATGTAAGAACAGTATTTGATCTTGAGCAAAATATTTTTTTCCAGATAGTTTGAGAGGAATATTATAAGCCTATTCAAAGAAAAGCTTTATATTATGTAAGATTTTTGTAAATAAAATTGCCTGTCTGGAAGAGAGTAGGGGAAAATATCTTTTTATTTGGTTTGTCAGTCTTATGAATTTCACATTATTTTGACTGAAGCTGGCTCTCTACTGTTCCAGTATTGCTTATTTTGTCCTTTACTTAGAAAAAGGAAGAGAGATATTCCTATTTAATTTAATAAGAAAATCCCTAGCAATATTTTTAGCTCTCCCTACAGATAGGAATTTGGTTCTCTTGCTGTTTCAACTGGTCAGTTTGTAGTTTTAACATTTTCTATCTTATTTGAAATTCAAGCAATCCATTGTTTTAGTGAGATACTGTTCAAATGCATTCAAGACGTGCAGAGAGCTCTTTAAGAAAATGTGTTTTATTGTAGTTAGCAGGCGTTGTCTCATTTGGACAGTAAATGAGAATGATTTCTTGCATGCTGCGGGATGTCTCTGATACAGCTTCCATACCTTTTGTGTCTGCAAACAAGGAAAATAGGTACATTATGTTAAACCAATCAGTTTACCACCATTTCGAAATTTAGGTTTGTTTTTTAATACCAGGAGCTATCTCAAGTGAATTTTAACTCATCCTACAGCTGTACTATCTGTTCTCTGGCAAAGTCAAAGATTGAAAAATCCAAAATGAAAATAAACCAACGTAGGTTTGAAAATTACAGTGCAGTCTTTGAATCTTCAAAACATACGATGTGAAGAAGAGATTGTAGGGGCTTTCATAAGATCCAGGATGGCCCGACACGAATGTTGTGGGAGATCTCTTGTGCCATCTTAGTCTGAAATACCTTTTCTTCCTGTCTGTTCCATGATTTAACAAGTGCAAGAATAAGGTAGGGGTTGTATGATCTGATAATTGAGATTTCCTGCTCACAGTTGTTACTATGGCTGGTTGAATGGCTGGTTGAGTGGAAAACTCTTAACTATGCATGCTTTTTTATATGTCATGTATTTAGCCTTATATAATTTACAGAGGTAAAGGAGCAACTATACTAAATCTCAGAGCGTTTGAGAATCCCGGGACTTTGCTAGAAAGTTTTGTTTATACTTGCCTCCTTAAATGTAGCGTTGCTCTGAAACAGAAAATACATGTTGGAATTTGTATAGGCAACGTTAGCCAAAATTTAGACTTAAGACACCTGGTTTCTTGATAGCCAAAGGGAATCTGGTAATTACTGGTAGTATTTCAGTTAGTAATGAGAGACCTTTCTTTTTTTTTGAGCATCTGATTTTATTCCACTGAAGCGTTTCAGGCATTAGCACTCTTCCTTCATATTTTATGTAGCGTTACAAGCTTTACACAGAGAACCATTTTGTAATAAGGGATGTTTCTGGACCATTTAATGAACTCTTCCTCTTGGAAATTAAACAGTTTCCTTTTTTTTTCCCTTTTGTTTCATTTTAATTATATGGTGAATCTTCAGACACAAAATGTGGTGTACCATTAATTTTGAATTTATCTTGAACTTTGCATTATTACTTGTGCAAAAATAGTTAAATGGATGATTATCATTGTATCTTTTTCTTGTAATTCTTTTTAAAGTTATGTTACATCTGATGTGCTGCCACTTGCCTTTCAGCGTCCTCCAGTCTTGCTCATAATTATAATTAATCTGTTAAATCTTTAAAGCTTACAGTCTATATATTCACTTACTAGTAGCATTCTTGCAATAAGCAAAACTAAGTTGTTTTATTACTCTTTAGAATAACATACGCCAAGTAATGAGAGAGGGACCTTGAAATCAGTATTTGAGGCCTTATTTTGGAGCACATTTTAAAATAATCTGAGGGGGAAATTGTTGAGTATGATCTGCCTTCAGACATTTCTTTTAGTCGAGTTAGGAAATCTCAAGTTAAAAGAAACAGGATGATAGCAGTTGAAATGTATCATAAAACTCCGTAAGGTAACGTAAGTAGCAGGTTAAATAGCAATTTAAAGTTTTCATTTATGCAGTGGGTCATAACTAGTTATACAGAGAGCTTGGAAGAGTCCTGGTTCGTGTAATTAAAATTCCGCACACTCAACTGTCAATTACACCTTAGATTTATTGAAGAAAAGAGAATGAATCTGAAGTTATGTTATGCACTGTGATGACACAGCTGGGCTACAGCTATTGTGTTACATTTTGACAACATAACTTCTGGGAAAACATATTAAAAATAAACTCCTGAAGTTCACAGAAATGTCCTTGAAATTTTTTTTTCTTCTTTCCAAATAGTGTAGATTGTGTAGAATGTTGTCACTTTAGGCAGACAGAAAGAACCTACAGTCTTCAATAGGAATCTTACGTTTATCAGAAAGGTAGCTTATTTCACACCTTCCTGCTGGGTTCAGCAGTAGCTTGTCTCTGAAACTGCTAACTGTCCATCTTTGGAATGAACCCTATTCCAAAGGTAAGTTGGTAAGTTTTTAGCTGGGGTTCCTAATGGAGTTTATACAGGTGTGAGCCTGCCTATCTCTTTGCCTTGTTGTAGCCCCATTGGGGTTTTGTGGGTTTTCAACCTTTACACCAAAGCACTTTGCTTACCATGCTTTAAGAAGTAACTAATTTTGCCCGATGGTCATTGGGTTTGATTTAATTTCCAGGAACATATCCAAGAATTGTTGCAGGTTGTTTTGGGGTTTTGGTTTCAGGTTTTGTTTTGGCTTTTTTTTTGGGAGTAGGGGGGGTGTTGGTGGGTTTTTTTGTTTGTTTTAGTTTGGGGTTTTTTTTTTTGGTTGGTTTGTTTCGGGTTGTTTTTGGTTTTTTGGTTTTGTTTTCTTGGTTGTTTAGTTTTTTGGTCTGTTTGGTTTTTTTGTTGTAGGTTTTTTTAATCACTACAATAAAACTACTATAATGGCAAGCACAGCTAACATTTTGTCTACAATTTATAGAGCAGGTATAACCATACAAATAATTTTCAACAAAGAAAATGTAATTCAACTAATTTTAAAGAAAAAGACTGATGAAGTTTGAGCTGTGTACATGTTATATGGAATTTCATTAAAATATGTTTGAAGAGAATATATATGTGTTATATCTGTCTATTGGGCAGTATGATCAGAATTCCAAATCAGGTAGCTCTACAAATTATTTACTGGATATTCCTGTTTTGTATGTGCCTGATTCTGAAAAGATCTCTTTCCAGACACTTGTCTGCACACAGCAGCACACAAGTTTAGCAAAGCAGGCAGAGAAAGTCCTTGAAGAAGCTTTTTATTTAGATTAATGGCAGTATAAAACTGGACGATCTTAATCTGTTCCAGGAATTTATCATACTTATGGAAGCAGACTCCTATTAAGATGTGATGGGGAGTGTCCAGTGATTTATTAATCACTCCATTTGTACCCACTTTGTGTTTACTCGGGTCAATTAGCACAGCTTTGTCAGAGGATAAAACTTTCTTCTGCTAGAATGGTTTTTACATAAATGTTTGATTTCAGGTTTTGTGTTTTCTTGTTCACTTGCACGATGGGATACAGTAATTGTAACTGCTAACTGTTGTTTCTATGTCTTTCTTCCCAGATTACTAGGAGTATTCAGGCTGTCCAAGATGCAGTAATACAAAAGGATCAAAGGTTTTCCAAAGCAATGGTTCACTCTGGCTCATTGCATGTCACCATGTTTGTGATGCATCTATCCAACAAAGAAGAAATTAGCATGTAGGTATTTGGTGTTAAATTAGGTATATATAAGTATTTTTGCTGGAGGGGTTTGTAAAAAGGGGTTCATAGAAGGGGTAACTGATGGTTATTTTTTGCAATACAGGGCCTTAAAGTACTGGGGTTACTGAATATTGAATTCCTGTTCTTAAAATGCTAATCTTAATGTTAGTAATTTTCGTAATTTATGGTATGTCATGAGCTCTGAACAAAGTGTGCTTTTTTCCCTTGCATTTCCCTTATTGTGCACTGAGCTTGTATGCACAAATCTCTATGTTTCCTAAAGTAATTATTTTAAAACAGTGTTTTGATACAGAGCACACCGAGCAGATTATCAGGGGAATTTTCATAGTTTAGCAAATGTTATAAGCCAAATTAGTAATTGTCACCAAAAGACTTCAATGAAATAAACCTTAGCTCCAAGGTTTTATATGCCTCATGCAGTTAGAGGTTTGCTTCTTTTTTTTAAATGCCCTTTAATTAATTTATTATGCTCAAAATTTAAGTACACTTAAAAGAGAGGTGGCTGTTAGGCCTTATCAAAGGTATAATTTTTATGTTGCTTCAGTGACATAGCTGATTTTTTAATCATATAAAAGGTTAGAAAAGTTGTGGAAAGATGTACGTATTATTATACAATGATGTCTGTCATGTCTAAGATGCAGCTACTTCCTTTGTAAAGTGCAGTTCTTTGGTGATTTTTACTATTTGTCACAAGCCTACTTTAATGTACAAGTTCAATGGTTGATACAAAGATGTTCAGACTTCTATCTATACGGCTGTAATTTATGAATGTTCAGAGTAATAATTTGCGTGTCTGGCTGTAATTTTGACTTGAAATGCAAACAAACAGTGTATTTAGTAGTCCTACTTCACACAGGCTTTCTCGACAGTTTCTATTTAGATGTAGTACATAATGGTTTGCATATGTGATGTCTCTATATTCACGTTATAATTGCAGAATTGATACTGCAAACACTTTGGTAACTAACAGAATACTATGTGAAGTGCTGATAAATGGCCTACTGGCATTATAAGAACATCTGGGAATCCTCTATTGCTTACGTGTCAGTTTTGTAGTGAATTGCTAATGAATGAAAATTCATCATAGCCTTATAATTCTGTGAAAGAGAAGCCTCATGGTTTCATCTCTCCCAGATGAGTTCTTTCAGAGCCCCTCTGTCATATATATATGATATATATCTATCTATCTTACTGGCTTTCTCTGTAGTGTTAGCAGGCATGTGGTCCATGTACTGAATTATCTAGATCAAATACTGAGTAAGTGCAGTGAGACATTGCTTTGGTTATGGTACAGTTACAAAATAATGTGTCTAATAAGCATGTGTTGAATAATTTTTTCCTCCAAAGGTTTGCCTGTTAAAGTACAGATTGTTCGTAAGAAAGCAAGAATCCAAGACTGAACATAAGAACCATTTGGTAGTCAAGTGCATGCTTCTAATAAGGAGTATTTTAGCTAAAAACGTTTAACCCACCTAAAAATAATGACTAAATGAAGTGCCCTGGTTGTTTTTCACACTCGTTTCATTGAATGCTATATCCTTGAGGCTTCTACTCTTAACTCTTCTGTGAGGATGCAAAACTGTCAGCAGCCTTGTCTCCAATGGTCTGATCTAAAGGGAGAGAAACGGGTAGCCAGCAACAGAGAATATAAAGGAAAGCAAAGGATACTATATCTGATAGACTCCTCCTTCTCTCCATGTGCCTTTTGTCTCCTGGGGTAGGCACATCAGCTTCCTCCTGCCCTGCTTGATGAGCAAACTGTAGTAGCAGCTGAACATGGGTGAGAACAACCACTGACTGCATGCATGAGATTTTTAAAAAAAGGGTTTGAAGTATGAACTTTTTAAAAAGGGAATGTGAGAGGGTATCTCGAAGGCAAATCTGCCTCCTCAGTATATTCTGCTACTCCTGGAACTCCTTCTCAGCTTTCATTGTCTGACTGCCACCCAAACACTTACTTATGGAGTCCTTCTCTGCCTCTCCCAGCAAAACTCCACAGTCGAGGCACCCAGGAGTTGTCCTCTAGTCAGCAGCAGCTTCCCGAGAGGTTCGCCCTCTTCCCTGGCCAGATGCCTCCTATATGCATCTAGCTCAGATATCTTCAGGTATTCTAGATTGCATTTTCTATTATATGGGGTTCTGCTTTCTGTTTAATCTTTTGGGAGAAATTAAAGAGTAAAAAGTTGAATTTTCTTTTCTTCGCTTCACCAATTTTTGGTTGCAGGTTAATGGAAAGAAACCAAGATCCAGGCTGGCGAAAGGACCTGTGTGTAATGTAGGCTGACAGTAATCCCTCAAATAAAGTGCAGGTAGTCAACTGGGCATCTGAGAGTTTGCAGATCCTTAGGTTTGGATCCATTAAGTTGCTTAGATATCTACAGTTTTTCTACTGTGTTTGCACAATAGCACCTCTGTCTATACAGCAATGAAATGTGTTGAGCGCTATTTGAAGTCAAAATGCGTGATAAGAATGTGCTAAACATAACATTCAATTCAGCACAAAGCCCTTTGTATGGTATTTTAGCACATAGAGCTTTCACCCTGAAAATGGAAGATCTGTATTCCAGGCTACTCTTTCTAAGGGAATCCAAACCTGCAATACCCATGCGAGTTTCCTGACTGACTGGCTGTGGTCTAGCTTTCAGGAATACACTTCACATGTCTCTTTGTAGGACTATATGAAATCAAGAATGGGAGATTTTAAAAACCATAAAGCAAGCAAGCACTCCCTTCAAGCAAAGAAGTTCTAGTCCGTGCTAACTGTATGCATAGTCATGGGATCAGGTACTAGAAATCAGGATACCTGCCTTTGAAGTAAATGCCTTCGTTACCAGGCCACAGTGTCAAGTTCTTCTTCCTTGTTATATGTCAAAGACTCTGTGAATCTAACTTTTTCATTATAAATGTGAGAGCTGGAAGGTTTCAGTTTGGCTTTTTTTGCAAGGTTGCTTTTTCTAACACGTAATCAAAATTAACAATTCAGAAATTTCTAAAAAGAAACCACTTAAATGCTATAATATTTACATTACAGCAATACAGAAAGACCAGGCACTGCTTCTATAATCCTAGTTTGCATTCACTTAGAATATTCTGCCTAAGGCGGTTTTTTTATTCCCTTTCCCACTTCGGAGCAAAATGCTTGTAAACTTTTTTGTTATCCCTGAGGGTTACTTGCACTGAGCGTAACTACTATTTGGCATCGTAAATACTATTTGGTATGAAACAAGAAAATAGCACTGCTGTGTTTATTGCTGTTGACTTCAGTGGAAATGTTTGTCCTTGTACATTATTCTTCAAAAGCAATTGTTAGATGTTATAAAGTGATTGATAGAATACAAAAATACAAAATATGCTAGAGTGAGATGACAGCTATTCTTCTAAATATTTTAGTGTATACAAGATTATCTGTTAAAGAAAAAGAAGAACTAAATCTTTAGTGATATAGTGCTAAACTGAAAACACACTCCACTCTTTAAATTGACCTTTCATAGACCTTGTCAGGCAGAGTTGGCCTGGTCAGTGAGTTCTCCTGCACATTCTGAAGTATGGCAATATAAATCTTTGTTCAGCTGGGGATCAGAGCTTTCCATGACTCTCAGTGTACTAGTTCTCAGATGCAAAAAAAATCCAGAGATGGGTTTTAGGTATGTGCATGATTCGCTACTTGGAAGCCCGCTGCAGTCTGACACAGTATTTGAAATACCTGTACTTATTTTGGAACAATTTTCGGGTTCATGTCAGTAAATAAATCTACACATGATTACCTGTAAAGGTAATAATCAGTACTAGATGGTGGGTTTGAAGGGTCTTGAAGTATAGCACGTATGGAAGACACAGGAACAGGCTTGTTTAATGGTGATAAAAAGGGTGGCTAAGTGGCAGACATTATGCTCAAAGGAAAATATCTTTGCTAAGGAACAAGTAATGGCATTGTTGTTTAAAGTGGCTATATAGGATATAAAGTACTTCTAGGCTGTAGATTAAAGCTGTATTAAAAAACCACAGGAGGACTACATCAAATAAAGGTATTTTGTCATGTAATCCACCTTAACACCTTTCTTATCCTGGCCTAGGTTTCAATTAAATGCATCGTTCTCATCAAGAGTCCATCTTGTTAAACACAATGGAAACGTGTGTAGGGTTATTTGTAATTGTACAGCCTTAGAGAATATAATTTAGCCTGCTTTAGAAATCATGGTGATGGCTTTCATCCAGCTAGGACAGAAACGTGAAATAAACTCTCTTGAACGTTTTTAGCCTCTTACTGCCATCTAGCGTTCAGAAAGTCATAATCCGGTTCGTGAAAAGTAAATTCAGTTTCTTTCAGTAGAATTAAAAGCTCTGAGCATGTGGGAGCACTTTAGAAGACACTAAGAATGTTTATATGGTTTTTGTTTAGCAAGTGAATCACTTCAAGTGCAGGTCAAAACAAATATTTCATGTAGTCATACATGCACTTAGTGTGGCTAATAAAATTATTAAAGAGCTACCAGGCCTGCTCCTCTTTCTTAAGTTATGTGTACATTATGTGTACGTGCTACTTATCCCTTAAAGAAAGTAAGCATCAGTTTAGATAGTACTTCTTTTAATAACAGTTCTCAAGGAGCTTAATAGTAGTAATTTTGATGTAATTTTATCATTATACATACATACATGTATATACATATATATACATGTGTATATATATGCACACATATATATGCATATATACATATATACATATTATACATTTATCATTATACATATATATAATTTCACTAACCTTTGTTTATAATAATATGAAGTAACACTCTAGTAACTTTGAATGAAGCAGAATCCTAGAGTGTTCAGCTGAGCTATCAGGAGGTGAAAAAAGTTAATTACTTTAAGAATGGAAACCCAAGTGCTTCCGAGTAAGAATCTTATTTAAATGGGGTGCACAGAGTAATAGAAACACTATCATCGTCATATGTGGTCATGTTGAGGACTGAGAGAAACTCTTTTGAGGAATTACAACTGCTGCCAGGTCTGCCTTATTATTTCTGTGGTTTTACAGCTGGGTGTATGAACTAGTTTACCTTTATAAAATGGTAATAATACTGAGTGCGTTGACAGGAAGTAGTGCAAAAGTACCTGAGTAGATAATAAATCCATAGTAATAAAACTTCGTGATTTTTTTTTATATATAATGATTAATATCAATGTAAACAGTATTAATATATTCAACTTTCCAATAGATACTTTCTTTCCTCTTGGCAGAGCAGTTGGTGCTCTTTCAGACAGCAAGGATTTTGTAGAAGATCTCCTGAAAGGAAAAACCGTGGATTTGTCTTTTCAAGGAATTGATCACTTCAAAAATGAAGTTGGATTTGTGAAGTTGGCAGAAAATGATCACACAGCTATACTTAGAGAAATAGCAGGTACAACTTGTCAATCTAGTTTAAGTTCTTTAAACACTTTTTAGCAACCTAGATGAGAATGGAGCACAAAGATAAGTTGGTGCTAATTTAGTCAACGTTAATTTACCTTTAACATCTATAAAGGCTACATAACAAACTTCCCAGCATAGTTCAAAAGGATATTAATGAATTACAGGCAGTACTGTTCTATGATATCTTTTTATTTAGTGTATGTAAAAAACAGTGCAGATTTGGAGATGGACATAAAGATTCTGTTCTACCTTGTTTTGGTCCAAGTACCATCTGCTGTTTCTCAGATGATATTTGTACCCCTTTCTGTTTGCATATTCATGCTTACTGACTTTGAGAACTGCACCCTTGATGCATCTTACCTGACTTGCAAAGTTAGATACTCCTCTCCATTGTGTTTATTCTGAGTAGAGCACTGAGGGACAGTGATGTTCTTTCATCTTCCATGATCTGGGGAGTCTTTTAAGTTTGTGTTTGTATGTTATACATATCACTCTTAAACCTCAGTGAATTAGTTGTAACTTACCACTCCCACATGTGTAAGTGCATATACACACACACGTGTGTGTGTGTGTGTGTATAGGTATATGTGTGTATGTACTTTATACATATAAAATAAATGTAATAATAATGTAATCATAAAATGTACTTTTATACTTCCATATATGTATAAAGTAAAATCTTTACTTTCTCTGCACCCCTGGAGGATAGGGGGTATTCAGGAAAAGGACATGTCTGCCAGAGTAATGGAGTTGGATTCAAGGCTGCTTTAGCCTGCGGTTTTTCTTTTCTTTTTGAGCAGTTGTGGAACCAGGCTGTGACTTGTTCAATATTAATTGCCTTCCTGTAGCAATTAGGAACTCACTGAAAGATGTGGCAGGAACATGCTACTATGAGAGCAAAACTCTCAGTTCTGTCTTGCCAGCGGAGCTAAAGCCACTGCCTTTGCCGGGCGGGTAAAATGCATCCAAAGATACAGTTCAAGTCAGTAGGAGTGTATAAATTAAAAGGAGTATAATATCAGCTGAGAAACAGCTCTCAGTACCTAAACCAAACCAAGGTGGAGTGGAGTTTTTATCTATGAGTCTATACTTAAAGTATGTTGTTTACAGAGCCTAAATAAAAATTCTCAGGGAACAGTGCTGATTGTAATTCATTGGTGTCCTTTAAAACTATCCCGACAATTCCAACTATTCCTTGGAAAAACTCTTTAAAAGAGTTTTTCAGTATTGATGAATTGTCTTTTGTGCTCTGAGGAATGTGAAGTCACACCATTTTTTAATAGTGCAATAACCCATATAGGACATTTAGCAGAGTAGCAAAGACTGCTGCTGTCACGCTACGTCTTTGCAGTCCAACACAGAGGAAAAATGGAAAAAGTCTTTTATTTAATACAGTCCTTTCTCTAGCAATTCATTAGTTTAATTTCTGAAGTGCCTTTAGAAAATATTTAGTATTTTTTAACTGAGGTTTTAAAGAACGATTGAATAGAAGACTGTGAGCTTTTCAGCTTACTAAACTGCTTATGTTGTTATTGGGCAATGCATTATTATTTTAAGCAGTGCTTGATAGCAGTGTATTTCTAATATTCAGTATGGTAGAGATGGAATGGTCGTTAGAGTTCCAGAGAGGCTTCAGTTGACAACTAATCCCATAATTATTTCCAAGATTGAATCTACCAAGTATTTCTTCAGTCCTTTGGATGATAGGCTTCCTCATCTTTGTCTTTGAGTTTGTCTTTACATTTCTTTGAGGGTGACAGAATATTGTATGTATGCTGTTCTATAAAGTGAGATAATTAATAAAATGTATTCCCATTCAGTACCTCTTGTGGAAGGAGAGGAATGGTTTCTGTTAGTGACAGAAACTTGATTTTGAGAAGTTTACAGTTCAGAACTCCAAAATAATTAATTGCTAGACATGGAGAGCTAAATATCTTTTAACTACAGGTAATAAATGAATTTGTTATGCATGATTTTCTACACATCTGAGACTAGTGAACCAGATTTTGATCAGAATTAGAAAAGATGAGATCAGATTTTGACCTGTTTTTCAGTTTGACAATCCTTCTTAGTAGACAAATTTGTAGTACAGTTAAATTTAGCAAACAAGCAAACCTACGTTTTCCTTGTAAAGCATAACCACTGGCACTCACTGGTGAGCATTCTTTGCTTGTATTAGAACTACAGCTGTACATCATTATATTCACAACGCTGCTGTTTAGTAAAAATGTGTCTTATTTCATTGCTTAATTTTGCCAACCCAGCAAACCATTTCTTGGCTTTAGGCCTGTCCTTCAGTCTCTATACTTCTACAGTGATGTTTGCTTTGTCCAGCTTTAGTTCTGAAACAAGGTAGGAAGCCGAATATTACCAGAAGAAAATGGTAAAATGACTGGAAATGTTTAGTGGGTATGACTTTAGGATATGCTGTCTTAACATTTCTTAGTGACTGTCGCAACCTAACCTAACTTCTGAATTGCTGCTGATTTTGGAGTATCTTTTTGTGCCTTCTTGGAAGTGCTAATATTATTTCATAGCATATAACCTTTATGAAAGCAAATTCAGTTTTTGTATTGATGCTTTCACCAGAAGAAAAGACTTTAGGTCTGTAACTAGGTAACACTGAAGATTATACAAGTGTGTTTCAAAGAGTTAGCTTAGTTACACGTCAAATTAGTGGAAAGGCCAGGTATGAGCAGGAAGCAAATGAATACACTGAATAGTTTCTATGTATGTCTTCATTAGATTAAATAGCAAAGCATTTAATGTAAGTAACCTGATGAAAATAGATAATTTCTTATTACACAGATACCTTTCAGGGCAGTGCAGTGTGGAATATAAGATGATATTAAATGAATCCGTGTGAACTCTTCAGAACTGATGAGGTAAACAACAGTCATTGGCATTCTCTCCCCTCCCCAGTGTATCACAGGTATAATTCCTTTAATGTAAGAGTACACTTAGAGAGTTCATTGCAACATAGTTTAGTTTGCATGTGTTTTTTACAAAACATTATCAGACAGTCCTCCAAGGGCCAAACCTCCCACTGAAGGCGTTGCATTTTGGAGAAAAGAACATGTAGTACTTCCTCTGGGCTGTATTTAACACAATAAATACACCTTCTAATGTAAAGAATCGTATTAGCAGAAATGTGCCGTTGAGTTTATTTTCTGTAATACATTTCATTCTTAATTCAAAACAGGCTGTATTTCAAAATTGCGCCTAGTATTCCTGCTCTGTGGATAGTATCCTGAACAGACAATTTTAGAGAGATGCAGGAGAAAATATTGGAAACTCTTTTCTGCTGGGCTGCTATTGCCAGGATCTTTGTCAAGATTGCTGTTCAGCTCTTCATCTATACTGTTGTAAGCTTATATATGTTTGACAAATTATCTGTCACAAGTTTATTCTGGCTCCTAGTACGTCTTGCCTGTGATATAACATGTCCCTCTAAGGCTGCTACTTTAAAACTGAACCTGGCAGAAAGAAAAAATATATACAGTACCGCCTGCAAGATGTTAATCAGCCTGGTGTTGTCCATGGAACAGTAAGGAGAGAACTGTTCTGCGGCTGGTTTGATTTTTTGCAAGACCTAAGTTTAGTTCATTACAGAATTACTTTTTTGCTACTTCAAGATTACGGTTGGTTTCTGCTATGCTCTAAGGTGAATTTTGACTTCATGTGTTACTTTGTGTTCTGCATGAGTGTTGTAGGAAAAATATTCATAACAAGCAATAGAAAAAATATGAAGTTAAATTAGATTATTGTAAGAGCCCATTTAGTTCCATAACCTATGTGGAAGTTTGTTTGATACCAATGTCTGAGTGTAGTACAGCATTATAATGGTAAGTGCATGTCTGTTAACACCAATAAGTTTGCCAGAACCAAAAGTTCAGGAAAAGCAGAGTTAATATGGATCTTCTGTTTGTTATGATTTCCTAGTTATTTCCCACCAATCCATTAAAAGACATTAGCATTATATAAGTATCTACCACAAATAGTGCTAAACTGTTATGACAGAAGTTTGAGGACTGTTTGTCCAAGTCTTTTTAAAAATCCTGAGCTAAAAGCAATGTATACACTTAACAGTGATTTTATTTTTTTTTAAAGTTTTCATTTCTTGTGCTTTGCTACACTACAGAGTATTTGAAGGACTGTTGTGGCTTAACCCCAGCTGGCAACTGAGCCCCACACAGCTGCTCACTCACTCCCCACTGGTGGGATGGGGCAGAAAATCAGAAAAGTGAGAAAACTCATGGGTTGAGATACAGACAGTTTAATAGGTACAGCAAAGCTGCTTGCACAAACAAAGCAAAACAAGGAATTCATTCCTCACTTGCTATGGTCAGGCAGGTGTTCAGCCATCCCCAGAACATCATGTGTTATGGTTACTTGGGAAGACAAACGCCATCACTCCGAATGTCCCCCCTTCCTTCTTCTTCCCCCAGCTTTATATGCTGAGCGTGATCATCATATGGTATGGAATATCCTTGTGGGTATATGGGATCAGCTGTCCCAGCTGTGTCTTCTCCCATCTCCTTGTGTACCCCCAGCCTACTTGCTGGTGGGGTGGGGTAGAGGCAGAAAGGTCTTGACACCCTCTAAGCACTGCTCAGCAATAATGAAAACATCCCTGAGTTATCAGCACTGTTTCCGGCACAAATCCAAAACACAGCCCCATATGAGCTACTATGAAGAAAATTACCCCAGCCAAAATCAGCACAAGGACTAAGTGAATTTGGAAAAGGTAATGGATTGTTTGGCTTCAGTTTTCATTTTGGTAATTAGATTGTGAATGCTGTTTGAAGCTGATGAAAATGATTACGTGAATCCTGTTTTTTACCCGCAGATTTGCAGATTTTGATTTTATGGGTGAATGATGCTTGTTATGGTCTGACCATGAGGGGGAGCTTGTATTTCATGAACAAAAAAGTTACTCTCTTGTTTATGCAGATAACTCTTTCCTTTGCTTTTGGTCCCTTGTTTTTAAGAAAAGTTGATTTGTTGGGTCAAGTGTTTTATGGGAATGTACTGGACAGACATATAGTACACCTAACTAGTAATTTCTTTTAGTTTTACATAAACGACGTTTAGTCCAATCCCACTAAATGGATTTTTCTAACAGTCCATACTAGAAAGACAAATGGAAAGTGAGTCGTATTGCCCATTTTCTCTAGGTATGTTACAGCTTTACTCAAGCATAAGCTGGCATTGCCACCATACCAAAGCAGTCTGGCCCTTTTCTTGTGCTGGGAATTTGTGCAGCCACAAGGTGAATTCAGCTGTGGTTAAATTAATGTTTCTACATTAGCCAGCTAATTTTTAACCTATTCACAGTTTTCCAGTGCAGTTCACTGAATAGCTGCATGACTGTTGACACAAAAGATAGGAGCAGTGGCAGGCTTGGGGCTGGAGATGACTAGTCTGTTTTGGCAATAATCTTTAAAGATTATGAAACCACGCCTTTAGCACCTATTTTAGGGTGAGTTACATTGCCCTGACTTCAGAGAGCCTAAGGAAATAGTTTAATTCAGTTAATTTAGTTCACTTTAGTTCCAGATGGCTGAAGCTAAGATAAATTGCCTCTTGTCAGTTATTCTTAAGTCATTTCACTTGACAGAAAAATTCCAAACTTAAAACTGTTGTAATTTTCCATTAAAACAACTGATTTGCACAAAGTGAACAAAAAGCTGCTAGTCCAAATCCAGTTATAAATAACAAATGTACAAATGGCAGTTCTATTAAAAATGTCCTGCTGTGACATGTCAAATTTCCTTCTAGTCCATGTGCCATTAGTTACCGTTCCCACTAACGTGTGTAGCAGAACTTCTCTGGGTTTATCCTGGAAACTTGGCTCCATCCACAGCAAAAAGTGAAGCATGCTCTCAAGTTGAAAGTGGCAATGTTCTGCTGTCTCAAGAATATAATTATCTATGCCGGCAAATATATATGTGCTGTGTTGTGTGATGAATATAACCAGCAGGAAAAAAACCCCCAAACCAATGAAAAATGTGATTTTTCTGTATAATGGCATTTTTAGCAAGGAACAGAGAGGGTAGATTCCCCTACAAGGGGAACAGTAAGGGTATGTGAAATATATGAAACTAACTAACCATGTGCATGCCTGGCTCTGAATCTGCCATTTAATTTCTCCTTGATTGTTTATTATGGGATGTGTTTGTTAACATCCCTCTGTACAGAACAAATACGCTGATCTGGTTAAAGGCCAGTTAGCACAGCTGTATTATTTAATGAAACTGGATGTGCTGTTCACTATGTTTTTTGCCTTCATTCCTCTCAAACACCCACTAATGATCTCCACATTTGTTTTTTTAATGCTAAAAATGTAAAGGATGGTTCTCTGAAGGCAAGGACAGCAAATGCTTTTAGATTTTCATTTACATTCTTCATATTGTGCTGCCAACCATTGAATAACAATAACTCTGATAAATACCTCATTAAAATGAAGTGGTAAGATGTGTTTTTTGTTGTTTAAAAGGTGGTACTCTCAACCACTTCTTTTTGTGATCGCAACAAACTTTTAGAATGTATTGGAACAGCTTAAAGCCAGTAAAAGAACTAACTTTCATCAAGAAGTGCTGCCTAAGTTTCTGTTTCAGTCTAGCACTTTGAACCTTCATGTTATCATTGTTTGTCTTATAAGGCTTACCTTACATATTGGCATCCATGCACAAAGTGGGGATTGCTTGGTCCAGCTGTTCCTTGGATCCTACTTTATGAATTGAATGAGCACATCTTTCTTCTATATGCATGTACGGTGATGATGGAAACAGAAGAACCCATGCATGCTGATTCATGTTTGAAATAATCATATAGCTCACTGATAGGTGATAGTGGTGGGCTACAGTGGCAACTCACTGTGGAAAAGCCCAAGTAATAAAGAACTAAGTAGCAGTGGAAGAATCATTGGGAAATTGGCTTGATTCTGGTTTACCTTTTGGCACAGAGTAAAGCTAACAACTAGAGAACTGCTAGTACTGGGGGGGGGAAATAATAGTCTCTTTTCATATGAAGAGATGAGAAGCAAGGCCTTTCCTTTTCTTAGATCCTGGAGATACAAATCACCAGCACAGGAGGTAGTGACTGACCATGGTTTAGCTGCCTTTTTTTGTTTTCATCAGAGATTGGGGATTGCTGAGGTGCTCAGGAGTCAGTGGTTTTTGCCAGGCAGCAGCCAGGGACATTCCCCACACTGATACTAACCTTCATAATGGTCTTAATGGTAGGATCATAGAATAGTTTGGGTTGGAAGAGACCTTCAAAGGACATCTAGTCCAACTGCCCTGCAGTGAGCAGGGACATCTTCAGCTAGATCATGGTAGAGAGTTTGGTGCTTGATGCAGCCTTTGATTGTATATTATGTATTTGAATATATGCTGTATATTTCAAGCATAACATGATATCTGAAATATACTTTTTTACTTCGGGGTGGTCACCTCTAGTGACATATAGTTGAGTTCATGATAAATATTAGCATTATTCTCAGTGCTATTAGGAGAGAAGGGAGGACCAGAAGAGCTTCTTTGTAAACCCCAAAGTTCTGCTGACAGCCAACAGAATACTCTTAAAAATGAAGAACTTAAAAATTTTAACGTGGCTTAACTTGATAGTTACAATTATAAGTTATCTATGTTTGGCTTTTCTTCTGTTCCAAGTGTGAAGTCAAAAATTTGTCAGTAAAGAGACAGAATACCTTTTCTAAATTTTAAACCTTTCAATTGAGGAAACATCTTAGTGACAAGCAGAAATTAATAGACTGGAAGAAAATGTGCACATATTGGAGTTTTCCATATCTAATGAAATCTTGGAAAAGGAAGATGGCCTTCTGTATTACGGAATATGGCTCAATGTGCAATTTTTCTATGAATCATTCTGTATTAATCTAGCTGTTGAATTTTTGAGCCTTTCCAGTATGTAGTGATTCTGAGTAAGTTTCATGCATCACATTTCAAGTCTAATTATGGGGAAACAGTTATCTAATGGATTCAGCTGCATCCACTGTAAGAGAGGCAGATGACATTGAGTAATTTTGACATTATAAAAATAAAGTACAAAGTGGTATTGCAGAGTACTTCAAATTGCATGAAAGACAGTCTGAAAGCTGTCCAAAAATTTGTTCCAGGAAGTCATTGAGCTTGTAAAAATAGCCTTGACTTTTCTGGGGTATACTTGAAGCTGCAAACATTGTTCATCCTGAGACTAACAAAGGAAAACACACATCTTGTTTGATTTTTCTGTCTAGCTAGTAATGATGATGACTGGGGAAAGATGGCAGATCCTCATTTGTTAAGACCCATGGGCATTGTCTGTCTATGATTCTTGTCACTGGCCTCTAATTTCTTTCAGTTCAGACAATCCCCATCATAAACTTTAACCTTCTTGTATTTGCTCAATCTTCAAATTCACTTTCATGCTCTCCTATAAGTCTGGAACTTTCTCTTGCCCACAGCATCCATCCATCCTTCCCCATTTATTTTAAACCTTTCTTGTGGCCACTTCTTCAAAGAGCTGCGTGGATATTAATAGCATTGCATTATCTTTTAACCTTCCTGTGCTGTCAGGAAAACATTTCCCTTTGTTTCTTCCCCTCCTTCTCCCCCATTCTCCCCCCCCGCCGCAGTCTACGCAGATTTCTTTCTATTTTCATTATCTTTGAAGAAGGAAACATTGTGCTAATTACATTTCTAAGTCACCTTACCAGTAAAATGTCACACTTTCCCCAAGTGTCAAAAGTTGCAAAACTGGGGATATTTGTAGTACCAGCAACTATAGCCAATCTCTTGAGCCTGTGAAGTTAAGGAGAACTATGCCATGACAAAACTGTGTGAGAAGTCTGATCACCATGAGAACATATGTGGACAAACACACGTAGACACCTAGATCTATTAAATCTAAACCTGCAATCTCTCTCTGAAGTTATGCTTTCTCTCCTCTGACAGTTTTTTCGTCGTTTTTTGTTTATTGGAATTGCCAGGTATGAAAAAAGAGATGAATTTAGGAAGATAAATAGAAGCAGCTATTGAACAAAGCTATTTAGTACAAAAAGAAGACGTGCAGGCCATGTGGTTGCTGTCCTCCTGTAACACACATTTACAGTGCCATATAATCAGTCTACCCCATTGAGAACCCTGGGTTTAAAATCCTGCGATCAGATGCACATTGGCAAACCACTGGTCTGACACTAAGTTCTTACTGGGGTGAGGGGGACACCCTCAAAGGTGCACATCTCCCCCAGCAGAGATCTTAATTGCAGAGTGGGAGTTAAGGCACTGCTTGGCATAAGACACTATGGCAGAAAGAATTAGATCTTTTGGGGGAGAAAAGAATACAATCCACCAGAATATCACAGGGTAGTGTAAACCTGGTTTTGATAAGACTAATCCTTTACTGCAACATCAAAGTCAATGAGTCCCCGACTGATGCAGTTCAGAAATCCAAACACAGGAACCAGAAAATGGCTTTGTGACAGATAATTTCAGTTTTAAATAAATGTAGGATTTTATTAGCTTTGCAACATATGTATTTATATAGCTGTATCTATAGATACATAGTAGGTCTACACATCTAGGTATGTAGTGTATAGATTCAGATATATAGGTCTGTAGATCTATATAGCAGTTATGCTTGTCTGTACGTGTATACATACCTGGGGCGACGGGTAAAGAGGGAGAATGGGCACGAACTGGAGCACAGGAGGGTCCCTCTGAACATTAAGAAACACGTTTTTACTGTGAGAGTGACCAAGCACAGGCACAGGTTGCCCAGGGAGATTGTGGAGTCTCCATCCTTGGAGATATGTAAAACCCATCCATCCACAGTCCTGGGCAGCCAGCTGCAGGCGGCCCTCTGTGGGCTGGGGGGTTGGACCAGATGTCCTCCGGAGGTCCCTTCCCACCTCAACCATTGAGATCAGCATCTGCCATAGTAACATGACCCCTGTTACCATTGTATAAATGCTTCACTAGTTTTAATCTGGTTGTCCTTTCGGCATCCTGTGAGTTAGAATAAAAGGTTAGGCTAATATTTTTTTGTAATCAACATCTTCTAAGTGGGGAGTGAGGTTGAAAGAGAATTTTCAGGTGGGCCTGTGTAAAAGATGTCATTTGGGTCTTTGGTTTCCTTGGCTTCTTTCAAAATCCCAACTTTTGCATAGCCTGCGGAGCCTAAGGTTATAAATCATGCACGGCAGAGAAAGTGAAGTGAATTTTGATCTCCAGGCCCCAAATGAATATTCTGAGCTGCTTCTAGAACTTTTCTGTTGCAAAGTAATGCATAAGCTTGCAAAATCTCTTCTTAAGTGTAACGTCAAAGTAGCTCACTTAGTTACTATAGAAAACAAAAAATGGTAAGAGTAAGGGTTCTGGAATGATGTGTTACAGGAGCAGAACTGGCAGACTTATGCTAGCTAGACTTATGTGCCTGTATCCCCATTCCTTGAGCCTTCCTCTTTTTTTATTCAGCCAGCTACGCTGTTCACTTTGCAGTGCAATGTATTTTCTTCCAGGTGGGAGAATAAAGCACCAGATCATTCTGTTACGGTTGATCTGTCTAGCAAAAAAAACCCCACACTTAAATGCAAATAGGTGGTTATGGTAAGGGTTGATTAAATTCATGTGATAGGATTGATTTTTTTTTTTCCCCTATTTTGGTTTTAGCTCAAGGATAGTGTGAGTCAGCTCGACCTACAGCTGCTGAAAAATTGGAAGTTGTACTTGCGAGGAAAAAAAAGGTTTTTGAGTTTTTTCTGTAGGCAGATAAAAGTATACATTAATAATAATAGATTAGCTTGGAAGGCAGCAGTGAAGCTTAAAAAAAAGCCCAAAAAAAGCATCCACGTACCTGGTATGTTCTCTAATTCTGCCATTTATATCCAGGGCGAGAACTTTGAGCTTTTAATTTCAGATTTCCTTTGGTCTGAGTGAGAGATTACCCAAATACACGGAGTAGAACTTGCCACAGAATAGTGTTTTTGAAGAGAGACAGTTCTGTTACATACTCTTGAGTTTTCCTGAAGTTTCCAAAGCTTCCAGTGAGAGTACCTCCTGAACAGTTCTGTCAAGTTCCTATTTTGGTAGCAAAAGCAGACCGCATGGACAGCTTTCTACTTGCCATTATTTTAGTAAAGCCAAATTTGTGACCTGTATTAACTGCAAATATAAGACTATTTTCCATGTGAAATAATATATACATTTGAAGTTAACTAGAAATCTCTCTGCCTTTTAGTACTCGTCATCTTGTTTCTTCCATGTGGAGTGGCTGTAACTCACATTACAGTTGAAAGCACATTTTTAAGCATTCTGTCATGTAACGTCTTTGTACCTCTACGTTTTTTCCCCTCTCAGAGACTATGAAGAAGATATTTCAAGAAAAGGGCATCTTGGCAGGAGAAGAAAGAGCTTTTAAACCACATCTGACCTTCATGAAGTTGTCAAAATCCACACCACTACGTAAGCAGGTGAGCTCACATTTCACACAGCTCAGCAGCAGTCTAGAAAGTTTTAATTTGGAGTCGGACAAAGGGGTTGCTTATGCAATAGCATCATACTTTTGCTTTGTAACCAGCTGAAGAGGTAAGATTTTATAATACTGGGGTTTTAAAGAAAAAAATAATTAGTACCTCTATCATACATCTGTACTTTACCACTCTTGATATTCTCTGTACTATTCTCTATTTGCTTTAGGCAAGACCACAGGATGAAAGTACTTGTTCAAAATTACAGAATTGTTATGAGGGTGTAGAATATATGCATGCAGTTTGTTGGGATACTTTTGTTTTCTTCCTGTATCGGAGGAAATAAGCAAATAAACAGTGGAATTTGTATTATGCATAATAGTCAGACTGTCAGTTCAGTCTGTTGAATATGCTTTGGTGAATTTCAGAGTAGAGATAAAACACATCTATAGTCTCTCTTGCAAGTAGCTATTTCCTGCCTATTTACTAGGTTTTTTGAAAAAATACAGAAATACATGTAACTGTGATGATAAATATATATGAGCAATACTAGTATATCTAGGGGTTTATTTCATACTAATTTAACAGAAATATTGTATTATTTAACATAAGGTATATCTCCTTCCTTTTTTCCTGACATTATATAGAATGTTTTATGTGATCCTTTAACATGGACCAGGAGAATAATTTCCGGAAAAAAATATACTTTTAAATAAGAATTGAAGTACGTAATATAAATATTTTGAGGTTTTGGGGTTTTTTTAAGTATTAGAGAAAAATACTTTAAAATTTCATTAGAAATAACTCTAAAAATGCTGAAAGTGCACATTTTAATTTAGTACTGTGAAATCAGTTGGAAGAAGGTGGTGAGATTCGAGATACATCAAGAAACTTCAGGAGCACACATACGTGCTCTGAAACAGAAATAAGGACTTTTCCACAAGTTTAGGTGGTATATTATAGCTATTAAATTTGTAAGCTCACATAAGCTTTTGCATTAACAGTTGTTAACACTCCTTTTAAAAATCCACAGCTCTTCTACAGTATTGGCTGCTCAGTAATTTAACTCTTTGGTGAAAACACCTGAGACAGCCAGGGTGGGGGTTTTGCTGTTCTGTTTCTTGGTTGTTTTTTTGGGGACTGGTTTTTTGGCTGGTTTTTTGTTTTGTTTACATTTATCTACCTTGCACGAGCTATTAGCCGGGGTGAATACTTTCTGTGTTCTGATGTTTACTACTGCTGACAGAACCAGGTCAGTGTCATTCCAGATCATCTTCCTTAGTCCTCCGTAATGCTGGATAATGCAGCATTTATGGTATTATAAAGATACACTGTATAGAAACATACCATGCTTCTATAAATAAATCTGTACATTCTTCTCTTGTCAATCCACTGTCAGGCATAAGCATCGGTCTTTGCTATCTTTTGTTTTATTGTATCTGTGCATTTAGTGAGAGAGTTTCATGCATTTACAGAAAATAATAAATAAGAGCATGAAACATGAAAGGAACAACTATTTTGTAATATGTTTTAATATAATGTCTAATTGCATTTTCAGATCATACAACAGTATAAAAAACAAGAAAGGGGGAGTGGATGAAGATTACATGAGAAAGCATAAAAAAGAGCAAACAGAACTTAAAGTAGTCGAGTATAGTTCACAGCTACTGCTTTATAGCTATATTAACATTTTTTTAATTGTAAGTTTCCTTATTTGAATCAATACTCTATTAAGCAGTTCTCCTCATAATGGCATCTAAATCCCACCAGAGTTATCTTTGAAAAGAAAAATAACCTGTTTTTCAAACCTTAATATAACTAAAAGATTTTTTGAAATGCATGTATTCTGAAAAGATTTTAACTTTCCAAACTGTTAATGATATTTACAAATCAAAGAATTTGAGAATTTAAAATTAGTAAATATCTTAAGAATCAGCTCTCCACTTTGAAGGCACAACATTAAGCTAAAAATGGTAAATGCAAAAAACTCGGAAACAGCCATTAATAAAGGATAAGAATGTGAAATAAAGTGGGTTAGAGAAGAGCTATCTGGATTACTATACTCCCTTCAGCTTCTCAGGTTAAAGAACTTATTTACCTACTCAGAAGTGGGAGCAACTCATTCTTCAGGCTTAGTTGGACCATTCTGAGATCAAATGTGCCACTGAAAACTTCCCCAAAATAAGGAGGTGTAGTGTACTTCTAGGTGTCCTTGTGGAAGGAGGTGAAGGGATATAATTTACTTGCACATGTTTAGCTATTTCCCCAGTTGTTTGAATGATAAGAATCTTGAGTTATTGCTATCTTCTATTCGAAGAACCTAATGAAATACAATGAAAGTAGCAACTGGAGTTTTGCACTTAAAGATAACATTTCTGTTCCTGCTTCTCTCCCTCGCCTGCTGTGTGGCCACAGGTTAGTCACAACCCCTCCGGTTTTCATTCGTCCAGACTGCTGTTTACCTCAGGGCACGTTGTGAGGCACACTTCATAAATGCTGTATGGCATTTGGGTAGCCTTTGATATACCTAGTGCTGCCAGAACTGCAGATACTATGAAATGGATTTCATAAGTAGAAGGTGACTGACGGCTAAATTACTCTGATAGCATCTGCTTAATTAGTATGGAGCATATCCTTAGCCTAGACAGTGGTTGACAAGAAAAAATACCCCAAAAAATATAATTTAGGAGTATTTAATATATCATATTCTTCTGTACAGTGTATCTTTAGAATGCTGTATGTATAATTAGTAAAAAAGAATATATTAGTGAGAAAACTCCATTTGTATTTACAACACTTGCAAGTGTTGTACAAGGCCTGATTCACTGTTACCATTCAACTTCAATGGTAACATCGTAGGGTGCTAGATGCTATTTTGGAGACAGTATTATTATGATTGCACTGGAAACAGCAAGAACTGCATGACTCAGTTATTTATTCTTGTATTTTTTAATGTAAATTATGTTACATTTTTAGCACTATCCTAGTTTCATATAGAGGTAACAAATAAGTTATTTAATAATAATCGCAATAGTAATAATAGTAATAATAATAGTAATAATAATAATTCCTTCATCATAAAGGAGGGAATTCCACACTGAATCAAACCCAAAGCAATGTCTCCAAATTGAAATCTTTCGGCTGTGCAGTCACATTCATCTTGTTGCTGTTTTCAGGTAGACATATCAGATAAGATGTTTAACACTGATAATCATGAAGGCAATTACTTTTTTTGCATGTAAATTTTCTCTCAGTTTCTGTGACGTTACTATTTTTGGCTTCTTGAAATCAAGGATAGCTGAAGAGAGATGTAGTACATCTGCTGATGTCTTTTATTAGCCATACTCCAACAAGTTACAGCAAGTTTTGGCAGTCGGACAATAAGCTAAGTCACGTCCTTCTGTCTTATTTATATAAGGAATCTCTGGCACTTATCTCGTTGCAGGAGTGGCTGTTGCTTCTATTGTACTTAGATAATATGTCTCCTGCTTCATTAATTTATTAATGAATTTTTGTTGCATGTGCATGCATCAAATACTGTGTTCAGTAAAGATCCTCTGCATGACAAGAGAAGTGAAGGGGAATCTTCCCCTTCTGGTATTACTCCTTTAATATTTACTCAATACTAAAAACCAGAATATAAAAAGTGAATTTCTGTATTACATTCCTAGTATACTTTTCAGTTTCCTAGATTTGTAATTTTGCTTTTATTTATACCCATATACATAGCTGCATAGCTGTACTATACCTGACCTCATGAGAGTGATTCTCAATAAAACCAAAGCACTTCTCTTTATCAGTCCCTGCTGATTATTACTTCCAGCATTATTTTTACAGTAACTCCTGGCATCTCTGGCATTTTAAACAGAAATGCTGGCATAAGAAGAGCCACAGAGCTCATTAAATCCCTCTGTATTTAGATTTATCAGCTTGTATGTCAGTGGTTTGTATTGTGACAATTGTTACTTGCTAATATGGGAGTCTGGGGCACATACTTATTTGGAATCTTTGATGCTGATCCTAAAATGGCAGAAAGAATTCCTTTGGCATAATCCAAAGCAACAAACACTTCACTTTACAGTTTTACGAGATCAGCAAAAATGTTTTGTGATTTTTTACGGTATTATTTTAATGGGAAGATCTAACAAGGGCAGAAAATGCACAAACTGGTTGACCCAACAGCTGGAAGTGGTTCTTAAATTCTCTTCTTTCACTCTTCCTGCTTTCATATCACACACCATATTGTAGAGATACATAACTACAGCAGTTGTTTAAAAAAAAAGAAAAAAAGGAAAAAAGGATGTAACTATAGACAGTATGTTACAAGCTAAATGTAGTGTGAGGTGTTAGTCATAGTGATCATTCTTTAGATTACCAAACTCTGACTGAACATGGTAGACATGATGCAATCTATGCTTTTACACACACCACACTCACTACATGACTGAGGCTGCAGAAGGCAGCACCTCTTTACGCATGAACTCTTCTAAGTCCAGATGGGGATCATCAAGGTCTAGGCAAAGAAACTTTTCCACAACAGACTTGCATTTTTCCATCCGATCTCCTTCTGAAGGATCATCAATACGTTTGATAGCTTTTCCATTGCGAATCAGTTCTGACACTTCCACTCCTCTTGCAATAATTTTGGCTGGCATTCCTGCTAATGCAGCAATGTTGGCAGCATGACTAACAGTGGACATGCCCTGTTTGATCTGATAGAAAAATATCAGCTCGTCTCCATCCTGGTGGGTCTCCATGGTCAGGTACTCCAGAAGAGGTGTGTCAGGCAGGAGTTCTAGCTGCATCAAACTGTGAAAATTAGTGGAGACAAAGACCTGTGGACACTGTGTTCCTTGTCTGATCCAGTACTTCAGGACAGCAGCCAGAAGGGACAGGCCGTCCAGTGTGTTGGTCCCTTTACCAAACTCATCAATAAGTACCAAGGACCTCTCTGTGGCATTGTTTACTGCCTTGGCAACCTGGTTGAGGTCAATCATGAAAGTGGAGAGCCCTACAGAAACCGATTCCCTACTGTGGATTCTTGTGTAAATCGCATCAATTGTTCCAATCTCTGCCTCTGCTGCCGGGACATAACTGCCAATTAGAGCCATGAATACTATAAGACCTACTTGCTTTAAGTAGACACTCTTTCCAGATGAGTTGGGCCCTGTGATGATCTTTATGCGTCTGGTGGCCTCTCCGCTGTTCACTGGATTGGCCACAAAAGTCTTTGCACATAGTTCCATGAGTGGATGTCTTCCATCCTTGATGTGGAAGCCGTGGCGGTGAGTAAAGCGAGGCCGGCAGTAGGCATTCTCCCGGGCCATGGCTGCCAAAGCCAGGAGCACATCCAGGTGTGCAGTATACTCAATCACATTGTTAAGCACTTCAGACTTCTCCAAGATCTTTGTTTGCAGCTGGTGCATAATAAGTGTTTCCTGGTCTCTGATCTCACAGTGCAGGTCACCCAGCAGGCTGTCTAGCTCCTTAGTCCTAGCACTTCTGTAGTGCAGCTTATCCTCTGACAAGAACATGAAGTCCAAGCCTTCGATTTCAAAGTCACTCTTATCCACCATAGTTGGTAGCCGTGGAATGGAGAGAAGGAACCCAATCAAAGGAATGTAGATCACACAGCAAGAGGGAATATGATTGTCCAAATCCTCCAGTTCTTTTCGTGCCACTTCTGTAAGGAAGTCCGACAGGCCCATCAGCTTTCTTTTCTTCTCATCGATGATGGGGTCCACATTGGGTTTGACAGTGAAGCGGCCCTCTGAGATGCTGCCTTCAAAGTCCACCACTTTGCTGATCAGACTAGCAATGTAGTGCAGATCATCAGTGAAGACACGTGAAATAGTCTGGAAGAGTTCAATAGTGTTGGGCAGAGAGCGACACGTGTCTCTAAGACACACCGCACTGCACGCTGTCTTATAGAGTGCTTGCCAGTCAGTAACTTTTGTGTGGGAAAGAGTCATTCTTTTTAGAATAAGAGGCACATTTTTAATATTCTTGAGACAACCTTGAAGAGTGAGGACTGTTTCATGATGCTGAGCCTGCAGGAAGAAGTGGATAACATCTAGCCGTTTGTTCAGCTCTGTCAAGTTCCGAGTAGGTCGTGTGAGCCACAGCCTCAGCAGTTTTCCTCCCCACTTGCACCTGCAACGGTTTAAAATTCCATATAAACTGAATCCTTCTTTTAATCCACTGGACAGCTTGTACACAGAAGGATGGATATCACTTTTAAATATCTGCAGGACACAGTAAGTGTCTTGGTCCATATTCACAATCTCTGACAGCACAAACTTTTTAAAGGCCAAAATAGGAACTGCAGTAGTGCTTTCTTCAAGCTCAACTCCAACCCTTCTCCTGTCTAGAAACTTAAGCAGTCCCCCCAGGGCTCGTATCATGAGTGGGCTCTCAAAAGGGATGACTGAGGACAAGTAGAGGATTTTCTCTGTTGCAGTCATATGAGATGGGATAAATGGAAATTGCCTAGATAGGATCCGTTGCTTGCCAACTTCTAGGCCAAAATCTATGTTAGGAAAGAGGACAATTTCTGGCTTTCGAATGTCTGTATCACCAGCAGTAAGGTTGGTCAGGAATTTGGCAATATTCTGATCCTGTTTTGCACTGGTCACTATGCACTGAGGATTAATTTCCCCAATTACTTTTTGCAGTAGCCTGAGGTCTTCGTTATCAGGCATGTCAGGCATGAAGTAAACTGAGCAATCTTCTGTATCATAATAAGTAATTGCAAGCTGCCCTGCATACCACAAAACAGATATGTGTGTCTCGGAGCACTCTTGGTCCTCTTCTTCAGGCCCAGGCAGTGGTGGCAAAGCACAGTTCATGGCTGACGTGGCAGTCATTCTGTTGGAGAAAGACATTTTTATTCATAACTCACCCACAAAGTCCTGAGAAGTAACTAACTGACAGCAGCAGGTTAGCACTCACTCTTCCATCCCTGGAGAAACTAAGATGCTACCTGCAATTAAAGGTGCATGTTACCTGTTCAAGTGCAGAGATGCAGCCAATAACTACAGCTGCCACCTTGCTTCCAAGCAAGGTGCAACTGGGCTAACTACCAGCAATGCTGGAAGAGTTCTACAGTTTTAATTTGTATCCATTATTTGCCTAAGTATATATATGCCCAAATACCCATAAATACAGTAATGTATATCCACGTACAAAATCATCCTCCCTCAGAGGTACAGGACACCCATGTGCGCTGACCACAGCTCCTCACAACAACGCACCCACACAAACTGGTTTTCAGGGTGCTACCCCAGGATTTATGCAGCACCATCACATAGAGCCAGTTTCTATACAAGCACACAATTTATACAGATCGAGCTGCAGAGATCAACCATGCTGAACAGTTTTCCCTACGGAGTCCATACTGCAGTCAGCAGCCCCCTTCCAACCCTCTCCCACTTCTTCCCCACTCTGCTCGCCCTCCTCACCACAGCCGGGCAGCTCGCCTCGGCTGCTGCGTCTCCTTGCGGCCCGCGGCTCTTGCCTTGCCCGCCTTCCCCTCCCGCTCGGGGCAGGCGCTGCGGCCGCGGGGCTCCCCGCCGGGCCCTGTCAGGAAGGCGCCGCGCTGGGGCGCCGAGCCCGCCCCGCGGCCCTGCCGCCATGTGGGGAATGGGCTCAGCCCCACTTGCGGCCTGCCAGCCGGGTGGGAGCACCCCACTCCTGTGCGCTCCAGCTCCTCCCGCCAGCCCCTGCCCACCCCCGGGAGCAGCTCGCTGCCTCCTTCCGAGCCTCTTCTGAGCCCCGCGCTGAGCGGGAAGGCAGAGGAACCGGTTGGAAGAAGCGCCCTGAGCGGCCCAGCCCGCTGCCAGCAAGGGGCGCCACGCATCCCCTCCCAGTTAGCCCCTGCACTGCCTGCCAGCGCTCCAGCGGGACCCCTGCCTGTCCCCACCACTGCTCTCCTCTCTCACCCGCTGCAGCTGCTGTACTTCACTTGAATGAGCTGCTTCAAGCAACTATCGATGAACCCCCACGTGCAGCCCTCGTCTTCAGAGAGCTCGATGTGTGGTGCTGAAGCTGGGCGTTTTGGCTGTGGGGTCTGGTACATGGAAACTGAAGCTGCTGGCAGGAGGGTGGGTGCTGGGCGTCTCGCTTTGCAGCTGTGTAAGCTCTCACCACTTGAACCTTCCTGCCGCAGGCCCCATGAAGGGGCGAACGCTGCCTGGCTGCCTGCTGTCAGCAGCCACGGGCACTCCACGCAGCTGGAGGGTTTCACTGCAGGCCAGGGGCAGCAGGCTGCACCTTCCTACCTGCGCACAGAGGAGGCTCAGAGTGAGAGTTAGATAGGCAGGGCAGGGCTACCAAATGCTGTCTCCTTGGTGCCCTGCCAGTCTTGCAAGAGCTCCACATGTAATGCCTTTCCAGGCCCATGCTACACAGCCATGACCCTTTAAAGGCATCCTCTCATTACAGCACTTCCTCAAGAGACAGGTGTTGTCTTCCTCCCCTTCCAGCTTCACAATGGCCTCTCAAATACTCTTGTTTCCCACCCTTTCCCAACTAGAGCATATCAGCATCTATAACTTTCCCATGTGGTAACGGCAACTCTCTTTCATCTCTACTGCGCCAGACCCTTTCAATTAAGAAATGAACCGTGACTTGCCCATGCACCTGCGTTGCTTCATCCTTTCACATCTCATTACAAACAGTGCTCCAGAAATTGCTCCGAGTTACTAAAAATATCAGTTTTGCCGTGGCTGCTTTTCCAAATATCTTTCAGTAGCACATCACAAGCATAACTCAGTTCCTGAGCATTCAGCATCTGATTCACACCTTACCAATCAGTTTTTGACAAGCAACATCCCAACCTCTTGTAAATGGTATTTTTTTATTGGAGTGATTTTGGTTTTTTCCTCATTTCGTTCCACGCTACTCAAGGCTTCACATTTTTGACAAGTGTTCTGCTGGCTGAAAAGGCCTTTTTTATTACTAATTGATGTATAAATGTATTTCAAAGAACTGTCAGCCAAAAAAAGCAAAGAATGGTGATTTAATTTCAGAATAACTTTAGTACATAAGGACTAATCTAGCCATAGAATATAAAATTTTAAATAATGACAATGAGGACGGAATAAATGTGTGCTTCCAAGGAGATCGTGTGCCCGAAATGAAAAGCATCTACCACTAGATGTCATTGTTCCAGAGATTAAGGAAATGGAAAGACATTTCTGACCTTCACTAACAGACTTTAGGGGACCAAAAGTCTACTTTATTAAAGGAAACCAAAAGTCTCTAAATTAGACTTTCTAAATTAGTAGAGGAACGAATGTGCAGGTACTTACCAAAGCAAAGTGCTTCTGAAGTCAATAATTTTGCATCTAGGTAGAAGCTGTGTAGACATAACAACACTGAGCCTATCTTGCATATAAGTAATTGTAAATGGAGCACCACAAGAGATTCATGAGTGTGATGATGGATATCATGTCAGGGTATGAGGAAAGAGACAGCATCTGCAGCCTTTTGGGTGACTGGTGAAGGACCTTTTCAGTGCAGGAGGGGATAATAAGGAAAGGAGGAGACCTTAAGCAGCACATACAGCAACACAAACCTGACCAACATACAACAAGGGAAGCAATAACAAAAGCCAGAGCTGGTCAGCCGTATGGACTGACAAGGGCATGTGGAGTGCGGGGATGTTTATTTCAGTAGGATTGCCTAGTTGTGGACCTTGTCAAATGGGACAGTAAGGGAAAATGGGAAGCCATAAACAAAATAGACCAAAACCTGTCAAACATAACACACAAAACCAAGAAACAAACCTCGTCAGTCACACTGGTGGGCTGCCAATAAATCACAGGCAAACCAGGACTTTGCAGCTGCTGGGGATGTAAAGCTGAGGGTTCAGGGTACTTTGAGGGTTGGTGGGACTATGCAAATGGATGGGCATGTACAGGGGAAGGGGATGGGGAGGAAAAAATGAGGAATGGGCAGAATGGTCTGTAAAAGGGGCTGGTCCTGTGTAAAACAGGGCTGATGGGTGCACTTGTCTGACAGAGCCAGTGTGCTGGGTGCAGGCTGTATAGGGCAAATGTCTGTATCTTCCCCAAACCCTGTGTGTGTGAGGGGCGCGGGTGTTCACTACCAAACCTCAAGCTGGACCAGCCAGCAAGTGGGGGGGACCCATGGGCTGAATAAGGGGGCCTGGGATCTGGGCAGAGGTGCCGGGGGGACAGAGGGCCTGTGACAGTGCTTGTGGGATGCACAAATGTGTGTGTGCTTGTGAATCTGGAGAGAGCCATGTGCGTGCCTGCACTAGTGACCTTCTGTCTCTGCCTGGGGCTATCTGCACTTGAGTCTCATGAGCCCTGTATGTGGGGCTGTCTGTGGCAGCCTGTGTAGCCAGCGATGTCCGTGTCCTCTGGGCATGTGTGTGTGTCTGTGGGGTGTGAAAGCAGCAAGCATCCATCAGAGACCCTGGGTCCCCAGGGCACCAGGCTAGGCTTCAGCAGCCTGGGCTGGAGCTGCTGGAGGCAGTGGTCACTCCTAACATCCTGTTGTGTATTAAGTCTTTAAAAAGCAAATAGCACTATTGTGAAGTAGATTGAAGGAGAAAATACTTAATTTCTACAGAGATCATTTATTTTTAATGAAAATACAATGGAATAAAGAGCCCTAAACTTTTAAAATAACTACTGAAGTTAGGTTTACCAAAACCAGCCTAATAGAATATTTATTACATTCCACTTCATATACACAAAACTACATAATGATACTGATATTATAAATCACTGTATATTTTTAGATTTGCTGAGATAAAAAGTCTAGTGCTAGTTAAATACAACAAAACAATTTTGGTTGTATTTATCCTGTTTGGTGTTTTTAAAGACCCAGAAAAATGCCCTTGACAAACATTTGAGATTCTTCCTTGTAGTAGCATGCCCAGTGATGACAGCAAGAATAATTCCCAGTTACATGTTCCATGAAGAATGTTGCAAGCCATTGGAAGTTAAAGGAGTTGTAGCATTTGTTTCCTACAGGACTTAAGAGGGAGGGGTAGAAAGGAGGTGTAATGGCACTTTTATTTCATTGTTTAAGTTCTGCAGCAGACAGTACTTAACTTAAACGTAAGATTTGGCACATTGTTGTTTCGGTATTATTTTTGCATCTTGTAGTAGTTTTCCATCCTACCTATACCTCTGGTTGAAATGAAAACTATGGGAATTAAATATGAAAATTCAGTTTTCTAGTAGAATGCCTACTTGAATTTTATGTTGCTATTTAAAGGTGAAAAAAATTGACCCAAGCCTGTATGAAGATTTTAAAAGCCATTATTTTGGAAACGAAATCCTGCACCGCTTAGATCTTTGCTCCATGTTGAAAAAAAAGCAACCGAATGGCTACTACTACTGTGAGTCCTCTATTGTTTTTGGTAAGTACATCTTAATTTTCTCTTTATAGTATTGTGTCTCTAAGTTGTATGCCTCAAAAGCCATTTTTCTGAAGTCTGTGTTAGGCAGTTCTTGTAATAATACCCATAGAGTCTGACAGAAGTCTGTCCTTCAACCCAGGCCCTCCCGGAACACTGCGCACTGCTTCTTGCTGACAGCTGAAGTTTATGTTCAGCTATCCATCCCCAGAATCCATTTCCATTTCTAATTCTAAAATGAGTGTGCAAGATTAGTTATATGTATCACTCTCCAGAGCTGCTCGTCTCTCTGTTGACTATAAAGACAGCCTGTGTGACTAAGTTGGATTAGATGTGGTAATTCTAGATAGAATCATAGAATCATAGAATCGTAAGGGTTGGAAAGGACCTTAAGATCATCTAGTTCCAACCCCCCTGCCATGGGCAGGGACACCTTGCCCTAAACCATGTGGCTCAAGGCTCTGTCCAACCTGGACTTGAACACCGCCAGGGATGGAGCATCCACAACCTCCCTGGGCAACCCATTCCAGTGCTTCACCACCCTCACTGTAAAGAACTTCTTCCTTATATCTAATCTAAACTTCCTCTAGATGATTAAAGCTAAGCGAAATGTCTTTGGTTTGGCAAAGATGTGACCTTGGACTATATTCATGTACAGAGAGAATTTCAGTGGTACAACAGATTTCATAAGACCTGTTCAGCATACCATCAGGACTTTAAACATTGTACAGACACCTTGCCTAGATCAGTACAATGCTAGAAATCACAGTTGTGTCCTCCTGCTTTATCTGAACAGAAGCTTCATGCCCCTATGATTAATATTCTAGGCTTGCCTTCTCATTTCTGCCACAAGTCGTGTATAGCTGGAACTTCAGGTGGTAAACATGGGAGGTCTGTGGACTGAGAGACTATGGCAGAATGACTTGTACAACAAACCTCTCTGTGATGGTTAGTTTCTGCTAGCTGATAGTGGATCTTGGGGCTGCTATTAGTCATATTGAGAACATGAGTTAAAACACTCTAAGAGGAATAACTAGAGAATGTTGAGGATTTTTTCTTAAAAGCAGTTGCCCCTTTAAATCGAGGAATATGTTGTGTAATGTGTTGGGAATATCTTTAAAAATGCCACTCCTACGCCTGCAGATCTTTAAGAAATCAGACAACATGGGAAGATGTAATAGTAGCAATACAGCAAAATGCAAAAGTTTTTATATTAATTGCTTTTTTCACCTGTCCTAATTAGGCTCATTCTTTATATATTTCATGTTAGAGGTAAGTCTCAAAAGACAGGTTTATAGCCAGGAACAGGTCATGGTCTTTGGAGGTCAGTTTGTATTTTTTCTTCTTTATATTGGTACAGCTTAGGTGTTATGTTTTGGGGATTATTTTTTTCTGCAGTCATGTCAAAGGTTGAACGTAATGGTGTTGGAAGACATGGGATACTGAAATTCATGCAAAAAGTTCATGTGAAGACTTAGCTTTGTCTTTTTTCTTTAGAAACAGAAATTTAGAAATAGGGCGAAACTGTATTTGGCATGTTTTCAAGGAGCAATGGCTCCATCTCAACAAGAATATGGATAGTCTTAATAAATCTTATTAAAGCAAAGTCTTAACTTTGACCTACTTAAGGAAAAGAGAACATCTGTTCTTGTATGGATCCTCTAATTATAGGAAAGAAATGTAAAAAGTCTTTTACAAGGACCCTCAGCAATAAAGTGCTTACTTAAAGACTATGATGAATTTGTTCTTGTATACCTTGCAACATTTTCCAGATTTCTGATAATAACCAGAAATATAAAAAAAATGAAATTGACCAGAAATCATTCCAACAAGCAAATTATTCCATGGATCTAATGTTTCCCACTCCAAAGCTTACTAGCCTTAGTAATGAAAATATTCATGACCAAAGAACGATCATAGCCTCAGAAAGAAAGAACAAAACATGCAACATCAGGGACATCTTCCAAGACTGTTGCCACTCCAATTAGCAGAATAGAAACATCTTCACTGGAATCTTTCTTCGTGTGGACAGTTTTAAAGGAAAGACCTGTCTTCATCCTTAACTAATAAGGAGTCTCAAAAAGATGAAAACTTCTATTTGTTATGAAGATACATCTTCAAGGACTAAGAAACCTAAAAACGATTAAAACTTCTGTCCGCTATGAATATTCATTGTTAAGGAATAAGAAATCAAGAATATGAAGATTTTGTGAAGGTACTGTGTCTATCCCCAAATTCTGCAAAACCTTTAAAGCATAAAATAAAAGGCAAATTCTAATCCAGGCACCTCCTCTTCTTGTTGAGCTAATTTTGATGGAAAGATCCAACTTTCAAAGACTTACAATTGACAGAAATACATGTGAATAATGCATTATACTCCATTTTCTTAAGCATGTATTGGGATTTTTTTCATACTCATAAAAATTATATCTGATTAATAGGCAGGTTATACCTGGTTATACTTGGTGCCTCATCTGCTGTTTTTCAGCTATTTTTCAAGATCTGGATAATTTCATTCTTGATGCTATAAAACTAACACCTTGTTGGAGACAAAGGATGTTTGTGAACAGTTAGTACTACTTCTAAATTCCTGTTGTTTGGACTAGCTTTACAGAAATACCACTGTTACAAGTTAGTGCTGGTTCCAGGACTCCATGCAGGGCTTTGGTGATGACTTGGTTTCTGCCTTGTGGTAACTTGTTTCCCTATGCTGTAGCATTGCTGGTGGAAGTCCTCACTCGTCTTGAGGACTGTTTTGAGAACTTGTGGTTAGATACTTATACAATACTTTAAACACCTTAGGCACTTGAAAATGCTAATTGCTGTGCATGTTTTTGTTTGCACTTAGGGCCACCTTTATTTAGCTTAGGTAGACTGTTACAAAACAAATCAAAAGCAGTACGGAGTTAAAAAATGTGTAGCATGTCTGTTTAAATTAGTGTCAACACTATTGCAAAATCCAGACCAGTCCAAATCAAAGTGAGATATATTTATGCATATCTGTCTATTATTGTATTTATTACCTTGTGTTATGCATGTCTTATGTTTATATTTGTGTATATAACTAACGTCTCGTGTACATGTTTGTACATTCAAATGTTAGTTATGTGCATGCAAATGTTTAAAGAAAGGGAAATTACAAGATTATATAATGTGGTATAAAATTTTTCATTTAGGCGAAATTGAGGCTCCACTCTTCACAAATATATTTAAGAATATTTTGGAATATGTATCTGATTAAGGAATTTGGTAAAAAACTCATTTAAATAAAAGCTGTTTAGTACTATATTTGGTAGATACTGACAATGTTTTTTCAAAACATTTGTTTAAGTCTCTGTTCTTGAACTTGTCTTGTTACTGACATCTCAGAATGCTAAAATGAGGCAGTCTTTCAGCTGTCTATTGAATATGAGTCCCATTAAATGGTTTATAACAGCAGTCAATCAACTGGTATTCAAAGCAAGAATCAGATGCTTGTTTGGCTTTAACTCAATCCTGCTATGACAGTGTATAAAGAAGTTATGGGAACTGTCATTTCCACAGTCCTAACAAACAGAATTGTCCTTTGAATTATTTTCACGAGTACTACATCTGGCTTTCTCTAGCCATAGGATTAGAATGGGTGTTCTTCACTGATACCACATTAAGAAAGTGTAGTATTATTATCTCCACTTGTCATGGGGGACACCAGGACACCACTTTTCTTAGTTGTATATGGACATAGATGCATCTTGCCCAAATATGTGCATTTAATTTTCTGGATTTGTACATGCTAATATATGTTTATCTAACATGAATAGGAGAAGGGGAACAGCTATATTGGAACAAAGTTTGAATTACTTATTTTTTAATTTCAGATAAGAAGAAATTATATTTTAATGAATTTTGAAAACTAATTTTAAAATGTGGTTTAGTAACTACAGGTAGCCAGGACATGAAAGTAAACGCAGGAGGGAGTTAATGCAGTTCTATTAATACATCACAAATAGTGAAATTTGAGAATTAATACAGACAAAACACTGTATCCAGCTCTAGTTCTTTCTACCTGTACGTGTACTCCAGCAGTTATCCTGTTTCCTTGAAGTGCATAGCAAATACAAAAACGGTATTTACTTTTTTGTTTTTTAGCTAGAGTTTGGGCCAGACTTGAGTGTTGTGTATCTAAGAAGATGAAAATATCTGAAAAAGGATCAGAACTAATGTTAGAAACAGAAATTGATACATGACAAAGAATTGCTAATAAGTGCCACAACACATATCAGCTTGGTAGCTGCACATTTTAAAAGCATGGTTAAAATTATGGCAAGCATAAGAGATTTGCATGAATAAAAGCAGAGGTGAAACATCTGCTGACCTGCAGCAATATGCACAGCAGCTAAACAGGCTTTGACAACATGTTACAGACCAACATGCGCTATCTTCAGCAGAGCCTACAGACATCTGCACTAGAAGATTTCCCTGCATCTGCATGCCAGCCACACAGGGTATGTACTCAGGAGCTGAAGTTTGGTGTAACAGTGACAATAATGTTGAAGCTTCATCCTCAAAGTGAGGTTCAGTTTATTCTTTAAAGCAAACAAAATAGTAAGCCAACAAAGTGTCCTTCTTTAGACCACCCACCTCATAGCAGCTTTTGTATGTCACCTTAGATCCCAAGGAAGACCAGTGAATGCTGGAATGAGTTGAGCTTCTCAATACATAGTCCTTCACCTGAATGGTTGGTTAGCTCTTTAAATCACGGCAAAGATGTTCAGTAGACCCTCTGACCATCAAAGGGAGCATTATGTAAATCTTCTAATGTTAAATATGCCTTTAGCGTTATGTATCTCACTTAAATATTTTCAGAAGCCATTCATGAAGATTTTTGTAGGCTTGTATTAAGAAAATTCGTTTATAATAATGTATGGTAAAATAAGATTATATACACATTAAAGAAAGTTATGATATGCCAAGCTGTATTCAGCTTGTAAACTGTGATAAGGTTCTCCTGAGTGGCTGGTAAGGAGAAGTTTATACATGAGACTTCCTCTGTGCTATCTATCTCTGAGGTAGAAAAACTTCAAGAAGTCTGTTCCTTGGTGGAAATCACCCAGCAGGTTGGTCTTAATTTCTGCACAGCCAGAACCCATATATCTGGAATATGTGCCAAGTTGGAGGTTAAAGTGCTATTACAGTTTCCCTTAACCATTGCATTCTAGCAGTAGCAACATGGAAATTGAAATATCAGACTACAAATACCAATTTTATCTGGATACAAATTTAATAGTAAGGTAAAAGATAATCCTCCTTGCTGCTCAAATAATGCTTCAGAAAGATGCCTTTTAAGTAGCAGAACACAAGTGGGTTGATTTACATTTCAGTGCAACTAGTATGCACAAGTTCAGAGTCCAGTCTGACCTTGTCATCGAGGTACCTTCTGCAGTCTCCCTGAAATAGGAGACCTATAGAAAGTCATTCATCCCATCTGAAAATGAGTGTGTCAGACACAGGCAAGATGCGAGTCTAAGATATACTGCTTGAACAGCTGTTAGTATTCATTAATTAGCTTGCTAGCTGATTTTTTATACATGTATATAAAGATACAAATGTTCAACTCAAGAATGATGGGAGATCAATAACCTTATGAATGGAACATGTTACAAACAAAATTTATTCTTGCAGATTGCTGCTGTTAGCCTATTTGAATAATTTAAGTAACTTCTCAGTTACTTAAACTTTAATAACCTTGAGTTAGGATTTAGTGGGGCAGTTTATGCTTCCACATTATATTTTACGATGTTAGCCAGGCAGCTGCTCAACACCCATGTCTCAAAGATGCTCCTGGTGGTGCCTTGTTTAAGAGCTCTCCAGACTGAAGATAAGTTTGTCAGCAATAGGATTGGGGGATACCCACAAAGAAGAAAGAATTATGGAAGAAAGAAGAACAAAAGAAAAGAATCATCTGTACCTGAAACAGAAAATAGATATGATAACATCTGTCTATGAACTCAAAATAAAAACTGAGAAGAAATAGAAGACTGAGAAGAATTGGAAACCAGATGATAGTTGGGTAGATCATCAACATCCCTTGGTTTGCTCTTTTTTTTAAAAATACACTTATCATGTCAAACAAAAAAATACAGTAATATTTCGCCTTCAGCATCATGGAAGAAGAGAGTTCAAATACAGTCTGCAATATGAAGTTTGTCTGAAATCTTTTTAAAGTAGCACTGGCTTAAATGAAGAGAAAGACTGTCATTTGTCTCCTTTAGATATTGTTCTGCTTCTCTGGCTACAGATGGTTTGACCTAAATGTGATTGATTTTATTCATACAGCAATTAAAGATTTTCTCACATCAGAAATGGCAGTGGTAACCAAGTAAATGCTGCTTTAATGCTCCAGTTCTACATCCTGCAAAATTATGCATATCGTGTGTTGGTTTCTTTTACTGTCCTTCTTACTTTCATGACAGTGAATCACTTCTTCTAAAACATTCCTTGATTTTATATGTCCGTCTTCCTTCTTTTTCTGTAATTTCAGAATACCCCTAGGTCTCTTTCTTTCACTTCTTAATTTTTCTTTCCTTGATAGTCTATTTGTAGGCTAGCTTCTACTTTCTCCACTCTGTTAGTTGTGAGTAACTGCTCTGCAGTTTCTTGCGTATCTGTGGCACTCTTCCCAAATTTTAATTAATAATATGGCAGTCATACTGCTTTTGGATAAAAATGTCTTGGGTGGCTTCCCAGGGACTATTTCTTAACATTCAGAATTATTAATTAATTCACTGTTTGTGTTGAGTTCATCCACAGCTGCTGCAATTTTGTGCATGCAGTATGCTTAATAACTCTGCCTACATAAAAAGCAACAGGTAATGTGTGCTAATCAGAAAAGTCTTTCCCTAAAACACTATTTCTTAGAAGAGTCATGAGGTATAACTTACAAAAACAATTCTTTTAAACATGCCAGAGAAACACTGACGCTTTAGTTATTAACCTAGAAGCCAGGCTTTTTATGGACAGTGACTAGAAAGTGGCAATCCAGTAGATTGTCACACACACAGTAGTTTGTTACTGAGAACAGAGTGGTCTCCAATTTATTGCTTTCCACCAGTCTGACATTAAAACTCGAGGGATGTTCTCTTAAGCTGTAGTGTCTTGTATCACTACACTGGGTAGTTTCTTCTGTATGTGGTAATTTTCTGGTATTGAAACACCGACCATTGGTATAGTATTTTTCATAACGAGATAACATTTTATATTTTGTAATACCAATTATAACTTAAAAGCTATATTTATATATTCAGTGTGTGGATAAGGGGTAGAACAAGCTGATTGAGAGGGAAATAACCAATATAAATATGGTTTGAAAGAGGAAGTTTTAATTCCAGAATAATATTTCATTGTTTTGAGGGCAAATTCTAATGTCCCTGAGTATGAGCTTTAGTGTTGGCAAATGTGTAACGAACTTTTCATTAGAAAGTGACAGGGAGCTTCAAAACCAGGAACATGATGCTTAGAATTCAATCATTCATCTCCCAGTACTGAAAGAAAGTAAAACTTCACTTTCTGTGATCCATGATTCTGTCATTATGAGGTATGTAGTATTTGCTTTATTGTACAGGGTAATTTTTGCAATTTTCTTTAAAAAATACCGTAATATAATTCTATTCAAAAGGCTATTGTCTTTTATGTTTAAATAAAAAGGTCTTTGAAGTGGTGATGTGTTTTCATGCCAGAGCTGTTATCAGTAGCTGAAAATAGGTGAAAATAAGATTTTTCAGAAACGACTTTCAAAATATGTGCAGACAATGGGATAAAACTGATGAAGTAAATCTGACAGGAAAGCACAAAAGCATATTTGACATCAGTAAGAATGTGATTCATGAGTGAAAATTTAGTTGAGTATATAAAAAAGGCAGAATTGATTTCTCACAACATAGCATAGTATGATATAAAATACAATTTAATAACATCCAGCAGCTTTTTTGTATCATAAGTATTTCTGCTTTAAAGACATTTTTCCTCAAGCAGACTTTGGTGTCCAAAGAACTAATTTATTCATAAATTTAATATATTAAAAATACATTGAAAATACATAAACCGCTATTTTTAAGATATTTTAATTAATGAATTAAAGTTAATTGCAGAAAGTAAACAGACCACCTAGGAGGTGAGGAATAAATTAAATATATAATATTCTTTCATTGAATAGGTCAGTAAAAGATAAATACTTTTTATTCTTAAAATTTTCCTAGCTAAGCTGTTGCTTTTGTTGATCTATATTTATTGTATAGTCTTTAACATCAAACGAAAGGTATATTTGATTTACCATAATTGAATTAAGCTCTTCTGCAGTTCCTGTGAGGAGTGTTTTTCAGTGGTTCAAAGGACATGGAGTGAAAGGAAAATCAGTTTTCCGTTTTTCAAATGTCACCATTTTTCACTTGTTGATGGTTAGTGCGGATCTGAAGAGCTTATCCAGCATGCTACGTGGCTAAGCAGAGAGTCTACTATGCTTCTTACCTAATCCCTGTGAGATATTCTAAAATAAGAGATGATTGCAGATCAGTAAAGATCTGTACTTAAGGGATAATACAAACACTGACATAAAAATGTAGTTGTTGAGGAAAAGAGCTTGTTTTGCTTAATAACACCATCTACATTTCTCTTTCAAAATAGGACTCAGCAACAAATAGAAACATGGAATAATTTCGTTTCTAGTAGTTTTCTTATTCTAGACTGTACAAAACTACTTTGGAAGCCCCTAATATTTGTGAAAGTGGTTTCTTTGCAATGGAAATAATTTCAAGGTAAAATGTGAAAGATTTTAAAGAAGCATTGTTAATGTGGCATATAGCGTTATTTCTTGTTTTCTAGAAAGCAGCAATGGGCTGTTTCTTATGGAAGCAATAGAATGTAAGAGTAAGATAACATCAACTACAAGCTAAAACGTGGCATTACTGTCTTAACAGTAGCCTGCCAAATTACTTGAAGTTTTAGTCTGCTCTTACATCAGAAAGGGCCATCTGAATACATAGTATGCAATCTTGCGTTTTTCAAATGAAGATCAAACATTTAGGATCTGAATTAAGCTTTAATGACAGAAGAGAAATCTGAACCCTCGCCCTGTTTATAGGACAGTTAGGGAGATCTGTTGGGTATGAACAGTTGGAGGGTGTCACTCATGGAGTATAGAGAACTTTCCGGGAGGGTGCAACATACTGTTCAAAACATGTTGCTTTGTTACATAGGTGAAGAGTTTCCATTTCTTCCTAGAGAAGTATGTCTGAGTCTGCATGTGGACCCTTATTTGTCAACCATCCAGTTGGTGACAGTCCAGCATTGCACTTAATCCCCCTTCCCCACAGCTTGAAAATTTACCAGAGGACGTATTTTAGAATAGAACCACTGTAGGCAGAACAGTGCCAATGCTTGCCATTTACAGCCAGTAATAAACAGCTGAGCAATGTGTAAGAAATAACTTTTTTAGACAGCCTTTCATATTGCATGAACATTCCTCATCTGTTCCATTGCAAGATTAAATGTGTTACCCACTCATGATGTAAACTATCCGATATGACTTTAGTGTAAGGTACCCAGCTTGCTTGTGCTGTGGAACCAACAGGGAGAATTTGGCATCAGATGGAGATGACAATGCTTAATGAAGCTTAATAAACATCTCTAGGCTGATGCTATAGTGTTTAGAGATGTACTAATTTCTACACAAGCATCACTAAGACAGGATTATGTGGCCAAAGCTGTGGTACCAGGCCTAAGTCAAACAGGCATACATACTTACACTTGCCAGACATACTCACAGACACCTGAAGTTAGGCTTCCAATTTTTTGCATTTCTAAACCTGTCTGCACTGTATTTTCCGAGTGAGTGTAGATTCACACCAGTTGCATTCTGAGCAGGTATCTGGGTATATGTGGTTGGCACAGTACTGAGTTTGACAGCTTCAGTTGGCATCACAGATTCTGTTCACCTGGATTTGAGTCAGCTGTGAGTACTGGAAGAGTAAGCTTCTCTTGTCTTCTCTAGACTGCATGGGTTTACTTTAGGTAAATAGCACAATTTCTGAAGTGCTGAGATACTACAGTTGACCTATTGGCACATACTTTCAAAAACCTCTGCTATAACTTCGTGTTTTGCAAAGAGCAGATTTGTCTTAAAGAATTCTGAGTAACCCCCTACAGCCTGTGAATTACAGGTGAAAGTAGTTTCTGACTGACCACTGTTTAAAAAACCTTTTACCTTTGAAATCACTTATTTAAGGAAACAGTGAAAATGCCACAACTGCGTTTTAATACCTAGGCACTGTTGCCATAGCTTGTTTATTTTTTTAATTGTTTAGGCTGTTTTGAATCAGAAACCCTAGATGCTGAACTTTACTGCTTTAATCAAGAGAACAAACAAAAGGCTTTCTTACACATAAAACTGTTCCTAATTAAACACACTTGGAAAGTGGGTCAAGCTGAACAGGAACAAAGCACTCTTATTCCAAAATAAGAGCATTCACATATGGACTTACTCAGAAACAGCTCTTAGTGCTTTAAAACTCTCAGTCAGTGTTAATCTGTTTTATCTTTCAAATGCAGGAATGCCCTATAGTTTTCCTTTCCCATACCTATCTATTGTCCTGCAAACACAAAACACATTGGATCTTAAAAATTTACATCATTTGATTAGGATGTTATACAACCTTTGGCAGAAGTGGAGACTTGTTAGTGTACCTTTAATATTAGAAACACTATTTTCGCATGAAAGCAAGTAAAAGTAATCATTATTTTACATGGCAAATATACCTACTTATGGATGTACTCTTTTAGAAGCTTGATTGGTTTGAATGTGCTTAGTGGTCATTTGTATTCTTGTGGATAGCTTTTCTTGATTTTGTAGAACACAAAATACATGGAGGCATACTGTTTCTCCAAGTGGAGTTTAAAATACTATGATACAATTCTTTCCATAATAAACATAGCAAACATGTATTTCAAAGTAAACCTAAATCTGTAATTTGAAATACAGATGTGTAAATCCTAATGTCTTAGTTCTTTTTAAACTGTTGTAAATAATTCCCTGACAAAGCATCATCTGTGTTTTTTCTGCTTCTCTGGATTATGGGGGCTTTTTGGGCTTAGATTACAAATTTACACCATGATGCTGTAATTATTCAGGTTGCTTATGACGAACAAGAGATAAGAGGTTTTAAAAACTGAGTTATTTCTGATTGCTTATCTACCCTCTCAGTTTTAAACTCTCCAATCATTTTCAGTCTTATTTTTCACTTCTTTCTCACTTTGGGACTTCAATGGTACAGGGCCAGTGGAGGCAGACACATCACTCCTGTCTAAACACTCTGTTTGATGCTTGGCTTTTTTTTGGTATTCGTTAGAGACAAATTATCAATATATAAGGTCAATACATACATACATATATATATGTATACATATATATATGTATGTATATATCCGTGTGTGTGTGTTTTGCATGTTTGTGTATATGATCACGCATGCATGTCTACATAGCATAACTTCTGGTATTTACTGTGAGGTAATGCAAAACGTTCCTTTTAAGCAGCTTTTTCTTGGTGGAAACCTTTTAATCAGTTTAGCCACAGAAGTGGGTGGTGTTCGCATGGAGGAGGTTAAGAAAAAGCACACCAGAAAAGCATTGAATAAATGTGGGCTTGGCCAGCCTTTGCCTATGGGACCTGTGTTGTACCTTGACATATATCAAAGCTGCTTCCTACCAGTTGCACAGTAGATTCCCTGCGATAGGCTTTGGACTGAGTACAGCCCAGATGTTCGTTTTCTCATGTATTGTTAATACATGATTCATTGAAATGTTCCCTTTCTTTGGAAACAGTTCAGGTAGTCTCATACACTGACATGCCTGTGAATGTCCATTTAAAGTAGCATCTTTTTTGATTGTCACATGATGTTGTCTTTTTTATGTGAGCTTATTTTTCAAGCTATGCTATCTTTCGCATTCTTACATAAAAGCTTCATTAGCACTTAAATAAAAAGTTCATGTTTAACATTGTAACTAAAACAGATGAATAAATCCTATTTTATTAGTTAGTATAAAACAGGAATTTAAAAATCAGAGCAGGTACTGAAGGTATAACCAGTGATTTCTCCTATCTCCAAAACATATTTATCATTGCTAAGGATGAAAACAGATGTCTCTCTCCCTTCTCCAGGAGGGGAACACAGTTGTAGTTCGTACAGTGCACAGAAATTTAATGGAAATAAACAGGATCCAGAGCAAACAAAGGAAACCATTTTACTTCTTTTAAAGCCTGATTATACATGAGTACATTTTGTATAAAAAATATTTTTCAACACGTTGAGGAAGGGAGAAAGAATTTGTTATTTCACTTAGTAAATATTGTATCCTCTCCTTGTTCGGACAGCAAATGCAGAAACACTTTCCTTTTATTTTGACCTTTATAAATATCACTGTGTCCTTGAGATATGCCCACTCAGTTACTGATGTTGTACTCGGTTAATGTAAACATCTCAGTCAAAACTCCCAATTCCTGAATTCCTTTTTAAGAATGAAAATATTTTTCTCACAATGATATAATTTTTGTACAAATAGAATAGGTGTTTATATATGAAACTAAAATTCCAGAACACTCTCCCCTCACAGATCTTAAAACCTGAGGTTGAAAGAACTCATGTTTCTGGATGAAGATACAAGTAAGTCTTCTAGGTGTAGTGCTAGCTGGCTTTTGTTTTTGAGAACCTTGCAGTAAATTGCTCCTAGCTGTTAGCTCACTTTTGACTCGGTAGGTTTTTAGGAGGGCTTTCAGGTTATGCGTTTTTAGTGTTACCAACTTTATATTAAGTAGATATCACTTCTACATCTTTTTATAGAGATGTGATAGAGAATCGTAATGCACAAGCTTTGTTTCACTTGTTCTTACTTTACGTTTTAGTTCTTGCAGGTATATGTAACATTGGTTAATTGTTGTCAATACTTTTATGCATAATGACTTACAAAATAACTTATTGATAGGAGTTTATTTGAAAATGTGTTTATTTTAGTTTTAAATCTGTAACTATGCTCTGTTCACATTTGAGTCTCTTGAGTAAGTAGTATAGTTAGGTTTACAGGATTTTAATGAACTCTAATGTTTTATCTCATCCGGAATCAGAGACCAGTAGAAAACTGGCAGAACTATTCATTTAAATCAATATTAAAATTAGGAGGCTGCTGATCTGTAGAAAAAGATTGGTTGGGTTCCAGCAGAAGTAGCTGTTAACTTTGGTGCAGGACATGATTTGTATGTTACTTACTTAGGTTTTTCTGAGAAGAATGTATGAAGGGAATAACAAGAATCTGTGTGACTAACCAAAAGGAGTTCAGTTATCTGAGAAAGCAAAAGCTGGCTGACATTCCCAGTTCTCCTTTCCTTTACATTTAGAATGAGTTTTCTGCTTTGGTGTCAAGAAAACCTTGGAGCAGAAAACCGTAAGAAATGAGTCAGTGTTACTGCCTGTCCTGATCTTTTAGTAGAGACTATCTGGCACTTCTCTTCATGATGATGAATCTGATAGAACCACACACAGGCAGCTGTGGCAGTGTAATACCTATTAGTTAAAATTACACCAGCAGTTATCCAACTTCCAGTCCTTTAGTAAGGTGTTTATGATGTGTGGGCAGACCATATGCTGAGGGGTCACCTGCAAGTGATAAATGCAGATTATTCAGTACACTTGCTGTAAAGGTACATTAATAATTGATACGTTTTTGTGCCTGTTTGTGAGAATGAACATTTCAAATTCCATGCTGTTTTTCTTTTTATAACGTAAATTAAAGCAGCAAGGAAAAAAAGTGTAAAAGGAAAGAAACAGCTTTTTAAAATTACAGTCAATAAATGATTGCTTGACTAAATGTTTACAGTAATCTAGAATATATGTGGGCTAGATCTTGAAATATTTTCCATTGCCCCATTTTTGTCTTTTAAAAAAAGACTGAAAGCAACGTTTTTCTTGACATAAGTTTGGTTTAACCAGTATACTCAGAGCAGAGCTTAACAGGTTAGCACATTTGCTGTCTGCAAAAGATTGTTCACCGCGTATCAGTTCTAGCTGGCATAGATATGGGCTTAACCTTGTACATACTGCTTGAAGTTACATGGTGCATCTCAAATGAAAGATACGGTGCTCACACAAACTACTAAAATGAGGGCAGCCTGAAGGGTCTGTACTTCTGTTTGAAACTCAAGGTGGAGACTGCTGAATTTCTCAAAAATAGCTGCTGAAGCTGCATGAAATATAAAGTCAGAGATGGTTCCATAGTCCAGCCTGATCTTTGCTATAGTCTGGGCTATTAGCCCATCTGGGCCTTTGCTGAGCTGAATGGGCTCAGGCTGAAAAGACGATGTTATTGTGGAGTCTTACAGGTGCGTGGTGCAGGCATGGATCAAGGATGTTTACCTGCTGCCCGTGCTCAAAGCCCTGGCAATGGTGGAGAATTAAATGCTCGGAAGACTAAGCTACTTTTTCATCTCATTGGCATGGAGGAAGCTAGAGTTCCTCTGGGCATCAGTCTTGGTCATTGGTCTGATTTTTTGCATGTTTCATATGTGTGCCATATATCAAGCACTTAAAAATGAGGGTTTTCTTTAGTGAACCTAGTCACTGATCAGAGCATCCTTCTTTCCCGCTGCTCCATTCACAGGCCTTCTTCCCACTGTGGCTCATTTTTAGAAAGGACTGTTGCCTGTGAAAGTAAAGGCTGTGTTTAAGGGTATATTCAAATGTACATATTCCTTTTCTGGAAAGCTTAGAGGTGAAATACGTTATTTCAAAGGAAAGGGAGTCAAGGATTAATCCTTTTCTCTCAGAATATTTTTTTTTCTTTATAATCTGAACAAACAGATTGGTTAATGTGTGTTCCTTGGTTAGCTATACAGTTTATGAAAGCAGATGACAGCACACATGTAGATTTCAGTGAACCGTGTTAAGGTGCAGCAATCTAGCAAGTGCTATCAGCTGACAACATCATTCGCTGTGTTTTTTAAATACAAGTTTTACACGGATTCCTTTGCCGACTTTATGCTACTTTCCTTTTTTCCTCCCATGAATCATCAAAAGCCTTTGATACAATCTTAAAAACATAGCTGTAACGCACAGTAACTAGCATCGGTCCCTTCATGTCTGTTCTCTAATGCTAAGTATTTATTTGCACAGCACCAAATACCATGTTTTCGCTGGCATAACAGAATAACAGGGCAAAAGATCGAAAATTGACCTAAAATGGTGGGATTTTGTTGTCACCAGAAACTCAGCAGAAATAACCTATTGCTACTGATTTCCAGAGCTTCAAAGAGCATAGGGCAACCATCTATTTGACATTTACTTTTTTTTCAGACTGTAAAAATACACATTTAAGGAGCCTTCTGCTGTTGTACTATCAAGTACCTCTTAAATAAATGAAAATTAAGGACTACCTTAAATCTCAACTCTGTCCTGACTTACCTTCTTACCAACAGCCTTAACAAGCAGGAGAAAATGAACTTTGTAATATTCTCAGAAAGTTAACAAATCTGGCTCTGGAGTTCCAATGTAGACTGGGAAAAGTTGCAATACTGAGTGTTGCAACAGGAATGGAAAGAGGGCTGTAATCATGACCTCCCTGTGCAACCTTATGCCAGCTAAATTTTGGGCACAGTCAGTGAGCCAACTTACGTAAGTGATCCAAATCCCAGAAGAATTCTAGTAGAGAACGATAATGAAGAGCAATATATCAGCAATAAAATACTGTGTTCAGCGACACTAGCAGATCTGACACACTGTGGTACAATAGCAGTGCTTTTCACTGACTTTCTTGACAAACTTTGAAGGGAAAGAATATTAGTAGTCACCTTTTTTTTTTTTCCCCTTTAAAAAAAATTATTCAATTTGCTTGTTCTAGTGGAAAATTAATTTTTATTTTTCTTTTAACAAGAATTGTTCTTTAGGCTATGCGTAACACTCAGTGTCCCAGAAAGCAAGTTTTATCGTGTGATCAATAACATATATGCATTGCACAAAATATCTCGCTGTGCTGTGTTCGTGTTGCATTTTATTTTACATGTAAAAATCTGTCAAGGGAAGGAAGTACAAGAACAGAGCTCTAATTTCTTTTTCTTGGTAGCCAGGTTTTCCTGTTCTTCAAAATAAGCATTTATAAATGCTAAATGTAATTAAGAAAGTAAAGAAACTATTCAAAACAGCAGCTTTGGAATGTTGGAATTCCTCTTAACAAAAGGCAATTATCACAGCATAGTGATAATTTGTTGGAAATTAAGGTTTATACCAATTTAGATATCAGAACATAGAGCATATCAGAACATCAGAACATTAGAGCCTTGCCACTGCCACATCTTTCTCTTGTTTAATTTTTATACACATAAGAAAAAAGATATCATTATTTTACTGTAGTAAGTAAGTTGAAAGTAAGGGAAAGTTTTCCTATGCTCCTTAAAACTTTTTTGGTGTCCTCACAGTCAGGTTCTCTCAGTAAGACATCATGGGACAATGATAGCTGTCTCTAGCTACTTACGGCTTGGCAGGATCATTGAGAGACTGCCAGGCTATGAATATAGCTCTTTTCAAGCCTCATTATCTCAACTGTTGGTTCACCTTTGAAATTTTAGAGGGGAAAAGTATGTAAGTAAGTACTAAAATTTTTGTCTTGACTTAAATTGCACTTTTTTCTTTTTTTTTTTTTAAAAAGGCATTGATCAATTTGTATAAAACTAAGAGATTCAGTTCCTTTTTGTGATTGTGGAGAGGTTTTCCCTCACAATAGCTAAAGTATCTTTTAGTTTCTTGTCCCTCAACTTTTATACATTCCATAATCTTTGTTTTCCACGTGAACTAGCTGAATATTGAATTAAATGAATGCTTAAGAGATCTCAGAGGCCTAGGCTTGTAAGGCGAGCCTTGGGAAGACCCTAAAGTGTGAGGTGTACCTTGCCCCAGCATTTCACATTGTCATTGTCTCGTCACTTACCTACAAGTCTCACATGTCAAGGGGGACATTCTGGAATGCTGGAGTCCACTGTGAAGTCCATCTTGTACACCTGCACTCAGGCAAAATCACTGCAGGGTTAGATGGGATACCGTGGATGTACACACCACAAATAGACACATCCACTCTGCAAAGAAGTGTGCCATGAGTACTCTGCAAAGCTTGAATATATCTGGAGTTTTCTCCCAGAGGTGCTGTATGGCTCATTCTAAACATGACTCTGAATGCATTCCTGACGGTAACAATCTGGGCAGTTGGCAGATTTGGTCTTGAGCTTTGCCCTGAGGTTGCACTTAAAATAGAAGGCAGGCATATCCGTGGCTGGTGTCCCAGCCTTTGCTGAAAAGGTACAGTGTGTTCAGCAAATGGAACTCCAGAAATAGTGATTCACAGTGAATAAGAGCAAGATTCTCTCTGTAGAAGGCAGTGTTGTAAAACACATATTAGCGGTGAGATTTCCCTGGAAGTATTTCGATGTGGTTTTAAAAAGCAGAGCTGAATTAGGCACTTCTGGTTTAGAATGCAAATGCCAAGTCAGTATCATCTTTTTCTTTATAGTACATGTTTCTAAGAATATACTTAAGCCATTGAAGAATAGGAAAATCAAATAATTTAAAAGTAATTTAGTCATTTAAGCTTTTTATCCAGAAAAAAAAAAAAAAAGAATTAGAAGTGTTTTCAGGAGGATGCAATTGAAAATCTGATAGAATTGTATTACAAACCAAGTATCAGAAAGAAATGGGAGCATAGTCTGCACTGTCAAACACAGTAGGAAAATGTTTGCATTTTGGGGATCCAACAGGTGATTTGTTTATCCCTGGTTTTTCTTCTAGATGGGGATTGTAATTCTGATTTGGTAGGTGCTCCCAAAACAACACTAACAGTGAAACACTGTCTTCTGCGCTCTGTGTGTGTATGTGTGTTTATATACGTAGGCTTCAGAACAGCTTAGGTTCTAAGTGCAAAAATAGTTTTAAGATGAAATGCAGATCAGCTTTTCTTCCTCACCCACTTTATACATAATTTGCACCACAAGCATAATCTAAAAAAAGCTTTGCTAGGTTCCTTCTGCATCAGCTGAACAATATTCAGGAGCCTTAAGAAGGCTGAAATTGCCTCTGCTTAGAATGAAAACCTTTTAGTTTCTCTTAGTCTTTATCTGCTCTGAAGAGAGACACTTTCCAAGATTCAAAATTATAGATTTTGCTTGGTGGCAGCCAGTATTTCTGTTTGCTGGTTCTGCACCAGTTTGTCTTGGCTAGTCTAGGCAACCATCCTTGATAACGAATAGCACCTTGCTGCTCCTCACCTGGAAAACATTCCACCCCTCCGTTTCAATCACAAGGTGCCTTCCAGCTTCTCCACCTCCCAGCAGAATACATACCAGTGTCTTTTGGGGCTTGTTCATTTTTAATAATACTTTGGTTGTTTAGGCTTCATACGGCTAGAGTTATTACTATTCTATATCCAGTCACACTTACATACCTGAAACAGCTGAAAGCTGTGCCGCTGTGCTGTAATGTCTCTCAAAATGTACTTTGTATATTTCACCAAAATGTCAAGAGATGTCAAACAGGACATACTACAGACCTTGAGCTAGCACAACACTGAAAATGTGATCAGGCCCACTTTTCTTACTGAATATATGCCCAAATACTTACGATGGACCAATTCTTAAGCTGGACGAAGCTCTGGAGGTTTCCATTGACTTCATGGTCCCTGCCCTCACCTTGCAAGTTAAAGCATGTACATTGATCTGGCCATTGTTAAAAGGCCAGCATCTTCCCTGAATCCTCTTTTTTCTTCCCTGTATCCACATCTGTGCTTATGTGTTTTGTTAGTTTTAGCTAAAAGCTGGCTAGCAGATGAATGAAAGAGGTCTGTCACTGGTTATGACTATTGCAGAATTGCTTAATAGGGTATTGTCAGCCTGACATCCATGGATTGCCAGGACTGCTGAGAAAGTGATCAGTAAGAACTATAGTTTTAACAGAAGGATGCTTGGTTTTAAGTACAGGAGGACTTTGTGCTTTCTATACTGCTATGTTAAACATGCTTGCCAAAAGATGACCGCATTGGGAGTTTTATATTCATTTGGATTCTATGTAGGTGTGATCTGTCTATAGAAGGAGATTATACTTACATAAACCTGAAAAATAATATTGGGTATATTACTTCAACGTTTCTGATGGTTTTGGTTTTGGTTTTGGTTTTTCATTTTTCCTGGTGAAGAATATTTGTTTTCTTGCCTAAAATGTTGCCTGTGTTCTTGTTTTGATCCTGAGCAGAATGGAAGACACTGCTCGCTCTTAGAAATAGTCTCTCTGTGCTTTGATGACTGGCTTCATTTATGCCCTGTAGTATTCATGTTTAATTCACTGATGTTGTAGAATATGGGTCATGTTCTTTTCTTTTTGCTCTTGGTTAGGCTGGCAGCATCTCCTCGAGTGAGGCAACGGCACAACTGAAATGGATTTCTATGAATATAGAATTTAATAACTGTTACAGTTATTTTAAAAACTTGTATAGCATCCTGATTTTTTGTTTCTGCTACTGGAAGATAATATTTCTTAAAACAGTAGATGATTTAATTATTGTTAATAACAGAGTAGTGATGGAAAAGAATAAAAGAAATTACAACCTGTCAGTCTTATTTTAATGCATTTTAGTATTGGAATAATACTTAACCTAAAGAGAGTTCTGTTTTCATAAGGAGCCATGCCTTACAAATATATTAAATATATTACACTTGTTCTTCCTAGATAAGCTGACTTATTTCTGTAAGAAATCTGAAATATTCATAGGGTTCTCCAGTCTGAGATTCTTACATCTAGGAAAACAAACATATAATTTTGTGAATCAAATAGTAGTTTGAATATGAGGCACTAGACATTTTTGTGGAGGATTTCTGCCATTGATGAAATCATTGGTGTCATACAAACTAAAGCACTATGAAAGTGCAGGTTCATAGTAGCAGAATTCATACCCTCATTTCATGATAAATGGATTCTTTATTCAACTGTAAATATTAGTCTTTAGAGTACAAACAAAAATATAAAAAGAAGCCATCTAAATCTTATCGTTTATTTTATTGCTGTGATAAGGAAAACAAGTACATGCTTTATTCATCCTTTATATTAATATTAAATGTTAAGAACCACTGCTGTCACAGGCCCTCTGTTATGTTCAATACCCAAAATGTATCAATACTTAAAATGTATCAGTGACCTGCAGGTATTACCGGAGGAGGTGTGCAAGATTAGGTCTTTTAATGGAAAGTATGTGTAGATTTGTTTTCTTCTCATTATATTTTTTTTTAACATTCCGAATGTAAAAGAATTACTTTCAAAGGCATGAAAGGCTGCTTTTCCAGTGCATGCAGATGATCTTTCAGTGAAACACCATGGTTTTCCTGGATCTCCTGGGCAGGAAATTGTGTGCAGACTTTCTAGACTGTAATCCCACAATTTCTAGGCATATGTGCATGTGTTCGTTATTAGCCTAATGATGTGTATGTGTGTGTGTGTGTTATCTGTCCATTACAATGACAACATTAAAAGTTGTTGGCAAATTTCTGGTAAATTAAACAGATGTAAAAGTCTCAAAATATTAAATATCTCCATGTTAGCAAAAATACACATCCAGGTAGAAGAGACAGATTTTATTAATTCCCACAATGAAGGAAAAATTGCAGTATGAGCTCAGCTTTCAAGAGCCACAGGGCATCCAGGGGCAGTTGTTGTTATGAATGGCTTACCATGGGTCAGTCTTCCATATGAGTTCACAGGACACCAAAGAGCTACTTCTCAGCAACATACCTCATGTGCTTTCTTTGTTGTCTAATAGGACAGTTGGTGATGACAGCTATTTGCAGCAAAAGCCGGGATGTTCACAATAGGCTTACCCTGCAAGGATGCTTCTATAGCCGACAGCCTGTGAACACCCCACTAGTGTTTGTCTAATTCCTTTAGAAATTCAATGAACCAGAACACACAGTAGGTAGAAAGCCGGTGGTTTTGGTTCTGGTGAATGCAAGAATACTTAAACAAAATGCATGTGTTTACATTTGGCTTTATTTACATACTTTGGATGAATAGACCCAGTTGGCCGAAGCCATTCAGGCTGTGCTCATTTGCCATCCTGTCTCGCTGTGTGTGCCAAACTTCCACTCTTAGGTGTTTTATTACTTATTTACTTTCGAGTAATTAATGACTGTGTTGGGTAACGTTGGGACTCCCTGATTGTTTTTCATCTTTAATCGCTAACTTGCTCCTTATTGATGTTGCATCCCATTAGTTTTTTATTACCTGAGAGAAGCCAAAGTTCATTACACCCCCAGGTGACCTTCACCCCCCATACCTGTAACACACACCCTGCTGGGAGGGAAGGCTGGTGACCCGGGGTGAAGGTGACCAGCTCTGTCCCTGCTGTAGTGGGTATGGAATCCCCACCGTTCCAGGAGCGATAACCCCAGTTTGTTTCTCAGCATCTCCTGCTAGGGCTGTCGCTCCTTCCGCTGCTCCATAGAATCATAGAATAGTTGGGTTGGAATGGACGTTCAAAGGACATTCAGTTCAATCCCTCTGCAGTGCACAGGGACAACATCTGGTTCAGGCTGTCCAGAACCGCATCCTGTCCTTGAATGTCTCCAGGGATGGCGCATCCACCACCTCTCTGGGCAACCTGTGCCAGTGTTTCACCACCCTCATTGTAAAGAATTTCTTCCTCACATCCAGCCTGAATCTCCCCTCTTTTAGTTTAAAACCATTACCCTTTGTCCTATCGCAACAGCACCTGCTAAAAAGTCTCTCCCCATCTTTTTTCCACTGTCTTTTTCCTTGTTTATAGTCTTATAACCTCAGTTTTGGTTCTGAGGTAAAGGAGACCCCCTTTATTAAGTATAAATAATATATATGCTTAATATATACTTATCCATATTTTCTCTCCTTTCTTAGCACACTTTTGGGGAAGGGCGGAGAGCTGTGGTGGCAGACGGCACCCAGCCACATTGTCGCTTTTAACCGGACGGTGCCTTATTTAATGTGGCCACAGGGTGCCGATTCTTTTAAGTGCCCAGCCTTCCTGCAGCAGAAGGGCGAGCGAGGGAAGACCGAGCAGCTGTCTTTTAGACACAGTGCATGGCAGGGAGGAGGGCGCAGGGTGCGAGTGGTGCCTGGTCCCCCGCCGGGGCCGGGGCCGAGGCTGCCAGTGCCGGTGTCGGAGCGGAGCCGAGGGGCGGAGCGGGGCGGGGCCGGCCCTGCCGCTCGCTCCGGGTCCCCGCTCCTCCTTGAGCAGAACAGGCAGTGTTTTCAGGGACTACAGCCTGATCTGCAGCTCTAGCTGGCGGTGCACGCAGAGGGGAGGAGGAAGAAAACAGAGCGGTAGATGCCATGGGCCAGCTCTGCTGCTTCCCTTTCTCCAGAGGGGAGGAAAAAATCAGTAAGTGGGCAGCAGCGGCGGCGGGCAGCTGCCGCCGCGGGGAGGGGAGAGCTGCGGGGATAGGAGCGGGCGGCGTTCCTGGGGTTTGGGGTTTCCTCTTGGAAGATTAACCGCCTGCTTTTTAGAGAAAGGGTGGGGATAGGTGGAGACAAATCGGGCAGCATTTCCACTAAGCAGATTAAGGTTTCTCTGTAATAGAGATAAGTCATCACGTCTGATTTTGTTTCTGAGCATTCTCGGCAGCCCATTCCTCTGTGCAAATGCAGCCAAAGTGAGCATTTTAATCTTCCTTTTTTGGTAAGTGTGATGCAGAGTATGAGGTGAAAAAGGACGAAATTCAAGTGCGATTTTCACAAGTGCAATTCAGACTAGGAGAAGGGTTTGATGTTAGCGTGCACATGCTGATGTTAATGGTCATTGGCAACAGATAGAATGGAGATTTTTGTTGATGGCAGTGTTGAGGGATAACGAAGGAAACCATCAGTACAGTTTCCATTTGGGTGTTGGTTGGATGTGCAGTTTTCAGATGAGTGAGGTAATAGTTACACTTTATCTCTGTGTATTCATCTGGTAGTGCCTGGAGTGACTATTGCATGTATCTCTGGTTTTGCTTTTAGTTGAGTAAATACAAGTTGAATTAGAGGAAGCAATTCTGAGTGCCTTATCCTTTGGTGCACTGAATCAAGCTAGCTAATTTGGCTGGAATATTGTTTCTGTTAAATTATGTGCTGAAAATTATGTTTGTCCTAAGTTTGGTTACACAATAAAATATTTACTGTTGACTTTTTGCTCAGTGAAATGTTTTCAACCTTTCTTCTAGAAGATGCAGCCAAATTTCTGTCACATTGTGTCTGAAATGAGTTTTAACGAAATTCACATAATTCATTAGCTGTAGGCTAGAAAATCCAGTTTTCTGATCTGGTTTATATTTCACTCTTGATACTTGGGAAGCTGTCTAGGCAGAAATAAAATGAGAGTTTAAAAAATAAACGTGTACACCAGTAATGCAAGAAATCTAGAAGAAAGCCTCAAGAAAATGAGTTGGCTGTTTTAAAATATCTTTCCTTCAGTGGTCATGGTATGAGGGTAAATGTTGTAAGTTTTACATGGGGAAAATGGCTGGGAATTTTTTACATTTCAGAACTTTTTAATCATATAGTCAGTACAGAAAAGCAAGTAGCTAGTGCATCTCGCTAATATACAGAACAGATGAAGGCAGACAACAAATACCAATTGTTTTTAAGCTTGTTCTGTTGACATAGAATACAAGATACAAAAAAGCAATAGATTCTTCTGTGTCCTGCTTGTCTCGGTCCCCTCACTTCATTGCTATTCAACTTTTCGTCTGGCATTACCTGTCATGCACCAGCTTTCTTCATATGAGCTCCTGTGAGTGAATGGAGTATGCAGTGAATGTAATGTTTAGCGTAGCATGACCTCAAACTGCTTGTAGTCGAAAAAACCATTCGGGAGATGTCATTGTGTGCAAAGTCACAAAGGCTTTTGGAAGAGGTGGGTTTTTGGCATGTAGCAACTGAAAGGTGTGGCACAAACGCCTGAGAATGAGGAAGGGACAAAAAGGATAGTTGAAGGGCAATGGGAATCTGAAGCAAGGTTTGGCTGTGGACAAGGTAAGAGAGCGGTGTCGGAAATGAGGAGAAAAAATAGGTGTGGCACTGTTTAACCAGTGTTCCTTGAGGAGAAAGATAGACTGAGACACCTTAAAGAGGGAGAGATAGAGGGAGTATGTGACGAGCATGGTGAATATGATTGGCTTTTCCCCGCAGTCCAACCCAGTCTGGAGGAAAGTGAGAGAGAAGAAAGGGCTTTCCTTTCAGCTGGTCCCTTGGCTTCCCTCCGTCTCCTCTGCCTCACCTGGGTTCTCCCTTTGGGCAGTGGGAAGAAGTGCTGCTGTGTATCCAGTGTGGCTGTGCCCCAGCCAGACAGGCAGTCTGAAGCTGGGCACACAGAACAGGAGGAAGGGAATGACTTTCACATCCATTTTTCATCTTCCTGTCATATTATCGTGATGGCCTTTAAGCTAATTGTCTTGGGAAATTAACCTGGGCTTTTTATCACCGCTAAATTATCCTGGTTAGCAAACATGTAGGTGCAAATCACAATCATGTGATTGTTGTATATGAGAAACAAAAAGTACATTAAATAAAGGCAAGCATTTGCAGCAGAGAACAGCTCGCCAGGAAACCTGACTTGCTTTGGTGACAGTGAAGATGGAAAAAGTCCAAACTTCATTATGGTCTTCCTATAAGTTTTGTTTCATCTGAGGTTCCTCAAATTAAACACAGCTGACAAATACCAGTTGTTGAATTGCTGAGATTTCATTGCTTACTCAGTAAGCAAATGTTTCCATTTCATGTATAGCATAGTTTCAGAAGGTGTAGTAGATTATACTGTCTGGTACTGTTACATAGTATGTGTTGCATGAAGTAAAAGCTTACTGCTTTCATGGTGTGCTTTTTGAAATTTGAGTTTAGATCTATTTTACATCAACTCTGGATTGAATTTAGCCTCAACTCATTGCCTAACCTTCACTGTTTAAAGAAAAAATTAAAAAAAAGAAAGATATTTAGAAATTGAGAGATGCCTATGACTGAAATGCACCAAAGTACTGACAAATGGAAGCTGAGTTGTGTTATTAAGGTTGAACAGCCACTTGCTTACATCTTGTATCTACACACAATATCTATTTCACACCCCTCTTTGTTCTTTTCAGATACAGGTATAACCTTGGAAAACATTTAGGCAAGTCATGGTTATGGTAAGACCATAAGAGAATGATTCCGGACCAGGTTTAAGATCCCTCTCCCCAGCATCATAGGCACAGGGTGCCTTATAAAACCATTACAAAAGGGCAGGCGTAAGAAGGTGTTTCCTCAAAATACAGCTCCAGTGCTGCAGAAGTTCAAGGCTTCTAGACTTTGTGAAGTGGGGGGGCATCCTTGATAATTAAGTGTCTTTGATAAATTTTTCTTCCAAGAATTTTTCCAGTCACCTCTTGAATCCATGTAAACTTTTAGTATCTGTGCTAACATCTGGCAAGGAGCTTTACAGCTTAAATACATATTTGGTGAAGAATCTTATTAACCATGCCAACAAATAGAATGTTTACTGAGTACTATCTAAATAAAGAGGTTTTGCGCCACACTTGATAGAAATCAATTCCCATGATTGTATGTATCCCCAGAATGTCCTCTGGGGAGCAAAGAGCTAGGGTATTCTGCATAGAAGGGAAGGAAGCAAGGATCTGTCCTCACCACTGTTTGTGGAACAGAGGTACAAGTGAAGTTGTTGTAATTTAGACATTTAGGACCTTCACAGCCTATTCTTTCAGTTGTTTCAGTGAACAATCATGTAACCTCTCTACAGGGATGCAGACACCTGATTCAGCATCTCCAAATGCTGCCTTTATGTCTATTTATCTATGCATCCTGTGCAGAGTTCTTTATCAGACATCTCTTCTTAAATAACCAGTGCTTGATGGCTTTGTATTTGGTTTTAGGTACATTAAATGAAACCGTATCGATATTATTATCCTGATCTTGCGCAAGAGATCCCTCAGGTTCCTATAAATTTGAAGGAAGTTATGCTTGTGAATGGAAATAAAAGGTTTTGAGGTTACATGAATTCTGAAATTTCATAAAAGTTACAAAGATTTTTTTTTTCCTAAATTAAAAAAAAGGAAGAAAACACGACAAAAAATCCCAACTGTATTTCTTCTCTCATTCAAAAATGTTAAATTCCAGTGAGGTTGGTGCGGGTTTGGCTTGCTATGTTAAGGAGGAGCTTTTGAAAGAGTGTGTGTTCTAAAAAAAGGCTAGTGTATAGTCGAACAATTAATTCTTCATGAAGGTATTCCCTCTATGATAACCCTGGAGTTAAAGCTCATATTGATTTGCTTGTGTTAATGCTAAATAAGTACTTTTTCATTTTGGAAATTATCTCAAATGATCATTAGCTGCTTTTTGAAATTATGTCATTGAAAGCTTGCTTCTGGTCTAAAGTTGTTCGTTTATTTTAACTTGGTAGCATGACACTTTTTAATGTGGCATAAAAAAAAGCATTTTCCAAAATAAACATTGTTACACTTCATTTTAGCTGTATGTATGTTAGCCCATTTGCTACCTAATAGGAAACCAGAGATTAAAGTCGTTGTTGTGCTGGCCAGAAATTGTTAAAAAAGGCTGTTAAATATTGGATACATACAAAATTCCTGTGTCAGACAGTTACTGACATGAAATAAGGCTGGTCACATCAAAATAGCATGTGAAACTTGCATTCTGAAAGATGTGATTCACAACTTGAGAGGGCAGAGAATAATAATGTCAGCACTTTTATGTGTTTTGATTTAATGAGATTAAGCGCTTAATTTGTGTGATGGCTATTATACGCTATTGCTTATGGTGCACCATACTGAATATAACACATGCAAATACTTGTGGAAATAAGGAAAAGAACACAGGGCCTGGGCCTATGTATGCTGTGCACAGGAACCAGGAGAGCTCCAACACACAGCCAGCCCAGTGACATTCAGTCCAGATCTTGCTCTTTTGGGCCTGACCAAAAATTGTCCAACTGCATCAAACTAGGGCTTGGTTGTTGAGGGTAAAAGAAAGTTCAGTGAATGAAATGCAATTATTTTATTTAGTTCTTATACTGATTTTGAAAGTCCTGAAAGTTACATTTGCAAATCAATGACTTGGTCAAATTTGCAGTTTGTTCTAAGTTATGAATTATTTTGCATTGACGTGGCTATAGGACAAAAGATGGATTGCCTGGCTTTGTCAGAAGAGACAGGACAGGTTTCCCTACACAAATAGCAAATCAATCCCTGTTTTTGAACAGCCCTTGTGCATTTGCCAGGCTGTCGAACTAGTTTCCAATACTGGTAGCTCCCTGTCCTGCAGGTTGTGTGCCCTTTTCCCTGTGAGCTTTTAACTCTTAGTTGCTCAGAGTGATAGTTGCTGTGGCACTATAAAGATATTATCATCTTCCCTTCTTCCCAGAATGTGAGAACACACTCATCAGATAAGCTTGGTGAGTCCTAAATACACTTCATTCTTCAGTGCTTACATTCTTTCGTGACTTGCCAATCTCTGTGTGTGATGTTGTTTCTTCACTCCTACACATACGTTCACTCATATACACAAGATATACACAGGCAGAGGTGGAGAGAGAGGAGGAAAGAGATTTTTAAAGAGCCTTCAGCAGTGGATGCCTATTTGTGGCCTCAAAAATGGAGAATATAGTAATCTTTAAGAGAATAAAAGTAATGGTGATTGCGAAATTGGAGAGGTTTTAAAATTATGTTAGATGCATCCTTAGGCAATTCTCCTTGAAATGAAAATGCCTCTACATTTTTGGGTTTGTGGTGGGGTTTGTTGTTTTGGTTTGGTTTTTGTTTGTTTGGTTTTTGTTTTGTTGTGTTTTGGGTTTGTTTTTTTTATTAAGAACTGCTTTTAGAAAATAGTCCTGCATGGTATGAACACAGATTGCTGAATTTCCTCCAGTGTCTGATCTGTAGTCATTTCACGTGGCATTTAACCTTTAACTGAAAAGTGAAATTCATTTTTTCCCTCCCTTTAATGCAAATATACGTAAGTCCAAATTTAAATGCCATCAACATATATGGCCTCTGGAAAGAAATTGCACTAGCTTATTGAATTTAACTTTTGTATTAGTTTTTATTTGGTTTTAAGAAATTTTGAAGCACAGAATTACATTGTTTTTACAACTACTACGTTTTACTATTTGATGAGTATGCAGCAGACTGTCTTGCTCTGTAATCTATTAAATTGCAGATGTTAGGCTCCCTTCCACCTTCCTGGCAGGATGTTTTTTGTAAAATTTATTGCAACTAGAAATTCTGGGCATAAGTCAAATGTGATTGCCTCGCTATTTAGTTATGTCACTAGCGGAGGGGAAAAGCAGCAGTGTTTATTATAGAATTTCTTTAGAGATATGACAGAACTGCTTTTTCCCTGAAAGGAAACATGAGCAAAGACAGGGAGTTCTTTGGTTCATAATCAAAAAATGTCCAAGCTAATTTGTAACTGTTCTGAAACAATGAAAATTGTAAATTCAGTTAAAAGTCTAATCTTCATGTAACTTGCAGTTACATCTGAAATGAAGACATATGTGGGAGTACTTTGGACCACAGTGATCCATAACTACTGAACACTGAGAAACTTGAGCAAAGCCCTTAACCAAACCTGGTTGTATTAAAGGACTTGAAGAATTGCCCATGAAAGGTTAGGAAGAGATTTAGTTTCAGCTGTAGCAAGCAGAAGACCAGGACTAGCTCATTGGTATAGGTAACTATGATGAGTTTCACGATGGGACAGGTACCAGCACTTCTTGATCACGCTAAGAGAAGATGAGAAAAGAAAAAAAAGGTAATAGAAAAGTTCAGAAGACCCTGATGAGAAACTCTGAAATGGAGATGAGGTTGCTAAAATTGACTCCATGTTGATGGAGTTGGAACTTTAATGAACTTAATGATCACTTTTCAAGAAGTGTGTCAGCAAAGAACCAGCCCCTGCTGATTTGTGACTGTATAGCAAGATGAGAACTGCCCAGGTCCCTGAGCGCAGCCTGCTGCTACTGCAGTATCTTGGTTGGTTTCTGTGTTCCCCTGGTACTACTGGGAGCTGGTTACAGAAAATGTCCACGATGATGGCTAAGACCCTCTTAAAACTTCCCTTCTGGATATTTTAGGGGGCAGTTTGTTCCTGGTTTGTCTGGTTTATCTAGACTGTCCATTATCTGAAGTATTTAACAGTAAATAGCTTAATGTCCATCTTATGGTCAGTGTAATTGCCAAACCACCACTTGAAGCAGGTGGAAAAAATAAAGATCTTTTCAGCTATCGGATGATAGAATGTTTTGCAGAAGATTCCTCCTATATTGTTGAAATTGCATTTATTTTCCGTATCGAGGCCAAGCATACCATCATCTAGTCATATGCTGCTATTATTTTACTGTCAGTACCTCTGCAACTGTATTAGGCCCCAAACTCACTGGAAGAGAGAGAATTATATATATATTTTGTATCTGCTTGAATTGACTGTCAGAGGGGGCGTAAGATAACTCATCTTTTGCTTTCACCTTCACTATGATCACAGTCCTTTACCCACTATGTGCCTTCCTTGATATCAACATGAAAACTGGCCACGCTTTTGGTGACCCTGCCTGTATTTTGTGGTGGGTTGCCACAAGCTGCCATCTTTCGTAGTGAGTTCTAGTAAGAAATACGTGATCATACAAGGTAGTAATTAACCTCACTTGTTACAGATAAATGTTGATAAAAACAAAGTTACTGTGCTGGCAGATGTTAGATACACAAAACAGTACGGCCAAAAATCCATACTTTTCCAGATTGAAAAGTACTGACAGAAGAGGTGGCTGATCCCATGTAGTCGTTGCTGCTGTCGTCCCCGGCCAGGTACACTGCTGCGGGCTGGTTCTGTACGCTGTGCACGCTCACCCATAGCAGAGCAGGTTATGTGGGCACTCCTTTAAGGCAGAATTACCCCAGTGAGATTAAACACTTCTCCGCTGTTGGCTGACTAACCTGGCTATCTTTGCTTGAAGTGAATTAAGGAATTCTCAAAACGCTAGGGACACATGATGGTAACCATCACCTAGCCACAATAACTTCTTCCGCTGTATGACTGGATCTAGTAAAGAGTATCTGTTGCTCCAGAAATGCCCAGGGTCAGTCTTGGAGAGTGCTGAGCAACCTCAATACCTTGTGAACATGTGCACATGTGGTGATACTGGCTTCCTGCTGCCGGCAGAGGATGCTGGGGTGACGAGGAGCTGAAGCTTTCCTTGCGTGTGAGAAGGATCAGTGGTGCAGGTGAAGAGACACTGACCAGAATAGGTTGGTTACGGTGCATTTCTCAACAGACTCTATTAGTAACATTTATATTGAGATAATGTAAAACTGCGCTACTCCCTTGGTGCAATGAAAGGGATTTTACTGTGTCTAAAGTAATAGGCTCTGTTTTATGCAGATTGAGACACTGATATGTGTGGATCAAACACTAAATCATGTAGACATCAGATGGGTCAGCCTTCCCACTAAGTTCAGCATTCTCAGGACAGTGAAACGGTGTCTCTGTACCTACCCTTGGTCAGATGGAGAGAACAGGGAGAATCTGCCTGATTGTAGTCCAACGCTTTTCGGGAACTGCAGCAAGAATAGTTGGAAGGATGAATCTCTGAGAGGTATATGGGCTACGTATCTCCCTTTTGCCATCCCTCTCAGTTGTATTGCCTCACATGGCTTCTGCCCCACAGGATAAAGTGCTGTGCTTCTCGTTGGTTGGCTAACTTCCAAGGTCCTGCAGCATTTATCATGCTTATATTTCACAAGAAGGTTATCTTCATATTTGTATGCTTCCCCATCCTCTTCTAATCTGCAAAACCATAATTCTCTGAGAACACGAGAAATAAATTTATTGACAAAGAAGTTATAATTAATGCCAATCTGGGAATGTTAAGAGCCATGGGAAGAAAATGAAACAAGTGATGCAAGCTTATACCTCATTTCTTCTGTGAAGGGCATTGTATGAGCCATTTGTGGACTTTTAGGTTAAATAATCTATTTAATTATACCAGAGCAGATTCTTCATTGTTTAGTCATGTTAGTACTGCAATGATAACTTTGTTATGGGATTTTTTTCATTGAGCAAAGATGAGAGGCAACATTGAAATAGTTTTGTTTACAGGTGAAGGCTTCTTTGAAGATTATGGGAACTGAGCCTGTGATCTCAGTGAGCCCGTGCAAAGGTCACCATTGCTGGAACTAGTCAGCACCCTTGTCAGATGAACAGAGGCTGCTGGTTGAAGGGGCTGTGAAAAAGGCACTATTAGTTATACTATGGGTATGCAATTCTTTCTGGGTGGAAATAAAACACAGTAAGAGATGATGATCAGTAGTGTGCGGTATTGCTGCTATTGTCACTGTAAAGGAAAGGAAAAATAATCCCCTGTCAAGGAGAGGCACCTTCTTTAAAATATTTATTTTACTGCACGTTGATACAAGGACTTATTTCCTTCATTTGTTTTCTTGCTTTTGCTGACTATTTTAAAATTTATGGCCAAGTAACTTTTTAGTACACTTTAGGACTGCTACAAGGTCAGGCAGTCTACGTGGAGAAGCAGTGCACTGAAACTTGCTTATGTGGAGACGTTTCTAACCATGACATTAGCCAGACGTTTTATTCATTGTTTCCGGAAGGTATTTAGTTCAAAGAACCACATGAATAAAAGAGCAGATTCCATGCTGTATTGTCCAGTAGTATTTTCTTGATTTCTTTACTGAGCACACTGATGCTCCTTCAATTAAACGGATTGGCAAATATTTGGGGGAGACAGGAAGCTTCAGTTAGTTAGATACAGAATTGAGCCCTGTATTTCTTAGGTAATACAGATACTGATTTAAATTCCATCTACCGCAGTTTCCTTGCCTTTTTAGGGATAGGAAGGCCCAAGCATATATCCAAAACACTCCATATGGCAGCTTTACAATGGTTTGGAATATGAGTGAGTTCTGCTGTAATAGCATTCGAATATCCCTGGGCATTTCTGTGGGCCACCAGCTGCAGTGGCAGATTACAGCTGAAAATTACGTTTAATATTCCAAATTGTGCTGCTTCTTGGTTCAAAAAACCGAACAGTAGTACAGACCAAAGAATGGTGAATACTATTTCTCATGGGGCCAAATTTTCCCAGTGAAATTGGTTTGTTTTGTAAATCTCCAGCATAAAGTTAGAACAAAAACTTGAATAGAAATTAGTAACTCTTTTTAAATACACTATAATGGGCAATAAATTCTCATCTTTTGTAAAGGGGAAATAATTGATAGTTAACTATTGTCTATCAATTTGCAACATAACGTAAATAAGAATACATGTTGCTTTTGCCTACAAATTTATTTCTGTATAATAGAAATTATACTTTTCTGATAGTGATGGAATCTCAGAAAAATTTCCAACATACAGTAACTGAACTGGAAATTTTAATAATGTTTATACTCACTAAACACAATAATTTCAATTATGATGTACCATTTAGTGCTGCAGTGCTTGGAAGGTCTCTAAAAGGACAGTTCAGTTGAAATATTCAATTAGAAGCAAGCTATTATTCAAGAAGAAACAGCATTTAAGGGTTTTGCTAAACATGCAAGTAAACCCATGAAAGTAAGACAGATTATCTGGGGCGTGAATCAAGCAGTAGTGAAAATGACAAGTGAAATCTTTAGCAGCAGTAAGCAAGAACAGTGCTGATTTATACCAGCCGAGGACCTGGCCTGCCAAGTGTCATGGCTGTGTGACAGTCACTGGCAGTCCCTGTAGTCAAGGGCTGCAGTGAGATGGATGAGAATATCAGCTAGCCCATTTAAAAGCAGACCTTCTATAAATAATATCAGAGAGATTGGTTCAGATGGCAAGCCAACAAATTGCCAACTCCATCTGGAATCCTCTTTGTATGTATGTGCATAAGAAGGGAAGGAGCCTGGGCAAAATACTGTTCTTGCAGCTCTGGGCATTACAAAGAAGGCTGGTGGCCTGCTCCCATGGCTCTTGCAGGAGACTTCCAGCAAGATTTCTTAAAGCAAGAGTGAGCCTGGAAGGAAAATAAAATCACTTTTAAATTTTCTGCATTTACACTCTTTGCTTAAGCAGTGAGTCTGCTGCTATCCCATATCATTTTGGGTTTGAAAGGGAGAATAAAGAGCAAAAGACAAAGTAAACGTGGGTGAACTGAAGAGAGTAACTTCACTGATTGTCCTGTATGCAAATGCTCCACTTAAGAAAAGGAAGTGTATTAGATTTCTCATACTTTTATAAGTATGCAGGCTAAACATTATTGCTCATTAGTAGCAAATATGTTTTTATTTACCCCATATACACCTACATATGAGATATTCTGTCTTTTAAGCAGTTAAGATGATTTAAAGATTATCTTAGTAACACCATTGCCACAGCAAAAGGAAGACTGGGTTCTTGGAGGAACTGCTTGCTTTACCCAAGCATACTATTGAATAAGGCAAAGGCTACAACATTATGTTTCTGTTGATTTGCAAAGGGTAAATTAGAGGTTGTTGCTGTCGGGTAATATGAAAAGCTGCCCTATACTCCCAGTGAACAACATCCAAATACCTTATTCTGTACCATGGAAATCCAGAAATCCCCTTAGTACCTTTTCTCATATTCATTATTATATGCTCCTTTCTCAGTTTACTGAGTTTTATGTATACTCTGACACAGTGCCTCTCAATTCAGTATAACAAGTGCCACTTGTTACTCACCAAACAGAAGGAGCAGCATGGTTTTCTGAGGTGCTGTAAGACCTGCCCTGAAAAGTAGAAAGCATTGGAAAGTTTAAATATTTAGTTATGAATTTCCATTTCCTTACTTCTGGAGATCAAACCAGCACTACAGCAGTAAGATTTCATTGTAGTGGAAGCGCAAATGGGAATTGTGTTGTTCCCACAGCTTTACTGGAGTCACGAGCCAAATCCTGTCCTCTGACACACATGTTACTCTAGCTACTACTGCATTACTCTCTGAAACTGTTCTTAGTTCATATTTCAGTTTTCATTGTGCCAGGCTGCTTTGAAATTATGAGTCAAAACCTCTGCCAGTAGAAATCCACAGAAGTAACTGTTTTGTGAATGCAGAATTTGGCTCAATGTACTTCTCGGCTTTGCCACCTACAGGCACCCCCCAGCTCTGCAGACCACTCTATGTGTCCCAGCCTCCTGTGTACTGCACAATGGGGTGTCTGGGGGTGTGCCTGGGCACTGTGACTGTCTTGCCCATGCTACGACCCAGACATAGTTCTGACCCTGGCAAAAGGGCATTTTCTGCAGTAGCTCCTGGGCTGGAGTTAGGACCAATCCAAGTCCATTCCCAGCAGGCAGTTTGGGTGCAGCCACACCATTTCAGAGGCTTGCAGAGCTGGGTGGGATGGACCTGAGCTGCTCTGTGCTAACTGACCTTGTAACCAAAGAACAAGTACTGGCGCTGCAGAGCTCACCTCTGTAAATGTAGCCAGGTACCTCTGAACAGAACACTGGGTTTCAGAGACGCTACTGTGAGGACAGGCGGTTTGTCTCATGTCAACATAGAATCCAAGTTGAATTTTCCTTCTCTGCTTGAAAATGATGTGTGAGCAAATCCATATAACAGCTAAATAAGAAGTGTGACACGCTAAACATGAAAGAGCATTCTCTGTTACTATATATGAACCACTACCCCAATTTAGATACTCATTCGCTTCAACCTGTTGTATTGCTATATAGCAAGTCCTACTGTATCCTAATCCCTGTGAGCTTACAGTGGAGCCACTCACAATGTAGAAATTCTAACATATGGAAAAAACATCTATTACAGAAATAGAATAGCCACACTTGGGAGTGGGAAAGTGTTATACAACCAAAATGTGGCAGTTGTCTACTTCTTCCTAACCTGATGTTTTAAATGTGGGTTGTTTTCTTTTCTTTTATATTCTCTTATTTGTGATGCTTAGTGCTAGCTAATGGAGTGCTTTGTTTTCTAATGGAGAATGGTATTCCTAGAAGCAGGCAGGCAGGTTTTAACCTTTATTCCAGAAACCATTAAAATATTAAAATAAAATATATATAGGAAAATAAAATTAGTCTGCACAGCCTCTTTTAAAGATACCATATAATTAAGAAAGAGAAAATAAGTTGTTTTATTTTATTTCATTAAAGGTCTCTAGAAACAAATTATCAGACTCTCAAATTTGACATTTCTGTACTGACCTGGAATGATCAGGAGGCTGTACTGAGACCTCTCTGAAAAAGGGATAGGGGGTAAAAGGGGGAAAACAGGTTTTGTCTACGGAAAGGTTCACCTCTTGAAGTTAAAAAACAAAGCCAAACCCTGTCTATTTTTCCAGGAAAATCGTGTGCCACCAAACCTACAACATTTTAGCAGAAATGGCATGCATGCAGCGCTAGCTAAATCTGCCCTGGAAAGATCAGTGTAGCTTTTGTCCTAGAAGCTCAAGAGGCACAATCATGGAGCAGAGGAGGAAGAAGCTGGGAGGAAGGGTTGCGTTTTCAAAAGAAGATAATGCTCCAAACAAGAAGTAGGAGCCGAGGCTGCGCTTCCAGGAAATGCCTGGGGAGCTGCATAGCTACATCTTGGGGACAGCCCATGTGCTCTGAGAATAGGAACTACCTAGTTTTGGTGTTAAAACAGGAAAAAAGCTGCAAAGCCAGAAAGCAGGAGGGGGAACTGGTTAACATGATTAAGCAACTCTTAAGATAGCATGGCATTACTTCTGTTGCATCATGTGAAATAAGTACAAGAGAGAACATTTTGTATATATTTCAGGGAAAGCTTCCTGCCAGTGACAGATGCTGGACTGAAGAGTCTCTACATTTTGCAATGTTGTGACCAAGATTTTCGGATTAATGCAGACAAAGAAAACAAGGCAAACAAAGGTCCTTGCTCCAGTGAGGGGTTGTCCTTTAGATGACACTGATCTGTTATTATTTGTGGAAGTATAGGCAAAGTGGAAAATATGATAGCTTGAAAAGTATTGTACTGAGGCACACTGGCACCGTGGTCAGCAGCTGATTATCACTGGTTTAGTAACGTTTCATACATAATAATTTTTGCCATTCCTAGAATGTGAGTATTTCTGTTTCCATAAGCTTGAAGTGTAGAACTGGCAGAAGAGACTGAGATTTAGAGGGATTTGGAATATAGAGTTGTTTATGCTATGGAAGTTAGCATGGAGAAAGGGCTAGGAAATTATTCTGCCTTAATAAAAGGAAAATGGACTGGATGTCACAAATGTTTTAAAGTTCAGATACCTTCAATTGATAAACATTTGAGTACAGTCTAAGTCCTTGGGGCTTAAGTAGCTAAAAGTACACTGTACCAGTGATAGATTTGCCATTGCCAAACTTTTACAATAGTCAGTGCTTTCAGAGTTGTAATCTTGATGTTAGCATATGCAGCTGAACTTTTGTCAGGCCCTTGGCTCTGGCTGTAACTGTCATGAACCTCAGGAACTGCTGTCCTAAGTTGATATAGAGAAAATTCACTCCTTATTAGGTATCTCCTCTAGATCCCAATCCTTAAAAGCCTCAAATCCACTATTAACTTTATCTTTTCTGCTGATGATTTAATCCCTTTGAATGTCTGCCAATCTCAGGTGAATTTCATATGGGCACTTGCTGAGTTTCCTGTGAGTTAAAATCCTCGGGCATGGATAATTCACTTTCTCTTGCTAGACAACTTGTATCCTTTTGCTAAAATGAGAAATGTCTTATGCTATGGTCTATTATTGTGTTATTCACTCTGTTTCACATCGTAGCAATAATTTTTTAAAAGGCATTTTATTCAATTTTCCACTCTAGTACAAAGCACAAGGATTGAAGAAAAACATACTTGGTATCAGGCATGTTTTGTGCAGCACTTACTGTGGCTGAGGAGAATGAGCAAATGAGTAACATTTTTTGCTGCCTGAAAAATCCATTACCATCCATTATAGTCTAATGCAATCAAAAAGATTTTCCTTCCTTTCTTTCTTCTCTCAGCCCCGTTGACTTTTCACATACATGTCATTAATAGAACGTGAGAAGATTTTCCAGCACAAATGAAAAGTTTATTCTTGTAGTTCTACAAAGTAGAAGCTGTGACTAAGGTGAGTTCTAGTGATTGAGTACTCATCTCTTTCCTTCTCCTCATTCTTAATGAGCTTTTCTTGGTCCCCGTATCCAAACATAAAAGTAGGAGAACTTTTCTATGTGGAAAACATAAAGGCAAAGGCAACTATGGAATCAAATGCATTGCTGTTTAGCAGGAGCAAGAAGAAATACGTGCTTTTGATTTCACAGTTGGTTCTGAATGTAGTGAAGAGAAATGTAGAAATTGGTTTTGGCATGAATAGTCAACCTTTATTATTTTAATCTGAGTTGAAGAAAGACTGAGAAAAATATTAAAGAGGGGATAAAGAAACAAAGATGAAACTCCATATTAAAACTGTTAAGCCTGGTAGAAGTAAAGGACCAAAAGACCAGCTGGCATGAATAAGCAGTTCTCCATTGATATTAATGGGACAGAATTAGAATTATTAGGAAGCTGAAGAGGACAGGATGGAATTGCATATACTGTGTAGGTAGAGATAAAATTCATGAATGGAAAAAGGAGTGGAAAGAGAATAATCAGTTTTAAGGCATAGTAGTGAGCAGTCCATTATGGTACAGAGTGTAAGCTGGTAAAAGTTGTGAGGATTAGTTCAGGTTTTGGCATAGCAGTTGTATTTTTCTGGATTGATTTCATTGAAGTGCTGCTAGAGTAGGCTTTGACTCACTGAGTCTGAGGAAGTAGAAATATGGGGGAAGAGAGAAGGGAGTTATTCTTTTGCTAAAGTACAGTGTAAGAGCTGTAGGGAATTACTCTCAGGGAAGAAGTGTTGCTATTACTTAATGATTTTTTATGACATTCAAATTGACTTAAGGGTGTTCCCAAAACTATTAACAAATCTGATCAGATTCTGTAGGCTTGTTCATGAAATGAAAGACAGCAACAATACTACTCTTACATTGAAAAATACATAACTTCCTGTTTTGCCAAAGAAACTGATGAAGTGGGTGCAGTTCCTTCATGCAAGACCCTGAGGAAAAGGGATTAGACCCATCTATTTTGACAGCCTTAGAATATTTCAGTACCGGTTCAAACCTACTTAGGATGCTTCTACTAAGAGAGGAGATGCTAACCTTCTATTAGGTTTAGGGTCTAAATAGGTATGATTACAGATATGTTAAAAACACCTTGCAAATGACATTTTCCATTAAAAATTGCATCGTATTACAGTATTTTATGGATGTTTCCAACACTGTTGGACATCCGGTTGAATTGCAATTATGCTTTCATCTTAATCCTTTTAGGACAAGATTGCATCTTCCTTTTGCAGTTCAAGCAGTATGCAGCTGTCTTTCACAACTCATGTTACTGCAATTGAAATAATTAAATGAAAATGCATGTTGATTAAAATTTGACTTTTCTCTCCACAATTTACAAATATCTTCAAAATTGTTTTCCTTGAGGAAAGCCACATACTATGTGAGAGACTATTTGATAGCATGAGTTTGTATGGAATCCTTTTCTAAGCTCAGAGGAGCAACAACACAGGATCAGCTTGTTAAGATTCACTTATTAATACTTGTTTAACATCTGTCATAGTCCAAAAAAGGTTGCTTTTTTTAGAGCACTTGACAGTAGCATGAAGAAGTCTCAGCCAAAACAGTGTCCCATTGGAAGCTGTATAGTAACAATTGAATCCTAAAGAAATGAAATTGTAGCGCAGAGAGAGTTTAAGGAGGACAGGAAACACTGATGAGAGGTGAACGGTTATTAAATTATTTCCCTCATCATGCCTGAGAGTAAACATTCGATTTTTGCAGTTGACTGGTCCATGAGCAGGGAGTTTGAGGATTTGGCAACACATTTGGACTTTGGTAATTAAATTCTGTGTACATCCTACTTTGGTTAGCTGCTGAATTTTTGGGCCCCACACCTCCCTTTCAACTTAGTAACCTAGCAGGGGGATTTTCTGTCTTCAAGAACATCCAGCTCTGTGGTCACTGGTGACCAAGATTGATGGGGACGTAACCTACACTGTCTCCCATAGTGCATTACATTCTCAGTATATTTCGGCAGGGCCATAGAAGATGTTGGGTCTGTCCTATTCCAGAATTCAGCTTTTCACAAAGCCAGGAAGCCTGGTCTTTCTCTCAGGCTCTGAAAACAGTGGGAGGCTCTCCCTTGGCTGTGTCTTGGAGGGAGTAGGGACTCTGCTCTTCCTACTAAGCCCTGCTATCCCAGGCGGCTCCTATTCACTGTTTCCCTTGAGCTGCTAGCACAAGGCAGCATTGAGGATGGTGAAGGGGGTGTGTGTGAATAATTCTGCCTGGATGTTTGCTATTATAATCTGACTTTTCAGATGTTTTGGTTCTCCTATTATCAGCGTGCACAGTGGATGTTCCTCTGGTTATGTAAAGTCTCTTCTTTCATTTGGGCTTTTTTCTCTACTTGCGTGTCGGTGAGAAAATTGAGTAAAACTTGTAGCTTTTTAAGCCATCTTCTTTCCTTCAGCCATTACGTTATCTTCGTTTCCTGTTACACTAGACTTCTTATAAATTGATTAAGTTTAAGCATTAAACTACATTAAGGGAGTCTGGAAATTTCTCTGTCAGCAGGTGTCTCTTAATAGGAAAATAAACCCAAGATATTTAACAGAGCTTGAGGTATGCCAGCTGTAGAGTCTTAGTTACCTTTTTTGTATGTTTGTTTTGAAGGTTCATGCCTGTGGCATCATATCCTCCAGTGCTCACAGAAGGAAGAGTAGGTTTAGTGGAGCACATCCTGTTTCTCCACTATCAGTTATTGATGGTCAGAAATTTTAGATTACTGAGCTTCAAAGGGTTTTGTCTGAAACAAAACAAATTTTTGGCATGTTTGCCAAGCCTCCAGCTCAAAGGGAGCTGTAGGTGTTCCTGCTGTCACCATTGAAACTGAAAAGAGCACCATTTTCCTTGAATAGCTGCAACACCCTCCATTTCCTCTTTACTTGATATTCCCAATTTTGTTGGGTTTATTCCATGGTGGGCCAAATCAAATTAAAAAATCTTTCCGGCAGACTAGAGACTCATGTATTCAACATGAAGGACAGTATTGCATGTACAGCCTTGTTAGGCAGTCCTGTATTTACAGAGCAACATATGTAAAACTAAAGAAGTTTGTTAGATTTTCAAGAGGAGAGCTAAACTAAACACGTTGCTTAACACCAGGTGGGAACATCCAGCAACACAAATGTCACCATCATGTCATAATGAAATTATAATGTCACCCTTCCTCTCAGGTCCTTATTTGTGCCAATTCCTTAAGTGACCACTCAAGAGACATTTCATGCAAGTCCTTCCTAATTAGCAAGGAAATGTTCAGAATTGTGACTTTCCTGTCTATGCTTATTGTGTTGATTAGATATGGGCACATGTTCTTGTTTGTGTTCATTACTTCAAAACCGTGATCTTGAATGTGCTGGCTTGTTCACAGGCTGTTGCAAGGGTGAGAAGCATATGGTCTGGTGCCTGTTTATAGCTTGTTATTCAGTTTATTATTGACTGTTGACTCACTGTCTTTGCAGGGCAAAGGGAGATGGTATTTCTCTAATGCTATAGTTCTATCAATATATATGGCCTACTAAATTTATCCAAAAGTCCTCAGTAAAGAAAATGTTTGGTTTGATGCATGGGACACTGCAGTTCCATGTATAGGTGTGGGAACCTTATCTGATTCCCATGGAAGTCAATGAGATTTAATTTAATTCTGAATCAGATTCTGTAGACACAATAGTATAGCAAAAACTAGATGTTTCCACAGGCTGCAGCCAAGTGTGGCAGCCTTGCAGTAGTCTACATCTCCCTAAGTGTTGTGAGTATAAATTACTGCTTCATTCTTAGGTCTTTTCATGCTAACATAGAGATGGTGAACTATGGTAAAGGCACAGCCATTGACATCACAAACTGTGTGAATTCACATGCTGAAATCTGTCTGGCATTTGTTTTGTTTACCTTCCTTTGTTTTCTTCAACCCTGCCATATGCAGAAATAATTGGTAGTCATGTGTTGAAGGTTTCTTAGTCCATCAATGGCTAGGGTAGTTGTCTCCTTCCTTCTACTGTATACCAGCAAAACTTTTGCCCCTGCATAGAGGCGTTAATAATCAATTATCTTACAGTGAGGGATTATTATGAGTTGGAGCCACTAAGGAGTCACCACAGAATAAGCGTCTTGTGGTGAAAGCTTTGCATATATGCAACAGCAACTTGGCTTATCCTCTCGCTGTCAATAAGAGGCACAGTAGAAGTGCAAAAATTAAGTTTTCCAGCATTCATAAGGAATTTTTTAACATTTAGGTTTTGAAAGATTGCCAGAGTCCCTCATGGGGTTTTTTTTTGTTTATAGAGTTTGTAAAAACAGTATTAGAAAACTAATGAACCAAAAGGTAGGCAGAGGCATGTCTGTTACACCGCGGCCCTAACCAGGGTACGTACTGTAACCTCTGCTGCCAGAGCATGGACTTCCCAGCTGGTCTCAGTCACCTGTTCAAAATACCAAGGGTCGTCTTTGTAATTTGTCCAGTGTTGGCATTATTTTGTTGTGATGAAAGTTTGTCGAAAGGAAAAACAAAAGCCAGTGTGTTGAGGCCGTGAGGCAGGGATTGCAGAACATTGTCATGGAAGGTAGGGGATAAAAGGTTGTAAAACTGGCTTTTCCTGTAAAAGGGATACACTGTTGGTTCCTTCAATTAAATCTCTCACAAAAAATATTTTCTAATAATATAAATAGTAGAGGGATCCAAGTAGCTGTCCCGTCTCCCTCCAAATCTGAGATATCCATATGGACTATAAAACAGGCTGTGTCCATGTCACCATGAAAATCCGACGTGTTCCAATGCAATATTTCAAAATCCAGATCACAGTCTTGAAAAGCGTAAGGGGATGTAGACTTGGAGAGTAAACCTAATCCAGTAGAGAGATACAGCAGTGACTTGGAATCCAACTTGGATTTGCTTGCAGACATGTGGTTCATGTCCATATCTGCTAGCAGCATGCTGTAGGATGATAAAACCCCTTTTGAATAATTCCGTGCAGGTGATACTTCCCTTTTTGTAAAAAATGGTGGTCATTTCAGGACAATAGGTATGCTTCAGTTTCAGTAATAAAAAGCACTGCTTAGCGTGGATGCACTGAGATACATTTGCAGATTATGAATTTGTTTTCGTCTTTTGAAAACTATAGAAGAGAATTCTGGGATAAACAAAATGAAAGCTTTTTTTTTTTTTCATTTTTATTCTGAGCCACATACAGGAGAAGGCAGTGGAGCTTTGCTATTCATGGACAAGGAAGTAAAGTAGTGGCATAGCACATAGTGAGAGGCACAGCATAGACACAGATACAGTGCATGTGGTATATCTGTTCCCTTTGCAGAACAGAACTGAAGAACAAAGCAATTTTTGCTTTTTAGGCCTCCCTTTTAAATCTAAACCATTCATATCTACAGTGACTTTTTGTCATTGATATTCTGATAATTCCAATAATGTAAGACAGTCCACACAAAGAAGCATTCGCCTGCTGCTAAAGAATCATACATATCTAAGAAGCAGGCAAATAGTAGATGCAGCATGAAGAGAGAGAGATATAAACAGGACATATATGTGTATTAAATACTCAAGTGAATATAGATGATCAATACCTGTTATTAGTACACGACCTATTTATTTCTGTCAACAGTCATGAATAGGAATGATACAACAGTATGCAACTACCTTGCCAATGAACCTCAGCATTGCACAGACACTCACACAACTGCTATTTTGGGAGTCTGAGAATATAAACAGAGCATGAGTGAATCACATAGCCCCATGTGCCAGCCCACCAAGGTGGCTGGATGGATAAATCCAAGGGTGGCTCTTCATACAGGGATGTGCACTCATGCACATTCGTGTATTGGTCAGACCACATGTATGTATTCCCAGTGGGAGCGCAGAGCTCGCTTAGGAGGTGCTATAGGCTCAACTCCAGGCTGTTGGGGAGCCGTGAATATCTCAAAATACTAAAAATAAACAAAAAACCACAAAACATTCGTCTCTAGCTATATAAAATGTACTTTTCAAAGGCTTATTTTAAGTAGTCTGACTTTTTTTTTTCATGCTTGAGAAATTACTTGCACAGTGAGCTACTTACTTTGAAGTTTTAAATGCAGTAGTAGATACATGGATTTTTTACATATGTATGTATATGAGAACTGTTTTGCAGAAAATATTTATAAGAGAAGAGTTCTGTCCTTTTTTAGACTGTAAGAATAAAACATAATGTACTACAAGTAAAATTCCATTCTGAGTAAATATAATCACTACTGGTTTGTGGTATCTGGAGACCTCTATAACTGATTAGTCATGTTCTGCATATTAAATAATGTAGGGTCAAGTATCAGAGTGGCTGAGCACCATATTTCCGATGATTGATTTTGTTCGGAGTTACATGGACAGATCGTTAGAGGTTTGTGAGTAACAATTTCTGTGATTCATTAGCAATTCTGAAAAATGAGAAGCTCTCCAACTGGAAGCCACAAAAACATTTTTTGAAGCATCTTTAATAAAAGTGAAAGAAATTTGGAATCAAAGGGTTGCACTGAAAGGAACATCTGAGATCAATTCATAAAAGCTGGGAGGAGATGCTGCTCATATATATCTGAGGTCTCCTGAGAGATAAGAGCCTGAATTAAGTCCCTCCTCTAAATAAGTTAAAGGATAGACTTAAACCCAGGATTTACAGGTAGCAAGGGAACATGATAAGCAGTGTGCCAGACAACGTGGAGTGTGTAGCTGTTTGAGTGAGTTTGAGAATAGTGCCTGTGCCTCTGCCAGACTCTCATATTAACCTAAAATGTTTCTTCTTGGAAATGCTAAACCTGTTTTTAATGGTTTTGGTTGGTTGGGGGGGTTTTGTGTGGTTTGGGTTTTTTTGGGGGGGGAAGGTTGTTTGAGGGTTGTTTTTGTTTTGTTTTGTTTTAACCGAAGCTATTCCCATAGCTGCTTTTAAAATATTTTTTTAGACTATTTTTCCTATTTGGGTTTTTTTTTTTTTCAAAATACAACGAAATGCTTTGCCAAGGTCTAGTGTGATGGCTTCTGAGCTGGAGAGTGCAGTTTTTCCTTCCCTACGGTAATGGTGCCGTGGAGGCACGGAACTGGAAGAGTTTGGTCTGTCTTGCTGTTCCAGAGTGAGGTGCTCATATTAGCAGCTTATAAAGGTGCTGCCTCTGAAAGTCGAGAGTTTTGTTTACCTCTCCCTCTCCCCCACAAATCCCCATGTGAATTATGTTTTATCAGTGAAATCACTCCCAGGTTGTGCAAGCCACTAGGAAGACTAATAAAAGTGCTTTATAATTATAATCTATATGTGCTGGCAAACTTGAATAAATTTACTTGTATGAAAAAGAACAAATTTAGATAATTGAACAGTACAAAGCTTTGTGCTGAGAACATACAATAGTATCTCTTTCACCAGATGCGTGTGACTAAGCAGCCTCTTATTACTGGTTGCAGAATGCTAACTTCAGAAAAGGATATTAAAAGTATGACCTTTAAATATAGATGGAGGGAAACAGTTACATACCTAGTGCAAGAAATTGCACAGTGGCAAATTACATGGCCAGTGGAAATTTGCATTCTTCATTCAGTGGATTGCATTCTTCACAAAGGAGGATGCTGCAGTAGGCTATATAGTTAATTGGGAAAATGCTTCATGGAAAAGTACCGTTTCAAAATACATGTGATGATATATAAGAATCCTTTCTATGTATACAGTTATTTTGTTGTGTATATTTGTTCATGTGAGCTCGTAACAAAGGAGGGAAATGCCAGCTTCTTGCTTTTATCAGCAGATATCTAAGAAGAGACTGCTGGAACTTGCATTCTTTCAGTGTCAGAGCTTTAAGGTATAAGACAGAAGAGAGACAGGGAGGGAGTATATGGTTTTTCCTAGTTTTACACTTTATTTAGAAAAGCATTTCTAACCTGCGCTTAGAGTAATTTAGTCATTTTTCCCAGGAGAAACTATTTCATTACAATCAATGAATAAATAGATTTAAGCTTTATTAAGCAAAATCACAAAACAGGGGCAGCTAAATTTAAGAATGCTGCAAAAATGTAAATTTATCATGTGCCGTGTTCTTTATCTTTGCACAGATGATTTCTGGCCAGAGGAAATTAAATTTGCACACTTGCTTTTCTAAGCTGAGTGGGTGCTCATAATGTTAGCCCAATGGCTTTTTATTGGAGGGTTACAAAAAAGATGAGCAGTGAAATATATTTTTATCTGATATACTGTATACATTTTCATGAAACACTTCTGATTCAGAGCTTGAGGAGGGGGAAGTTACTTTTTACAATCAACAAGAGGCAGTTAGTTAATAACTTGAAAATCCAGCTCAGACAGAGCCTCCTGGTACAATTACAGCTCCTATCTTTCCGTGGCAATGAATTCCTTCTCTTGTCTGTTGTGACGCATAGGTGAAAAGCATGCAGCAGAGCCAGATGATGCAGAGCTGGTGAGCCTCAGCAAAAGGCTGGTGGAGAACGCAGTGCTCAAGGCTGTACAGCAATATTTAGAAGAAACTCAAAACAAAACCAGACAGACTGATGGAAGTCCTGTGAAAACTGAAGAAGCAGCAAGCGGCAGTAAGAATGAGAGCGACAATGATAACAGCAAGTGAGCACTGTGCAAAAAGCCCGGGAGCGAATATCCCACCAAGAATAACCACAAAAACATGTCCCAGCTCCCTGCTGGAATTTGCTAAGTGGTGCTGGGTGACAGGCACTCTGCTTTGTGAGTCTCTTATCAAAAGTTTGTTCTGAATTGAAGGACACAGTCTACTGGTGTAATAAGTGCTTGCACTGCTGAAAATCTGTTGAATGCTGGGAGGGATGGACGCAGGAAAAAAAGACGGGAATGGCGAAGCAGGCTGCTTCAGTCTTCACTTGCTCTTGATATCAAGAATCCCTTCCTTGCTTCTGAAGAGAAACTGAACCCTTTGCGTTTGCCTTTTGGATTGTCATGAACGGCCATGGAAGAGGCCTGGCCACAAGTGGAAGCGATGCCCTCTGCTCGAGGGTTTGGCACTGCTGCAGGGCTGCTTACTCCGTGTGAGAGCACGTGCTGTTTCCTAGTCAACAGCAGTCAACCCCAAGCTAAAAATTACCACTACAGATATTCATCGCAGATACTATTACACAGTATGTAATATGACAGGAGTTTCTCTTAAATGTGACACTGTACTGTTCTTTACTTTTTGGTAGCATTTGTTGATGTAAATTATATTTTTTGACAAAGTACCTTTTTATAAGAAAAATATGGGCAAAAAGGATGAGTACTTAATACTGTCCAAACCAGATATGATCTCTTTTTCTCCATACATTAATGATTCTAAAAGACATTAGTTGTTATAAAACATATTATATTGTTCTTTTCCTCTAGGAAAGAGCCATGAAGCAGACTCAGTAAAGGAAGCTTTACACAGAGAAACGCAGGCCCTGTTATCCAGACTGAATCAGATAAAGGAGCTGTTATCCAGTCCCGAGATCCGCACAAAAATTAGCAAAGAACTGTTTGAAGACAGGCACAAGTCTAACAGTAAATGGAAAAGTTGTATTGACTCTGAATCTCCAAATGCATGATTGGAAATTGCCATGATGTAAAATCTCATCAGGTTGTTTGAAGATGGAAAATATTTCTTCAAGAAACTTTCCTTTCTGTTTCTTTTTTACTGAAAATATGAATGGGTGCAAATGGGTCATGAGGGATCATGCTGGAGTACTTGCACGGAAGGACTACATTTCATAATGACGGAGTGCAGTCACTCCTCAGCACTTCTTTGAAACATGCTTGAATGTGCAGGTGAATGTCATGACTCCAAAGTGGAAAAATACTGGTTTCAAATAAATCTGAGCAAACACTGTGCCCTTCCTTTATCACTGCAAATAATTCAGATTTTTCTCATAGATCCCTTCCCTAGCAATGATATACAAATATTAAAAAATGGATGCTTTTAAATACTTTTAAATGTGTATTTGAAAAAAAAAAACTTTTAATTATCTGCCTTTTGGATATGTACTGGCATTTTGGGTTAGCATTGTCTGGTTTTCGGGGTTTTTTTAAACAGCACTTGAATACATGTATAAATGCTGACATGTTTCTGCTGATGTTTACACTAATGCAAGAATGTTTTAAAGTTCAGAATGAAATTCAGGCTCCACTAATCTCAATGGCAGACTCTCATTGGCTTTAATGGAGTCAGGATGCAGCAATTAAGATTTCTTGTGAAAATAATAATATTCCTTGAGATAATATTTGCCTTTTTACTTTTGTAGAACAGTGGTTTTGTATTTTGTTTCTGATGTTTCCTCCGTCTCTACCTTCTGCTGCCGGAGGTGGGGTGCCAGTTTGCTCTCATTGCTCCCTCCACACACCCACAAGATTCACTGAAGCTTTGGATGTACAACAGTGCAGGAGTAGGTCCAATATTTACAGTTTTTTATAAACATTGTTTAAAATTGCCTCTGATCATAAAAGCTATAAAATATGTGTTGTGATTGGTATCAGAATTGTGCTGTTAGAACAGCTGTGTGCATATACTTCATTGGTCTCAAGCACTGGTCATTTGTCTCATGCATCAGAGCGCTTTTTTCTCATACATAACAGTATATTCTGAAATGTCTCATACATGCTACGTTCACAATAAAGTATTTTTTCCTTTGCACCCTATGTATGTTTTCACCTGTCTCTAAATGGACTTCAGTAAAACAAAGCACTTGCAAACAACAGGGCTGACAGAAACAGTGCTTGTCTGAATCATGGTATTAAGTTGACTATGGTTGTTGTGCCAAGATGCTGACCTAGAGCTTGGGTGCTGAAATCATGTGAAGAAATTCATGGAGATAAGTTAGTCACAAGTAATTCTTGGTTTAAATGGCAAAACTTTGAGACTCCAGGCATTAATTTATAGTCTGCGCAGTGTGGGTGTAAGAAGGAAGTACTGGTACAACTTCTAGAGGTCTGCTCTTCAGCATCAATAATTGAGTTTAATGAGTAGTCTCAAGATTTGCTTTAGAATAATAATGGCAATAATAATAAAAAAATCTGTAATCATCCCTGGAGATTAAAAAAAAACCAACACACTGAACCTTCACAAGTTGATCTGTACATCCCTGCACAGTGACTCTCCGAGCTCAGCCTGTTCCTTTATTCCATAGGCTTTATCTTATCAAACCTTAGTGTGTACTAGTTCATTCAAAGATAGATAGTTATTCATATGGTATCAAGCATTTTAAATCTAACTTGCAGATGACAACACAAAACCAGACAATCAGCTATGAAAACAGGAAAGTATTGTATTCTGTCTGAATCTCAGGTTGTCATCTCCCTTTCCTCTATACAAGTCATTACCATGATTAAGTGACTTTCTACCTCGTTCAGCTTATAACAGTCATTGCTAGTTTAAAGTAAAACTGTAAAAATTAATCACTGAATTTATGTCGAGACACTTTGCTGAGTGACCTGGTTAGTAGAGGTTCTGCTTCTTATGGATGGTATCAAGAATAGCAGCTCTGAAAAAAAAATTAAGTATAGGAGACTTAATGGGCTGAATATAGGCAGCTAGTATCATTTGATATGCCCTGAAGCGGACCTGGTGTGGGTCTGACAAATATGACACAAACCCTACAGGAAACATGTATTCCGGATCAGGAACTGGGGGCTAGAGGATACCCCAGAACCTCTAAAAAGATACTGGAGACCTATGTTTAAGCAACTAAACCCCATATTTGATTTTCAGACGTCTTGACCCATGCAAGTCAGCTTTTGTTTCTAAACCATTCACACTCTTTTAAAATACCAATCATAGCCTTTATTTCTGGTTTTGAAAAGACACTGCTATTAATTTACTCAAAAACAGAATAGGGTTTTAAAAAAAAATTAAACTTGCATCTGGATTAATTCTCTTATGGCAACATTTCTTCTTGCTTTCTCTATTCTTCTTAATTAATTCCCCCCCCCCCCCCGGTAGAGAAACCTGGCTGCCAGATTAAAGCATAAATCTCTTGTATGGAACTTGTATGGAACTGTGAGATGAGTACTGAAGAATGCAGATACATAGAGACTGTGAAGCTCTGAGCTGCATGCACCAGAACAAATATGTTGCCTTCTTCACACTTATAAATCACTTTCAGACAACAATTTGTTTTTCCAATTAAGTGCTTCTTTTGGGGAATGTCTGGAGGCAGTGATGCACAGGTTATTCCGGGAAAGTGTTGGCATTTCAAAACAGATGGTGCAAGTTTGTCCATGTTTTGTTTTCAGTTCTGCTTTTACCTTGTTCATACTCAAGGGTATTTCTACACTGCTGATTGTAGAGGTGTCTGTGACAGGTTTAAAAGCAGTATCTCAGCTTCCAAGACTAGTCTAGCTGGAAGTCTTTTGGCTGTCCATGGCCCCCTGAGAAACTCTTCCTGACATCAACGCTTGGTCTAGGTGTAGAATACAGAAGTTGCAGAAGCCACACATTTGAGATCTGAGCAGTCCTTGCCGTAAATTGCCTGCACTGTTTAGCTGTGCATCAGAGGGCTTTAAGAGTTGACAGAGTAACAAAAGAATTCAGTAAATCCATGTAAGTCCTGACCAACAGACACCAACTTTCTGATGTAGGAAGAGAGGCTGTTGTAGAAAATGGTATCTCCAAGCATGGGTGGATATGGTATAAGGGTGCTCAGTCTGGTAGCTAGATAGTAAAGTAGCAGATGAATGTGCATTGACATCTTTGTGAAAAGGAAACTAAATGGTGTTTCTTTGTTGACTTAAGGTGATACAAATCTAAAAAACATTGGAGCTTAAGGTCAGATTCAGGCACTGTAGCCAGATATACAGATATGGGACCCACACTGGATAATGCTCTGCATCTACTAATGGTCCTACTGAAGTAAGCATGATTATTTGAGTGGTAAAATACTGCTTTATGGCAAGGTTATACAATCTGGCAGTTAGGATTCAAGAGGCTTCACATTATGTATTTATAGAACTTTCTGATTATGACTGCACACTTTAGTGTATGCTATTTTAGCCTAAAGGCTGTGTGAGTGTGTCATGGATCAAAGAGTGTCAGCCATGCTTCATTCTAGTGGCAAGAATGATACTATTTCATTTTTATATCAGTCTAGACATGACTCATATATTCTTGTTAGAATTCTGATTTTATAAAGGTCTTGGGAGTTATCCCACACATTTATGCTGTCTGCAAGCAATAAAAATAGAAGAGCAAAGCCACTGTACTTGGTAGAGCTTGTAAGTTCAAGTTTAGTGAAAACATATACTTACTTCCAAAATTCAGTTACGGCCCAGAAAATGCTCCTAACATTAAGAGTAAACTGAAACTTTTTCACTGCAGATGAAGTATTACCTGCAGAGCCAGCTGCAGCCCTGTGGAAGCCAGGAGGGAATCTGGTTGCCTCGGGTGGACCTGGACACCTCAGGGTTGCTTCACTCTGCTTCTAACCTGGGGCTTTGTTTTGTACGATCTTCTTCAAAGCAATCTTTTATCTGTGAATGCCCTCTGCCTCTGTTCAGCTGTTAATGGCATATTGTCTTGGCCTGAGAAAACAAGGGACTGAATCCATCCTTTTGGAGGAGGGGGGAAGTTGTCACTGAAATCCCAAGGAGGTTGATGTCTTTCTAGAGACACCTCTGGTTTCACTTGAACTTGCAGAGGTCAGAGGAAGGCCTGCGTGACTGTGGGCTGAAGTCTTCATCTAGAGATGGCTGCTGTCTGATCCTGAGGTAGCAGAGACAGCCCAAAACCACAGACAAAAGCAGCTCCCAAGGGGTGCATCCTTCCAGAACTGAGAAGGTGAGTGGGTCAACTGCGTGATTAGTGGGCAGTTGGATAAAGTAAGTGTTGTTTTAGGTTTATGAAAATTGTAGTAAGTCATGGTCATGTTGTAATTTAATTTGTGAAAACCTTTTAAATTTTGATTCTTCCCTAAGTTTTCACATAGTGTTAAGGGGTAATTAATCTCTGAAACTGATGAAGGTGCATTTGCTTTCAAAGAGCTCATTAGTGCCATACCATGATGTTCTATAAAAATACTTTGCACTTTTTCAGTTTTAAACAAAATCATTACATTGGCCTGGTTTTGGAGGCAAGGAGTCACACCATTCTTATGGGAAAAGTAACTGTTTGAACCCTGGAAATAGAGCACGTTAATGCTGACATGTGTTTTACTCTGCTGTTCCTTTGATCAGTGCAGTTTCTGTATAAGCAAGTTCTTAGCATGCACTCATCTTCTCATCTGTATTCTCCTCATGTTAAGTCTTTATAATGAGAACATTTGTACTGAATGAAAATCAGGTCCCGAGAGATGGCTGGGCTGAGAAATAAAGCACGCTCATAGTGGGGCAGTAATTAGAACAGTACATTGGAAAACAAAAAGTGATATGCCTGCCATTCCTGGCATAGCAAAAAGGGCACTCTGGCATGGATAACCAAATACTTCTGCACCAAGAGGCTGGAGTTTGACTGCTGGGTGCTGGTCTCTGTTCCCATTGCTGTTTATATGTGCTTCATTCAGTGACTCTTTGGCTCAAAATGCATTAGTAGAGGCTGGGACTTGGAACCATTTCTTGCAAGAGACTCTCCTCATTGCTGGGAAATAAAGCCCTCTTTTGCTCTTGGTGATTAAGGATTAAACCAATCAAAAATGCAGATTTAGGGTAGTTAAAAAGAGTTGATTAAGAAACTACACATGAGTATTTCAGCAGAAGCTTATTTGAAATAAAAGGAGTTTTTCTTCCAGATAAGAAAGGCAGAGATGTTTTGAGGTCAGGATTGACTCCAGAGATTCTGGAGGGGTGTTTATTAGCAAAATTACAATTTGAATTCAAAGCCAGGGAACGCTCTGCAGTTCAGAATGCTTTTTTATTTTTAATTCTTTTTTTTTTTTACTTTTTCCCCAGCCGTACAGAGAACTTCAGGCACTGGAACAGTCAGAAGAGAAGAAAACATACTGATATGATTTAACTTCAGTCATAACTCACGCACCCAAAATGTAACAAAAGAACAACGCCAAGAACAAACTCCAGCAGCTACTGATAAAATTCGAATGTAACTGCCACTGTGAAAAAGAAAGTTGTAATAAGTCAGAATGTTTAGAAGACTAAAGGGTGCAACGAAGCAAATGATAGTGTTCTCTGCGTTTGGTCAGCAGAATGGTGCACACCTGTATTTGTCACTCAGCTGTACTGTACAGGCAAATCTCCTAATTCCCAGTCACATTTTCCAATTGAATACATCTGAGAGGGGATGGTGAATGAGCATGTGGCCATGAAATCCCGCTCTGGCAGAGCGCTGATGTGAAGGGCTACAAGAAGTATTGCAGGATAGAGGCAAACTCAAGGCAAAGCTCAGGGACATGATCTCTAGGGGAGCAGGAAGAAGCAAAGGAACAAAGCATGCGTTTGAAGCTCCTTTTGCTAATGCATTTTATCATTGTGTGGGTCCACTGAACTTCTGTGTCTAGAAATCAAAGTGGACTAAGTAGTCAAACCCTTAAGTGTGCACAGAGACCTACAGAAATTAATTGCAAATAATACTAAATTCTGGGGTACCCATGTTGCCAGCCAGTGGAGAGCAAACCTCCATTCTCCAGAAACAAATGGTTCACTGAATGCTTGTGAATGGCTGAATGCAATGGCTGCAGCACCAGGCTGCTGGCTGCCTTATTTAATGCCTGTAAAAGTACAGTAAATTGGAATACAAATCAGGGGTAAGAGGAAATGAAATGTCTATTCCTTGTATAGGTAACATAAGCAGGCTTATTTAGGCTAATTACCAAAACAGATCCACTGCAAGACCAGGCAGAATCATCAAGTGAATATGATAAGTAGATAAATTAAAAGCTGCTTTACAATTATTCCCTGAAATGAGATGTGTCACTGCTCCAGGGTGGATGCTCTTGTTTGTAGAATGATTGCTAACAAAGACAGTATGTAGAAAATGGCTAAACCAACATTCTAAATGGATAATACTGCAAAGGTAATGAAAAAGTGAAGGTGCAGTAGGAAAAAGCAAATTAATTTTTTAGTAAATCAAGATATTCTTAACTTCACCCTTCCCAGCAAAACTTCAGGTGCAGGACAGGTCTCTAATATGTATAACTCCATTACACTTGAACCATCAAAAATGTGCTAATCAAAGAAACACATACCTGAAACTGCTTTTAATGGTAGATGCAGCAGATATATAGAAATAGATCCATTGCTCATCAGCTAACATTTGTTATAAATTACCTGGCATTTTTGTTACATACTTCTTCTGTAATTATCCATGTAGACATAGTAATAATTTTTCTAGAAATACAGGGAAGGCACTGAAATACAAAGGGCACCCATTTAATTTGTACCTTAAAAGATCATTAAAAACCAAATGAAGTTATACACTTCTTTGAGGGATTGGAAATTAACTTAATAAATTACATACTAGACAGTTTTTGCATTTTTGGTATATCATGGTTTAATACCTTCAAAATTACACAGACTAAACACGTTACTGGACATCACTGGACTCAGTGAGTCACACAAAAGGTGTGCACAGAGAAACCGCAGATCAATTTGCGTCATTTTGTCTTGTTGCTATTGTGTAACTTCAGGCTATTGGAAGACCACTTTCATTTGTAGCAACTGCATAGACGATCCTTCATAATTACTTATTAAGTTTCTTGGTTTTTTATTAGTGTAGCATTTCTGGACCATCAATGCAAATTAATGATTTATATACATTAATAATTTACACTAGGGAGTCTGATGGAGTAACAGAGGCTGGAAGCCATGGGATCAAAGGGAAGTAGGATCTTCTCTGTAGTCAGTGAAGTCGCCAAGCTCAGGAAGAGAGACTAAAAGAAGATGTATGGGGACTCTCCTGTCTTTGTGGAGAAGAGCGATGTGCCCTATGAAGCTGAGTGAACAAGCTACCCTGCCAGCACAGGAAAACCTGGGCTGGGAAGGTGAGCAGAAGTAGGTCCCAGCTTAAAGCGTGTTATGGCCTCTTTTGGGTCATATGTTTGGGCATCCTTAAGCAGGCACGAAGAGACCGCAAACAGGGCACACAGAGCTCAAAAGCATGAAGTGATTATTTGTAACATAACACGAATTAAAAATGGGTTTAGACAAACTGCAAAGCTAAGCATTAGCATGCTTCCCGCCCCAAAGCCTCTCTGCTGGCCGGTTGGGCACTGGATAGGAGAAGAGGGGTTGGTCTCCAGAAGCCCCCTGATGTTGCCTGCCAGTCCCTCCACCAATGCTGGTGCACCGACTGTGCAACCCAGCGATTCCTGGCACGGGAATTTTGCACTGCTGACATCCTGCCACAGTGTCTCACATCTTTCTCAGCAGCCTGAATCAGGGTTGCACAGAGGGGCAGGACTTTGGCGCCAGGGTGGGATAGCAGCCGAGTCACAGATGGAAGGAGACTCATTAGAGGGGCTGGCCTAGCTTTGCCATGAGCCAAGGTGAAGTCACAAAAAGGGAAGAGGAGCTAAGACATGCTTGTAGGTGGCCTCCTGCACCACGTCACCCCCAGTGCCACAACATGACTGGCAACCTTGCCACCTCCCCAAGTTGACATTCGAGTCATTCCCCATACCAGCAGACATTTCCATACAAACGCTACATTAGCTTATGCATGAGTGGATTAATGTTACTATTAATATTCCAGATTCAACTGGTCCTTGCGAGAATTAGAAAAAGGAGGTTTCAGAACAGTCTTAGCTAACATTTGTTAATCATTATTCTTGAAAGAAATCCTACAACACTTGGCTCTGCCAAAGTATTTGGCAAGTGACTCTTACCCTGTCTCCTTTTCTCACTCTAGAGAAATCCAAGGGGAAAATCGCTTCAGTCATGGCTGGCCTCAGAGGGTTAATCACAGAGGTGCAGGAGGCATATGGCCAAGATCAAGTGGAAACCTGCGGAGACGAATGCTGAACACACAGATAAAATCTCTGTATTGCACGTAATCCTGTCTTTTCTCTGATTTGCCTGGGAATCATCTTGCAGTGCCCCTCTGGTGGGGGCTATGCCACATAGAAGTGCTCGTGTTCAGCTGTTTTGTGTAATTCATCCTTCACGGTCCGTGTTACTTAGTTTGTAGTTTTGTACAAGACCAATTTAAAAATAAACACAAGCCTTGCAGAGACCTGGCGCAGTCTGGTGTGAACATGTTGCAGCAGCTGAGTTCCAGTCCCCTGATATTAAAGAAACTTCGTATTCTACCAACACTTCCCCTGGAAATCATACAAATGAATTAAGAAGCTTTCGAAATAAACTGTTTCTTAAACCCGAGAGCAAGAAGCTTCCCAGACATTGTATTAATTATACAAGTGGGCACACTAGGTTCTGCACCAAGCACAGGCCAGAGAGTCTCACCTCATGGCTATGGTTGAAACTCCTTCATGGTCATGCATGGGCCTACGATCACAGCCACTCATATTCCCTCCACTTCCTACTGCAGCCCATGTCACGTAGGTCTTGTCTTGTATGACAAGAAGGGTTTTGCTCACACAGATGAGCACCATAAGGTGCTTCAATGGAGAGAAAAAGAAGTTCAGAGTGGCAGGAAACACAGAAGCAGAGCAAACCTGGGCTAAGAGACACCAAAGTTAAAGATTAGATTTAAAGTTAGATTTAAAATCAAAGTAACCTTCAGGAGAGTCTTTCATCACATGAAAGGACAGATGGAGAAGTAGAATCCCAAATCTGAACAATTCAGTATTTGTTAGGCAGTTGTTTATAGACTGGGCTGCTGGCTGATGTGTGAAGTAGCCCTATTTTTCATCAGACTACTTTAGAGTGTGTTCAAAAACTGAAAATGCCATTGCTACCCACCTGAGGTAAATTCACCTAACAGTCTACAGGAAGAATGTACCCAGGATATGACATTTACATTAACAGAAATGAAAGTAAACTTAAGCCAACAGTGAATACTTCTAAAACTCTTGTTCCAAGCCTCTGGGATAAACACAGTTAAATAATGGCAAAGTAAACCCGTGAACATAGTTACAAATTAATTCTACAAGTCACATTATTGCTTTTTGTGGGCTTAAAAATCATTATGCATAAAACTATGCAAGGATAATCGAACATAACAGTAGAGAAACTCAGCATTTTTTGTTTGCTTTTGACTGTGTCCTTTCCTATATAATTTCAGAGCCAAATGAGAATAGGAAATCTATTCTGGCTCAACAGGTATTGCACATATCAAACTGTAGTTTACTTGCAGAAACATATCATTTCAAACCAGAAATTTTCCCCATCTGCTTTACTCATGTGAGCATAACAACTGAGACAGAGCAAAGCTCCGTGTTGCTGGCTTATAGCAGCAGCCAGCAGTGGCTGCTTCAACAGGGGTGTCTGAATGTTTCTCTCCCTGGCAGATCCTCCTAGATTTGAGCAATTAGCCCTTCAGGGATTCTGTGAGTGGGAGCTTGTGTCTGGAGCTGGAAGCTTTGATTACCAGCCTGATTACCAAAAATTAAAATTATTTCCAAAGAGCAGAGAAGAGACAAAAGAAGATGATAATAAAAGACAGTTGAAGTCGTGAGTGAATTAATGAGCAAGAGAGAAACTCAGTTCTATTTAACAGTAACCAACTGAGTATTATTTGGTATAGTCCCAGCTCTCAGTAGAGGTAGGCCGCAAGATGCTGAGTAGCTTGGGTTGCTCATTTGCACTACTGCTATTAGCTATGAATCTGTCCATGGATGTCCATGTGCTGTAGCATGGACGGGGAATGGCAAAGCACATACTACACCACGGTTCCTAGCATCGTGTAGCAAGTGTTGCCCAAAGCACTTAAATGCTGAGATTGACAGCTGTCCTTTTATTGCCCAGCTGAATCAGAAATGTTTGGCTGTCGTGGTAAGGAGGATGTTCAGCAACAAGCTGGTGAACAGCTTTGTTTTTCAAACAGGACACTGCAAATCCTCACCACACGGGAGGCCCAGAGGCCACGGCCACCAGCTGAGGAACAGCCATGCGGTTCTGCCTGGCATAGATGTATTGCCGTTAGCAAGATCTTCTTCTCACAGAGAAGCAACTTGGATAATTTACACCCTCCCAAGGCAAATGTATTTCAAATAGACCAGAGGATCAAATGCAATACATTAGACAAAACAGCTAGTGTATGATAGAGTTGTGGATGCAGAAAATAAAGACATATTTTGAAAGAAAATGTTCTTACTGTGCTGTTAGGTCAGGAGAAATGTTGTCTGAGTAACAATTAGAACTGAAATTACACTTTTGTTTTTCCATTTGCTTTGAGGGTGAAATAGCATAGCCTCAGCTAGCAGAAGAGTCTGGTTCTTCTTGATGCACCAGACCTGCTAACCTGAGAGAAAGTATTATTCATATTCCTTTTCTGTTGTTGCTCCATTTTTATGTTCTTTTAAATTTTAGTCCTTCTCAAACACATGGCAACAGGCTGGGTGCATATTGTTATTTGGTGCTTTGACAGCCTTGAATGCTTTCAGTATTCTGTGTTGCAGTAAGGGACATCAGAGGAAGCTGTCAGGACACAAAACAAACAGGGGCTTTGTCATACAGCAGATGATCGACCTGTGGAACGTATTGAAGAAGGATCTTTTTCGTGGAAAATCTTTACATGTCTCAGGGGGATGAATGGATGAGTATTTGGAGGAGAAATCCGCTGTGGATTGATACTGAAACCGTATCCACTTCATGAAAGACCCAACTGTAAAACTATTTCTTCCTTTTAAAACATGAAATTGTTTAAGTCTTTAATTCAGCTTGTCTGTAAAAGCTGTAAGATTTGTTATCCTTACTTCTTGGGCTTTGGAGAGTTTCCAGATTATATATTTGATCATATACAGGAAAAGCATTGCTACCAAGCTGCGATCGGATTATGCATAAAAATATAAACATAGTCTTGGTAAATTCAGGACAGCCTTTTGGAGGTGATAAGATGTGCAGATTGCTTTTTCATAGCCCAAGGGAGTTTTCATGCTTCAGCAGTATCTTTCCCACCACCAGCACAGAAAATGATCCTCCTTCCCCTTAGATCAATTTAGAACTCCTTACTAACACAACTTGCTGTTTCTCTTTTATTTGGGAGTGTGTTTTCTTCTTGTACGGGCACTGTTCTGTATTTATGTATTTTTATTGTTGTTGGCCATTGTTATACCTCTTCAGCTCTAGGACAGGTCCTTTGTGCTGATGGGACTAGAACTGAAGACACAGTTATCATTCCGGAGACACATGCAGTCTGGCATGATGGTATTTTCTTCTGTATCCCTATTTCTTTCCTAATAATTCACAACATTCAGTTTAGCTTTTTGATCATTGCCCTGAACTAAATTGAAGTTTTCAGAGAAATACTCGCTGTGATTGCAAGATCTTTTTCCTGGCTAGCAATAGAGAGACACTTATTGTGAACGTGTGATTGGGGTAGGTTTTTCATTACTATGTATATATCAATGTTGAATTTCTTCAGCTGTTGCATTATTTACTAATATCTTTTTACAGATCTTTATGGATTTAGGTTGGACTACTGTGAATAATTCAATATCATCAGCAAAATGTGTCTCCTAATTCTTCACATTCTTTTCATGATCACTTACAAACATTATGGAGTTCTACAGCTATTCCATTTCCTATTACTCTGCTAAGTTTATACTCGTAATTGCTTCATTTCTTTAATGCACTACGAGGAGAGACATTGTAAAAATGATTTGGTGATTAGCTCATCCTTAATCGTACATTTGTTGATATCTTCAAATAACTCCAACAGATTTTACTCTAAAAGCCATGTTGATTCATTCCCTGTACAACATATTTATCTATTTTTTAATATTCTTTCTGTTAATCTACTCAGTATACAAAACAGCTTTATCTCCCTGTAATTCTCCACATTTCCCCAGGGGTCTTATTAAATACTGATGCCACATTTACCATTTTCCTGTCCTTGGGATCTCAGGTAATTTTAAGCAATGGGGTACAGTTTGGTCATTTCAAACCATGCAAGGACTGAGTCAAGCAGAAATTACTCATGGTCTGGTAGCTAGCCTTCACCTTGTGTTTTGCTGCATTGCTGTGGAAAATTTCAGAGGAAAAGCAGTGCCACACTGCAGGCTTAGCACTTCACCCACCTGCAATGAGCACACCTTTCATTTGTACCACTTGCTTTCAAGTCCAGGACTTTTTGGAATTGTTAGGCTACTTATAAAGGCTCAACAGAACAGGCATGTCTTGCCAGTGGCCTTAATTGAGTGTACAGTGCACTTACAATTGAAAGGTTTTAGCAGTCCTTGTGTCAAAATATGCTGTGTTTGATCCTTTATCAATACAAGAGTGACAAAACTGGCAAGGATTAGTTAATTTTGCTGTGGAAGAAGCTCAGATAGTTGAGATCATATGTAACTACCTACTTCTCAATACATCAATAAGCAGAAGAACCTTGGGCCGTACATGGCCTTGCAACCAAAAAGAAAGAAGAGTATTTCTTCTCTTTCAGAAAATGGTTTGGCTAATCAAAGCTCCCAAGTAAGGTGAGCCCTCAGGGGAGAAAACAGAGATACTGGTAGAGGTCAAACTTCATGTGCCTCCCCTTTCATCCTTCTGCCAAGGCTCATGCAGGTGAAATTAGGGCACAAACTCAGACAGCAGTTCTTTGTAGGAAGGAGAAGATGGGAGATCTTCCAAACATTTACAATAACCTTGGTCTAGACTCGTTTCCTGTTGACTGTATTTAGGTTTAGGCAATTTGAGGGATAGGAAATAAGGATCTGTGAGAGAGAGAGATAATTTAACAAAAAGAAAAACCCACATGCTGAAGTTCATAATGTTTCATAGAAGAAAATTTATTTTTGGCCTTGAAAGAGAAAGCTGCTTTCAATTTTCTGTCATACTAAAGCCATTTTGCACCATCTGGACTACTGTTCCAGTTTTCAGGCAGGAAATATTTTCTTTCCTGTGTAAGATTCATATATTAGTTTCAGTGACCTCTAAAGCTCAGTTATGATACTAATATTGCATAAGTTAGACTAAATATTGACCATCAAATATTGGATTGATTTTCTCTTCAGAGATTCCATTTCTTTGATGTGCAAATTGTTATGTCCTTGCAAGGAGCTTCTTATAGCACTTTCCCTTCTGCTAGTGCTGGAAACAGAACCAGATTTTACCCTGTGGCTTGATCCAAAGCTGCTAAGTATGGTGGCAACCCTGCCTGCTATTTTAGCACTACAGAGGCAAACTTGAAAGACTGAAGATCCTAACAGGATTCTGAGAGATTTGGCAAGAGTAACGGGTGCAAGAACCCAATTTAAGTCTTTATTTACAAATGCAAAACTCAGTACTGGATAGCTTTGGCATATGTCAATGTAGTGTTATTGACTTGAGTTTATTCTATATCAGGGCAAACCCACCTGAAAATGTGCCTTTAGGATTATGCTTTCCACAATGACAGAGAAACAGATCTATCCAGACAAAAATTTTCTTGTATATTTAGACATAGCCCACAGCGTACATCTCCTCATTTGCAAGAGTACAAACATTTGAACTTTGGTTCACAGGATGTGTTGTCTTAATATTTTAAATTAATTTAAAACAAATGCAACAGTTTTATGGCTCCAGATATCACAACTACCATTGATAAGTAATCCTGGAAAATTCACTTAGAGATAAGAGCAGGTGTTCAGATAAGCAACAAAAAAAGCACCTAAACCTTGTGCCTGAATTAGAACAAAGTTTTCCTTACGATTACTTGGGTTTCCTGTTTCTGTTTGGGTTGAATAATCTTTGGGAACGGTTTAACACAACTATGCAGCAGTTCAAGTCACAGAAGCACCTGGGAAACAGAGAACAACAAATTAAAACACCAAAATTAGCAAGTCTTAAAAATCCCATAAAGTTTGTTTGACATCAGTTACGATTTTGAAATGAAAACCTGAAGTGGAAACCTTTCTTTGAGGAAAACCTGCTCACACCTTTCTTTTCTTGGACCAATCTCTCTTCTGTCAGAGCAATGCTGAAAACACCAAGAAACAAATGCAGGATCTCCATAGGTTTTCCAAGGTAAGGGTCTTCGTTCAGTTAAAATATTCTCAATCTCTTAAGCGTGATCTGATCCACTTTGCAGGCTGCATGAGTCCTCTTCTGACCTTGTAAAATGAGTTTTATATGTATAGTTGTCTGCAGCTCTCATTTGCAATGCCAGAGGCAATTTAATTGTTCAATACTTTCATTAGTCCCCTATCGATCTGATCCTTTTCCTCCCTGCTGTACAGAGAAAGGTACATTTCCTGTTGCTATTTGCTACTTACTTAACAAAACCCTCTTACTGTTTCCTTGGCATTTTGATGATATTTGATGCTAATTTTGCCTAGTTGTACTTAAAGCGACATTTTTATTTCATATTTTATTTAAAGCAACCTTTTAAGCAATTTTACCTGGCTCTGCAAGTTCTTTTATTCTGAACCCTTAGTAAATCACTTCTCCCTGCCTCCCTCCCAGCATCTATTAAACCAAATACTAGGCTGGGAAGTGGGAGGTTTTCATTACCTTGCTGGAGGCATTCATGAACTCATATTTTAGCATGCCCTCTAAGGCTACTCTCTAGCACATACTGGGAAGTACAGCACCCTATTAGAGCCATGGGAAAACCCTGGCTTCTTGTTCCAGCCAGGGGTGTTACACGAGATCACCACAATACATTAATTCAGAATACATTCTGTTATACAGAACTAAACTTTCATGGCATAGAGCCACAGCACTCACATTCAGGCATGTCCATTTCTCCATCTGGTGCCTTCTCTCTATTTCATAGAATCATAGAATCATAGAATAGTTAGGGTTGGAAAGGACCTTAAGATCATCTAGTTCCAACCCCCCTGCCATGGGCAGGGACACCTTGCCCTAAACCATGTGGTTCAAGGCTCTGTCCAACCTGGCCTTGAACACCACCAGGGATGGAGCATCCACAACCTCCCTGGGCAACCCATTCCAGTGCTTCACCACCCTCACTGTAAAGAACTTCTTCCTTATATCTAGTCTAAACTTCCCCTGTTTAAGTTTGAAGCCATTACCCCTTGTCCTACCACTACAGTCCCTAAGGAAGAGTCCCTCCCCAGCATCCTTGTAGACCCCCTTCAGATACTGGAAGGCTGCTATGAGGTCACCACGCAGCCTTCTCTTCTCCAGGCTGAACAGCCCCAACTCTCTCAGCCTGTCTTCATACGGGAGGTGCTCCAGCCCTCTTATCATCCTCGTGGCCCTCCTCTGGACTCGCTCCAACAGCTCCATGTCCTTTTTATGTTGAGGACACCAGAACTGTACACAATACTCCAAGTGAGGTCTCACAAGAGCAGAGTAGAGGGGCAGGATCACCTCCTTTGACCTGCTGGTCACGCTTCTTTTGATGCAGCCCAGGATACGGTTGGCTTTCTGGGCTGCGAGCGCACACTGCCGGCTCATGTTAAGCTTCTTGTCCTATTTCTAGGACATTTGCTGACCCCTGGGAAAAGGACTCCTCCACCTCAGGTGAAGAAAGTCCGCACCTTTGGAGACCGTGTGCTCACAGCAACTGGGGCTACACCAGGCTCCCCAGCTCCCCATGGTCACCGTGGGATGCCTCCACCTCTTGTTTTGTGTTTCACTCCAATTCTGTGGCCTTCAGAGAGTAGGACTTTCTTTTTTCAGTTTTCAAATTACAGATCTCATTCACTTCAACAGTGAACCTTTTTTTTGTGGCAAACCATGACAAATCTATACTCTGTATTTTAAACACTTTATTTTTAAATTGTCTATACGTGGATTTAAGAGTCCTTAAATGAGCTGCTGAAGCAGTGACCAGCTGTCAGGCAGGAGCGGAACATGGTTCCAAAGTCCATGTAGCTACTGAGGAACAAACTTGCCCCCTAAGAGCAACTGATCCCCCAAAGTTTGGACATTTCAGACACATTCCCTTCCCTCCCTGTGCCCTCTCTGGCATTGGTGGCAAGGGACAGAGGTCTCTGGGGGTGGTGTGGCCTCAGAGGCCTCTCTCAGGTGTCCCCAAGGAGCTGCATTCCCCCAGGGGAGGAGGCAGCACATGCGTCCACTCCACTTCTGGCTGGAGCGCCCAGGAAGGGCCTCACCAGGACCAGGAAGGCTGGACCTGGTGTTGAAAGAACAAGAACAGTGGGGAGAGTGATTTGCTCTACCAAACCACCTTAAAAGAGATAAAGGTACATACATATGTTTTGTATGCCCTATTTGGTGGCTTACCACCAAGTACTGCAGACAGGGATCAAATGGTACCTACAAGACGTTGCCAACATGTGCTGCAGCTGCTGCTGCCACCAGACACAGTCTCCACTGTGAGATGGACACACGTTTACAGGGACACCATTGTGGGGCCAGTGGTTACCCGTGGATGCAACAGTCTGGTGCGACAGATGCATCACAAAACAGTGGGTAGTGGTAGCATGTCACTGTATGGTAACTGCCAGCAAATAAAAGGGCTGCAGTTGTTTGACAGCATCATGGTGTTCAGGCTGTTTACAGATTTATTAATTTACAGCTTTCAATGAGTTATTGAGACCTATAATTCTCATAGTGGTCTTAAATGTTACCTGGGTGAGAAGCAAAACTGGGACTCTCAACATAAACTTTGAAAGGTGCACTAAGATTTATGAACAGAGGACAGTTGAACTTGCTAGTAAGGAAAAATTGTGCTAAACGGACACATCTGTATTTTCTCATGTCCCCCGGCCTGCACAGAACAGAACTGAAAGTCACTGGAAGTGGCAACATGCCACTTCATCAGCTCTGAATCCTTCTGCCAGAACGAGTCAACTTCAGCCAGATGTTACTGAAGGAAAAAATATGAATAAACATTGACAAGATCAGATCCTGAAATTTAAATTGTTGTTACAAACTTTTTTGATCAGAAAAGTAATAAGGCAGACATGAAAAAGCTGTGGTGGTGAAGTTCTCCATTGCAAAGGCCTTTCCTGATGCTAGTGGAGAATGTCAGCCGAGTTTCTGCCCCAGTTCAGCAGAGAAATCCTCCTGCCAAAGTCCCAGGTTTCAGCATGGAAATCCTAAGTGTCACATGTTATACTACTGAGAGTTTACATGAGTATGGAAACAGCCTGGTTTTCATTTCTGCCTCTTGCCCACACTTCCCAGCATTTCAAAGTTTGTTCACATGGATTTCTTTTCTTTCCTCTGAACCCTCCTCCATGCCATGGTTCGGTGTGAGACAGGCAGAGCTTTGCTTTGCCAGCCCACAGCACAGGCTGGGACACCCAGCACCCATCCTGCCAGTGTGCTTGGACTTCCTTGCCCTGGACCTAGTGCCCCCGGACACCCCGTTTCCCTGCCAGCACACGGTGTCTCTTGGCCACCATGCTGGTGGGCAGTGGGCTGCCCAGGGGCAGAAGCCCTCCCATCTGGCCAGGACATCCCATTTCAGCTCTGGGCTTGGACAGAAATAGCTTAATTCAGTGCAAAGCTCTTTCCCGTGGAAACAATGTCACTGAGCTTGTTTTGGGACAAGTTCTTCATCTTCCTTCAGGGGAACAGCATTCTGTGTGAGCCACAGCCATTTGCAGCTGGCCAAGGGCCCTCCAGCCCAGCCCCATGTTGCAGATACACCACCTCCATCTGGAACCTCGCTGCAAGCCCCTTAATGCCATCCTGTGTATTCAAAGTGAAATGCCAGTAGTCCCCAAGAAACCAAGTGCTTGATGGTTCCAGCATCTCCAATCCTTAGAACAAATACTATTCTCTCTACTACAGCTTGTACAAATGAGGAATTCTTCATGGCATCCAGACAAAAACTGGCATGCTCTTTATGTCTGTGAGAGCTCAGGCTTTTGCATGCACACCTTTCCTTCAGCACCCCGCTGGCCCAGAGCCGGGCTGCATGCATTGCATCACAGGGCTGCTCAGGGCTTCCCAAAACAAGGTCCCAAAGCCCCCACAGACAAAGGCTAGCTGAGGTAACATAGCCCCTGGCTTGCCAAATACCTGGCGCCGAGCATGGCGAGGGTTTATGTTCGCACAGTGGGTTTGGGAAGCAGCTAACTGAGCAGAAGAAATCACCAGGGCTCGTTTGGCACGGAATGAATACCTGGGCTTTGAGTTAAGGTGTCATTAGACCCTCAGGGGCCACAGATGGTGCAGGTTATGTTTTCCCATTTCTGTCCAGTCCACATGACTGGAAGTGAGATGGCAAAACCAGAACTAAACCAAACAAACAACCCAAATAATCACGTCTTGGGGAGGCAGCGCTGAAAGGCAGCTTGGAAACTATCTGTTTTCTAACAGGCCGAAACAGCAGTGCTAACATGATGCTGCAGTCACTGCACACAAGCACCGGGTTTGTAGGAGCACTGAAGTGACAGGGACCAGCTGGGGCACAGGTAATGGGTGGCTCATTATATGAAACTCGTGAATAATCAGAGTAAATGGACCATGCCTGAGAGAAAAGTGAAAACTAAGTCCAGAACATCCAGTGCACTGAGTTCTGCCACACTGACACGCAGGAAGGATCCCCCAGACAAGACTGGTGCAGTTCTGTGCCATCACGCTGGGCACATGAGTCTGGCATGTGAGCAGCTGTGGCGGATGGGAGTACCAGGAGTCCAAGTCCTGCCTGTGGGTGCACAGCTCCTGAGAAAGGCGAAATTATTTACCTGAAGTAAACAATATATTGGTGGCTGCAGCTCACCAAAACAGCGCCTGTCAGACATCTCAAAGTATTTACACTTCAGCCACCACCTGGACTAAAGCATCTGAGCCGAAAGGCAGCAGGTCAGATTTTAGGACATGATGATTTTTCCCTCTCCGAAGAGCACAGGCTCTGACTCCCTGCCCCACACAGTCCCACTTGTTTTTCATGGTCAACAACCACATGGGTGCCAGATCTGTTTTCCTACGAATGCGTCCAGCTTTCTCTGGAAAACATCAAGAAATGGCAAATCCATCATTGCTGTAAGTAACTTGTCTCACTAAGTGCTCTTGCTGGTAAGAATATGATCCTAATTGCTAATTGAATTTCTCTGAATTTACATTCCAGGAAATTGGTGGTTTTGTTGTTATTTTTTCTAATAGATTAAAGAAGCTATTTGTATCTTTTATTTTCCACCTAAGAAGATACATAGGTGCTGCAATCAGACCATTCTTATCGCCACAGTTATCGCCTGACAACTGAAATGGACTGAACAATTTCTATCAGCGCTGATTCTCCATTTTTGTTTTCCATCATTATTTTTCCTAGGATTTGTGGCAGGTTGCTATGTGGCACTGTTCACCCTGATAGTCTTTTAAAAACTATTGGCACTATATTATCACTCTTCCATGTTATCTGAAACTTCTGTGCTGTTAATGGGGAAAAGCTTTCTTAGCAAATTCTTTTAGGAGTTGGGAATTGGTTGGTTGTGTCTGTTGAGTTGAATTTATTCCCTCAGTATGCTTTACCTCCTTAGGGGTTACTAGTGACATCATAATAGGCTACATGTAGCTTAACCTGTTTCCCAAAACAGAAAAAAGGCTGTATTGAAAATGAAGGATTTTTTAATTATTCATAGAAATTAAACAGTTGATTAATTGTCAGTGGGATTCACAGGTATGTGCAACCATTTTTGTTAGCATGTCCCCCAGGTTTTGGTATTAGGTGGAAATTTCAACAGCAGCCAGAAAGTGTAAAATCACTAATCTTATTGAACACTACCAAAGGGATTTGTGTTGCTTTGAGCAGCACAGCCAGTGAATGGGAGACCAAGCAGAAGTGATGCTACTGCAGCTGAGAGAGTCTAAGGGTTGTCAGCACCATGTGCTCAGATGAGAGAGAAACTCATTTACAGCCACAGTCCTCTGGGAGATGAGGCTTAAGTTGCTGGCCCGCAGGCAGCATTCCTTGCCAGCCAAGTAGTCCTGCTGTAACTGCTGAGACAAATACCAGCACTTGTGATCTTAGTTGTATGGCTGGTTTGCAACAATTAGTTTTGGCACGGTGACGGTGAATGCATCAAATGGCAGAGGGACCATGTGTGGGGAGAGGTCAGCTACCAACAACGGCACAAGAAACATTAGATAGTGAAAACTGTCTGCTGGTTTTTAGCTGCAGGAAGAACACTCTGGGAGATCTCACAGCCAGCAGCACTGTGTGAGATGATATCCATGGCTATTGATGTGGTGGTTGCTATGGGAAGGATGTTTTGAGAACAGCATAAAAGGAGGGGGAAGCAGAAAATCTCATTAGAAGAAAGTGTAAGCTGGTTGTATGCAGAGGAAGGTAAGGTCACCAAACCAGAGGGTGCAGTGCAACCTGGCTGCAGCCAGTGGCATTCAGATGGTTCAAGAAAAGGTAATGGAAAATCCCATGAGTGAAAAATTGGGGCTTCCTGAAACCAAAACTGAATGTGTGAGTTACTCTCCCTCGAGGGATGCACTTCAGTGGAGTGGAAGTCCTTGATCTCAGTAGGAGGCATCTACAGCTTCTCTGGCTTGGCAGTGGGGCTGCCCACCAGGAGACAACCTCCCTGGATGGCCCCAGCCAGCTGATTACAGTGCGTGGCAGAAGAATGGATAAAAAATGAACATTTTGTGTGAAAAATGTCTGTCTGGGAGAAAAAATAATTAAAAAACAGAGAGAGAAGATGGAAGGAGGAAAGTTTGAAAGGAAGAAAGAGAGAAGGGATGGAAGAAATGAAGAAAGAAAGAAGCAGAGCTAGTTTCTAAAACCATAACTTTAATAAATAACTGTATAGTGCTTGTAATACCTTTTTAATTTAGCAAATGTGTCTGTTTATAATCAATTTTCTTTGAAAACAAAAAAACCCTTTAAAACCATTAAGATTAATTTATAACGAAAGGATCCCACCCAGAAGAGCACACAGAGAGGTGTGCACTTACAGAAACAGCTCACTCTGAGCATTCCAGCTTGGATGAGCATGAGGCAGGTCCAGTCTGGACACCATGTTGCAAATCTGGTTCTGTGGCTCATTTGGTCAGTCACAGATTTGCAGCTTCTAGTCTGGAGCTGGCTTGTGTCCCACCAGTCTCGAACTTGAACTTAGAATAAGCGTACAGATTTGTCCATTAATACAAACCTTCAGCACGCTGTCTCAGTTTTGCTTCAGTCACTTACCTGGACTGAAGTTGGGGCTTTTTTTGCTTCAACAGCAAAGATCTAAACCAAAATGTGTTATTGCATCAGTCATTAATTCGGCCTATTTCTGTGATAATAATAGGAATCTGGACTCAAAGTGAGGGCTGATAAAATGAAGAGATCCTATTAGCAGTAAAAATTGATCAGGCTTTTAACAGTTTCACTGATCTATTTTAAGATCATATTTAACAACATCAGAGGAGACACAGATCTTTGAACACACATATCTCTGTAAGACCAAACCATTGCTTCAGGCATCAGAAGGATGATATTGCAAGGACAATTAAGTTACAGGGACATTGTGCAAATGGCTTCCTCTGTTTGTTTTTTTTTCCCCTGGTTTATTTTACACATTAGAAAATTTGTGCAAGGCTTGCCCAATATTTATGCAATTGTATATCTGAATATCACATGCAAGTAATGTAAAGAGTGTACCCTGAGGAAGGGAAGCTTTTTCAGTTGTCATGGGTATCATGTAAACCCCATACACAGCAATCAGTTTTTTGTAATCTTTCACTACCATGGATTCTACCCTGACTTGTGAAAAGAAAACGCATTTTGCCAGGAGTGCCACCAGCCCTTTCTGTGAGCAGGTGACAACAAGGGCATGGAAAATGCTCAGAACTTCCTAAGAGAAGTCCTACTATTAGAAACCTCATCCCATGCTGTCCGTTCCACAGATATATAGTTTTTATGCTTCTGAAAGATGTGTAAAGTCCAAAGCCTGGAGAGGATACACACCAGAGTCCATATATATCCAGCAGGCAGAACAGAGATATCTGCTTTTTTGGAAAGTGGAAAAGGATGCCAAGAACAGGAGCAAAGAGCCGCATCCCGCATCTCTGTTAGACAGTGGGAGTATGGGAAAAAAAGATGCAGCTGCTGTTTTTCCAGTTGACTTCTGATGGTTCATTAGTCTACTCCCATAGCATGATTAGATCAGTTGGGCCAGTTCTCTAAAGTGCTCAAGATGACTGAATCAGCCAAGGACCAGTCAGATTATTTCTGCCTTACTGCCATCATTACAGTGCCATAAACGTATCAATTAAAAGAGTTTGCTCTGACAGGCTTCCTGCTGCTACTGATTCAATGGCTCCTATTGTAAAGAAAATCAGCTTGGTGGCAGCCCTGAGGAGATGGTGGCAGCTGAGTGTGGTGGAATGCCTGGCTCAGGAGTCAAGGAATATTTCTCCTTGCCCCGGGCAGAGCACATGTGGCTGTGTGTGATGTAGAGGAAGGGGTGCTATGGGGACAACGCCCCAAGTTTGGGTGGCAAAGTGTTTATTTACCCAAGCAAAAAAAATCAGCTGAGCTTGCTCTGTGGATGCTGCGGACTCCTGAGGAGGCTGGGGGCATCACTCAGCACCCTGGGATGGTCTCCATCCACCTCAGTTAGATTCCATACGGAAGCCTGCTGCCATGGCCCTCTCCCAGGCTGGGATTTGCTGACCAGCTCTTTTTCCTGGACACTCCAGCTGTATGTTGGAAAAGTACAGTCATGCAATAACAATGGTGTTCCCTGGGCTTTTGGGATTTAACTGTGAAGGTCATTTGGTCTTCAAACCTTGCAGGAAAAACCCCTATACCTTTGGACTGAAAAAGTCTCATCTCTACTTCCTGAAAGCAACAAGATCAGTGCTGTAGGACAGCAATACTAGCATAAAAATATTACGTGTTCTCAAATCCTTATCTAAATAATTGTGGATGAGTAAACAGCTTGGTGACCACCTATTAAGCTTTTCAAGAACTGGAAAGCATTTCCAAATACTACATTGAAAAGACTTGTAGTTAAACTGCAGATCTGTGCTCTGACCTTGGGGTTGTGAGATATTAAAGCTTTTCCATCAGTCACAACACCTCAGGAATATTTTGTGTGGGTTAGCTATGATCATGATAATTTGCAAAACCAAGTGCTGGGTGGAACTCCAAAGTTCTGAATACACCATTTATTTGCATCAAATGCACCTGTCTTGAAGCATGCTAGGAGTTTTCCGCAGAGCCTGCAGAGTGGGTGGAATTTTTTTCCGAATGCCTGAAAACTGAAATCCGCAAAGCAATACTCGGAAGAAGGAACTATCAGTGTTACGTGGCTGATGCCCTAAACAAAAACTGTGGAAAGCGACCTCCTATAGAAGAGTGTCTGCTGTAGCCAGGGGAGGTCTGGGCTTGCCGTCCCAGGCTGACTCCAGCTGATGCCTTGCCAGTTGATTGATGCAGTACAAGAAAGCGCTGCTGCATTAACTGTCCATCTGGCTTGAAATTGTTGCTGCTTGTACATCTGGACTACATGGGTCACATTTAAAACTGAACGAGTACTCCTGCCTATTGTGTTGCCCTTCCTTGCAAAGCTTCCTCTGTGTTTCCTCATTCTCCTTGTGCTCAGAATCGGTCCGCTTTTATATTAGATATTTCTGCTGCCTTTTTTATAGTGCACTATGCCAACACAATCCTGGAGCATGAACCCAAGGCTATGTTTCCTAGAACAGACCTGTCTGGTTGTGTTATGCCTGTTTCTCTGCACACTGCAAGCCTTGGGCTTTCAGCTAGGCTGCACAAGACCCTTGGGCTGCTTCACCACTTCATGCTCCTGCATGGCAGACAGCGGCACGAGGGAAGCCCTTGCTGCATACTTGCTTTTTTGATAGCATTAGGTGTGACAGGGACCATCAGCAGCTGCCTAGCACTTGCAGTGCTATTAATACTCGGTAGTATAACCTTTGTTGCTCATTAGCAGCAGAAACACCCAAAGAAGTGCATGTTCTGAGCACGAGTTTGGAACATCAAGGTGTGTTTGAGAACACTGGCAGTAAGAGTAGCAGGGAAAAAAACACAACTGCAACCGAGATAGAAGAAGTATCTTCTTACCTATGGCACAAAGGTCATAATCACCGGATAAGATCTAGGTGTGAAAATAGCAAAATAATAAATACCCAAATGGCAAATATAAAACACAAAAGGATATTGCGTAGAGCTCTCTCTATAGGGTGATTTGACTTCCATTCTCTTCTCCCCAAACCTAAGAGGGAGGAATAATCCTACTTAAAAAGAGTTCACAAAAGGCTTTTTTTTCACAAGCTGCAGTTTCCCAGGGCACTTATTGTCTAGGAAAGTGATCATGAAAAAAAGAAATCCCTAATTCATATACATGAAGATCTTCTATTCACCTTCAGCAGAACGGCAGGAACATCTACAGGCAGGCATCTTGAACACCTCCAGCTTTTTTAATAGGTTCATTTCTACCGTGACCATGCTCTGGAGGATTGAAGTTCATGTTCAACGGATAGCTCCTGCCCTTGTCATGGCCCGAAGAGAAAAAGATACAGCTCAGGACACCTTGAAAAACAGATCAGAAAGCTGTTTTAAAAAACTGTCGCTTTAAATTGGAGTCATCAGTAAAGAGAATTCACATTTGTCAAGAGATAGATATAGTTTTCAGAGGCCTTTTTGCTTAAGGGTGTCTGCTAGAGTCTTACATTTCCTCACATTTTCAGTGTTTCTGCTCACCATCAAGGTGGCAGCAGGCAGCTGTGAATGAGAAGGAGGAGGGAAGGGTTGAGCAGAGCCCAAGTCAGCCACCATAGCGGGAAGGTTCCATCCTCTGGCCATGGACAAGAGGCACAACTGTAAACTCCGGTGAAAAGAAAGCCCCGTTCAGGCTCTGGAGAGGCTGCCCCTGTGGTGTGCCCTCTTCCTGAAGAGAAAGGCATGGCTTCCACAGCCCATGTGGTGAGCATGCAGCATGCCCCAGAAGAGCAACCTCACACAGCGCTCGAGGGCCAGGCTGGTTGTGCAGAGTGCTACATTGCTAATTAGAGGCTGTTGAGGAATGCAAAGCTACAGAGTCTAATTACTGCTAAATTATTGCATCGATCATTTAAAATTAAAGGGTGAAAGGGGAAAAGTATACAATCTTTTTTCGGCAAGTGGGAAAGCATTGAGTTAAACAGATCCAGTCTCTCACCATTACTCTCTAATATGCTGTTTCTTCTGTGTCCACTGTGCAGGTTTAGCTGGAAGTGTTTTCTGGAGGCAGAAAGACATCAGGACAAGTGCATGCAAAAGAAATTTTTTTGGTCGTTGCCTGAAGTGCCATATGTTATGTCTTTTATTCGTGCTATATCAGAAAGAGAACACAGCCAAGGTGTCCTGAAACAAAAATATGGAATCGTAGAAATATCAAGGTTGGAAAAGATCATCGAGTCCAACTGTAAGCTTAACACTGCCAAATCCACTACTAAACCATGTTCTAATACCCACATCTACTCATCTTTTAAACACCTCCAGGGATGGTGACTCAACCACTTCCCTGGGCAGCCTGTTCCAACGCTTGACAACCCTTCAGGTGAAGAAATTTTTTCTCATACCCAATCTAAATCTCCTCTGGTACAACTTGGGGCCATTTTCTCTCATCCTATCACCTGCTAACTGGGAGAAGAGACTGGCACCCACCTTTCTACAACCTCCTTTCAGGTAGTTGTAGAGAACGATAATGTCTCCCCTGAGCCTTCACTTCTCCAGACTAAACAGCCACACGTCCCTCAGCCACTCCTCATCAGACTTATTCTCCAGACCCTTCACCAGCTTTGTTGCCCTTCTCTGGACCTGCTCCAGCACCTTAATGTCTCTCTTGTAGTGAGGGGCCCAGAACTGAACACAGGATTCGAGGTGCAGCCTCACCAGTGCTGAGTACAGGGGGATGATCACTGCCCTGGCCCTGCCGGCTACACTATTGCTGATACAGGCCAGGATGCTGTTGGCCTTCTTGGCTGCTTGGACACAAGCTGGCTCAAGTTCAGCCGGCCGTCAATCAGCACTCCCAGGTCTTTCCAGCCACTATTCCCAAGCCTGTAGCGTTGCATTGGGTTGTTGTGGCCCAAGTGCAGGACCTGACGCTGCAAGCCCTAAACCTTCACTACAAGAGCCCAGTGATTTACTTACAAAGGAATATTCAATATGGAACCAAAAAGTTGGCTACTCCACTTAGAGACCATCCTGATGTCAGAGGACAGGGAGTACTTTCTGGATGAGTGACTGCAGCTTGTGTTGTGTGAGCGCTCTTCAGGGGTGAGTAGCTTTTCAAACACAATCCCTGCCCTTCAGAAGGCAGAGAGAGCTTTATGTTTCCTCCAGTGCTAACTGGGAGTGTGACACAGAGCAAAGCGCTAGTGGGTTTGTCTTCTCTCATGTATAGTACTGTAAATATCAAAGAGCATCCACTCTCTCCAGTCATCCCTCACCACTGAAGTGGGAGCAGGTGATGGGAGCTGTTGCCTTTTTTGTCTCTTGTCTTCTCTCTTTTAGAAGAATAAAATTTCATCCTCTTTTGAAGATGCATCTCAGTGCTTTCATCAGTGGCACCAGAGCTTTCCTTCCCTCATACCATGTCACTGCAATTTCACAGCAAGCAACTGAGAAAAAAATGTATTAATGGCTCTCAGTTCATAGGCAGGCTCTGCTGTGCTGGAGCAGCAGTTCTGTAAAAGGGCTAATTGCAGATAGGAAGCCTGCTGAGTTACACATGCTGAACATGAGGCTCATTTCTCGTGCCTTTCCCTCTCACTTCCTTACTGCAGTGCCTGCCTAGTCCATTCCAGCATCACTAACAGATTTTTGTGAAGGAACAGTTGACGTTGGGGCAAGGGTCTCACTCTGCCTGAACCCTACAGTGAAGGTTTCCCTTTGGTGAAGTACTTCTCCTTTGTTTGCTCAGGTCAGGCTGCTTGGCTTGAAAACCTGCCTTTTGGCTAAACACCACATTTTAAGTACAAGATTCCCAAATCTGCACATGAAGGGTATCCTTAGTTCTCACTAGACCTTCCCACAGAGAAAGTAATTTGAATTTCAATCAGGGTAGAAAATGTGTATATGCCACAAAGCTACTGAAGGCAGGCTGAGAAAACATAAATGAGCTTCATTTTTGTTGCTTTCAAGTTGCTTCTGTACAATCTCTTCAGTTCTTATATTTGCTGTAATCAACATCCATCCGATGGCAATTTGTAGGTAATTGTGCACTACAGTTTGTTCAACATTCACAGAAAAACTGCACATTTCTGAAATCTGAGGTAAAACCCTGCAAATGCTAGAGCTCTGGGTAGAAGATGAAAAGCTCTTAGACCAGGACACTCATTGTACCAGAAAAAGGTACAAGGAAGAACAAACGGGCACCAATGGCTCCAAGCAGCTTTTTACGTCCAGATTATTCCAAAGACAAAAAAGTTCAAAATAGATTCAGTTCTTCAACCCCTGTGGGCTGTCTCAGGCTAAGTCACATCTCCCACATACAACAAAGAGACGTTGGAGAGGTTTTCTATGCAGCCCTTTCCCCTTCCACAGCTACCCTTCTCTCAGCTTCCAGGTGGGTGATGGAGAAACCTATTCTGCTGTGAGAGCAAGGTGTGGTGTGAGGAGGGTGCATAGCATCAGTGGGTGGGTGATTGGGTGTCCTGATGAACCAAAGCAACACAAGAATTTCAACCAGTTGGCTCAGCTGCAATTGCTATGGAAGGTTCCTCTCTTGTCATCACTGTTTCTTTCCACACTGCTTTCGCTTCTCATGCAGCCTCATTCACGCAAAGCCAGGTTTTATTGCAGGAAGGATAACCAAGGTGGAAAATGCCTGGTATTGAATGTTCTGCTGCTTCAACTTTTCAACATTGCCAAGTGTTGAACTGGCTTTGATTTCTGGTAATACCAGGTGAGAGTGGCATTAGTTTGAGCTCTGCCAGGCTGAGATCAATAAAGTCACCTACATCCTTACACATGTGGCTTGTCTCTGACCATACTTGAATAGCTCATTAACCTTGATCCAACTATTCTCCTTGCACAGCACTTTTTAAACCGTTATGGTCCTTCCTCAGAACAGATTTATAGAACACTTCCAGAATCAAAGAGTGGTTTGGGTTGGAAGAGACCTTAAGGATCATCTAGTTCCAACCCCCCTGCCATAGGCAGGGACACCTTCCACTACACCAGATTGCTCAAAGCCCCGTCCAACCTGGCCTTGAACAAGAACAATGTATTTAAATTCATAAAACATTCTGTAAATTTATAGGGCTACCTCACTGGTGAGCAATAATAAACGTACCAAAATCAGTGCAGCCGCCAGACTCTGTGTGGCTGTGAGTGGTAAACCAGATAAGAAAAAAGTATTTAGGTTACGGACAGATAATATGATCTTGGGCAAATCCGCTAAGATGTTATCCTGGGAAGAAAATGGAGCAGCCAGTGTGAAACAGCAATTAATAGGGGCTGAGCAGCACGTGCACATCTTAGGCTGTGGCTGCAATTCAAGAAGGGCATTTTCCCTGCAGCACTTGTCATTGCTGAAAACTTTCAGGGACTGAACAAGTTTAATACCTTGGGGCAGGCTGTGATCTAACTGTTCTCTGCCTCCATGTAAAATGTACTCAATTTCTATGCATAGCCGTTATCCTAGAGCACAGGCTTCCTTTGGATTTATGAGATGGTCAGGGAGAGCATTTTTTGGGGTAAGCCATAAGTGTGACCGATTTAATTTTGAATAATCCACTCTCATCAGACAGATCAGCTATTGCCTTTAGGCTGACAACCAGGTTCTTTTGCTTTGCAGCCAATAATGTTTTAAAGCTTCTTTAACACTCAAAATGCCTAAATCCTTGCATAAACAAACCAACAAAGCTAGTTTGTGAGAAGTCATATTATCCATGGCGGTCTAAACACTCTGCAGCTGAGAGATGCATATGAAAGCTGCTTTGGAATACCTAAACCTATTTAAATCCATTAAAAAGCCTCACAATTAAATTTGCATGCAGCCAGCAACTGCTCTGTCTCTCCCAATTAACAGTGAGCTTAGCAGGCTGGAGAAAATCAGGGCCACATTTTCACCACCTTAATCCCAGTGTCTTTTCTAGATGGGCTGTGGGAAAAGGGCACTGCTGTTAAAGTGCACTTGTGGGAATTTGATGGGGAAAAGTCAAAGCAAGCAAAGTACAGACTCCAAAAAAGCAATGTGAACTAAGTAACCTCTCTGTGAAGAGATGAACTCTGGTCTCCTTCTTAGCCCAGAGCACAAGGGCGGATGGACTGCAGCAGGTCCATGGGGCTGGTGGGTGCCTGGCAATTTGTTTGGCACAGAGCTGATGGAGGGAGGGTGTTTCCTGGGGTGTGGTCAGCATGGACGAGTGGAGAGGGCAGCAGGTCAAGTACCAAAGAGCAGAGTTTTGCTGATGGGAACCCCTGGTCCAAGAGCAGAAAAAGCCAGATGTTAACTGGATTCCCAAAGCGCCTCCAGCAATCAGTGCTTCTCATTAAAAGGCCGATGATGGCAGAGGTGTCACCTGGCAACTATCTGTCTTTAGAGACAGAGCGGAAACATTAGCTTTGCCATGCAGATTTATGGTCCCACCTGTCCCTGGGTGCAGATGATCCTTCTTGAAACAGATGGCTGCTGTGGATGGATAAATTGCCAAAGGCTTTTCTGTCAGGGTTAGAAAAAGCACATTTTCCTGTAGCCGCACAGAAATCCTGGGGTTGGTTAAACAGACATTTCTGTCTGCTTCCACATATGGGCTGGTGCCATGCGTAATGGCAGCTGTGTGTTCCCAAAACATTTCCGTGCAATTAGGTTGCAGGGAGACAAAAACAGCCAGCCCAACTTGCTTCTCCCTTACTCTGCTCAAGCCTCAGGGGCTTGCTGTGTGCTGACACCAGCCTCAGCAGAGATGCTGCTCAGGCGGCTTGCAGCATTTTCCAATTGAACCTTGTTTCCTAACTCCTGGAGCAAGGGAGTCGTCTCCATCCCTGTCCCCAAAACCTTTTCCTGCTAGTATCCCTAGAAAGTCAATCAGGGTGTCACTGAACATGGGAGGGTGCATGAGGCAGGGAGGAAGGTTCTAGGTTTTAGGAGCATATTCAGAGTAGATTATTCTGGATTTCATTCAGAGACAAAAAAGACAAATAACACACTGCTTTGGTCTGAAAACCACTAACAACTAACGAAAGCTCAGTGGCACAGTCTGTATTCAGAAAAATCTGTGAATTTTAGAAGTTGTTTTCACAAGAACAAAATGTAACAAGTTATCTTTTTGAGAAACAAGACTAACCCCACCTTGACCTATCCGTTATGTGTCAGAAAATATTTTATGCTTTTATCCAAGGACATCAAAGTGCTGCTGCGCTCTGTATTGTACACTGTATTCCGTTCAGTCTCTTGAATGCCCTTTGTGTTCTCCACTGCTCCAAGTAGATGTGAGCTGACGTGCAGCGCTGGCTGCTGAGTGTGTGCTTTGCTAGTGATTCATACAGCAAAAATACAGTTTGGGCTTTGCAGGGTGAGCTCTCTGCTCATGCCAGCCAGGCACAGCTCCCTCCCCTCTCACTTGGCCAGCCCAGATTTCATGGAGAGCGACTGGCTGCAAGAGGATGGTGGAGGAGGAATACAGGCTGGCAGCTAGAGGTGACAAAGACTGTCACCAGCTGGTGGCCCTTGGTGAGCTGAGAGCAACTAAATGGAAAGAGAAGCAAAACCACTGAGTATCAATGGTCTGAAGAACTCAGATAACTGCAGGCGCTATAGCTTTAACTACGATCAGCTTAGATGCTTCGTATTTCTTTTCCCACTGTAGGAGGCAATAATATAAACGTTTATCTTTTCAGGCAGTTCTGTATTTTTAAATAGTCATAAAAGATCCTTCAAGAGCTTTTATCCTTTTAACAGGATTAGAATTAAGCAGAGGTAGGATATATCTCTTTTTTTGGTCTCCATTTCCTGCCCAGTTATTTTTTCAGATGAGCATAGAAGGGTTTTTTATAAGCAATTGTAATGAAGTTGTTATAATGCTGGAGTACATTCATCCACGCAGCTTAAAGTGCTGATTGCTGTGGATTAAATATTCAGTGGTGGAGGTGTTAAATTTCTTTCAATAAACTAGATCAATGATTATGAGTCCTCCAGCTGTTCAGAAATGATGCCAGAACACAAAGTTTTAGCAGAAGAGAGCAAAGAAAATGTGTGCTGGCATGTGTATTTGCTACGTTGTTCCTTCAAATTCTCCAGGCATGAAATCATTACATGTCTAATGAAGTGGCAATTACAAGAGCAACGGTCTTTATTAGTCCCTGTGGCACTAAGGGTATTTCTAGATACTTTTCATCTCGTGTTTCACAGATTCCACTGAAACTCAAGGTGAATTTCTGAAGTTTTTCCACTGACTTCAAAGGATCAGCGTTACCTCCAGCAGGGCGATGGCTGGGGTGAATTCTGGGCACCCGTGTCCGAGAAGCTGTGTGTTTGACTGCCTCGTGAGCAGCAATAACACTGCCACTGTGGGTACAATTTGTGGAATATATTACCAAAGCAGCGTGAAAAAAATGCTCTTAGGTTTTACAAACTGATACTAGAGCTTTCAACTAGGACAAGGAGGGCTGAATTTGCACTTCAAACACCAAACCATGCCCTTGGATATATTTGCCAAGCTCCTTCAGAAGTTAATAAGGACCGTGAAATTAAAGAAGATACAATTTAGCTTAACTGTGTCTTTCTAACTACGCTATTTAGATGGCTAATGCCTTTTTTTGTGCCTATTTTACATCTTCTACAACCCAGTTTTTCAAATGAGTTTCTGAATGTTTCAAGCTGAGGCAGCTTAAGGAGAGGAGGCAGTCTGGGAGCTTCTCCAACAAAAGTCTCTTAAAATAATGGATACCAACAAATTTAACAATCTCAAATATCCAGGTTCTTCAGAGACTTTTGAAAGAGAGTTTTGGTGTCCAAAACCTCATTTTTTATTAATTAAGCTACTTCATTCAGTAAAAAAATCAACTGTATCTACAAACTTTGTCTTATCATCATGCCTAAGAGTAAACTACTTTTTTTTTATGTTATGACTCTTTTTTAAAATGTTCCTGATTGATTGAAAGCCATCAGCTTTGTGTGGAGCGAAGTTTTCTCTCTGTGTCTTATTTATTCCATCTTTTTAAAACAGTATTTTGACTGAAAACGGATTGGTAAGATTTTCAATATAAACACAGCTCTAAAGTAAGTTTGATTTTTTTAATCAATATTCTCATATCAATACTAAGAGCCATGGGAAATGATGACTGAAGTATTTCTTTTTCATTTCAACCCTTTAGGGTGGGTGTCAGATATTTCTAAACGCCTGGAATCATGTGGCAGGCTGTGCCCAGCTGTGAAACAGGGAGAATGGGTTTGTCTTCTACAGAAACTTAATTCCAGTGAAGGGTTTTCAAAAGCAGATGCAGGTCTAACCCTATAAATACAATAACAAGCACTTCTTTCATCAATCTGTTTAGAGACAATTACATTGGCTTATATTGCCATACTGAATAGACTAAGGTCAGTTTAGCTTTGTCTAACTAAATAGAAAAATACACATTAAAATAAATCAGTTTGATGATCTGACATAAACTGAGAGAGTGCAGGAAGATGCCAAAGCAGAACCACAGTGTTGCCTTTCTTTATCCTGCCTTGCTCTGGAAACAGGCATGTGGGACGTTGGCACACACACTATGGAGGCTTCCGTAATGTGGGGCAGAAACAAGAGCAGGAGCTCAATTCTCACTATATTTTAAACATGTCTGATCAGCAAAAACATGTTTTTAAATAAACTTTTGCTGCAGACTTTTTGTTTTCTTTTAGACATTTTTCATCATGATGGTAATGCACCACTTCTTTCCTTCCTCTCTGCCCTTCTCTGCCTTGGTTTTTGGGGTTTCGAGAAGCTGCTGCTGCTGCCAACAAACCTTGCAATGAAGAGGATGCAGAATGACTCAGCCTTCCATGAGACATGGGAAAGTGGGAAGAAACAAGCATAGCATGCATTCAAAGGAATAGAGGGAAATATATAAATAGTTCCATACTATAAACTATACTGTAACTATAAAGCACTTTTACAGTGCTTGGATGCTTGAGGAGCTGCCACTCACCGCCGCTGGCGACATCTGCCCATTAGTGTTTTCTGGAAGGTGAGTTGTCACTAATGCCTTTTGGCTTCTCTTTCCCCTTACATGCAAGGACCACTACTGTGACTGTTTACAGCTGTCCTCACACATTACAGCTGACTCTGAGGAGAAATTGTGTGATGCTGATGATCCAGGTAAGATTTTGAGAACAGACCTGATGACTATGCCTTGCAACACTTTACAGCCTAAGACAGATGAATATGACAGCAATGATGAGGTTAGAATTTTAGGGGGGCATTCTTGGTGCCAGAAGAGAGAAATAAGATAACCAAATTTCAGCTTCTCTACTTCTAAGCAAATTCCAGTCATTTGAGGTATTCCAAGGGGGAAAAAAAATGTGCAATAAAGAAAAAAATGAGATTCATGGATATTAAACTTGTATAAAACTTGATATTTTACTACCAGGAAAAGAACAGGAGAAGTGTTGGTGGTTTTTGGTGGTTTTTTTTTTAGTTTTTAGGCAGGTCAGACATTCATTCGTCTTGTCGAAGGTGAGTGAGAAATGTCACCCAAGTGACATTCTGTTCTAAAGTGCAATTGAGTAAGTCTGCAGATGTCTCAGGTGGCAAAAATACCCCTCATATATACAAAGATACCTGATCATTGATTATCTGAGTTTCAGAAGCAGCAATAGGACCCATACTAGGACTTGACTTCACAGGGCTTGTTCCTATGCATCTGTCCCCAAAGGCATTGTGTCTACCAGTGCAGCTTGCCAGCTCAGCACATGATCAATTCACAGTGATTTTCCTCTGTGTGAAGTCAATAAAAAATTTTCAGCTCTATAAGGACCATAAAGCTAAGGGTACATATATAGTCTAAAATAGGAACAGTAGGGGTACATGGAATATATATGTAGCATAAACTTTGGCACATAACAAAAAAGCTCTCCACTATAAATCTGGTGGAGCTTGGTGCTGCTAGACTGTAGCGAAGCTGTGAACTGTCCTAAATAGCACAGAAGGAAAATAACTTGTCTAAATGTGTGGAAGAAGTCTAGTCAATTCACATCTATTGCTTAGTTGTTCAGTAAAGCTGTTGCTTTCCCCCCAAGAAATGAGTTTTCCAGCAAATTCAAATGCTAAGATCACTGATTTTCTATTGTCTTGCCAAAATACTAATTCACATTTACTTAATCTAGCATAATGGTACCCAGTATTGCAGCTCAGTGAACAGCCATAAAATATATACACAGAAAAATGAGAATGAGAGCCTATTCTCTTAGAGGAAAATAGAGTATGTGATACATCTTTTTAGAAAGCCACACTATGAAGCTTTCCTTTTAATAGTGTAGTCAATTGACAGCTCCTTTCTGGAAGTAGGAACACTGTCGCCTTTCAGGGTTCACCTCACATCTCTATAGCCATAGAGACCATAACAATGTCTCCTTACAACTATTTTATCTATTCTTATCTGCTATCTACTTATTATCCTGAGCTCTTGGGTTATAGAGCAACTTAAGGTGGAAGTGGTCCCTGGAGCAATGTAACTTGGATCAGGTTGTTCAGAGCCTTGTGTAGTCTAGTCGTGAATATCTCCAAGGGGGGGGAGTCCACAACTCTTCTCTGCAACAGGTTAATTGATGATCTGAATCTAAAGAGGACTAGGTAAAGTTTTGTGCTGTCGTTTATCATTTGCCCTCAGCTTCTCTGATGGCTTTGTCTCTGTCATGTGCATTACGCTAATGTGGTTTACCTTTCCTCTGTCCCTGCAGCCCAGGGCTTGGATAAGCCACCATGTAATGTTGGAGCCCTAGAGCATTTTTGTTGTTGTCTGCCATCCTCCTCAGTCTGATGGCACATATGTGCCATCGGATGCAGTGGTGCTGAGGCACTGGGCAGCAGCTGAGAGCAGATGGGCACACCGACCTGGCGTGGTCCATTTCCTCTGCATGCTCTTGTGCTAAAATGAGCCATTTCAGCTGGCAGATTCAGTGCAAAGGGAGGCTGAAACTGAAATTGAACTGTGGAGCTTTTTTCCCAGGCCATGAGAAAACATGACTTTGGTTTTAATTTCTTAATATCAGAATCTACTTCTCAGCCTTGTTAGACCGCAGGCTGCAGAGCCAAGATGTCTGTTGCAGCTGCAACCGTGTGGTCCAACACGCTCCAGCTAGGAGGAATAGCTTCTCCTCAGAAACATTAGTACGTATTGGTGGCAATGTTTGGCAGCTGTAGGAAGTAAATCTATTGTTGCTGCAGAATAGTTGCTTCCTGAATAGAGTGGCAATAGATAGGAAAAATCCCACTGTGCTTTAATAATCCCACAGTTCAGAAAAGCCACCTGGATCTTGTGATTAAAATACTGATGAGCCTGGTGAATTAATGCAGTGATGGTACAGCATTGCCTTTCAGCGTTTAGCTTGACTGCTGTGTCTGGTGTATTTACAGTGGATTAATCCCCAGACTTACAAATGAAACCAAGTTCCCTGAGGCAATGTATATGTGTGATATTTTCTTTTAACAAAAGATGCTGAATGTGATGAAAACAGCTGGCTGTACCTATAGATTGGGGAGGCACACAGTGCTTTTATTTACTCTCCAGGTGTGAGCAGCATGCATGGCCAGCGGAGTCCTTACTAAACAACATCCCGTATTATGTGTTATGAATGCAACAGTCGAAGAAGCTTCATCACATTCAAAACTTGAATCCACAGCAGCCTGAAGCCTGTGTTGGTGTATCTGATACCATACAGCTGACTTCCCAGGGGAGAGCTGGACCTCGTCCAAGAAAGGCTTCAATAACACAGGAAATGGAAGGAAGGATAAGAAATAAAACAGTGCTGTGAGCAGACTGTAGAATACAGATCTTCAGATAGTGTAAATTCTGCTGGCACCACAAATGTCAATGGCTCATCAGGAACTTTTCTTCCTCCAGACCCAGCTAGAACAGAATAATGATTGCTTTCTAGTAAGTTTTTATTTACTGCAGGCTAGATTCAATCACAGAGCTGAATGATAATGTGAAGGTAGAGTTACAAGATTTCTAGAAAAAAACCAATTTTTTTACATAGGCTCTAATTCCGTACAGTCAACCATAAACTGTTCCATTTTTAAGGCATAGACCAGAGGGAAGAAGAGAAAAAAGATACAAGATGTCCCTGTTTACTGTCAAAGCAAATAATACCACATGCAGTGTTGAAAATTACCCTAGATCTTACGCAGGATACAGATAGTTCAAGGGAGAAAAATCTTCCAGATTATCGCTACTTTGTTCTGCCTTCTTCCCACCTCCCGCCCCCAGAAAAGCTCAGAAAAACCATTGAGATTTCTGGTGCTTGTGTCCCCATGTAATAACCCATTACTTTAAAATCTCCAGAGACTAGGGCTGCTTTAGGAGCAGACCTGCAAAACTGGCATTGTGTCACATTGCACATCAGATGGTTGAAAATGCATCAGTCTGTGTGCCTGGCAGCACGTGACAGTTGCCAATACTAGGATGCCATTAGTGTGTTTACAAGCTGTCTTTTCCATTTGCCTTTTTGATATCTGAAGGGGTGAACAGAAACTGGAATTCAGAGCAGAGGACTCAGGGCAATGCCTTACTGCAACACAAGGAAGCTCTTCAGTGCTTCAGTTTTCCCACCATTATGTGCAGTAGGTAAAATATTGCTAGTTCCAAGTAGTACGGTAAGAACTGAATCACGTAAAGTGTTTGTGCATTTCTGGATGTAAAGTACTGTTAAGAACACATTTCTTGACAGCATTCACAGTCAGCACTCATCTTTTTTAGTGATGACAGGCTTTTGCATAATTCAAATGGTTCCAAAACATCCTTGATAGCAGAGGGTACCCCACTGTGTTCTACCCAACTTGCTGGTCCAGGAGTGTCCTATGTACCTGGGAAATGATATGCCGTTCAATTTGCTGTTTCTATTTTGCCCCTCCTGAGTTTTCAGTTGGCTCAGGGCACTTCAAGGTTACCCAGAGTCATACAAACAAGAAGTTGTGCTTTGCATCAGGAAGCTCTGAAGGTCAACTTTCAGCAAAACGTATGGATAAGCCAGTAAAAAAATTAAAATAAAAGCTTTTAGAAAGGTCAATAAACTGCCTTTATGCAGCTAGGAGTAGAATTTTAACCACAATTAATTTTTTTCCCCATGAATTATTAACATGTGCCATAAAAATGTTATAAGCAGAGGACAAACAGGACATTCTGTGAGAATTTCAGAGCTTGATATTTTCACCTAGAAACCAGAAACAAAACACTTTCTTCAACAATACCGCTATTAAAATAAGGCCAACCATTTAAGCTATGAAACAGAAAGAGTTATGGTCTCTTACAGCTACTTAAAAAGCCCAAAGAGATTGAAACAGGCCTGCTCATGTATCAACAACAAAGTTTATCATTTTCCTGTCATGACCAAGAATTAAGACAAGTACTTAGGAAATTAATCAGACAAACCATTTTGTTATATAAATGTCTTGTCCTGAAACTACTTTTCTAAAATACAGAAAGAATACAGCTCTGCCAGAGATGAACATTTTCTTTTTACAGACTTGACTCCTATCTTAAATACTCCTAATGAAGAAAAAATGAAATTTTCCTGGAAAATTGTTTCAAGCCATGTTTACTGGACCTCAGACTCAACAGCAGGGGTCTTGCTTTGCCTTCTTGTTTTCTAATAGGCTGTGCAACACAGCTGTTGGCTTCGTATTGGTACAGATATTGTTTTAAAGAAGCCGTGTATGTAGGATTTATCTGTTCTGTAATGTTCTCAGGTTTGCCTGATCCTAGGGCAAAACATAAAGAACTCCAACAGTAACCTAAAGCAATTAATGAAGGAACTGGTCCTTGCTCCAGCAGATCTTCCCCTGGCCAGCTCTGCCCAGCAGAAATCTGGCTGCAGGTTTCCTAACTCCCAGTTAGAAGAAATCGTAACCTAGCCTGAGTAACACACTCAGGAACAGCCAGAAGAGAAACAAAACCCTTGGCTAATACTGCCAGCTGCTTTTCTCCTGTAAACTCCAGTTTATCTAAATGCCAGCAATGTCTTTCATTCTTGAGGCTATTGATTTTCCAGCTCTCACTGGTACCTTGCCCTTAAGTCCATCCAGGCGGAGAATTACTCTTAAGAAAAGAGAGAAAAGATGGGCTGCAATTGAAGGCAGCCACCTGCATAACCCCTCAGGTGCTGCAGACTTGAGCAAATATCCTCAGTTAGTTATCAGATTTTAGGGGACATAAGTAGCTATGAAGAGTGCAAATGTGGACATTTGGTGAGGCCATTAGTCCCCTTTCCCCATGGGGTTCAACCTTAAATTTGTGATCAGCTTACAGATCCCTGAGGTACGCTATGTGACTCAGTCTGCAAAACGTGAGAAAAGGCTTTGGACCCAAGTCATGCCAGCCTCCTTTCTAGCTCAGCCTCCTGCACAGTGAGGTCCCCACCTGGGGGATTGGAAGCTTTGGAATGCTTGATTCAAGTACCCTATAAAACCCTAGCCCTAAGCTGAGTGACAGCCCACAGACTCACCCAAAGGCGCATGCACTAAAACTCCTCAGTTATCACCATCAGCCACACTGCTGGTGGTGGTCAAAGTCCTCCTAAATGAATGAAAACCTTCTGGGCTTCACGTTTTGTTTTGTTTTGTTTTGTTTTGTTTTGTTTTGTTTTGTTTTGTTTTGTTTAATAATCCTCACAGAAACCATAACTTGTCACAAACTCTACCAAGAAAGAAACACAAAGCCCTTCCCCCCTAAGATTACCAGCTGCTTACCACCCCCTGGGCATGGGAGGCTGCACCCCCAAGCCATGGCAGGGGCTGTCTCCTCCAGGGCCTGGTGGGTGAGGGACAGCCCTAGAACAGAATAGAGCCAAACACTTTCAGCATCTTGCAGGGGAATAACTGTGATTAGGTTTCCTGTGGAGCCTATGCAAGAAATACCCCCAAAAGCAAAGAAAACAGGTAGATGATGATGCAAGTTGCACCATGGCCAGGCATCTGATCTGCCCAGGCTGTCATTGAGGTTCTATTTGGTCTTAGGGTTGGGGTTAGCAGATAAAAGAATGGCAGAAGGCTGCAAGGGGATGCAAGCAGAAAGCCAGGGTTGATGACAGCCAAGGGCTTTGCCCACCTTGCAGGGAAGGGCATGCTTCCTGGCTGTGGGAAGGTGACCGAACTGATTTCCTCTTAGGGCTGGAGAGGATGGAGAAGGCATGTGTTAGCTTAGGCCTTTCTGCTGTTTGATCGTTTGAAGGTCTCCGCAGGTTGTGATTGAGCTGTGACTAGCAGTGGTGTTAAGCTTAGAGCAGAATGTGGAAAGTATTTCCAGAAGACGGGTGAGGGTCTGCTTCTTTGGAATACAGTGAATGATGAAGAGGTCTGGTATTTTTGGACCCAAAGTTTATTGCCTGAACACTAGTAATTCAAAAAGTATATTCTATATACCTTGACATTTTTGTCTGTTCTGACTCCAATGGTTTGTAATGATTAGAACTGACAGATATATCGAGTAGAAAAAGAACAGATCTGTGTGCTGTGCAGCTAGAACATACCGTGGATGTAATTATAAGCTCAACACCTGCTGCTTAAGTGATTGTATTAATCTGATACAAGCAATGTTAGAGTGGCTAACAGAAATGCACAGAGCAGGGGATTTCTAAAGGCGGTGCTTGCCAGGAGTAGCAAGCAGTAGGTGCAGGAGTAGAGACAGCTCTGCAGTGAGTCAGGAGGGTGGGGAGGAGGAGGTGGACAGATGCGAAGCAAACACCCATGGTGTCCTGTGGGGAAAGGTGAGACATTGCTTTCCAGAGAGGGTTTGAGGGCACCTGGACCATGCGGGCATCCCCGATGGTCTCCAAAGTGGGGTGTGTGCACTCCAAGGCTGAGCAGGACAAGCCATTGGGGTGCAGGAAGAAAATACTTTTTGTACTATAAATTAATTAAATTTAACAATAAAATAAAAATAGCATTTTTTTCACCTTTATCTCATCCTATTTTAATTTCTGTTTTTATGTATGTTTTATAATGTTCATACTATATTAGTACAGTTGTATATAATTTATAAATAAATATACGTATTTTGGAGGTACATGCTCAAAATTATTTTAATGCTCTGCTTTCTCACTCATACAACCAATCCTGACAGCAAACTTAAAATATAAGGCTCCTGTGATGGCCTGAGCAGTGTCCATATTTTACAACAAATGTTATAGAAACAAACAGGCATGTGACCTGCTGGTGCCAAATCCATGATATCTATAACTGGTACTGCAATTTCTATTGCAAAACTATATCCATGATTTACATCCTCTGAAAGCTCTGCACTGGGTGCTGCAGAGGGCAAAGGGACTCTCTGCCTGTGTGTAAGGAACACAGGAAAGACAACCACAATGACAAAAACCATGTGTCAAAACTCAAAAGACCTTTGAGAAAAATTCTAGCTCATACCGGAGATTAAAAATTGGTAAATGTATCACTGGGGGAGTAGGGTCATTTTCTGCAGGGGATGGATGTGCACTGACAGCCGTGGTTGCTGCAGCAAGAGAGCCCAGCTGCTGGGACCCACTCATGGACTAGTAAGCCACGGTCAGAGCCTTCGCAAATCCACAGTGCTGGAGGAAAAATAACCATCTTATTTTTAAAAATAAGTGCTTCTTGCAGGATTGCAGCATTTTGTGTTGCCAGCCCTATCACCACCGCTGGCAATTCCTCCATCTTTTCCTACAGCGATATTGAGTGGAATAATTCAGTTGTCTGTAGTGCCTCAATCAGTGTCAGTAATTCTCTCCCAAATGAGAAAAACTGTCTACAGACTTCTCTTCTGCCTCTTTCGCACCCGTCAGCCCAATATTTAAGTCTTTGTGAAAAACATTTTTACACTGTTTCTGATGGAAGCTCTTCACTTTTTTGCTCTTCAGCTGGAAAAAACTACGAGGGCAGTACCAGCAACATCAGTGAAATTAAGCTAGCTATGACAAGTTCATGAGCTAGCTATGCATTTTTGTACTCCACTTTGCACTCCTCATATCACAACAGCTGACACCACGCAAGCATCTCGTTTGTAATTTTGTTAGCAGATAAATCTTCACAAGGGCTCCTGCTCTTACTCTCCCTTTCCCAGCAGATAAAATGCAGATGAACTTCAGTGCCTGATTTATAAATTTTATTCTCCCTATGGAGCCAGAAAACAGTAGTCACATATGAGAATCTCTTGAGATGATACAGATGAATTGAAAATGTGCTGCCCAATTTAATAGGATTTAATTCTGCAGTCACTATATTTAATTCAAGAAATAAATAGTTTTTACCTAGCTTTCTTCTATTAATAATAGGAACCACAGAAACATCTCACAGTCCTGTCTAGAAAAATTAAATTAAGGCTTTTCAGTTGAAGTAGATGATGCTTACAGTACAGAAATAGACTGTTTCTAGTCAGCAGGATTAAAGGAAAGAAAAGCTCAGCAAGAATAAAGTTGCACTGCAGAGTTATCTCTATCTAGGCAGCAGACTGTAATTTCCATAACTAGAGAGAAAATTCTCTTCTCACCACTGCTTTGGAGGTCAAAGACCCATTTTTAAATTCCCTTATCTTCTCTTTCTTTTCCTTAATTCCCTCACTGCCTCCTTTTCTGTGCTTTATTTGAGAATCGAAGGACAGTGAAATGTAGGGCAAAAACCAGACCCAATGATTTTTTTAGTATTTTTAGTTGTCTAGAAAACAGCTTATTTTTTAAGTGCAAATTTAACACAGGGGAGGAGAGGAAATGCCCTTTAACTGTACTACCTATTGCAAGCCATGGTTGCCAAGGATGTCTCTCGGTAACTTAAGATCAGTATGCGACCTGTTTTTTACTACAAGGATTGGTCCTGTAGATCTCACTACCTTCTCCTCACACTCCTTACTGCCTTCCTTAAGCCAACACTACCTTTGCCCAGCCAGCTGCTGAAAATTAACCTGTCAATAGCTGTTACAATAGTAAAGATTAGCTCTGAGTCGGATAAACTGTGGGATCCAGATCATTTTCTGGCAATGTGAACACTGGTACCAGTTCGAGGGACACCACAACATGTGGTGAGTGGCAGGCTGAAAGGCGACAGAGAGAAGATAAAACCACCTCTTTTGATACTAGCCCACCCTTAAATCAGCTTTAATACAGGACAGAGCTGTACCTTCAGCCAAGCAATGTCAGCGCAGTCATGGAGCTTCCCCATCAAAGCCATGGTTTGCACTGGATCATTTCCTATACAGCATGTTGTAATAGGTGTCTGCTCTAACCCAGGCAATCACTCGTCCTGAATATAGTGAGAGAAGAAAGCTCCATTAATGAAATATGTAAATTGTAAAATAGTGCCACTGATTTCTCTAGTCTTCCATTCAAAATCTCAAGATGAGGAAGACGAAAAATTAAGCAGTAAAATCCTATGGAAATACCAAGGCAGAGCCAGGTTTACACCCCTGCTTGAAGCAATGGTGTGAAAATGGACAGTGTAAGGTATGAACGTCACGGCTTGTCAAAAATCCACTGAGATTAAGCAGATACTGTAGGAGATTAAATTTTTCTCGTTAAGGTAAAGTTACAGGGGGAAGTTGTGGCAAAGCAGGCTGCCACTGGCTCCCTTTCCCCCGCAGAGCAGCCACACAACAGAGAATTTTGTCCCCTGGTAATGAGACACAGCACCCTCCATTGCACTGTGGGGGATACCCAGGATGCCCAGGCCCTCTATGCATCCATCATTGTTGTTATTATTAGTTATTATTACTACTATTGCTGTAACTATTATGATGCTGTATTTTTAACATCTCAGTCCTCAGCAAGTAATTAAATAGTATCTTTGATAACATTTTAATATCAGTACCAATTTCAAAAGAACAAACACAGGAGATGTTCAGTTTTTACCCTTCCATGATAAGAAAAAAAAAAAAATCTCAAGAAATTTTATTTATTCCTCCAAGAGCATCATTGTTGGTTAGGCTATTCAAGTACAGAAAAATGGGGGCCAAATACTCAAGCATTTCCAGTTGTGAGCATATAAAATAATCATACTTTTGATGGAAAAGATGTTACTGAATACCTACAGTGAGTGCATACTTAGTATCTTAAAAACTAGTTGCACACATTTGTTTTTCCCCAAATGTATATGCATGTGGATAAATATCAAAATATATAAGACATTAACTACAATATATACACATATCTAGGAGAAATATCTATGAACAGAACATAATGAATAACACATCTTTTAAATACGTGCTCAGTGATAAATGTATTTATCCTCATGTCTTGCTATCCAAGTATCTTATTCAATTAATATACCACTGGCTTGCCAAGCTGGCATGTTTTTCAACTAGAAACTCAAACAGAGTTTATGGACTCTGCTTCATTAATCTATTTAGGGATGGTACGGAGCACCAAGAAAAAGCAGAAAGGAGAAAATCATCATAGCAGCCTTCAAGTCTGACTATTTCTGCCTTTGCATTTGGTTACAGCTCAGGGCAAGCCACTGCGCAGCCTCCTGACCCAGCTCCAGAGGGGCTGAGCAAGGGGCTGACTCTCTTCTTGCCCCATTTGGGGTGCTGGTGTTGCAAGCCTTTTTACTTGCTCAGCTTTCCACCCTGTGGATGGTGAAGCCATGATCTGAGCTAATGCCACCCCTTTTTTTGCCAGAACATGTTTTTGCACATCTGTCTCCATCATGGGAGGAGGCAGAGCCACCCAGGAGGAGCTGTGGCACCGCAGCTTGGCAAGAGCACCACAGGGGCAGGGGAGCCAACAGGGACCGTCACTCTCATGTACCGATTAGTGTCGGTTCTCAGGGACCACACTCACTGCAAGCCCTTAGGAAGCCAAGAGAAGACTAGTTTTGCTAACACTTGTGTTATGTTTGGCACTGAAATAATTAGAGGAAATGAAGATGGAAAAGCAAAATATTATAGTAATAACAGGAGAAAACCATGCTTATGAAGGCTGGCTGGGGAACTCCTTTGCATTTACCAGCAGTTTTTAAACATTTATAAATTTTAAACATTTAAAAATTTTTAAACATTTAAAAATATTATATTGTGATTTCTATATACTAACCGAACCTCTGCACTTCTGCACAATTTTTGCACAGTGCCTTTAATGAAATTCCAACAATGTTATCTGGGACTTTCTGTGCATATTCAGCTGTGATTGACTCACAGCTCCTGGGAGTCTAGAACAAAATATATGCATGGCAGTTTTCTTAGCTCTTAACTTAAAGCAGGGTTACAGACACCTCTGTGTGTTTGCATCAGTGTGATTGAAGATGAATGCAAAAAGGACTTTATTCTTATGCTAGATGTCACCACTATAAAGACACCACACACTTGTTCTGAAAAGAAAAGGAGGACTACATGGCATATTTGTAGGTTAAGTTCTGAGCAAAAGAGGTGTTTGACAGAGGTTTACACATAGCTGTTGTAAATTCTGCTTTATCCCTGCTAATTTTGTCTCTGTTTTCAACTAAATAATAAATCCCAGCTGAATGTCTGAATCCTTAAATGCTGACAGGACTTGCTGAGTGGAATAACTACTAAGGTCGTCCATGCTGCCAAAGTGAAAAGCAACTCCTTTATTCTGCACAGCTTAATCCCCATCAAAGCCTCCACCCCAAAGCCCTTTTGAGGCCCATTACAGACATTGTATTGCTTGAGTTAAGGAAATTTCACAGGACCACATTGTTAATCAGATGCAAATATGGGCAAAGAGCTGGGAACACCAATCCCGTCCCTCACTAACACACCTCCCAGGGTAGAAACAGATGTGCCCTTTGGGCAGTCCATGGGGAAGGATGGCTGCTTTCAAAGCAGGTCTTCTCTTCTTTCTGGGTCTCAGAGAAAAGCAGATCAAATGTAGATGCTGCCTTCTGCTCTGTTCAATTCGTAGAAAGCTGGGTACCAGCCTGGATGTGAACCATGTGCAGACCACCAGCCTTTCCTCCTCCACACCCAAGTTTTCCTTGGCCAACAGCTTTGCAAGAGAGACCCAGGGTTTCAAACTGGTGAGTCTCCAGGGTCAGACTTAGTGCCTTTTAACAACCACAGATAATTTGACTTCAGCTTCTTTTATTCCCAATCCATCACTGGCTTCCAAAGAGCAGCTGGTATTTACTGCTGGAGAACACGTGGGCATCAGGCAGGGAAGGCAGGACAGGTTCAGAAACAGAAAGAAGATAGGAAACACAGAAGGGAGGTAGCAGAGATGGAAGAGTAAAGGTTAGGACCATAGGGAGCAAGATTGAAGGAAGTTAGTGTGATATTTAACTCTGTAACACTATTGCTTGACTGTGTTGACTCAGACAGATATACTGCTATTAAAACCTTTTCCAGTGTTTAAAGATCTCTCCTGCACCATCCCCCAGAGCTTTTTTATTTCTTCCTTGGAACAAGCCCTGTAAGCGCCCTCTTCTCCTTGCATAAAAACGGAACTCTTTATCTTTTTGGTTTTTTTTTAGGCTGGCATGAGGTCTTTTGAGCTGCAGTTTCTTCAGGGGGAGTCAGCAGCCCCTTCCCTTTGGTGTCTGCAGAAGGGCTGCAGGAGAAAACAAAACAGCAGCAGGAGAGGTACCCACAGGTCTTCCGTAAGGCATCTGTTGGGGACCACATCATAGGCTGGTAAGCTTCCAAAACAAGCTTTGACTGCAGTGTGGCTCTAAGCTGTGACAAAATATTTGGGGCCTGGGGTGCTCCTGAAACAGTGGAACAGCAAAGGCTTTGCACTGTGACATGGAGAAGGAGAATTTGGGCTGCACCCAGGGCTCATCCCAAAGGTGGCCCCAGCAGCCTGCAGGTACCTGTACTAGTGGGGCTGTGCTGGTCGCACCAGAGACCTGGAGAAACTGTTGGGTTTCTTGTGTTGCAAGTGCAACAGACAACTTTCTGCAGGGTTCCTAGTTCCTATTCATTTGTGTACATTTATAAGAAAATTAATTATGCCCCCCTCCAAAAAATATCGAAGAAAATAAGTCACACAAAATGATCCTGCCGTTCTCCAGGGATCAGCTGTTTTTTCACTCAGGATCTGGCAATAAGGACTGCCTATTAGCGGTGATGCTACACTGTGTGAAACTGGGCAGCTTACATCTTAACCTGAGCCAATTGATTGCTGCACTGGCCTAGTCCTGCACCAACCTAGTCAGGACTGCATTTTCTGGGGATGGGAATTGGCAGCCACAGTGTACACTGCTTTTCCTCGTGAAGCCATATAACACTGGGTTACAAAATGCAGGAGTGTGGGTGCCACTTTGAATTCAGAAGAGTAATACCAGCATTGTCGATTTCTCCCCCTCCATCATTGTCTGGAGTATAGCCACATAGCATTAGATGATGCCTTCGAATTCCCGTGTATGGCTCAAGCTGGGAGATGAAAAGTGGAACAGGCCTGCTCAAATCAATAGCTTTCCCATTTCTAATACTGAAAATATGAGGTGATATACTGCTTCAAAGCCAGGGCTTTGGATGGCTGTAATCAGCCTGAACACCAGTCATGTATGTGTTCAAGTAAAGCCAGTCTGCCACTGCACCTACAACAGCACCAGCACCATGACCCCTATTTACCAAGTGCTTATCTGAAAAGAAAATAGGAATAAATCTGTCTTGAATTACCTCTCAGCATGTTCTGAGCAAGTGCTGGGCACAGTTTCCTGGTGACAAAGGTTGTGCAAACTGACACTTTCCCTCTCTCAAAGGCTGCAGACGCCTGTCTGGGGAACACCCAGTGGGGCTCTGCTCCTCACCAACTTACCCCACAGCTCCAGCACCCAGGGTGCTTCCTTCCTCCTGTGGAGACTGCTTTTCAAGGGAAATATTCAAGACAAATGAAATGCCTAGGGAAAAAAGCTTGCTTACAGTATATGAGGCTCTCACAGGACATGACTGTATGATACTGTAAGGTGGGGCTGCGATTTCTGTAGTTATACCTAGTTAGCATTAAACAGAGCAGCTTAAAGACTAGTGTCACTGAAGCTGTGGGTCCAGCCTGGGCTTACTGCCGGGGGGGCTGCATTTGCTTGTGGATTTGGCTGACAGCGTTGACATGCAAGTGTTTCATGACTGGCTCAAGCCTCTTTGACTTCCTGCATTCCCCAGCCGCTTGCTCTGCCCTTGTATCACATACTGCTTAGTTCTGGCATTGTCGCATCTGCCGTTGCATGGTGACCCAGGTCCAGCTGAGGAATGAGCAAGCTGGAAGTGCTCCCTAAGCTTCCTCACCATGTTGCTCCTCAGCCTGAGCAGTGGGCAGCTGTGCTGTGGTGAGTGCATGCCTTGGTGCAGCTGGAGGGGGAGCAAGGTAGGGGCTAGGTGGGCCAGGACAAGATGTCTTTGTACTGACCATGCAGCCACAGCCAGAAGTGCAATGGTTAAGGCCCCAGCTGCCCACCCACAAGCTGTTGCCTGAATAGCAGGGGATGGTGCAGTTTCCAGCGCAGGGAATTAGGTGTAAATTGGAACAAGTGGTAAAGCTCATGGCTGCTGTGACATAGGGCCAAGATAATGGTGAGGGAAAGGGTGTCCTGTTGAGCTGTCTATGCTGTCTGTGCAGCAAAGGGCCAGGACAGCAGCCAGGGCAGCCCCCTTTTCCACCTTGGACAGCTAAAGTCTTCCACAGATGAGGCAATGCTGTGGCCACCCCTCTGGCTTCCCCAGTAGCCTCACTCACACAGTTCTAAGCTGTACCAGTGCAGAGCAGGACAAAGTCAGATCCAGTGGCACTTGTTAAACTGGAGTGGGACATTTAAACTTCTCTTTGTTCTCTGACATGGCTGTTTCCCTTGGACAAGCTGACTGGTTAACTTTTTTTCCCCTTTTGCTTTCTTCACTGGCTTTGTTTTTATGAGTCAAACGGTCATGGATTTAGAGGCAGGAAGAGCAGAAAGTCTATCATGGACGTTTACTTTGCACAGGTAGTCCTATGCAAACCACAGGACTACTCTGATTCAGTCTTTGTTATGCTGTTAGTCAGTCTTTTAGAAAAATCTAGTACAAGCCAAATGGAACATGAACTGGCTAACTGGGCAGTAGGTATGTGTGTGCAATGAATGGGCCAGCTGGCATCTGCGCTAGACAGAGTGAAGCTTAATCACAGCTGCCTTCCTCTGCCTAAGAGCATGAATGTGCACAATGCTCTGCCCAATTGTCAGGCCACTTATCGGCTTGTCATGTCTTTGAGATCTCTATTTTCCTACTGCCTCACCTCAATAACTTTGGTTGTAACTGGTCAAACATGTTGAAGATATTTTAAATTTGTTGGAGTGGGAGAGGAGAAAAAACAAGGGGTGAAACCGAAAGATGAACAGACAGCCCAACTGCATAGACTATGCTATCCCTAAGAAACCATGTGAAAAATACTTTATATTTGGCCAGCTTGATTTTCCAGCTTTTGAATTCGTTTGTTATCTTGAAGCCTAATTGTCATATCTCTGTTCCCCATGTTTAAAAAGTGAACAGCTCCCTGGCCAAAATACTTCTGAATTAACTAAATAATTCCTTGATTTCTTTCTCAAGAGACATGTTTTCCAGTCCCCCAGTAATATATGTGGCTCCTTCCTTAATCTTCTCCAATTTTATCAGCATCTTCCTTGAATTTGTAGGCATCAAAAGGGACAAACATTTCACCAGAAGTCTCCCTGTGGGCATGACACAAACCTCTCTGTTCCTTTTGCTGTCTCCTTTTATAATCGGAATATAAAAGATGATATCAGGTGGTTTTGCCATCATCATTCTGAAGCTCATGTTCAGCAAATGACACACCACGACTTCCAGCTTCCCCTATAGTCCTCCCCAGGACTTAACTTGCAGTCTTTCGTAGAGGCATAGTTTCACAATGAGCCACACTCCAATAAATACTGTTTACTTGCATCTCATTTACTGACACATACATGTTGCTCTGTATCAGAGACCTGTTTTCTTCATAATTGATTAGTGGCCCCCTTTGTTTTTATAATGTTTGCAAATGACTGCCTTTCTGTAGGCTGTTAATGATGAATTTTAAATGGTGTAATGCTAAAAATTGATCTCTGTGGGAATCAGTAGAAACATAACCATTACAAAATCCCCATTACATTTTGAGACCTACCAGCCAGTTTTTAATCCACTTTGCTTCTTAATCAAAATGCCATGCCGTACCACATCACACACCCTGCAGAGTCTATTACAACAGCCACAGTGAACTTTTGCAATCAATCTTGTAATATTAACAGATAACAAGCTACTTTTTCATAATTGCACTTTGTTCAGCATTAAATTTACTGCTTCCTGTTAATTTTTTGTTAGTTGACTCTCAGATCAGCCGTAGAGTATTTTACCTGGGATTAGTTTCAGGCTATCAGGCCTATAATTACACGGATTTTTTTATTTGTCTTGCTTGAGAAGATTGGCAAGATACGGCTGATTACTTGGGGTTTTTTTCCACAGATGCAGCAATCGATGTTTATCCAAGTTATAATGTGACCTTGGCTGGACTTTTTTGGGAATCTTTGAGCTACGAGAGGAGTGCATGAGACATCAGCCTTTTTGTCAGCTGGGAAGCTGCTGGGTTCTGGTCCACCGCACAGCTCCTTTGCTATTCCCAGGCTGAAAAGTTCAGAAACTGAATGTTTCATCCTCCAAGGTCAGATAAGTCTTATCCAGAAGAAAAGGAGTGGGGGAAACCTCAGGCATGATGCCAGGAGAGCAGGGGGAGAGCATGCAGGGATGCTGTGAGGGTGCAGGGAGAGTGGCTGTGGGCCCACAGGGGCAACATTGCTTTTGGGGTCCCTGTGTGGGTCTCAATTCGTTATGTCATGCTTATCACTGCTGCTTCCCTGAGCTTCTGTTCTTTGTGCTTCTGACCTCTTTCAGGCAGCGTGAAATTCCTCTATACTCTGATCCTTTGTGTCCCACCTTAGTTTTTCAATAACCAGCGCTGGAAGGGATAGAAACTACAGCTTGCTGTGCTTCTGTTTCTTATTCTTTCTCTACAAAATAGACCTCGTATCTGCCAAAGAGTTCAACTGTTATTCAGATTTCCTGAAAAAAAAATCCCTGCCTTTCTCTACCTGAAGGTCATGGAGAGAGGCTGTTGCCTGTTTGAGATTTGTCTGGAATGGCAACATTGCTTTTCTATTTTTACCTTTGGCTTCCTCAAAAGGATTTTGATGATTTTTTTTTTGAGGATTTTTTTTGAGGATTTGCATCATGACTGCAGTGAGAGGGGGCTTCTAACTAGAGCTCAAAGCCAAGAACAATAGCTTTGGTGAAGCGCAAGCCTGTGTTCATTTTCATTAATGAAGTGTGGAGCAGAGCTGAAGCTGGTACGAATCGGGACAGCTGGTGTGCCTTCAGTGGACCTGTCCCTGATGACATCTGCTCTGGATCTGGGAGCAATTGTTATTTCCGATTAATCCAAAATACATGGAGAATGGGTAGGTTCTTTATATAGTAAGAGTCAAAATAACTGAGATAGATAATCAGTGTGCCCTTTTGCCCTTCATAGGTAAGTGGAAAGTAAAATCAACTCTTCCGTTAAAACAATTTGGCATTAGAACTAGATTTGTTGGGTCCTTGAGATCATGCCTAAGACCTTGTCCCAATTTCCTCCTTTCCCCCTCCACCTGCTCCTTTAGTATCTGCCTGAGTAGTTGAAAAACAAAGACAGTGCTGGAAAACAGGGTTTGTTTATTTATTTATTTATTTATCTATCTGCCTATTTATTTATTTATTTAAATAAAACATCAATTTTAAATGCGCTATGTGAATAAATAATCCATGTGTTGCCTGAATCTTTTATGACATGAATTCCAAAAACCAACTTGAAAAGCTTTCCCTGTTGTTTTGGAACTAGGTCAGAAAACTAGCTCAGGAAATTTTTAATGAGCTAGGCAGCCTCCCAGCTCTGGGTTACTGGTTCAAACGTGAATCAGGTTAGTAGGGAACAGAATTTGTTGCTGCAGCTGAAGAAGTTAGACCCACTCCTCACTTCAGACACCCACATTGCCATGACAATAGTGTCATAATGAGCACAAAACTTCAGGAAAAATGGGAAAAGGGTCTGGAATATGAGAATTGCTCAATCTCCTTTCTCTCAACAGCTGCCCTTTAGTCCGTGCCTTAGCTTGGACATTACTCTCCTCTTCCCTTAACTTCTTTCAAAACCCTCTCCACTACCTCCAGCTGTAAAGGGACCATTAACCTCAGTTGGCTCACAGACAATGAGTTAACTCCTTTTGTCAAAGGAGATCTTAACACAGTTAAACATCATTTAGCAGAAGTTGACAAAGTATTTTTTTCTGGAGTTCTGAATCTTCACTCTTGACAAAATTACAGTGCTTGATGTTGTCTTCACCAATACAGAAAGCCTATTTTTGACTCCTTATTACTGCTTAGTACATCTTGTAGAGACTCTGACCAAATTATTCAGTGTTTTTCCCAATAATTTTACTAAGATTTACCCTTCCATGCTTCCTTTCTTCCCCATGCTTCCTCTGCCCCTTTTCCTTTTTCAGCTCTTCCATCCTAATTTTTCTGGTCTCTTCAATTCTCAGACAAAGACACTGCTACTGGGGTCATATTTCTTTCACCAATTCTCTGACTGCAGCATTCTGCTCTTACTGTTATTCCCGGATTTTCCGTCAAACTGTCCAAACACTTCATTTTAATTCCTAGCATTCAGACATTGAACATAATCAGTCCCACTGCGTCTGTTGTTCATCCCCTGCATTTTGATCCATCAATATCCCAGATAACTCATCATAATGCTCCGAGGCTGGTTCCCACAACCTTCGTGTTCCACATGGAGGCAGTCAAGGAACAGTGGAAAGGACATGGAGACGAGAGGAGCCATGCAAGGCACAGCTCTGCAGCAGCATCACAGCACCCTGGCATCCCTGGCTGACTTCCTACCTCACTTCCTTCCTCCTTTTTTCTGGGAACTGGAGTGCTGGCAAAGGCTGCAGTGGGTTAGGACCTATTGCAGTGCAAAGTGTATGGACTGGACAATATGTCTTGATTGCACTGCTGTGATACGGCTTTTCCTATTTCTTCTATAATCCATGTAGGGGAGTGTACTGATAAAAGCAGAAGGGGAGCACAAGTACTGCATGGGACTCTTTCTTCAAACCCAGTGGCTTACACGGTCTGTGAGTCCTCTTAAATGCTTCTTCTGACACCAGCACTTCTGTGTCAATGAAGAAAGCATTGCCAAAGGGTCTGGTGCAAAACACCTATTTTGTCCAGTTATGCCTTTTTATTGTAAAGGATTGATAAATGCTTAAAAGAGGTCTTTCACATTCTAGAGGAAAACAAGCAAGAATTAAGCTGCAGATGCAAAATGACATTTCTTTTGTATCTTCTACAAATTAATAACAACTATTTTGTACCGCTGGTGTGAATCACAGAAGAAGAACCTCAAGGAAAAAGCTGGGGGAGAAAAAATGGGATCATGGGAATGCATTTGATCAGATTTGTACTTTTTTGGTATTTTTAGACAGATCTGTTAACATACTCAGAGCAGGTTTTAGGGCTGTACCTCAATCTGTCTGACTGAAATATACATGTTACAAAATCTTATAAAACTCAATAGCAAGACTTTCAGGCTGTACTAGACAGCTATGCTACCTACTCACAAATCCCAATTTCCAGTTGTCCAGCTGCTGGGAATGAGAAGATCTCCAAACAAAACTATATCTGTCTAACAGAAGAGAACCAATTAGTGTAGTAGGACAACCAGTAAAGAACATTTTTTTTCCTGAGGATGGTAAAAAAGGTAAGGTGTCTTTCAGACATCACAGCCAGAGGGAGTTGCTTCCTGTGGGACCCAACCCAGTCATTAAGAAGCCAGGGGAATGACATTCTTCATATGTATGTCAATGGGAACTGTGATTATGTGCTAAATATCAAAGCATGGCAACTTTTTATGCTAAAGGGAGGCTGTGAATTGTACTGGAGAAATTTTACTGAGTTAATAGAAAAAAAAACTAGCAATAAGAAGAAGAATAGAAAATAGAAATAAGAACAGGAAATAATTACTATTTTATTTTGCGTATTACTTTTGTCAGCTGAAGAGCAAAAATGGATGTATTTATTCAAAAGTTTTTGTGAACACTACCAATAATACCAAAATATGCACTCCAAATACAGTGACCTGTTTACATTAATGTGTTATTTAGGGTGGAGTAGGAAAACTTAATCTCCTCTTTCTCACAGCGAAACCAGAGTCAGGCATTTAGGATCCTTTGTTTTACCCGGAAAGAGAAAAGCCAAGGTTAGGACTGGCTGAATGTTTTAGAAAAGGCCATTTCTGGAGGAAGGTAGGAAGGAAGCCCTAAGGATACAAGCTGTGGAGACCCTAAGCATAAAGGCAGAATTGTTGGACTGGGAAAGGCAGGGTTAGAAAGACTAGAAGGAAGGCTGTGAAGTCTTGGCTCCACTCACTTTAGGGAACTTGTTACACTAAGTAAACTATACTCCAAGAAAAGTAAAATTATGTTTGGACAGGGGTATAAATAGATTATTTCTCAAGCTTAATAGGGAACATAATTGACTGGTCTCTGCTTTTTGGCACCAAACTCACTATTATTAAAACTTAGGGGAAAAAACCATACAATAGCTTACTTTGAGATGCAGAACATGGTTAGTAACAATCAAACAGCTGTTTAGAGACCTGAAAATAATAGAAGGCTGAAGGAGACTGCCAAAGTCACTGAACCACAGATCCCAGCAATTTTATCAGGTGGTCCTCTTCTTAAGCGCTTTGTTTTTAGCCTGATTAGGTTCCGGACTAACACACACATCAGTCATTTGCTATCAGGCAAAATTTAAGTAAGGGACAACTCTTTACACCGATGAGATTTGATTTTTATCTGTGTCAAAAGTTTGACATGCTAGGGTATTTTATCCTGAAGCAAGTGGTATTAGAGTCATGTCTGAAGTGTTGGGAGGGGAAGAAACTTCCTGGGGAGTAATTACCCACAAATGGCCTTTGGCAACATCTCAAGAATGAAATGGTACAAGAGAGAACATTGGGCTAGTCTTGTCCCAGGTTGCAATTCTTAATTTTATAGTTCATATCTGCTTTCCTAACAGCAACAAATCTGATTTTAAGCAGTAAGGATGAGTATTTCAGGTATATAGTTAATGATAAGAACTGTAGATAATGATAAAAACCAGATCCAAACTCTGGTTTGGACCTCTGGATGTATGTTGCCCTATTTAGTTAGTTACAAAAATGAGCAACTGGTGAAACACCATACTTAAAGGTGAAGATATATCAGTGTATTTAGACTTGCCTGACTGTTGCTTTTTATTTTGAGTTTCTTTTGCTTGAGTTTCTGAGGACTCCAAATTTCTGCTCCCAGAGAAGGCCTTGCAATCTGATAAGTACAAGTGATTTGTTCCAGTACTGATCAGGCTAAACATGCGCGGTTTGTTCTTTATGTTTCAACAATGAAGGCATTGTGGTAGGGCATGGCATCTTGCCACCCAGGAAAGAAAGAACAGAAAGAGCCCAGCGCCAGGGCAGCCATGCAGCTGAATGCCGCATCAGTCGGCGCTTTCTGGGCACTCTGGGGCATGTCACTGTGCCAGACTTCCATGTATATTGCATCATTAAATCCATAAACACTACCTATTGCTGGTGCGCAAAGGCAAGTCATGAGTTTTCAGCAGACTGAAGTGTGGTAGGAGGAAATTGTATTGACTTTCTCATAGCAAAATTTTTGTTTAAGGTATTATAAGCAAAGTCTGTGAAATCTTGACACTGCCATGCTTGCCACTGCTCCCACTTGCTCTGCGGTCCCTCACAGGGGACAGCAGGCTCCAGAACAGGAAGGTAGCTACATTCTGGGACTGCATTTATGGTCCCAAAGCTGGGAGAGAGGATTAGTCCTGCAGACAATTCTGCAACCATTCTTCACAGATAATTTTAGCAAGCACCTGCAAGAGGAAAAAAAGACTTTCCTTCTTGGAGGGGAACTTCAGTGAAGGAGAGGGATTTATGGGGATTTTCCAGGTAAATTCCTGCCATGCAAACTCAACTTTTAAAGGTCAGAAGCTCTCAAGCTTTTTGGGGGAACACAGAAAAACCAAAAATTCTTAGTATAGTTTTGAGACTGAAAAAAAAAGAATAATCAAACCCCCCAACTCTGAGACTGAAACAATCACCGATAACACTGAGATACAGCCCTTGATCACTTTCACTAAGTCTGTTCTTCATCTTTCCACCTCTCTATTCGTTCTCCTGGTGCTTACTTCACTTCTCATTTTCCTCAAGCCAGGCACATTCCTGCCTCATAGAGAAGGAAAGAAGGGGTAAAAAGTGCTGAAAGGTCAGCCTGAGGTGAAAAGATATGGAGATAAAGGAAAGATGAGAAGGAAAGTAAAAAAGGATAGGAATTTGGTCTGTGTATGTTATGTCCTATGGACTTGGATCTCCCCTTCTCCAAGGTACGTATGACACAAAGATCTTCCTGGGCCATAGGGTGTGTGTCCTGCTATTACTGTGCAATGCCCTCCCCAAAGTATTCAGTTGCTGTCTTTAAGTGGAGTTTGAGTTTTACCCTTCACTATTCTGCAGGAAGGCATATCAGCACTTCATAACTTTGATGCTTAGAAATCTCCTAGGGTCATGGTTATAAATGGCTGGCTCCTATATGCATATTCTTGTGACAATGCTGTCCTTTAGCTGAAGTTACTCCCTTCATGGTTATATCGTGTTGGTATCTCATAGCCGTGAGTAATGAATGCACCCAGGTCTTGGTCTTGTTAACGATAACATGCAGTGGAAACATATATTGTGAACTTTAAATTTGTGTAGCTGAATAGTGGGAGTGACATTTAGATACTAAGGGATGAGAGTTCTTTCTATGCTTTTGGGCTGAGACATCTCGAAATAGATACAATTAGCTTAAAATATGATATTTTATGTCCTATTTTATTGAGACGCCTCCACCTGAAAATGAGGGGGTTTTTTTGCATTTCCTCCTACAATCTGAGGATTTCATAGACACTGTACTCTGTTCTTTGTGTCCGTTTGTATATTTCCTCTGTCCTTGTATATGCAGTAGAGGACATTATGGATGTTCTCATCCAGAATCTTCCTACCAGTAACAGCAGCAGCAGCGAAGCCAAAGATTAAGAAACAGCAGATACAGAGGAGGAAGATGGAGAATAAATATACTAGGAAGCAAACACAAAAGATGTCTGCAAGGATCATTAGGACACAGAAATGTATTAAACTCTCACAAAATAAATTAACAAAAAAAAAAAAAAACCATTAAAAAAATGTCCCTGTACCCAAGAAAATGAAGACTCTTCAGATTCTCAGTGAAAAAGCTGCGTACCCCATTGAGGCTCCCAGTTTTTCATTTAAAATACTACTATCAGGTAACAGCTGTACTTGTTAAGAAATGCAATCAAAACTTGTGTCTAAAACCCCATGCTGCTAATGGTCAGCAGTTCACAGTGAACTTCACTCTCTTCTTATGCAGAATTGTATACTAAAGATCAAACCAAACATTGGTTGAGAATGTGGACCATCAGGAGCCCTAGTATGTACTAAAATGGGCTTCTTGACCCATAGCCCTTCATCTTTGCTTCAATGAAATGGAACTTTTAAACTGTATTGCGAGTCTAAGAGTACCAGAGACATTGCAATCTAGCCACAAATGGTGAGCAAAGAACTCCCTTCTGGTTCAAGAATTTGTCATGAGACATCAGAGCTAAGGACATCTTTGCATACAGCCCTGCTTGGATTTTGTCAGAGTGAGGGGTGTAGAACTGATTATTACTTCAAGGTCTTTGAAGCTGGACAGGTTTTTTTGTTTTGCATTTTTTCCTTTTTTGACTATATTAAGCTTATTTCATAGATACAAAGTCGCGGTCAAACTAGACCTTACCGTAAAAAATCATTTTGACACGAATGGGATTTTTTTTCCGTTGAATCAGTCCTGCAGGATTGGCCTGACATTAGGATCTGTGGAAATTCCAGATGGTACACTTATCTGTCCTGTCCTCCTGATGGCTATTTATACCATTTTCTCTTTCTGGAGGATCAGCAGTTTAACTTGTTAGGACATGGGGCTGGATTCTGCAGGACATGCGTAAGCCAAAGGGTATTAAACACTGCCCCTCCCCAACAAACAAAACGAAACAACCTCATTTCAAAAGCAGTCTCTCTGTCATCCAAACCAGTTACAACAACAAATCTTCTCTGGTATGTTCTGAAACTGTGCTCATTTACCTTTCTGTGGAAAAAGTTACATACCCTTCCTGACCAAATCCTATCAGTGTTACGTTTCAAATTGTAAACTTAAATGGCTGCAAAGTTTTCTTTCTCTGAATTCAAGGAAATATAATATTACACAGATTTCATCTTCTGCTGAAAAACTAAAACCATCCCTGTCACCTGTCAGCATAACACCCTCTGCGAGTGACATGTTGCTGACTTCTTTCCCAGAGGGAACCAAGTAGCCTATTTACTTAGAAAGCTGTTATATGGCTCAATCAGTGACTCCTCTGTGTTGTTCTCCTGACTATTTGTTAGTTCTTATTAGAAATAAAAGTCTGGAAGAGCAAACTGACTTTGCCCAGTTACTTTACTGGTTATGAAATTTAAGAAAATAATCAATAAACACATAAATTTCTGTCATTTCTAGAGACCTAAAGAATTTCATTGCTCCTAAGGGACACTCTACTGTTTCAAATGCTTTTTGGGTTATTTAAATACTGGTTCAATAACTCAGACTTAGAGATATCTTTTCTAATATGCTAAATACCCTCCAATCCTATTACGCGTGGTAATTAAAGGTTGAAATAGCCTAAGTGGTGAAAAGCTCAGTGTGACGTGTGTGGCAAAGACAGCAAAGCAGCACCTGATTGCATCTCCTGACACAGTTTGGTGCAGCAGGGGCTTAGCCTGGTGTCTGATGGGATCACCTCCTGCCCTGCTGCCCACAGGCTGGCTGGGGAAGCATCAAGGCACATGGCCATTTCCATCCACCACCCATGATAACTCACACCAGGTCTGCTGTGGGTGGCTGAGATTTGAGTGTTGCCAGCAGAATATTCCCCTCTTTTGCCTCCCAAACAAACTGCTGGTTCAGTGCAAGTTTAACAAAAATGAAAGAAGTAATCCAGGATCCTGACCTGCACTACCAGTGTTCGGTCTAAATGGGGAAAGAAGGGGTTTCCTTCTGTACATACCCAGGGAATTCAAAGAAAGTAGGGGTGGACTACAGAGGGCTAATATGTGAAAGATGAGTGTGAAAAATACACAGTGTGGGTATGTCAATCTCTTAATTCAAACAAAAAGTTCCACCAAATTTATTTTATACTGAGAAGCCAGGCATTTAGGAAGGAAGAGGAAGTGCATTTATCGGTATGTCCCTTGTAACTTATTTATCTAGCTGAAAATAATAACGATGATGATGATGTTGTTTTGTCTTGAAAGCCTGGAGAAAGCTTTCAGGAGAAGAAATCCCTGTTTGGCACCTTTGCCAGATGAGTTTGTTGACTTACTGCTGCAAGATCAGCTGGGAGAACCTTGGTGGCATCAGGGAAAACTTCACTCCTTTTTGTACAAACTGACCTGATGCTATAACATAGGGCATTTAAACAGCCATTATGTATGGGGTCTGGCAAAGAGAGACCATAATGAAAAAAATTATTAACCGTGTCACAGTCCTTTAAAAAAAACACCAAGCAGCAATGCTCATTTTCTCCAGCCCTCAAAGAGGAATCAGCATTTTCCACCTGCCCAAAAGCTTTCTGAGGGTGGTAGGAGCCTGGCTGGTTGCTCTTCTCTACATGGTGGAGGAGAAGGTTTTCTATTTATATGTTGTTCAGGGTGTGCCTACGGAGGTTTTGGCAGCAGATGTGAAGGAAGGGGGGAACCCTTCCTATTGCCAAGGTCCTCAGGGCACCAACTCTTTCAGAGAGCATGGTGTGTTAGGGACACATGTGGCTGCCTACATAGAGACAGGACAGCTTGCTAGCCACAGGCACATCCTTCAGCTACGTCAGCCTTCACTGTTTTGGGGCAGGAAGAGAAATAGGAGATGAAAGTCAGAGGCCTGTGGGCAAGACGTATGTTCCTGCTTTGCTGCAGGAACTCCAGATTGTCTTGGTGCAGCCCACAGCAAAGGCTCTGCCTGAAGGTGCACCCAGCTGGCAGAAGTATACGCATTAAGAAAATATTTAAAATGGTCAGTCTTGTGAGATGGTTTATGATGTCTGATTTTTGAACATTTACACAAAAAGACACAGGAGGGGAAGGGAAAAAAAGGGAAACATTTTAATGACAAGGCTTTTTATCCATACAGATGAACATCAGCCCGTACTGGGCTTTGAGATTAGGATCAAAAAAAATTATTATTGGTTGCTTGAGTTTTCCTGCTGGAAAGACCAGAACGTCATAGTGCGCAGGAAGCCCTCCCCCAGCTGCTGCCTTGGCAGGAGACATGCAGAACAACAACCACACAACTGCATAAATACATTTCTGAAAAGGCTCTCCATTAAAAAGAAAAGGGATTGTATATTTCAACCACGACATCAACACATTCAGATTTGTATTATATGACACATACTTTGAATATGTACAAGACTGATAAGCATATTAATGAGCCAAGCTTTGACAAGAAAATATATTTCAAAGCTTGGATTTCTTTGACATAGAATTCTTCTGTGCTGGAGATAATTAGTGCTGCCTGCTCTCCCCTTGTTCACAGAAGAATTTTTTCTCATACTATAAAGATTAGTCAGAGCTCTTAAAAATCCTGTTGAGTTAAATCCAGCTAGTAAAGAATGGCACAGCAAATGTCAAATAAGAGACAAAGAGAAAATCAAAATAAAAAGTGATTAATTTAAGGAAACATTTGAAAATCAACTCTACATTTCATTTTGAGTATGAAATAGCTCATAATGAATACCGATTTTGATGACTATTTTTACTAGACTCAGAACTGTATCCAACATTCACCTCTGAATAGAGATGAGCAAACCAGCTTGGAAAAAGATGTGTTTGCTGCTTCAAGCATTCTCTGAATGCTTTCTCATTTACTGGATGAAACCCAGACTGATAGTCTGAATTTCAGCATCTATGTGAGTTTCTGGTTTGGAACCCATATAAACTAGACCCACATTTCTTCTTGCATGGTGGCCTTTTCACTAAGAAATGCTACATGCTTTTCACTAAACTATGAATCTAATTTAGTGCCAGTCTGTAATCTAGTTGGTACTGCAGGGTGTGATTGATAAGTGTGTAATAAGTGTCTGTATCTTTAGAGACTAAGATATGATAGTTCCAGCATCAACTGTCTCATCTTTAGTGGTGATGGAAGCATCCCACCTTTGGCATGACTTTTCTCTATTGCTTTATTGTTGTGCAGTGCATCAAAGACAGAAGAGTTCAAATATCTCATTCCATTATTACTTTTGCAAAGCAATCACTCCAAAATTATTGTCACAGGCTTTCTGGCTTGTTTCCTTCAGTGCAGACTCGGGGGAGCCCACACTTGTGTTGTGCAAACCCCAAACAGGTTGTGACAGAAGACAAGCATATGTCAGAAACATTTCTGCAGATCCACCTGGGATTAGGTGATGCTAGCAGAAACTCTGTGGCAGAAATCAGCAGTAAGATGGGGAATCCCTTCTTTCAAACCTCCTTTCCTGCCAGGGCTCACTGCTGGCTTGTGTTGAGTTCACTGCCACCAGGACCCTAGGGCCTTCCCCACAGAATTGCTTCCCAGCAAGCCTGTCCCACCATCGCCAAGGGCTCTTCCTTTCCAGATGCAGGACTTTGCATTCGTCCTTGATGAATTTCATGAGGTTCCTATCAGCCCAACCATTCTTTCTGCCTAAGTGTGTCTGGGCGGCAGTTCTCCTCTTGTATTGATGGTGCCCCCAGTCTGAGTTCCTTTGCAAATTTGATGAGAGTACACTCAACCACTTCTTCCAGGTGATAAAGCCGTTAAACAGGACAGGTCCCAGGATAGATTTCTGCAATTCTCCTGGTATATTTTACCTGCCTTCAGGTAAAATATAACCTGGTACCTCCTATCCTTTGAGCACAATCATCCAATGACTTTTTTACTCAGTTAGTTGTCTGCTCATCCAGACATTCATAGACTGACTTAGATGCAAGGCCACTGTGGGAGACAGTTGAAAGTCTTGCTAAAGTCAATGTAAATGACATTCATTGCTCTTGCCTCATCTGCAAGGCAATCAGGTTGCTCAGGCACGATTTATCACTCAAAGCTCAGCAAGCTGGCTTTTCCCAGTCATCTTCTCCTTCATGTGCCCATAAATGTGTTCCAAAATTAAATAAGCTTACAATATAACAAGCAACATTTCTTTCCACAAGAAGCAAATGCCTCTTTGTCTCTTCAATAAAGAGACTCCACCCTAGGAATCCACCCTGTCCATTGGGTGCTGTGAGGAAGCCCTGCTAGCAGTTCCAGACACATTCTGATCCTTGAGCTTAATCTTCCATCTTGGTGTTTAGGTTGCAACTTTTCTGGCTCTTTAAATCTCATCCCTCAAGTTATCTCCAGACAAAGCAGGAGATGCACATTCTTACATGCCTTCAGCATTTCTGCAAAATCCAAATCAAGGACTTGGCAGGAACAGCTGCTGTCGGGTTTAGTTCTGATGGGAACCAAGGTTCAAGATGGCAGGTGGAGGCTGGAGCATGCCCAGTTCTTGCTCCAGGAGAGGTCAAGAATAAGGACAGTCAAATCGGGTGCCAGGACATGGGCACTCACCCTTTGGACCCTTTGAAGTCCACCAATGTAGATGTAGGTCCTGTAAAGCCAGATAGCTGAGAAAAGTCTGTACTGGTGCCTGAATGGGAGAGACATTTCAGAACAGCACTGCAGCCCAAAAGAAAACCAGCAGCTCCACGTCTGGGGAGATACCAAGTTCATGCACAATGCATATACTGTTTGTTTCCTGGGGACTGACAGCAAAATGTTGGTAGACCCAAGCTTCATATATTCTTACTTACTCCTTTTCAGGTAAGAAAGTAGGAAGTTTAGCTAAATGAAGTAAACAAAATAAAATCTGGCTTGTCTTAGGCACAGAGGTTAACATTCAAACCTTGGCAAAACACGTAGCAAGCAGTGATGGCACAAGAAGTAGAAGAGCTGTAGACTTAAATCGGTTCTGAAGTATGGCACCGAAAGCATCAGCAGCATAAGCCATAACTTCAGGAGAAGGGAAGAGCACCATCTACTGAATGACAAAGGCAGGTTTTGCTTCTCTTACTCTTTCAGTAGAGGTTGCTCATTCAGGGACAAACCAGCGGTTACTGGACAGTTATGGGTCACTAGGGAAGTTACTTAACCTGCATTAAGAATTGACTGGATCACATCAGGGAGAGGAAAAGATCACATCCCTCTCAAACCATTAAGACCTTCCTAGAATATTGATAGTCACAGTAGCCATAAACAACACCTGGACCCTTTCTTCACACTGCTGCCTATTAAGTAGATGTTTATCTAGCTAACCTAACTCATTAAACTTTAAAAACAGTTTAAAATAAAAACAAAGGGAAAAGAGGATTTAGTTGAAGATTAATCAATGATCCTATTAATGTAATAGATTGTGAGTCAGCTAGGAAATCACTCATTTGGGTTGACCTTCTTTCCTACTATTGTCATAATGTGCTCTTCCCCCATCCCCAGTCCCTGTCTCTCCACCTAGACACTTTCTTAGAATAAAATAAGCCTCAGATTTATATTTCTAGACTTTTTTTGGTCATGATCTTATTGATGTTATTTCTTATGTTGGCTTTTTAAAGCACTTGCTAAATTTGCTTGTAATATGAAGCTACAGTAATCCACCATCCTCCTACACTGCAGTCTGTTCTAGCCTACACCACATAAAGACTCCTTTGCTGTCACAGGGTGGGAACTGTGCACTGAAGCTCCTCAAATAGATTCAAAAGGAAAAAAAGACCTACAAAGAAAAATGGGAAGACACTCTGACAGCTCGGTTCTGCTCTCAGGACACACTGCATGTTCACATCACCATGCCCTTTGACATAATTGCCTCTTTAGAAGGAAACTTGAGGTCATCTCACCATTTTGATTCAATTTTTGAAAGATCTAACTTTCTTGATGATTCATTTCTAAACCCTAGCCAGCTCAGCAAACACAGCTTTAGCAGCTCTGGGAAAAGGAATAACAGCTCTTGAACCAGAGATGCGGTCATTTTATTTAAAAGATCTGGCCTGTATGTATTACTTGCATGGTGCGAAGTGTCAAACACTTGGTCAACAAAACCATTACCAAAGATGGTATAATCACAATGAAAGCTCCACCCCCATGATTCCTTAGCTCATGGTACTTCACTAAATGTTTTACAAAAATTACATCATGGCTTCTGATTCACTCATGCTGTTGTCCAAATGAAATCCATACATGCCATGAAAACAGTATTTTTCTTTAGTTGGAAGTAATTTTGAAATGGTACTAAGGAATCCCCAAATAGATGGTTTCGCTAGCTTTGCAAATGCAAAACATACCAGGAAGAAACAGCAGGATCTCAACAAAGTTCTACCTTTCAGAAATAAAATTAATACAATTTTTAAAAAGTACAGAAACACATCAGGTTAAGTTTTATAGACAAACCAGGAATCAAGCCTGTTCAGCTGGCCAGTTCAAGGGTGGATGTGGATATGGATTTCCCATTTCACAAAGATTGCCACAAAATCAGGAGACAAGTCTGACCATGGGTAGAATAAACTTCAAGCAATGAAAATTTTCCAATAAATCAATTTTAAAAAACCTAAGGTTATCAGTGATTTTGTTTTGTTTTTAACTAAATGTTCAATTTTTATTTTGTCTAACAAGTACACAACATTCTAAAACCTGTAACAAAAACTCATTTTGAAAGTTAAAAACAAGTTGATGGTAAATAATTTCTCTTTTTTTGTTGTTGCTACTGTAATAAATGCAGTGGAAAATACTTTTGAGGAATTATCAACTTCTGACAGAGAAGCAACCATCTTCAGAGCTGTCTGATTGCAATTGGCTGTGATATCCCTGCTCATGTCTTGCTGGGTACCATGTGTTTCTACAGCCCATCTCACACACAGCAACTTTACTTTCAAGGTGGCAGCAAATGAGAGAAAGTCGTTGTGTGGACAAGCTCTCTGAGGTGATGAACAAAACTTGTCCTTACTTATAAAGCACTGTTGATGTCTCTAGTGTCACATTTTTTCTAGACCAGATTGACACAACTAACCTCTACAGCATGGTGCATTGTCTGTGGGACCTCTGGACACAGGGAACACCTGCAATTGTAGGTGGCTTTGGGCACTGGTACCATCTGGTGTCTCTGACTCTCAGCTTAGCACATACTATTTTATTTTTGAAAGACTGAAATATCAGGTCATGACTCCAAGCTCACTGGAGGAAAGTGGACTGATCTTTACAGGTTGTGATCTGCAGAAAGTCATGATGCAGATGTAGACACATCCCCCTGTGACATGGCGTTCTGTAAAGTTGATGAACTACATTAAGAACAGCTCCCCACAGAAATATTTAATGTGACAGTGAAGAGTTTGGTGGTTGTTTTGGGTTTTTTGGGGGGAGGGGGAAGTTCAGAAAACAAATAATAGAGGCAGAAGAATGTATAACTTATGCTTTGAAACTTTTGATGCTCAGTGCTCAGATTTTATGGCAGTATACATGCAAACTTAGGTAGAAACAGTGGAGATCAGCCTGCATTTGCTTGCATGTTAATCTCCAGGGAACAGTAGCAGATACAAGCCACTGAACTGGCAAATGGTGGGTGTCAGGTTGGGCAATTTTGTAGTATTTTTGTCTGAATGTACTTGTGGTTCTGATTTCTTCCCTAATTTTGCACCGTTGCATGGCTGAATGCCTAGAACTGAGGCCACAGGAGCTGTGAAAAGGTGGAGAAGAACAAGAAGGGAAAACAGCAATAAGGAAATTGTGTCTCAGATAAACAGCTTCAAAGGTGTTAAGATAACAACAGTTGGGTCTAGCAAGGCTAGGACAGAATACACTACCCAAGGATTAAAGTAGACCTAAAATTCAAAGAGTTGAGGGGGCACCAAGGGTGCATAAGTGAAAATACTGACAGATGGGGGAAGATCAGCACAAGGGAATGGGAGCAACCTGTGGCAGTGGAGCCTGCTCCTTGCAGATGGGGCAGGCATGTCTGAGCTGTTGTGGAGAAGTTACACTTAAGGAGATATAGCTAACTTTGTATGAGGCTCCTATATGTCTTGGACTCCTGGAAGAGCATTGTATTCTGTTGGAAAGACCTCTGAGTCACTTTACCTTTAACCATCTCCTTAGCCCTGCTGAACTCTTGTTGGTATTACTGGTGAAGCTTGTGGCTAGAAATGACACCCAGCTCCTGACCTGGGACTTGAGAAGTAGCTCAGTGCCACCTCAGAGAAGGTAAAGGCCCAAGGCGTTGGAGGTTTGACTCAGAGAAAAGGGACGGACACTTGTGATATTCTGGTTTCTACTGTATGGGAAAAGAGGATGATTAACTTTGTCCTGTTGAAGCTGATCTTTCTGCGTTGTCATCTGCACCAACTTTCTTCACTTGTGGGAAGCTAAGAAGACCTTCCCCTGCAAACTCGGTTGTTTTATAGTCTTCAAGATACTTGGAAGGTGCCCTCATGCTCTCCATCCTCACAGGAAACTTCAGGTAAGTAGACCTCCTAATTATGTAATGGGATAGAGGTAGCAACTCCAGCAGGGAGACTGACACACAGTGGAATAAAAAAGGAGAATAGAAATGAACTCTAAAAGCTGGAGATGCTTTTTAGAAACCCAAAGCCAACTGCAATTTAACAAATGAACAATTCTACACAAGAAAGCAATTGCCCAAGTACAAAGTAGAGGACATTTGTTAGCCACTGCCCTGCAGAAAACACAACATCCTAGAGTTGATTACAGCCTAAGTTAAAAAGTAATCATCATACTTAGAAAAAAAGGAACATCATCCCTGAGCATAAAAAGAAGTGCTGATTATACTATAGTAATACATATTTCCTTTGATACACTCAGTACTGGTGAGACCCAACTGCAGAACATAGTCCAGTGTTGGTACCTCAGAAAACGCACTGAGCAATGGGAGGAAGTCCACCAAAGAGCAACATGAGTTATCAGTGGTCTAGAAAGCACAACCTACAAAGAAAGTTGGAAGGAACCAAATTTGTTTGGCCTAGATAACAAAACAAGCAGAAAGGGTATGACACAAATCTTCATGTACACAGAAGAGCAGCTGCTAGGAGAAAGACAGTAATCTGCTCACAACATTCACTGCAGAGAAGACAAGTAGTAAATTGTCTCAAGGATACAAAAGATCAATGTTAAACTGAAATGAGGACACTAAATCCTCAAATGAGGATTGTGAAGCTCTGAAATTGATATGGTAACATTTCTTACTCATATCTATATCTATATACTCTTACAGACACAGCAGCTTTCTGTTGAAATTTCTTCTGCAAGATTACTTCCCATGCATTCCACCGACAGGTGCACTGAAAGGCTGATCATAAAGCCAAAGGAAATTTTCATCTGTTTCTGAGGAGTTAGTGCTGCCCTTTACTATGTAGCTAGGTGAAGATATATCACAGCAATGAAATTCTTAGTGAGATGCTCTCCTAGCTGTTCATTGCCACTGTACTGATTTTGTTAAATGTGCAGACACAGACTAGGCAGACACAGACACATATGGCATGTCACTGCGAATGTTGCCACTGTTCTTAAAGGTGATTGCCAAGAATAATTCCGTAATTTGCTTACTGTGTAAAGAAAATTAACAACTTTGTAGCCAAAGTCTGTAAAATGAGGCAAATGCCTTCACTGTTACATGTCTTTGTGAAAAAGGGAGCAATTAATCTATGCGGGCAGTAGTGTATACTAGATCAGAATAGGCAGAGGGTGGTAAGTGATAGGTACAATGACCACTTTGCTTTAGCATCCTCCCATTGTGATGTGGTCTGCTTTGTTTTTAAGCTTAGCTGCAGCTGCTTTTTGTGATTAAACTGTGGTTTAAAAAAATTAGGAGCACTCTGTTACAATGAAGCTTTCCTTAGTTACCAGTGACTTGAAATAACATGAATGTGGTAGAACCAGCCTGGATGTGACAGGATGATATACCCTGAGATTACCCAGGATGGAGAGGCAATGCAGCCCTTCACTCATGTAACTCATGGTCCTGGGAATTACAAGGGGTCACAAACCTCCATCCTTGGCTCTGTGCTGAACACACAGCACCTGTCTGAGCTAAAGAGACTTTTCCAAAAGTGACCAGCCTTGACCAAAGCCATTCCCCTCTAGAGAAAGAGCTGAGCTGTGACAGCTGGTGTCTCAGGAGCCTGCACACACAAAATACGCATGTTTCAGCAGCGGAAGTCAGTGAAGAAGGATGCCTAGCTAGCCCAGCTTCTTTTGGAGCCTGACTTCTTATGCACCTTGTAAAGCAAGATCTCACCTCTTTGTATGAAACCAAGCTACCTGTTCACCACAGGTAATTTTGGAAGTACAGGTTCTAGAAACCTAGCTGGTCTGGGTAGGAAGTAACCCACAGATTTTGCTCATACTGATCTGCAGACCGCATTCTGATTTCAAAAGCCCTGCCCATACACACCAATGAAGAAACAAGGCAACCTAAGCAAGCATTGTTGAAGCAGCGTGTTGGCCACGGCAAAGCCAGCAGGAACATGCCACCAGCAGTGCTGGCAGCTGAGGCCCATTCCTGTCTCATGTTCTGCAGAGCTTTCAAGTGAGGTGAAGACATGACTTGATGGTAACAGTTAACACAAGACATCCCAGAAAGACTATGTTTTCCTTCTAGAAAGAAAAAGTATTCTTTGTAAGGAAAAGATCCTTAAATACCCTCTTGTGTTTTGAGGACTGTCTGAAAGATGTAGATCTTAAGGAGAGTATTAGGTGCAAAAGGGATAGAAGTCAGCTGGTTAAAAAATAGTGGCTTCTCTGTGAATGCATCCCAGCAGTATTGCTAAGCAGGAAGAGTAGGTTGCATTCAGCCAGCAAGTCCATCCTCAGAGCAAGCTTTTGTTCTCTTCATATATTATTTGTAAGCCCTGTGCAAAGCTTGCACAAGACCGTGCATTATGAATAATAAAGGAAGCCTGAACCTTAACTAGTCTTTATGACATACAATTTGCAGGTATAACACTGCATTTTACTAGACATAAGAAAAAAGTAATCATCATAAAATTCCAAGTTTGAAACATGTTAGCTGAGATATACAATATATCAAATCAGTTTTAAAAAATTTAAAGATTTAACTTCAAGAGTTAAGAGGAGTAAAGTATGAAATGACACTGCTCTGCAGTACTGTATGGTATCTAGTGTCCATCCATACTAGAAGAGAGAGGAAATATCTTCCAATCTTGGAGGACAGAAGGACACTTTTCATAGGACAAGTGCTACAGTTATTCCTTTTAACAACAGGAGCAGAAAAGCTGAAGCTCTAAAAACACTCAAGGTAGGGAGTACTTAGGAAAGTTGCAGAGGCTAGTTACCCTGCTCCCAGGCTGAGACACTTGAGCATCAGGTGGACACATTGGCAAAATAGAATGACACACTTACAAGTTTTACTTTCTTGTAAAATTCTGTCTTGAAGTAGGTAGATTCTTTGACCTTTAATTCCTCCTTATTGATGCAGCTGGAATGTGTCTAATTCCAGAGCATGCCCTTCTAATGGGGTGGAAATTCTAAAAACCTGTGTACTTTACTCTTTCAAAATAACCAGCACTCCTGCACCCATTTTCCTAGATATTCAGAGAGGTTGTGGAATCTCCATCATTGGATATACTCAAAAGCTGTCTCGACATAGCTCTGAGCAACCATCTCTAGATGACGTTGTTTGAGCAGAAGGTGCACCAGACAACCTTCCAGAGGTCCCTTCTGTGATTCTGTAGCTCATGCTAAGTAGGAATGATCTCTGCTGATATAATGAAGCGTGGAGCACACTTGAACCCTGAAAATACCAAGAAAAAGAAATCATGTGGTTCTACTCCTGCTCTCTGCAAAAGTCCCTATTAATGTTTTTGAGGTGTTATTACAGACTAAAAGCCTTTTGTATTACACAGGGGTGTGACAGAGCTGTAACTTGAGTTAATTCTCACAAATATGCCTATTTAAAAGTACTTTCTTGTAAAATTGAAATCACTTATTGAATTATATATTTCAAAATGAGATTGTGTACAGCTGAAGCTGGTAGTACAGTTATCTAGGGACCTGACCTTAATCTGTTTTCTCATGCAGCCAATACAGTGTTTTGCAGATCTATGAATATTCATGAAATATTATTGTGGGTGAGCTGGATGTTATTATTCAATGTAGAGTAGAATCATAGAATCATACTTGCTTTCAGTTTTGATTTCTTCTTCTTGTCCTTGCACTGAGTGCAAAACTCAAGCTGTTTCTCAAAAACAAACGTCTTCAAGACGTTGAAGGATTTTCTGCTTTATATTTCCATTAATATCAGCAAAAGTCCACCTTTTTTCAGCAAAACCAGCACCTTCCAGAGGATGGCTCTTAGCAGGTCTTCATTTTTCTTTCTGCTAATCCCTCTAACGAAGGCACTGAATCCTAAAATATGGGTGCAAAAATCCATTGAAGAACAGGTTTTGAACACCAACTCTTTCACACAAACCAGTAACAGACAAGAGCAATTGGAGAAGAATTTTCACCCAGCAGCAGAAATAGCAGAGCTGCAACTGAACTTGTAACCTCTGAGCAAGCTTTCACAGTCAAGCCATCACCAAATCATTAGCCAAACATTCCCCCTTTCCTTCCGTATCAGGAGCATGAGCTCCTGATGGAATAATGATCATAATTGTGGTAGCAGCTGTGACAATTACAGAAAATGGAGGCCACATTGCATCATTGTTAATTCCACTGCAGTGCCTGTACTTTCAGCTGAAGATTTCCCTTCATTTTGGAAACTGAGCATCACCCAATAGCTAACAAATAATTACAGCCTTACTGCTATTCCCTACCCGGTGAAATGATTTAAACTGAAATCCCTGTGATCACTGTTTCATATAAGGCTTTTGACCAAATGTCATCTGAAAGGGCTAGGCAAAAAGCCAGGTTTCTAAAGGTAGCATTTGGATGAAGCAATATGTCAGTGTGTACACAGAGAACTTCATTCAGATTGTCAGCTAACTACTTTTTTAATAATGTCCTCAGAGCACTTAGAGTCAAGTTGCTTTTTGAAAACTCCCTTTGTCATTCTAACAAATTAATTTGATATCTTGGAAATGAGTCACATTTCTACTTATCTGGAAATGATGTGTCAGAGGCCAACACACTTGAATTAATGTGAGAGATTTCCACTTATTGACTCTGACCTCTAAAGCCCTTTTCATTCCTTTTGGTGCACCTGCCCAATCAGATTATTTTCAGTCGCTGGCTTTTTGTCCAAACATCAGCCTGGCTGGATCTGGGTTGCCCCTGCAGATATCTCCATAGGCTTCTGAGAAAGCTCAGGCCACTTGTTTTTTTCACAGCAGCACAGGTTAATGCAAAACATGTGCCTCTGGTTCATATAACCTGTTGTGAGAGCTTTTCAACCACACTCTGTATCTCTGAGATTTCTGTTGAGAAATACATATTCCCCCTCTTTCTTCCATTCTCAGTGATCATCACATATTTTGGAAGCACAACTCTGGAAAAGTAAACTCAGATCTCCATGCTATTTGCTGTGGCAGGACAACAATGTGGCCCACACAAAATAGTATCTATTTGGGGAAAGAAATATCTGCAGCCAGAATGGACCATTTTGAACCACTATCTCATGAGATGTATTCTCAGTCAACGAGCACTGGACCTGAAATTCTGGAAAACCTTGAGGACTGTAGCTTTTTGAAAATTATTTAGACATTCACTACTAGTACTTCAACTAAATCCTTCTGGTCTTGACTCCACTCTTTTTCTTACCACTACACAGATGCCCATCCATACGTAAGCTCTGATGTTGGCAAAAACCCCCACTCTGTTTACGTAGCCAACTATGTAGCATTGTTAATATCACAGCCAGGGACTCATCTCTTGGACAGGGCAAGAAAACCCTGGTGAAATCTAATCAGGTTGGAGCTCAAAAGCCCAGCTCATGCTAACATGACTCCACACGTCCCTCTCATTGCCTGTAAGATGCCTATGGGTGGTGTCCATGCTCACTGAGAGTAGCCCAAAATCCCAACTATACTTGAGGCAGATGCTGCCAGGAATTGTTTGGGTTTTTGTTTTTGGTTTTGTACCTAAGAAAACAACATCTGAGAGTCATAAAAGGTGCTGCAGAATCTGAGGAACCTCGTGGTGGCTGCAGTCAACATTAAGGGTGGGAGATGTTTCAGCTGATGCCAAGGGATGCGAACGTAGTGTGTCTGGGCAGGGAATATAGGCTGCAGGGTGGAGAAGACTGGCACCCTCACTTTAAGTAGCATTGCAGTGGTGTACTATGTAGATATACCCACTGCTGGTCTCGGAGCTGTGAACACTCTCACCAAAAGACCTGTAGGTCCACAAGGGTACAAACAAAGGGTGGTGGTGGAGGCCTTGAGAGGCCTGGGATGTGTCATAGCAGAGGGCCCCAGAATGTAAATATAAATCAATAAAGGAAGTACAGGTCATGGAATGGATACAGCCTTGAGAGCCAAATAGAACAAATCTTCAGTCATAACAAAGGAAACAAAGAACAAGTATCAAACGCATACATGAAAACATCTCTCTGTGGTGTGAGCACAAAGGAAATAACAAGAAGGTACTAAAAAATGTGAAGAAAGGCAGAACAGAAAGAGAGGAATGACTTTGGTATTGTCATCCTTGTTACGGACTCCATCTCTGATCAATGCCACTACATACCTGAAGCCAGTCACCCTCTCCTTTGGTAGAGTCAATGCTGGTTTTTAAATTGCCACTCACCATATTTTGTACAATATATTGGCAATTTTTATGTGAAATTATATTTGTGCACTACACTTAGGTTAAGTAAATTAGAATTTTAATTCTAATTTAATTCAAGAGTACCCTTCAGATAACAGCAAGCTTTACAAGAGTAACACCCCATTTACTGCCATATATCAAACACAACCATCTAAAAATAAACCTTATTAAGTTTTCATGTACTTCAGGCAGCTGAAGGGCTTCAGTCTGTAGGAGGGATTTGTCTCTGTGCAAAGAGGAAACATGCATTTGTCTCACGTCAATACCTTCCTAATGGCCACGTCCACAGTCCATTGAATTTAACAGCCTGAGGGTTACTGGGTGTGGTGGTCCCTGGATTTGGCCTCTAACTGCTGAAGTCTGAGTAACCTGTTGGAAGAAAGAATATCGAAGCTGCCTGAAAGCTGCTATAATAAAATCTATTTCAAAATCAAACCATCATACATACCACTTCCTAGTTTGCATTTGACATCTGCATTGGTTGTCATCACCATGACAACGTAGTGATGTGACCCATTGTAGATTCTCACAGAATTTATAAGCAAAGTTTCTTATGAAGAAAGCAAAATATTCTTATAAAATTTATAGCAAAGTATTTTATCAGCTTGTTAATTCTGAACTAAACCTTTCTGAACAAAGAGAACAGCAAGGCTCCCGTTTGCCAAACTGAAGTGCAAATGCACAGGGTTCCCAGGATTCACGGCAACCAGAAGTCTGCGACGCTTTCAGAAAAAATGATAATCATTTTGAACTACTTTCCTGTTAGAGAGAGAAGTGATGAGATGTTTTTACTTTCTTTCTCTTTCACTCTCTAAAATCATTACTTTTAGTACTTAAGGTTTTTTCCTTGTATCAAAAATATAAAAAAGTACTAAGTGACAACATGTTGTAAAATATCCGTCAGTTTAAAATACAAATATACAATTAAATGATTAATGGATTTTAAATAGAATTCAACTACATTCACACAAGTTTTAAAAACTGAGAGACAGATTATTGTTTTCTCCCCTGAAGCCCTATATGTTATGCAGTGGAATTTAAGAATAATAGTCTGTTTACTTATCTGTTGATTTATATAATAAAAAGGACCCATTCCAAACAAGGAGACTGAAGTGACAGAGGGATTTACATACCTACTTGTCCCCAAAATGTATATGCTCTTAAAAACCTTCATCACAGAAACCTTCAAAGTATCTCACATTCCTGGGCTTTGGTGCTGTTTATAAAGCTCCTTGGGCTCCTGCTTGCAGCATTGAAACCCCACGAAATCCCCTTCTCAGTGAGGTCGCTTCCCACCTCACTCCTGCTCTGGGCCCTGCTGGGGTTGTTGCAGAGTGCCCATCACCCTCCCACATCTGGTGAACAAAGGCTGGGATCACAGCTTTCACAGCTGGGATCCTGTCCTGTTTACTGCCTTAACCACTTATTAGAAGCCTCACCTGAGACAGGAAGACCAGGGTTATTCTCTTTGTTGTTTGAATGGTGTTAGACCCACATCTCCAATATGCTCACGGATAACACAGCTGTGAGATACTCTAGAGTAAGGTTCTTCTGGTTTGAACTGTACCATTTTGCATGGCATAAGGAACAGTAAGTACAACTCATTAGCTCTTCTAGATAGCTCCCTTCTTACTTGGTATATTTTACTGAATTAAGTCTTAGATATTTAATTATCCCTGTGAATTTGATAAAGAATTTAATGGCTTACATAGAAACCTGACTAAAAATTAAATATTGCAACGTCTTGTTGTCCAGGAATACTTGTAGGTGCCCACCTTCACAGACCTGGGTTTTGATACAGAGCTCCTTCTTACAAGTATGATACTGCTGCTTTCCAAACGGCTCATGAGAGCCACGTGAATGTGGATTTCTTTTCTTAGGCATGAAAGACTCCAGAACTCTGGGAGGAGTTCGACCTAAAACATTCCTTCAACATCCTTCAATCAACAGCCATTGCAATTCTGAGCTGTGGAGAACCTCAGTTAGAGGGCAGAGAAAATATCAAAATTTAGTCTGCCGACTCACAGAATCACAGAAAAATTTAGGCTGGAGTCATCAAGTCCAATCTCCTGCACAAAGCATAGCTACTTGCCATGTAATCACAACGCTAGCAGCAGGAAGAAGATCCTAAGACACACCTATCTTACATAGTGAAGCCTGGGGGTCCCCCAGTTGCTGCTGTACTTGCATGGTCCAGCTATGCAGTTCAGCTGTGTTGGCCCAGACATGAAGCGTTGAAGCCATGCTTGGATTCTGTGTCATTCTGGCATTAGCAATGCTTCTTTAAGGCCCCACCTGGTTGGTCTGCATGAATCCTACCTACCATGTTACTTACCTTTGATAACCAAAGGTAAGTGTGGCCACACAGGCCATAAAAAAAGCTCTGGACTAACCTGCAAATCATCTTGAAATTGGTATTAAAGTACTAAACTGGAATATAATAATGAGTAAAAATGGATTTATATTAAAGATCAGTGAGTAAATAGTTGGGCTATCCAACTTTTTCGCTCCAGAGGTTTAGTAAAGAGAATGCAAAATATCAAGTGGGTTCCACAGATGCAAGCCCCCCACTATTCTATTATTCATCCTATTTTTCTTTCATTTTTATTGCATCCTCAAAAAATATTGTAATACATCCTCAGTGCTGAGATTTCCACACATGTGGACTCACATAGAATGGTAGTTAACATGCAGGAATTTTGAGATTTTACCCAAATTGTTCACATTTCTGGCTGCTAAAATGCACAGCCCAACACCGAACAGAACAGGACAGCCCATAAAAATCCCTAGCCACAAAAAGACCAAAATCCTAAATCACACCTTTTTTTTCAGCCAAATCCCCATGCCTAGTATTTGCCTTGACAGTGCAGAGTGAGCCAATAGGAAACTCTTGACCTGGGAATTTACATAGATTTTAGGCTTCTTAAATTTGGACCTAAAGATCTGGACTTAAATCCCACTTTGGTTCACAGGAGTCTTTCTGTAGAGGTTAACCCCATGTCCACAGGAGTGGACAACCATCACATAGTGGAATATAGGATGAGAATAGTGGGCACAGCTTTTCCATGCTTGTCTCAGTTGCTGATATGGTTTCCTGTGGGTAGAGGGAAGTACGCCAACAACTAGATTAAAAATCATGATTCCCTTAAAATAGTATTTCTGTAAGAGACAGGGTACCTGGTACAAACAGAGGAGAAAAGTAAGTAGAAATGAGTAATGTCACAGTCTGGCTACCCACAACATATTATGCAGCAGTGCAGATCTGAATCTGTAGGAGTTGAATGCATTGTACTTTCGGTTATATGCCTGTGAAGAAGAGAAGGCTCAAAGGAGATGTTATGGCTGTCTCTATCTCCTTGATCAGAGAATCTGAGAAGACAGAAGACATGAGAAATTACGGTTAGATGTTAATGAAACCTTTTTTGCCATGGGGGTTGTCTAGTACTAGGACAGGCCCAGGGAGGTCAGGGAACCTCCATCCTTTGACATCTGATTGGTCACAGCCCTGAGAAAGGTGGTCTGACCAGACCTGCTCTGAGCAGGAGGTCTGAGTAGATAAGACCTCAGGAGATCCCTTCCCACCTAAATCATTCTGTGATGTCCTGAACTGGTGATTCAGGACACACAGAACATGGCAGCTCCTGCACAGAACCTCAGGATTTCAATCCAGACTTTTTTGAGGGGGGGATATTCCCTTTGCCAGACACACACTTGAAGCCTAATACAGATTTCCATCCTTAATTTCAGTGGCTTTTTGCCTGAGGACCTTCTGGAGGTATTTTCAACACAGATTACTCAAAATGGTGGTGGTAGATAATTACATTACAAACAAACTTCTGGTTATACTCCAGCGCCCACTCCCATTTACATGTGGAGGCATAAGATTTTGCCTATTTTGCGTTACTTGTAGGTTTTTATTAGGAGCCTATAGAAAATAAATTATTCTGAGCATGATTAAACTGTCAGACTTTTGAGGTCTGCTGGTTGTCCATATGTGCATGCTGCAAAAAGCTGATACAGAATTAGGCATCAATACAGAGAAAGCTGGTACTCATTTCTCCCACAGCCTGCACCATGAAGGAACATCTGCCCCTGAAAGTGGCCAGGTCCTTGTGGTTCACTGGGGTCTCTCTTCAGGGTTATGAACTACACCTGAGCTGATGCAGACACACAAAGATTCATGTTCTCATCTGTTCCAATCCTAAATTAATAAAACCTTAATTATAGGAGCAGGAGATGTAACTATTTTTGAACAAATTAAAATACTCCATCATGTGCTTTGTGATTTTTTTCTAAGCAATTGGTTTTTTTCCCTCCTCATTAATGCTTTTCTCTGAGGATGCTAATGACTTACTCAGTAATGATGCCACTGCTTTTAGTTAATCAGTGCGTTAGCAGTCACTGCTGGTGTCAAAATGAAACCAACCTCCTTGTCTCCCATTGAGTATAATTCACACAGTGAATGTTAAGCAGTGAAAGCATTCACAAAAAAAAGTATGTTGTAAGGTAGCTTTTACCCAGAAACCTTTCTGTTGCAACCATCATACCAAATTAATCATGAACTATTCATATTTGTTCTCCATAAATAATAAATTCCTCTGCATTTTCTACTCATCTGCAGAGGGCAACAGTTACACAACTGGAAAGAAGTCTAACCCTCTACAAAATGGAAAGAAAAAGGTCTCAGTTGAATAATTTATCTAAAGATTATATAGGGCATGCAAGAAAATAGGCTACAGCAGAAACTTTTGAGGAATTATCCATTTAACATATCAGTATCGTCAAACTTTGACAGCTGGAACTAGGGATCCTGATCTTGATACTCTCACTTTTTTAGTACAGTTTAGGTATCCACTTTTAGAATAATCTATCTTTGGTAAAGATAAGTAGATTATTGGTTTCAGACTGCAAGAGGCTTGGATAACCCTTCTGTCAATTTTGAAGTTTTGTTCCTCTGGCAGAACATGGTGGGGACAACTGGCGGTTATTGACACCTTGTCTTACTGTCAAGGTAGACAAAGGATGCAAAAAAAATACATGAATCAGTGCAGAGCTGACTGAACTTTTACCATTTGGTTGGTTTGTTCTTATTTCTATAGGCAGATTGACAAGAAATCATTAATATCAGAGGATATGTGAGGGGACTCACATTCAACTCTGAAAGCACAAAGACACCAAGTGTCAAGGAGAACATGAAAATAAGTGGTAGTCATAGCACTGCTCTGGTGTTCCTCAGGCTCTGTGCTGTGCCCTTCAGGGAAAAGGAGTAGCTGGAGGAGAAGGAAGACGGATGATTGGGAGGCTCAGGGAAGGAATCACTGCATTTGCAAACCCAGATCTGGTATGTGTCTAGGAGGAAGGACTGCAAGTTGCTGTTCCTATGGAAGAAGGGCATAAACACAATGAATACACTCATCTTTTTCTCTTTGTAAGTCATGCACAAGAATTTCAAGAGAAGTGCATTTCACTCACAGAGCACACCAAATATAAATGGCAACTATTGTTGTCCTTTCCTTTCCTTGTGTTTTCGGAGTCATTTAAAATCAAACCTAAAGTAAGAAAAGTAATTCTAGATTGAAAAGTAAATCCTGCATCTTATAACAAGCTGGATTAATTTCACACTCTACTTTGCCCCCATAATTTTTCCATTCCAAGTTCTGCTCATTACTGTTTTCTTATTTCAGATTTTCTTTTTGGTTTTACCCTCTGCTGCCGTATTTTGGACACTTTGTGCTGGACTTCTCAGACCTGTCTTCTCCAATTACAATCTCCTTCTTTTGACCCCAAGCTGAGGCAGCAAGATGTATTGCCCATGAGTGAGGACATTAGGATGGAGGATACAGAACCTTTTGAGGATGTTGTTTTTAATTTCAATCAATCTGCTGTCAGATAGTCTTTAGTGTCTGCAGAGTCTTTAGTGGACAGACTCCCATGAATTTTATTAGTTGTCAGACTGGGCCTTTACTGAACATCTACCATGACAATGATAAAGACAGCAGCTCTCTATTTAGCTAACATAAGGGTAAAAGACGTGGTGGAAATAGATCAAGTTCAACACTGCTGGATGTTACTCCTGCAGGGAATGAAAAAGGTAGTTCAGCCTCTCGGCTGAGGAAAATGTCAGGACATCAACTAGAATTCCTGTTTTCATTATTTTTGGTTGGCCTGGAGTAGAAGGCGCAAGGAAAGACTTTAGGAAGACACCTTTCAATTTGCTAGTACAATTAGCTGGAGTTAGAGTTTTTACTCAGTTTAATTTATAGTCCTTATACAGTATCTGATCAAACATGCAAAGCATCCCTCTGAAAACACCCTTGTATGACACAGGACCACAGCTTCAGAGAAAGAGTAAACAATGTAACAAAACTTCTGAGTTTTGATCTAGTACCTTATGCAAGATGATTCACCTCCTCCAATCAGTAGCACAAAAGCTTTCACAGTGAAGCTATTGTCTTCCTATTGGACTTGATGCCATTTAGACAGACACCACTGACAAAGCATGAAATAGTCTTACCACCCAGATATTGAAGGAGAACCTTAGCATTTTATGCATGCAAGGTTAATGCAATAAAAGTTCTCAAATTCTGTGATATTTTCAGCAGAAGGCAGTAGAAAATTAAAGTTCTTCAGGAAAGAAGACAATTTACACCTGGTGTCAAGGGTAGTGAGTAAATAAATAAATATAGCTATTGTTTGTAAGAAAGCGTAAATCACTTTTTATCACTCAATTCTGCCTGATTTTTCCATAGAAAATGTTTTTCATAACTAGCCTTCAATTTTACTGAGTCTTGCAAAATAAGAACAAAAAACAACACTGAGAGGCTTGTTGACAGAGCAGCCTCAACAGTCTTTAAAAATACATATGTATACCTCCTGCAGCAAAGCAAGTTTTATATACTATTGGGTCACTTTATAATAGTTAAAAATATCTATTTAGAAAGAAGATTCATTATGAGGATTGTGTGGAACACATTCCTCATCAATTCATTTTTCTTTGTTCAGATGCAGTATTTATAGGAGAATTTGGGTCACTAAAGATTTATTTCCACAGCATGTTAAATGTTTTCACTCTCACAGCTGCAGTATCATCTGCCTTTGCTGGACCTTATGAACAAATAGGTGGAATTCTGCCCCTCTTCACCCATGTTCATGAAGTGATGGGGTTTTCCAGTTCAATAAAGAACATTTGCTGTCAACTCCCAAGCAGTGATAAAAGACCCCCAGCTTTTCTTCACCATCAGACTGTGGTACAGTCAATCAACCTCTCTCTTTCATTTAAGGCAAAAGCTGTGAGTATTAGGACAACAACATAGAAGGCTCATTCTTTGGCTTATAGTGATATGACTGCTGATGAATTCAAACTAGGAAATTCGTAGTGAATTAACTCACCAGGTAGCTGCTTGTTGACATAATTTGCTCTGTTTGTAATCTAAACTATTCAAGCATAAAAATAAGGCAGTTTCCTACTTACGTTTTTTAAAGCTGAATTGGTACCAGTGCTTTTGTTGTCCTAATCCTCCTTGCCAAAGGCCAAATAAAGGCCCCTAATGCTGTGTCATAGAGAACATTATGTGGTAAAATTACCTCCCCAGGCAAGTTTAAGAGGGGTTGACCTTGCTCAGATGAGGGAAACTCACAGAAACCATCTTTAAAGAATGAGTTTTGTGCAAAGAAACTTGTTAAAATAAACTCTTCAATGTGCTCTCAAGCTGCCTAGCTAGTAACCACTGATTAGTCCAAGGACACTTACCATGCTTGTAATTGCCCACTAGCCAAAGGTGAGGACTGTCGAACATGCAGTGAAACCCAAGACTCAGGGGAAGCATGGCAGAGTCAAAGTGAAGAGAGGGACCACAGAGAGGTATTGGGATCCAGAGGGCCAGGAGACCAAAACCAGGCTTTTTTCGTAGAGTTTCAGAACTCACAGATTGAGAGTGGACCAGGTATATAAATGCAGGGGTTTAGGTCCATGGGTGAACAGTAGGAACTACCTACCTACTTCTTCTCCACCCTTGTAAACAAACAGCTTTAATTAAGCCAAAAGGAATACTATCCTCTCAGACGAAAACAACCTAAACAATCTGATGATTCATCCAACTAAAATGAAATATGTTGTGCATAATTAAACTCCTTTCAATTTTGTTTTCTAATTTTGCTTCCTTTCTATAGCAAAACCTGTTGTTTTGAGTGAAACATAATGTTGGATATTCTGGTCCAACAGCATTGACATGAAGCACTTTGACATTTTCAAACCAAGACTTTGTTTCCATGTCCTTCTATTTTTTACTGTTGAGGCATTTTACAGATCTAAATTTATATTTAAATTTAACATTTAATACTTACATAGGATTTCAGTTTTGCTAGGATTATAATTTTTCCTCCCCCTGATAGAAGCCTACATTAAAAACTCCGACTTTGGTCCACCTGTTAGTGGGGAATAAACAACCCTTCTGGAGATGGCTTTTGCTATTCTGGTACTGTCTTGTGGCCTGCTATATCACCACAAGATCTTCAAAATCCAGAAATTTCTCTCGTTCTCCAACAGCTTTTGTGTAATCTGGTTCCACAGGTTTTCTGTTGACAGGCAATTGAAGTGTTTGCAGAAATAGGAAATGTAGCAGTCAGCTGTAGCAGAAAAGACTCCTGGTCAAGCCATATTGCATTTGTCAGAGCAAAAGTTTATGATTTGTATAGGGGATATTGCAAGGGAGATGTGCAGGTTAAACTGACACGGAACAGGCTGAGCACAGCGCTATGGCTACACTGCTTGGCAGGATGAGGCACACCAAAGCATATCAGATCAAAGGGACATGAATATCACTGCCCCTCCATTTGCTGCAGTGCTGCGTTGCGTGTCCTGCACCACCATGCATGACGTGGTGTTTCAGCCTGGCTCCCAGAGGCAGGTTGGATCTGCAAGGAACAGCACCAAACCCAGCTCTTTTTAAGCCTCCCTGGGGTGGCCCCTCACCCCAGGTCCCCTGGTGCCATCTCACTGTGCTTGTCTTAGGTTGGGAGACCGGTAGGCACTGCCTATACCTCTGCCTGTGTCACCTGGAAACATTTTCTGCAAACTAATCCAGCTCATTGAGCCTGAGAAATTACTTAGGCTGCACAGACCAGACATTGTTCAGATGAGCTTCAGACTAATCCACAGCATCTCTGCACAACTCACCTTGCTCTCCTCACCACCAGCCTCTGCAGGGAAGGTCTCTGAGCAGCGGGAGAACACTGGAGTGAATCCTTCCTGATTCATTTTAAACCACACTTACAAAAAGCCACTTTCTGCCTTTTTTTAATTTCCTTGCTATTTTATGTCCTAATCAAAGTGCTTGTGAATCCCCCACTGTGCTATCGCAGCTTCTTAGGAGTTGGAAAATTTATAATAGTCTTTCCCTAGCTGACAAATAATGAAGGAACATCACTGATCTTTATTGCTAAAATAAAACCAAGAAAAACAACTGATGAGCATAAAATCTTGCATGTGATACACTTTCTTATCTCTAATGTAGGATTTGTACTTGTGTCACAATTTGGTATACAACATATGCATCTGACTTACTTTCCAGCTTTGTAATTGAGGTGCTTGAGCAAACTCCAGGTTTGCATTTGTTACTCTTGTAGGGTTTTTTAATTCTCTCATTTACTCTGATACACAAAATTACAATTCTGCATATTACTGAATACCTTGCAACACTCCTGCTTTGCTAAAATCAATTCCACATGGAGCACTATCACATCAAGGTTTATTATGGCTACAGCACTACTTGGTGTAAAGGTGAACACCCAAGCTTGGATGAGTCCCATCCATAACCTGCTGGGAATTTATACGACAAATGTACAACATTTTGAAAGAGCATGAATTCTGAAATGAAGCATGTACCCAGTTTCAGTCTTTTAAGATAATCTTTGCGAGGCAAAATCCAGTTCCCCTGGAAGTCAGAAATTTTTACTGAAGAAGTGGCATTATAATCACGATGAAGGTTGTAATACTGCATTTAGTCCCCCCTCCTCAGAAAGATATTCTTCTAAAACACGATTTATTGATCTGGTTTCAAGGATCTTTTAGCCAAAAATATGAACAGCTGAGGACTATTTCACAGCATTCCCAGCAGGTCAAGCAAAGCTCTTGAGAGGCACTGTGTAGAAATCTCAAGGAAAAGCAAATGTCAGAATCTGCAGATTTCTACATTTTTGAGGATCTGGGGCTTCAGAGCACCCGATACTGCAGCATAGCTGTGCCTGAGCGCCCTGCTGAGGGGAATTAAAGCTTTGTTTTATAAGTTACTGAGAACAGATGCAACAAGAGAGTTTCTGTCCCAGGGAACTTTAGACCTCGTATGTGATGAGCCACAAGAGACAAACACACTCAATATGTAGGGAATTTGGCCAATGTAAAATGATCACGTTTAGTATGAGTTGAAGTTGAAAGATAGTTTAATATCTCACTTGAAAACTGAGGGCGATAGCAAAGCTGAGAGTAATTTTTCTGTGTGACTACTGGGATTTCTAAAGCCTTGGTACGTTATCTGTCTTCCTTCACACACTCCTGAACCTCCACACAAAGTTTGCATGACACCACTCAAACCTTTTTCCCTTCTCTGCCCACAGGTATAAGCAGCTGATGATTTGGAAGCAGTAACTTTGGCAAGGCTCTGTTGCACTCAGCAAATGAACTCTTCTTCGGAATGTTCAGAAAAATAATGGAAATGTCTTTGTTACAAAAGGGAGAGAAGGAGAGGAAGAGGATTGAAAAGCTAACATGATAGAAGAGAAAATTTCTCTGTATCAGAGTTTCTCACAACAAATTCCCATCGATACCCATTTCTGAACAACTGGTAGCAATGAGATGAGAAGTCAATTTGCAAACACTGGGGAAATCAAGCCCCAGCTCTTCCTACAATCAGAAGAGAAGATTTTCAGGTCACTGTGGTCTTGCATATTTGCATGTGGGAAAAACACAAGCTCCAGCTGCCTGAAGGGTTTGAAATTTGCTGTCAGTGAATATGATTGTTGCTTCTGGTTCTTGCCTTTGGCTGCATAAACTCAATATATTAATATGAAGTGCTGAAGGCAATGAGATTAGCTGCAGTTTACTGATAGGCACACTATTGCAAGCTTAGGTCCCATGCGTATAAACCTATGGTAGTAGGATTTACATATACTTCTGAGTGAAAGCCCAGGTTCTGCACTTCTCAGTAGGGCGCTGTTTTCAGTGCTTTTGGGACCTAGCAGGGCTGGAGAAATAGCTCAGCTTTCATTTTATACCACAAAACCCTTCTTGTGACCCCAAAAATCAGGGCTGTACTCCTGCTGTCACCTATTCATCTGGGTTGCCTTGTCCTCAGAGTATCAGGCTCCTGAGACAGGAGCTCAGGGCACTCCTATTGTGGGGGACAATGGGCATGGTGGCCCTGTCCTACCCTGCTCCTTTCACCCTTCCAGCATGAGGCCTGTTGAACTGGCTGGAGCCATGATGACAACATGGAGGGGTGTCCCAAAATTCAGTGCATCGAGTGCAAGCAGCACTGCAGCAGCCATCCTTGGCTGCCTTGGGACCAGGATGGAGTGATCAGTGTACAGCCTGAGGCCTGTCACACCATATGGGCAGTGAGGAGGGGGAAGAGAAGAGGAAGGGAAGAGTGGGAAGAGTCCCCATCCCACACGTCACTTGAAGGTGTAACTAAATGCCTAAGTTTGCCACCTTCTCTTCCAGGGCTCATCTGTGAAATACTTGTTGGGAAAAAAACACTGGTTTGAGAAACAGGGATAGTGTAACCTGAAGTGTGACCCAGGCAGAAGAATCCTCCCCTGCTTAGCTTCTTCCACAGCATGTATTTAAGATGAGAAAACAAGAAGGACTATTATTATCCATAAAGGTGTGTTTTCATGTTGAAAGAAAACTAGATGCCCATGTTGTCCAGTTGTGCCTGGTTCGACAGCAGCCAGAGCCGTCACACCATCCCCACACCTGATGCCAGGCAGGGATTATGGAGTGGTGCCTGAGGTCACTGTTCATACCTGCTCACTTGTCTAACCTATTCACTGGATCCCTGGTGGGACCACAAGGGTGCTGTCCACAGGAAAAACAGCTCAGTATACAGCTGAGAAAATGACGAGAGTCAATTTTTCCCCGATTTACGGTTGTGATGTTACTTCACCCCTTTGTAAACGAGGAGGTAAAAGAAATGCCTTGGCACAACACATGGCAGGACAAGCACAGAAACCTCACTGCGAGGTGGAAGAGCTTAATGAGGGGCACCACGTGTCAGCCGCTATACACGCTATGGAGTTGCACCACTCTAACATACAAGCCTGGCTGAACAATGCAAGCTCTGCTATAAACAAGCTCTTAGTTCTCTTCTGAACTGATACCTGCTGACAGTTTCGACTTGAGGGGCTTGAGTACAGGGATGGATTTAATTGTTTGGCTTCAGGGGGCTTGTCAACAGTCTTCCCACACCTTCACTAATGGTTTTTTGTCCTCCCTCTGTCACTTGGCTGCAGGATGAAGAAGTCCAGAGTAAAAGAGACATCATGCTGCTCCTCTTGCTGAGAGATGCTCCTTGTCACGACCTGAGTCCAGAGAGGGTGGCATGTCCTGGGGTGATAACTAGGATCGTGGACAGTGATTGCAGCAGGAAATGTCACCCATGCAGGTAAACAAGGGGTGTGTAGAATAGCTCATAAACCAAAAATCTATAGGGTAAATATGATCCTGACCCTGAATGCTTATGCCTCTATCTGAAACTTCTTTTTCTGCCCTCCTTTCTCTGGGGAAGGTAAAATCCACCTCTATCTTAACAATCGTTCTCTATTTTGGCCTGGGATTCCTGAATTGTGGTAGATTTGGTATGGGGCGCAGAAGCTACTAATTCAAATCCTACAGATGCTGACCAAACAACTGAAGATTTTCTGTGACACACAGAAACCAGGGCAGCAGCTAACAACAGTGACAATGGTGACAGCACAGGAGCACAAGTCTGGGGACCTCTGCAGAAGACAAAGTGGAGACTACCACACTCAAGGGAAAGGATGCTCTTAGCAGTTTAGTTCGTGATTTTTCCTCTTATTTCCCTATGGCCACCACATGGTCCTGATTGTCACTATATATATATGAGTACTTTACAATCTCCATGGCTCAACCGGGAGGCAGGGAAGCCTTATTTGCCATTGTTTACTGATAGACAATAAAGGCACAGTGAATTTCAGAGCTTTATCTAAGGTCACTTGGGAAGACTGTGTCAGAGAAGAAATGAATCTAGGTTCTTGCAGCCCCTTCCTGCACCTCAGCCATGAGCCCATCTTTCCTTGGTGGTTTGTCAGCATTTTCTATTTTAATTTTCAAATACTCCCACTCTGTAATGTTTAATTATAATGCTTTTCTAATGCTGTCCTACTTTTCTGTCTTTTACCTTGTCTAATTTTAGGGAGAAAGACAGAGAACTGATGCCAAGGAAACATATAAATCACTTTATATAATTCGTAACACTACTGAAAAATCTGTTTGGGATTTATGTCACTGCAAATGAAATATGCCATTTGCAAGCTGCCTTTTATAATTTATTAAGCAAGTTGAAAATGTTGTTTAAAACAAGATTTGTCAGCTTGTCATCTAGTGGAGCAGAAGAAATAGTTTGCTTATGGATCACAGAAATAGGATTTTCATGGTGCTCCATCCATTTCAAAGGGCCTTCTTTTCTGTGATGGTTGACACAAGATGCCACTTCAGAAGCATTGCATGTGCTCCAGAGGACCATCTCTGTTTTTAATTCATACGACTATCCATCCTGCATTTTCCTCGTTAGCTGAACACCCTCTATTCCAACATCTCAATTGGAAAGAATAGTTATATAGACACAAGTTAAATGTTTAGGGCTGACGCGATGCCCATTTGAAAAGCCTTAAATGGAGAATTTGCCACAGAACCTGCTTTGGACCATCACTCGCTTGTGGCTGGCTGCTGAAGAACCCCGCTGGTGGAACCCGGTGGCTGGTGTCTGTGTGTCACTCCCAGAAGACTGTCACATCCCAGATCCAAATCCTAGTGAAGTGATGACAAGATTCCCCTGGGGTTCATCGAGATTTGAAAGAGGACCTGAAGGAATATGTCTAGCAACCTCTTCATTCTAAAGCTTTTCTTGCATGAGCCAAAACATTGCGAAAGTGCCTACAGCAGGGACTACCCTAAGGGCTGTACCGGTATTTTGGGATAAAACACTAGGAAACCCTCCAGTGCATGACAGCTTGAATACACTACATTCAGTTTCTAACGTAAATAAGGCCCAGACAAGGAATGTGTATATAAAAATCTGTTTCACAGCTTGCAGTACTGCAGGATCTGCTTGCTCACTGGCTGGAAATGTTATCAAGCCAACATCTTGAGTGTTGATTTCATGCACCAAGAGAAAAAGAGAATATAATTATAGCACCCTGTTATTTTCATTTAGACTAGAGTGTTCATTTTGAGGAGAAGAAAGAAGTGGCCCCAACTGCCTGTGAGAGGTGAGAGCTCCATCAACAAGCTCAATAAAACTCTTTGTAGGCTGGGAGGCTGGAGAATTGCCACAGCTGATGTGATAGCCTTTCTCTCAGAATGCTATGGAAAAGAAAATTACATAGCGACATTCCTTTGCAGGTGGCAAATGTTTAATCATGCTCACATGTTAGGGCGACTGAGAGGAAAAAAAAGCCCTAAATGAATATTTTTCTGTCAACAGTGAGTGGCAAATATGGTTCATTGCGTTTTAGAGAATGCTCAAGGGCTTTTTTAGATTTCCTCTGAAAATAATAATGAGAAATTAGTGTGAATGTGCTTCTTAGTTTCTTGATTATTATAATTTCTCTTGTTCTTTTAAAGACAAAAAGTCCCGTGCCTTCACCAAACGGTTACTTCTATTTGTGATATGCGTGCTCAGCTCTTGGCTGCCTCATGTGCTCACAGGGGTGAGGAGCTCAGAACTGCAGAAGGTTGAATCCAGTGGAAGTTGTGGCCGCTGAGGTTCTGCAGAGGAAAGCTCTGATGACGGCAGTGAGAGTGGGAGCATGGAATAGTGGCAGAAATGGGATAATGCCAGCATGGAGACTGCGGAAAACCAAGAAACTGCATCGCAGTGGTTCATGATGAGGCCACTCTTCCTGGGCTGGTCTGACATCTCTCCGTTTGCGCTCTGGGTAAGAGAAGAGAAAGCTCAGGGGTGCAGGAGCCGAGCGCAGTGGAACCCAGGGAGGCACAGCTCTCCCCTCATGTGCCTGCCCAGTTGTGCCCTGTGTCTGGGGTAGAGTTTTTCGCAAACCCTGAAGCATGGGAATTTTTCTCTGAAACGTGGCAGTGCTGTGTGGGGAATTGCACAAAACCTCTGGCCTCGATTTCTCTGCCTTTTCCTGCAGAAAATGCTGAGTAAAAACATGGACGGTAGAAAAAACCACAACGAAATCTCAAAGGGAATTTGAAATGGTTGCCAGAGCGCAAAGGTGACAGAGTTACTATTGGTGAAGGGTTATTCATCCTTTTAAAGCAAATGCCTTTGTCTACAGTAAATTAAATAAGAAAAAAAAAAAGAAAAAAAGAATTGATCTAAATTATAAATAGCAACATGAGACAGGATGTATTCTGTGAAAGCTTTGTCCTTCAAAGATACACAAGGGGTGCTGCCCATGGAAACATGTACTTAAAAGCTGCTAAGGTGGTATTTTAGTCAGAGGAAAGACAGTCTAAGAAAACAGTAAACAATTACTGCCTTGCAGGAGGTTTAAGGACAGGAAAGCAGTAACTGCTGCTGCTGGGTTGTACATTTGTTTTTCCCTGTGGATGGAAAGAAAACCAGATTCCTCCAATTCCTCCTTACAGTAAGTTCACCTCTGTTGCAGGTGTCATAATGAGTGTCAAGCTGAAGCCATGAGCTGGAATCATTGGAACTCCTCTTTCGAAGGGATAGGTAAAAAGCATCTCTAGCTTTTGTCAGACCAATCTAGAACCACTTCTGGCTGGAGCATGTGAGGCTGCAAATGAAGAAGTTGCCACTGACTGTGACCTTTCTTCAAGGCTATTTATTCCTTTTGTGTGAAAAAAGGAGCTTCGTGGAAAATAATGGAAAACTCTTAGCCACAGTTTTTTCTCCTGGGGAGGAAAAGGAGTTTTCACAAACATTGCTTGCAGGATTGACATCTGTCATTTTTGTTTTGAACTTAACACAGAATTTGTTTGGGGAAAATCAGAAGTTAATTTTGTCCAGTGTTCACAGCAATTGGGCTCCTCGGCAGTGTTTCACCTCACCCTTCTCTTTTGGCCTGTTTTTCCAAACCCAGAACTTCACAGAACTCAAAACCAGCTATTCAAATGTGTAAAACTGAGTCTAAATATTAAAAGGTGCCTATCTATCAAGAAAAAGGGGGAAGTTAAAATGAACTTGCTAGGGTGGTTAGTTTTTTTGCATCTGTAGCATGGGAGCTTTACTCATTCTAATGCTACCTTGAAGAGTGGACACTCTGGCAGACAGCTGCCTTAACATAATAAAATAAACTTATTGGAGGCTACTACTTCTTTAACGAGATAAAGCACATACAGTGCTTCTAACATGTCAAATTTGAGGCCAACAAGATTCTAGACCATAATGCCAACATCTGGGTGCTGTTCAGACTTCTCTCAGTTGTTCCTTTAATTACAGAGGTAGAAGCTCAGAACTCCTTTATGGTGTGTGTTGACTTTCACACTGTCAAAATTCTGCTGGACCTGTAACTCGTGATCGCTCAGCACCCTCCTCCCTGCCCCTACAGTGAGGGCCCTCTGAGGGACAAGCAGTTAGATGAGCATTGCACCCCAAATCTTTCTTTGTAACCTCTCAGAGCTTCCCCCATCATTGACCTACTTCTAAAGCTACTAACTAGTCCAAACATACCCTTTCAACACTTACGACTTCATTTCATGCTGACAGCCCTGCACTAGCATATTCACCACAAGTTCCATCAGCTACCTGCAGCACGGAGTCTGGGAGATGCTCACGATGCCAAACTTCCCCCAGGCCCTGGTACGCGCTCAGCCTCTCCCATACCAGCTCCCAGTGAGGATCCCCTCCTGCAGGGGAAAAGTCATTTTAATTTTCACAGCTCTGCAGTTATGTAGGAGGGGAGTCAGTGGGGGCAAGAACGAACAGAATAAGTGAGAAAAGAGAAGCGGAAGCCAGTATTGCTGCTGAACTCTTCTTATCATGTATTTTAACATGGCTTTTGCTCCAGGAGCAATGCCGATTCTGAAGTGGTAAAGGAGATACATTCTCGGTCTTTCCCCTTCTTATCCATAGTCAGAGCACTGCTGTTGGTGAAAAGAGGTGACATGCCAGCTGAAGGCAGATGACAGTCTGCCTCTACTGACATGCATGGAGTCAATCTACACTCCCTTAACTATACCACCTACCCTTTTAAAGAAAGCAAGTATAAAAGGAAGGGATTTACTCCTGCAAGGGCCCTTAAAAGCTGGTTCAGCTGGGACTTGACAATGCAAAAAAAAAAGCAACAGAAAAGATATTGATGTGGTAAGCTACGGCCAGATCTCTTTTCTGCTAAGTTATGTCTTTGCAGTAACAGCATCAAGGAAGGAAGGAGCCTACAGGGATTTTAAGAGAATTCAACTTCACAACCCTTCCAAGAACATCGTTTCCATTCCCATCTGTTTATCTCGTCCTCACTCTTGAGGCCCTTCTCCATTTGCCAAATACCTCCATAAAGTCATCCAAAGATATCACACGTGCACCCTGCTTTTGCAGCACTCACAGGAAAACCGATATGCTAACTAGAGAACTCAACAAGTTCTGATATTTTTATCAATAGTACAATTTTTCTATTTCTGCACACCTTCATTTATAGGTTGTAAGTTGTTCAGTGCAAGAGACTGGCTCATTAAGGACCTTGCTTTGTGCTCTTTACTTTGACAGTATTTAACAAATAATGGCACGCCTCAGTTATAGCTGCAATGGGAATCAACACTGAATTTCTCAACTCCAGTGCAATCACACAGATAATGCCATGCTGTCATTTCACACTGAACATGCTAATTGTATTTTATGCAACTTTCAGTATAACTTTGCTAAATTTAAATGTACCTGCCATTTCAAGAGCAGCATTGGGAAAATGTGCTTAAAAAAAAAAAGGAAATGCCACGACAGATACGTTATCATGTTAGCTTGGAACAGGCCCCTTCAAGTCTTGTATCTCAGTAAAAGTGTTACACAGAAGGACTGTCAGACTGTTCTCTCTCTACTCATTTTTCACTGTTTGTAGCCATCAGTTATACATTTGTAATGATGTGAATCATGAAACTCACTGACACTTGTACATCCTCTTCTTGCTTGTTTTGCTATATTCAACATGTCCTAGAGATCACTAGGTGTTGCATCCTACCAGCACTAGACTGGATGGTATCCATATCACCCAGCACATAGCTTGGCCAGCCAATCTCCCTTGACTCGATGAGCAGTAAATGGAAAGTGGCAGGATCCTTCCTTGAGGCCAGTTCAGAGCAAGAACCAAACTGAAGAGGCTTGCAGCCATCTCAGGCTCTAGAGGGCCCTCAACATTATTCACCTTCCTGATTGCCTCTTTAGTAAAAGGCAGCTCAGCCTTTTGCTTCAAAGGCATCTGGGTTGCTTTAAAAATTTCCTATGCAGCACTGAGCTGGGGGCAATTAGGTGTAGGGGCATTTCAGCTTTTTAATTAAAAGTTAAACTATGAAGCAGCCTGAACCTGCTTAGTATCAAAATAGGATTAGGGCAGAACTACAGAACCTCTGCCTTCAACAGCTGATAGGAACCCACTGTGTTCCTCTCACCAGACACAGACAGGATTCCCTCACATTTCAGGAGAAAAATACCAGAAGGCACCCACTTATCTTTAAATCAGCTCACTCCTATTAAATCTGACATCAGACATACACCCCCAAGTCATACAGCGGTCTGTGTGAAATGCTAATGAGGTGAAGGACCAGACCCGAATAGCACTACAGTTCACAAGAGCTTATACAGAACAGACATAGAGAGGAGGGAAGGAAAAATTAAAAAAACCCAACCAACCAAACAAAAAAAACTAACCACAAAACCCCAAAACAAAGACCTTTCTTTCTATTGAAATTATTAGAAGAAAGGATGCAGAAGCACAGTGGTGTCTCTTTGACCATGGCTCATGAATGAGTGGTTTAGGGTCGCTCAAAGAATCACCGTCAGAAGTATTAGCAAGAGTAGTTTTAATATGAACTTATAAAAGTGTGACTTAACAAAGTTTGATGGCAAGGTTCACTCTATTACTTACTACATGAATGTAATGTACAAAGGAAAATAGTTAGAATTGAGCTAAAATGATTCAGACTGAAGACGCAGAAGAGTAAGCGAAACCCTCCCACTGAGTCACAAGATTGAGAGTGGACTCCCCTTGCTTTCTAAACTCCTGATGGAGCTCATGTGTGGCTAGCCCCAATCTTAGCCTCACACTTGGACAATGGTTAAAAGTTCTCCTCCTCGCTCACTTCAAATGTCTCAGCATTTCTCAGTGGGTGAGGGTTGATCCTCAAGGAATGGGAAGTCTTCAGCCCAGGCTGCATCATCAGCTTTCAGTGACTGTCCTCTGAACCCCGCAGACTTCAGAGTTCATGAGCTCTGAGAGACTCAGAGCTCAGAGATGAGCTCTGTCCACTTGGAGGGATGTGCTTGGTCGCAGGCCAGTGTGGTCCAGCCTGTGACCTAAGGGCTTAGGACCGCTGTATATAGGGCTGCAAGATGGTTGGCTTTAGTCATCAATTTCCATGCTAGCCACAATCTGAGTTGGTAATTATTGGAATTTTCAAAATTCTGGTAACAGTGGTACCATTCCACTCGGGCTACAACCAAGGTGAGGAATGTTCCAAAGCTGACAGGGTATGACTGATTATTCCCGCTCTCACTTCCCACTTTGGCCAGGCAACGGGAGTTCATGGTATGGTCACTGCTGCTCCCACCTTAGCCATGCAAGAGTTCCTGGTATAGTCAAGGGATGCTTCACCACCCAAATCAGGATACACAGGCAAATGCCCACCAGAACGCTCGAGATGGTAGAGCAGCCCAGAGGAGGAAGGTGGAAATGCATCACAGGCTAACAGCACATGCATAAATGAAGAAACAGGGGTAGTTGAATGGGAATGTCTCCACGTTGGGTTTCTGGATCCTAAACCAGGAAAAAAAGCTTGTGCCTTACTGTACAACTGACTTGCTGAAGGAAAAAAGGCACAGTGGAAACCAAAAACACCACCTCTTGGAGCTGCAGAGGGTACCGCAAGTTAAATATTGTGTGATCATTTTATTCAACTGTTCATTCACTAGTGTAAGATTATTTCAGCAGTAGGCATGGTGGGAGTAAACTCATCCTGTGGAGAGCCACAGGAACGTGAATTGAACAAAGCAACCACTTACAATGATACTATTCTCATTTTGTACACTTTCAGAAGACTGCATGATTTCAGGTATAGCCTGCCTAGCCACAAGTATTCATTTATGACCTAAAACAGTCTTAGTGCTAAAAATCAAAGTGAAATGCTCTGTTCTTATCTATTGCTTATTTTTTGAGGTGATTCAGTACAAAAATCTCTCATCAACTCTGGTAATTGTTGCATGCATCAAGTGACTGGCTTCTCTTTTTTAAAAAAAATCTGTGATAATTTTGAAAGATTATAAATCTTTGTATTTGTTTGGAAGATTTTGTAAATCCCATAGTTCTAGGGAGTCCTCCAGCAAAGTTGTTTATGAGGAAGAGAAATACCAAAATATATTTTAAACATCAAGCACAAAGCACATCAGTGTAAGTTGTTAAATCTTCCATCAAAACGTTGGTAGATCCGAAGATCTGAGTGTTCAAGACGTTGCATTATACATGCAATCAGCTGAAGAGCAGATTAAATCTTTTGAAGAACTCTCCCTCTGGTGGTTAAAGAGGAAATTCATTTTTTTTCTAACCATCTGGTGACTCCCAGCTGTGGAATAACAGACTGTTCAAGTCTTACTAAATAAATATTCTCTATAGAAGTCAGAGGAGGTGGAAAAAGCCTGGTACGATTGTGTGCATTCCATGCTGGCTACCTGTAACCTAGAATACAAAAAACCCCAACCAAATCCAAAAGCCAAACCCAAAACCTCAGACTTCAGTCTCTCCTCACTACTCAAAACCGCTGTGAGTTCCAGCAGACCGCCAAACGCAGTATTCTGGATTTTAAAAACCAGCCATATCACAGCCATAATCAGCTACAAACATAGGGCTGAAATTACCCTAGAATTTTGTCTTGCTGTGCCACTACTTTAGAAAGTGAATTTGGTTAACTGGGTTTTAAAGCGCAAGTTATTTAATTCAAAGAAAGCATCATTAAGAACTGATTTTTAGACCAACACTACTGAAGGGGCAAGTGCAGATTTTAGCAGAAGAGACACCATATTCCATCTAGTGAAAGCTTAGCACCTTCAGAAACCTGGTGAGTTTTGCAGGGAGTAAGAGTGCATGCTCAGGGGAAGAGACAGTCTTCCCTTTGCATTTCGTAATACATAAACCACGTAAATCACTAACACTATTAGGTAAGCAAGGGCTCACGGTCCTGATTCGTAGCACTGTTAGTGGGACACACCGCCCTTAAGTTCTAAGTCAAAAGTTCAAATACAGTCCAGTATTAATGAAACGCAAGTTTTTCAATGATTTGCTCATGCCAGCCCAGCTGTGGCAAAGCACCTCCACATAGTGCAAGGCCAATGTATTGCAGTCAACCTCTTAACATAACTGCATGCCTGGTAGACACGAATCTGAACAAGGGAGCTGTTTCTGTGTACCACTGTTGCCTGCCACAGCACTAAAGAATTTAATTTTTCAGATGTACAAGTAAAAAAAATCCAAACCAAAACTAGAAACACCCAAAGCTTTAAAGAATTCTAACAGCTCTCGCGATTTGTTTCTGGAGACAGTTATGCAACTTTCTCAATACCATCTCTGAGATCCCAATGACTGAAAACAGGTGCTAGTTTAAATACTAAAAGGGACACTCTGGGTCCCCCATCAAGCACCAAAACTACTTTAGTATGAAAAAAGACAATTCGGAGTGATGCCTGTGATGTTAGCATCAGCTCAGTGAGAACATGTGTGCAGAATAGCCATGAAACATGCTGTTTCTACAGACTATTCTCTTTGCTTGTCCCAAAAACTGTCTAGGAAGAGAAGTCTTAACACAGTTTCACTGCTGACAGAATTTTGCAGACTCACGACCAGAATTTTGCTTCTCAGGTCTGCCCCAGAAAGCATATGGGAATGCCTGTACAGAATGGCCCACTGGATTTTTGGAGACCAACTATGTTCACCTTGTTATCAAAATCGAGCCCGATGGTATTAAGAGTCATGTGACCCTGGAATGGAATACAAGACCTTTTAAACCAAACACAGTATATGCCAGACAGTCTGTTTTCTATCAGACTACGAATTCATTGAAGAGGACTCACAGTTCCCTGTTACTCAAATTACACTTGGCAGAATTTAGGATCCAAGTACAACACAAACGACAGCAGCTACCAGCAATCCAGGTTTGTTGTCCTTCAAAACCAGACCAAAAAACCTTTCATCCGTTGAATCAAGAACTTCTTTTCATATCTGGTACATTTTTAAAGAGATATAAATCAGACCTGACCTTACTAATCTGGGCTCTATTTGTAACAGGTTAAAACTGTCATCATTGTAAAGCTGGCAGACTTGGGACACGGAGATATACTTGCTATGGTCAATCCTTATTTTTAAGGAATGGGTACAGAAAATAAATAAGCTTAACAATACTGAATACAGTCTTTTAAAGTGGGTTTTTTAATAAAAAAATTTGTCAAACATGAAGAGTATTTACACAGCATTGAGCCTTTCAATTCTGTTATCAAAACCTGCTGAACGCAGTACACAAAACTTAAAGTAGAATATTGTATAAATCTAAAATATAATATCAATAAAATTTACGTGATTGACTTAATAAAAATTACACCATCTCAGAAATAGGAAAGATAAAACATAAACCAGCACAGCTTGAACTGAATATTCAGACTTCCAATAGATTCATTAGAGACAGCCTTTCGGCAGTAATCTAACAGTCTAGTAACTGATGCTAGGTCAAATCCATTGCTCACCTGTTGAATGTAAACTGTACATACAAGATTTACAAGTATTTTCAAAGGCTCATTCTTAGTCTTTGGAAAGATGTTCTAATTAGCTCAATGCAACTGATGCAATCTCTCTGTCTAGGAATGTTTCTGTATCAGGACTTAAACTGCCTGCCCAAAAGAAATGTAATTCTTCTGCAACAATAATAGAAATCTTTAATAAGGCAGAACCCAAATTTAAAAAGGCCATATTCTACCAGGCTACATTGAATGTTTGTTCATATCACAGACAGACGGAAAGCAAAAATCCAGAGTACTCAAACCAGAACAGGGAGCAGGATATTGTAAACTCTTCAGAAATCCATGCATTTGCTTGCAAAGAACCTTTACTCAGTGCTTTCAGAGAATGGCAAAATACACCTTATCTAGTGTCTGATATCAATAGCTAAGACAACTGGCATGCACAGAGTGAAGACAGCTTCATTATGCAAAAGAAAATGAAGCAGAAGTCTGTATGTGTACACAGCATACCCAATTTCAGATCAGATAATATTTCACTTTGATCAGTAACAGAAGGAAGCCTTCATCTCCAGGCCAGAACAATGCTCCATTTCACTGTGTTACTGGTAAAGTAACATTAACAGGCACTTGGCTAGGCTGCTGTGCGGGTGACCCATTATTGAGAGGTTGTTGTGGAACAGCAGCTGGTTCCATTTTGCTGATGTGTGTTATGAAGCGTAACCGAAATTTCAAAGCTGGTCTTAAATTACAAATTATTTTCTCAACCTGTTAACAAAAAAATAAATAAAAAAAAGAAAATAAAATACAGAAATGCATTGAGTAAAACAGGAGTATTTTGACATAATGTCACTACTGTACACAAACGTCACATTAGCACGATGAAAAAAGATATAGTAAATAGCAGTATTTATGTTAATATTTTATTTACCGTGTTAACTTTTTTTGTTAACTAACCTTAAAAATCTTTCCCTAGTGTAACAGTTGGATCCAAAGCTTTGCAAAACAATTCACACAATTGACACTTTTAAAACCGCATACTCTTATAAACTAAACTTAAATCGTGTGAATGATTTTTCACTGACCATGGATGCATTCTTGCTTTTGTCACATGTTAAGTTACATTAATGAATCAGAAATTAGGTAAAAACTTGAAAGATATAGATTGGTATGAGGAAAAGGTATGAAACATCCAATAGCTTTACTTCTAGTGATTGCTTTAATAATAGTTCTTAAAGGACCCTCAAACCATACCTTAAATTTCAGGCTACAGAAATCAGTCTTGAAATCTGAGATACTCAGTCCACTGTATCTAAAGCTTTCTTTTAAATGTGCAGAAGTGCGGCAACTTTCTAATTTGCATATAGAGATTAGTCAATTGTTAAGCATTTTGTCATACTGCTATCTATGAACATAATTCATAAAAAGATTAGATTTCTATATGGGAAGAAAGATAATTACAGTATCGATATCTACTGCTCACTTACTTGGTCTTTCACACTGTCACCTGTAAACATATACTTCATGTGATACAGGAAGTCACATATAGGATCCATGTAGTTCAGGTGGGAGCTGTACCGATCTGCATTCAGAAGCATTTCATAAAACGCCACTCCAATCTGTTTCCAAAGACACAAAAAGCACCCCAAATGAAAGCAGATTTTAAAATGCTTTAGAGTAGAAATACAGCTAAACAGTGTAATAAATATGTACTGCTTTTTAAGTATCTGTGATTCCTAACCATTTCCTTTCTTACAAGGACAAATAGGCAAGTCTAACTCTACCCACTGTGCTTAACTAAATGATCCCATTTTCCCAAGTTAACTTCCAGTGAGTGCAGTGACGGCATTTTGGTACATGGTCCATAACATCATTGACTGCAATATGGTTTGAGTAAGTGCCTAGAAAATTTGCATAAGTATTGCTCAGTAAATAACCAGGAAAAGCTTAGCACAAGATTTGAGTCTTCTAGAGACATTACAGCATTTAGCTTCTACCTAGTCTCTGGCAAGGTCTTCAGCATACAGTGCATTTTAATGGTTGAAGCATTCTCTACGAAGAGTTTAAATATGGCAATGTGAAACTTGTGACTTAGATGACCATGTACAAAGTTCATGATAGTTGCTGCCTACTCTGAGGACAGCAACTCCTCACGATCTCCTCACACTGAAATCAACTCCTCGCAAAGAAAAAGGAGATGGGAACGTTAAGAAGCATGGAAAGACAACAGCTTTTTAGCTTTCCTTGTATTTTTGCTCAATCCAGAAAATGCAGGCACAGAAAAGATTTCCTTCCTGACAGAGGAAGGAAGAAACCAGTCAAAGCAATACTTGCTCACAATTTACAGTATCATACAGTAATCTATAAGATGATACTGATCCATGTCTGAACAGTACTTTCTGTTGCTCTACAGTACTTTTCTTTAAGCACTGCTTTATGAAACAACTTTTTAGAGTTTTCTTTATTGTAGCTTTAAGACATTAAAAAAAAAAGGCAAAACAGAAAAAAAAAAAGAGAAAAAAGGCATTTGTAAAGAACTATATATGTATTTTTTGTTTCATACTTCCAAAGTATACTTGAAAAGAACCAGAAAAGGCTGTAACTCAGAAGTAAAACTGCAGGATGTAAATGAGTATACAGAAACATTGGCATGTGATTATTTATCTACCTGATACAGTTTCTTACAGTATCCTGTGTTCATGATATATCCAAAAACATGGGAACAAAAGCTACAGAACTCTTCTCCCACTGTGTATGCATCCCTGCACTCTTTGACTTCTTCACAAATCAATGTATGCAAACTAAGTATTTTAGAAAGAACTGGGGGTGACTGCCAGAGAGCTGCAGCACAGGAACTAATGGGAGACAAGATGCACACTTGACATACAGGCATTGTGTATATTTAATGACAGCACAGGTATTTAAAGACAGGATACACAAGTTAAGTTATTCTCTCTAGAAGGGTCTCTGCTACCTGCTGTTTTTCAGCTCATCTGCCTACTGGCTGGCTCCAGTTCTTTTCTCTTCCCCTACCCTTACCCACACTGATATGAATGTAAGAAACTGCCTGTGCTCCTCCAACCTCACAATTCAGCTTTTGCGTACTTCCCTCCCCTGCTTTTAAAACAGGCACTAAGTCTGATGCATATCTTGCATGCAGTTTAGGGGCCAAAGCAAGCATGTATTGCTTTCTATTTTGGGGGTTGTATTTCTTTTTTTTGGTTTAGAAAAAGTGCTAGGTGTTTTATCCTGAGCCAAGCTGACAAGATTTCAGTTAACTGGGTAGCTGAGTACCACCTCAGCAATCCAGATCCTTGAAAACACTGTTTAATTTGTAGAGAATTTAATTCTGAATGTTTATGAAAAATCTCCTATCAGGTACTTCTTTGTAATATAATTGCAAAGCTAAAATAACATATACTTTATAAAGGAGACCAAGAGCTACACTTTACCTCTATCATGCATCGTGTCCTCTCCTGCTGGAACCGTTGTAGAAAAGGACCAACAAGGTGGTAAACGTAGAGTAACTGGAACTCTGTTTTCACTATGGGTATCAACACATCTGTGAGGAACCTGTAGTATTTCAAGACACTTAGTACTTCAACTGGATTTTTTTTTTTCTTCTTCTTTCCCCTACCCCAAATTCTAGCCAAAATGGATGGGCCCGACAGATTTGGGCCTTTATTTTAGAAAACACAGCGGAACTCTGAAAATACCAGATTTACAAATACTAGTTATTTCAGTGAAGCTACAGAACATTTCCAGGCATTATTACTGGACTACAACAGGCAATAACTCTAAGCTCAGCAGAATGCTACACACAGTCAAAAAGCTGTCCTCTAATGTTTTAACGCTAGCCTTAAATCAAGGATCAGGATTGAGGGAAATACCTCATACCACCTTAATTTTGTTCAGTATTTAAGAGTTCGTGACGTGTATTAGTTCTCTCATTAATGTGGCCTTGGGGAAAGTCTAATGAGCCTTTTATTGCAGTAGTTATTTTTACTTGCTTTAATGATTAAGTGGACCACTACCACATCCTTCAGTCAGCAAAACAGCTCAACTTGTGGTAGAGGGTATTTGCTAGAATTAAGGATAGATTTAGAGATTACGGTTGATACTTTAGGAATATGCTACAGTCAAAGGTTTAAAAAAAGTTACATTAATAAAAGCATGAAAGCTAATCAAGATAAAAAAGGCTCATTAAAGACACTCTAAATGAAAGCTCCAAAGCTTACAGGTAATGAAGAATACGTCAGTGGAAGAAGGAGCTGGAAAAAAACTGTGATCTATCTGGTGAGTTTTGAAGCTCCCCTGTACGTATTTGCCCATCTAAGTGCTAGAGGTACAGCGCTGTTACCTATGATATGCGTGGAATTTAAAAGACAAATTAAATCATCAAGTATCATTACACCTACTTAGGAATGAGAGAAAGTTGTCCAATACTAGAATGATGCCAGACAGCATGTGCCAAAGCCAAAGTGTAGCTACAACTCATCTCAGAATACGACTGGTGACATGCTGTGAAGTCAAACAGCTGGAATGGGTAACCAACCCACTCTGTCTCTGACGTCAAGCTGGGACTGTTGATAACACTCACAATGCGATCATGGAGAACAATCCAGTATGGCTCCTGGGAAAAAACCAAAAAGTCAAACTGCTTCCAAAAATAATACTATCTGAGACAACGCCTCCTCAACATTTTCTACTATTAGTGCATTTCTAAAATGTTTTCAACCACATGGTAGTTTATAACCCTGTCTGACAAACATGGAAATTAAGAAGCACAAAACAGCATCCATGTTAAGGGATGTGGTATACTCGAGGTTACGACATCATCAAGACATATTTCATGAATTTAATTATTTAGTTAGCTAATATAAAGTTCTCCGAAAGAAGCAGCACTGAGGCAAAAAGCCCTAATGGAAGGAAAGAGAATTTTCTGAGGTTTCTAACTGCCAGGACAAAACAGACTGAAAATCCAAAGATGGAAACAAGAAAAAAAAAAAGTACAAAAATTAAAGAATATAGATGAAGATGCAAGGAGAGGGAACACGACGAATAATAAGAAACATAAAAATAATAAAGATTAAATCCATGATGGCTTTCTTTCAAGAAAAGGAACCATACTGTTGGGGAAGAAAAGTCGCAAGGAAAGGATAACTGTTGCAGATACAAGGAACAGACAAGCAAGATCAAAATTATTCAGGGAGTCCTGGTCAGATACAAGAGACATTATATTCAGAAGATCAAAGTTTCTACTGATACATGAACCCTGATACTGCATATATTTGCTCTTGCAGTTTTAGGCATGTCTCATTTACATGGTTTAAGGATGTGCAAGTACAAGGATTAATACAAAATTAGCTTTGCATCAGAACCCTTATAGATCTTACTTCATAGCTCCGGTTCTCGATACTACACGCACAGCATTTAAACATGTTCTCAAATAGGAGTGACCTACTACTTTTCAATCTAGCCTCAAAACTTAATGGAAAACCAGAAAACCCAGTCAATTTTTCCATGCTGGAGGAGTAGATGTTTCTCAAACACACAAGCAGCCTTCTGAATAGCATTCTGCAGAATCTACATGTTGGATCTAAGTTCTTACAACATACTCTAGAAAGATGATAAATCTTACACGGAAGAAGAGATTTTTTTATTTTAAAATACAACATATTGACTCACTGGTAAGGCTGTGATAATTAATCCAATCGCATTCATCCAAGCTGTGATATTTTCTCTTGGCACCAGGGGCTGACTGGAGAAACAAAGAAAACTAAAGCTCTGAATTTCATAATTGCAATTTGTGCTTCTGGTGCACCTAAAGACAAGGTGTACTCATGCAAAGAACATTTGTCAAGTTGAGAGAGCTATAAAAATATATACACGTATTTAGGAGAGCAAACAAACAGTATAAATGCTATTGTGATGTTGCTTGCACAACTTTGTTCAGGCATGATTTTGTGTTAACAGAATGTTTTCCTCAAAGGCTGTTACCACACTGTTCTTTATACCGAATAGGCATCAGTGCTTAAGGCTAGCTTGTCCTTTTATTGACTCCAAAATAGACCTAACAATAATATATTACTAAGCTGAATAGGCTGAAATCAAATCACTTCAGTTTGTCATTGATCAAAGATGGCATCTGAATCCCTGTGATAATACCAGGTTCTTCCTTTCACTTCAGGTATTTTCACAGTGGCTGAGCAAGAAACAGAGCTATGGGTCAAACTTAAAGCATCATGACAAACGTTACCCCTGGCACACCACTCTGTTTCAAGTACCTCTGATTTTACATTAGCATCAAGAGGATTCAGAGTCCTGTCAATGCTTCCTGCTCATTTTTCTGCATTCAAAGATGCTGTGATATTAAGTGATGAAATCTCCCAGCACAGCTGAAAGAACAACGGACTTTTCTGAGCCTCTCTGCCACTGAACCCGCTGGTAAGTTCTTCGGCTGTGCGAGGTCTTCCCTCTATCTTTTAAAGAGTATCACACACACACAATCCACTACAGCACAGAAATCTAATGCGTAAATTTTCTGTTTGATCCCCATAGCCACCTTCTCAAAAACATCAAAGAATCATAGAAGGTTTTGGGTTGGAAGAGACCTTAAAGATTCTAGTAGCAACCTCCATTGCAAAGGCAAGGACACCTTCATATATGTATGTATCTTTAAGTATTTATACTTAATTAAAAACTTATAAAAACCTAAGAAAATGAGTATCACAGACTACCTTAACAATGTATTAACGAAGTATCTCTAACTATGTGTTATATATTGCAGAAAACAGTTTCAGAAAGCCACGTACCTCTTCAGCACAACATTCAGTAATTCATTGCCCACATCTTTCCCTGGAACAGTCAGAGCCATGAGCTCAACACAGGTAACATGGAGAGCATGAGCAGCTGGGTTAGGAAACTCGTTGAATCTCCAGTCGCAATTTGGAAATGGACCTGGTGATTTGCCTGCCATAGGTGACAATGATTAAGGAAAAAAAAAGCTGCCCCAACATAGACTAGTGTAAGTAGCACACTGCTTCATACTAAATTGAACTGAAAGGTAAGTCACTGAGAACAAATAAACCAACTGCATTTCATAAAGACGTGGACAAAAGTATGAACATGAAGCAATGATACTCCACTTTCCCAGCCAAGACTTAACTCATTTGAGCTATGTATAGAAAAGATCTCTGAACATACTGTTAACATTTGCATAAAAGCAGGGGTTTACATGATTTTAGCTTTCTTTAGAGAGACCTAATAAACATATTTCAAGTTACACATAAAAGAAAAGCAAGCTCAGGAAGAGGAGTGAAGGAAGACACAACATGCAGAAAACTGGTCAACTCCAATAAAGCTGACACAGAAAGAATACAACGTCCAGGGAGATTCCATTGGTACAAATTTCTAGAACATAGATGCACAGACTCACTAGCCATTTCCACAAAAATCTAAATCAGCAGTAGTCTTAACAGTAAAAACTAATAAAAGGCAACAATTAGGATCATGTAGGTTTGTGTTAAAAATGTAACTTCTATTTTTTCCCTCCTAAAAACCAGATTCTCAGCTGTTGCTAACAGCACATAACTGATCTTCAACTAGACACAGCTAGTTATATACCATCTTACATGTGGCACTGCTTACAATATTTTATTCTTCGTAATACTGATAATGACATTAGGGTAAAAAGTAGCCTCATTTTCTACATTTTTTTGTTAAATGTAGAAATACTCATTTCTGCATTTATACACTCATGCTTTGTATCAAGCTGATTTTATGTGGCAATTAGAATTCAATTCTAATTGAATACATAATACATAAACATCAGCATTTGTATTTATAAGTGATGCATTAAACAGTGAAACATTTATACAGCTGCACTGCTCTTGGTTTTCACTATATCTTTCAAGATGTTTTACAGCACAGTTCCTGTGTAGAATAATTTAAAAAAAATTAATCTAATATGAATTTTGACTGACATAAGCAGCTAAATAAACACTTCAAGCTTTATTTCATACCTGAATAGATAGAAATTAAACTTTGTATTTTGATGAAAAGAAGCTATAAGATATTGGCACAGCTTCCTTAATGCAAACTTTAAGAAGGATATTGTCTACTAGTCTTCCAATGAGCTTGCAATAGTAAGTGTCATCAGGAATCCACGGATTTTCTTCTCGGGCGTTCATAGCACATTTGAGATAAGTATCACTTAGACACCAGCCTAGTGGGCGATTATCTTTGAGAGAGCCAATAATGGCATGAACGAGTTTTCTTTTGAGGTTTGTGCGCTCTCTGAGATGCATCTCATAATAGTGAAGAGTGTTGTACAGGTAAGTCACTGGACGGTCTACCAAGATGAAAAGGAAAACAACGAAGATCAAAAATAACTTCTAGCATCACTATTATTTTTATGGTGGCAAACATAAAAATGAAATCAAGAGCTCTACAAGAGTAAGTTGTATGTATTTTTAAAAAGCACATATGGAATTGATTCACATTCTTTATTTCACTATACTCTACAACAGTAACTTTCCTTTGTCTTGTACATACATTTTAATGCGTGTGCAGAAAGGTATAAGTTGAGCAAAGTCAGTATTACTAACAGTTTGTAACTTAATTATAAAACTAATATATTTGTAATTAAACTGTCCAAATCATCTCTTTGTATAAAGGTATTAAGTAGAAGAATCTAGGTATAAAGTCACAGTAAAGAGAGAATACTGTAAATTGTCTGGGCATAACATAGCAAGGACATCTACACAAAAAACTTATTATAAAGGTGCAGTTATAAAAGTGTTAAAAAAAATCAGGATATTTGGATCTTAAATAAGGACAGATGGAGGAACTGCTTTTTAGCTGTTTCAGTCTTGGTAACAGAAAGTTTGTTAGAATGCAGGTCCAAGTACTTACAACTAGAAGGTAATGAAAGGGAAAGGTGTAGAGGATGCATGAATTAGCAAGAGCTACCTGAATAAAAGTTCGCTGTCATTAGGCTGAAATTCACTAAAGATGGATTTTACTTTTCTGTGGAAATGTACATGGGGCTTACAGGATAGGAAAGGATTAAAACGCTGTTGTGCTAGTAGATGAAAGTTATGAATGAGGGGAAGAGAATGATTGCAACATGAATAAAAGTCTGTATTCACAGATAACTTACCATGGAATTTGTATAAACCTCCCAGATGATCCAATAAAGTTTCTAGTGATTTGGACACTGGAAGCAATTCCAGAAATCTATGGATTACAATGTCAAACACTGGCAGAAAGCGCAGGCATACATTTCCAAAATAAATTGGTAGGTACTGGGGCTGGATCTGAACTGGGGGATTGACTTGCTCTGCCAACCCTTCAAAATACAGCTTTTCAGGATATTTCTGGAGGGAAAGAAATCCAACAAAATCAAAACCTCTTTCCTTAAAAGCAATGCATTAAACATCCAGCATCTACATTGTTTTAAAAAGACAATTCATAATCCTCATTATCTCACAGGAATGCAGTGAGAAGATTTCACTGTAAGGCTTAAGAAGAAAGTTGAAGAAAATTCAACTGTAAGTGAAATTATTTAGTTATTAGACTAGTAGATAACTACTTCTTCAGAAGAAAACACCCAACAAAACAAAGTTTCACCACCACTCGAAGTAGGCATAAGAGAACATTAAGCATCCCAAGGCAAAGACGAAAGCAGCCAGCGCTAACGTGTCCCTTGCCAAGCATTTTAAGAGAAACCCTAGGGGAAAATCAGCACTACTGAAACCTTCTGTATCATATCGTAAATTAGAACACTAGAAACAGTAACTCCCAGGGAAAGAAATAGAGTGTACTAAAATACCAGATAAGTACAGCTGAAGGCTGTTGATTTATCTTTTGACAGAACACCACACTGGTTCATTCTTTTCTAGTCAGCAGAAGCCACTATGTTACAGCAGCCTTCAAATCTCAGCAATTCTCTTCCTTAACGTAAGAGGATATCATGTTCTTGCTACGCAGGAGATGGCAGCTTCAATAATTAGGAGAAAATGGAGATTTAGCTATTGCTATATTCATAAAACACCAGAAGGAAATACCTTTTCTCTGACGCACAAGGACTGATCTAAATGAGTATCGCTAAAACCAAGACTTTAAAACAACTGGATTTAGATGAGCAAGAATAAATCTCCAACCAACTCTTCAGCTGCTTCTATATTTGAATATCACTGCACAATAATTTTAACATTATTACATAATCAAAGTGACTTTTTCTTTAAATATATTTTTGATTCTAGCCCAGATAAATTACAACTGATTGAGCAACTCTAAAACTTGATAGAGCTGTCCTGTCATTCACAGGACAAAAGACGCGCTGGCTAATCTCAACTCCACAGAAAGTTTTACAACAAAAGAATTTTATTAGCTTTGATACCTTGTGATAACTCATATGCTTAGTATGCCAGTCATTCTGCATCCAGTGCTCCGGGGAATTCTCCTTCACAAAATCACTCACTCTGTTTCTGAAATCATTAGGCTTCAGTAAGAGTAACTGAATTATGAAGTAACAGACTTGAGCTTCATTTCCTTCATGACTACGCATAGCCTTAAACAAAAATGGATCAGAAAACATGGAATTACAGTTGATGCTGCCGTCTGCTTTATAACCCCGAAACATTGGCTAGCAAATGTGGCTACACATCAGGTACATCTGCACACAAATTCACACTGAACATATGGTCTTTCAATTCTATTTTTCAAGTGAAGACACAGAATACAGGCAGTTTCAGTCACCTCCTGTGAAAAGTACCCATCACATTATTTATTGCATATGCAGAAAGTCTTACAAACTCCCCAATGATAGCACATTCTCCCAGAACTCTCTCTCTCTCTCTTTTAGCTGTCAATTCTCTTACTGAAAGTAATCAGTTGATGAAGTTAAAATGGCTTCAAATTTCTGGCCACTCTGACATGTTTGGACTTCAATTTGAAAGCCAAACTAAAATTCAAATGAGCTTTATGTTAAAATCACATTTTAAAATATAAGGATAATTCTTGAAGGAAAATTTAATTCTTGCTAGACGAGTTCTAGATTATTATGTAAGATAACCTGAAAAGACAGAGAAAGCTGCTTCTCTCTTACTTTTCTGATCAAACAGGCTGAATTCTAAGCAAAGAAAGCATACTCTAATGGGTACAAAATTTTCCATTTGCTTCTGAATCACGTAATGTTCCTACAAAAGTGACTCCAAGCAGACTGCACGAAGAACTGGCATTTCACCTTCTAAGACAATACTTACCAAACATAGTATCAACCTATCCAGCGTTACAATGTTGTATTTCCACACCATGTCATTGAGAATCTCAATACATTTATTGAGCTGCTGGCCTCCTGCAGAGGTAGAGAATTCATACACCAAAAAATCTGCAAATGTCCTGACGTGTGCCACCAGAGCTCTGGCCCCAATTCTATCTAATACTCTAGCAGGGCAGAAGAGAAGAAAAGGAAAAAAAAAGGCAACAAGCAATTGTTACTGTTTTTAATATTTTTAACTGGTTTATTTTATAATAGTTAGTGGGTTTTAATACAACTGTCTTAAAAAAAGGGAGACAAAAACCTCCCTTTATTAAATGAACTGAAGAAAACCCCAAAGCAAAGAAAAAAAACCTTACAGCAACGGAACTCCAAAGCATAAATACTAATCAGAAAAAATGCTTCAAGTTCACCAATTCTTATGCATAGTATTCTGCCCAGAACCCATGCTTTAGTTATGCATTTTTAGTTACACACCTCTTAGGACAATTTTCTGCAACTCCTTTACTTTCCTGCAGTATGCATTTTGATATAACCATAACATTAAAATATGGTATTTCATCATTGCACAGAAGAGTAACACATGAGATCAAAATATTAACCTAATAAGGACTAGAAAGAATGAATCCATTTTTCACAGCTACAGCTGATAATGCTACTGCTGAGAACAAGTGAAAGAAAAAAAAAAGAAAAAAAAATTGTAGGACTACTACTTCTATTGTAAATTTTCATCCTAATCCAACATTTATTTTTTGAAAAAATATTTGGCCTTTATTCATGTTTAAAGGTTAAGTAAATAAATGTTTGATATTTTCTGGTTACTATTTCAGATTGCCTGAAATACTGTCTTTAAAAGTAAACTGCTTAATTCAAACACCACACATCCTTGTCTCTTACCAGGAAGAATATGCATTGCAGCCTACTGTGTGGTGTAACCAGTCTTTAACAGTGCACAATTATTATATGCTTGCTAACACCTAGCTCCACTCCTTTTTTCCATGCTCTGCATGCTCTGAATTAACAAAAGAAGCACAAATCAAGCTGTTAATGCACAAGACCTACAACCTCAGAACTGAGAACGTTGCTATAATAACTTTGAAATAGCACATCTTTTAAGCTCACCTGTAGCCAATTTGATTAATGTGATCGGTATCTAATAACATCTTCCATAGGAGACAAAGGAAAAGTGGGGGTGAACCCTGCACAGAAAAGTGTGTGATTATATCATTCTCCTTGGTCATAGACTTCCACTTTCGGTATTCTTCTTCCACATTCTTCTTCAAGTTAAAACGGCTTTCCTGAGGTACATTATTCTGTTTGAAGAACACCTGAAAATAAAGTAGGCTTTGCTGTGACTGAGAGCCTACAGTAAAAAAAGTTGAACAAACTTTTACCTGACTTAGCACCTTATGAGTTCCTACTTCCTTGTACAATACAAACCTGCTAGGTAGGGTTGTGCTTCACCATGACACCACAGCTACTGTTTTGTCACTAACAAAGCTACATGACAAGCTGCCACAAGAAAAAAGGCTTTTCCAACTTTTCTTTTCTTCATTTTTATCATTTTTTTTTAGAAGATCTGATTTACCTGTCACTGGAAGTATTATTTGGCCAAACTTGGTCTTATAATAATACAGCAGAAGCTAATGCATTTCTGAAGAAATAGCAATGCTACAATCATGCTGCATTCTTTAGACTTGAGATTAATGTAGTCTGGACAGGGGAAGAATCACATCAACTAGCAAAAGGCAAAGGATCTTGTAAACAGAGTAAATTCTATGTAATTCCAATTACGAAATCATCAGTTTGAAACAATTACCTGCAGAGGAGCTGGAAAACAGCTTAGTGTATGTGATGCCCAGTTATGTGGAGTAAAACTCATTATAGTCTGCAATATATCCTTGCACCAAGTTCCCTGAATTGAATCAGAGCCTGTGAAAAAGTCTAGAAAATGGATTGGTGATATTAGAATTTCACACACACACAAAAAAAATTCTTACTGATATTCCTTTTGTAGTCACATGCATCAATTCTTTTGTTTCCTTTTTGGCCAACTTCTCCCATCCCTGTTCTCTGAATCTTATTTACTCTATAGAACAAGCTGGACATTGTATTTTTTATGCTATAAACAACAACAAAATTATTTTTAGGTTTTGAACTACAAATAAAGCAATCATGATTTTCAGATTTTATATTTAATTTCCTGTAATGACAGTACAAGCTTTTGCTGATTAACTGATTAGACTTAAAAAAATCCCGAGGAAGATAATTATGATGAAATTGCCAGATGTCATTTTATATTGCTTTAAAAAGGCCACTCAGCTTTCCCAATTAAGCTGTAGAAATAGAACACAAGCCTCATCCCCCCAACCCCAGTGTTAACATTAAAGGTTGAGGAAAGGTTAAAAATAAAATTAAACAAAAACCCTATCACAAAGAAGCCCTTTCCCTTTCAAATCACCTCCACCAGTTTTTGTGAAATCACCTGGTTTAACTCTCCAGCAAGTCTCCAGACAAGAACCATAAAAAGGAGAGAAACATCCCCCTCAAAGCTAACAAAAGCCTGACCCATGTCACTGCACATTGTTAAAACACTAAAACACACAAATAAAGCTTCGCCCTTTCCCTTACTACTTTTTCTTAGAGGTAAGCTGTAGAGGGGGTGGCTTCCACATAAGCAACATACTTGCTGGGAATATTCCATGGTAGTCTTTATTTTTAATGGCATGTATCAGTAACCAATCCAAACTCTTAAATTTAAAATCATGACACTGAAAATAAGACAGTAAGAGAAACTTGTCACACTATTTCTGTATAAAAAAGTTTTAAATGATGTCCCATTTCACTACTGCTTTAATAATAGCTTTTTGCCTGAAAACAATTAGTTGGAAATTAAAATGATACTTTTTTCAAACCCAGAATTGTCTGGGATATGTTTCATGACTGGGTCATTTCCATGACACTCTATTAAACAGTATTTTAAAGAAATGGCTTGACTACAGCTTTCACTTAAGATGTTATTTCACAGTATTGCCATTACCTGTCACATGTGTTGCCCTTGCTAGAGTTAAGATCAAAGCCCTGTTGAGTTCTTCTGATTCTGCTGAAAGAACTGTTTTGGGATCACTGAGGAATCGTGTAAACTGTGGCTGGACTTCGGAGCTGCCCAAAGCTGTGATTAGCCTTAGAGCAGTACTCTCAACACTGAAAGAAGGAAACAGTCCAGTTAGCAAATAATGCTTATATTGCTGCTTCTAAGATTCCAAAAATACCTATTTTTCCTTTATTTTCTGCTTCAAACAATACAAAAACATTTGTTTTGAAAATGATGTTCTTAACCTATCAGAAGTTTGCTTTTCCCACTGTTTAATAAATATGTTAGCAACTATTTAAGTACTTTATTTTCAAATAAACCTCTCAAAAGTTGATTTAGTGAAAATCCCAAGTGCAGAGCCCCTGCAGAAGAGTCTCAAGTCTCTCCAATTTAGAGCATCCCCTGCTTTGTTATCTTTTTAACATCTTCATCTAAACAATGATATAGAAATAAATGTATGCAAAAACAGAATAAAAAGGCATGAATAATGCATGGGAAGTTTCAAAGCTAACTATCACCTTGAAGCAGACAGCACTAAATTGTCCTTATTAAAGAAATGATTGAAAGCACTTTATTTTCCAGGGCTCTAGTTGGAAGCGCTTTTCACACCAGGTAGCTTGAAGTAATTTAAAAGATTTTTATAACATTGTGTCTTTGAAATGCCAAAGCCATAGGTTGGGTTAGTCCAATCTAGTTGCATGCTGTGCTCATCAAAAGTGCTCGTTAACATCCACATTTCACAGACTAAGATGACAAAACAAGATTTAGGTGAATAAAAAGAGCAAGACCTTGAATTTAAGGAGAAACTTGTCTTTGCTTATCACAAAATGGCTTGGGAAGGGACCTTAAAGATCATTTAGTTGCAAACCCCTGCCATGGGCAGGGACACATTCCACTAGACCAGGCTGCTTAAAGCCACATCCAACCTGACCTTGAACACTTGTTCTCTTTATTCTTGATAAAGGATAAGCAACTGAGCAATTCGAATTTGGGCTAAGAAATTACTGTGTAATTAGACTTCCTTGGTATGAACTGATAATAATGAGGTTCTTCTGTGCCCCTCACACACCTCCACAAAGAAGTATTCTACTGTAAGTGTGAATGGACACTTTTCCTCAACTCTTCTAGAACAAACCCCAGATTCTGCATATAAACTGCATCTCATACCCTTCAACTTTGTTAACAGTAAGTTAAACTCAAACCTTTTCCCCAGAATTATCCGTATATCAACTCTACAGCTTCTTTAACCAGCTTCTCCACCTTTCTTGCATCCAAATTAGCCATTGTTTTATGCATGGTTTACATCAATGTAAGACACGAACCACGCAATGGAAGTGACACTTTCTTCTCTAGTCAGGTTCATGTACAACCACCATAACTTTGCACCAACGCCTTTACAGCTGCAGGCTCAATTAGATCATTTCTCTGATCTGACTGAAAATTAACTTCACAAAAGACTTAAGCGGAACCAACTTAACTCTTATAATGAAATTAAACATCCTCTATGGGAGTAAGCAAGCACAGTCCCACTGGCAGACAAGCCAAACACTGTGACAACAAGTAGCAGGCATTGCCCTTTATCTCTAGTTTTCCAACACATGCTGACATGACACTCCTGGTGTGCATTCCTGTGTTTTGACCTGTGACATTGCTGCCATGCCTGTGCAAGAGACTGCCTCATGCAACTCTGCGAAGTATTACCACTAACATCCATCTGTATTTCTGAAACATGACCTGCTAAGATACCACAATTTAGCCACAGAAGTGAGACCAGGCAGTACTTACATCCCACCTAAACACACTTCTCACACAGCTTTTCACATATGATGAAGGAGAAATCTGAGATTACGGTTAAATATGGTAACTGTCACTCACCACAGATGAAGCTGGTTCTGATTAGTCTGTGGCACAGCAGCCAAGGAGTGAAGATGGCTGAGCAGCTGCACTCTGTAATGAGGCTGGATGTGATGCATCCGATAGCTAAACATTTCTAGTAGGGTGTGCAGAATTCCCCATGCGTGAGATCTGAACACTGTTGGCAGAAGCTGACCTTATGAAAAAGAGTTTGTAAAATAAGTTTTTCAAGTGATTACACTTTAAAATACAGCTCCAGAGCACACTGCAGAGAGAAGTTATATTAGGCTGCAAGTCAGGTATTTGATTTGAAAATGGTATTACCTACAAGAAGTGAGTGTGCAAGCGCTGTCTGAAGATGCTGTAAATGTGTAGAGCTCAATAATCTTTTGAATGAACATATGCAGCAGACATGCAAATAATTTTACCAAGAGCAATGAAGTATCGTTTGTGCCCAATTAAGTAACTTTCCTTACGATTTTCCACTAAGCATATCTTTGCACGGCACAGCTTAACTAGTGAGGTCCTGACCATACAAGTGATGGCATAAAGGGAGAGCAACACATTCATCTGAAATTCACTGCAGCGCTAGGATAAATATTACAATTTCTTTTATTTTAAAATAATTTACACATGCATTCAACATGCTGCATCATTAATACCATTTTTATTATGGTCTCTAGCTGCCATTAAAAGAAAATGCTACTGAACAAAAGGAAGGGGGAAGAAAAAAAGGTTTTCTTTCTTACTGATAAAGCCTTTGATGCCCAAGGATTCTATTTCCATATAAACCAGCAGGCGACTATAGGTTTCCACAAGAGCGGGAGCCAAGGCCACACTAGATTTTGCATGAGCCAACTTAATTACCCTTGTAGCTATGCTATGAATCAGACTGAGGAAAAAGAGAAAGTATTTTTCAATCAAAAACAAGATCTTGAAAATTAAGAAATTTACTGAGCAAACAAACAGATCTATACTTATCATGTCCAGACACAGGAAAGCTTTCCTGATAATAATTAGCTAAACACAGATTTACAAGAGAAAAAACCAAAAAAACCCCAAACAAACAGAACAAAACCTAGTTGCACACTGTACCTCATTTTGGCGTGAACTGTGAGTGAGTCCAAGAGGTTCATTGGCAATGGGGTAATAGACCCTGATGCCATGCAATTAGTTCCTGGAAGAGGTATCCTCATGTTGCCATTTCCATAAATTGTTTCTACTAGCACTCCCATTGGCAAAGTGAAACACTCTGAATTAGTTGAATAAGCATTGCACAACAAGGCAATCTTGTAGTCATTCATCTGTAAGTTTTTATTTCTTAAACTCTGTTGCAAAAACCTGTGTGCCAAAGATATTAAACACTGAGTAGAAAGAAACAAGCAGAACACCACAAATGCATTCCAGGAGTACAGTCACAACGACCTCAACCAAAAATCCATTGTAAAACAGTAGAAACCCCAAAATACTTATTAATTGCACCACATCAAAATGATTACACCTTATGCCACAGTTTTACTGTATACGATTTTCGGGTATCGGAGAAACACGTCAGGAGAAAAATACACTTTAAAAATCACTTTTCCAAACAAAACTTAACCTGACATACTGCTTATTCACAGTTTCCAAACTACAGCGTAATAAACCCTGTCAATTTGCTTTCAAGTTCTCCATCAGTAAAAAAGATTCATTAATTTGAGGTGCAATATATTATTTCCATTAGGTGTACGATAAGAGTATTTCACTTTTTATGAAATATTTTGACTTTGAGCTCTTGCTTGTTGAATGACTGAGCTCATTCCTTTGATAACCCTTATACAGCATCCCATCACACAACACATTTCGAATACAGACTTGAAGCTTCCTATTCCATTATGTCTAGAGACAAATTAAAACATAACAAAACCCTCAAAACTCACTCATGGTGAAGTTTAAGAGAATGAGGAATGGGAATCTGTAACTTGGAGTTGTCACTATGGGCCTTCCGGTTCAGATGTATCCAAATACAGGTCATTGCAAAAGCATGAGTTGACTGGGGTTTGTTAATATCAGGTACAGGAATATACTAAAGAAAAAACACATGAATGTGACATATTGCACGTATTAATGAACAGAAAACCAACTTAGATAGCCAGCATTCACAAGGTCAAGTTTTTCTTCTTCTGACTTGCAATATCATAAGCAACATTTGTAGAGAACAGATTCTACCCTCATCTGTGTTCACAATTTTAAATATCAAGAGCTCTGGAAGAGACCTCGACCTCAGTAAAACAAACAAACAACCTAAGACCTCAGCAAATGGAAGCTCATGCTTCGAGTATATAAAATCAAAACACATATAGTTACACAGCATACACTTTTACTCTCAGCCTCACACTTATACATCATTCAAAAATCAATTATGGCTTCCATTGTAAGCACTCAGTGGTTCACCAGCATTTTCTGAAAAATCTAATTTGTCCAGCATCACTATTATCCTTAAAGATTAACACACTTCCCAGGAAAAGGAACAGATACACCCCAGAATTCAAAAGGTTTTGGCTACAGACTCAGGTATATTACTGACATTGGAAAAGGCAGTCTGGCTCTCTCGTTTGCCAGCATCCGCATTTCTTTCCCTTTGGTACAGTTACTACCACACAAGCACTCCTGGTAGCACAAGTGAGACAGCAGCAACACATAATCAAGGAGATAGCAAGAAAGATCCTTTGAAGAGCAACAGCTGTAGATAACATTTAAACTGCTTGTGAAATTGAATCCTCAGAAATGCCCTACTCTGACAAACACGCTAAACAAGTGTAACTCAGAGCTTATCACTACATCTAAAGTAAATAGTACTGTCACTCTTCCCATATTTTGGGCTGACAAAAACAGCTGTGAGCTCATGAAACTAACTGCACTGAAGAATTTCTGTGGGTCAAAACTAACTTGACGGGGAGGAAGGGGAAACTGCTACATATCAGTTTGGTACACCACACATGTGTGTTAACATACCTACTGACCCAAAATAGAAGTCAGTATGGTAAGAGCAAGCAACCAGGACTTCATGGTGACAGCACTGTCACAATGGAAGTTTAAGAACTTTCCCAAACTCCCCCTCAGGAATGTTAATTCTAGAGGAATGTACAAATGTACAAAGAATAACTAGGATGTTATTCACTACGGAACAAATATAATGTGCCTTGTACAGTTCTTTGATGAAAGCATGTCTCAGTGGATTATTCTGTTACAGCACAGATACAACCATAAAATTCCAGATTATTCCTTAATAGTGTCCTCAGTGCTTTAACTCCTCAAAAGCTTAGTCAAACCAAAGTCAAGGAAGAGAGGAGTTAACAGGAGTCTTTTCCACGCCTAAAACCACTGCACAAATGCGTCTACTGGAAAAACACAGCTAGGAAAATCCTGAAAAATTTCATTTAATTATGAAACATCTCTCTCCAACTACACAGCACACTGCTGTATCAGTGACTCAAGAACGATATTGACATATGAAGGTCTCAAGTTGAACTAAACCAAAACTTTTAATTTCAGAGAGAAGACTTACTTCTTTCTCAGGATACAGGAGGTCAAAAAGCTTCATAACGGGGAGGAAGTCAGCCAATGCATTCTTCTGGATGCTGCCAGAGATGAACTGGAGTAGCACCCACATCAGATGGTCTCTTCCTTTAATGAGACCACGGCCTGCCAACTGTCAAATACACTCAGTAACAGACAAATACGGCATGTAGAAGAAAAATCATTGCAAAGATTCCTACAAAAGTAGAAGGGCAGACTAAAACAGTTCCAGCAGAGTTTACTTGGAATTTCACAGCAGGATTTAAGCCAAAATATATGTCATCTTTTCAGAAAGATGGCAAACAGGTACTAGTAGTTGTAACACAGAAACAGACTCTGGGAGAGCCATAACAATTAATGGTAAGATTTAAAAATTTATTTCGCTCTTGAGGATCACTGTTCTGAAAAACTTAGCAACTCATAAGTATTGGATTTAAGTTGTCACCTTGTAGCCCTGTAGCTAAGTACAGTATTGCCGCTACTAGCAGCAGACCACAGGTTTTATATTAACTTTATCTATAAAGAAAGTCTCTGAATCAGAACAACTTGTGGACCCATTTGCATTTATTTTTTTGTTATTCAACTTCTCCATCTGTTAACAGCAACTCTCTGATAACCAGTATTCTACACTTAACCTCTACTCTTATCTGGCTTGCTTTAGTTTTAGATTAGATTTGTGCAGCTGTGTTGCATAGCATCCATTGTTTCAGTGGTTCATTAAGAGTAATTAAAGGAAAGCAACCCTGGTAAAACTAATTTCAGGGATACCAAAGAGAGTGGAGAACTAGACTCCATCACAAGTAAAACATAACATACATAGTAAATTTTGAGGTAACATGGAACTGGGGGCAAATGAAGATGGAGCAATGTGTCGTGCATGTTAGAAACCGTATCTAAATTGCCACAAACTAATCAATAGCACAGTGAGGAGAAAGAACATCCCTTTCCTACCATCAACATAGTACTTTCTCTCAGCAAAGCACTCAGGATGTTGCTGGCTTACTTTAATCCCTACTCTCCTTTCTTATGGAGGACTGGCAAAACCACCCCCCTTAGAATTCAGAGAGGCACTGAGACCATAGAAAAGTGTAAGTATTAGACAGTATATCAGTTTTAACAGAATTATTATTATGAAGTAATAATAACTTTTCACTGTGATTGCCAATATCACTGTAATTGGAAAAATGATCTTTGATTAGGCAGCTCTGATTAGACAAATTATAAGTTCTTGCATCCATTTACGTGGCCTGTTTCCTTAGCTCGCAAACTGATCAGGGAGTTTGCTCTGTTTGAAGCTTGGTTGTAAATTGGATGCAACAGCACAGTACTTGTATCTTGTCAATTATGCCAGTTTATTTCCTTATTCTAGTTACTAGCACATTTTGAATTCAAATATAGTGCAACATCCTGTAACTGAATACACTAGAAACAGACCCAGCTAACAGCAATTTCACTTGAGAATTTGACAGAGCGCAAGAATCAAAAAGTTAATTCTTACACATCAGGTACTTCTTGCAGGGGTGAGTGATGTTTTTGTTGGTTTGTTGGCTTTTTTCCTCCAAAAAACTTGTTTTGTTTTTAAAATCTCTTACACATGGTAGCGATACAAACAATTTACCTTTTGATGGAGTGACAGGACCATATGAGGAAAACTTGCAAACTGAAAGAGCACAAAGAAAATGAGCTGGCTGGAGAGATGCTGCCACAGAAGCTGACTGGTTCCACCATCATCAAACTTCTCTTCAGTCTCAGACCGTTCCATGGCATACACCACAAGATCCACCAGCTGGTCCTCCAGCACAGGGCAGCGCTGCTTGTGCTGTAAGGCAGAGACCAGATACAGTATTCCAAAAGCCTTGCCATTAACTTCAGAACTTGTACAGTTGCAGTTACAGTACAGTATTTTGACAGAAGGCTGGGAAGCATGAAATGAAGTCTGAACTTAAGTTAAGGATAATCCAGTGTATTAAAGCTGCACTATGTTACAGGTCACAATGATTTTTACATTTTATCACATTATGTAATTCCCTACTCAGTTCCAAAACACAGATAATCAATGCACAAATAACATCTGGGGGTTTTGTGTTTTTCACTAAATACATGCAGAATGTTATTTCTCTGATCTTGCATTGATGGAAAACAAAGTCTATTCTTTTCACACGCTGGTGGGGGTATTTGTGTTTGGTTGGGGGGGGTGGTGTTGAGGTTTCTGTGTGTATATATTTCCCCCCCCTTCCTTCTTTGCTCCTTTAAGTCCATTTCAAAAGTAGGGATCACCATAAAGAACAAGATGTATCAATTACACCACCAAACCCAGAGGGAACACCCCAATACACAATATAGATATTTAATGACTATTCTATTTTCCATTCATTTTGGGCTCACCTACAGCTAGTAGCAGAATTAACATATCGTAAATATGCCTATAATTAGGTGCTGTCCTATTGATGCAGCACCACCTGGTACAAGACAAGGTCAAAAAGACTTGAAAATTAATCTGATAAAAGTGGTATGTTCTACATACTGTGAATAGAACAGAAATCAGGTACAGCGATGAGCTCTTCAGATGTTAGATTTAGATTGCCACGATCTCCACAGTAAGCTATGCAAGCACAGAAATAATTCAAAATACACACCTTCCCTGACGACTTTTAATAATGATTAAGGAATGAATTATATATCCAAATACATATGTTAGTACAGATGTATGTAAAGCAGGCCCACTACCAGCGATTTGGAACTCAGATTATAAATCTTCAATTTAAGATCATCAAATATAATGTCACACATCACAAGTTCTTTAGTGCAACATTTTATTACCTGTGTTTGTATGGTTACTCTCGTACTATTACTAAGGACAAAAAGCTGTGTGGAATTTAACTTACTTCAAACAGTGCCAGCTAGCACTTTGGAAACAAACCTCTGTTTATTTCATTACAATCTCCATTCAGGAATGGTCAGGAATGTTTTGTTTTGGGTTTTTTTACAGTTGATGCCTGTAACATAATGCAGCCTTAAAGAAAACATTATTACTTTAATGATACAAAAGAAAAGGAACTGAGCTGCCCAAACACTAATCATGAAAATGCAGTATCCCTTTCTAGAGGCAAAAAGGTGTGTGTAAAGAAGTTTAAAAGATCACCCAAGTACTCATAAAACATTTTAGGGATGCCTTAGATGAGTTCTTTGACTTACTAGCCAGGCAGCCTAAAAAAACCCTTCTAATTAATAAAGAAAGAAATAATAAAAGTAAAGAGAGATGCTGAAAGGAGATGCTTGTTCTACCTTCATCGATGGTAGTCTTTTTGCTATGAAAAAAAAGAGATTCTCTTCAATTAAAAATAAAATGCAAGAATGGGAAAAGTTGACAAAATAGTGAACAGCATCCCTTGTTGCATGCTCTTCGCCAGCTCAAAACTGCAGAAAGCTACAATTCCAGCTGTGCTTTCTCGAAGCATGCTTAACGCAAACCTCCAACTAAAACAGAAAGCATCGATTACAGTTTCACCTTCTCTTCCAGTACGCAGTGCCATTATCACGGATCAACCACATTACAGGTTTACAGAGAGCAGTATTAACACCACCAGTTGAGAATACTTTGGGGTTTTTGTGGTTTGTTTTTCCCCCTCCCAAAGCAACTAATTATGAAGCAGAGCAGGGTGCAACAGACAACACTACAGACTAGTTTATAATCCAGCATGCAAAACTACTACGTACAGGGCTTGAAATTTAATAGTTTGCTAAGCACCGGGTTAATGTCCAAACGCCTAATCATGTTAGGCTATATTAATTTAGAATAACGTTATTCAAAGAATACAACAGGAAAATATTACTGTTAAAAAGAAAGCCAGAATTTCCAGTAGGAATTTTCACTATTCTGAATAATTCTAAGATTGGGAAAAGTTTAGGATCCAGGAAATTAAAAAAAACCAAGTTCATTCTTTTATTCTGAAAATCATGCTTTTATAGCTTTAAGAACAATTATAAAGAAATATAGCAGTACTTCACATTCTATCTTCATTAATTTAATCTTCTGGCATTTTTTTTTTCTTTTTCTGTATTTTCAGTGAATATACATTTTTGCACGCATTTGCACCAGCCCTCTGATGGAACACTGGTACTTTTTTAAGTAGATCAAAGCTTCAATTGGGTTTGTTTTGATTTGGTTTGGGGTTTTTTCTAGTTGGTTGGGCTTTGTTTTTCAGGGGGTAGAATGGGAGGTGGGGGGTGTAGCATTGAAAGTGTTCCCTAAAAAAAGGCTATTTTAAGAAGTCAGTAAGGCCAGCTGCAAGCTATTATAGTTTTTGAATATTTTGAGCAAACAACATTTAGCTCAAAAATATTTAATAAATATTCGCTCTTGAGAAATGGATTCAGAAGACCAAACTGCAGAGCCTAAGATGCCTGCAAGAGTAAATGGTGTCTCCAAAAGTCCAATTCAAGCTTGTACAAGTTAAATGCTTGAAGTAGTTAATACAAAACAGGACTATAGCCATAGCCACTTCCATTTTCCAAAACTGCATGCTACCAAGCCACAGAATCTTAAAGCTTCATCTTTACATTATGCCTGATTCTATTTCTACCAAGTTCAGTGGGCATTCGCAAGTTTTCCTCATTAAAAAAGGAGTAAGTTTCAACAAGCAAGTTGCACTCAAATGTTCTCAAAGCACACTCTCACAATCAGAAATACATAAAAATATTCACACCCCTTAATTTAAGTACTTTGCCATAGTAACACTAGTAATATTGGATAGTAAGTTCCCAGCATCAACCTACAATATTTTAAAAATAAAAGGGAAAGGTCAATTTTTGAATATTGCATTATGTCATTCCTTTCATTTAATTATTCTGCTTACACAATATGCATGGACAAACATGAAATAACATCTTCCGCAAGCAAATTATCCTGGTTTGTAGCTAGGAGAAAACAAAACTACACATTCACCTGAATGGAGTATGGCATAGGTAACTTCTTAGTCAAGAGCTGGAGATCACCGCTGCTGGTTTAAAAGGTGACCAGCCAAATATACTATTTAAAGAGCAAAATCATTAATACAATAGCCGCTAATTGAAAGTTTTTATAACATCACAGAACCAAGACACTGTAAAATTATCTCCTCTTTCAAATATTCTCCAACCCAGAGAAATCAATAATGAAGTTTTTCATTGTTTAGAGGACTGCAATACAAACCTGACTGCAATTACGCAAGCAAAAATGGCATTTTATTCTTCATGCAAGCCTGTACATACAGACAAGGTAAAGATAGAAACCACAACGTTTAAAGTAACTTTATGTCCTTAAGACATTACTAAAGCTCGACTGTAGAATCTCTAAACTAAACCTTAATTTGGCATCAGTGTATTAAGACACTTTGAACTGCTAATAATTTCTCAAAACCCAGGCTGTTACATACCTCGACAAATTCCTTAAAAGACAATTAAGAACTGGGGAGTACCACCCACTTAACAGCAGCATAGAAACTGATGTAGAATCATAGATTCATTTAGGTTGGAAAAGACCCTCAAGATCATCATGTCCAACCATAAACCATGATAACACACATGATAAAATACAATTTAAATCTCTACTTCCTATAGACCAGTTCGAACAGGTATGCAAGAGAAGGTACTGTCCTGCACAGACATGGACAGTAGCAAAATATAGAAAACCCCAGATTCAAACTGAAGGAACATTTTGAAGTCTGTACTTTTACACCTGGTCTTAAAGCTATATACTTGGTAAAGGTATTAGAAAACCTCATCCCACAACAAAATTCCACAGCAAAACTTAGAATCCTGAAAGGAAAATATGAATCTATAAACTTATCAAATTTTACCTTCAGTTTTCTCTCTGCAAGGTTACAGGACAGCTGGATTTGTACTCTGGTTTTTGTTTGGGGTTTTTTGGTTTTTGTTCTTTTAATACAACACAGAGATGGCTTGAGTGACCAGTTTTCTAACATAGAACTACTTAGTTAAAATTGAACTGGAAAATTTCATTGCTGATCTTCAAGAGTATTTGAGAAATAGGACAGATTTGGCTCAACCATACGTGGTTTATGATGCCAAAAGATTCAAAGGCTCTAATCCTGCAACTGGATCTGTGTAAATAGTTGACAGGGCATACAAGCAGATTCACATAAATAATTAATGATCATAAATAAATAATGATCATTGCTTTGAGGTGTTTCTGAACTTATTTTGAAACAACCCTGGCAATACTTGCATTTCTAAGTGTCTTCTATTATACTGACAATTTGTATTCTGCAGGTTAGTTCAGTTCTAATAATAAAATACAAAATTATCAGCCATTTCACTGAAAGCATCGATACAGTTACACAACTTCTGAAAAGCATGCTACTATTTTTTGTCAGGTGGCTACATTAACAAATCCAGCTATAACATGAAGTTAATTTGTAACTAAAAGCAAGTCAAATTTTAACATTTTCCACAGTTTTAAACAGAGCATATTAACATTTAAATGGAAAATCACTTCTTGTTCTGTATCACTACACCACCCTACTCTATCTTTGTATTTTTAACTCACAAATTTTCAACAGCCCAAACATCTTTATGCTGATGTAACTCTAGTTACACAGCTATAGTTCATGTTCTGTCAGCATTTCCTTTATAAGCTACGTTCTTCAAGTTTGTTCCTTGGCCATAAAAATTCATGCCAGGTTGAAACTTTGTGTAGGTATTCCTATACTAGTAAACAATGTTTAAGAAATAAAGTTCAATATATTTCATTACTTCGTTTAAATTTTCTTCATTTACTTTTAAAGGACAGTAAAGTAGGAGTTAAACCACAGCATTTTTAATATCAATGTTTTTTGACCTGAAGGCACAGACCATCCAGAGTTAGAAGAATAAAATGGATTCAATATATTTTTTGTCTAAATCTTGTATTATTTACCAGCTTCGAGATGTATAGAGGCATAGTTTGATTTATTAACTGAATGTAGACACAGAAATAGACACAGAATACAAATATTACTTATTTCAACACTAAACCTAGCAGCTCATTTCCAAGGTTTATCATTTCAGCTGCTTTAAGTTTCAAATACAAAAGATTGTCATATACAACACAGAGTACTGTTTGTCGAGATGTAGGAATCTGCGCGTTCAAATCCATTGTCCCAATCCAGAAAAAGCAATGGTGTATTTCACTTACAATGGGAAATATACACAAGGTTTCAGGATCATGTAAATTTTATAGTCAAGTTACAAATCTGAAAAAAGTTTCTTAAATGGAAACACTGACACAACCTTCACTATAGTATTGCAAACAGCAACGCTATTTTATAAATCTTAAACAATGGGGGTTTTTTAAAAATAGATGGGGTATCTATTATTGTAACAAGGGACCAACTGTAAATCTAATACCCGTAATTTCAAATTCCAAGCAGAAGTCCACTTGGTTGATTTAGCCTGACATTCATTTATTTATTTAAACAAGTAGTCAAAATTTAAGGAACTACTTTTCACATTATATTCTGCACTACCTTTCTTTAACCTAGCTTGGAGAGCATAATAATTGCCTGTTGGGAAGTTTGTTACAGTTCCTAATGATAAGAAAATTCCACTAGTAAAGCTTTTTTGGTTTGGGTTGGGTTTTGTTTTTGGTTTGTTTTTTTTTTTTTGTGGGGGAGGGTGTTTACCATAATGTATTTACAGCTTTATAATTTTACAATCAAATGCAGCGGATGTTTTTCCACCTGCATAAGAAATTTTGAACTAGGAATCTCTCCTCATCTGAAAATTCCAGCAGACAAAGTAAAAGTTCTTAAGACTGGTAGGGGAAATTGTAGCAGTCCATTCCAATGCAAATTTTAGGACCAAAGGACCACCGACTGTCAGCTTTATGCTACATCTCTCATATCTCTAGAAATTTGTAGCGAGAATTTGCCCTTGACTAATGGTCCTGCCAATTTCAAGCCCTGACTGTACATGTATTCTCTAACTGGAATCAGTGGCTACAAAGCGGCCAGCGTATCGTTAGTCACAATACAACAGTAAGGTTGTGAACATACCTGAGCAATGTTCAAGGTCTAGAGCATTGGAGGATGGGCAGGACAAGACAGGACAGAACAAAAATAAAGGAAGAAAAAAAGAAAAGACAAAACAGTGACTATGAGGCCAGCCTCAAGGATCCCCAAGTCAGACTAAGCCCTCCCACTCTACGGTATAGAAAGAAAAAGTGTAACAAAACAAAACCCAGCTTTTCAGCGTCCTAGTACCATAACATGCTAATACAAGAGAGTATAACGCTTTAAAACCTAATGAACAATAACCATTTTTATTGTTTGAGCTAGCAGTCTCCTACTGTCTGTCGAAGGTGTACTTGAGGCTGGCCTTATAGGAAAAAAAAGCAATGCAAAAAAAAAAAATCATATTTTAAATCTCTACTTTTCAATTTAACATTTGTAAAGCAATATATAAATGATAGGAACAACAGTGTCCAATTAACCTAATATGATCTCATAAAAAAAAAAAGAAAAAAAAAAAAAAATTCACTCTCTGGACCTAAACTGTTTTGCTTAGTTAGCTATAGCAAAGAAAAGAGAAAAAGAATAGTGCAGATTCTATGCAGAATTAAAACACATGTTATAGCATAGTACAGTACCTGCTTATTCAGACCTAGCATATTGCAGACCATATCCCTTGAATACGGTTGTTCCAGCACATATCTCAACAAAGCAGTCTGTGGCTCAAACAGATCCTTAAAAAAAAAAAAGCAATCACATACAAACATATATTGCCTCCAGATCATGCTTAATACTGAGTTCACGTTTAACTGAGTTCACGTAAGAAGGAATGTTTCATTTACGCAGATATGTATTATCTGGCAAATCTTTTTGCTCTCTGACACCCTAAATCGAGAAGGAAATAGTCACAGCTCTTAGGAAGTGACAGATTTTATGGGGACCAAATAGATGAACATTCTTCATCCAGTAAAAGGATGGCACACTTTTTGAAACAGCCCTGAAGCACTGCAAGACCATCAAGAACTCAAAGGAAGCCAGGTTAAGACAACTGAGGAAGCACAGGTACATAAAAATCATGAGTAGTATAATGAAATCAGGTATGGAACAACTGCTCGCTGTACCTTCCAATAGCTGAATTACTTCAAAGACAAATGTTATCTCAAGCTAGACTCAAAACAAATGGAACTGACTCGTCATGCAACATGAAGTTCAAACGTCGAACTACCTGTCAAAGGGATGTTAAGGATGCTAAAAGCTTACAGGGGCTCAAGAGGAGACTGAACAACTACTTGGAAGAGGAGGGTTTACTAAATATACAGAAACAACACCTCTATCAGGAAATACCCAAAATGATACTGACTGTCAAGCGTGAACACTATATATGTCATTAGATAAACTATCTTTATATCCTTCCTTAGACATTTAGGATATGTGGAATGGGATGCTCAACAATATGGATTTTTGCCCTGATCCTTTAGGTTTTTAAATTCTTTCAGTATGCCACTATTTCAGACTCAGTTTTAAGTTTAAATAAGCTAACTTAGAAATTTGAACTGTAAAATTATCTTTCATATGGAATAACAAAGAGCACAGAAAGAAGATATTACATTCCCATTCTCTTACATCTTTCCACTGCTAAAATAATTTTCCAATCTATTCTGTGCTCTCACTTGCCCTCTCACAACGCCCCCCCCACAAAGCACATTAAACATCTCATGTTCTTCAGCATCCTGAGCAGCAGTTATATCATACACTAGTCTAAAGGTCCTCTGCATATAGCTTGCATATGCAACACCATGAAGATATAACCTACGTCTTCAATGTTAGCCTAGCTGGAACAATCAGATATTCACAATTGAAATTATTTCCCCCCCCACTGATACAAAAGCTCTGCATTCATTGAATATAACATGTGTAAAAAGCTTCATAAGGCATACCTTATCATATGGTAAGAGACCTTTCAAAGGAAAACGAAGGGTTGTAGGATCCAGCTTCCATGAGTTACACATGGCACCTGAGTTATTTACCACAGGAAGAAGACTACAGCGACCTACGTGCAATGAAACATAAATCCTAAGACAGTGAAACTGGCCTATCGCTTAATCATTCTGATGCAAAACTTGGCCTCACCCACTTTTGTGCTCCCCTTAAATTTCCACTGTTTAAAGCTTTTTACCATAAGATTGCTTCAGGCTGATTTTATTTTTAGAACTAATTTTCACCTAATGAAAATATCTAAGGAGTAAAATCACCATTTATTCAGATTGCCTACCCTGAAAAAGTAAAGTATTTGCAAATATTAATCTAAAAGTGCCCTTTTAGGTTACCAGAAGACTGTTCCATTACCGTTGCTTGATCTAGGGATTTAATTTTGGCACATTGACCCTTTCCACAAAGAAAATGGTATTTCTGAAATAAGTGTATAATCTAGTCTTCCAGTTTTAACCCTGTAAGACAAATACTAGGCAGGATTCTGTTCAGTAAACTACTAAACGACCAAAAATAAAGGTCAGTAAACCAGTCAAATACAAGCATCTGTACCCAATTACAGTCAATGGAGATCTACTCAATTCAGTCAGTGTAGGCCAATACGACTCAGCCATCATACACAAAGTGGTTTTTGTACTGCAAATTTAGACTTGTTAGTGTAGGTTAGACACCTGGGATTTCTTTCAGTTGCTTACACATAGGCATCTGAACCGAACCTCTAGCACACCTGTGTATCGGCATCTAAGTTTAGGTGCTTCAACTTTGACCTAAATCTCACTGTCAGTTCAAAGTCCATTACTTCTATTGTCCAGACTGGCCATATTACTATCAGATAAAACAAGAAGTAAAGAAACATTTCTTTTTTCCCTTCAACCATATCTATACAGGTCATTTACACATAGAAGTCTTGCAAAAATTTGTGTGTGATCCCTGCAAGTCATACGCATAAAAGCTATGCCACACTTTCAATAGAAGAATAACTACATGCTTCTGAAGCACATAATGCTTTGGAGCATTACAGATGAATTTATATTCTTAATCTCTGCACTGAAGAAGCTCAGTTGCAATAGACCTTGCTGAGACCTAACAAATAATGCAGCTGTTATTAAGCTACTTAATTCTCAAAGAAAACAGAAGACATTTTTAGCTTTTTGAAGAAAAATGCAACAGGCATCACAATTAAAACAGCCAAATTTTAACCTTCTGATTTCTAGCAATAAACAAAGGCGAGTGTTTCTTTCACAGAAAAGGAGAGCCAGCACTTATCTGACCTACTGGGAAATGTTCACACAGAAGCCTGCAAAAACAGCAAGGCTGAGCAGCTACAAAAGCTCCAATGGGAGCTGAAATCCGAAAATACTCTATGACTAACATACCAGTAGATTTGTACTAACTCAAAATCCTTGAGCTTAGGAAACCTACAATTTTCTTTACTTCTACTGTAGTTAGAAACTGCATCCCATGTAACAAGTAACACATTTCCACTACCGGCCTGTAGTAAAAAATATTTTGAACACATCAATATGAATTTTCCCCTTCAGAGCAAAAACGGAAGAAAAACAAGTCTGAGAGCAAACTGACAAGAGTAAAGATACTTCATGAAACATAAGCTCTGAATAATTTTGCTTAGACGAATATATGCCCCAAAAGGTTATAAGAAAAAAAAGAGTTCAAAATAAATTAATTTATTTTTAAGTCACTCATGAAATCATTCTCTTACCACAAATGGAATTTATTCTTGCTGTAGGTCTGAAGGTATCCACAAAGTCCGATACTAAATTACCTAGTAACTGGAGGAGGACAGAAAATTAAAAGAAAAAAAAAGAGTTTAAGTTCCAGATACCAATAGGAATATTTAAGACTTATAAATAGTTTCTATGTTTTAATAAAATGCACAATAGTCTAGTAAATAACTGTCTTACTACACATTTCAACAAGTCAGAAAAGTAATCCAAAACCTAAAACCACAAAAGGAAAAATATGCCCTTATAAAGAAGGGGCAGGAAGTACTCTTCTCAGTTTGCACTCAAAGAAGAGTTTATATAATAACTGAAATAATATAGTATGCATAAGAGAAACAATGCACACCATTTAGTAACAGATGATTTAAGACAAGTTTAGAATTTCTGTTCACAACAAATCTGCCTGCCTTTAAATAACAATTCCACAAAGCACCTACATTAATGTATTAATTAAATAATAATTTTTAAATTAAATTAAATCTTGGCTCAAAAGAAGTCAGTAATAGTTTTCCCATTAATTCAAGGGGAGCAGGAATTTATCCTTTTCCCAATACTTAGTTATTTTAATAGAACACAAAATTAAAAACTAGATCAACGTTCCATTCTTTCTGGAAACAAAGACCATTTTCATTGTACCAGAGCCCCAAATATTTTTGTATTACTGAATTTAAACAAAAAGAAAACACTGGTCAGCTATTTGAAGTGATTTTTTTTATCTTGAAGCCATAGAGAAAGCACAAACTGGTAGATTAAGTGTGAACCTGCACTTCCAAATGCATTCAACAAAACCAATTCAGTGCTTCTAGAGTTTTGAACATCAGGCCAGAGGTCAAAACTACATCATCAATTTCATGCAAGAACACATGGTGCTGCTTACAATCACATCAAGCCTGTATGTTAACTTACATGCCTGGTCACAGACCTTACTGTTGCATAGAAGATTTTAAATCTTCATTTAAATTCTGTTTATAAAAACATAACTCATTTTGGTTTGTGTGGAACAAACCCCCAGATTATATGCTTTAATATCATGTCATTACCCAATGGGGAAGTTTTCCTTCAGGATATAATTTTCTGATTTCTGTAACTGCAAAGTAGGCAGGTAACAAACATGCATTTCTTTCCAAAATGTAGGCTACCACCTATAAATAAATAATAAAAAAAAAAAAATCAGTGTAAAAGACTTTGGGTAAGGTAAACAAAGGTGTAGTCTGTCTACTGAGGCAGCCCATGAAAATAGATATACTAATTAAAATAGTTCAAGTTGTATTCCGATAGAAAATTAGTTTAAGACCTGTTTTTAATTGTACAAGTGTAACTTAGACTGTGCAAGCCTACGTAAATCTCTGCCTCTGTCTGCCTACAAAGTATGAAAACAATTACTATTTTTATTCACTAAAAAATAAAGAAATTAATCTCAATATTATAACTCATACATCTTACCTTAGGCAAATCAAATATTGGGCCTGACTCTCCTGTTATGGATTTTATTGCTTATCTACAACCCCTAAAAAGCTCTTTTTTTACTGTATAGAATGCAACTACAGAAAAGAATTAGAGCACAAAGAGGAAGTCTTTGCTGTTGAACTGTACCAAGAGAGTTATCCCAGCTATTAGGAACTCACTAATAACAGAAGAATGAAGTCTATCTTCCTTTATAGTGATAATGAACAGAATTCAGATAGTTACCTCTCTTGCTGCTAAAAGCTGCTGTACGACAGCTGAGCTCACAGTGTTTGGAATTGTTAAGATTTTCTCTAGGATCACTTTCAATAGATCACGCACACCCTAAGAGAAAGCACACAAAATTAAATTTCCCAGATATTCTTTATTTCTGGCAGAAAGATTAGACCGTCAATATGGTCAGACAGTATCTGGACAGACACACTAGTTGCACTAATGAAGTTAATCCCCTTTATGGAACTTCTTAATCTCAGGATATCCCAGATGAGAAAGTAACTCTAGAAATTTTCATGTACAGCCAGACACATCCAACCTGCAATGGCTTGTACAGGCTGACCAGCATACAATGTTGTATTTTATGGGTTTTTTTGCTCTAACACACTCACCAACACTGGTGAGGTGATTCTCTGCAAGACATGGATGGTTTCCTACTCCTTCTGTTAAGAGTTGTACCCTGCCAAAGACTTGGCTTTTAAGACCTTTTTCCTACATAGCAACAGGGGTCAGAGCAGATAACAGAACTTAAGCCTCCATGCTTGATAGTATTACTTTCCCACGTCTACCACTGCTGCAATTGCATTAGGGTTATTGTAACTGAAAGAGGGATGAAAGATGACTGTGCAATAAAGAAAAGAGTAGGAAGAGTTAAGTTGTCCACACAGAATTATCTATTAAGGTAAAGCTCAACTATGAAAAAGTATTAAAAGTGGTCTCACTGAATTATTTTTTTCTTTCATACTCAAAGCAGACTTCAAAATACTGTGTGTCTCTGGCATAGAATGATAAGAACAAAGCCAGAAAATGAGGCGTCTTCGCACAAAGAAACGAATGGGTGGAAGATACCTTGTAGTCTACACCTCCAATAATCTTCCGGACCAATTTAAATGTTAATGCCCACAGCTGTGTCCTTTCCCATTCAAGCGTATCGGAGTTTATCAGAGATTCACAAACCATCCTAGCAGAAGGAGACAATGCAAGAATAAGTTACAGATAATAAGCACATGTTCTTCAGCAATAATTTTACAACTTCATCATAAAATACCCTCCAATATTACAACTTCTACAAACCCTATTTATCGATTCATTCTGACATAGTTACTTACCTGGGTGGCAAAAGACCAGTTTCTACTGCCATTGCTAAACAGTCGTAAAGAAAAGAAATTCTTTTAGGACTGTGCTGGCTATGAATGAATCTTACAATCCACTGGACACACTGTTCATGGGATTCCTGAAAAAGCAGTAAAGGGGAGAAAGAACGTATTTACAGGCAGTGAAACAAACTGTAGAATTCATATAGTACCCTACCACAAAGAAATTACTCTAACACAAGAACAAGATTACAAATGGTAGAAGTTGTCCAGTTGTCTTGTTTTTCCTACAAGCCTTTTGATCTTATTTTGAAGAAGTCCAGTTGCTCAGTACTGGAAACACCTCATGGCTGAAACATTGATTTCTATAGTCAACAACTGATTTCACATGAAGTCAGCAGAGAATACAATAAAATAGAATTGTTCTATATTATTCTTTCTCTTTCACAGTTACAATCAAATTCAGTGAAAACAAAGATGACCAGGTCTCCAATTACAGAACAGAGTCTAGAGGTACCTAACTTCTGGAAGGTAATTTCTGAACATAAACAACTATTTTCATTTTTTTTTTTTTTCCCCTCTTACTTTTTTTCCTCTTATTTCACTTATTCACTTCTACTGGAAATCCTGTAACAAACTCCCTTTTTTTATTTCTTAACTGTTATACTTTCATTTGCTTATCCTTATTTACACTGCACACCAACCTCTGCTGAACAACTGTATCATCTTATACATGACAAAACTAATCTTTTTTCTTGCAAAGTCTTCCTATATTCTTTACTGCACCATACCTGAAACTAGATTCTGAATGACTGGACACAGACCTTATAGCTTTAGTGTTTGCCTACTAGTCAACAAATCACTATATTAAAAAAGTGTATCAAGTACTTGTAAGAAACAAAATGAAATGTTAACCTGGGAAAGACTGCTCCAAAACTGTCTAAAAGCGCCCAAGCAGCTGATCAGTTTGGTTCTCTCATCTTCAGGAGTGTCCATAAACATACTAATGCAAATAAAAACATTAGTTATTAGCAGTACCCATTGGAAGAGCGTAAGTAGAAAAATATACCAAAAGTCTTGCACGAATAAACTAAAATTGCACTTACCCAGGAAAAGCTTCTTCAATTACTTCTGTTTTCTGTAAGAGAAAAACTCTGAGTGAGCTATTGTGAGAAGGTTTCCTATGAGTATCACACCACCAGGATGAAGCCCAAAAGAGTAAGTCGTACTGTTATAGGGCTGTATCAAAGAAAGATTTATTTCTTCTGCTGCACTAGACTCTTTCAAGGTTGAGATTGCTTTGTTTTCATAAAAACAACACACCTTGTGGATTCAAACTTAGGCCTTCTGTTTTGTTTTGGTAGATTTTGGGGTGGGATGGGTGGGGTTTTTTCTAATTCTGAATGCCTAGATATTAATTTACTTCTCAAAGTTGGATAAATTTTTGATTCTGTCATTGCAGCTTTTTTCATACTTTGAAAAAAAGTAATACTTTTGAATTCCATTAAGTTTTTGTCTCATTTATGTTGCATAACACTCAGTAACACAAACCAATTATTACAGTTACTTTCTCAGTTTAGATTCATTGCTTTTTAAATTCCACTGAATGATTATATGGTCTTGTACTAGGTGAAAGATTATATAGTATCATAGACTCATAGAATAGTTTGGGTTGAAAAGGTCCTTACGATCACCTAGTTCCAACCCCCCTGCCATAGGCAGGGACAACTCCCACTAGACCAGGTTACTCGAGACACTGTCCAACCTGGCTTTGAACACTGCCAGGGATGGATGGATATATAAATATTCAATTTATCTTCTCTAAAAGATTCCTTTTTTTTTTTTTTCTTACCTCCCCTCACTCCCTCCCCTTAAAAAAAACCCAAAAACAAAACCAAAAAAACCCCCCACCACCTCCACTTTGCTCAAAGGCTTCTACATCATTATTCTAATACATCAGCAAATAGGTTCTAGAAAATACTATCCTACAACTATTTCTACCTTCTGTAAGAATTTCATACTATACACAGATGTGATCTGTAACTAGCCACTATGTATTTTCATTTTATATTGTAGAAATAAGAGCATGTAACCAAATCATCTTTCTGGTGAACCTTTCCAATCACACAGCCTAGAACCGCCTCTCACTGCTACTCACAGCTTTCTCTAGACACAAAAAGGAAACTGATACTCATCTGTTCTGTATAGAAACTTAAGGTTTGTTGCTGCCTACCAAATCAGTAATAGCAGCAGTGAAAGAAACAACTTGCTATTATCTCAGTTCTGGCTTCAAAAATGCGGTGAAACTTTGTAAGGGCCTTTTGCTTCTTCAATAAAAATTCTAGGCAAATAACATTGCTTAAAAACAGGCAATGTGACAACACAGTCAAATCACAATGTTAAATATGTGAAAACAGTCTGAATGACAGTGCCCAAACAAGAAATCAGTTGGGTATGGGCAATTAATATGCTATGAGCAACTTAATACCATTCAAAGAGAAGTACATTGTACATTTTATAATGCAAATTTAAAACAGGAAGCAAAACTCAACCTTCCCTCTACTGAAATTCCTCCTATGGATACCACTTTCAATTACACCTCTCTATGGGACCTACGTACTCTTTCCAGAGCAGACAATTTGACCAGCCTCCTCTCTGAAATGTCAGTCAGGCTCCTGTTCATGACCTTATCATCTTATCAGCTACTGTTACCCCAGTGTTTCCAGCCACGAAGTGCTCATATCTACCAAGAAGCTCATTCATTTGAGCTCTAAAAATCAATGACTTAATGACCCAATGACTCTGGTTCACTAAGGGAAAGACCAATTTAACTATCCTTCTATGATAAGATCACCCACCTACTGCAGCAAGGGAAGGTAGTAGATGTGGGTTTTCTGGATTTTAGTGGCCCACACAGCATCCTTCTGGACAAGTTGTCCAACTGTGGGATGAACAGTGGGTTCACAGTGTGCTGGGTGAAGAACTGGCTGAAGGGCAGAGGTCAAAGCATGGCAGTGAATGGGGCTGCATCTGGCTGGCAACTGGTCACCAGCGCTAGTGCTGTTCCTCCGGGCTTGATTTAGGGCCAGTCCCACTCAGTATATTCATCAACAATCTGGATGCAGGAGTTAGATGCACCATTAGCCAGTTTGCTGATGATACCAAACTGGAAGGTGCTGCTGACTCTCTCAAAGGACAAGAGGCCTTGCAGAGGGACCTAGATACATTGGAACACTGGCCTATGATTAGTGGGATGAAATTCAACAAGTCCAAATGCCGGATCCCGCACGCAGGACAGAGTAACACTGGGAACAAGTATAAACTGGAACAGAAGTGGCTGGAGAGCTGCCCTGCAGAAGGGGATCTGGGGGTGCTGGTCAACAGCAGGCCCAACGTGAGCCAGCAGTGTGCCCTGGCAGCCCAGAGGACAAACTGCATCCCAGGGTGCATCACACGGAGCATAACCAGGTGGTCAAAAGAGGTGATTATTCCGCTGTATTCAGTGTTGGGGCAGCCTCACCCTAAATATTGTGCACAGTTCTGAGCCTCAAAGACTGTCGAGGTCCTTGAAAGTGTCCAGAGGAAGGCAACGAAGCTGGTGAAAGGGCTGGAAGAAATGTCCTATGTAAGAAGCAGCTAAGGACTCTGGGTTTGTGTACTTTGGAGAGGAGGCTGAAGGGAAAGCTCACTGCTCTCTACCACTTCCTAAGGAGGGGAGACGCTGATCTCTGGGATCCAGATAGGTTCAAAGCTGCACCAGAGGAGGTTTAGACTGGACATTAAGAAGCATTTCTTTACTGAAACAGTGGCCAAACACTGGAATGGGCTCCCCAGAGAGGTGGTCAATGCCCCAAGCCTGTCAGTGTTCAAGATGCATTTGGGCAATGTTCTAAATAACATGCTTTAACACGGGATCAGCACTGAATTGATAAGGCAGTTGCACTAGATGATTGCTGTAGGCCCATTCCAACTGAAATAGTCTATTCTCGTCTATTCTAATGACCTGCCGAACCATGCTTCGTTTTGCAAGTACCATTGTGTGTGTGTATTTCCACCACTTACTCGCGCCATTATGGTGGCTTAAGAGAAAAGTCTCCTCAAGACATTCATCTGCTCACAGCCTCCTTTGAAACGTTTCCTTAAACTGCCTATTTTACAGCGAACTCGGCACAATACAGGTTGGTTCTGGGTAAGCAATCCGCGTCAGGAAAACAAAACCCCTTTTTCTCCCCGTTTTCTGGTCTTCTGCAGGACTCGCCCCGCCCCGCCTCGCAGAGGGAGCACACCGGGCCGCAGCGCCCCGGCCCGCCATACCCACAGCGCTAACCCCGGCCCCGCTCCGGCCGCGGACTCACCACCACCTCCTCGAAGATGCTCTGTAACTGCGTCTCCATAGGCACCATGGGAATCGCCATGGTGCCGGCACCACCGCCGCGGCCCCGCCGCGGCCCTCCTCAGGCGGACACGGCGGTGCGCAGACCGCTCCCCCGCCGGAAGCTCCGTCCCCGATCCCTGATCCCGCTCGCCGCGGGAAGCGAGTGCTCGGCGCGGCCGTTCCGGCGGGCGCAGCGTTCCGCCTCTGCCCGCTCGCTGCGGCCCCGGCTGCGGGCCGGGAGCGCTCCCTGCCGGAGCGGCGGCGGGAGGCGGGAAGCGGGGGAAGGAACCGCCGTTTACAATTTTGGAGCTGACTTTCTGAGATTTGTTTGTTTGCTCTTTGTTGCTTTGTTTGTGTTTGTTCGTTTGGGGTAATTTTTTTCTTTTTTTTTGGGGGGGGGTGTGGGGGAGGTGGTGTTGTTGCTTTTGGGTTTTATGTTTGTTTTTAACCAGAATATTTGCTTAAACTTCTTTGTTTCTTGAATAATCAGTTCTTAGAATAATCTGACAAAATACACGTCCCATGGCAGGGGGGTTGGAATTAGGTGATCTCTAAAGTCCCTTCCAACCCAAACCATTCTGTGGTTACATGATTCTATGTTCTGGTTCTTACCAACGTTCTTATGGGACTATAGTTTGCTGTAATTACTATAAAGTTGGAATTACTCATTCCTGTAAAAAGACATAAAGATAGAATAAACTGAAAATGCGTTTGTCTGAAAACATAGGAGGACACATTATATATTGGCAGTGGGTTTGAAATTAAAAATACATGTAAAATGCCAACTCAAGACAGTTGTAAAATTTTGTGGCTCTTTGGTGCTGACACTGTGTTTTCTGAGCTGCCTGTGGCTGCTTGGCTGTGAACTTAAATTCAGCTAGATACAAATTTATGTCTACAGCAGAAGAATAAAGCTGATCATCCCAAATTCCAAGGCCCCAGAACAGCACGAAACTAACGTTGCCAGGCCTGGAGTTGAGTGGAAAATAACCCATAGAGGGAAAGCTCATGTGGAATTGGATAGAGGATAACTTGTTGTAAACATAAATAACTTTTGTATAAGCAAGCCTCGAAGAATACATGACATAAGCAATGAGAAATGTTATAAATAAATTTCAAAAGTACTCCAGGAATTTGTGATATGCGGCTCACCAGCACTTGCCCAGCTAGCAGAGAGGCATGCTGTAGCCAACAGGCAGTAGTACACATGGTTGAAGTCAGCGCACTCTTGTCAGTAATGGGAAATACCTGTTTGGAAAACAAATAATGCTTACCTGTATAGTATTTACCTACATACATATGTAATGAATGATCACTGGAAACAGAAAGGATACAATTGAAGGTCCGTTTGTATTTGCTTGTGTTGCTTTTATAATTGGATTGCCCTCAGTCTTAACAGGAAGCTATTGATTCGGTTGGAAATGTTCATTATACTCCTCACTGTGTGCTTATTTAAAGCGTGTTGCAGAACAATCTGACATGGCCTGGAATGTCCTGTTAACACCTAGTGTCGATACTTGCCCATCCTGGGCATACCAGCTCCTAGTTTATCAAAATGGCAACCCCCAGGATAGGTGTCTACTCTAATTCTGTGCCAAGCTCCTATTCCATTCCCATCATGACCTATAACGCAACTGGAAATGAAGCCTAAAAGAAGTGGTTTTGCTCATCATTATGTCTTATCCTTATTCTGAGGACCAGTCTCTTCCTGTCCTTACTTTTTTCTGCCTTACTGCTCAGTCACACTCACAGGCTAACAACTATTCCTAACCGTGCCTTGGGCTCCAGATCTTGATCAGATCTTGATATGTACCAAGCCACAATCTGTCCACAACTTTGTACCTAATACGACTTTATCTTGATTTTAGATCATTAACCAACATTCATTTTAAATTGTACTTACCATGCCAGCCCAAATTTAGCTGGTAACCTTTAATAGACAGATTTGGTCTATCCTTAACTAGAATCCTGGTCCACAACTTGCCTCAAATACAATACCCAATTTTGAGTTTTAAAACTGGACCATGTGATAGCCTTGAACCTCCTATAATGACCCAATGAGAAATTAACGCCTCATTTAACCAGATCTCCTTTTAACAAAACTGACCTATCTATGATCCTGCCTTTGACAGAGGATCTGTTTATTGGGGTGGAGCTGAGGGGCAAGGGTGCCGCCGCAGATCAGGCTTTAGCAATGGTCATCCTGCCTTGTCTAAGGGAACTGAATATCCGGAAGGAGGAACAGCACAGATCTTAGGCATTGCATCCAGGTGTCTCTGCCAAGGTAGGAAGCCCTGTCAGACTCTTCATATTGGGTAACACAGAGCCTCAAGCCTCACCAAACACAAAAAGTGGCATTTGCAGGAGGAGGAAATTGCTCTCTTCACCCAGAGGCAGAAAACGCACTTTTCAAATTGACTGTAAATGTGATGTTACTCTGGCAAAAAGCTTTCACCAAAATGACTATTTTTTAAAGGATGATAAACATTTAGGAGGAAGATGGTTAAGCTTTGTTGTTTGTGTTTTGTTGTTTGGTTTTTTTTAAGTTTCCTGAGTGGCATTCATTTTAGAAGGTGGATGACAAATAAGTATAAAGGTGTCTTTTAACTGGTGATATGTAAGTTCTGTCTAGTTCTTGATGGCCTTAGAGGACTTTCACCTGCTTTATATTAGTAGCTTAAAACTACAGGAGCTGTAGTGAAAATTAAAAGCAGCCACAACACAATTCTGAAATGTCTCTCCCTATTTCCCTAAGGTTCTTGTTAACATGTATATGGCGAGATGTCCTGCCTGTGTTCTTTGAAACCATCTTCCCATTTCTGGAAGTTCCAGATGGACTGAGGACTGCCATTTGACCATAGGGGAGTGGGTTTGCCTGTACCCTAGCCCTGCACTTGTATAGAGTTGGACTGTACACAGAATGCTCGCTGAACTTTACAATTCATTAACTGAGAACAGAAAGGATAATTGATAACTTCCTCTTCCCTGTTGTTTGCTTTTAAGTATTGATCATATGGATTGCTTTTTTATGTGAATTGTCTTTTAGTAGGGATGAAAAGAAGTATTTTTAAACTTGTGAGGCCCTTGATCTTTAAACAGAAAAGTCTGGGTTCTTGGTTAATCTTCATGAAGTTTTATATTCTTATTTTATCAGTGAGAAATTTCATAGAAATTAGTCATGTGGGCAGTGGAATTAGAAATTTGTGAAATTAGAGCAATGATTAGGTAAAAGTAGCAAAATCAAATAGATGAGATCACATCGTGTTCCATTTGCTAAATTATTTTCTTTTATATCGATAGGATCAGAAATTAATCCTGAGTGCCTACACTGATGATTCACACTCTCAATGGTCAAATTTGCTTCTTCTGTAAATTTAGGTATTGGTTTTGGCTGGGATGTAGCTGGTTTTCTTCATAGTAGCTTGTATGATGCTGTGTCTCGGATGTGTGATGAAAACAGTATTGATACACGCACAGAGTTTAGCTATTGCTGAGCTGTGCTCAAGCAAAGCCTCAGGGCTTTCTCTGTGATTAGGCTGGGAGTGCACAAAAGGTTGGGAGGGGGCACAGCTGACCCCAACTGACCAGGGATTACCCCACACCATGTGACGCTGTGCTCGGCAATAAAATCTTGGGGGGAAAAAAGGAAGAAGGTGAGACTTCAGGAGTGATGGTGTTTGTTTCTCTTCCAGAAAAGAGATGATGCTTTCCTGGAAGTGGCTGAACACCTGCCTGTGAAAGGGAAGTAGAGATGAATTCCTGATTTTGATTTGCTTATGTGCACGGCTTTGCTTTACCTATGAAACTGTCTTTATGTCAATTCACAAGTTTTCTTACTTTTATGCTTCCAATTTCCCCCCAACCTTCTGCAGGGGAGTGAGAGAGGAGCTGTGTGGGGCTGAGCTGCCTACTGGGCTTCACCCACAAGTGTGCTTTTTGGTGCCCAGTGGGGGCAAACTGGGGTTCAAGATAATGACTGGTTTGATTGGAATGTGCTAGACCAGATTTATAACTAGTACAGCTGTTGAGCTATTAATTGTCAGGCTCCTGCACGTGCCACAGGACTTGCTGACTTTACTGTATTTTGGAGTCTAGTGATTGTTAGTGGCTGCTATTTGCTGTAGTGCTTATCATCTTATTCTGCTGTGCCTAGGAACATTTCTGTGACAGTGTTGACCATGTGCCTGAGCTGGCATATGGCCAGGTCATTGCTGCTGTTCCTGTACTGCTGTAGCAGGCATGCTGTAACTCCAATCTGAACTCCAGTTGAAGGGACTGTGACCTGTAAGTAACTCCATGCTGGAGCAGATACACCCCAAAGTGTCTGTGGCTAGATCTACAGTGGAACAGGTACAGTCATGAATCATAAACTCATGTAGATTGAAAAGATCCTTAAAATCATCAAGACCAGCTTTTAACCCAGCACCACCAAGTCTACCACTAAATCATGTCCCTAAGCACCACATCTACACCTCTTTTAAATACCTCCAGGGATGGTGACTCAACCACTTCCCTGGGCAGCCTGTTCCAGTGCTTCACAACCCTTTCGGTGAAGAATTTTTTCCTAATACCCAATCTAAACCTCCCGTGGTGCAGCTTGAGGCCATTTCCTCTTGTCCCATCACTTCTTACTGGGGAGAGGAGACTGACACCTACCTCGCTCCATCCTCCCTTCAGGTAGCTGTAGAGAGTGTTAAGGTCTCCCCTCAGCCTCCTTTTCTCCAGACTAAATAAGCACAGTTCCCTCAGCTGTTCCTCATAAGACTTGTGCTCTAGACCCTTCACCAGCTTCACTGCCTTTCTGTGGACCTGCTCCAGCAACTCAATGTATTTCTTGTAGTGAGTGGCCCAGAACTGAACACAGCATTCAAGATGCAGCCTCACCAGTGCTGAGTACAGGGGGATGATCACTTCCCTAGTTCTCCTGGCCACATTCTTTCTCATACAAGCCAGGATACTGTTGGCCTTCTTGGCTACCTGGGCACGTTGCTGGCTCATATTTAGATGGCTGTCGACCGACGCTCCCAAGTCCTTTTCCACTAGGCAGCTTTCCAGCCAAGGGAACGTGCTGCAGCCTGTGTATGAGTTCATGCCAGAATGTGTAACAGATGGAGTCCTGGTCGTGGAAGAAGTGAACTCAATGGGCATACTATGGGCATTTCTGTAGTCTGAGGGAATTATATCTGTCTGCAGATGAAAAGAGGGGCATGTGTGTGATTAATGTGGATGTGTTGGATAATGTGGGACCTGAGCATGACACAAATGGTATAGAATAAGGGGTAGAGATTGAACTGTTTTGGGCTATGAAGGAGTTAATTTTCTTCATACCAAGTCATATAGTACTATGTTTTGTTTTGGTTTTTTTTTTCTTAACTACAGATATTGTAAATTTACTTATTATAAATTACAGCTCATGCAGTGCTTAAGTTTCAAATCAGATCCACATTTGAATAGTTACACTTGCATAGCCCTAGTAGGCTATGAAGGTACATTTTCATAACAAACAACCCTTGCATTAACTACCAAATTGAAAACCAAATAGATTTCACATTGTTCTTACACAAAACCTTTTTATTTTTCATTGAATCTGATTTGACTATATGCTATTTGTTTTTAATGTGTACATCTATTACTACTGAAAAAAATGTGTAACAAGCTGAAAGAAGTATGAGACAAAGATGGATTGAAACTAAATGGGAGGAATCCTCTGGTGCTAAATAAGGCAAACCACCTGAAAACAGGTGTGACAGAGCAGAAATTAAGAAACTATTTACTTTCATATTGGTTTCGTCTGATATATTTAACTGTCTTTGAAGATAACAAATACTCTGTATGACAGGCTTTTAACTAAATAGTTGAGTACTTGAATTCGTGTCATTTTCGCATTTTATTGCTTAGCAATGTTACTCCTAATCTCCAGTTAAGAGTTTACTTAGTGCTGTTCTTATCTTGCAGTGTGACAACAGGTTCTCTGTACACAGATAATGTTTTTCAGCCATTGACCTTTCTGAGTCGTTTTCCTGCTTACTTTGGCTTCCTGCAACCCTACCACTGATGCAAATGCTAGGATCTCATAAAAAACCTATGAACAAAGTACATACACACTTGAAGCAGGAGTAAGAGCCTTTTAGTCGCAGTTGGGGAGGCTGAGGAACGAAGCCCAGAGGCAGATATCAGCAAAATGGAGCTTCAGGATCATATCATCAAGCATCAAAGCGGACATTTGGATGAGGTGTATTTAAACCCAACAACCTATGTGAAGAAAAAAACCCTCCTGAAATACAAAGCCATCTGCGCTGTAAGTAGGTGCTGTTCTTCAGGGCTGCTAGTTTAACAAGTCTCAAATTGCAAGATTTTTAGAAGTTTCATTGTATTGATCATTCAGGGTAGCTTAGTAATTGGTGCTTAAAGTTTTACTGCATGAATGCACTAACTTCACTGGCAGATTTCTAAGTTCTTCTGGTACTTATCAAGTAAATTGTTTGTTTCTTTGTTTTCTGGCAGTTAACTGCACTTTTTGTTTTACTACGGTAACCTGACAGTTCTTTTGCACAGCAAAGACATTGCTTCAATACTTTATTGTATGCATTTGTTTAAAGCAGATGTGTTTGTAGCCAAAGCAGCCGCAGTTCCTTTTTGCTTACTTTTTTATCTTTGGATTTGTCATTAACAAAACAGAACATGTAGGCAAAGTGTTGGTGAAAGACACTCAGGAAGCAGGGCATGGGAAAGACTGATTAACTGTTTTGGCTGTCTTGTAAATGATAAAGGGTAACGGTTTCATTATGTTTTTTAAATCTTTTGTTGTAGCCAATACAGTTTTTAGCTTCTGTTTGTAACCACGAAAGAGACAATCATTAATACTTATGTATGTATATGTTTGCACAAGCTCTTGCATCTGTAAGTTGGAATTTAGAGAAAATGACAAGTACTGATTTTATTACAACTCTAAACTAAATTTTGAAAACACCACTATGAGAGACAAGTTACAATATTCTTTAGCTCTATGTCATCTGTACGATTGCACATAGTACAGCTTCCTATTTAATGCTGCATCGAGCAAGGATTGCGTAACATATGAGGGAAATACCGGAAATTGAGAAAAAAAGAGAAGATAAAACAACAGACATTCCTTCCTTAATTCTTCACTAAAAATAAATGAATAATGAGAAACAATGTGGGGAAAATGCCTAACTATGAAGGAAAGTATATGATACTTTCAAGAGGTACTTGGAAGAGTAAAGTGAGAAATTTAAGTATCATAAAACTTATTTGTTCTTTCAAATGCACTAGTTTCAAATGATTACCTGTATGGGAAAAAAAGCCCACAAAACCAAAACCCAAAAAACCCCAACCCAAACTAATAAGTTACAGGGTGGTGTATGTTCACTTTGTTATATCCTACCCACAGAAACAGTTTTTCTCAGCTCCTTATAATTGCTGTAGTCTCAGTTAAGAGGCTCCATTACAGTAATACTGAGCATGAGAGTAAGCCTCTCTTATTTCTACTTTATTTTGAATCTTATTTGCTAGTGCGTGCTGGTTCCTGGAATTGGCAGGAGACAAAAGAAGGCTCTGACGCAAAAATGGGAAGTAAACTGGGATGGTTTATGGTGCTTTTCTGTGATATGCTTTTTTTTCCATCATTGCCTTAGTGAATATGAACATATGAATGTGCATACCCTATGAAATACTGTGAGAGGTTTGTCACTTTTCACTGCGCCTTTCAGACAGCATACATCACCATTCATCTTGAGTGTCTGTTAAGCTAATAGAGGTCTCCTCAGCTCTTTCCCAATCTCCCAAACGTTATGCTGCTTTCTGTTATGGGGTTTCCTTGAGCTGTTTATCTCTTTCCAATTTCATCTAACCTCGTTAATTTATTATGAGAAACTGGTATGTGGATGGAGATTTGACACGTGCAGCCTCAATCCAGCTGAGTCTCTTAAGAAATTATTGGGAGCACTTTAAAAAAATACAGAAGGTTAATAACAGGAATTACCTTCTTTTTTACACAGATAAATAATCTGCAAACCGGGTAAATATGTTGATTACTGCCTACTGTCTTTTTCCCAGCAAAGATTTCCCGGATTCCAACATGGGACTGACTGTAGGTTAAAAGTGCGGTATTAAGGAATTGGCTTTTAAGCAGTTCACAAGATTATAATTCTTGTGCTGGTCCTATCTTCGGGCTCAGAATGTCTCCAATTTTTTGATGAACAAGTTCAGAGAAATTATTAGTTCATAAGAAATCATAGGTTCACAAAAATAATAATCACAAAGTTATTTCTAATAAACATAACATTTTATCACAATTGTGAACTTTAATTTTCCTATGTCTATGTGACAGGTTCTGCTGTGTGCTTTGGTGGTTGTATCCCTGGGACTAGGTTTGGGACTAGGACTGAACCGTGGAGGTCAGGAACAAGGTTTGTTTGTGATACTTTCAACATAGTTACTGCTGAAGCTAGATCTGGTAAAAGTGTATTTGGCATAGTTCAGGTGGCTAATGTTAAAACTGGTTATGAATTTTCTCTGCCAACTTCAATTTTTATAAAGCTATGGTAAAAAGGGGATAATGGTTTGATTAGGTTGAATGTTATTTTTTAATTCGAAAAACAAAGTAACATTTGATGTCAGGGGCCAAGCCAGATGAGAACAAACAAACGTACCATATGGTAAATAAAACACTTCCTTTAGAACCAAAACATTAGTAATCTCATACTGGAAGAGTTCAAGGAAGCATGGTCTCTTTTCATTCCTAATCAACACATATTGAACTTCTTTACCTACTTATTCATCAAGTCTTAGGTCCTTCAATACTATGGGCCTAGCAGATAGGATGAGATGGAACTGTAATTGCTTTTTGATGATGCATATGTTGTATTACAACTTTCTGTATAAAATATGTAGATACGAACAACTTGAGCTTCACTGGCATTTACATGAGGAACTTGGTCATAGGTGTAGTAAGTGAAAGATGGCACCAAATTAGCCTGTTAGCATTTGTGTGACTCTGACTGCAGGTGTTACAGAGCAACATTAAATAGGGGCTGACTAACTTTATTTCCTACTTTCATAACCAGAACTATTTGGGAAATATGAATTAGCAACACATAATATTATGCTGCAGAGTGAGGTGAAGCCTCAGCCCTGAGTGGCACGCACCTTTGTTCAGTTACATTTGCTATGAGGGCAGTGATAAAGTGATAAAGAGGAGCAAAAGGACTCATGGTTGAGATAGGCTTGCTGGGGCTTGTGGAAGGAGTCGGGAGGACCTGGCACTCTGTATGTTTAAAGATTAGCACAGAGTTTGCGTTTGGTGATAGTACAATTGATTCTGTTTATATACTCAAGATAAATTTCTTTATAGCTCCTGTAATTTTACTGACTATTCCAAATGAAAGTTAATGAAATACTAAATTCCTGACTTTACACAGTTATGTAAACGTTGTAAAGAAATTAAAAGCAAGAGTTGCCAATTATTTGGGGTATGAATAGTTGCATTTCAGACAAAGGAAAAGAGTTGTATTTTTATATTTTTCTGACTTAGACTCACCATTCTATATAATTTTAAATTGGGTAGACTATCTGAACAACTTTGAGCTGTTCAAAAGCCAACGGGTAAAGGAAAAATTAAACGAAATACTCTAAAATTCAGCCAAAAAAAGCAGAGAAAACTGAATATGTACATTTGTGAGAAAATGTAGCTCTTCTTGACAGAAGGTGTCAGAGCTGTAGTGAGGAAATACATGTCTCTATATCCAGCACAAGACCCTTCATTTGGATCCTTTTCCTTCTTTCGGTCAAAACAACTAAACTTGCAGATTTTTAAGGGATGTTGTAACAACTCACGAAACAGATTTGGGAAATTACTCAGCACATTTTTCCCCACAGCCCATGCCTATGATCCATTCAACTGACTTGCCTTGGACAGTGTTATCCAAGCACTCAGACTCTGCCTTCTCCTTACAGTCAGCTGCAGACACAAGTGCAATGAGCCATACAGGAAAGGGATGCCCGGCTGCCACTGCGACAGCGGCTGCAGTGAGCGACACGACTGCTGCTGGGACTACGAGGACACCTGCGTGGAGCCAAGTATGTTCCTTAACAAGCAGTGCTCTCTGGTTGCCATTTTATTTTGAGTTTGTTTTTTTTCATGTGATAGTCATAGCAAAGCAATAAATTCTTGTATTTAAACGGATATACAGAAGTTATGTCACATTCTGTCAGGGATGGAAGGACATGTCAATGTCAAGCTGCTTCTGAAATCAAATGGCTCCAGAGGGACATAACTTGGTGGCCTGGCAGGACACAAAATCTTCCTGTGTCTTTCTCAAATCAGACCCCTGTATTTTTGTTTCCCATGGATAACCGAAGAATTCATAGTGCATGTTTCCTGTCCCAGGTAAAGCTGATGACTGCAAGCAGAAATTGTAGGTTATCTTTGACCAAGGCACCTCTTGCACTTTTGAAAATGTATGGGTGTTTCCTGGTGAGGTGCAGTCTCCAGCCTCATGCAGTGCTTGGTGGAGGCTTGGTGTTGGAGGAGTGCGCTCACCTTCCAAGGGACCGGCCTGCCTCTCCACTGAGGCCAGACTCCTCTTCACTTACTATCTGTGCTTACCTGGCAGCTGCTTGGATGTTTTGTCATCCTTATTGCTTCTGCCCACTTCAGCCAAAAACATCTCTGTTTTTGCTGTTTGCTGGGACTTGTGTGCAAGAGCAGGAAAAGGATCCATTTCCTTCTCTTTGTTTTGTGTAGGAGAAATATGGGTTTCATTATTTTTTTTTTAGATCTTCCTGGAAGGGTGGAAGGCATTGAAGAAGGTAACTTTGGGAACCTTTGTAAAATAAATTATTCTATGACTCTGTGTTACCATTCAATGGCTGCAGAAATAAGCTTTATGTGTTAAATGAAATCTTGAGGTTTCCTTTCAGAAAAAAAATTCCAAAGCAACTCAAGCAGGACATGTAAATTATAGTTTAACAAAAAGCTTTTTTTTTTTTCCTTTGCCTGTTCGTGGGATTTCCACATGAAGGAGTTTACATAAGGTTCTGTGAACTGAATCATAATGTTTTTCTTCCGATTTTCAGCCCGATCTTGGATGTGCACTAATTTCCGTTGTGGTGAGACACGGATCCCTGGAAGTTACTGTTCCTGTTCTGATGACTGCTTGCAGGAAAAAGACTGCTGTGTAAACTACAACAGCATTTGCAAAGGTAAATAGTCAAAAAGATTTATATATAAATTGTCCTATGAAATAAATATATAGGCAAACATGGCAAATATAAAGATGGATGCATTTGTTTCTCAAGATTAGAGTCTTACAGTGACATTCTGGAAAATGAAAATATTTTGAAGTGAAGCTTTTGGTATTTTTGACTGGGAAAAAGTTTCTGAAGAACAGTGTGAATGTGTGTCAATCATTAAAAAGCCAAAATGTTTTGAATATTGCAGTAGTATACCAAATGTGATGGTTCAGGGTTGTTTCTTTTCTTTTTATTAAAAATAGATGGAGACATGTTTTCTGTTTCAAATTTCATGCAATCCAAAGTACACATTGTAGTACTTTGTAGTCCCTAATTTAAAATCTCTCATCCTTTCTATTAGCAATTAACTTTCAGATTGGGTTTCTTATTTTTTACTTATTTCTGAACATCTTTGTTCATGCCTGATTGTTTCATACAGGCTCCGGCTAAACACAAAGAATAGCGCTGGTAAAATTGGATTATAGGAATGATACCTGAGGAGTATACTGGTGGCATAAAACAGTATTTGTTATCAGAATTCCTTTTTATTGTGAGGTGGCAGATATTTAATGCAACTCTTGCAAAATTGTATTTGTCACTTTAATGCAAATTAGGCTAAACTGTCATAGTGATTTCTTCTCCATTTTATTTGTTTGCTTGTCTGTGTAATATGTGCCTTGTCCTTAACTTACAATTGTAAGCATTAACCCTTTCAGGGTTTGAGGGCCTAATATGTTGCACTAAATGATTTCGAAAGGTATCTATCTTTAGCCCTACATTTCTGTAATTCTGTGCTGAAGCAGACAAAAATACCAGGAAGAGCTCTAAAAAGATCAACCTGGAAACTTCTTTTGTGTGTGTGTGTGTAGTTTTAATGTTGACTCAGTATTTTCTTTTGTTCTTTTAGGTGAAATACCTTGGGTAGAAGAACCATGTGAACCACTTGAAACTCCTCAGTGTCCAGCTGGGTAGGATAAAATAATTTTGTCTTCTTATCAATAAAATCATTGTGATGGTGAGAACTACTCCAATGGCCTGAAGCAGGTCTTCGTGAGATTTTCATATTTACTGAGAATAAGATTCCTGCCTTGAGGAACATTCAATAGGAGCAGTTTGTGGCTAGCAATAATTTTTCTTTCTAAAACCTTTGTAATTTTGTTGCACGTGCATTTACCATTTACAGTTTAGAGCAAAGTACAGGAGTTCAAATCCAGATTGAAAGTCAGTTCGCAAATACCTGGAAAACTTGATAGAGTTACCTGGAGTTCATGTATCTCAAATTGTTCATAGTCCATTTTATGTTACTATATTGTATCTGTGATAATTCAGATAAATCACCTTATGCAAGCTGTAATAACTGTTAGAATCTGTGATTGCAATTCTTTATCTAAGTAACAGGTTTGGTTTTTTTGCTTGAACTATCTGCAGCAAGGAAGGTGTGTTAAAAAGTAAGCTATGAAAATAGCCATGTATCTACAGATGCTGCAAAGTTGTAATGCTGATGGTACTTCTGCTATTTGTAATATTCCAGAATTATAAGTAGAGGTTAGGCAGAAACACAGATTAGAAGTTGTTCTCAAAGGAAAATAGATTATTTCCTGGTTCAATTATGGTATTTGTGATATTATCCGTTATATACCTTTTTTACTGCCAATTTAGTTTACTTATAACAATAATACCTGTAGTATTGCAGCCTCTGCATGGGTTCCTGCATGTGCCTCCCAACATGGGTATAAAATACACTTTTTAGGTTAACAAATAACTTTCTGAGTTAACATGGTTTCATATGCTAAAGCTTGGAAACTAATGGAGGAGGACTTCTCTAAGTGCTGCAAACAGAATTGCTATATAAAGCTCCATTTAATTTCAGATTTAAATCAGGAAATTGTTTTATACAAATTTTTTTATACAAAGTGTTGGTGCCAGTGTACTTCTATGTTTTGAAAAACCATTGAATGAGAAACAAACTGTAATAGTGATTACTGCCTGATGTGAATATATAACTTTTTTTTGAATAGTTATCACTCGAGGTATTACTCTAAAAATGGTTTGGAGTCAGTTACCAGTAACTGCATTTTATCAATCGTCTTCTCCCCCAATATTTCCAGGCTTATTTAGTGAACCATCCCTATAAATTACAAATAGTTGGGGTTTTTTTTATGATTCTAATGTATTGAAGCCTACTTAAAATTATATTTTTAACTTAATTGTAAGTTTAAAATTTTTATGTTTCTTTATGTGTTTCTAAGGAAACTGTAGAATATATAATGACAGTTAACAAAAAGACTGAATTTGCAGCACTAGATTTCTTGATCCTACTGATGTTGTCACTTGGTGTTATGAAAAAAGCCAGCACTTCGTAGCTACTAATGCATCTTTCCTAATAGGTTGGTTAAGAGAAAACATGTTTAATAACTTTGAAGCTTATTTTCACAGCTATCGCTTCCTATTTAGAATTTTTATAAGAAGAATTTAAACACTGTTCTAGAGACCAGCTGCTTTTGTGCCTATTTTATCATACCTACTGTATGAAGTCAGATCTGAGGCTTTTATCCTTGGTTCTTTACACAAAGTCTTACCCTAAGCATATTAGCAGCTGCTGCATTCCTTTTGTAGCTTTGAGTTCAGTTTGTTGGGGGCCTGGAGGCAAGGAAATATTCTCCAGTTTCATGAGAGCTGGGAAACTTGAAAGATATAATGCACAAAGAACATGGACTGCTTAGTGATGTCTTCACAAAGGGAATGTGGTAGGGTAAGGTGTTAGCTCAAACCTGGCATTGCAAGATTACGTTTCTCAGTACTGAGGCTAATTGACCCTAACTGCTTGCTGGGTGACTGCAGTAATTTTACAGTCCTTGTGCAGCTGTCCTGAAAGACTTTTTAAGATGTGCGAAGACACAAGAGACAGAATTCAACCCATTACTATGTACAGAGGTACTTTAGCTGTTCTGTACTCTGGGTTTGTATTTGGAGGCTGGTCTGCCGCATTTGTATTTATTTCTATTTGTAATTAAATATTTGTAACTAAAAGATTAGCAAAACCCAATTTTTTTTTCTACTTTCTATATGTATTGAGTAGCTTGGGTTTACTCCACCAGGTGTTTTTTTTGTTTTGTTTTAGTTTTGTTTTTGTTTTTGTTTTGTTTTCTTTTTCAGGAGGATTATGTATTTGCTTTCAAAATTGAACTCTTTATCTCATCCTGTAATATTAATTTTGAGAAGTACATGGAAATTCAGGATCCTGCTTTTAAAAATAGAATTTATGTTGTTAAGGAAAGATCTCAACAAGTCACAAACACTCCAAACTCCTTTACAATGACAAACTCATATTTTCTTGTAGGTTTGATCTGCCACCACTTATCCTTTTTTCAATGGATGGGTTTAGAGCTGAATACTTGCAAACTTGGAGTTCTTTGCTGCCAAATATTGAAAAACTCAGTAAGTTACCAAGAGTGCTTTGCCTGTTTTCTTTAGAAGTCTGCATGTAATCTCTCCAGTCCATTTTGCTGCTGTCATGCGTGTTGCTTAGCAATAAGAAAATCACAAATCAGATCTCCCTCATCAGTTGAGTATTTTCATTATTATATGTTCTACAGTAATTGTATTTGAGTGCACAGCAAACATGAGGTTTTTTTGTACAAGGCCTTTAATGCTGGTCAGCAGCTTTTAATTAAATAAATGGTTCGAAATATACTTTCAGATCCAGATTGAGACTGGAAAAAAGCTCCAAAGAAGGATTTCCTGCATTTTCTGTACTCCATTGAAAAATTCTAGCTGATAAAATCATCATTAACATATAATACAAAGAGAAAATTCATTGGGTTATTGGGAAATTTTCCTCAAAGATGTACTTTTTCGAGTCAGGTATTTTAAGATGTTAAAGAGAACCTTCATATTTAAAAGTATGTCAGTGAATGTTATTTTATTAGACTTGCAATGTAATTTACATATTGGTATAATTTAATACATTGATCTGATTGCAGTAAGGTTCAAGTAACTGCTTCCTAGTATTTCTGAATGTTGTGAGAAAGAGCAAGCTGAAGGCCTTTAGCTTATGCTGTAAAGGGCTCTAAAAGTGAGACTCATCATTGTACCCTTCGTTAAAATTTCCTGAGTATTTTAGAGGTCAGGCCTCAAGATACTTTGTATCTGGACAAAATGTCTGCACATTTATTAATTTCTTCTCAGCAGCAATAGTTCTAAATTGGCAGTGTTTGTGTCTGTTCTGAATATATCATATTTCCATTGTGCTCATTTGAAAACTTCACATGGGTGTTACAAAGTACTACGTTTTACTGAATGGTTTGTGAATAATGAGGGTATGCAGAAGCTTGAACTTGAAGCAGTGTGCAACCCTGACTTCTTGTGCAAGTATTTTATTCTTTGATGTCATTGTGACTTTGGAAGGAATTTTGGAAACCATGCATGCAGAAGTCAGTGTTCAGTTCCAGTCTTTTGAAACAGGTGAAAAGAAAATGCTAAATTGACAAACGGCATGAAAATCATGCTATGTGTATGTTTCCACAAATCCTTTCAAATAAGAACAGATCTAATTCAGCATTACTCATATTTGTGGTCAATTTTAACAATTTCTTATGCACATTCATGCTTATACTTCTCAGAAATCTACAGTGGAAAGGAAAAGGAAATTCTTTTCAAAAGAAAAAATGTAACGCTGATTTGTAGCATAAAGTATTTCCTCTCTATTAACTCCATTAACCTAGGATTTTCAGTAGAGTTAATCAAGCTAATTGTTATAGAATACTTACACTATGAATGTAGCTCCTTTATCATTCAAGAGAAATCCATGAAAAATTATGGTGATTTTCTCATGTACTTATCAATTATTCAGCCCTTCTTTAAACACTCTTTAATTTGTTTTTTTTCTTTTTTCCTGTACCACACTGGAACAGTTTGGTTGAATGGTTTCAGGCTTATTGTTGCTTAGTTGAGGTTGTTTAGTTAAAATCTGTTTCTGTTCTTTGCCTGAAACATTGTACATCAGAGAATAAAGCGTGTTTGAGTGTGAACCAGATAATCATATGACCATAGCTTATTACAGAACTGTTTCTCCACATGAGTTAGTTAGATTTAAAAATGATGTTAAGGCATCTTCCAGTCTTCACACCTTTGTTTTGTGGGTAAATAACTTGAATACTATGGTGGATTTAGATATTACAGATATTCAGGTGTGGTAGGTGCCTTAAATTGCTGAAAAATGATTCAATGTTTGGAGATAAAGTAGGATACCTGGGTTGAGATTCAATCCAGAGCAAGACACCTGCATTTAAATGTGTTCTTGGAGGTGTCTGCATGTGAGATGTCTGCATGTGAGATGTCTGCATGCTCTTTGTAGTCAGTCAGTTTATGGTTAGTACAGTCTGTATAGCACAGTACAAGAGCCTAGAGAGCAAGTCAACTCAACCGACAGAAGGTGCCACAGGCCAAAATGTTGCCTTAACCTCTGTTTCTAGTATTCTTCAGAGTGCTGTGGCATATCCTAGGTGTCCTTTAGCTGCTGCTATGACAGGAGAACCCAGATCTACCACTGTTCTTGCATCAAAACTGACAGCTTTCATGCAGATATGTTGACTATTGGAGGATATCTCAAATGGTACAGGACTTCAGTGCTAAAGCAACTGAGTCCTTCCCATACAGCTAGTCACCACACATCTCTGCAGAGTATCTTGCCTGGCTGACCTGAGGCTTCATTCTCATTGCGTAAACATGTACGTCGCATGCCATTTTGTATCTCAGAAGTATCTGAGACACTCGTTTGGGTTGACAGATAGGATGTAGAAGCAGCATCTGAATGCCAGGCAGGATCACTAAAGCTGTCTTAGATGGCTCTTGGCATCTAGGCTTCAGGCAGCTGAATTGTGTCCAGGATCCATTGATTGCAATGGAGCGGTAGGCCTAGCTCATGAGCAGACACCAGACTGTATGCGTCTGAATCTAGAGTCACAATTCCCTTCTAATCCCACAGCAACTGGCTCTGGTTATTCTTTTTTGTTTAAGACTGTTATTTTTCAATTAAAAAAATGTAAACGAATTTATATTAACTTCATGATCTCTTGCAGAAACATGTGGCACACATTCAAAATACATGAGAGCTGCTTACCCCACAAAAACTTTTCCAAACCACTATACTATTGTCACAGTAAGTGAGAATTTGCTATTTTTCATTTTCACTATCTGGATGACATAGGAAGGCTTTTGTGGTGCCAATCTTTTTGTGAGATGTGGGGAAGCTATAGGGGTAAAGAGACAGATGCTGAGATAGTACATGCAGGCGTAATCTATGTGGCTATATATGTATGTTATCTGCTTCTGGCCCGTGAACCAGTTATTCCTGATCTTTGTCAGTCAAATTGGGTATGGGTGAGTATGGGTGAGGACACAGACATTTGGTAAGAGTGGGTGTTAGGATGGGTTTGGCAGCTGATATATAGCCACATGACGTATATGGTGCTTAAATCTACAGCACATCAGGTTTAAATTGGGCTGGGGAGAAAACAGGGAAACTGAAGGGAACTTGAAATGGATTCTGAATTTATTGGCAGGAGTATGATGATCTGTGTGAGTAAGGAAAGCATGTTCTGCTTCTGTGATAAAACAGGTCTAAAAATAATTGCAGCGCCGCAGCACTGTGTATTGCAACATACTTCAGGTTCCACTTGATTTCAAGATTCAGCTTTTTTTTTGTTTGTTTGTTTATTTTCATTTTTCAGGGATTGTATCCGGAATCTCATGGTATTATTGATAACAGCATATATGATGTAGACTTGAACAAGCATTTCTCACTTTCGTCAACAGAAAAATTCAACCCTTCATGGTGGAAGGGGCAGCCGGTAGGTTTATTCCTCATCTTGGTATTCCTTTATGTCTAAAGTGGCTCCTGTGCCATATTATAAAACAAAATGAGAATAAAATGCAAAGCTATGTGATATATTTGCAGTATGTGCTAGTTGTCCTGTGGGCTTCATATTATAGGCTGCTTACAAAAGTTTGCTATCTGCTTATCTTATGAAATTGAAAGAAATCTTAAAATGTTAATGCTGAGGCTTAACAATTTCACTTAATGTGACAGTTAGTAGAAAAGACTTAAATATTTTGGATAATATTGGAGTGGATCTCTTGCCACAGAAAGTTCCAGCAAATTTTGGATATGGTTTTCTTGTGGGGTATTTTTTTTGTTTGTCTTTTCACAACTAGCTACAAAATGAAATCTGAGAATCTACTTCCAAGTTATATTCATTTATGAATACATATACAGAGTCCAGGCATATAAAAGCAAGGAAGAGAATAGCAAAGAGCTTAATTTCCAGCAAAATGAATACATATATTAACATATGGCGCATTTCATAATAAAAACCCCACCCTGATTGTACCTATGGTTATGATTAGTATTATGTATTTACTGGAAATATCAAGCTCCTATTTATATATTTATTTACATGTATGTGTATTTGTGTATGTGTGTGTGTATATATATTAGAAATATATGTCTGCGTAGTCATGCTTATAATTTCCTCAAGTTTCCAGGTTTTGTTGCTATTGTTTCATGAAGGATTCTGTCAAGTTAGTAAAAGAACCACAGCTGCACACTGTAAGATGAATACAAATATGCCCTTTTAAAATCAAGTTATTAGAACAGAACAGAACAAAATAGAATAGAGTATTTCAGATTGAAGGGACCTACAACAATCATCTAGCGCAACTGCCTGGCCGATTCAGGGCTGACCAAAAGTTAACGCATGCTACCAAGTGCATTGTCCAAATGCCTCTTAAACACTGACTATCTTAGCACATTGACCACCTCTCTAGGAAGCCTGTTCCAGTGCCTGACCACACTCTCTGTAAAGAAATGTTTCCTAATGTCAAGTCTGAACATCCCTGATGCAGCTTTGAACCATTCTTCCATCTTCACAATCCATTCCATTGGCATTTGACATAGGAACAAAGATAATTACCTGTTGCCAATCATGGAAATTCTTATATGATTTTTTTCCTATGCTGAGAATAGATTAGATATAAGGAAGAAGTTCTTTACAGTGAGGGTGGTGAAGCACTGGAATGGGTTGCCCAGAGAGGTTGTGGATGCTCCATCCCTGGCGGTGTTCAAGGCCAGGTTGGACAGAGCCTTGGACCACATGGTTTAGGGCAAGGTGTCCCTGCCCATGGCAGGGGGTTTGGAACTAGATGATCTTAAGGTCCTTTCCAACCCTTACTATTCTATGATTCTATGATTCTAATACCCAAGAAATGGCAACATCGTAGTTTCTGTGCTACTAATTTTTCTTCAGAACATGTATGTAGAAAACAATCTTCAAATCAGATATGGTCATTAAGCAGCTGTGTGATATGTGAAAGAAGAAAGAGAAATGCATGCTTGCAGCCCATATTTCTGATCCAATTATGTATTTTTACTTTGGTGATCTGAGGACTTCCAGTGGTCTAAATGCCATAAAATCGTTTGTTTGTATCTTTATCTATAGGTCTGGCTGACAGCAATGTACCAAAATTTGAAAGCAGGTACCTTCTTTTGGCCAGGCTCTGATGTTCCAATTAATGGAACATACCCCACCTTCTACACTGTATACGATGAGTAAGTTTTTATAGAGCTTGTAGTAAGCGCCTGTAAATTAGTCCAAAAATCCAAATTTCCATATAACAGTTGAAGGAAATTAAATGTAAGATTTTTAAACAACGGTTTGAGAGACAAGTGCCATCTCACATCCTCCTGGTTTAGCCATGGAACTACCAATACTAGTCGAAATTTTCAAAACCTAATTTCAAAAATTAGGGAATTCGCAATGAGAAGGTCAAAGGGTACTATATATTGTTTTCTCCTAGACAGTTTTGAAAGTTTCAGCCAACTGCAATCCATTTATCTCCAACTAGGAAAATATCCTATAACTGATTAGTAGCCACTGCTGAGCTCTGCCCTTGTTTGCCATATTTCCACACATAAAATCTACGCATACTATATAGCCCTTTAAAAATGCGTGTACTGGAGAATAAGTTTTCAGATAACTCATGCCATAAGACAGCAAACACAAACTTGAAAGTCATGGCAAAAGCCTAAAAAAAGCATAAACTAATTGGAGAGAGGATGCTGTATAAGGAAGCTACTGTCATGGTTTAAGCCCAGCCAGTATCTCAGAACCATGCAGCCCCTTGCTCACTCCCCTCGCCTTCTTCCTCCCCCCGCTCCTGGAGGGATGGGGAGGAGAATCGAAAGAATGTGATTCCCACGGGTTGAGATAAGAGCAGTCCAGTAACTAAGGTATAACACAAAACCACTGCTGCTACCACCAATAACAATAATGATAAGGGAAATGACAAGGGGAGAAAATATAATTGCTCACCACCTGCCAACCGATACCCAGCCCAACCTGACCAGCGATCTGGGCCTGCTGGGTAACTCCCGCCAGTTTACATGCTGGCATGACGTGCTGTGGTATGGAATACTCCTTTGGCTGGTTTGGGTCAGGTGTCCTGTCTCTGCTTCTCCTGGCTTCCCCTCCTCCCTGGCAGAGCATGAGACTGAGAAAGTCATTGATTGAAGTAAACATTACTTAGCAAGAACTAAAAACATCAGTGTTATCAGCACTGTTCCCAAACTAAAGTCGAAAACGCAGCACTGCACCAGCTACTAAAAAGTTGAAAAATAACTGCTACTGTTGAACCCGAGACACTAGTGAAGGAAGATGGGCTCTAGATCAGTTCCCTCTGGTCTTGTTTGTGTGTGTGATAATGTGCATACTGATGATGAATGATAGTTCTGTATGTTTTGTCTAGTTAACTCACAGGCTACACGTGAAAATATAGCAATTACCTTCATAGTATTTTTTTTTTTAATATGGAAGACTGATATTAATAAATTATTTCTAAATTTTCATGTTGATTTCAGTAAATCTCCCATGATTCTTCACATTTACAAAGATAATCTAAAGCAAGTATATAACTGTAAGTCTCTGTATATAACAAAGGTTTTGCAGTGATGTGCATTTAGAATAACAGCTGAGTACTGTAGGCAACTAACAAAAAGCTTGTGCATGACTTTGGGGGAAAGCAAAGCTATTAATGGGTGAATTCCTTCATAGGAGAAAAAACATGACCTCAAAAAGATTTTGCTGGGGACATACTTGCTTTTAAAATATGAAAGTCCAAGGTTTATACATGCTGGAAAGAATAAAAATTATTCTGACTTGTACTTCAGGCTTATGTCCTGAACTTGAAATCTCTTTTTTGCATGTATATAATTATAAATGTATGAGTATACATTTATAACATAAAATACAAACCAACATCACATGTTTGTTTTTGCAAAATCAGGATCTGTCTAATTTAACATTAAAAGTGAGTTACATTCAATTAAAAATAAGAATAATAAACCTGATTGCTGGTACCTTGTTAAGATGCATTGTTCTTGAAATCCAAATCTGTGACTTTACTACATGATTAAAGGGTGGATACTTTCTCTGTATCCTGGAATTAGAAGGGCTTATCAGAAAACCCTTGTTAACATACTTTTGGGTTTTTTTTCTTTTTCTTTTTCTTTTTTCTTTTTTTTTTTTTTTATTTCTTTCAGTTCAGTTACATATGAACAGAGAATTTCAGGAGTATTGAAATGGCTTGATTACACCAAATCTGAGAGGTAACAGTAATATCTGTCTGATTTGTGAAACTATAGGTTAGAAAGATTTTAATGCTTAGTAATTAAAATTTCTATTGGTATTTGTGAAACATGGAATATTCCTCAGACAATTTGCTGAACTTAAGCTCACTCTACAAGTACAGCTAATCATTTCAAGGATAAGATTGTAGATACTAAAGATGAAAAAGTGAACATATGTCTGAATGGAATGTACTGTACGTTTTCTTTTATTGTTGTATCTTTTTCCTTGGCGCATGGCCTAGAGGAAACATGGAACATGCAGCATCTAGTCTAAGTGTATGGATGAAAGATCTTATATGGAAGATATTGCACAAGAAAGGTTACATACCTGAAAGTAATTGCAGGCAGTAATTCAGGATGAAAAGTAGATGTCTACTGGTTGTGGTGCTTGACTTTGTGACACGTAACCAAGTGCAATCTTTTATATGATAATTTGTTAAAAAATTCCTAACATATTTGCAGTTAGGACATGCTCTCTAGAGCCTCACTGCTTAATCAGGAAGAGATCCTTCAAGTGGTAGTTCCACTTGCATCTCAAAGGAACAGCTTTCTCTGCTGACTGAGATCTTGAAGTTTTTCTGAGTGATTTCTGGATACCAATTAAAGATACTGGATACTGTTTCTGAAATTGTAATTTCAAATAGTCCAAGCTGATTAATTACAAAGCACAGAGGAAGTTGAACGATTATGTTTGCTGTGTGGACTTTTATTAAAGTTTAAAAAAGTTATTTATAATTCCACTTTAAATTGATTTTTTTTTTTTTAAATGAAAGTTCTTTTGAAATGCTGTCTCCAAATTCTCATAATATTGCACTCTTATTTATTTCTAACTCGAGGCCTGATTTCTACACTTTGTATATTGAAGAACCGGATTCTTCTGGACATTCATTTGGACCAGTTAGTGCTGGTGTAAGTATTTTTTGTGTTTTTCTTCGACTCAATCACTCTAAAAATGGTGCTGTACTATGAATTTAAGCAACTTATAAACTTGGAAAAGATAGTTGATCAAAAATTATTATGACTGTTGTATGAGCTTCTGTTAAGAACTCTTGTTTGTCATTGAGCCCATTGTTATGATTCCAACACTGTGTGTGAATCAAAAGAACTGTAAACCAAACAGATTGGCAGCAAATAATTTCAGATCACACTATTAGAAATAGTATTAATGGTTATATTTAGACTGAACTTTAATTTTATTGCCAAGTGATGATTGGAAGCATGTGGCTTGGCGAATCCTCAGATCTGTCTTGTCTTTAATACTCTACTTCAATATTTGTTAATTTGTAATAAAAAAATATGGCATTTTTAGTTGCATGCAGGCAAAAAGTTTGGTCTTTAAGGAGCTTAGAATTTATCATATCAACTCCTTCGTGGAATGGTCTTGTTTAATATATTTGAAAATGTTCTTCTACAAAAGGCCTTCTTGTAGTGGACAGACAGAAAACCCAATCTTTGCAGGATAATTTTAGGCTCCCTAATTGGAAAGGGAACTCCATTTCTCTCTCTATATAAAGGGCTTAGAAAGCCATTACTGTACGTATAATTGTGTGTACATTGTCCATGCACACAAGACATTCAAGAGAGTAGAGCAGAGTTAGGGGAACAAGAAGGGTACAAGTGCTCAGACATGGAGTCCTTAAACTTAGTTGGGTGTCATCCTTACTGTAGGACTGACTTACTGTAGGAACTTTAGTTCCTAAGACTACAGGAAGACTATAAATCTGTTCCTGTAAATCAACTAGGGAAGAGCCATCCTCTGTGAATGGCTGTAAGGTGGATTGTACTGGATTTCTCCCAAATCATTTCAGTGGTGGTCAGAGGTTTTCTGTAGGAAGTGTAAAGGGACTATATATGCGAGAAGGGCACCATGCCTTCTTGGGTGCTACAATGGTGTTATAGATAATATGTGCATGTAAATATTTTTGGAACACTTCTCAATGTTAATAAAATGTTAATATTCATACTAAAAAATAAATTTATTTAATGTCATAAATCTGATTTTTTTTTATATATAGATTTGGAGGTGAGGAACAAATTTGATCTGAACGTGTCAAAATTTTTTTTTTCAATAAATGTATTGTAAAGCTGAATTTTTCTAAGGCAATGGAAAAAAATAATTGCAAGTCTTTTTTTAAGTCACATGTTCTGTGGTAGAACAATGGAATTCTGCACATCTATAATGGTGATGGAAAAAGCAAAGAAGAAGCAATATTAAGAATCTGAAAACTGACAAAAAGGATGACTTTTCAAGATTTAATGATTTCATTTAAGTGAGAACTTGAAATCAGAAACAAAAATTCTAACAAAACTGGTTTATTTCACAGGTACTTAAAGCCCTTCAGCTAGCAGATCAAGCACTGGGGATGCTAATGGAAGGACTTAAGCAAAGAAACCTGCACAAATGTGTAAACCTCATTGTTTTAGCTGATCATGGTAATATATATAGTTATTTTTTCAATCTAAATTTTACTGAGACATTGTTTTATTCCTCTGTATAATATGTGTCCTTACTAGTTCTAATATATTTTGTAATTCACTTTATCTTCCTTGCCATATATTGCATATAAAAAATAACTGATTCAATGTTATCCTTCAGGGATGGAGTCAACTTACTGCACACAGTTAGAATATATGACTAATTACTTCGAGCAGATTGATTTCTACATATATGCTGGGCCTGCAGCTCGCATTCGAGCGAGAAATGTTCCGGAGGACTATTATACCTGTAAGTGTGGGCCAATCCTGGGATTGCACAATCAATATAACAGGAACTAAACAAATAACTAGGGGAAAATGATAATCAGTAGTAATTAGAGGAGTGAACAGCTTTCTGTTTCACTGAACCTGGCTTAAACATCCATGGAAGGTTTTTTTTAGGTTTTTGTTTATTTGTTTTTTTGTTTTCAAGAATGATCCCTTTAGATAAAACTGAAGGTTAGAAAGCTTGTTGCAGACTCTGATTTGCATTTTCTTGGCATGTGGAAAGATGAAGTAAAGATAGTTTCATTGTTTTGAACTGGAACTTGAGGTCTTTTGTAAGTGCATTGCTCTTCGCAGATTTGTTGTGCAACATTGGCAGAGTCAGTCTCTTTCAAGCAGTGACTATTTCTAACCATGTATATAAAGTTATGGAATCTGAATCTTAGCACATTGGGACCTAAGTCTTGGTTAGGCCCTTCAGCTAGTATCACAAAAGAACACAAAATTGAAACTATGTGAGCTGACTGTGACTTGGAATAGATATTGTGCTACCAGACTGGAAAAAAAAAATCCCCAAACTTTCTGTATGCAGCAAAAGAAGGAAAGAGGTAAAACCATGGAAGTGCTCTATTTAGTGAGTTTATAAAATTCATAAAGTATTCTAAAACGCATAATTCTTGCAGATCTCAAATAAAAGCTGGGATCCCGTTGTACTTTTTAATCTTTTCTAGTTGTATTTATATTTGTAGGCACAATATTTATACAACATAAAGCAGACTTTCCTTCGTTTAAGTAAAAGTCTAAGTTAGACAGTAGCAGAGTGATAAGCAGAAGAGAGAAAAATGATGTTTTGTATGTGTCAATCTCAATATAATTGTTGACTGCTTTCCTCTAATGGTCTTATTTTTTTCTGAAGTATTTTTCCTCTTTCTGTAAAGTGCTCAGGCTTGTTTTTTAGAAAGCTAATGCCAAAAGGTTAAAATCAGTCTTTGAAAATGTGGAGGTGAAAATACTAAGATGTATTGGACTTTTCTCTGTGACTGCTGCTGGAAGCACAAGATAAGTGCTCCAGGTCCAGTTCAGTGTAAAAATGGTTATGCTTCAAACAGAGGTTGCATGGGAGAAGAAAATTTGGTTCTAATAGTGTGTCAGCTTTAGGTGCAGGCAGTCATCACCATGGCAGTTTTCTACAGTCTGTCTTGATGTGCCCAAAGTACTAGGTTCTTTCACAGGTGACCACACTTACAGACAGTTACCCTTGGAAATGTAACAGTCCTACCCATGGAAGATTATGGTTACCATTATCTTCACAGGCTAGTAAAGAAATTCAATTCTACCGACAAAAAGTATGTTGAAATTTTTCTCATGAGGCTTTGCACCTTCAGCTGTTTGAATGTATGTTAATTCATCTTCTCTTTTTCAACAGTTGACTCAGAAGGAATTGTTAAAAACCTCACAGTGAGTAAATATTTTCATAATTTTTCCTCATAGTTCCTCTAAGAATCTGATCAAAAAGCACAGTTCATGAAAAACTGATACTACAGTGCCAATTTAAATAGTGTACTGACTCCAGTGTACTATAGGAGGCAGTTCTGAAAGCTGTTTAAAGATGGTACAGAGATCCCCCATGAGGGATCTCTGTTCAGAACAAAAGAGTTTTCTGTACTTCACTTTGAAGGAAGTGGCTGACTTCACATGGAGAAAGTAGGGTATATCTTCATTATAGAACAGAATACAACACAGAGATGCTTTAGATAACAGGCATCTTTAGCTCTGGACTACAAGTGCTGCACCCAGACTGGGTTAAAGCAACTTTTCCACACAACAGAAAATGACATTGTAAAGCACATGCCACAGGCTGGAAATATAGGTGGTGGGATTTTAGATAAATTAACAAAGGATAGGCCTGTAAGGGCTATTAAACAGGATCCATAAGAAACCTCTGACTTAAGAAATCCCTGAAGCCTAGAGGAAACTGAACAGGTACCAGAAAGAAGGTTCGTTCAATATTTGATTTGTTCTTAGACACTAAGTCTTTATCTGATTCTGGAAATTCTGGAGGTCTGATTAGAAATATACTATTAGGCAAGATTGACCTTTTGCATGAGGCAATATGTCCCTTTTAGGCTTTTTTATGACATATCACTTAAGTACTTGCAGTGCTTTTAGGTATGCTGCACTACCACTGGACCCCATACCGATATTTCTGCTTGGATCCCTGCCAGAGTCTTTTGATGTAGCCCTTCATGGCAGGTCCAAGCTTGTCTGTGTCTCCCATGTAGACCGTTGTTGCTCCTTGTGGGTGCGCTCTGTGACAGCTGAGCTCTGAAGGATGCAAAAAAAGGGGTGCAGAACAGAGTGCAAAACAAAGGAACACCAAGCCCATATTTACTGAAAGGTGATAAATTTAAACTGCTTGCTCTCAATGTATTGCCATAATTTTCCTTTTTTTGCTTCATTGCCAGTTTGTTTTCTATTTTGTGGCTAGTCCTAGTCCAAACATTAGAGAAATGTTCCAATACTTTTAGGAAAAATGTTCTCAGCTTGGAAAAATTCTGGCAGTCTCAGCTGGGTACATTTCAGATAAATCTCCAGTAGAGGTCTTCCTTTAACCTGTTGAACAACTCAGTTGTGCAATATCACATGTAGATTTTGCTTGCCCCTGAAGTTCAAGGGGCAGTGAATGTTCCTGTTTAATGTTCCTGTTTATTTTTTTCTATATTCTGAATAAATAAGAACACATCCTTTACTCCCCAGCATCCAAATCAAACAGAGGAGTAGGATATCAATAGCTGGGAATAGCGGAAGTCTTTTCAATGCAACATCTCCTACCCCATTGTATGATGTGGAACCTGTCATATGAAAAGAGCAGTATCGTGAGTGGGGTAGCACAATTTGCATGTTTTCCACCCCAGTTGAAACTGCAATTGCAAATAGTTACAGAGACGTGACATCTCTGCCTAATAGGAACAGCCTGGTATCAGGACACCTCCTCTTTCCTTTTTTAATTCCTAAACTGTTAGTGTATTTTTTCCCTTTCAGTTCTTAGAATGAAGGCTTTAGGCAGTGAAAGGAGCTCGGTGTTGTATATTAATTGCCAATCAATAGACATAAAGTCATATTATATATTGATTTCCTCTATTTTTCCCTTTAGTTAGACTATCGTTTGTAGAATAACTACCTCTCCTGGGCTAGCAAATCCTTATTTTTCATGTTCTTGGATTCCACTATGCTTCTTTGATGACTACGCAGGCACATTTACTCAAATTTCACTTGTTAATGTCATTCTGTGCAGAGTATACAATTCTAGTACTTAGAGGTAGAGATGTCAGATCAGACTCCAAGCATGCTATAGTTTGTACTGCCTAGGTGATAAAAGAAGTCCACTTCTCTGGCTTACCCCGCTTAGCAGCAGCTCTTTCCTCAGCATTTTAGATGTTCGGCTTTGTCACAGTGCTGGATTCCTGATCAGGACCAACACTCCTGAAACATTGCCATGATGCTTGCAGCCAGCTGGAATAGCTCCTGATGGCCATATGTAGTTAAATCTTTGCAGTGTGTCATATGGTTGTCATTAGGCTCTCAGTGCTAAACTCATTCATAGTGTGCCTGCTAACACAGTAGTTATATTACCACATTAAATGTGGATGTGAAAGCTAAGACCTTTAGCTAATAGCTAAGCATTGGACATTTACGTGGCATAAATGTTCAGTCTTGCAGCTAAAACCCTAGACTGTGCTACATTATGTATACTTGCTTTTCTTTGTTATTAATTGAATGGTAAAGTAATAGAAGATGGCAAAAATAAACTGCCAGGGAACTTTCTTGTAGAGTGTAATCTTACGTACTAGATGCCAGTGATATTAGCAAGGACATAGAGACGAAAGACTACTACTAAATGTCCTTCAACCTTATGTGTACTTTTACCACTTTATCTGCGAACTTGCTATATATATTATAGCAGTATATTTTCAAGCAGTTCCAAAAAAAAGCCGTTTTTCCTTCCATTGCTTCTTGAGCCAAAAATGAGATCTGCAAGTTATCTGAAAAGCTATCTGTGAATGATGTGCTTTGTGCTTATGTTCCTGTCACTGAGATGTTTGTGTTCATTTTGAATGAGGGGTTTTTTTTTTGAAACTGGGCAAAACTCCTGACAGGGCTATTTCCTCTTGCACAGTGCAAAAAATCCCCCCAGCACTTCAAGCCTTATCTGACTCCTGACTTGCCAAAGCGACTCCACTATGCTAACAACATTCGTATTGATAAAGTTCATCTTTTGGTGGATCGACAGTGGCTGGCTGTGAGGTAACATAATTTGTGGAACTGTTACCATATCTTTTTCATTCCATTCTCATGCTTTTAATTTCCTTCACAGATTCCTCATTTCCTGTTTTGCTTTAGACTTGCTACATTTCCATATTTGTTACATTTAAACTCTTACTATATGTAAAAAGGAAACATGCCTTATACATAAAGCCAAAAATGTATTATTAGTATGATTCAAATCTTAACACTGTAATAAACGAATTATCATTACTCTTCATCAAATTTTTACAGAAAAAAGGAAAACAAAAGAAAACAAGGAAATTAATATTATTACACAGAAAAAGTCTCAAAAATAATGCAGTTAATATTGTTGTAAAGCCTTCCTAGTATCTAGCCTTTTCCTGGCTTTACAGTCACCCCTCCACTGCCCTTCTGGGTCCTAAGATTGATGGCTTCAGTCTGGTACATGTGTGGATATGGCCAGTAATCAGCATTATGAGTCCTTCATCAAGAGGAATATGATGTTGATGTTTCTTCTTCCTCACTCTGTGATCTGAATTGGGTCCTTCCTGTATGTATGCTAACATTACAGCTTGCTCATTCTTCACTGGCCTGAGAGTTAACATTACATTTCAGTTCACTAGTTATGGCGCATTCTACATGTGTTAGATAGTTGTTCTTTATTCTCTTTCTTACCTCTCTAAGTCTGGTCTTACTCAGTTCCAGATCTGCATTTCCTTAATTGACCATTGGTGAGTTGTTTCTAGCCTTGGGGTCTCCATTCTGTACAAAAACTGTATCTTTGCCATGCAAAGATAACTGATATGATAACAAACTAGACATAACCAACTTGACATTACAAAAAAAGTGCTTTAAGAGCTAGACAATAAAAAAAAATAGCTCGGGGCAAGTCAAGAGCAGTTCAAACAAGACTTAGTCCTGAGGCTTTGAAAACTCAGTACAAAGTCTGTGGTGTTAGTAGCAATACTGTGTTTACTGCGCTAGAGCGTTGTAGTAGGGGAAGCATGAGCTTGCTTGGAATTTCAAGGCTATTCAAATAGTAGAAAATGCCTGATCAGTATATGACTTGATTATTTTGATGCAACCAAATAATTGTCCTGGACACATCAAAAGAAATACTCTCTGAAAAATCTCGTATTTACCCCTTTTTAAACTATGCCCAAATGTTCTTATGCCTCTGAAAACAGGATGTGTGTGCTTGACAACTGTACATTGAGTCAGTATGGGGTGACTACATCTTTATCTTTCCATGTATCTCAGCAACGGGTAAATTAAAACAAGTGTTAGTCATTATAAGTCAGACTATTCTGACATATTATTAATTCTATAACCCCTCCCACGCAACCACATCTCTTCTTTACCATTTAGAATCCATAATGAAAATGCACTGTCTTGTAAGGCAAAATACCTTGCAGTCTTATTTATGTTGTTCCACAGAGGCTAACAGCAGAGTTCTCACATTGTAAATTATATGTTAAAATGCAGATATCACAGAACGTAACTGAGGAATTTTTCCTAAGCAGATTACACTTGTTCTGTAACTTGAAGCCGGGTGAAGGCCTCAGTTCAAAAATAGCCATTTTTTCTATTTATTTTGAAAACATTGGTGCACTGTACACTCAGTAGCTAGCTAGGATGATTTATTTCTGTCCATAGCAATTTCTGTTACAGGAGAAAGAGATCTTCATAAAAGTGAACACTGGATGAGCAAAAAGTGCTACAATATAATGCCAGAGTCAGTTCTTAAGACATAATACAGAGTCCATTAAGTCAGGATGACTGTTATTAACTGGTTCTATTTGTGCCATTTTTATTTACACTATATGATGGTTTCTCCTTAGGGACAGAAGTTACACATATTGTGATGGGGGTAACCATGGTTATAACAACCAATTTAAAAGTATGCAGGTAAGATGATTTCTATTCAAGTCTTTCACCTTCTTACATAGAAAATCACAATGTGCTAGATGAACCACCACAATATAGAATATGAGGTAGTTTTTGCAGTGTGCATTTGTTGATATGGCTTTGCAATGAAAACATAAAAAGGTGTGAATTTGAAACATAGCAAAAATAATTTTTGTAAGTATGCATCAAAATATTAAAGACCACCCCAATTCATTATGTAGTTTAAAGTATCCTGAGAAATGAATTTCTATTTTGTGTTTTTCTTCAAATTATATGCAATGGGAAAAATTTGCCTTCTTTACCAGAACAATCCTGTATTTTAAATTTTAAGGATTGTGAAAAGACTATATTTTTTTCCAGTGTCCCTGTTCTGTAAAATGCAACTGAATTGTTTTTTAATTTGGATTCCTTAAGATAGATAACAACTTTTATTTTATTACGACCTAGGCTATATTCTTAGCATATGGCCCAAGCTTTAAAGACCAAACAGAAGTGGATGCTTTTGAAAATATCGAGGTTTACAACCTTCTGTGTGGTGAGTAGAAACAATCCAGTACTTTAGATGATAAATCAACAGTGTTTTCAAATACCAGTGTTGAAAGAACTAGAAGAAGAGTAACTAAAAATTGCATGTACTCATTCAGAAGCTAGGTTTTTTGCACAGAAGACTGAAGCCATGCTTTTTTGCTTTATGTACAGTGCTAAAAGATTAACTGCCCTGAATAGTTAAGCTTTGAAGTTTGTTTCTGATTGCACAAGAATTCCACTAAACAATCAGAGAGAAGCGCTCCTGCCACATGCGCTTGCTGTTGAAATGATGCCTGTGAAATAATTGTAGGATAAGAATCTTGTAGAGAGTTACTGCTCTTGCTCATAACTTTAGATGGACCATTGCAGTCCCCACAGTTAGTGATTAAGAGTATAAGCCTCAGAAAGTATGAATTAAGGCATCACACAAAAATGCAATTGACTAGTATGCTTCACAATGTGATGCATTTGCAATCACATTTGTACTCTGCATTAAATCATCTAATCTCATGAATGTTATGGCAATGTATAAAATTGTATCAACAGTACTCAAATACATAATTACCAAATCTCGATGCAGTGGAAAATAGCAATGAGCCTTCATATCTAGAAAATTGGAAGTTGATGGTAGTAGTTATTACAATAGTTTAAATAACAGAATAAACTATTTCTTCTCTATTTAGAATGAATGCATAGGAACTACGTAGAATTGGAAAGACAATGACTTTTAAAAATGCCATTTAGTCTTAAAATCTGCTTATAAATTTCAAATGTTTCGACAGATTTGCTGCGTATAACACCAGCACCAAATAATGGAACACATGGCAGTTTGAACCACCTCTTAAAAAACCCTTTTTACAATCCTTCATATGCAAAAGAAGTCTCATCTCCTTCTTCATGCCCAGTTTCCCGTTTGACTCCTATAGATGAACTGGGATGCACATGTATGCATGTAAGTAGGGGCTTCTGGGATCTTTAAATTTTCTTAGTCAAATGTGTTCTCTTTGTTTGTTTGGGGTTTTTTTTCTGTATTATGGATTCATTCTGAATGATTCTCATATTTTACAGGTATCAAATGTTTCAGTGCTAAATGAGAGGTTAAATCTCACTACAGAAGAAAGTAAGTAGCAAGAAGTTAAAAGGACAGCAGTATTTTTAAATCTATGCCTGGTTTACATTTTATATTATTGGTTTCAGTGGGAATTTTTGCAATGTTAATTACAATTTAAAGTGAAATAGGAAAGCCAAATTAGAATAATAACTTTTTTTCTGTTTTCTTTCTTATTTCTTTAAGCAATGTTAATTGATGCTATTAACACAACATTCATGCATAGGAATTGGATGTGAATCCCATTAAAATCTAGGAAAAAGACCATACAGGTTTCAGTGGTCTTTGGAGAAACCCTGAGCACTTCCAGGCTATATGCCATAACTCATTCTGCACTTTGTAACCACAACTTTGCCTTTCTCTGATCAAAAGTTCCCATAGATATTTCTGTGTGCCTGTTTACGGGTTTCTGGAAATTTTAGGAAGCACCGTAATGCTTCCTAGCCAAATAAGATGTAACTTTCACACCACTGGCAAGATAAGTTTGAAAGATTTTTATTGGTATTAAATCGCAAAGAAACAAGTCTGATATATTACATTGACTTTTCTATGTTAAATATACATGAAAACTATTTTCTACTTTTTTTAATTCCACTCAAGCTAAGAGCTGAAACACATGCCCATGTTTATCTTTAATTTTATTTGTATTTACTAATGTTTTAATTTTTTTTTCTCTGCTCTCTTAAACCATCCAAAATGTTATAGAAGAATGAATCAATAATTGTTTTTTAAATTCTAGTTAGGGAGGCAAACTCATATCATTTGCCATATGGAAGACCCATAGTTCTGCAGAAAGAAAATGTCTACTGCCTCCTTTCCCATCATCGGTATGTGAGTGGATACAGCTATGATATCTGGATGCCACTGTGGACTGCATACACTGTGGATAAGCCTGTATGTTATAAAATATCTTTACTATTCATAAGTATGTAATAGAACAGATTGAAAACATAATTCATCCACCAGGAATCCTGGTTAAGGACTGATAGGTATCATGTGACTTAAGGCCCTTCCTCTTCTTTCTGAAAAAGAAAAATTGTCTTTGATATCTTTTAAATTTAAACTATCTTAAAATACTGTTTAAAAAAGTGGGAATGGCCATCTGTTAGGGACACAAAAGTTAGAAAAGAATAGAGCTGCTGCTAAGTTGGCTGCATGAAACCTGTTTTGTAACAGGGGTAAGCTGTCAAGACAGTGTTCCAATTTGCCTGTCAATTCCTGAGGGAAAGCAGGCTGCAATTTCCAAAATCAGAAGCTTTTAAGCTTTCCTATGAATATCACAATCTTTTTCCTATTAAGAAACCTTTATACAACTCAGCAAGACAGTTTTTTCTAATGCATATTTCTGTATATTCTATTCATTTGCTATCTATTACATTACATAATTTCTGAAAAACATAATTATGGCTGATTCAATCTCTGAGAGTTCAAGGGTATGTGGCTCTGGAATAAATTTTGGAGTTTTCGGGGTCAATAAATGAAATAAAATTCATGGGCTTAACTCACCCTATAATTTGACCCTTTTTCTAAGTTGCCATGAGGAAATACTCTTTGGCTACTGAAAAAAGATTCCTGGAGGTGGCTGACGTTGACATGACAGACCACAGCAGATGCTTAAATTCTGTCTTGGAATGCAAATAGCTCATGCTTCCCAACATTAATTACTAGCTCAGCAAAAGACAATAACCTGCATCAGAAAAGGTGATGCATGACGTAATAGGCAAAGCTATTTTTTTGTTGTAACTGCTTTCTTCTGAAGACATTATGGTTCTTTAACTTGAAAGATGAAGAGCCAAAAAGGCTAAAGGTGTTGAACTGGTGATGAATGTTTTTTTTTTATTCTGAGTTTTGAAGTGGTGGCTATCACTGTCAAGATATCATTTCTTACTAAATGAGCACTTTCAACATCTTCTTTGAGAATCATTCTATTCTTATGGATAGATGATCTGTTTAAAAATAGATTATTCCTCTATTTTGGGGAAGGCAAATGAAAAGAGATTTAGCAGAGTGAGTATATCAATTCCATTAGCAATATGGCTTGCAATCTGGGGTTATGTTAACTGTTGATCCCATTGTACTTAAAGGTGACAGAGACATAACTATTCTCATCTCTCAACATCTTTTGATATTGTTTACTTGCTGACTTATAGATCCTTGAAAAACCAACCTGAAATATTCTTGTGTGGTTGTCTATTCAGTATTTTGAGACATCATAGGTTCATTATGAATTCTCATCTCTTCAGTTGGAGAATTTTCTCCGGTGATGTCCAATGGACATAGCCATGAGCAGTCTTCACCTCCTAAATGGATGGGAATGTTCATGAAAATACAGGTTATATGATGTATCTGTGACAGACAGACAGGTCTAAAACACTGTCCTCCCACCTTGGCACTTGGATTAGAGATCATAGCTCATATAGTCAGCTTCAAGAAATGTGAAATAATGAGAAGAGAGTTGAGTGGTGTCCTCATCACTTCAAGTTGGAGAAAATGTGAATGCTATTAAGAACCCAGATTCATGATAGAGATCAAAAGTAGATTCCCTGCTGTATTTGGATAACATTAGGTGTGACCACTATGTTTAATGGGAAGAATGAAGTTCTCTTCAGGACAGTCCTTGGCATGTTTACTCAGACCTTTATTACTTTGATTCAGGTTTCCCTTTGGAGACTGTAAAAAAGTTGAAGTTATTGTTGATTACCACAGCTCACTTATTAAGTTTAAAATATTGGTTTCTTCTATTCTGTTAACCCTCATCTATTCTTCTGATCTATTAACCCTGCCTTATTGATTTGGACACTAGAAAGGACAAATTGCTCAAATGAATTGGATGTCAGTTTTGTATTGAGGTTTATGTTTGCTTGACAATTTCAGCTATCTGCTCAGGTGTCAAAGTCAGTCTTTTGTCTTTTATATTTCATTCCATGTGATATATGCAATTTCCATTAATATACAACCTGACCATAATATGGGCACCTATAGGAATTCTCATGCAAGCAAGTAAGTAAGTAAGTAGATCAAGGAGTACTAAGAGGCACAAGAAGGAATTCCAGTTCTTTTTTAATGCCTGGTCTTAGCCGATCAAAATAAGCAATGTAGTGAAAGTCAATGTAGATGTTTAACTACCATTTATAAAGGTATAAGGCAAATAAATACGTTCTATTACCAAAATGAAAATAAATTACATGTAAATCAGTATGAAAAAGAAAATGCAGTTAAACAGAAAAGCATATTTTGATGTTTTAGTTAATTCTATAATAAAATTATGGCAAAGGTTAAAGAAAAAAAAAGTAAAGGTTATAGAAAAAATTATACTCATCATAATCACTTTTGGCCAGATCTTAGCTAGTGTGCGTGTTAACATGTCTCAGTGAAGCTGGCCAGTAAAATGTACTGAATTTACTGAATGACTTTATTTAGCCTCAACTCTTCAGCAGCACAGACTCTTATTATGGAAATAGTATTCTCAGATGCTAAGGTGAGGTGATAGCTTCATCTTTATATACTAGCTGCTTTCCAGGAGGATGTGACATCACGTTGGTGTTTCCAGAAATATGTAAAAGTGACAAATGAGCCAAACTTGTCACCAGTTTTTTCCTAAGGTATAACCTTATGTTGTTACTGCAATTTTACACGCTGCATAAGGATTTCCCTGAATTACCTAAAAACAGAAATAGAGGAAAAACACTAGGCAGCAAACATCAGTGTCTGTTACTTGCATTGACCTGATTCACTATGAAAATAGGAGAAGATTCAATGAAGTCTGTTCTAGAAAGTTAGAACCATACAAAGCACTGGGTTAGCCACAGCCGTGGGTGTAATACTTTTTCTTTTTTTTCCCTTTTCACAGGAAAACACATCTCCTCTTCCTCCCACTGTTTCAGACTGTCTGCGGGCTGATGTTAGAATCCCTGTTGCTCGGAGCCAAAATTGTTCCAACTACCCAGAAGGGCTGACCTTCACCCGCAGTTTCCTCTATCCTCCCAGTGAGCATGGTTCTTTTTATAGCTAGAGCTTAGAAAGTCTTAATCAGCTGGATGTGGGTTTATGTTTAAACATATACCCAAACACCAAAACAAACTTCTTTGGATCAGCATGTTGGGCAGAAAAAGGTTTCCAGTGTTTGTAGACTGACTAAAAGCAGGGCAACTGCTACTTGTATCTAAGTATTTTCAGTTTAGAACATTAAAGTCTTTCTTTTAAAAATGGAACAACTTGAATGTGATGAAAACTGGTTAGAAAGATGTAAAGGGTTGGAATGAAGTGCTGTCCCTCTTCCTCTGTATGAGTATTCATTTCCTGTTGTCAAATTTGGTAATTACTTTATTGAACAGATTGTATAAATAAATTTAGAGATATGTTTGCAGTAGAATCATACGCATGTTCAAATGTAAAATGTAATTTAATTGTCGTACCTGCAACTTATAGTGACATATGAATCAAATTTGTCTTTGTATATTTATTTAATTTCATTAATTTATATTTCTTTTTCTGTTATATAGACTTCAATTCATCTGTTCTTGAACAGTATGATGCCTTACTCACCAGCAATATTGTTCCCATGTATAGAGCTTTCAGAGGTAGGTTGCAAGGTTTTGCTTAATTTTGATTAATTTTCTGTAATTATGACTCTGGATTTGATAAAGCTATGACAAGAACCAAAAAATATGAATGCATGCCTGCAGTATATCCAGATCTTGTGCAAATATATTTAGAACTTTAAAAATAGATGTTTGAAATTTTAAAATGCACCCACATTATTTTTTTTTTTTTCTGTATATAGTCCTGTCTGACCTCTGCTAGGTGTACCTGTTCACTTTTGAATTTTCTCTTCACCCACTGTGTGTTCTCCTAACAGGAAATGAAAGTCTCATGAAAATATCCCCTTTGGGAAAAAGCTGAATGTAAATGGCAGTTTTTCTTTCCTTTTGCAAGGTGTCAAGAGAAGACAGGACAAAGTCTGTTAACAATGCCCTGACACAGTGCCTGTTTCATCAAGGAGAAACTCAAACCAAACAATATTAATCTTGGAATATTCATTTCAGGCAGATGTTTCTATTATACAAGTGCAGTAAGCTCATTTTCTTAGACAAAATATAGAAAGAAGAAATGCTTATGGAAAAAGCTGGAGGAAAAGCAATGATGTAACTACCTTTCTAATGCATCATTTATTCTTTCACTCATGTCCTTTAAAAAAACAGAGATCCAGAAAACTTAAGTGGCTTTAATCTTCAAAGTAAATCAAAAAAAGACATGAAAAATCCAATTTTCCAAGGAAAATTGTACAAGAGATATAAACTTAGAAGAAGTTACTCTAGACTATAAGCAAGAGGTAAATCAACCCTCAACCCCCAAAATGTATCTTGTTATTTTTGCCATAATAGCTGTAAATAGATGAATAGTCTCACTAGCTTATATCTTGCAAATTGTATTTTCTCAAATAACATCTGTGAAATAAACCAAATTGTCTAGTGATATTTGACATGAGTTCTGCAGAGTTAGACTAACTCTCAGGTGGTAAATATTCCTCTTACAAAGCATTATCTCAGTTCCTACTAAGTGGCATAGTTGCAGGTGCTAGCAAATAGGCCAGAAATTAATGACCTCATAGCTCTAAAATTGTAGCTTCAGCTGCAGGTGAGATGCATTATCACCAGTAGTGTAATGGACCTTGCAGACCTATAAGCATTTACTGTGCCTCTTTCAATGATGAGTGAGAGTATTTCCCCTTTGATGAAATACAAATTTTGTGTAACAAAATGTTGATCTTACAGGCAGTTTGATTTGGAACTTTTTATTGTTCATCTATAGGGAAAAAAAAAGGCTGTTGTTTTGGTTTTTTGTTTTTGTTTTTTTAGTGATGAGAGAACTTCAAATTTATGTTAAATATGCTTATATTTTCTTTTAATGACAGAGCTATGGGACTATTTCCATAATGTGCTTCTTCAGGAGTATGCTAGAGAAAGGAATGGAGTAAACGTTATCAGTGGACCAGTGTTTGATTACAATTATGATGGCCATTTTGATACTTTTGATGAAATTAAACAGTAAGTACTTGGAAAAGCCAGAAGTCAAACCCCTGATTATTTCCACACAAACTGTATTTCCACACAAACGGAATTCTATTCAAAACCAACAAGTATCATGGAGAAGAGAGTATTCCCTTTAGTACACTTCGCCCACTGCTACTCATACAACAGCAAACACTCTTGCAAACAGATACAGTACTGTAGAAGTTGAAGGTCCAGTAAAAAGACAAGTGCTTTGCAGTTATCTAGGTACACATGCACAGATACAGACCAGTAATGTGTTTCCGAAGCTTATGCCTAGGTTTTTGGGCATCTTCAACAGAAATACTGGCATAATATATGACATCTAAATATACAGAAGATGTGCTTAAGCATAATTTTCTCACTTTCATGTTGTGCTTGCTCACCTGTTCATTGTTTCTCTCTGTTATCTCAAACTGATGTTTTTTATCAAAGATCAGATTTCTGCGTTTGCTTTCACTGAATCGTGTAACTGGGAATTTAACATGTAATGTTCCTAAGTGGTGTCTTTGCATAGCTATGGTTTACGCAGGTCACTTGAAGGTCTGACAAGTTCTAGGTACATTTTAGTGAGCTCTGTTAGAGTAACAAAATACATTTAACAGTTCATGTGTGAGTAGAAACAAGAATGAGAGAAGACTTACATTAAAAAAATCTTTGAAAGAGAAATATGACAGATAAAGACCAATTATTTATGTTAGTGAATGAGGACAGAGGGAGAAAAAAACGGAATAAGAAAAAACAACTTAACTTAGATTGTTCCAAATATAGGGAAAATGCCTTGTGACAGTAAGAACGCTTATGTCGTAGAAAAGTGCTGGGAAATCTGCACAGCTGAATATGTCACTGGAGATGTTTTATTCAAGGCTAGACTTAATACCACATCTGTCAAAAATGGTTTGAGAATGGGAAAATTAGCTCTGCCATGAAGTAGGAGGATGGAAGGGAGGAGAGACTAAAACTTCCTTCCAAGCAGAATGCTGTAATACCCAGCTAACCACATAATGTTGTCTATAGTTTGGAACAAGCATGTTTTATTCAGCATGGTTAGTCAGTCATACGAAGTAGTACAATGATTTCAGTGATGGTGTTTTGTTGAATACTGAAGATGTACAGCAAATCTGTGAAGCATTCAGCTCCTCATAAGTTTATACACAAAAGTGACCATTTTCACGGAATAGCCAGAAAAGGGAAACAAAGACATTTTCATTCAGGTATCCTAAACTGGTTTTTATAACACACAACCACAAGACATCATTCTGGCATTTCTTGCTGTCAAGAAACGAGAAGCTAGTTTTCTCATCATTCTTTTCCAATTCAGTTTCATGTGGTTGAAATTCTTAATGTAATGAAGGGGAGATACAATGTTGTATCCTGCCTCTTCCACTTGTAGAAATGTCTGGCTTTGACAGAACAGTGTTGATCATGTAAGCAATTCTGTTGGTTTCAGTGGGACTGCTTATAGCAAAAGTACTAATCCATGCATGTTTGGCTGTTCATGAAAGAGATATGAGGCTGTCTGTCCCATCAGGTATTTATTTCAATCATAAAATAAATAAAAGTCATTGTAGTGAAAGATCTATGCTGAGACATGATAAATTACTAACGGCATCAGTGGTTTAAATACTTGAAAGATCGCTTAATTAATATTTGTTTTGTAGGCATGTAAACAACACAGAAATCCCTGTCCCAACCCATTACTTTGTGGTTCTGACTAGCTGCAAGAACAGGTCCTATACTCCACTGGACTGCTCAGGCTCCTTGGATGCTCTGTCTTTTATCATTCCTCATCGACCTGACAACACTGAAAGCTGTGCTGTAAGTATAATTCCATGCTCCTTTGTGCCAGTGACTTTTGTGAACTGGTTCCCAGTGGGATCCATTCATCTGGAGAATCTTTAGAAGTCTAAGTGTTTAATTAATTCATTCCCCATGAGTTGAGAATGAGTTGAGAGCTAAAGTGATGACTAGGAGAGTAAGAAGCTCCAAGAGAAGTAGCTGGAAACTAGTGAGCTGATAGGAAGCAAGGAAGAAGAGTAAAGAAGGGTTTGATAAGAGGACTTGGGAATGCTGGCACTGAAGAGCTGAGAACAGCAGTACACCTAACAGGGCGATCAGATAGCTTTATGGAAGTGCTGCAGGATAATCTTTCTCCAGAAGTATCAGAGGACTTTGAGTGTTTATTCCTTCAGTGTAGCTAGAAGAATTCCTACAATCCTTTGTTACACCTTTATCAGAAATTAGACATTAGGTATTTAGATGGGTGGTTGTCAGTTGAAATTAATACTTGAATTAAATAAAATCCATGCTTAATAGTAACAGCGTAAATCTCATGTTTTGTACCAAACAAAATAAATCAGCTGAGTGTAATATGTATTGTTGAGCCAGCTGAGTGTCTATTCCGTAAACTATGGGATGCAGAAGGTTCCTTAGCTCAGTGTGTGTATTACAGAGTCTTCCCATATACAAATACAGCTGCACAAACTTGAACTGGCCCTCAAAGCAATACAATTGTGTTTATTTAGTGTATTTATAAATTTGAACTCATGACTGCAGACAGGTGCATCTTGCACTACTTAGAAACAACTTGGGTGTCTCCTCATTTGTGGCGTGGATAATCCACAAATACTCAGTAATCTTTTTGGTAGTTGAGAGTTGACTATCTATACAATATTAATAATTGGGATTAATTGGTCTTTGTACTTTAGAAATGAACATCTGTTATTTCTAAAGTTTATCAGCAAACCCCAAATATTGTTGTACTTTGTATTCCTCATGTCTTGCAGCAATGAATTTAGTGAACCTTTGTGTCAGGAGCAGATACTGTTCATGGAAAAGCAAATTACCATCTGTTTGGAAAAAAAACATTGTAGTAAAAGAATTGAAAAATAACATTTTTTATTGATTAGTGCTTACATTTCCATTGTTTTCCCTGTCTATCTAGCAAGTATTATTGCTGTCCAACAATCAAGACTGAGCTGCTGTAAGGACTTTGTTCAGGTTTTCAGGTGCCTGTTGTTTGGTAGCCTGAGCACTGCAGCTAATTTATACTGTAACTAAAACTATCCTTATTTGCGTGTTTAAAACATGAGTCGACTTTGTAGTCAAAAATCATACTTGCCATTTCAGCATAATTTTGTTTCACCTTTGCTTTGGAGGTGGGGAGAAGGGACATCCATTTGATTCTGTTTAAATGAGATCCCTAAATGCAAGTCTGTAAACATCCCTAGGGAACCTGAAAAGAGTTTTAGCAATTGGAGGCCTTTAGTCTGTCAAACCAGTTCAGACACTGGTTATTGTCTAATACCACCACCAAAAACCAGAGTTTGTGTGTTTGAACATTGTTCTTGTTTGTTTTGGCAGGAAAATAAGACACTGTCTGAATGGGTTGAAGAAAGAGTTCAGGCTCATTCTGCCCGTGTTCAGGATGTGGAGCTGCTAACTGGGCTTGACTTTTACCAGGAAAGAGAGGAACCCGTCTCTGAGATCTTGCAGCTAAAGACATTTTTGCCGACATTTGAGACTGAAAGTAACTGAGTATCTGTTAAAAAAAGTGTCAGTGTATGGAAGAAAGCAAATTTAAGTGATTTAACTTAACTTTCCTTGCTAAAGTAAGTAGGAAACATGACTACAGCTCTTCTATAGGAAAATACATTTAGAAGAGACAATTTCTCTTTTCGAATTTGTGTGCTGCAGTCAAGTGTTTTGTGTGAACTGCATAAAAATTACCTAAAGTAAATTAAATCATCATTGCTGAGCCAGGCTATCAAAACAGAGAATATTTTACTAGTAGTGGTTTGTAAAAACTTCCAAAAGGAATATGTTTCATAGTAGAGAGACCCCAGAATTGTAAACTGTATAGAAAATATTTCTGTAATGATTTGGAAACTGAAACAGTTTGAGAGAGTGTGTGTTTTTTCCCCATTTTGTTTATCAGAAAGGTTATGGTTATCTAATACAAGTATGTTCTGAAATGTTCTGAATTTCTCTTTCTCACCTATTGATTCACATGGAAACTGCTATGTACTTAGAAAAACATATTCAGACTCACAAAAAGTTTGTATATAGTGGAAGTGTCTTCCGTGATCATCCCCTGTGTTTTCCACTTGGGTTAATTCATTATGCTAGTCACAAGTGAAGTGAAGTTAGAGAAAATGAGTTGTATTTTGTACCCTTCATAAATCGTAAAGCATTCTGAACATGAGAAGGTAAAATAAATGCTCTAGCCAGAAGAATTTTGTCTGGATATTTACCAGTACTTGCAACAATTTTCAAACGCCTGGCAATACCTAAATGTTTGTGTTTATTTTTAAATATTTAAACCTGAGTTTAAAGCACAAAATTAGTAAAGACATCTGAAAAATAGCGTTCCTTTCTGTAAAGGCTTTATACATAGCGACTCTCTAACTCACACTGTGCTGTACACAAATTACCACCAAGGGCAGGTAAGTGGGACAAGGCAGTGGAAATTTCCAGATTCTGCAGTTGCAGAAATGTTACATATTTCTCCACTGAAAATGCTGCTAAGCACTGGTATGAATAACAACAGATTTACCTGTTTGCCCGATTTGCAGGCACAGTGGGGGAGTTTTAAAGAAGCATGTCAAAGAGTGTTTCAATCTGTAACTAGTTGTGGACTGAAGAAGATATGTCTGTTTAGAAAAGGGAGCTTTAAAAGCCAATTTAAATAAATAAATAAATAAAAACCACAGGACATTTTCCCCCCCATGTCTTAGATGATCAGTGTGTGCACATACACTCCAAACATAGCTTAGCTATCTTACATCAAGGTGTGGGGCCAAGCTGAATGTCAAGATTTGTATCTTTGGTTAAACCGTTACACCGTCTCCTTGAACATGGAATTATATTTCACCCTGCAACACTGTGGCATCTAAGTCTATCCGTCTAAATCAGAGACTTATGCTAAATGCCTCAATTAAGAATACAACTGATTTTTCACTGCATAGTAAATCATACCCTAAGTCTAGTAAATGGCTCTACATAACACAAACTAATGTAGGCATGTAACCAGTCTAGAATCATAAAATTAATTTGAAAAATTAGAAGAAACAAACATCTTTTTAAGAGTATAATATTTGGTATATCTACATTAGCAATTTAAAGTAGAATTAGCTTGACTGATGTGATTGATTGTTGTGATTTGATATATTTAAATTTGAATTAACACCCATATCACCAACCATGGCAGCAATGCAAGCTTCAGGCCAATACTCTAGCTCAATTATGAAAGCAAATTTCTGGTGTAGGTATGCCTTTGTGAACACTCGTGTTTGAATTATATATATCTCTGGGTACCTGCATGATGAAATAATGTCTTTGAGGTTTGCCCAGACTTGTGCAAATTAATTTCATCCATGCTCTCGCACATGACAGATACTGGACTTATACAGCAGCAAAATTAATTTGCTGTCATCCTTCACAAGATTCTTTAATATTCTTCTTTAGCAAAATGTCCAGCCTCACCCCCCAAAAGCACCCTACCCCGCTAATAAAAGTTGACTCTTGTGCAAAGATCCCTGCCTATCAACCTGCCAAAACCTCTTTTTCTCGTTCAGTATTTGTATAGTCTCTAACACAAGAAGATCCTGATCACATATTTGGGTTTTACACAAACTTTTATGATAATGGAGTCTGAAGTTGCAATTAGTTTAAGAAAGCAAATATGAAAGTGGTTTTGCTATATTCATGTTTATTTCTCCTACTATTCATTCAGCTGTCATAGTATCTAGTGCTCAAAAGTGTAGTGGGTCATTTACAGATAAAAGTATGGAGATTGCATAGGAATATCTAACTGAAAATTTTCTGTGAGCAAAGGACTTGGTTCTCAGCTCTTTATTTTTACTTTGGCACTGATGACTGGGTACCCTTTTTGTGTGGCAGTGTCTTCAGCTTTCTCAGAGCCAATTCTCTATGCAGTACAGTACAGCTTCTGTCACACCCCATGACACAAACTCTGCTACAAACTGCTTCTTCATAGCATTGTGTTCCCTCTAACCTCCAAAAGCTGTAATGCCCATGTTAGTTGATCATGTGGTTTCACAGGCCTCCTTAAACCTGTTACTTAAAGGAACAGTTACAGAAAGTTTTTTCCCCGTCACTGCTAAGTTCAACCAAGGAGTCTAGTCATTTATGTGATTTAGAACACCTCAGGATTTCTGGCTGATTTGGAAGAAGACTTAAGTTTTCCTGCTTTCTCTTCCCTAGTTACATGAGTCAGTGGCTGCATTGGAGATTCGAAGAACTAGTAGTGAAATTGATATAATGATGTTTAGGGGACCAATTTGGCTCTGTGTACCGCTCTTGTATCATACAATTAAAACTGCACATGGGAGGAAGTGCAGCGTCAAATCCTGGAGATTTATGCAAGGGAAAATCACTAGCTTTTGGGCTTTGATGCCTATATCTAAATTTTTTTGACAGTTTCATAGGCTTGCACAGGCATTTTTATTCAAATTTGAAAACAAATGTATCCATTTATAGAAATAAAAATAAAAACTCTTGCTAGTTCATAAGAAAACATTCAATATTGTGTACATATGTCTACTTGCATTACCAGTAGACATACAGCCTGAAACTTATGCAGTTCCCTAAGACATTTGTATGGATCTATTCCTTTTTGAAATAGAGTAACTTCTGTGATTTGCATGGAGTTGGAAATTAACAGCTGCCTCAATCAGAATTCATACACCACCAAAGCCACAAATTAGAGCACAGTGATTCTGAGAATCTAAAAAAAAAATATTTTATTCAAATAACATTGACCTGGAAGAGTTCAGCCACTTACATTTCAAGACTCTCAACTGGTTGTCCTGGTTTGCCTTTCAAAAGCAAAGAATTCTTATTCTTCATTAAAGTTAGCAAAAATACAAAAGTTCTGGTATGTAGAGTAGAGATGGAGAGGAATAAGTTCTATCTCGCAGTTCAAAGGCAGTGGAACTCTATGTGACATTGTAATAAGTCTACTTGGAACATATTCCTTACTATAGAAAAGCAGGACAAAAGAAAAGTTGACTGAATAAAACTGAGTATTTTTTTTTACTCAGAAACGCTGAGAAATTCAGAAGTTAAAATAAAGAAACACTAAAAGTAGCAACAAATAGATAATAACACATAGTAAAACCAGCATATGGCAAATATTTGTTTTAAAAACATGTTTCTCCTTTGATAACCACTCTGCTTTGCACTGAGAACTAAGAAATAATGCTTTTTCTGAAAGTTTCAAACTTCTCCTGTTTTCTAGAGGATGTGGGTATAGCTTCCCCAAAATGGCAAGCCCTTTGTTTCTATGTTTTTAGACTGTTTGGGGATCCCTAACTATGAAGCTGGAGTGGAATAGGTATAAGTCAATTTGCTGACTGTAAAAGCAGATCTTGCTGAGTCCCAGATCTCACAGCCACATCATGGGTGAGAATTAAAACCAAAAATTCATAAAACATGATTTTCCATAGACCACTATTGAAGCTGAGAAACCGAGCACTCCTGTAGCCATGGAAAATCTGAACTCAGAAGGACCTGTCTGTTTCCCTCTCTAATGATTGGGGGGTTTTGAGTTTTAGAGTATTGGAACCACGCCTGTAAGCAAATTATGGAATTTAGCACTACCTATAGCTAGTCTTGTCTCTGTAGCAAGGCTGAGTAATAATGAAAGAGAGCAGGTAAGGGAAACACGGCCTACTCTGCTCCAGAAAATCCTACAGCCAGAGCAAGGAAAAGCTCAACTCTTTGTGGGGTTTTTTTAGCAAGTGCTACCATCTCCCAAACACCACACCCTGGCTCTGAGAGTCTGACACCATACAAAATAAACTTCTTTTTTTCTTAATATTTGTTATAGAGACCGCTGGCTTTTTGTTAGTACCTCACTAAAGGCTACCTTCAAAGTTGAGTGCAAACATTTAAATGGCACAGAATACCCTTGACTCATACCTTGGACATTCTTCCTTCAGGAAAATAATATTAATGGATATAGAAAGGACTGTTTTTTCAAATTACCTCCCACACTGGTTCTGCAATGTTTGTACACAGGATTATGGGATGATGAGACATTGCCCAGAGAAGGTTGCCCAGGGAAGCTGTGGCTGCCCCATCCCTAGCAGTGTTCAAGGCCAGGTTGGATGGGGCTTTGAATAACATGGTATAGTGGAAGGTGTCCCTGCCCATGGCAGGGCGTTTGGAACCAGATTATCTTTAAGGTCACTTCCAGCCCAAACCGTTCTATGATTCTATGATAAACCAAACTGCCCACTGTCCAGGAAGCTCAGCCGCAGCCTGCTTTGCCTGTAACGGTTGGAAGCTGGAAGGACAGCAGTTGCTTCCCAAGACTGACTGCAAGGAAGGGGAGATTTCCGGGTCTTACTCCATGTGGGAGAAATGTGGCTAGGGAGAAGAGGGCTCCAGTTTTCCAGAGGCACTCCAATAATAGGCAAACTTGCAGAGTTGTTTGCTGTCTAGCTTGCCTCTTACCACTGAGTCAGATTGCTGCCTAACGGATGGAACAAGTCACCAAAGGCATGTGTGGTTTTACACAAGATTAGGGATTGTAGAGAGTGGTGTTACAAGCTATGAGGCACAGTGGTCTCATCTGGGCAGACAAAGGCAGCGTCTTTCCTTTCTACCAAAGAAGAGATTCAACTAATCTGGTATTTGGCAGTAAGGAAGCAATTTCTCTGGCTGGTTGTACCTTACCAACGGATGTTGTTCACAGTTACAATGACAGCAGGAGATGATTTAGAAACCACTTTCTTAGGAGAGCCATGGCTGGAGAAGTGAATTTTCACCACATTGTGACTTCAGTGAGAACAACAGTTCACAGATATGCCAACCATACCAACTCCAGCTGTGCTTGCAAGGCACACAAAAAAAAGAAAGGCGATAGAGGGTTTTTTTATCATTTGCATGATTGTCTGTAGTGATGCTGTAGCTGAAAGAGAAATGAGCTATTTGTTAGGCTTCACACCTTAACAGGGCAAAATAAGTGGAAGTTAAATTCTTTCATTTTCTTAAGAACAAAAAGATTTTTTTTTTTTTTCCCTAATTCTGCCTGTTAGCAACCTGTGTTCTTTCAATCTGGCTCCAGGCAGGATATCCACAGTAATTCAGGATTAGTAAAGATGCTGAACACTACTGGATCCAATGTAGACCACTAGTGACTACTAAGCAATGGGAATGCCACAAAGGTTGCAAGGCTAATCGTGCTTTTTCAGGAATGCTTTTTGAAGACAGCCGTTTTATTTATTGTTGTGAAATTTTCTTATTGGCAGAATACAACCCTGTTATTCTGCAAGGAGAATTAAAGAGTTTTCTCAATATGTCCTGCATTTCAGATATTCCAGACTTTTTGTATGAGCAGTTTAACACTCATCAGCATGGATGGAAGCTGTACCAGTCAGTTGTATATATTAAACACTCAGTTTGTTCAACCAAAATTTCCATACTAACAATCTTTCTGTCCTTGTCTTATTATTGTGTGCAGGACATGCCACAGAATTCTCTCTTGATTCTCAGGAGTAACCAGCTCTCCAGGGGAAGAAAGAGGACTGACTGGGAATGGAAGAGAAAAAGCACTTAGGAAAGGAATGCTCTTTTTGCTCTGCAGGCAAGGCAGTAAATGCAATTTCCATCTATTCAGCTGTTCGTATTTGGATTTTTTTCCCCATTGCTATTTGTTTTCAGGAGAAAAGCTGATAGATTTGTGTCTAACTACCAAAACTACAGCTGTGAATACCATTTCTATCATCTCTAGAACATTTGAAGGGTATTCCCATCAGCCAAGAATGCAAAATGTGCTTCAGAAAAGACAGATGTTTTTCATTTCTCCTTATGAGTTTCTCCTCCATTTTAGACAAAAGGATGCCTTTTTTGTATCTGGGAGCACATTTTCATGCAGCAACAGATTCAAGAGACTAGTTTGCAGACTTCCTTTCCAGGCTTTCCTATGGGGCATTGTCCACATCTTTTCATCTCGCCAGTTTATACTCCTCTAAATTTTTTTGTTCAGATTACAGATGTTGGATATCTCCCTAGCACCGTTAAGCATTTCCAATCAGTTTTCAGTTACAAGGAGGAAGAAAGCCATGAAAAAGCACAGCCTGAATGCAGGAAAAAGTAGAATATTCAAGTTTTTCTTCCTTGGCTTTTTTAAAATCTTAACTACAGACTCATGGGAAAGGTGAGTTCAAACTGTTGCTTAATGTAATTCTTTCCACAGAATGAGAAATCCTGCCTCATTTCCTTTCCTCAGTTATGAGCTAGATCACATTTTATGTGGTATGCGACTTAATCTTATGAATGGTATATAGTTTTGGAAACAGTTTAGTTGCATAGGCTTAGAAAACACACACGGTATGATCTTGTACTTGATTTAGTAAATTTTTATTTATGAACATTGACAACAAATTTCAGGCTCTGTTTGGTGTATCAAACATGCTTCTGGTGGCTTGGCAGCAAATAATTCCCTATAATCCTTGTTCCTAAAGGCACAGTCAGATGGAGTGACAGCAAACAGGACACTGTCTGATGGGAAAGCAGAGGAATGAGAAAAGAGGAGATGGCATTGAGGCATGTTTCAAAAAGGACCGGTAATGTTTCCCTAGGAGAGTGTGGGCTATGGAAAGGCACAAAGCCTGGCCAGTGACCCCTTTTGTAGTTGACATTGGGTTGAAGAAGCAACCACATCGGTTTCTATTTTTTGTGCAGTGTGTATCTGCTGTCCAGCATCTTCCTTTTCCCATGGTCCCTGCTTACCATTTCTTTTACTTTAATGTGTGCCTTTTTCTCTTCCCAGCCTCAGTCATGTTTCTTCCCAGCACCTGTGGCAGAATGTGATCTTTGGCTACTACAATTACTTTGGAATAAAATCAGTATGTGAACTAGCTCCCTGCTTGGTCTTTGGGACTGTGATCACTGCGACTCGTGCTTTCGCAGAAATCATGGTGCTTCTGCAACTCAGGATTTTCAGAAAGTGAAGTGTGTACGTGAAGAATTTAGTCATTAAAATCACATGGCTTCTGCCAAAGGAGTAGGATGAGCTATGAGAAATCCAGAAATAAGTATTTCCAGTAACAAAAGACTAACATTTTATGATAACATGTATGTCATTACAACTGTTCTCTGAGGTACTGATTTCATTTAATGTACTAGTGTAGAGACCTTCAGACAGAACATTTCTGTTGGTCTGAATGACTTGTGGGTGAGAACTTGCAAGTAAAAATCATTGTATGAGAAATGCTGTAAAACTGTACCGAAGTATATATAGTGTTTCTGTCAATATCTTCCTCACATGAAAAATGTGAAAGATAAATACTCCAGCGGTTGTCAATGGTACTACCAAATGTTCTAGTTATTAAAAGCTACCAAATGTTAAAACGTGCATAAAATCAATTTAAAAGCTTTCTAGAAAGAGAATTAAAAACAGAATGAAAGATTTCTGTTTCTCGCACAAACAGCGTATATTTCAAAGTAGTAGACAGAAATTGATACCTGCTGTTAGTACAGTTATGGAAAGCTCCCTCTTTTCCAGTCATGAACAACCTAATACAACCATGGACAGTTTTCTGTAATATTGCTTGACAAATTTGCTGATTGTTGTAAAAACTCGATCCTGGTGAAACATGGTTGATGAATGACATAAAGTCAAAAGGGAAGTTGTCTCACTAATTTCTGGAATATCCCAGAAACTTTCTGAAACCAGCTGTAAGAAAGATTATATTTCTTCATAGGGATTAATTTTCTGTTTTCTATGATATGTTTCTATACTATGATTAATTCAGAATAACTGCAGAGAAAAATAGCACTGGCACACTTTGTATGTTCTGGCTAAAGCTTCTGCTTTATGAATCACTGAATCCACAGTCAACTTCTCATCCAGCACGGCTGCACAGCATTCTGGACAGCTATGCCATAAGATAATGACATATGGGGTATGACATACTAATGTGCTGCTTATGCTCAGAGATTTTCTTCCTGTGAGACATCTTGGATTGTTTACTGAGGTTTGAGGTTAAATTGAAGAAAATAGTTATTTCCTCCTGGTCTCTGATAATCCATCTGTTTTTTAACTACTCTGTGTCATTTGTAAACTGCTGTCAACTTCTACATATCACTTTGAATACAAATTAGGTGTTCCATATGTACTGGTGTTTATGTAGCCACATGGGCTTGGCTGGACTGAGTAACAACTGCAGTGATGCCCTAATGGCTAAGTGGAGGGAAGAAAGCAAAGAATTGCTTAATTTCTTTGTTTAGATAGTAATTCTGAGTGATTTCACATATAACTACTTACAGTTTTGCCCAGTTCAGTCTAGATGGCACAAAGACCTGGAACGACCACCAGTGGCAGTGAAAGTTCCAAGCAACTGGTCTTCCTAGTCATTGTGAAGCCTGTATAAAGCTCACCCAGAGCTGCAGGGGTCTCTTACCTAACCAAAGGCTTGCTTCAAAGTGAAAAGTCACACACTGTCACTGGCAACACCTCCCTGTCTTATATTGCTAGTTGTCAGTAGCTAAGCAGCTTATCAAATAGTTGTTCATGTGGTCTCCAGAGGTAGTGGTTGTAGGTAGGTACAGAATACAGCTGATGTAAGGCTGGCTAATGCACACTAATGATATGATTTTTGTTGCTCTTTAGTATGTGAAGGGGACTTCAAATTGTAAGAGAACACTGTAATCCCAGTTACCGAAAGGTGGTTTTGTTTTGGAGCAGGAGTGAAGGAAGACTCCTGCTACGACATAGAAAATTAAGTCCCTATATTCTTTTCTACTTTAATCTCTTCCCAAACAACAAAATATTTTAAAACCTTGTCTTGTTTATCAGAGCAAACCCGGAACCTGAGAGGATATAAACCACTCTTTCTAGCTGTATTGCTAGGAGTGATAGTAGTGATGAACAGAGAAAGAAAGAAAAAGAGGTATCTATGGCATAAGACAATGTTGGCACCAAATAATTAGAATGATATATAAATTTGCTAGCAGTAGATTCCACCTGGAAGTCGGAAGACGGATTCTCACCAGTAAGCTTCTGGAACAGGTACTGAATGGAAATTGCAAGGGATAAACAAAAACACTTTTAAGAAAGAGCTTAGTCAACCTATGAATCAGCCTGAATTAGTTACCCATGATAATAGGGAACTGCCTCAATGACTCAATTGGATCTGTGTTCTTTGCCTCAATGGATAACAATTAAATGAAAGACAAAAAAGGCATTTTCGTTGCAGAAAGGTAATGCAAGATCTGTTTGATTGAGATAGTGCTCAAGGATATTTAACAGAGATTAACACCAGAAGTCCTTATGGCCAGGAACTTGAGAAACTTACCTGAGTTTATTGCAATTTAAATGCCAGGATCTGTATGAGCATTGCTTGTGCTGCCATTTCAGCAGTCCTCACTCCCTTTCTGCTTTCACTGCTTCTGAATCATCTTCCTGAACACTTGGATAGGAAAATTGTTCCCTACTTGCTTTGCTTCCAGCTGTGTTTGTGAGGTTGGGAAGTATGTGTGTGAATAACTGAAGGAAAAGGCGGTGAGGGTGGTGGAAGGGTCCTTTATTCCAAGGGTGGAGTTGTAGTGCAACTCATGAATACCTCCTTCCTCCTTCCTGTATTGACTTTATTGACTGTTTTGCACAGCATCTGCAAGAATGTGTGAGAGACCCTCTCTGAAATATAGCAACAGGAGACGTCATGCTGAGCCAGAAAAGTCTGTACAGAGTGCCTTTGACTAGGGAAAAAAGGGCATGGATAGAGTTGGTCAGAAAAAGCTTAATAAAACTTCGCTGGGTTTTGGGGTGGTTTTTTGTATGATTTAGTCAGCTCATTGAAATGAAATAATTTTGCAGAGTCTGAATTTGCTTTCAGTGGTGCCCCAACACAACTTTGTCAGCCAAACCATTTTCAGAACAAGGTTAGGTGCCAACACATCATCTCCACGACTTTTTTTTTTTTCAGGCTTCTCCTGAGCCGACAAACAACCTGAACTCATTGAGTCCTGGCCAACAGCTATATTTCTCCATGGCTGGCTGAACTGACAAAATCCCTGCTTGGAGCAGTTCACAGGCACAAGCTTGATGCTGCATTTTGTACAAATTGAGTGAGTGTTTTAACAACCAACATGCTACTTGTTTTGTTGCCTTTCTGTCTGACTGCTCTCCTCACCCAAGAGGTAGCTCTGACCTGGTGCAGAATGTGAGAGTTTCTGAAGTCCTAAAAATTACGTGAAGGCAGGAAATTTTTTCCAGCACAGCATTTCTGCCATGACTGTCTTCTTCAGCATATCCAAAACTCATGCTGCTGTCCTCGCTTTCTTTGCCAAAATCCTATTCCAACTTCTCATAAAAAAAAGATACGTGAATTTTAGTTGGAATATATACAGAGACTGGGTCAAGGCAGCCTGCCTAAAAAGAGCCCAGGCACATAACAGAAGATGTGGTAGTTACTGGATCTACTCAGAAGTTTTCATTGCAGAGAAGCTGTCTTGCAGGTCATTCCCATTTATGTCCACTGATAGCAGTCAGTCAGAAGGTGGAGGAGAAATGCAGGAGGACAAATGCAATTAAATGTATTAACTTATGGAGATATGAGAGCTGATTGACTGAGTGACTATCATAATAACTGGGTCCCTGCCTCTTTATTGTTTTGGATAGAGGATGCAGCTGTTGATCACTATTCATCAGTATCATTATTTCATTAATGACAGATGACAACTCAGTTGTTGTCCTAGGATGCTGGACAGAGGAAAGCCCTGCCTGTTTTATTGTTTGCAGACTCCCACAGTAGTTGGAAAAAGAAAAATAAATTCTATTTTTCTGTCCAACTTTCAATTATCTAGGAGACACACAATGTGTAAGATAAACACCAATGGCTGAGAAACAACCTCAGAAAAAAGATCAAAGAGAAATTGGCTTATATGCTTGAGCTGATGCAAGAGCTAAAACTGATATGTTGGAGCTTTGGATTTTTATACCATAAAGGGGAAAAATGAGCAGATTTACTGCCCTGTAGCCTTTATAAAAAGGTTATTCCAAATACTTTTCATGTAAGCCTTGCAAGGATTCTGTATTTACGTAGTTCATAGGGTAAAATTAATGCTTACTTATCTCTGCTCTTCTCATAAAACTTCTGAAAAGATAGATGCCATGTCTGGCATGTACTTTGAAACTTTAAGCTCACACACAGAAAGGAGTATAGTAATATTCTCCTTGCATCCTTAAACCCTATTCCACTAATATCTATCTTCTGATAATTAGTAGGGAAGCTAAACAATAATATTTGCTAATATAGGCTATGTAGGCTTTTTTTAGTAAACAAAGTACAGACTGAATGATTGAGTACAGGGGCAGCAGCACTGTTGGGACTGGCCCTCAGTGTTTGGGATTCATCCCACTTTATTACATGGTACCAACTAGTTCATTTTTGGGACTGGTTGTTGTGGTGAGGGACCAGGTCCTGGTGGGTGCCTCAGGTGTTGATCCTGTGTAAGTAGGCCTCCTCATCAGGTCAGTCTTCCTGATCAATCTCAGAGCTATTGAGTTGGATTTCCTCATGTTAGAGAGAAGTGAGTCATGGAAAGAGACAGGCTTGGGGCTATATAAATTGTTCTAGTAAAGAGGGCTATGACAAAAGCCAGAGGAAATGTCTCTGTGAGGCACCAGGTGAAGAAAACATGGCTTGTGTACATGGGGAGACAATTTGTGGGGTTTTTTTGTGGAAAAGCTAATCTGCATTTACAGAATCCTCTTAGACGCACCCGTTCCTCTCTAAGAGTGCTAAAAATAACATGGAGCTATGTCCAAAATTTTACTTATTTCATAATTGTTTGTAAATGCTCTGAAAGCCCATGGGGCATGGTGAATTGCTAAGCCAGAAGAATATGGGCAATGACTTCTGACTGTCGATTAAAGCACTTCATTACTTCATCTCCAGGAATTGCTTGCCCTGCCCCTCTCCTCCGTGGAAAGCAATTAGAAGTAGTAAATGCTAAACCTTTTTCCAAATAGGCTAGATTAAAAACATGGTTTGAAATTCAAGTTACAAGAAGATCTTGTCTAGCTGTTCGATTAGCAGTTCTAACCATGTGCCACAGGGCATCACTGAGTCAACTTGCTGTTAATGAACACTATCATGATTATCAAGATTAAACAAGTCTAAAGGGGTAACTAATGAAGAAGTGTCTTAGCACTTAGTTGCCTACTTCAAAATGTCAGCTACCACTACTGTTCAGATGCTTTCTCTGTGAATTATGCTGCAATTCAGAAGAGGAGAGTAAGTACCAGGGTGACTAAGTACAACAACCCTGTGCTGAGTTAACACCTTGAACATGTTATAGGAAGATATTTTGCACAGACAAGCAGTTCTTCAGAAGCTTAAATGGCTAGTCTGAGACAAGCTGATTTTCCAATAACTTGTAAACTATTTGGCCAAGATATCTGGTACATGGAGCTCTTGGAACTTTCCATGAAAAAGGAACCCCAGACAAAAATAAACATTCACTAAAAATACATGATGTTTCTTTCTGGAGTGAGGGTAAAATGGCTTTTAGACACCACTAACATCCTGGTTGAGTCAATTAAACCTCCCTTAAAATACATGGTTGGGTTTGGTTGAACATATTAGTTTTTAAACGGTGGCAGTCTAAAGAAACATGCCTAGAAGAGCTGACAACTGGGTATTTTTCTTCACATCTTCTCACAAAAATACAAATTAATAGAAAAATTAATAGGGGGAAAAAAAAAAAGGAGCTTTTAAGCTTTTATTTGGAGGAGCTCCTTGTCAGATAAATTTCATACACTTGCCTTTTGAGATATTTTCCTTTTTTTTCAGCTTCTTGGTCCTAGCAGGAAGGGCTCATATGAGAAGGCAACACTTGCATAGAGTCTGCATTACGTACCTTGTAGTGAGTGATGCTTAGCCAAGATTTGCTGAGTAATACAGACCTTCTCGTAAGTGGTGGACTACTGAGAAACTGAGGACAAACAAGTTTAGGCAAGGGAAGCAAATATGAAATGAGCCAATCTGCCTTTGACAGCTGAAGGTCATCTGATTGTGGCATGTCCGAATAAGGGAATTGCTGATTTAGTTTTATGCTGACATCTTCAAAGAAAAGTTTGTTAACAAACTTGACATAAGTGGCTTGGGAGTTTACAAAGAATCCTTAACTCTACTCCTCAGAAGATTAATTTGCAAATTAAGCTGGAACAAAGAGTGGATCTAGTTGTGGGAGTGCTGAGAGTCTGCTGCCTGAAATACCCAGTGCAGGCTTGGTCAGCAGAGGAGTGGCTGCTCTGTTTGTGAAAGACCTGCTTTCTGTTATTCTACTTCCTGAACAGATTCAGGAGTATTGCCTTCCACTTCTGTTACGAGCACAAGGTATGAAAGCAGAATAGTAGAAACTGGAAGACTTATGTTTTTACTATTCCTTTATACCGATTGTGAAGCCACTATTGACTAACTTGCCATGTGTCCATTTAAACGTGCTGGTTTAGCACGTGTTCCCTAGATGAGGTCATCCTCATCTGAAGACTTCAGTTCTCTTTGTGCACCATAACTTTATCATAGAATCATAGAATCATAGAACGATTAGGGTTGGAAAGGACCTTAAGATCATCTAGTTCCAACCCCCCTGCCATGGGCAGGGACACCTCGCACTAAACCATGTCACCCAAGACTCCATCCAACCTGGCCTTGAACACCGCCAGGGATGGAGCATTCACAACTTACTTTGGCAACCTGTTCCAGTGCCTCACCACCCTCACTGTAAAGAACTTCTTCCTTATATCATATCTAAACTTCCCCTGTTTAAGTTTGAACCCATTACCCCTTGTCCTATCACTACAGTCCCTAAGGAAGAGTCCCTCCCCAGCATCCTTGTAGACCCCCTTCAGATACTGGAAGGCTGCTATGAGGTCTCCACGCAGCCTTCTCTTCTCCAGGCTGAACAGCCCCAACTCTCTCAGCCTGTCTTCACATGGGAGGTGCTCCAGCCCCCTGATCATCCTCATGGCCCTCCTCTGGACTCGCTCCAACAGCTCCATGTCCTTTTTATGTTGAGGACACCAGAACTGTACACAATACTCCAAATGAGGTCTCGCAAGAGCAGAGTAGAGGGGCAGGATCACCTCCTTCGACCTCCTGGTCACGCTTCTTGCGATGCAGCCCATATTATGACTCATAACAACATACTCAAATTCTGCTCTTAAACTAGGGCAGTGGGTTGAGTTTGGATGACAAAATATCCCTTAGGATCTTCTGGGTTCCTGAAGATCATGGCTAGGGCACCTGTATAGACCTTGAATCAAACCCGGAATAATGTGCTTCCTGGCATTCCCCGCAGTTTGAATTAGCTGTTCTTCCTGACACCTAGCTCTGGTGAATCTGTGGACAGCCTTTTGATAATTCCCGGGTCAGGCCTAAAATGCACAGGCCATAAAGTAGCAGGATTCAGCAGCAGGCACCTAGCTAGAGACTTCATACTGCTTCTCAAAAAAAGGGGTATGTGCAGTGTCCTGCCCCAGAAGAGCTACTGCTTTCTTAAAACATCATCCTGAAGGATTTTTGGTTTTGGTTTTTGGTTTTGGTGGGGTTTTTTTTTACCTATTATTTAAACATGTGTTGTTTCCCTTTCCCAGTGGGCTTCTCGCCCGGGCCATGTCCTGGAAAATGGTTTAATTTTATCACACTGAAGCAGCTTTACCAGAAACAATGTTGTGCATCCTCTTGTAGTTTATAAATATTTCTAAAGATCTGTTTTAATAAATGCAGAGATGGCAAACTATGGAGCTCAAAAGAACGATACTAAAATGTTCTCTGGAATTTCCCTGGGTAGTTTTTTGTTGTGGGAGCCTAAGAGGAAGCAGCAAGGTTAGCTGGGTGACAAGGCAGAGTTGAAGATTCTAGAGTTGAAGGAGGATTGGGATGAGCTCGGATGCTGGTCACATCTGCTCATGCTGTTTGAATATCTCCTACCAGGAGACAGGGTTTACCTACTTGATGAATTTTTCTGTAGGTGCATGCTTGCATCAAGCCAGAACACACCGAAGCAGAATAGGTGAGCAGATGTGTGCCACCAAGGAACTCAGGCATAGGCTGATGTGGCATGCAAGGACACATTAATTCTTAACAGTAACAACACGTAAGCCTCTAATGTTAGATAGCTTTTTCCATTGGAAAAGACTTATGGTCGTCTTGAGAAAATATGATTCTAGTCACCTTATTTAGAGGCCACTAGAGAGCTCTAAAATTCATGGTTGATTAAAATTTATATATAGAAGTCGTTCTTAAGCAGTGTTTAAGCTTTCCAAAGTGTTTGTAAACAGACCTGTTAGGATTGCAAAACCAGATGTCCAGTGAAGGCTGTGATGGTCAAGACTCCAGAAACATGGAGCATTTGTTGTTGTCGTTACTCTGAAGCACAGAAATACCACAGCTATTCAAATTACTTGGAGGATTTATGGATGTCCTTTTACAGAGGGGAAATCTGATACAAACAACAAAATGTTTTCATAAGGTGCTTTGTTCTATTGAATCTAATTATCTTCTAACCTTTACAATGCTTGCATATACAACAATGAAATTCAGATGAGTGAGAAACAGCGTCTGCAGGATTAAAACCCAAAGATACAATTTACCCTCTCTTTCCTCCCAGATGCTCCTCTCCTCTCCCTCCCTTCTGGAGATCTTTATCTCTCAAGTTTTCTAGTTGGCCTTAACATTCTACTTGTCTGGTATAATGTTAATGTTAATAACGTCAATATTAATGTTAATAATATTAATACTCTTGCCTTATGCCTTCATTCATTTTTCTCTGAAAGCAATAAAAAATGGTACTTTTCTCATTATCCCTGCACATGGTATTTTAATTTTGTGTGGATTTTATTGAGTAATAGCCTGTTTTACAATACCAGTTGTTTTCTTAAGTGTGCAAGAAGTTCCTGGATCATTTGTGGTCTGTTAAAACACTGGAAGAAATAAATTGCATTGTGGAAATCACAACCTTTTTTTTTTTTTTTTTTTTTAATGATAATTCAGTGCAGTAAGTCTTAAAGCATTATTCTGGGTACTTTTCAAAAGGAAATACATTTTTCCAGAATAATTTTTTTTTATGATGTTTTAATATGTTCCTATGAAATAGATGTTGTTCCAGCAGTGAAATACAAACTTGGCATTCCATGCGCTTGCTTCCAGTAAAAAGGTAGTGAAAGCCAGTGCTTGTAGCTGTTGAAAAGGAGATATGCAGCATCTGAATGGTAATGCTACTCTGCAGGGCATAGGACTTTCTCAAATTACATTGATCTACATATTTTACATTATGACAATAAATACTAACATTTAAAGAGGTATTTCTTCAGGCACCAAGAATTAAACTGTAGAATTAGGTAGCAAGAATTAAACCCTGCTGCAGAATGGGGTAGATGCTAAAAGTGTGCATGTGCTCAAAACGTGGTTAGGCATGATGAAAAATTATCACAAACAGCATTTAGCAGGAAACGTTCCCTCTGGCTCGAATCTTCTCAGCTGCAGGTCTTTGGCCACTGTTTAACTGGATTTAATACAGCAGTTGTACTCTCAGGCACGAAATAAAGGTGGATTTCAAAACTGTTTATATGATTCAGGAATAGAAATCTCTCTGGAGATGCAGGATGTGCATTCCTAAATTCCTTACACTTTTTTTTTTTTTTCAGATCTCTGTCCCCAGCTGACCATCTATTTTGAAAGCCTTTTTTTTTTTCTCTCTTTGTATTAAACCTTGTTCACTTTGAGTTGTCAAAAATCAATGGGATATAAGGGGATTTCTCAATGTGATTTAGGTTGGTGAGGCTTGGCCTTAGGCATCTAAGAGATTCAGAGGGGAGGTAGTCAATATAATTTTACAGTGGCCTTTCTATATGTTACCTTCTGGATCACCAAGTTGTTATAGATGTCTTCGAAGAAATGGGTTTTAAGGCAGGAACTGAAAGAGGAGATGGTTGTAGCATGTCCATATCACGCAGAGGACAACATGGATGAGAACACAAATATGCCTTCTGTTTATTTACCTAGTTTATATTGTAACACAACCTTTAACTTGTGAAAGAATGTTTTATCAATTTAAACACCATTTAGCTGCAGTGATGTTACAGTACTTACTTACACTATTGCTTTGTCCTGGACTCCTCTCAGTTTGATACGCACTGGTTTTAATCTCTCTAGAAACAGAACTGAATTAACCGTTCAGGTCTTCAAGAAACCACTGGACTAGTTACTCTAATATAGTATTTTTCCTTCTTTTTTTTTTCCTTCTCGTTGTTGAACATCCTACTATTTTTCCACCACAGCTACAAAAGTATTGTTCCTGGTAATAGGCTTGCTTGTATGGACCACTTAGATATGGTTGACAGATAAAGTATTAAAACCGTGCTCGCTAAAGAGGTTACACTGATAACAGCATAATGAACATCTGCTTGATAGGCATGAAAGTGTTCAAACATCTTATAATGTGCTTCTCACCAAATACTGCCAATACCTTGCCATCATGTCAGGATTTTATAGTTTAAAGGTGTTTTTTCTAAAATCAAATAAAGGTATATTTATACAGCTTAGAGAGATAGGTAATCACTGTGAAGCAAGTGCTTCCTATTGCTAAAATAAAGGCTTTTCATAGTTTCTTTGTATTGTTGCCAAGAATCTAACAACTGTTAGATTATGTTATAAAATTTGCAGTAATATATGCCAAACTAAGACTGACAGCCGGCAGCATGATGCCATTTTTTAATGATACAGGAAATATCAGGTAATTTTTTTTCTTGAAGACCAGTAAAACAGCCCAAAAATGGGCAATTCTTTGCAAAGACAATTTTCTTTGTGTACTTACCAAAAAGGGGGCATGTTGGAGAGTAAAACTAACAGATGCCAAAACATGTAGTTATTTTTTCCTGACAAAGAGACATGATGGGAAGTTCAGAACCTGGGTCTTTCAAGGTGTGTCTTGAAACTTTACCTTGTGTCTTGGATCTTTGCTCAGCTATATACCATCTCCTGATGCTGCTTTTACAGATACAAATCTTAAAAAGACAGTTCAGTCCACACGGTTTGATGTGCCCATAAATACCATGGGATTTCTGACTTCAGCTTAGGCATTACAACCAGACACAATAAAATGGTTTCTGATACACCTCCAGTTTCAGTTGTCCATTTTATTAAGGATTTGTTAAATTTTTGTGAAGTTTTCAACATACTTTCAGTGCTAAACAGAACTCCCCATAAGTATATCTCAGAAACTAGGATAACTGTTCATTTTTCATTGATTTTTAGAATAGTTTACAGCATAGCTCTCATGCAACAATGCCAGAGAAATCCTCACAGCAGGAGCTGAGAAACAGAGCTCCATTAGCTCCCCTAAAGTGGAAAGTCCAGTGTTACACTAAGAAGCAATGCTCTTTAACAAGCAGCTTCAGTCTTTTAGTCTGGAGCTCCTGGCCTTTTCCATGGCCACAAAAACTTTGCAGATGATTAGAGACAATCATAGTTGCAAGAAACAGTTGCCACAACCACTGGGAGGTTTATGATGCAATTTAAGGGTCAAGACCCTGCAGCCTGGAGCTGACTGTCACAGGCAGGACACCTCACAGAATGGTACCCCTCTGCCTGCAAGCTCAGTATGTCCCCCTGCTGTGAGAGCAGCAAGGGCCTCCATGCTCTCGCTGGGATGAACAGATAGTCCACTCCTGCAATGAGGTGCAATTGACACCTTCTGTCACTAGCCCACAGTTCTTATTTGTGCCATAGCCACCTCACAAACTAGGGTCAGATGAGGGTAGTTGGTGTTTGCTCCAGTCTTTCTAAGAAACAGAAATTTGGTGGAGATTTTAAAAACCTCCAAATCTAAAGTAATTAAATTTAAAATAAAAGAAATGCAAGTGACAAGTGTCACAAGCTCTGAGACGCAGCAGCATGGAAAACTCCATATGTTCACCTTTCTCTCCCACCACATCATTTATGTTCGTTTGTCTTCCCTGCAGCTGCTAATGGCAGAACAACAAATTAAAACTGAAAGTCTTTGGTGACTCCCTTTACAGGAAGGCCTGGAAACACGAAGCTAGTGCTGCTGCTGTTCTCCCTTGACACTTGGTGAGGCAGTTTGATTCAGTCACAGCTGGAGCTGGCAGCTGCTCTGGCTAACTTAAAAGCTTCCTCGGTCTCTTTTGAAATGGCACAGCCAGTTCTTTGGAATTTTGATTTGGAACCTCAGTAATCCCTGCAATTAATTCATTGCACAGTGATGTCTTTTGTCACACATTTGTTAATATGGTGTTGACTGCTATTTAACAATGTCCTCACAAAGAGATCAAGCAGCTGTAGATTTCTGCAGATTTAACACTGGAAATGTTTTGGCTCTTCCCCCGGTATTCAACAGAAATGACTTTTCACCTGATTTATTCAGTGTCAAAACTTAGTCCTTTTTGGCCTTCCGTTCTCCTCTTGAGTACCTCAACACCCTGACAGTCAGCTGAAATGAGAGTACTTCTCACTGGTAGGTTAATTATTTCCTACGTTTCCATGCTGGTTAATTATTTTCCATCTTTCCATGCTGGCTAATTATTTTCCATGTTTTCATGCTAGTTCATTATTTTCCATGTTTAGCCTGAAGCACCTTAACTGTTTGTATTGACACAGAAAGAAATGATAAAATTGAGGGTGTTTTGTAAGTATTTGTACACAGAAAAGTAACCATAATGAATAGCTAATGAATGACCAACTTACTTAGAAGTTAGCTACAGCTGCACTTTAGTTCTATGGAAAAAAAGATACATTTTATAACTGTGATGCAGTTATACATAATTTCCATTGAATCATCAGTACAAAGCATGTGCTATTCAAACTTTTGAGTGGATGACTTAGGACAAGAGATTTATGTCCTTATTTATATTCTTAAAATTAATCAGAAAACATCTTTCTACGTTCAAAAACATGAAAATGAAAGATGAAGTTTTCATTATTTGTAAAACAAAACAAAACAAACCCAAAACAACAACCTGAAAGCTTTTATTTTTCTCTAATTTTTGGTGGGTTTTTTTTTGGGGGGGAAGACATTTTCTTTTCTGCCGGTGTGACTAGAAACAGAAAGAAAAAGAAGATTTGAACTGAAAAGCATGTGGTTGCAGTATCTTTTCATTTATAGAAAAAAAAAAAAAGTGAGGTTGTTGCTGCCTGTTGTGCTAGTTATTAAAACCACCTTCACTGGCAAGAAAAACCCAAACCCTCCGAAAACCTCCCAACAAACCCAAACAAAACAATTTGGCTATGTCAGTTTTCAGGAGTGTTTTAAAATTATCAGACCATCGGTATTCAGATTACTTTTTTTAACAGCTCAAATGTCAAAATCCTTGAGTGTAGAGTAAGCCAGCTGATCCGTCGGACAGTTGTTTGAAAGGTGCAGTAATGGAATGAAGGAGACTCTTAATGTAGACTCAGGAGCTTAGTTCTCACAGTTTCTGTTGCCCTTTTTTTTGTAATCAAGTGAAATATTTACGCAGAAGTCCTCAGGACTGCACCTATGGAACCTCATGAGATGACAACAGATGTGCAGGCAGCTCTGCACTAACTTCAGTATGCTGTGAGCTGCAGCAGCACTACAGACCAGCAATTATTTTTAAAGGAAATTTGTAGTGGCAGCTTGACTATGCAACTCAGCTCAAATAGAAAACAGAGCAACAACATTTTGACAGGGATCAAAATCACTTCCGAAGGAAATTTTCATTTCAGAAAATACGGATGTTGTCAGAAACTATGCCAATGCCACTCTTTTCCCAGTGCATTGACAGTAAAAATATATCTACCATGGACACCTCAAGCCCCAAGAGGTCAAAGCCATCATCACATTAGAACTGAGAGACAAAGTCTAATATTAACGTATATAACTCTACATATTATGATAACTTAAGAAGTAATGGAAAACGAATTACTTCAGCAATTTTAAGCTTAAGCATACTTTGTGAGTCTTAGTTGCTTAGAGTTGTGGATGCCCCATCCCTGGCAGCGTTCAACGACAGGTTGGACAGGGCTTTGAGCAACGTGGTCTAGTGGAAAGTGTCCCTGCCCGTGGCAGGAGGGTTTGAACTAAAGGATATTTAAGGTCCCTTCCCCTCGGTGGACGGGAGGGAAGGAAGACCAGCGGGCAGGACGAGGCGCTTCTTCAGCCAGCGCCGGCGAACAGAGCTCGGGCTGCTGACACGCACCGGGAGCTGGCTGCGTGCCTCTGGCGGCACCAGGACCGGGATCCCCGCCTCCGAGCACACCTGCGGGGCCGCCGGGCGGCTTCGGGGAAGGCCGCGCCACCACCTCTGGGGTCGGGCAGCGGAAACTTTCCCCACACTCCCTCGTAAACACGACCCGGCGCCCTCCCCCGGCAGCTATTTTGGACCGCCGTGATGTCACGGCGAGCAGCACCTCCGCAGCCCCGGGCCCCGCCACCACCGCCCTGCCCGCAGGGAGGAGCGGCCGCAGCCCGCCCTCACCTGCAGGGACGGGGCAGAAAGCAGGGGTGGCCGAGCGGGGCGGAAACGAGCTGTTCCCCTCCTCCCGGCGGCCGGCGAGGGATGCCGGCGAGGGAGCGGGGGCCGCCGGCCTGGCTCCCGGGCGGGGCGGGGCCGGGTAGGGCAGGGCCGCCCCGCCACGTTATTAATAGCCGTGGCCGCGGCGGGCGGAGGGGAGAGGCGTGGGGACCATGCAGGGTAACGGGCAGCAAGCGGCGGCGGCGCGGAAGGGTCACGAAGACCACCTCGCTGGGATAGGGGCGGCTGATGGCGGGCTGCAGGCTGCGGCCGTGCCCATGCTGCCGGCCATGGAGGTGGCCGAGGAGCCGGAGAAAGCTCCGGGTGGCAAGAGCAAGGACCCCAACACCTATAAAGTGCTCTCTCTGGTAAGGGCCGGAGCGCCGTGGGGGCCGGCGGCTTTCCCCGGGGCTCGCCTCGCCGGCGGTGCGTGTGAAGCGGCGCGGCTGCGGGCAGGTGTTTCTCCCCGCGGTGCTGGGAACGGACAAGTCTCTGCCCGGACCGTCGGGGATGGGAGGGGTGCCCGTGGCGGGGCCGTCAGGGTCTCCCGGGGGACTGTCCCACCGGTGTGGAGCGGCCTCGGCAGCAGCGGCTCCCCAGGGCTGCCGGGGCGCGGTGCTGCGGGACGGACCCTCCTTCCATCCGCCGGAGTGCGCTCCGGGTAGAAGCGCGGTGCTTGTGCGTGTTACCGCTGACAGGCGGCAACTTGCCGGGAAGCGGGATTCGTGCTCTTTCAGATGGTTTATTTTGCGGTTTTGACAGCGCTCAGGGCTGAGTCGTCTCGATTCTTTTGTATTGTTAGTGGTTGTCCCATCTGCCACCATATGGTTTTAAATGGTTGGTGTAGAGGTTGCCCCAGGGAAGGCAAAACCAGGATAAAGCAGGAAAATACGGTTGGAAATGCTAAGAAGAGTTCAAGAGCCAGAAGGCCAGAGAAAATATCACAACTTTATTTTCACTGATGTACTGTGGGTTGAAAGTTGGTCTCTAAGTGCTGCTTGGAGACTCTTTCAGCCCTGGCTCAGAGGCCCTGATGGCCAAAGCCATTGTTAGCAGGTAGGTCACTTTCCAATTTTAGCCCTGCTGCTGTATCATAATTATCCTCCCTGTAGAGATGTGAAAATAAGACCGCCTGGAGTTATCATTATGGTGCTAAAGTCATTATCAAGGTGAAAGAACTGCAGCATTCTTGGAAGGAAGCTTCAATGGAGCTGCAGCAGACTTTTATTACATATGTATATATGTATCCATAGGTAGATTTCAGTGCATTAAAGCTTAAGGGTTAAGATGCCTTTCCAAATTTACCTATAGCTTTATAATCTGGTTATTCTTTCAAATGAATTGTCCACCTCATAACCACCATGTTGGTTGTACTTTCTAACATAATGGGTGATGAGTTGCACTTCCAAGTTTGCCAGAACATAAGAAAAATACCAAAATTCATGTTAAGGTCTTTGGTAGTTTCCATGTAGTTTTTTGGCAACTATTCTGATGAAAAGTCCTCTTAAATAAAGGCTTGTAGCTTGTTTTATTACTTTGTTCTGGGGAGGTTAGGTTGTGCCATAAAAGCCACTGCGGTTGGATGGGGAAAACAGCTCTGCTTTTTTCAGGCTTAGAAATAGGTGGTAATAGTGGAAAATAATCATATACTATTAAAAAACTAATGTTGTTGCTCTGAGCTTTTTAGGCACTAGTACAACAAAGTGATTAGAGATACATAGGCTCTTAAAGACTGGAATCGAACACAAGTTAAAATGCTTGCAGGTACTTGCTCTTCTGAAATAAGTCCTTATTTTCCAAACCATATCTGTTCCCTGTGAATTGGCAAAATGTTCATCCTGTGCTGACTGAAATGCCAGGGTGAAATGTACGTCATCTATGCAGATGTAATTTAAAACTTCTACATATAGATGACTATGCTGTATTGGTTTTGGCCATTGCAGGTGGTGAGATAATTTAGAATATTCAGAGAGAACTTGAAAAGCTTTCTAAATACTACAGGTGTTACTGGATTGATTAAAACAAGAATGTATTTAATCTCGGGTTGCCCAAGGAAGTTGTGAATGCTCCATCCCTGCCGGTGTTCAAGGCCAGGTTGGACAGAGCCTTGGGTGACATGGTTTAGTGTGAGGTGTCCCTGCCTACGGCCACACCACCCTGAAAACGCCCGATCTCGTCTGATCTCGGAAGCTAAGCAGGGTCGGGCTCGGTTAGTAGTTGGGTGGGAGACCGCCTGGGAATCCCAGGTGCTGTAGGCTTTCGAGGGGAGCGGCCGCGCCGGGACCGGCGGGCGTGAGGCCGGGAGGCTCCCGGTTACGGCGCCGGCAGCACCAGGCGGCCTGTTCCGTGGTGTCCTCCGGAGAGCTGCACCGGCGTCCCCAGCGGTCCTGCTCAGGTGGAGCTGACGAGGTGGCCGTCAGCCTATGGCAGGGACATGCCCATCTAGTTGGAGCTAGATGATCTTAAGGTCCTTTACAGCCCTAACTAACCTATGATTCTATGATTCTAAGCATCATGTTAGGAAGTGGAAAACTGGAGTTGGAAATGCAAGTTTGTTCTTTCTCACAGGCCAATGCATTGATAATGTCATCCCCATGCAAGAAAGAAGTGAGTAGACTTGCCTGCTTGGTGTTTTGGGTTGGGCAATGTGGAACTATAAAAGTGACTAGACATAGGTAAACTCCCTTTGCCTGCATGTACCCTGGCTATACGCACTGTTACTTCCTTTATTTAGGAAGATTTAAAAAAAAAAAATAAAAAATCTGGCTTCAAGTAAGCTTATGTTGATTTTTTTTTTTTAGAAAAGCTGATGAGTGCATTTCTGGTCATTAACGAATACTTGAATTACTACTTTTTCATTTTTTTGGGAAGCGCAGACTTGTTTGCTTTCTCCTCTTCCTGTTTGTGTATCTACTACCCTGTAGATGCCTGTGCAATTTGTGAACAGAACCTTGACGCTCTCAGCTTACCCAATTACAGAGGAACTGCAGAGTTCCCAGGTACAAAAGGTTGTACCATGTGGACTTTACCCATGGGTTTTATTGGTTGCACTAGAAGCCTGTGTTACCTGGAGGTACTCAGTTAACTGGATGTATGTTGGTTAAAGGAAGATGTAAGTAGATAAGGAAGTGGTATGGAGTCACTTTCACTTCTAGCAGTGCTTGTTGTGGCAGGCATAATTTTAAGTTCAGCTGTAGGTTTTCATACCATGCAGGTTGATCTTCTGTTGTTGCTGCACAGGGAGAATTCCACAAATGGTGGGACAGGCCCACAGTATTTACCAACCCATGGTGCTTCCCTGAGGCAAAGAAATGAAAACATCCAGCTTTAAGCAATCATGAGAGGCAGTGATCCTTTCATGTATTTATGCAGTTTCTGTGCACGCCTTTTCATTTAGTGTCTTACCAATTTTCTGAGCTCGTACCTTTGTCCCTCAAAGCCCAGCAAGCTGTCTGCAGGCTTGTAGTCTTTCCAGGCTCACCAGCTGCTATTGTGTGATGGAGCAGCGTGCTGCGGTCCAAGAGTAGTGTAACTCTTGCTTAGGTTTGAGGCTTTCTGTTCCAGCTTGCCAGTGACTCTCAGGCATTGCATTTTGGTCTGATTCACTCATTCCATTAAAATAAACTTTTCCATGCATTTATAACAGCCGAAGGGAAAAAAGTGACAAAATAGACAAGGTTTCTTTTAAACAGTTTTAGGCTTCCTTTGTCAGAACTGGAAAACTCATTTAAACTAACGCTTTGTTTAGAAATTTTTTTTTAGCACTTTTGCAACTTCGTAATTCCTCATTAAGAAAAAGAAAAATAAAAAAATTCTAGGTAAAGTCTAGAGTGAGAAATGGAAGCATGTTAGCCTCCTCTGAAGAGTAACACAAGCATTTTGGTGTGCATAAAGGTAACAAATTGTGAAGTTTTAAAAAATGTTGTGGGAATACACTGAAAAATATTTTTAAGTCTGAAATTATTTTTTCCTTTTACTTTTTTCATTAAGGCAGTCCAGTTTCTTTTTTTTTAAGACTAGTGTTCAATGCATGTGCCAAGCGCTAAACAGTCTAATGGAATTTTCTTTTATTCAGTTGTCTCTGCAGCTCACTGAGAGGGTAGCTAGAACTTGTATAATAACTGTGAATTAAAACAGTTTTACATAACAAATTAAGACAGTGTAACTCTTTGGCATGTGCTCGTAGAAAACTGCTCTGTTTTAGAACTGGCTGCAAGTGCAGTGAGAAGCAATCCAGGATATGTGGTTGCACTCCTGTAGGTTTGGTTACTTTTTCTTTTGAACGGTTAGTGAGCTCTTCATCAGCCTGAACATCAGACTAAGGTAGTGCATGGGACAGGGCCTCTTAATGACCTGCGATCTGAAAACAGTGAAGGATGCCATGATAAAGATAACATCTTTGGGAGCCACTGTGCTGCTCTTGGTTGCCCTTTTAAAGGTAAGTGTGCTGGGCTGTATCCAAGGGCTGGTAAGGCAAGAAAAGCTTTTGTTTTCCCTATACTCATCACTTGTTTGATTCCACCTGAAATACTGTGTCCAGGCTGAGGCCCTCCAGATCAATTCAACTGTAGCAAGTTCAGCAGGGTGCCACCAAGGTGGTCTGGGGCTGGTGCTCTTCTGGTATGGGTGAGGCACAGGGACCTGGGCTGCTTCGGCCTTTGGGAAGAGGTGGCTTCAGTGAGGAACACCTAACAGCAGCCTTCCCGCACCTCTGAGTTTGTCCTCAGGAAGATGGAACCAGGCTTTAATGTAACCCGTGTAAGGAGAGGAAAGACAATGAGAAGAAAGTGTTTGTGGCCAAACCTTGTGATTTGGATCATGGTTATTCACTTCAGCCAACTTTGACATAGCTATTTTTATGGGTATTGGTCAGTTCTTAAGCACTGGAATCAAGGATGCAGTATTTTGTGCTTGAGTTCGGGAAATCTGGGCACCATATGCAGTCTTTCCTCTAATGTTTTTTGGCCCATTTGAGCCTTTTTTTGTACTGTTTTTGCTGTATGTGCCTTGCCTTTTTTCCGTTTTCAGTAAGTCCTTGCTGAAATGACTTTCCCTGTGAGAGTGCTGGATTGAGCGTAGATAGAACTTGTGTTCCAAGAAACTCCACACAGACTAACAGTAATATTAAAGTGTCTGACTGTTAAGTGATTTGAATTTTTTAGCACTGAACATTCTTTGGTGAAATATGAAGTAGAAAATGACAGTGACAGGATGGCCATAGTTTAAGTAGACTTTGAAGTGCTTTTTGGCTCAGAAATATTAAAGCAGTTCTTGGCCAATCTCCAATATTTTAGTGTTTTGTAAGAAACTCTGTTCCAGTATTTGGAAACAAGGGTGTTTTAAAGCAAGTGTCTTGCCTGTCTTCCCTCAACATTACAGCTCTCCAGCTCCAATGGTGGCTTGTTTTGAATTCTGAAAACCTGGTAAAAACTGGTATTTGACAACAGATTCTTTCGTATTTGCTGTTGGTATTACTTAAATGCATCTAATTACAACACAGTTGTAACTATACATGCATACAATATATTGCTATCCAATTTAATCCATGAAAAGAAAATTTGGGGTTTGGTGAATTTTTTCTGTTTCTCTTCAGTCAACTCATTTTTCAAGGAAGATTTTGCAAATAATTCTTGTTACACAGAGAGAATCCACAATTTCTTTGCTCTTCTTCAGGTGGGTACCTTCATGCTGGGAATTGAAGATAAAAATCATGATCTTGCTCTCGTACAGTAAAAAGCTAAGAAATACTTAGCCATTTTAACTCTGAATGGATGGCAGTGTTAATTTGTGTTCTTGCTTTACTTGCGCTTTACTTCACAGATCTAGTCAGCGTATCCCATCCTAGATGACAGAAGCTGATACGAAGTAAAAAAAATATTATCTGAATAAACACTTGCAGAAATTGAGGCTTTGTCTATTCTTAAAAAATAAAAGGCAAACACAACAAAAAAATTCACTTATATAAAAATCTTTACGGGGGAGAATAGGGACCACTTTCGTTTATAAATGTTCTCAGAACATGTTGACTTTGGGTGCAGCTGTGCTATAGTCAAAGGTGTTATTGATATTTTGCTAAGCACACTTCAGCTCACTTAAGATGGGTAGTTTAAGTATTGCTTTCAGCATAGACAAAACAGTGTGGTGTTTAGGGCAGGCTGCAAGATACTCTTACGTAGCTGAGCTGGAGCCATCTGGGAAGGTTATGGTCACCCCTGGGAGTGCAGTCTGCGAATGTTTCTGGCTTCCTGGAGTCCAGCTGGAGGGCAAAGCTTAGAACAGGCTGAAGTACACCCAGCTGTGTGACTTGTGTGCTTCTGTCAACACTGCTGTCTGGCTGTCTGAAAACATCCACATATGTGTCTAGGAATTTAAGTGTAGACTACCTGCTGGTGGGTTAGGCTGTAGTGTGCTGGGATCAGCCATTTGGTCCATTCAGGCAAAACAAATGAGCAATAGGGGCTGTGATAAGGATAAATGTGTGTCTGAGTCTCTGAGCTCAGAGCTTCCTGCTCAGAGCATTCAGAGCTCTGACTCTATCTATGTCTCAAGGTTTCTCTAATTTTGCTGTAATAGCCTATATCTACCTGTCAGGTACTAGATAAGGGAAGGTCCTACTGAAAGAGAAGGTAAAACCGTATAGGTATGATAACAAGGCAGATGCAGGCAGTGGCCTCATTGAAAAGGGGCATTCTCACCATACCTCACATGAGCAAGGTGAGCAAAGCAAGCCTGGGGACACTAACCAGATTCAGCCAATAGTCTAGATTGCCAGATGTCTACATAGTGATGAGGCAGGTCCAAGGTCAAGGAAGGAAGTAGTGTCTAAGTTGGGGTCAGGGTAGATAGAGTGCTTGACCAGGATGGACATGACTGAAGTGTGGCTTTAATTCAGGCAGGGGACAGAGGCAAGAGCTGGCTAAAACAAGGTGAGGAGTGACTGCTGAAGCTTATTCTAGCTTTTTGTTGAAGAGCTGTCTCAGGGCTGGTTGAGGTTTTGCAAACGGTGCTTTCAGGGGCTGAAACATTGGAGAACTGGCAGCCAAACTCCTGGGATGTGGGAGTGTGCTCTTGGTCTACGCACTACCTGCAAGGCACTCTGATACTAAAAATAATAAGGAAGACATTAATAGTTTAAATGGATAGACCTTCTGTAGAGGCAATAATTAACTTGAATTTGGAACAGCTTAGTTACTGTGCTAAAACTTCATTTCAGGCAAGGTCAAAGGTACAAAAATTATGCAAGGCTTCCTTCCAACTCCTGCTCTTTGAAGTTTTTTCTTTAGCATTCTAATATCAGTAGAAATACACAAGGAGTGAACTGTTCTGATTTGGTTTACTATGGAAGCTGTGTTTCTGTTACTTTTGGCTGAAAGGAGGAGTGGAGAAGATAAAAGGCTTTGAAAACACGAAAGGTATGAAAAGTTTCTCACCTTGGATATAGTATAAGAAATTAATATATTGGCAAACATCACTGACCATATGCTCTGGGCAGTGGATAAACACTTGTTTTAAAGAATGTTCTATCTGGCAGAATTTGTCAATCACAGTAGTGTCCTGTTTGGATGAAACAGTAGTATGTATGATTTTCAGAGAAGCTATTTTATAATTATCAGTATTGGAATGGTATTTTGACAATAGGACAGGAAATATATAAAAAAAAATGTAAAATGTACTGTCTGCACTGAAAAGCAAAAATACTTTTCTGCACAGCTGTTGTACAGGTCAGCTGTATAAAAAGTTTCCTTTAAGGGTATTTATAAGACAGCAGTGGATTTTATTGTAAGTGGGATGTGGTGGGGGGTGAAGGAAAGCAGTGTAAGTAAGGAATTCTGACAAATAGGCTGTTGTTTAACTGTTCAACACTGACTAAGCTAGCTAAGGAGAAAAGGGAAGTAATGAGAAGATAGAATATTTGCATTTCCAAAGAAACTCAGGTGCGTGTGAACCTTGTCTGCATTCGGCTGTGTAATGGCTTGTAGGTAAATCAAGCCATATAAATGCCTTCTAATATGTGGTAGTATTTGGGTACCAGTTTGTGTTGAAGGTTTTTTGTTTGTTATTCTACAAACAACAAACAAAGTATAGTGTTGTTATAGCTGCTTGCATTAAAGTCAATAATCAAACCCAGCCATTTATCTTCCATTGAGTTTTTTATCTCCAGCATCATCAGGTGAGCCAGTTCTTTAGTCCTCTTCTGGCTGCAATAAGTTTCCATGTTGTGAGGTATCAAAATTTGATAGTCTGCCTTTTGTTTCTTAAGGGGCTATATTCAAAGGGTGCAGTGGTAAATAATGGTCTCTCTGTTAGCCCTGGCGTTCATTTTTGGAAAATGGCCAAAGGATTCAGGGCTAAGGATGTGCCTGTGATTGATATCTGTGTGCTTAGTGAAGACCCATAGCGAATAGCTTTGAAACCTTATTTGCCCCATCTTTTTCTCTTACTGCTTTGTGGTTCTGCCATTTCTGACACTCCTTACATTCTTTTTACATTCATTTTACAGGATTTCTTCACTTGCTTTTTGAGGTTGCTGCGTCTTCCTGCTCAGCCTAATGTTGCTGTCATGGTGGCAGAAGCAATAGCATCTGCTAGGGAAAGATGGAGGTGAATATAGGTTTCCTTGGTATGTTTGGTGGCATTATCAGTACTCAGAAGCAGCAGCCCCCTTTTTACACTGTTCTTGTAACTGTCATGACAGTATTATAGATTAGAACAGCTTTAGCTTTATTCTTGAAAAGGGATTTTTGGAATAGGAAGTTCTGTTTATGGACTGTCGTGCTGAATAAAAGAATTGTATTTACAAGTATAGTATTTACACTTTTCCTCATAAATGAAGATCAGTTTTCAGTCCTGAAAAACACCCCTACTTGCTGATTAGTCTGCTCTGCTGAATAAAATAGTGCTTGCAAGTACAATATTTACACTTTCTTATAAATCAAGATCAGCTTTTAGTCCTGAAAAAAGAACAAACCCTACCTCTGATGAAATAATAGAGTCAGCTGCTATCTATTTTCTGGGAATTTATCCAGAAGTTATTTCCTTTTCTTTTTGTCGGGTGTATAGTTGCACTTTAGTTTGCCTCTAAATTCTCCCATGATATAAAATGCATTGAAAAACAGAACAGCTAGGTGTGCTTTGAGTAGAACTGATGTGTTAATACCTTCCAGGAGAATATGTACCTATGCAGCTGGACAAGTAACAAATAAGAAAAATATTTTGGATCCTAGCTGACAGGTGCTAACTCTTTCCTATCTTTCTGTCTCTTGTTAAAACCAGATGCTTGAATAGTTCTGGAAGGTATTTAGAGAGCTATAGTATGATAATTGCCTGCTGAATGAGCAGTTATCATTCTTTGGTAAGCTCTCCATGATGGTTTTTCATAATACTTTACAGTCGCTTAAGCTACCTTTAAACTGTTTTTGTCCTTTGAATGACCTTAGGCTGCAATAGTATGTTTAACAGTCTTGAGAACATTCAATAAAAACAATGAGAGTAGACCTGCTGTGTGCTGCTTTGTGAAGAAAAAGCAATAATCCCTATGCATTTTTATAGCTAATGTTTTTAGCTCTGTGAAGGTTTTGGGTGTAAGCTCCAGCTTTTCCATTCACTGACTTCAGGATCATTCAGTCACCTTCAGTGTTTCAGGACAGCCGGGACCTGAGAGCCTCAGCAGCTCTCCTCCTGCTGCTGGACTCTAGGTGTGGAATGTGGGTCAACATAAGTAAGTCTTTGAAGAGCATAAAAATATTTACAAATGTGGAAAGAAGAGATGGGTGGTGCAAGAAGGAGGTGGAATGCTTGTTACAGTTGCCGATAACTTGTTATTTTAGGTGATCTATTTAGGTATGTAGCTGTGCTGGTGAGTGAAAGTATCCATCTCCTTTCAGTTTAGTAAATGTTATTAAGAATCCCCTGCTTTTGAATAAAACTGAGCTTTTAGGTGCTTATACCTGTTTAAAAATAACTTTTACAAGCATAAGTGAGTGTTCCACTGCCCCTGGCAAGTGTAGGTATTTATTTTTTTTCCTCTGTACAGTATGCTTTCTGCGTTATTAGCAATGCCCTTTTAAAGACTGAAGGTGACTCGCTTGTCACTTGAAATTCATTATTTATTACTGTGTTCTTTACACTTTTGCAGATGAAATTCTTTCTCAAAGATATTTCAGTGTAAAGGTCCAGGTCATTAGTCATCTATTCTAGGCGCACAGAGCAGTGAAAACATAGCATGCTCTTCACAGATCCCAGTGGTTTTGGAAAATTCCATGGGTTTTTGTAATACTGGCATTAGAGATCCAGTCTAGACATTCTCCTTTCATGGATAGACATGACACAACTGTGGGAGTCAATCATGGAGTTTAGAATGGAAAACCACTACTTTGCATTTCTTGCCTTGCTAATTGTGTTTGTTAACTAAAGTGCCTTAATTCTTGGAGTGACAAGGTTTGTTGGCCATGGAACACCAGGGATGAAGAAAGGAAGACAAGAAGCAACAAAGTACATGGTAGGCAAAGAGTGAGTAAAATGGAAGAAACTTAGTGCAGAATTATTATTCCTTAAAAGAAATATCAATGCATTCTTCTCAAATTCTGCATAGAAAATGCAGAATAAAGGAGTAGAGGGGAAGCAGGACAGAGCTGGGGAGGATTAAAGAGACAGGGATGGTAGTATTGACTATGTAATGGAAGGAAGAGTAAAATACAGCTGCAAAGGATAGGTCACAGTAGCTAAGGCTGGTGAGAGCTTTCTTCATATGTCACCAAGACCTGCACAGTTGACCAGTCCCTGGGATCTGGTGTCTGCAGCCTGCATACTTACTGGCTTTGTGGTCCTTCCACTAGCTCCCCAAAATCGCTGCTGAGAAATTCTCTTTGCTGCAGTTCTAGAGATGAATGACGGAAATAATTCTGTTCTCTAACCATGTTATCATATTTCCATCTGCCCAGCTCAAAATTAAAGGCTTTTGAAATGTTTTCAGGATTGCAGTTCTCCAGACGCTCAACCACCTATTCCCAACCACTATAATGTTTACAAAGCAAAGCTTTTATTGCTTCCTCCCACGTAAAGGAAGCAGTGATGGGACAGAGATTCATCCCTAGATGTCAATGTGTTTTGATTACAAAACAAACTTTCTAAAAAATATTTTAAAACAAAAAAGGACACTTTCTTCTCTGCAGTTGTTACTATGTTGATTTAAAAGCTTTTCTCAGATACTATGTTAAAACCAAATCTGACATTTTGTCCTAGAAATGTCTCAAGTTACAGGACAAAAAGTTCATGTACTACTTTTGTGTATAACAAGGCCAGGTTCTTTTATTTGCCTTTCTACTAAGTGTTGGATTCACATATTCATTCTTAATTGTGCCTTTTCTCAATTCTTGCTTTCTCTTTTGAGGGGAAGAATTTTGGAGAGGGGAGAGAGAGAACTGATGAGATTTTCTCCTTTTGTTTAAAAAGACAGACTAAAGCTTGAAGGCAGGCATTAAATTGACAGTGTGGTACTAACTAGAGATCAGATTCTGGTGCTTGCTGCAGGATGCTTCAGGGTTCTAATGAGGTTCTTGATGGTAAACCTTAAACTACATGTGCAGCTACTTGTTTCTATATAGATTAAAAAAGCCCGTAGAATCTTTACATAGCAGGCTGCAGCATCCCAAACCTGAGCTACCTGTGTGTGAAATAGTTTAGGAGATATTGGTAACCTGCCTTCTGCAGCAGAGCCCCATCTACCAAGAAGCAAAGTAAATGAGTCCGCATTTGGGCTGCAGTAGTGAGATGAATTTCTGTACTTGGGCAATCTTTAAAGCTAGCACAAATATTCCTTGTCTTCTGCAGAACTGATAATCTCAGAGCCTTTCCACCAACAATAGGTCAGCTACTAGTGTAACACCTCTTGCTGTGCCCAGGCAGGATGACTGCTGCTGTTGGCCAGTATTAGTTGCTCCACATTGTTCCAGCTGAATGTTTGTGCCATTTGCATCAGTAATATCATCATGACTGAAGTAATTCAGGATCAAGATAAAGCTTTGATTCAAAACCTTATACTATGCAATTGCAGCTTAATGTTTAGTCCACTAGATTGGAGTTGGCTGTGCCAGAACACTATCAAAAGCTTTACCTCTAAGCTAGCCATTTTTGTGAAGCTTCTTTATTAAGCATTGAAGAAAGAAATTAAAGAGTCAATAGAAGTTCTGAGATCTTCATTATTATACATGGACATAATATACCAGGTAAGGACCTGAACCATGTTTTCTGTTGTGTATATACAAGAAATTTGAGAGCAGAACTGGTTTGTAGTAGAGATGTGGAGACCATTCTTGTAGTATGCTTGGAGTATGCTGTTGTCTGTGACTCTATGAGGATTCCAGAGTATGTATTGCAGGAAGCAAGTTGCACTAATGCATCAAGTAGCATGACTGTTTTGTAGTGTTTCCTAGCCAAAAGAAATATGGTTCAGTGAACATAATCCTTTCATGTTTTCGCTTGTTTAAATAAATTATGTTCATAGAAGTGTAAAACTGAAAATCTGGAATACAATACACAACCTTGATTTTATAACATTTGATGCCAAAATACCATGAATTATTTGTGAACTTCAGTGAGGGTACACTAATTTTAATTGGGAAGTATTATAACACTACCAGTTTGGGGTGGCCTTTATTTAGATTTTTATTTTTGCTTTTTTATATTTTTAGTAATTTAGTGTCACAATTAAATTCCTGTTTTAAATGTGAATTACCTACACTGAAACTCCATAAGGGAATACTAATAGTTTATTTAGCGGCACTGCAATGTGTTTTTATTACAAGGATGCCTTAAGTGGTGTAAGTGTCATAAGTCATGTAGCTGTTTGAACGTATGGGAATAAAGCTCTTGCAGGGAGAGTAGGTTTGGGTTTTGTTTAAAAGCACATTTGTGGTTACATGTCAGAGGATGTTCTACTCCTTGATCTTAGTAGCAGAGCCTGGTGGGAGTTGAGAAACAATATATTGTCACCCTGAAATAGAATGTTCTCAAGTTGGCTTTTTAAAAACAAATGAATCAATTTGTAATTTTCAAATAATTATGAATAAGCTAAAAGGACAATTTTACAAAAACAACAGGTTTTGCTCTCTCCACTGATTTTGCTGGGCTTTGATATCTTGCATTGGATGTGCCACCTACCTAGCTGTGCATGTGCCCTTATCTAGGTGATATTTCATATGGAAGGTTCCAGGGTCCAGAATGATTTATGTAGAAGATAATACTGTCGATACTGACTTAACAGTTAGTACGCTGCCTTTTTTCTTTTTCTTTTTTTCTTCTTTAATTTCTTTTTTTAAAAAAATACATAGATGTCCAGTTGTGTTCATTCTTGACAGCCGGGTTAATGGAGACTTGCACCTTTCTTTCTATTAGTTGTATTGTATCTGGGTGCATTGATAATGCCAGGGTTTTGGTTTTGGGTTTGGTTTCTTTTTCCTTATTTTTTTAATTATTTTCTTTCTTTCCCTATCAATTCAAAGATAGATTTGAATTCAAAAAGTACTTATTTCTCTTCTAGACATTGTGTTGAATAATCTAAAATTCTGGACTTGCCTGGTTCAGAATTCTAAGCCATGGTTTCATCAGATTGAGTCTATAGTTCACTTTCCTTGTGAATGTTATATATGTAATATTTTTGTTATTGATTAATATTTCTGATAATGTTTCATACTTCAATAGTCACACCAGCCATCCTCAGGGTACTCAGTTCCCTGAGTTGGATGGCAGAGATGGGGAGCTGATTGAAGTCCCAATAATTCAGGAAGAAATAGTTAGTGTCCTCCTGTTCCACTTAGACATATGCAAGACTGTGGGACTGGATGGGTTACATCCAAGAGTACTGAAGGAGCTGGCAGAGGAGCTTGCTAAGCCACTCTCCATCATTTATCAGTGGTCCTGGTCTAGTGGGCAGGTCCCAGAAGATTGGAGGTTGGCCAACGTGATGCCTCTCTACAAAAAGGGCAGGAAGGATGACCCTGGGAACTACAGGCCTGTCAGCCCGACCTCAGTGCCAGGGAAGGTCATGGAGCAGATGATCCTAACTGGGATCATAAAGCATGTGTGGGAAAATGGAGGGATCAGGCCCAGTCAACATGGGTTCATGAAGGGCAGGTCTTGCTTGACCAACCTGATCTCCTTCTATGATAAGGTGACCCACCTGGTTGATGAGTGAAAGGCTGTGGACACTGTTTATTTGGAATTAAGTAAGATATTAGACACTGTCTCCCACAGCATTCTCCTGGACAAATTGGCTGCTTGTGATCTGGATAGGTGTATTCTTCACTGGTTTGGAAACAGGCTGGCTGGCAGAGCCTGAAGAGTGGTGGTAAATGGTACCACATCTAGTTGGTGGCTGGTCACTAGTGGTGTCCCTTAGGGCTCTGTGTTAGGGCCAGTGTTGTTTAACATCTTCATTGATGATCTCGATGAGGGGATTGAGTGCACCCTCAGTAAGTTTGTGAATGATACCAAGTTGTCTGGGAGTGTTGATCTGCTGGAAGGTAGGAAGGCTCTGCAAAGGGATCTGGGCAGGCTGGATCTATGGGCTGTCGTTAGTGGTATGAGGTTCAACAACGCAAACTGCCAGGTCCTGCATTTGGGCCACAACAACCCCATGCAACAATACAGGCTTGGGGAAGAGTGACTGGAAAGCAGTTTGGTAGAAAAGGACCTGGGGGTGCTGATTGATGGCTGCTGAACATGAGCCACCTTGTGCCTAGGCAGCCAAGAAGGCCAACAGCATCCTGGCCTGTATCAGAAATAGTGTGGCCAGCAGGGCCAGGGCAGTGATCATTCACCTGTACCTGGCACTGGTGACACTGCACCTCAAGTCCTGTGTTCAGTTCTGAGCACCTCACTACAAGAGAGACATTGAGGTGCTGGAGTGGATCCAGAAGAGGTGAAGGTCTGGAGAATAAGTCTTATGAGGAATGGCTGAGAGACTTGTGGCTGTTTAGTCTGAAGAAGAGAAGGCTCAGGGGGGACCTTGTCACTCTCTACAACTACCTGAAAGGAGATTATAGTGAGGTGGGGGTCGGTTTCTTCTCCCATGTAACAAATGACAGGACAAGAGGAAATGGCCTCAAGCTGCACCAGGGAAGGTTTAGATTGGATGTGAAGAAAAATGTCTTCACTGAACGGGTTGTCAAGCATTGGAACAGGCTGCCCAGTGAAGTGGTGGGATCACCATCCCTGAAATGTTCAAAAACCATGTAAACGAGGCCCTCAGTAACATGATTTAATGGTGGTCTTGGCAGTCCTGGGGTAATGGTTCGACTTCATGATATTAAAGGTCTTTTCCATCCCATTTGATTGTATAATTCTATAACTGGCACTTCACAAATCCAGAATATCTAAATTTCAATGCTACACATTCCAGAAATGGCTTTCTTGCTGTCTTTATTAGCTGCTTAGTGAACAAAACTGTACAGCGAACTGTTTGTTGAAACCAAGACAAATAGTTTTTATTTACTGAAGTGCTCACAGTCTTTAAGCTTGAGAAATAATTGGGCGTATTTTAAATGGGATGGTTTTTTTGCCAGATCACAACATGATTCAGGCATCATATTCACAACTCAGCAGCTTTTTCTGATGGGGAGGAGGAATAAATGGAGAGACCTTGTGTAGGCATGTACATAAAGTCATTGAAGTATTGCTTGAAAGCAAGTTTTCCTCAGAAAACAATGACTGGAAAGGCAGTATGTACATTCTCTTGTACCCATATCTTCCCAAATACTTCTGAATAAGAAAGTCTGCATTATTACAGTGCCTTCTCTTTCAGATCTTTTGGCAAAGTACAGTATTATGTTCTAATAGAATATCAACTGCATTGTTGGCTTTCCTGGACTCTTTAATTACTCTATATGCGTTGGTAGTATGTGCACTTTTCCTAAAGAGTTTATGGGCCAATTCCAGTATGTAAGAGGTTAAAAGGAATCTTTCCCTGTGTTTGAGTAGGCATTAGATCTTGCCATAAAATGATGGGCAAGGACAGTATGGTGCTTGTTTGGTAACACTAATGCATTCAGAATCCAAAATAAACATGACCATAGTTTCTGGTCAGTGTCAGACTAATGTGACATCCCACAGTTGCTTACCATAGTATGGACCGAACATCTAGTATGAACTGGATACTAGGAAGTGGGAAAAAGTTTTCTTGACTAAGAAAATTGTAGGTATCACTTAAGGGCTATGTCTTCTGTAGCTTGTGGTCAACGGCAAAGCTTCACCTTCTTGGAACAACCTGGGAGGAAGGAAGAAGTGGAGCAAGGAAAATTTTCTATAAAATGATGTATGTGTAGGAATAAGCACCTTAATTTTTACTCATGGGAAACAAAACATCATCATGTCTACATTAAGTAACTTTGTAAAAAATTAAACACACAGGCCCAGTCCTGGGAGTATCAATGTTTGTGCACCAGTAATTAATTGCAAACAATGTAATTACTTGTGTGAGTGAAATGCTTGTAAAAGCAGTGAAATTGGCCACCTAATCTGCATGTTTATCAATTTGGGTACATTTATGTAGCATCCTAGAGAAAGTGAGGGCTTTCAAAAGCATTCAATGGTCACTTAGGATTATTTTGTTTTCTTTTCTCTTCCACAGGTACTCTGTGTCTGCATGTTAACGACAATCCTAGGATGTATATTTGGCCTGAAACCTAGCTGCTCAAAAGATGGTAACTAATATGCCTTTTATGTAGTAATATTTCTAAGCAATTCCTTTTTGGTTTCTTTTTTGTTCGGTGGGTTTTGGTTGTTTTGTGGTGTTTTGGTTTTTTTTTGGGGGGGGGTTGTTTTTTTCAGGTTGGTGGTTTTTTTTTTTGGTGGGTTGTGGGTTTTGGGTTTTTTTTGGTGGTTTTTTTTTTTTTTGTTTGTTTGTTTTTGTCTTTTTGTAAATCTTGATATCATCAGAATGCCACCCTTTCTTGCTTCGGGAAGAGGATGGCATGCATTGCTGGAAGCAGTTTCAGTTAGAGGGAAAAGAAAATACCAGGAAATAAACCTCAGGTGTACTCAGTACTTGTGTGTACTCACTTGAGAAGTAAACTGGCACTCTGTGTCTGGTCTGGCAGCTTCCATGTATCCCAACTGTCACTGTGATGATGTCACATGGCTGTTTTTTCTCAGTTCACCCTAAAAAAAAAAAAAAAAAAAAGACCCAAAAAAAAAACCCCCGAAAACCCCAACCAACAACTTCTATTTCGTGTTGTCCTGGAACATTTGTTTTTCATCTTTTCCAGTCAATTATGGGGAAAATAAGTTAGGTTTTTTTCTTTTTTTACTGGTTAAAATTGTAGTCTGAAAATGTTCCTTGTGGAATTCCTCTGGCTGTTTTCTGTCCTGAAAAATATGTGCTTTTTTTCATTGATGAAGTTTCTTCAGGTGGAAGGCTACAAAAGATTTTAAGGGATCAAGCTTCTCTTTGGGAACAGCTGTCTAGAATAATTTCAAAGTTGTTTAACAAATAGTCCTACATTGATTTTTAACTAAAATTCAAGTTATTAATTTCCCACTACAACTTGTTTTAGGTGTTTTTTCTCATTTTATTATAGCTTTGAAATACTGGCTCATTATTATCTCATTTTTCTAATATCACACACTTCAAGTTTATCTCCTATGTCTGGTTTGGAATGGCTCTTCCTGTGCCTTGAGATAGTACCTTAATTATTGTATAGTGGGATGCAGAACTGGGGCTCTTTCAGTTCCTCGGATTTGTATGAGGATAGTCATTCACACAGGGCATGAGCATGCGGGAGTTGCAAGCATAGCTAATGCCGTCTAGATTCTAATTAATCTTTATTTATAGAAAGTGGAACATTTGTCAGACATGAAAATGAAGATCAGTGTTCTCTGCAAAGCCATTTTACTATTTAGGGCAACCTTATTGAAAACCTAGGTTTAAATTTCCTCTGACAGATCTTCCATATTCTGAATGACAGTACTTGTATTTTTCTGGTGATACAGAAAGGCAGGGACAGTTGCAAATCGAATTGTAGTCTTTTGTTTCACTTGTTCTTCCAATAATGAAATGCCATGTTCCTGCTAAAACAGAACAGAACCCTTTGTTCAACATGATGAAAAAATATTTTTGTTGAGTAAGAAGAGAAACTGAAGGCTAAACTTTTCCTTTGGCTGTTACTGTGTTTTGCAGCCATCCTGTAAGTTGTGTGGAATGACTATGTGTGTCACTCCACATGCTGACTGTATTAATTTCTTTTTGCATGTTGACTGATGTGGGCTCAGCCACTGACATCTAACACTATCCAATATTACAGTGAAAACCTGCAAAGGTCGTTGCTTTGAAAGGACCTTTGGAAGCTGCCGTTGTGATAGAGATTGTGTCAAGCTTGGAAACTGCTGCTTAGATTACCAGGAGGCATGTATACAACCAGGTAAGGATGGAGAAAAGTTGTGGGGGCGAACTCTCCTGTTCTGTGATGTGGCACAGCTCTGTGTATGTGAGTATTGTTGTGGTCCAGTGGCTGTAATCCCTGGCTACTTTCAGGTGGGCTGTGAATGCAAAGGGTAGCTGCTGAACAGTGGGGTGTTTCTGGCACCAGTGGTCTTCCCCTCCTTGTGATCCCTCCACTGCAACCACAGATGGAGTTGCAGTGGTGATGGTGGTGCTGGGGACTCCTATGGAAACATCAGGGCTCTGGTGCAGCTGTTGTACACAAACAAAGCTTGTATTTCACCCAGCTGGACTACACAGGAGCTGACATAGCCAGTCGGCTGGCTTTCCTATAGCTCCTGTCGGGGGAGAGTCTGTGAGGGACTCTGCTGCTGCTCTCCCCCTTGGAAAGAGGAGGAACAACTGTAACTTGAGGTCTCAGCCGGCTTTTTGTTCTCTGTCCGGGGGTGAGAGAACAGTGACCTGCGTTGTCCCTGGCATTGGGGACAACTCCTACATTCTCGAGCAAGCCAGGAATAGAAGTGCATTCTGCATATTGTATCTTTCTGTCATTGCCTGTGTGAAAAAGGGAAAGGGCAGAGCAGCTCTGTGAAAGCTGCCACCTTTTTTTACCCAGCTAGTCAGTCCTTCTGCACTGTTACTCTCCAGCTTGAGTGTGAAGCAAAGGTCATGTGCTGGCCTCTGGGACAGGGCGGGATGACAAAACAGGTTCCACTAGTGGAGAGTGGCTGTGAAGTGAGAAGCAGTTCTCATGCTTTGCCAGAAAGCAAAGGTCAGATAGGCAAAGGTGTGAAAAGTACCGTGGAGATATTTTGACAGGGAAAAGTGTTAGTGCGGGTCGTAACGCTAAGGACAGAACCTGACTGTTTTTTTCTATTTTAGTTTTGCCTTAGTGCTTCATATGCAGCATTCTTTTCAGCATTCTTCTCGCTCCTCTTTATGTGTATTTGTAAAATTTATCAGTGTATTCTCACCCTGAATTTAAAAATTCCACTGTTAACTTTTAAAACCAAATAATGAAACTAGGCTTAGATCCCCTATACAACTGACTGTTATTGAAAGATCTTCTAATTTCTGTAAAGCTTTTTGTTTATAGAATAGTTGCATAGGATTTACTCTCCACTTTATTTTATTACACCACTCTCAACTTAAAGAATTCTTTAAAAACAAACTGGAGAGTCTGTCTTAGCACTAAGAATGGGAATTTATTGTGTGGTCGTTGGTTGTGTGGGGGTTTTTTTTGTTTGTTTGGTTGGTTTTTTTAATTAGTCTTAACATCAGTGGAGAATCAAATTCTAATTTCCAGATAGTGTCATATAACTAGAACCATAATAGATTCTTCTCTCTCTCTCAGAAGTAAAAATTTACTGACACTGATGGAGTTACTGAAGTTCAGTATTGCTGAAAGTGACATTAACCTCCTGGGAATACTTTCCAGGATTTCTAATTGCTAATAGATTATGAAAATCACTGACCCTCCTCTATTCAAACATTTATATTTGGATTCCATGTCTCCAAGACCTTCACTTAAGCTTTCACTCAGCTGGTAAATCCATTCATGTTTATCCTCATTGACTGCAAAGTCTCTACATGTCTTTACAACTGATAACAAAACTATTATCTTCAAAATATACTATGTATTGGAATATTCTGTTCAGAAAAATCAACATGTATCAGGAAAAAAGTCTCAACTAAAAGCAGCAACGAAGCTGAAGTCAGTAGGTGTTCCTGTGAGCTTATGTATATAGTCTCAAATAATGGCAGAGTGATGCTTATGCGTAAGGTGCTGAAAAAAGTTGGAGTGCCAGATGGTGACTGGTAAAAAAAATATTGCAAGTGCAATGTCAGTGCAAGTCAGAATACTGCTGCTCAGTATTTTCTGGGCATTCCAAATCCAGTCTCAAGTTTGGCTTTTATCTGGAGGAGTTTTTATGGGAGTGTCTTTGTAGTGTGCATTTGCCAAATTAAACCCATATAAATGACCATATTTAAAAGGATTCTTTCTGATCTGTGGTATTGATAACCATGTGCTGCATAATTGTATTCAGATGGCTATGCACTTGGGTTATTTAGCCAGGGTGTTGGACTAGACCTTTGAAGGTCCTTTCCAACCCAAATTATTCTAGGATTCTTTTTTCCAAAGTGCCAAAACTTGCAATATTATCCATGCATGAGATACCTCAGGATTGTTTTTCAGTAAGTACACATTTGAGATGGACCTTAACATTTAGTTAATGATTTCTGCACTTACACTGGTATTAATCATTGTGCTGTCCTTCTCTCTCATCTGTTTTTTTTTAGCCCATATATGGACCTGCAATAAATTCAGGTGCGGAGAGAAGAGGCGGCCGGAATATCGTTGTTCCTGTTCAGATGATTGTGTGGAAAATAAAGATTGCTGTGTCAATTATCATGCTGTTTGTAAAGGTAAATATCCTCAACAAGTTCCTACAGTCTCTCATATACATACCCGTATTTGTATGAAAGGAGCAAGGACATAATACAACTTCAAAAGCATCCAGTAAAATGAAAAAAACCTTGCATTTATTAATGAGAATGTACTGTCTTAAATAAATCACACTCCTTTGTTTTAAGGAGAGGCAAGCTGGGTTGAAGAAGAGTGTGAGGACATTACCGAACCTCAGTGTCCAAAAGGGTGAGGATATTGCATATTTGCATAGCTCTGCTCTTTGCTTACGTTTCACTTTTGAGATTGTTTTTCCCTAATGTGCCTTCCCAGGACCTGCTTGCCTTTCTTATCACAGTAAGAGCAGCTGCCAGACAAACGACACTTGTTGAGCCAGCATTTGGTAGCACTCACTAACAGATCAGGTTGCTCCATCTCAGCAGCACTCCTGTATCCCAGCCCTCGCTTGACTTGCAAGACATGCCTGTTCCTGAACCCTGCTGTGTCTCACAGTTGCGTGTGCTCTGCGCAGCTCTGTCTTGTGCCAGCCTCATTATTGTCCTACATGTGCTCCAATACCTCCTCTCCCAAATATTATGGGACTCAACCAGCAATCTCAGGCTTCTAAGACTGCTTCCCTCCCAGTTGCTTCTGAAGACCTTTCCTTGCCTGTTCCTGCCCCAGAGCTGCAAACAGTGGGCAGATCACTGTCTCAGTTTCACTGGCAGTATTTGTAAGCTGCTTGAACTACTTTCTTTTAAAAGGTGTAAAATGCCATGGGATCCTTGTATTCTCTGGCTCAGCTCCAAATTGGGCCTACTTCTGCAAGTTATGTATACACTGCGTGAGGAATGACTCACATAGATAATGGCATCAGCTCTCAGGCTCAAATAGAACAGCAAAGCTCCCAGCCAGGAAAAAAGCCTGCATTTCTTGTACTGTTTTTGCTATGAGATCTTTAACTTTAAAGCTGAAGTTGACTGCAAGCTATGATTTTTATGTGTAAGTTCTATTAATAGAAGTGACTCTTGATTGCAAATGTTCCACTGGAAAATAGCTTGTAGATACATTGTGGGCACGAGTTGAATTCAGTTATGTTCATGTCTGAGAAGTGTCGAAAAAAATCAAAACTATTTTCATTTTGATGATTTTGAAATTATGGTGTGCTGTGGATATTTCCAGTAAAGAAAAACATTTTAGTCTGTTCTTATAACATTACTTTTTTTTTTTACTGAATATATTTAAATCATTCTATATTTATTCATTGGAGTTATAATACTGTCAAACAAAATACATTTCCTTTTTGGAATATTTTTATACCAAATGAGTACTCCTCATTCTGATTCAGAGCAATAATGCTGACACTCTGGAACTTTCATCAAGACAGAAACTGGAGCTTCTGTGCAGCTTGGAGTCCAAGTACCCAATAAGTCCCCATGTAGGAGGGAGGTAGCCAGGTGGTTCTGGAAGCTTTTGTCATTAGCTCCTGTTCTGGGGTCAGGGACCATTCAGGACTGTGTGCTGGGAGCTGGCTCTAGGATGCTGATATCACTAGAGCAGAAGTGTTACTCCCAAGGGGTGGGTAAACAAGCAAGAGCCTTGTGCAGATCCACAAAGTTAATAGTGTGAATGCCATAGAGCAACTCCTGTTGGTTAACTTGTTTTTTAGGGTTTATTGTTTGTTATTTCTGTTCAGCCCATGAAATGGATACATAGTTACTCTACTAAAATTGTTTTAATCCTGGCAAAACCGGAAGTGTTGCAATAAAACCCAATCCAGGGAAGGGCGATGTGTGGTTAAAGTTGGTCAGTGTTGGCCAAAGGCTCATCTCGGACTCCTAGCACACAAGCTTCTCCCAAAACTAACAACTCTGTAAACAATCTACTTCTTCCTACGGTGGGGTGGGCAGGAGTGCAGGTGACTAACACAGTGCTCATTTTCAGGCCTCAGGATAGCAATTCTGACTCTGTATGTACTAATACAGCATGTTTTGTGGGTTCAAATTGCCGGTTTGTTCCATTTTGGTTTTAGTTGCATTTGCTGTTGTGGTGCAGAAGAGACAAAAGACAATGCAGTGTTCATTGAGGTGCTTAATCTGGGGAAGCCCAATGATTCCAATGAGACTGATCAAATGCTTAAAATGAAGTACACACCTAAGTCTTTCCAAGACTAGGTTCTATGTTGTTAAATAGGATTATACAGTTAATGGGCTAGAAGACTTCAGGAGTGATCTAGTTCCTCCACTGTTCTAGGAGTGAAATAATACTATGAGAATTCAAACCTACTTTGGCAGTTTATCCTAATGCTTAACTAGATGGTTTTCCTCAGGTCTGATTATGGTTTTTTGTACTTTAAGCCTATTACTATTTATTCTGTGTTCACTAAGCTGAAAGAGCAGCTGATTCCTTTTCTCTTTGCAGATCTCTCCTGTATATTTGAAGATTGCTATTATGCCTTCTGTTGATGCATTACGTACATTTGCCAGAAAAGAAAGCTTTACGGTTTTATATAGGCAGTAGTGCTTGGAACAGGAAGTTTTGTGTAGTATGTTTAGCTTTTCAAGGGGACTTTCTTTTGTTTCTTTCTTCTATTTCTTTTTTTTTCCCTTTAATTGTGGTTTAACTTTGTGGTGATGCAGGTCAGCTTGGCAGTGTGGTCTGCAGTTCTGGGCTCTTGATCATCCAGGCTGGTGAACCTGCTAGACCACAGCAAGCCTGTGTTGCCTGCATTTTGTTTCCATAGAAGCCAATTTATAGGAGTGGGTAATTACCACTGCATTTCCTTCGGTTTGGAGTCAGGATGTGACTGTGGCATACATATTTATCCAAGAGCTGTGAAACACCCTTGTCATACTGTTTGGACACAGCCGGCATGAATCACTGGTACAAACAAAACTTGAGCCTCCCAGGCTTGCTTGTTCATGGTGGCACATTTTTGAAGCAGCAAGTGTAACCTTGGCTGCTGACAGGAAAATGTAATGGAAATTGCTGATATGTCTCAGAACTGAGCTCAGATCAGTTTGCCAGGGGATTTTACTGAAGCTGTTCCAAAGAGTGCATTTTCACATTGTCTGTCATGTTTTGCTTCTCTGAGCACAGATCATTTAACTATACGAGTTTCAGCACGTGTAGAGTATAGAAGTGAAATGGCCAGTCTCCCTAGTTGTGGCAATGGTCTGTTTTGCCAAGTTTAATTTTACATGTGTGAGGGGGTCAGTAGCTGGATTTGCAGACAACCAAAACATGTACTTAACAGTTGGTTTACTTGTAAATGCCAAACCAGAAACAGTTGCTTAAAGTGCCTTTCTAAGCAGTTGTTTTAAACTTGGTTTTGGTTTTTGTTTTGTTTTTAAGTTAGACTTGTCAGAATGTAATATTGAAAAGTTCGTATTTTATTGCAGGAAGCTTTTTAATGAAGATTTTGAGACTTATGTAGTGGAGGGAATCAATTTGTTGGGCGGGAGGAACAGCAGAGAAGGTATTTGCAGGAGTTGCAGAGATCAGAATCTGTGGTGCAAACAATACTTGTAATATGGGTGAAGGCAGTATGTGAAGTTTTCCCTACTGTTTTCTGCCAGAGGACTTTGATCTGAATGATCTTGGTCTGAAGATCATCCATTTCTTCTTCCCAACGGCCATTACTAAGATTTTTCAAAACATGGTGTTACATATACCATATAAATAAAAAGCAGGCTGCAAACACATCTTATTGTTTCATTCTGTCTGGGCTGTAGGGTAGGCTGTGTGATGGTTCTGACTAATTAAAGTCTTTTGGCTGAACTGTTGTCCAAATTGTTGATTGAAGTTTTCTTAGGATAAACATGTTTTGGTTGCCTGACTAATCTTCAGTTCAATATAGTCATGTTTGACTGAAATAAGACTTCTAAATGTTTCACTTGTAAATGACTGTTTGGATTTTATTTTTTCTTTGTGGGGTAACTCACTAAAAAAATTGTCAGCGCTTTATAAATATTTGTTTTCTCACTGTTTTATTTTGGGAAACTGAAGTGCAACAAAGCTTTAAACATTTTCATTTTACAATTTGTAAACAGAAAAAGGAAAACTGAGCTTGCAATTGGCGTGTAAAATACATTCAATCCTTTGGTGTGAATCTGTATTTTCAGTGGTCGTTGCTGCACTGCAGTGATTTTTTCAGTATTTCTTTTTTCAGTCTCGCATGTCTTCATATCTATGGGTCAAACATAGGGTAGTTTTTCTTCAAGGAAGAAATTACTGGTGATTATTCCTGTTTGTGATGCAATGTTTTAAGTACTTACAGTTGGCGAGAAATTGTTGAATAGGGCTGAAGCTGGAAGCAAATCAAAGCTGGAAAACATAGGTCCTGTAGAGCCTGGAAGAGGAGAATTTATTTTTGCTAGTCCTAGTGAAATCACTTCTGAATTTCTGTCAAGTTACAGGCAGAAATACTGCTGTTACAATGTCCCAGTCATAGGGCCACATTTTTCAGTGTGGAGATTGGTAGTACTTCTGGTACAGTAATCAAGTTCTTCCTGGTTAAATAATCTTCATAAGATAAAGGGAAAAATCTGTGTTATAGTTGCTGATTTAACGAATCCTGTACATGAGACTTATACTTTTTTGCATGTACAGTATATGTAAAAAGGTAATTCTTCCCCCTCTGCCAGCTAGATCATGAACTTTTCAGGAGCAAAGAGAATAAAGGAAAGCCATGGCTTCACATTTTTCTCTTTCCCTGCTTTTACTTTGGGGTGGGAGGCGGGGTTGGAGTGGTTGAGTGTTGCTCCAGTGGGACTGATTTCAAGATCAGGAGTTCCAAACCCACCAGGCAGATTGCATGAGCATCTTGGCTCATTCTTTATGCCAAGTGCTTGTGAAATCAGGCCCTATGCATGCAATCCTCAGCCTTTTTGGGTAGGGTTGCTACACCAGCCTACGAGCTGAGGGACTGGGTGGCTGGTCTGCTCACAGCCTGCAAACCTCCCTGCTTAGGAAGACTTACTTCCTTGGTCTGATTTATAGTCCCATAATGAACATCCCCACTATATGGGGGAAACTTTCTTGAAATGAGTGGTAAGAAATTACTTCTTGGAGTCAGTCTTCTAATACTTCAATTTCTGTTTGTTCAGATTTACCAAATCTCCAGTGTTACTATTTTCATTGGATGGCTTCAGAGCAGAATACCTGCGGACTTGGGGTGGGCTTCTACCCGTTATTAGCAAATTACGTGAGTAGCTTATTTGTCTAAGCAATATCATGATGTCTTATCTGAAAAATTCGTAGCAGCTCTGCTTGCTCTTTAAAATCGTCACTCTTCCTCCATGAAAATGGAAGTTGGTGCTCTAAATAACAGCCATGCACAGAGAACTTGAGGTGTGGAAGGGCAAAAGGTAGGAGAGGGCATGAGGAAAGGGCCCTTTGGATTTTCATTGAAACCTTAATTACTAAGCAGTCCTTCTATACTTATGAGGTGGATGGTTTTTGCTGTGAGCTTACTTTATTTCTTCAAAATAGGAATAGACCCACTTTTTACTCTGTATATTGTCTCATATTCAAGTGGAATAGCTTTGGAAAATGGAAAGCAAGGTAGAAAGCATTTGATTATCTTTGTAAAAGAGAAGGAAGAGATTAGGAATAGGTGATATAGAAGGGCTGGTAGAAATGTGCTGAATCTGAGAAAACCTTTATTTAACAACCATTTTCAGAAGAAATGAGAGCCTCATAAGTACATATTTTTTTCCTTTCTTTTATAGTGTCTTACTTAACTTTCCTAGAGTATAAGTAACTTTACATTTTGTGACTCTATTTTGGCTGTGGTCTGTAAAAAACTGATGGTATTTCTTGTCTGAAAAATATGCCAATCTTCTTGACATTCATAAATTACTACCTGGGGTGACTGGCTTCAGTTCGGCTTAAAAATAAATTGGTAAAAATACTTGCTTTTTGTACAGTGGTTGTTACAACTTAACCTGTTCCAGAGGATAACGACTCACAGATGTATTTGAGGTTTTAGCTTTTTTCATTTTGTTCCATGTTAGAATAAAACAAGGCATTTGAAACAATTTCATTAAATACAGTTATAGAAGAGTTCTGCTGAAGAAGACTTCTTGAACGTTGCAAGAAGAAGCTGGCCTTTGCAAATGGTTATAGCTCTGGCTGCAATACAAGATAAGAGTGCTGCAAAGCATCTGTAGGACTTCCAGGCTGTAATATCCATTTCCACATGTGAAGTTTCTCCATTCTTTGGTCTGGATGAGCCACAGTGCAACTTTTCTCTGTGACTTCTATAATAAACTTGTATTTCTCTTTCCACTGAAACCATGATAAATCCTGACCACTAAGAAATACAAATATCTTGGCATCCTCTTCAGTGTTGCTTCACTTCTCCAGAACCATGGAGTGTTTAATGGTCAAAACTTACATTTTTAAAGGATTCTAAAATCAGAATGGCCAATAAGTTTTGGATACAATAAGAGCTAGTCTGGGGGAAAATATTTCTGCATTATGTTCTACAGTTCTACATTACTCTGGAGCATTTTATATAATTTGATAGAAGACATTTACAGTAGGATATACTACATGATCTTCAGGCTTCTTTTGCCCTCATAGTAAAATGCTGGATGAAAAGCCCGTATAAGGCAAGCTTTCTTCAGCAAGAGAAAAAGTCTCATGAATGAAAACTGGTGTCAGTGGTGTGTATATCACATGACATTTGGGCATGTGGCTTCAAATCTTGAGGCCCTTCATGCCCTATGTGTCTAAGCACGGCAAATGGTGGAAGGAGTCATATTGTAAAGATAAACATTGCTAAGGTATTTTACTGTGCAGGAAAGGGTAATGAATCTCTATGGTACACAAGTAACCATAATGGATAAATTGCTTGACTAATGCTGAAAATTTTTATTGGATCCTTTTGATGTTCATAGTTGTCCATTTTATAGGACATGTAGATTTTCAAAAAAAGAAACAGTCTAGGAATGACGGTGTTTACAAAACAGTGAACAGTTACTTGCATTAAGTAACTTAGGATGCCCAGTTCTTTATTGAGTTAGAGCCATGCTAATTCCTGAGGTTTTTTTTAAAAGACTTGATGACAAGCCCAGCATTTTATTAGATAAAAATATTCCCATTATCTAGTACTGTTAATTCAGCCATGTCTACAATGAAATTCTGATGTCTCCTTGGGTAAATCTGTTAGAGTAGATGCCTGTACGACAATATCATAACTTCACTTTTTAGCAAGTTTTTATTATACACTTGCTCTTTCTGCTACCTGCTGAAAGGTGGCAATTCAGCATGGAGCTGAGGGTTTCAGTGAACCCAGACATAGCAATAACGTGTGTGTATGGGGTTCAGACAAGATATTTTTATGTACTTCTCTGCTGTGATATGTTTAAAATAAATCCTCCTTTTGTCTTAAATTGTCTTTAAGTAAGGCAACAAGAAGAAGGATAATTCTTATGGAAATTCCCAGCAAAACCCCCTAGGATGTTGGCCAAACCAAAAGTTTTTAAGTGTATTTTTCTCTTACTTTCAAAACAGTAAAAAAAAAAAAAAAAAAAAAAAAATACAGCCTCCTTACTCACTCTCAACAAAAAACTGATTTCAAAAACCAGCCTCAACAACAGGTTTGGAAATGGTTGAAATGTGTCAAGTGTATTGCAGTGGCAAAAAGGGTACAAAGGATGATTTGTTACTGCAGAATGCAAATGTGGAAGGGGATGTCCGTGTAACTTGAGAGGATTTACTTTTCCAGCTTGGCTTCTTTAAATCTCAGTCAGGTCAAATTGATTGTTTCAAGAGATCTAATCCAAAACCCCTAATCCCATGAGGTCAAATTGCCCTAATAAAACACTTGTAGTTATCAAACCTTTTATTTTTATTTTATTTGTATTTTATATAGTGGCCCAGAGAGCCAGGGAAGGTGTTCCAGTGGTGGTCTTTCTGTTGGGTCATTACTTTTTGGCTCTTTAGCATCAGTTGAAGTGGTTTTGGTTATCACATAGTATTTTTGAAGTTGTTAATGAAGGGTGCTTTTTTTTTTTTTCCCCTTCTTTTTCTTTTCTTCATGAAAATGGGGCCCAGAGATTTGCCTGTGGAAACTTAGGCACCTAACTTAAGGTTTGCTAAAGTGCTTTGGCTTAGTTAATGATTCTTCATACTAGCAAATCCAGTACTGTGCACTAACCTCCTTAAAACCCTGTGATTTGTATATCAAGATAAAGAAAAGTTGCAGACTGCTAAGTAAGTAGTGATTTGATAGGTGACTGAGAAAGCCAGGGAACCGCTGTGCTAGTGGCCACTTCATCTCTGAGAGCATCCAGGGTGAAGTAGCTACTTGGTCTCAAGCTGCAGACTTGACTTGGCGCATACTAGGGCAGTTTTGGAAGGTGTGATTTCTTTGATTATTTGTTCTTATCTATGCATGCTTTTCATAAGGACTGTAGGTTTTGCTCATGTGACCATTGAAGTCAGTCATTAGAAATATGTAAAATTTGTATCAATAGCCATTTAGTCAGCTTGTAAATGAACATAAGAAGAAAAATACAGTATTAACTCCAGAATTTGGAAGAATGAAAACTTTCTGGAAATATATTTTGTTGTTTTCTCTCTTTTTTTTTTTTTTTTTTTTTTTTTTAAATGGATGTATATCTTCGTGAGAGAAAATGGCAAGGATTCTTAAGGGGTTTTATTTCTGTAATTTTGCTGATTTTCTTTCTTCCTCTCTCTAGAGAAATGTGGAACATATACTTCCAGTATGAGGCCAGTGTATCCTTCAAAAACCTTTCCCAACCATTACTCCATTGTCACAGTAAGAATTCCTGTATATTATGTTTCCACTGTTGAAGAGACTGTTTGTTATCGAGTTGTCTCCAAGCAAATAGTGTAATAAAAATAATTTTTTAGTATTAAAATAAGAATATTTTAATTATTGTAATTTATTATTTTAATTAATAATAACTTATTATTAAAATAAAAATATTTTTTTATTATAAAAATAATAGGTTTTCCCTTCAGAATTTGAAACTGATTATAACTGATAAAGACAGTCATTATATAACACTACAACTCAGTGGTCAGATCTAATCTGATGAAGTAATGCAATCCTTCCAAGACTAGCTGCAAGAATTCCTATATAGGTGGAAGATCACATCACTTTGCAACTTCTTATTTGTGTAAATATTTCCACTAAATTGCATCTTGCTCTCTCTCTGAGAGAGCAGCCCGACTCCTTTGCACAGCCACTTTTGTTCCACTTCTTTACGGTAGCTTGGCATGACCCAAGGAAGAGTATGAAGTGAAAGGCAAGATCTGAACATCACATTCATACTGACTCTGTGATGGACTGTATCCAAACCTGGATAGGAATGTCACAAAGCTGGTCTTGTAAATTTATCACCTCCTACATGTAGGAGGAAAAAGAAACAATGAGGTTTTCAACACTGAATGCAGGGTTGGAATCCAGCAGATTCTTCTTAGTTTCATATGTCAGACTAAATTCAGTCAAATACTTGAGGATCTACGCCTTCTTTCGTACATTCTGAGTTTGTCAGGACTTCTGATAAGCACAGGTTCAGGAATGCGATGTTTAAATGTGTCATAATCACAAATATCCGTGGTTGAATATGCAACTAAGAGGCATTAATCATACCCTGCAGCCATGTGAAAGTGTCCCTAAATACAGTATAGACCTTTGTCTCAGCTCCCCATTGTGAAAAGTAGCAGGAGTGTTTATCAGAGTCCTACTGGAGGTGGTGTTATATCCTTTGAGGTAAAAAGGAGTCAATCATCTCCTGGAAGGCAGAGCACAAAGTCTGTTTAAAACTACCTAATATCTGGTGCCTCTGAGCACTTTTTACTGCTTATGTAATGGCTTTCATCTGCTGATATGCAATTCTCCTTTGAAATCCTGTTTTTGGCCATGTGACGGAGGTTCAGCAGAAGTAGTTGCTTTGTCATTGGTACTAAAGATAAAACAGATATGTGAACTGAGACAGTGTCTTTCAGTTTGATCCCAGAGCAAGTTTCTTGCCTATTTTTTTGTTTTTGTTTGTTTGTTTGTTTTTAAATCTCGCTGAGAAGCAATTAAGAATTGGAAGGTAGGACTCGGTAGCAGTGGTGGGTGATGCTGCTAAATTTGTTAATTTGAGGTACTGGTAGAGTGGAAGTTACATAGATTATTCACTGGACATATTTGTCTAACGGACATATGTTTGTATAGCTGGAAGGTTCTTTTTCTTTATAACATTGCAACAAGGTATACTCTTAATTACAGGGGCTGTATCCGGAATCTCATGGTATAATAGATAACAAGATGTATGACCCCAAAAGAAATGCATCCTTCACCCTTAAAAGTGAAGAGAAGTTTAATCCACAGTGGTACCAAGGACAGCCTGTAAGTATTAATACACTGCTGAGACTGTACATAGGCCTGTTATGTTAATTAATATCACTTGGATGCATAGTGATGTTGAAAGAGTACAGAGGGTACTTTAAGTCAGCCAAGAAGCATTACTCAGCATGATTAGGAATTGCTATACTAGGTCAGCAAAATGACAAATGAAACAAAGTGCAACAGATTTTATTGAACTTAAATGGAATTTTCTTTAAGGAGAAAACTTGCTTTAAGTAACTAATATACCAGATATTCTTCTGGTTTTAATATGAAGTGGGCTTGCAGGTAACTTCCCTGAGGAAATCGACAAATGAGTTGATTTTAGTAATCAGCAGTAGTAAAGGTTTATACTCTGCTCAAATTACTACTGAGTCTAAAGATGCGGTTTTAAAAGAAAACGTCTCAGTTCAATCATACAGATATGGCAAATCTGCTGAGATGCCATTAAAATGAAGTGGCATGGGACAGTTTGGGTGAGTGCTATCCTGAAGAAGAGCGAGAAGCAACTATTGCAACTGTTTAGTAATATGAGAGGGCCAATTTTTTTTTTGAGGGAAGAACACATAGGTGTAGACTTTGCAAGCCACTGAGAAGTGGTGCACAAGTGAGGCAGGAAAACATGCAGAAGGCAGACAGAAATCTGCGAATCATGAGATCAGCAGTAAAATCAGAAAAGCTGACCAAAGTCCTACTTTTATGTTTCAGAGTATGTGGGGCATAGGTCCTTAGAACATTCCTACCCCTTCTTGCTTCACTGTTCTTGAGACTTTTCCCCTACCTAGGTTTCAGCTGTAGTTCTACCATTGCATTACTGCTCAATTCGTGACAGCTAATGTTTCCTACTTCTGTCCTGGTTCCTCCTGCCCTAGTTTAGCAGCAGAAGCGATGTGAGTGTTTCCCATAATGAATTAGGCTGCAAGGTATATCTGGACTGCAGATAGCGATGACATGCAAGATTGACTGTATGGTATGCTCCACTTACATTCTTAGGTTTTAGTCTTGCTGAAAGGTACAGAGCTGGTAATGGATCTTGCAGTTACTTGGTTAACTTGGTGACCTGCACTAATGATGGTGATTGTTGTCCTGCAGATCTGGCTAACAGCTATGTATCAAGGTCTAAAAGCTGCTACGTTCTTTTGGCCTGGGTCAGACGTAGCAGTTAATGGAACCTTTCCAAACCTGTATGAAAAATACAACAGGTATGTAAACTCCTGTGTCTTCGATTAATATCTTACTTAAACTGCTGCAATGGGATGAACACCAGAGAAATCATAATTTCCTTCTCCCCCACCCTGCTTTTCTAAATAGCTATATGCAACATGAAAAAAGATAGGATCCAGTTAACTTTGTTTCAGTATTACGTAGATTCTTTGTCTTAGCATTTTGCCATTCCTCAGCAAATGTTTTACAGGAAAGATCAGTTTTAAGAGCAGCCAGCTTTGAAGCTTTAGTGCTTTTCTGTTTCTACTTATAAAAATCTTTTGTGGGTGTGTTTAGAGTCATTCAGCCCAAACCCCTCATACAATGAATAGATCATGGATTGACGTGATATTGTCTATGAAAACTGAAGTAATCTGTGGTAAATTGTTCCAGTGTAAAATTACTTTCGTTGCAAATTTTGAAAGTATTTCATATTAAGGCAGTCATTTTAGTCAGTGATTGCTCTTCACTGCAACTAAACATTTTCTGACTAGTGAAAATTCTACATAAATCTGTTTATCACCATTTATTTAACAATCTCAAAGCTCGCCCAAGAAATCAGGCTTTTCACTTTGATCTTCCTCGGATCATTTTCCTATACCCTTCATATAGCATGGAAATTCTGATTGTTGACTTACTACCTACATTATTTTTCCATTAGGAACTTGTACATCATTACTTGAACTTGTGTTAAGTAGCTGAATTACTAACTTTGTGGGTGCCTCGTGTTGTTCCAAGTCAACATGCTTATTGTTGGTCTCCTTCAGTAATTGATATAGAGCATCTACTTCGTGACATGGTTGAGAACTTGTATTCAAACTGTTTAAACATTTAAAAAAACAACAAAAACCACACCAAAAAACAACCAACCAATCAAACCCGACAACAAACCATCCCCAACCCAAAACTTTTTCAAAATATAATGCAGGAGTGAAAACTTGCATATAATTTTGCACCTTGAAGCCAATTATTCTCTTTGTATAAGAAACACAATACCAGGAGCTTTATTCTAATTGCCTTACAATCAATGGGGATGGTATTCAAGGGAGCTTTAGATCAGCCCATTAACTCCTGTAGACTCACAGGCAGTTAGCATAAACTTGCATACTGCTAAATAACCATTAATGGTATCCAGCTGAATTCAAATTTCTCTTCTAAAATACATTGACTTTGTAATGTGTGACAAAAATTTTCTAGCATTTGGAAATACAAGGTTGATAGATCTTCTATTGTTCTGATACAGCTCAATCCCCTTTGAAGAAAGGGTGGTAACTGTTCTTCGCTGGCTGCAGTTACCTGAAGATGAAAGGTAGGTATGCAATTGCAAAGTCATGTTCAAGTGGTGTTGCAATGAATCACTTTGTAAATATGATTTCTGTTTTAAGCAGTATCTTATACAGTATTCTAACAGAGTTAAAGTATTTAATGCAAGCCTGTTTCTATGACTGAAACCTTTTATAATTAAGTTGCATTTCTCTATTTCCCTTTAATGTGTCCTTCCTCTGACAGTGTTGTTTCCAATATTTGATATCCATTGCTGAAATATAATCTCTTCAAACTGTCTCAACGTGTATGTAAAATATTACATTTTTGGTACTGTTTGATATAGACCACACTTTTACACTCTGTATTTAGAAGAACCAGATTCCTCAGGCCATAAGTTTGGACCAGTAAGCAGCGGAGTAAGTAGTTGTGTAGTTTCTTAATTTTATTATTTTTTTAAATGTGAAGCTTTGCTCTGACTCCGGCTCTGTAATAAACTTCCATGATTCATGCTATATTAACCAAAACCATATTCAGTATGCTTTTTAGGAAAAAGAATTGTGAATAGACAGTCCATCCATAATTAACATTGATAACAAAGCATGTAATGAACAGCCTATATAGTAAGTCTAACTCTTATTTTATTTATTTCAATAACTTTTAAATCGCAAAAGCATTTTTGGGTAGATCTTATATGTAGTTTTATCTGCTCCTACTAATTCTTTATGTTGATTTTGGGTGGGGGAACCACAGAGTGTTTCTATGTTTTCAATTTAGCAAGAACAGAGATTTGTTTTATTGCAATGTTCCAAGTTCTGGTGACTAAGTATTAATGTTACGATTGTCACTCATTTTCCCACAGTCTCTGTGCAAAGGTTAGGTGAACATTGATCTAATCTCCCTGCAGTTAGATTTTATAAGTTCTTGGAAAGAGAGTGATAGACGGAACATTCACCCCATCACAGTCTGTGGTGTACCTATTTTATAAATAAGAACATTTTTTGGGACCGCTACTGTTTTCAGAACTACTAAATAGCGCTACATTTTAATAAACCAAAGTGAAAAAATGCAAAGGAAAAGCTCCTGGAAATTAAAGAACTTTGTAAAATTCTCTTGTCTTGATTGATCAGGAAGTTTGGGCATCTTAATTAGGTATTTAACTTCAGTGGTGACAACAGTAAAAACCTCTTACCAATTTCTCTAGAGGTATGAACAGTTACTGTTCCTTTAAGGAACTGCAAGATGAATGTAAGTGCCCAGCGAAATATCAGACAACTAATTGGAGCTGCAGTATAGGGAATGTGTTTAAATTGATTATCCTTTTCTTTGGTTAATAAGTGGATCTGAAGTTCTGTATGTCAGGAGAAAAAGATCCTGAGGCTTTGTATATAGTCTCCCCAGGAGCATCTCATCTTTGTTCACATAAAACCAGACAGCTTATACAAGTAACATAATGAGGTAACAGAATAATAACTTCATTTAAAAATACTTTTTTTGGCATTGTTTACTTGGCAAGTATTCAAAAGTAGCCCCAGTGGCTGTACCTGTGCAAACAAGCTTTAATGCCAGACTCCTGACCACGAGCAGGGCTAGGCTGGTAGCTTGTTCTAGGGCTTTTTCAGTCCTTTTAAACTAATTTGAGACTGATATCCAGTCACAGTTTCAAGGACAGTTTACTCCAGGGTCTCTCTCAACAGGGATTCTGAGGAAGAGTACTGCAGGGTTGGCTTCCTCTATTCTCTTCAGCCCTCTGGTGTTCTCCCATCAGCTTCTGCACTCTTAGGCAAGACATTCCATGTTGTCCTTGGTTGCACCCCTCATAATGCAATAAACATCCTCTATTTTATAGTTTTAAAAGCACCCAAACTACCCTCACTGGCTATAATGTGGGAATTTGGGGCTTTTTTGTTTTGTATTGGTAGTGGTTTTTTTGAAATAACACATAAAAATATGTAGCTGTGTCTTAGTATGGTGTGACAACCAGAAAAAATTGGGGCTAAGAGCTGTATAGTTTAGATATAGCTAGTCTTTTGTAGATGGAGGTAGCCCAAGCAGTGCAGGTGCTAGGCAGTCTGCAGGCTCCCATTTTTATTTAGCAATATAGGTGTACCTGTTGGGTCCATTCTCAGTAGATGTAACGATTACACATCTGAAGGGTGTACAACTGGCAAAAAAAGCAGGTTTAGCAGGGTATTGAGAATGCTGTAAGTCTCGTGTCCTCACAGTTCCTCATGTCAGCATGCGCTGTATGTGCTCCCTGTCATGAGTTTGGGAGTTGCTGAACAGTTTAGGTCCCCTGTCGTCTTCATACGTATCTGGACTGCATCGGGCTTTGAATGGTATGTAAGAAGAGCTCCTTATTCTTTATTAGCATATACTGTTACAGTTAAAATTTATTCACTCTCTCTAGAAATAAATCCTATTTTTAATTGAAGTGTTAACACTTATTTTACCTTCCAATTTTTGCCCTCACAGGTCATTATGGCATTACAGAGAGTGGACAACATAGTAGGGATGCTGATGGATGGTCTCAAGCAAATGAACTTGCATAAATGCCTGAACATTATTTTCATATCAGACCATGGTAAATTCAATTTTATAAAATATATCAGAATTTTGAAGAGCTGTTTTTATAATAATATTCTGAGTTTATACTTGCATGTTCCTCGCAAGGCTAATGGTGCAGCTAATACTTATAGAAATTACGTTTTGTACTATCAAGATTGTGCAAGAGATAATCAGTGTAGGTGCAAATCAGACTATTTTGGCCTCAGCAAGGCTATTCTACACTGATATTCCCATTTTAAAATAAAATCTATTTCCCTTCGCAGGGATGGAAGCAGGGAGCTGCAGAAAAACAGCATATCTGAGCAGCTATCTGGACAATGTTCAAGATTTCATAGTGGTACCTGGTCCTGCAGCTCGCCTAAGACCTAATAATGTTCCAGATGAGTATTTCTCTTGTATGTAATTGCTAAACTAATTTTTGTTACTTGGTTACACACTTTTGTACTTTGTGACTACAATCTTAGGATCCACATATTCCATTGGTAAACCTGAGTGAAGGTCAACTAGGGACAACCTGGATAAATAAGGAGTAGTGCACTTGTGTTTTTAAAGGTTGGGCTTAAAGTTCATTTGAATCCTACAGATTGCTTTTGCTGGCTGCCTCAGAGTGACCAGCTGCAAATGCTTTTGCATTGTGAATGGAATTCCTTTGAATCAGATCTTTGGTGCTCAAGACAGCCCAAAAATGCCCCCCTCATATTTCACCTAATTTCCTGATTTATCAGTTTTATGTATGAATTTGCTGTATTTCTTTCTTAAAGGAATGTTAGACTGTTACTATCTTTTACATGAGTATTATTTCCTAGTATAAAAAAGTGGCCTACTTGGCCTGACAGCAGTTGAGTAAACTACAAATAAACATAAATAAGAAAATAAACCTGAATAAAAATCAATGAATACTTTAACAATTTTAAACCTTGATTCATAGAATCCTAGAATCACAGAATGGTTTGGGTTGGAAGGACCTCAAAGATCATCTAGTTCCAACCCCCCTGCCACGGGCAGTGACACCTTCCACTAGACTAGGTTGCTCAAAGCCCCATCCCACCTATGCAGTCTCATTTTAGATGAATGAGAATGAACGCTTAATGCCTGCAGATTTTGGTACTTTTTAATGTTGAATGCAGGTGTCCCCTTCGCACTTCATAATGTTTTTTTGTCTATCTAGATTATTGTTCTCCATGCCCTTTAAAACTTGTAGGCCTCAACCCCAACGGCTTTAAGTCCTGTTTACTTTATTGCTTGATGCTATTCTAGATTGTTTTAAATGTTTCCTTGGAGAACGTGGGAGTTCTCCAATGCAGTTCCCGGTTCTCCCTGGAGAAACAAGTTCAGAAAGAAGAAAAGCAGAGCATCTCCTGCTTTTGACAAGTGCACTGTTTTCATGAAGGAGCATAAGTTTTCTTTGTAGCACTGCATATATCTATGGAGGAATTATTAATAGTTCCCTTGCCAGTGCTATCCTTTATGTACTTTGGGTATCGGACTCGGGACAGAGTAACTGTGTGAAATGTAATGGGCCTGTGTTATACAAAATGTCAAACTAAATGATGTAATGGTCCCTTTTTTCCTTCAGTCTAAGCATCTGGATCTTAGCCATCTTGCACTTGGCTATCTTTCTAAGGATGCTTGCCAGATAAAATTGCTGCCCTGGTTGTCATATTTGTTTCTTTTTCCTTAGAAGTTTACTAGCAAGCAGGAAAAATCCAGCTTGATTAGCACAGCATTTAGTTGCCTCTTTTGTGAAAATGTACTTCTTGGATTATTTTTCTAACTGTAGCTAACATATGGTTTAAAATTTGAAATCTTTCAGCAAGTTAGAAAGGGGAGGAGAGACTCTGAACTAAAATTTCATAAAAGCAGTAGCTTGACAGTTTAGTGATTGTTTTGCTCCATGTGGTTTTCATTCTAGAAAAATAATTTCTCATGTCCAGAATTTTTTTGAAACTCAGCTAATTGTATGATGTGATGGGAATGCTTTCATTTTACATCTGATTTTTTTTTAACTTAGGTGACTAATTCTTACATATGATTCTTCCAGTTAATTATGAAGGCATTGTCAGAAACCTCACAGTAAGTGTCATTGTGTCTGTTGTTCTAGCTTGATTTCTACTGACGTTTATAGTATTTTATAGCATCAGCTGTTTGCTGAGCTACTTGCATAGCATCTGGACTTTGAATCGGTGACCTTCCATACGCAATGCAGTTAACTACAACAAAAGTAGTTCCATGCAGGGGAAGGTCAAAGTTGAGTAAGGTGTCATCTGGTTGTGCATTAACTAAGGTTTTGTGTTCAATTCTTTTCACTAACTGTATCATGTTGCTCTTCAAACTGAGAACTTGTGTATCTGGACCATACTGGCTAAAGGCCAAGCCAGTGTAAAGCTCAGCTCCATTTCCTGGACAAGCATGAGATTTTCTTACCCACACCTTTTAGATAAACAGCTTTGAGAGAGGTTATTGGTTTTTTTTTTTCCAGTTCCATCTTAAGAAACTTGCTTTTCTGCTCTGTACCTGTTCTTATCCCTGCACCACAATCTGTTTGCCACTCGGTTGTGCAAACACTGCTGTTGGTGAGAGCGGTACTGTTTGTATAGATGACATCATTCTTCAAAAATTCCAATATTACAGTAGAGGGGTTTGTTTGGTTGTTTTTTGTGTGTTTGTGGGTATTTTTTTTTGTTTGTTTGGGGGGGGTTTGTTTTTTAAATCATTAGTGGATCTTAGTTGTGGAAAAATCTATTTGTCCCTGAGGGTTTTCAGATTGAAAATGCTTTGAATGTCTGTTACTTTCTGTATTGCAGAGATGTAGAATTATTGTAGTGGATAGTCTACAACTTGTGAATGTATCGTGATGTTCATATCTCAGTGTAAATCTTCATTAATTGTAAGCAGTACTGTTTGGTTCTGTATAATTTTCTCTAAGAAAACCAAAAAAAGGTTATGTCAATAATCCAATGTAAATATTATTCCAATAACTATTGAATGCAAAACCAGACAGTATTTGTTATTTAAATGGTTATTAATATTTGTGTCCCCAGACCATATGACTCTAAACCTGATGGAGTCCTGTTGTCCTTAGTGGAAGTTATTGCAGACACTTTGCAATTGAAGTGCATTATAAGAACTGTGCATGACATAAGCAAAAGTTTGGTGACGTGTACATTTTATATTTTAAACTTTTCAGTGCATAGAACCAAATCAGCCTTTCAAAGCTTACATGAAACAGATGCTACCCAAGCGTTTCCATTATTCCTATAATGACCGGATTGAACCATTGCACTTCTATTTAGACTCCCAATGGCAGCTTGCTAGGTAAGTTACAGTTTTCAGTACTTGATTATGCAGCAAATAATTTAATAATTTCTTGTTTTCTCATAGCATTTCTCTTCCAGATGCTTAGACTTCAGTGATAGCTATAAGAGTATGATATTCTTGCTTGTCATAGCAAAGGGGCATTGCAAAGAAACGATGCATGCTAGAAATGTTAGAAACTTTGTCAGATACTTGAGTGTGTCTTGCCATGCTTTAGGAATTTCTGAAGTGAGTGTTGAAAGCTAAGCATGTGCATAACTACTCAGTTGAATCAGTCTTTTGAGTGATCCGCTGGCATATATTGAACTTGCTGAGCCTGCTATTGTTAGTTACATGTTCTGACCAATGAATTTGCAGCTCCCAGAACAATAGCATCTGCTATAATAATATAATTTTAAACATCTCTGTTCAAAAACCAAAAAGGTTTCCGTCTATGTATTCAGTAAGTCCTGTTGTCTAACACTGTGAACAGGTTTTTATTATAAAACAAATATTAAGAATCTACTTGTATGAAGTAGTGTGAAGTTCTGTTACCCTAAGAACAAACATTTTGTTCATATGTGATCTGATATTTGGCTTTAAATGACTCTGATGGACACTTGAGAATTCCAAAGGGATAACATTTGCTGAGAAAACTATCTGCAGATAATATTTGCAGAAAAAAAGTTATTTTCAAGTCATTCTCTTCCAGAGCTTTCTATTCTTTCTAAAGCCTTTCTATTCCCTATGGACAAGCCTCTAGGATTCTTTAAATAGACATGTAAACAATGCATCACTGAATGTGTTTTATATTAATATGATTTATAAAGTGTGAGTTATAGAGGCTGTGAATTTTTAATAGGAAACCGCTTGAGATTAAGAGATGTACAGGTGGATTCCATGGTTCAGACAATCGCTTCCCCAGTATGCAGGTGAGACTTACACTTATGCTAGCTCTTCATTTTTAACTCCTTTTATTTCTGAATGTTGTGTTTGCTGAGTGTTGAGATTTAAGTTTTAAAGATCTGTGGTACTATTCCATCTGCAGTTAAAGAAATTGAGCATTTGTAGGCTTGCTGTTGTGATGTGCTGGGTAACCCACACAGGGTGGGATTCCACTGTCATAAGATTCGGGCAAAAACCCACCAGGACTTACCCCAGAGATTTCACTGTACTGTTAAGAGTACAATGTTTTGCCAGGTTGTTTTGTTGCAACATTAAAAGCAGGAAAAGAGACAACTTATCAAGTCCTCAAACACAGTAATTGTAGGTCTTAAGAGAATTCAGATTGCAAGACCTCAGGAGGTCTCTAGTCCCACCTCCAGCTCAAAACACAGTCAGCTGTGAGATCACACCAGGTTACTCAGGACTTTATACAGTTGTCTTTGAAACTGCTGAGGACAGAGGCTCCACAGCTTCTAACCAACCCATTCTACTGCCTGACTGTTCTCCTGGAGTAAATGTGTTTAGTTATAGCCAGCCAGAACCTTCCTTGTTTCAGTTTATGCCTGTTGTGTCTCTGTCTCCCACTGTGTAGCACTGAAGAGATGGCAGTCTCTTTGATGACCTCATTGTAGGTATTAGGGGACTGCTGTGATGTCCACCTGAAACAATCTCCTCTCCATGCTGAACAAGCCCTGTTCATCTTTCCAGGGCAGGAGTTTCAGCCCCCAACCACCTTGGGGGTCCTCTACTTAATTTGTGGTGATTGTTTATTGATGTCATTCCTTTATGTTGGAGGTGCAGAATCCTCACGTGGCCTAAAGAAAGGCTGAGTAGAGTGGGATAATCCCTTCCCCCAACCTGCTGGCTCAGCTTGTGTTTATACAGCATGGGATACTGCTGGCCTTTGCTGCCAGGGTGTGCTGCTGGCTCATGTTCAGCTTGCTGTCCACTATGTCACCCAGGCCCTTGCAAGCAAAGTTGTTCCCTGGCCAACCAGTCCCCCTGGTCTGTAAGGCTAGTCCATTTCTCTGTTTTCTGGGTTGCCTAAGAACAGAAGTAACAAGCTTAAACTGCAACAAATTAAACAATGTTAAACTGCAATAAAACCTTGATTTGGTTTTTAGAAAACTTCTTTTTTTAAACCATTAGCAAGTACAACAGTTTGCCCTGGAAGTCTGCAGAGCTTCCACCAAAGGAATTTCTGAACAACTGGTCAGACAAGCATCTTTCAGAAAATACATAATTGCTTTTGATCCTGTCTTTTTCAAAAGTTCACTAAATTATCTCCCAACTCCATAATTCTGCTGTCATGATAGATTATGTATCACTGTTCTGAGGTATAGGAGAGAGCATGTCAGTTGTTTAAAATAAGGAGAGTCCTGAAATTCTTCTCTTTAATAAGAACTGGGGAGAGATCATAGGGAAACATGAAATTAGGTTCTTAGGCAGCTCCATCTAATTTGGGGAAGTCACTTAACCTATCCTCTGCTTTAGTTTCTGCTATCAATAAAATGAAAAGCAATACTTTTCTGTTGAAAAAGCTTTTTTTCAGGATGAAGTCCGCTAATAGTTATGAGGTACTCGGTACTATTACAGTGAATATGTGTAAACACATCTATAGATAAAGAACCCTGAATTCAAAAAATTACTGCAAACAACTTTTATGAAGAAACCTTACATAATCTATGTAAAGCATAGATTTCTCTTTAAAGTCTTATTTTTCATGTCTTGTGGAATTATGTAGTGTTGGCATCAAACTGCTAGCCAAAAGCAGTGTTAATTTTGTATTGGTTTACCCTTCCAGGCCTACTACTCTTCCCTGATTTGACAATGAAAAACCTGTTGATAGGGTACCTGGTAATGGGTTACAACCAGCAAGGCCATGTGATACCAAATGCCAGCTTTAGCATATTCTCTCTGCTACAGTTTGACTTGTGTAACTTTTTCTCTGCTAGGTTGACTTTATTCAAACTTCTTGCCAGGCTTGGGATTGTCAGTTCATAAAAGCCCCAATTGGTCTTAAACCAAATATAATTTATCCTTTTGTGGCTAACATTATAGCAGCATGAATTTCATGCTCTGTAATTACCTAGTTCAACAGAAAGGAGGTAGCATGTTCCTGCCTCATCTGGTTCAAATTAGGCTTGTCAAGTAAATTATTAGCCTACAGTATCAACAGTTGCAGAATGTCAGCCTGAATTATGCTTTAATCTCAAAAAGAGAAGTTAAGAGGCTTTAGCCTCTATTTTTGTCGTACAGCTATGAAGTCTGAGACAATTGCATTGCAAAGAGCTTTGAGATCTTATACAGGAAGATGCTATGGAGTGCAAAGCATCCATCACTCATTCAGTATGTTGATACCACAAATAAGATGAATATCTCAGGGTAAGTTTAAACACAGGGGTTTTTTGGCAGCAGTTGAGTTAAGCATTTGCTTCCCTTGCCTCCTTGTTCTCACTCCTGCAGCAAACCCTGCTCTATGCTGGTGTAAGCTTTGCGTGGCTGCAGTGGTAAGTGGGTCAGGGAACTGAACCAGAAGGAAAAGAGGCAGCAGAAAAGAAGAGTTTTTTGAGCTGGCTGTGTTCCTGGATCAGGTTTGCTATATGGCTACACAATAGCATGTGCCAATAGAGCTCAGGAAGTGATGCAAGAAGAAGAAAGAACAGCTGCAAACCAGGCACAGAAGCCTAGGATCTTGCCGTTGCTTAAACCATTTAAACCATTGCTACCAACAGATGTTTTTATAGCCTTAAGTCAAAAGCTTCCACATTGTTTATAGGGCATGAAATGTGATGGCTATCTTGGCTCAACATTTTCTGTTTATGAAATTCCTTAAAGCATTTAAGAAAAAGAATTTAACTTCTTCAAAAGCAGACAAGAGCAAGGTACGTCATAAATGGCTGAAGGCAACTTTTTTAAAAGGAACAATGAGACAAAATCAGGTTTCCTGATACTCTTACTACTATAAAAAATATTCTTACGCGTTTACTTTTTTAAGAAAATTTATTTTTGACTTGATCCATACTGTGTTGTCAAAGATTAAGTTCTTAGCAGAAAATGCCCTCTGAGTATGAAGATATTTTCCACTTCAACTTGTGCTAAACAGAGTTCCACTTTATTTCCCCCTGTAAATCCTAGGCTATCTTTATTGGGTTTGGACCAGGATTCAAGTTTCATACTAAAGTTGATCCATTTGAAAACATCGAAGTATATAATTTAATGTGCGGTAAGTACAATTGATGGGGGTCATCTTTGTTCAGTAAAACATAATGTCTTTTGGGCATTGTAAATCTTCTAATAACAGGTTTTTAAGTGTCCTTAGAAGTTTGTCCTTAAAATTCACTGCTCACTTTCACAAATAAAAAGCTGCTTGTTTTTCTGAGAAAGGTCCAGCTTCCTAAATGATGGCTGTTTAGGATCTACTGGTCAGGCCACCTTACTTCTCTCGTTTCCACTGGTCACCCTGTGTACTCCTCTGGCTGCCCCAGAGCTGGTGCTTTGACTCACCACTGCTAAAACTCACTACTTCACAATCTCTCTACCATCAAGAAGAAGGGATATTTCTCTCTCACATCTAGCTAGAGCCTTTATCAAATGAATCACTCAGGTGACCTTATTCAGGCAGAACAATAAGTATCAAGCCTAGTAATGGATATGGGTGCAGCTGCCAGGCAGCTCATTTCCAGAAAACCTAAGTCAGCCAAGTGCTTTTCATGCACTTGAACTTGAACAATTCCTTATATTTTGTCATGTGTTTTCTTATTTGTTGTTTTCCTTAACAAGATTTTTAATTTTAGTTACTTTAGTTATAAGTTTTTAGTTCAGATACATTTTTTTTTTTTTTTAGATTTTTTGTTAATAAACCTCCTCCCAAATTTGTCATTGTATGTGTCACATATTCAGTTTATGCACTGTATCTTTTAATACTAGATTTGTTTGTTTCCCTGTCCATTCTTGTTGTCTAATATAACAGGAGTTTCAAATATGCTTTTTTGATCTTTTGATGGACTGCAACTGTCTTGTTAGTCTTTATTTCCATTGCTTCAGGGTCTTGCTCTAGAGCTAGCTGTTTCTGCAACAGTCAGATTTCCCATTTCTTGACCCTCTGTGGTGTTGCTCTAGAATTCATGATTGATTTCTGTTCCATGAATTCTGCTTTTGTATCTGAGGATTGCAGACAGCCCACTCCATACACAGATTTCTTTGCTCTATTTGCTGACACTGTACAGTATGCTGCACCAGAGAAGTGGTGTTTCTTTCTGAAAATTAGATGTCTTGTAGCCCTTTTTACCCCTCTCAAAGACAATGTTACTGTGACTCCTTGTTTCTTTGACCCTTCTTCGTTCTGTATTTCATAATTTCTCTAAAAGTCCATCTCTAGGTCTGCCACTTCCTGTTCATTTATTCGCCTTGGGGTCTTCACCTGTTTTGCATTATTTCCTGCCTACTTCTCTCTCTTGCCAGGACCTATACTTGCTCTAACATCTGCATCTGTGAGAGACAAAGTATTACCAAAGGGTTTGATCCAGAAAGCACTTAACGGGAGCACTGCACATGCTTGAGATCAGTGGCGATATTCAGGTATACCACACTTAAACCATGTGTTAAAATTCTTTGCTGGAATAGGGAACAGGCCATTGTCAGGAAGCCTGCCTCTTGCGGTCTTGCATACTTTACTGTCTTCTCATGTCACAGTTGATCTTGAACCTTCTTGTGGCCCCGATCTGCATATTCTGCATGGGAGAGGTAAAGTCCTTACTGGCATCCCAGTGAAGCAGGTTCAGTGACAGATCAGATGTTTTAAGTGCAGTCATTAAGGTCCAGATTTCCTCTATCCTGTATGGAAAGAATAATAGGATGTGCAAAAGCCAGCACACTAACTTCCAGATAAAGAATGAAGTGAGGTGACTTACTCAACCATTTCCTTGCTCAGGGCTTAAATGCCTTCTGGACTGCAGAAAGGCATCTTCTTTCACATGTCATTTGGGGCTCTAGTGTTTCTCTTGGAGGTGCCTGACTGCACCTTCTTGTAAAATGCAGCCAGAGATAGTGTTTCCCATTTGTCCAACATCTCAGCACTTAAAGTGCAAGCACCGGATATGTTTAGACAAGTGTCTTGTCTAAATCGGGGAATTTCAACTCAGGTTTTCCATATTGCGAGACTTGGGGATTTCTGGGGTGTTGTGAATTCCTGGATACTCCACTTAAAATAATAGTAATGTAACCATGTAATTTAGCTGTTGAAGTGGTGACCTGAGTTCCGGGACTGGTTCTGGTTTGTTTTTTCACTGCTTTGTGTGATATATTCATTGGAGCAGGGACTGCTAGGATAAGAAAGGCTGTTTTATTCTTCCAAAGCAAAGCAGCTTCATCTGGAGGAATGTCATTCCCTCCAGACAAAGCTGTTTTGTTTGTTGCAGGAGTGCCGCTGAACTTCCCTTCCTGCATGTATTCACTTCCCCATGCAGGAAGGAAAGTTCAGCTCTAACTCTTGTGCTGTAGGTGAGTGATATAGACACCAAGCTTTTGGATACAAGTGTGCCTGCTGTGTTTTGAAAACATCTTATTTTATAGATTATGTATAAGTTAAGTGGAGAAACAACAAATCTATGAATGCTAATAAGGATTAAGCATAAAACAGAGCTTGATCTCTTCAGTATTTTGAAGGTGTCTGAAATATCTCCGAGCATTGGTGGTAGGCAGCTTCTAGTTGTTTGAGTTACTTTAATGACAGATTTAGGTATTTAGGGTAGAAATGTTTTTCTGGTTAGGCTACTTTGGTGACAATTTTGAATTTGAAAATTTTGAATATAAATGATGTTTTAGATGTGAGCAGAAACTTATGTTCTGCCTAAACTTATGTTCTAAAAAATAAAAAAAAAATCCAAAACCAATAAACCAAAAGTCCCCCAGACTTACTCCCCAGAGATCCAATGTTATGTAGCCACTAGTTTCATGTGTTTGAGGCTGCCGTTCTGTCCCCCACTGCAAGTTTGCAAGTTTGGATGCTGGAAGTTCACTTCCCCTCAGATGTCAACCTCGGTCACTTTTTGCACTTTTTCTGTCTGCCTTTACAAGCAGACTAATACTATCATGAGCCCTAGCTAAGAATATGTGTGCTTTCCCTTTTGGGCATTATAAGTAGCAAACAGTGCAGCTTTATTAGCTCCCCCATTCTTGTAATCACAATAGAATCAGCAGCGTACCACAGTCTTTCTAATCCTGTTAATATCACTTGAATTCTTTCATAGATTTGCTTGATTTGAAACCGGCCCCGAACAATGGAACTCATGGACGCCTAAATCATCTCTTAAGGAATCCTGTTTACACCCCCCAACATCCCAAAGAAAGAAGCCATCCTTCTGAATGCTCTGTGGTGGGACAAAGAGCCTTCTCAGTGAGCCTTGGCTGCTCCTGCAGGACAGGGGTAAGTACTGAAATTGTTAAAGTGGAGGCAGACAACTGTGTTGTATTCAAAGAGTGAAACTCTCTGGATTCTCCTGTGTACATCTTTATCCACTAGTTGGGCAGTTCCCTACTGTTGGTTTCAAAATCAAATCTTGCCTGGGGTTCATTAGCCTATATTTGTATATTCATTTTTGCAGTCTGCTTATGTGAAGTCATATTCAGTTCTGAAGGGCCTGGAAGATGCCACAGAAGCAAGCTTTGATGAGGAAAACATTCAGTTCTTGCTTGTTTTACTTAATTATGCTAAAATTTCCCTTCTGTGAACGTTGTGTGTTTGGGCTGTGGTTTTCAAGGCTGTAGATTTGCTTGTGGCAAAACCAGTTTGTTTCTGCAAATTCTCCATAGCCCCTCTCCAGTAGATGTCAGAGTTCTGTACAGGGATAACTTGCGAGGCAGATGTTACATTCAGTACTTTAAGTGTAGTAGTGGCTCATAATATGTTTGTAGTACACTTAGTAGAATCTCACTGTTTTTGCTTTATAATTATAGGGCTTGCCAGTAAGGGATTTTCATCAGCGTTTAAATCTCACTGAAACAGAAGGTAAGAACTTTAGATAGTAATATGAAGTTATAACAAAAAATGTAAGACTGACTTACTTATTAAAAGTGTTTGTTAAACTTCTCAGCAAGTCTCAAGTACATGAGATAAAGATACTGCGAAATACTTGCTAGGATTATAGTTCTGAGGTTTTCACATACAGTCCTACTGAACCCTTTGTATCCTTATGCGTGTGTCTTTATGGCATATGTATTATCTGATACTTCTGACTTTTCTAGCACTGAAGTACTGAGCATTTCAGGACGGGAAGCAAAAGTGGTGCATGGGGAGTGTATATGTATGCACCTGAGAAGAAATCCCTGCACATACTGACGTCAGAATGGCAGAATACTTTTAATGAAGCACAAGGGCTATTTTATATGGCTGCTACATGGTCTCAAGCTGTTGCTTGTTTTATGTATGCTTTATTTCCATTTATTGGACATACCATGTTTGAGCTGCAGTTTGCAAGCCTGTAGATGTGCTCATGACTTGTAAAACAAAATAAACTGTTTTGAGCATGGAGCAGGTAAGACAATAAATAAATCATGAAAACTATGAGTCAAAATAGAATGTAGCCCTTAGTGCTAATGCCTTAAAAGAAAATCAAGATGATTAGGCTGTCAGAAAGAGAAATAGGCTGAGACCTTTCCTCGTGTGTGTTCATAAAACCTTGGTTTTTATGCAGATAAACTCTGTATTTGGCAACACCCCACCGTAGCTCACTGGACTTAAGTGCCAGTAACAGACAAGATCCAGTGCTTGCTGCTTATTCAGAGCTGATTTAAGGCTTCTGTTAGTTTGTGTAGTTTGTCCTGGCACAAAGAGCAGATAGAGCTTTCTTGAATCTTTTCCACTAACAACAGCACATCTTTTTTAAAACGCGTCCCAGAACCCTTTAAAAATAACACTTTTAGAATTAACACTCATGAGAGCAGCAAAAGGAAATCCAGTTAGTACAATACAGTGTGCTTTCCCCGAAGCATGTAAGATGGTTTCACAGGAACAGACTGCTGATGTGTAGGTGGATGTTTGAGTGCCTGCTGAACCTGGCTTTGAAGAAATATGCCAAGGCCAGGCACATAACCTACTTCGGTTCTGTTTTGTACAAATAGGAACCTAAGTCTCTAAACCTATGGTTGTGGAACAGTAGGATTTTGGCTTAAGTTGTCAGTGAGAAGTGGCTTAGCACTAGCCTTAATAGCAATAATTTCTTTAAGTTGATGAATTTAAGCACTTCTAATAGATATAAAAAACATTATCACAGATAAAAGATTTATAGTAACCTGCCTAGATGGTTCTTAGCCTATTTAGAGCTTATTAGTTACCTCAGTTTGCGTATTCTTTCATTGAATGTCATAACCTGATGGCCTGTAAGAACAACCTAATATCAACTGCATTTTTACTCTTACGAAAAAATGTTTAGTTTTTCCCTCATAGGTGAGAAATAAATGTAATAATCTAGAATTTTCTTGTGTTGTGGAATTACTGTGGAAAAAAACCCTCCAGCATTCATTGCTCAATTTATTTCCCGATTTAAAACAGTTCTCTTGAAATTGTAGTTCTGCATAACTTGTGGATGGTAGTGACCTATTTAATGGAACACATATTTTTACACCTTTTTTTATAATTCCGGTTTTGTAATGATTGGAAATACTTGCATTTTCAAAGGCAAAGTAATACTTTTAACATATTTCCATGATATGCTGGTTTTCCTCAAGTTTGTATTTTACATCAGAGAATTCAAAACTTGAAAACCTTCTTTTTCTTTGTTTCCAGTTGGCAAAAATGTAAATATTCTATGTTTTGATGAAATTGAAATGTACCTTAGGGGTTAAAACCCAAAACATTCTACTGACATTTGACTGCAGCAAATAATTGCAAGAGCATGTGTTTCTTATGACTGTTTTGTTACGTCTTTGTTTTTTCTTTAAGATAAGTGGTATTGACTCTAAAGTAGTTATGTCACTAACTCTGCCTTACTTTTCAGCTTCTGTCTAATGACATACCCTCTGCTGATTCCACATAGCTTCTTTCCTAAACAGTTTTAAAAGAAAGACTTCACTCTTCATTGGATGCAGTAGCTTGCCAATGAAGAGGCAATGCCTTAGGCAAGGGTCTGCGAAAACCCCGGTGCAGTATTGCGCATAAAATATTTGGAGATATCTTTCTCTGTATATAAGCTTTATAAAGAGAGGTGGTCCCTGAGAAAGAGGAAGAAGGAAGGTTTTGACTATCACATTCATTATAAAGCAAGTCCTTGCACATCGGAAAATTCAACCAGTCCTTCACTGTATTGTTTATTTAGATCTCTATTTCTTAGTCCTTTAAATGTCACTTTTACATATGACTTTGTGGTTTCTACTAAAATAGTCCCCTCAGCAAATTTCAAAACACCACAGTTGGTTTCTGTTCTATCTAGATGTTACTTAAAAGCAGATCCCATGTTATATTTAAATTGAAACACAAAGTCAACAAAGATTTTAACTTTGCCACTTAGATCCATCTCCTGTTTTAAGTGGCAAACTTTTGTTTTAAATATAAGCTTAATTTGTACAGTGTTAAGTTTAAACGATTGCTTTATACTGGCTTTGTAATTTATTTTCTTAGCATAGAAACTATTCTTTTGATATGAGAATGACAATTTTTTTTTGTCGGTTACTGTGACTTCTCTGTTTGGAAATTGGAAATTGAGGCAACCATAGGTGTATAAAAGAGGAAGATGCTTAATAACCAAGATTGACTGAAATGTAACAAGCACTATTTCTGCCACAGTTAAGAAGATAGAGGAACTTACTTTGCCCTATGGACGGCCCAGGGTTCTGCAGAAGAGCCATAATTACTGCCTTCTTTACCATTCCCGCTATGTGAGTGGATACAGCAAGGACTACAGGATGTCTCTGTGGAGTGCGTACTTTGTTAACAAAGATGTAAGTTATTCCTGAATGCTTCTTAGATCTGCTCACAATACTATCTCCCAGGGAACTAAATAGAACCATATGTGATAAAAAGAGGAATTGTGTGTGAACTTTTCTTCACTGTCCTATATTAATAAGGACTGGCCTTGACTCTTTAGTGCTGCTTGGACTGAGATGCAGTTTTGCCTTCAGAACAAGCAGATCCACCAGTAAGTGCGAAGCCCATTGTCATTGATACGGAAGCGCTACGAGTCTGCACTGCCTTACTGATCAGCAGTGTAGGTCTGCCATAGCAGTCTGCCAGTGCTGTCCTTAAAGCCTGGTCTCAACACCAGTTTCATGGTCTTAAAGAAGTATTTGTAATGTGACAGGATCCTTTGCTTGATCCTAAATATTTTGAGGTTAGTGGCATGAAGCAACCAGTTAATCTGAACAAGTGGCCTAGTGGAGAGAGATGGCTAACACATCTTGCTGCCTTTGCTAGCCTGAATGGACAAGTACATTTACAGTATATCAGGTTATCTTTAGTGGGCACTTCTAGGTTCTCTTTCGGAGGATATTATTCTCAACTCAAGTAACATGCTGCAGTTCACTTTATTTCCAAAATATATGAAATAGATGGGAGGGCTCGTTTTCCAGTGACAAAAGAGGAACATTTCTTGCATCTTAGTTAAGCCCCTTCACATCATTAAAGGCAGTTGCAGCTAAATATTGAGAGTTCTGCAATCCCCTACACTGAAGAGAATTATTGTATGTTAACTATCTGTTTTACTGATGATACTTTCTTCTTGTCAATAGGACAAATGGGTTTCTGATACAGAAAATACCTCCAGCTGTTTACACAAGGATGTTCGTATTTCTTTTAATCATAACCAGACATGTTTGTTTTACAACAATCATCCTCGCCTAACTTATGGATTCCTTTCTCCTCCAAGTATGTTGCCTTCATTGTACTGCATATCTGGTTTAAATGATTTGTAACGTAGTAGGTATAGTCCTTTATAGATGTTCTTGGTAACTAAACAGAGTATGAAGCAGTAGTTGCTGAATTGTTGCAGTTCACTTCAGCATATGAGAAAGAAAAACATTTTAGGCACTTCAGCAGTTGGTGGGTTGTCCAAGGTCACTTAGTACTTTCCAAAAGCTTTGGAACTTACCAAGTTTCTAAAGTGGCATCTCATAGAAGAAACTGGAAGGAATATCTAAACCATGAGTAAAGTCTGGCAAGCTAGTAAATTGCAAATTCACTTTGTGTGAGGGGTGTTACTTGGAAACATCCAATGTAAAATTTAGGGATGTTTCACTTCTTAGTAGAAAAACTGCCTTGATATGTTTATTTTCTATTTGAAATATACTGTTGTGTGCCATATGTGGTCTTTAGTAAAGCAATTCAGCATTGATCTGAAGAACATAGCTCTGATTCTCAAACGTTACAAATTACTTAGCTGTTTAAAGTGATTATATTGTTTGTGAACTGTTGCTGACCTGATTTAGAAGCATTTAACATTGACTTTACTGCATAAAGTACTGAGTAGTAGGTTATTTAAACATCCACATCAAGTGTAATTTGCAAAGTTCCAACAGAGCTCCTATTTTTATGCCTAGACTTAGCGGTCAGAGCAAATTGGTCTGACACTCATGAAGTGGATTTTACTCCCTTCCCCACAATTGAAAAGTCTGTTCTGATATTTTTAAATCTCACATAAACTTGTCCACTGTACATCTGACAAGAGCAGTTGCTGCTGCTGCTGCTAAGATTATTTATTTTGGATGGGATCCAGCATGTACTGAAGTTAGCACTTAGACCCACATCAGCTTTGGAAAGTGAAGTTAGGTCAGCTCCACTTAAACGTTATTACACCAGTCTTTTGAAGCATGAAAATGCAAGTTTGAAGTAACAAATCCAAGTAAGTAATTGCTTTTTTTGTTTTAGATTTCATGATAGATGGAAACAAACATCAGTATGATGCCTTGCTTACTAGCAATATTGTGCCAATGTATCCCGCATTTAAAGGTATTTATTTGTATGCATATTTCATATGCACAGTTGAATATAAGAAAGACTACTGGGTTTTTTTGCTTGCTTCCAAACCACGCAAATGATTCCTGTTTCAGCTATCTCTGTAAAATAAGATCTCCTTCAACTGTGGGCTTCTTACCTCAATGAAAAGTTCCCTGGAGTATGATTATCAGTCTTGTGAAAAAGGCCCACAATTGTGAGCTTATGCCTCCTAATCAGCAGGCTCGTTACGTGGGAGCATAGTGCAAGACATTTAATGTCTGGCATCTTACTCTGCATTTTCCTACCTACCTAAATGGGATTTTATACTGAATATCTTCTAGAGAACCCGGATACCATATATAATTATGTGACTTGAATTAATTTCCAGTTCAGGGATGTCTTCTAAACTCAGATGAGCTTCCAGGCAAGAATCTAGGGCCTCAGTTACTAAAGAAACAGGAAAATAATCATGTCTCAGAAAAAATATGAAGACCTGGCTTTCTTGGGTGAGGGCGATTAAGCATATTCCTAGTGAAAAAGAAGGGTGACTGTAGCATTTCCTCTGGACAAAGAGATGTCCTGTTTTGTAATGGAATGGAGGTCAACTCTTAACTGTAATTAAAAGCATCATATTGGTAAGATGCTTCCCAGCTCACAGGTGTGGGTGACAAAGCTATCCAGGCCAATTTGATAGTGTGGCAAGACACAAGTTGCCTTCCCTCCTCTAGCTTCTCTGCAATTTGCTTTCCAAGGACAGAAACCCAAGGACACAAGGGAGCAGTATCACTATGTCTCAATCAGGTTTGTGGTTAGGGTGGCTGTGAAACCATGATGCCAGGAGATACTGCAGTGCATGCTGCTGCTCAGTTAGATGCAACCTTTAAAAACTATAAACACCCATATAACTAATTATTTTCCTAGCTTAGCATGTCTGTTTATATTCCTGAAAAATCTGCACAGTTGTATTAACAGATTCTACCTTGGATATGTGTTTCCCACTTCCATTACTGCGTTTCAGTGTTATGGAATTACTTTCATCAGTACCTGCTACCTGAATATGCCGCGGCCAGGAATGGTATTAATGTAGTCAGTGGTCCTGTGTTTGATTATGACTCTGATGGGCTCTATGATACTCCAGAAAAGGTGAAAAGGTGGGAACCTTTCCACATTCTAATCCTTTGTTTCTTTCTCCCAGTAGTGGTCAAAAAGTAATTATGATATTTGTTATCGAGGAAAGCATCTTGTGGAGATGGGCCTTTGGCAGGTTATATCAGTTCAGATAGACAGTCAAATGGCCTAGGCAGGTACAGAAGTGTAAAGCTAAGAAATAAGCTGCAAGCACATAGAGAAAATGCACTCTCAAAATGTGTCATCCTAAACTCTGAAGGTGAAGTGTAAGAGAAGGTGTTGCATGTGGAAGAATGTCTACTAGCCTGAAATCTTATGGTATTGACTCTAGCAGCAGACAAGGCATGGGCTTATCCCTGGTGGCACAGTTGGCACTTCCTGACCTGGCAGTGTTCCACTACAAAGCTGTGAATACAAATAAACTAGTTAGCAAAATTGGTTCAAGCCAGCAGGCAGGTGGTTTTCTGGACTCTGGCTGAACTCTTCCATATACTGTGGATTCTTAAGGCATTTTATTGATAAATCAGTTTGTTATACCTCATCAAACCTGTTATTCAGATCAGCCTACAAGCCAAACTGAATTTGCGAAATAGTAATCTGGAGTTTTCCTAAGCTTTCTTTGGGCTAAAAAAGTGGATTGCTAAAATCGAAATGGCAGAATATAGCTGATTTGCTGTCATTGTTCTTGGTGCAAGTATGATTTGGTGGATTTACAGAACAATCTTTTGTGTTTCAGACACCCTAGTAATTCAGAAGTTCCAGTTCCAACTCACTTCTTCATTGTGCTGACTAGTTGTAAAAATACTTCTGAAACTCCTCTGGAGTGTGAAGGGTCTCTAGATGCCTTGTCTTTCATTATACCTCACAGAGAAGACAACAGTGAAAGCTGTGCAGTAAGTAGTCTATTCAGTCCCCATATACGTCTGAAGTCAGGCTTGAGCTTGTTTCACTTGGAAATTAACTAGTAAGACTGTAAAAGTGGGACAGTCTATCATGATCATCTTGAGAGAGAAGACAATATTTTTATAAACAGAAGTATGTTAAAGCCTGTATATATACTGAAATGTGAAAATAGATGTTCCCTGTTCAAAGTTCAAAGTTCCTGTTCTCTGTTCAAAGAGTAAAACTTAGGGCTAGCAGGGTGGAGTCAGAGTATTTCAAGGCCATTAGTGTGATACACACAAAGACTTCTGTAGCAGATATATCCAGTCAACAGCTGAGAAGGATGAAGATCTTCTGGGAGAAGATGAGTCATCCACAAAGGAAGGTCAGCACTAGGCCAAATGTGTGCTCAAAAGGAGAAGACACATGTTCCTGAAGAGCATTGGTTGCTTCTAGTTCAGGGACTTTGAAATTGTGACTGGAGTGCACATAGCTATGCTCCATATAAACCAGAACAAAGTGTGGGAAGTGTTTAGACCTATCCTACAGTGAAGAATTACACAACTCTCTACCCAAGTCAGGCTCAGAAATAGTTTTATCACAGATGCTGGACATCACCTGCTATTCCACATTATCTCCAACTTCCACTGGTGCAGCTATGCGTTCTGTATGCTTGAGGAAGTAACAGCAAGTATTAAACTCAGGCAAGCTTATAACTATTTATAAGCCACTGCTCTCTGTTTGTTAAACGTTTACCAACAGTTACTGCTTTCTGCCTCTATAAAATGTCTTTTGCGAATTTATTAAATATATGTCACAGAAAAGATGTTTTACAAACCCTTTTATTCCTCCTCTGTCCCCATAGGATGGTAAGTCTGAGTCCGTGTGGGTTGAAGAGAGAATGAAGTTTCATACAGCTCGGGTCAGAGATATAGAATTACTTACTGGACTCAGCTTCTATCAAGACAGAAAACAGCCAGTAGCTGAGATTTTACAGTTAAAAACATATTTACCAGCTTTTGAAAGGATCTGATTTTTTTCCTATGGAATGTCATCTGTTTCACAACTGATTTGTAAATAGACTGTTTTTAATTAATGAAAACTTTTTTTTTCTTTTTATTTTAAATAAGCTGTAACATTTATTGAACTTTTGACCAAAATGCCAGTAGGGAGGAGAGTGGGTGCCGTATTTCTATCTCAGGGATTCCTGATGAACTATGTGTGAAACACAGGATGGCAGCTCCTGTCATTCCCACTTGAATGTGGTAGAACCATGTCCATTATCAAATGCTAACAGCCTTTGATCATCACAGTACGAGACACGAACAAAAATGTTATCTTTTATATGCACTGGAGAGGGGAAAGTTTAAGAAAGCATGGGTTATGATCAATATTCTACTTCCAAATATAAATACTTAACAAATAGAGCTCTGGGAAATAACTACATTCTTGGTGACCATGGAAATATAAGAAGTGAGCACCTCTCACTCCAATTTTCTTTGAAGCATGAATTATATCCTGAGCTTTGGTTCTTATAAAATAATGGTCTGAGAAACTATACTGAAGCTAGCAAGACCGGTAACTGGAGCTTCCCCAACACAGAAAAGGAGCCTGGTTGAAGTGGTGTTAGCTGGGAAGCCTTGATATGTTGCTGCCCTCTGGTGTCTCCAACACGTAAGGAGAATTTGATGCACAATTTGCATGTTGTAAGTGCATCCTCAGAATAATCGGGAATTGGATGCATCAAGTCACCTGCAAATCAGAAGAAATTAATTCAGGAATATCTCTGAGCTTCCAGAAATAATTATAATGATTCTGTGGTATCACTTCAAATTAAACTTCAATTTGATGCAAAGATTTTGCTTTCTTGAAACAAAAATATCTTTCTCAATTTAGTGCATAATATTGTCAGCTGTGGTTTTGAAAACCCATTTTTGTCAAGAAAAGGTAATTTTTGCCCTAAGATTGTTTCCTTATTTAGACTGCTAAGATTATCTTCTCTAATGGCACATCTCGTCACTGCAGTAAATGTCCACAGGCCATTCACTTGTCAGTTGGTGGCAAATGACCGGATCAGAGCTGTGTTTGTAGCTGTTTCTTAGTGCACCATCATCCAAATTCCAACTCACATAAGTCACCCATCTTGAATGCAGACATGGCCAGATGTAAATTCTGAAGAAGCATGTAATAAGCTTTCTTGGAAGCTTTCAGGCTACACAATCAGCTGCTACAGGCACTCAGGAGTGTAGAAACTCCCTCCTTTTCCTGTACACATGCTGTCACCTTTGTAATTCTCCCACTCTCTCTAAAGGTGATGAGCCAGGATTGGCTCTGTTATGTGTAAAGTTTGGCATAGTCAATTACGCATTTATGCTCTTATTTAAAGAGAAGAAAATACATCACGCACAAGAATGTTAGAAGAATGAAGAGCCTGCAACTGAGCAGAGAGGCACTTTGCCTTACAGCTTGGTCAGGGAATGTGGAAGGTTGGATTCAAAGCCTGCTAAAAGTCCATAGAAGCTTTTCCATTAACTTCAGTTTGAGTGGGCTGAAATCCTGGGACCATTTTTTCTTTTAACCAAATGTATTTTCTTCATCTTCTGTTACAAGCATGATTTTTTTTTCCTTAAAGTAGTGTCACTGTGTGAAATTCAAATGTGTTTGTAGCAACCTCACATTATGATATGACTGTGACAGCATTATTCAGCGTAACTGCTTTGTAACATTGCCTGTGACCAATAAAACCGTGAGAATTAGTATGCTGTTCATGACCCTTTCTGTACCAAATGCTACTGGCTAGTTAAAACAGTGGCGCAGATATAGAGCACTGTTTTGCATTATTTTGGAAAGGTGGGGAGGGAGTTGCTTCAACGCCTGCTCTATGAGTTGAAAATAACTTCTCCTCCAACTGGAATATTGAGGTTATTATTGGAAGCCTTCATTATTGGAAGGGGAAGGTAGGAAGAAAGATGGTGAAGATGTTCTTAAATTCTTTTTAGAACTGGTACTGTCTCCTGAATGCAAATGACAGGTGTTAACATCTTCAGAAAGTAAAGCAATGCCAGTTTCAGTAAAGAGTCAGGCTGGCCTCATTCTTGGGTAAAGATGGAACAGGATAGGCTTCAAGCAGGTGATTGCTGGTTTGACTTAGGGAGGATTTTGGAAGGGAGAACAGCTGTGAAAGCTATTATGGTCATTGAGAGGGTACTGGCTGAGAGGGTTTTGGCAGATGTCTTTGCCAGAAATTGACAAGTCGACAAGGAAAAGAACTATCCTGATTTAATGTTCATGTAAATAGTTTTGCTTCTTTTATTTCTTTATCTCTGCTTTTTTAGAAACATCTGCAGTGCTGGTGGCAGAGGACTGTGAATAACTGCTGGTGCTAGTTATGGTATCCAGTAGCTGGCAACACCCCAGGATGGTAGATTTGAGTTCCGAGTTCTGTTTTCGAAGCCAAATGGGTCCTAAGGAGCATGCTGTGGCCACCGTCAAACTCATAATTGTGAAAAAAACCAAAAAACAACCCTACAGCTTTTACATCCATTGTATCTGGATGTAAAATATTTTGTTTCAGCTGATGTATGGTATCAGAGCTCCAGTGAGCATTCTCAGTAGGTGAAGCTGGAAGGTGTCACAGCAACATTGTCATGGCGTGACTGTTAGCATTATTTAGTGTAACTGCTGCTTAACGTCAGCTGCTTCATAGTCTGGCCTTCTTGCAGGTAAAGAATAAAGACAGTGGAGGAGTAGACTGAAGGTCATGAGTCTGGATGTGTCACCAGGCCTTTCCAGGGAAGGCACTAGGAGATGCTGTGGGCTGTAGTTGGTGTCCAATGATTACAGTGAAGGTGCTGACCAGTCTCTATCTCCTAAGGAATGATATTTGCTCAAGGCAAGGAAAGGACAACTGAGGAAGGGGGGTGGTAGGAGCCTTCACAGACATTGAAGTTTGTTTCAGGGTCGACAGGGTGAATCATAAACCACCAGGTTGGAATGGACTTCAGGGATCATCTGGTCCAACCTTCCTAGGCAAAGTGTGACCTAGACTAGATGCCGCAGCAGCCTGTCCAGCATTGGGGAATCCACCACTTCCCTGGGGAGATTATTCCAATGGCTGTTTGTTCTCTTTGTGAAAAATCTTCCTCTTGTGTCCAGGCAGAATCTCCCCTGGAGTAACTTGCGCGCATCACCCCTCATCTTGTCCATGTGACTCCTTATAGAAAGGGAGTTGCAGTCCTCTCTATAGCCACCCTTTAATTACTAGCTTTGCTGCTAAAAAAAAAAAAAAGCATGTGGAGTTGTGCCTTCAGAGGTATTCAGGTGGTACAGATTTATATTGCCGGCTGCTCCCATCAGTAATAGCAAGGTAGTTAATTCATTTGACTAATGTGTTGCAGGTTTCTTGTTCTTATTTACCTCAGGATCCACTGCCTTTTAAGAAAATGAAGCAGTATCTAACTGCTTGTATTTCAGATGGTCCTGTTCTGGCAAATCTCAATGCATCCACTACACCACTGTGTCCAGCCCAGTGCACAATAGCTGTCTGCTAACGGCACCTCCCAGAAGCTGCCCTGTCTCATCCGGCGAGTGGGTGGCCTTGGCTTCTTCCTTTCCTTAGTCTGAGGAGACCCGAAGTACAAAATTATCCCTTTAAACACAAGGCTATAAACTGGGCTTGGCAAGCTGGGAGGAGCTACCCCTCTGCTGACTGGGAGAGCAACTGCTTTTCCAGGAAAATGAGATTCATAGGGATCAGAAGACAAAAATGAATATAAGAGAAAGCCCAGATCTGTGACCCTGTGGTTAGGGCAGTCGGCTGTGAGGAAAGATCTCATTTCTGACCTCCCTTCTTCCAAGATCTGCTGCAAAGCTCAGGCTTGGTGCTGAGGTGGCACCTGTATCACTTTGGAGTGGATGCTCAGGGGTGACAGCACTGTAAGGGACCTCTCCTGCTGCAGGGTCACAGTGCAGCTGCTGTAACAGTCTGTGCCCACAGCAGCACCACTATTGAAGTCAGGAAACTACCCCAGGGCTCAGGGTGAAGGCTATGCTCAGCTCTTTTACTGCGTGCAAACTGTTTCTACCCTTCTGAGGAATTCAGGGACAGAATTAGTGTGAGCCCAGCAACTTGCTAAAGCAGAAGTTTCCAAATATTTTTGTTTGGGTACCACCATTGCCAGTGGCAGCAGCAATGTCTTCTGCTTACCCTCATACACCTGGCAGCAATGTCTGGGAGGTGTTGGAGCACCAAACTGAGGTGGCTTGTGTACCATGAGCAGTGTGTCTACTGTACTTTGGGAACCTCTGTATTACAGGAAACCAGTCCAGGTTTGGCATCCTGTTACTCAGACTCCCTTGGAAAGGAGTCGAGTGCCTCACTGAACCTCTGTGAGTCACCACACAGGCCTTGAGACTCAGGAAAGGCTGCTATGGAGACCACAGACAAACTTGCAATAATTATGGAAGCCTGGCAATACATTTTAGAAGATGCCATTGCAAATTATCAAATTCCTCCTCAGCCACAACACGTGTTAAATGAGTGTTGCTCTTTATTGCAGGTTTGGTCCTTTCTATTTTTAGTTTCTCTGCCAAAATAAAACAAATACAGCGGGATGAAAAAATATGGAGTCGCCCCAAAGCTCACGACCAATCTCCCCCGATGAGAAGACAGCAGAAGCACCCTTTGGTCATGTCCATACGGCACGTATGCATGGCTGAAAGTCAGTCTAGATGGCTGACTCTGTGTTCATGCCACTGGCAAAGCTGTTCTTCAGCACCAGTCTCTGTTTGTGGCTTCAAAAGAATTTGCTTTTGTCTCTTTGTATCTCTCTCTGCTGGATGCCTTGCCTTTGCCATCCTGCATCTGTACCAGAGCTTTGGATTTCTGGGTGGTAGAAAGTGAGCTGCTTGAGAACGATGAATTCGCTTTTAAACCTTGTGCCTGCTGGCTGCATAAGATGGCACAGCCCTCTAGAAAGTTTCAATTATACTCTTTGCTATAGTGTTGTAACTAAGTTTAAAACTTTACCCAGCCTCTTTACACTGGAGAATGTGTACACTGGGTTCTACAGTTCAAAATAAATTATTTAGGGAGGTGAAAATTTTGATAATCACATATGAATGCATTTTACTTTGAACAAATTGTGAATGTAGCTGCATTTGCTGGTGATATTTGGCCCTCTTCTGGTCTGATGTGAGATAACTGGGAAAGATCTGTTTTGCTCAATGTACATTTTCTAAGGAAATATGGGCCTGGGGCAGTAGAAATCCAGGCAAGCCACCTGGAGATGAATCAGCTTTCCTAGGCTTTTTATGAAGTATTTCACATTTTTGTAATTAGCTAACACTCCTGGTACAATTTTTAGGGACAAGAGTACTGGGAAGATTGAAATGCTGAGTTACAGAAAAAAATCTGCAGGAGAAGGTTATGCTATGACTTCCTATGACTAAGAAAGGTTTTTTTCATATAAATTATTGTATATCCTGTGTATCAAACATGCTAGTGGAACTAATTACCCTGCAGATGTTAACGGTTTTCTTTCCTTGTACAAATGAGCTAAAATCACTCACGTGATTTTACACACATGTGAAATGTGCGTTGCTAACTCCCACTGCTGGCTTTAACAAAGCAGAAATGCAGTGTGACTCTGTATCAACCACTTCATCACTGGGGAGAACAATTGTCCTTAGGATACCTCACAGAAATGGATGTTATCTTGGAGCTTATGTAATACAAACTAAGTTGTCCATAGCTTTCTGCAAAAAAAAAAAAGGGAAAAACAAGAGCAGCAAAAGCATCACCCCAGACCCCTTGTCCCCATATACTACAAGATCAGAACACATTGTAGCCAAAATAGCCTGATTCATATGGGAGAGGTGGGGTGGTGTTATGACAATGAACACTCATGATGACTTCAGAGGAAAGTCAGCTAATGGATTGGATGGTAAAGACTGTATTTTGATTAAGACAAGAAGTTTGGCTGCAGCTCTCAAGTTCCAGAGGACAGAACTTGGACTGACATGCTGTTCACATGGAGAAGAGTTTTCATTTGATAGAACACCTCTCAGTCTGTGTAAAGGGCAAACCAAACAAACTTGGGAAGATCAGAGAACACCTTGAGGAAGAAAATTTTTAGACATACCCGGTAGCTGGCTTTAAGCCCTTATAGGAGTTAGAATGACTTGCACACTCCATTTGTCATCTGCAGGCATAGATAGCTGTAGCTCTGCAAAAGCAGCTGGTGACAGCAGTTCAGATTTGGCACTTGGTGGAATTTGCATTCATACAGCTTGACAGGTAGCTCCTTGAATGCAGAAAGTGTAGAGATTCCCACGACATCCGTAATGAATCCTTTGCAATGACAATTTGCCAAAGCATCATCCATACCAAACTAAAACTTACGAAAGATAGATAGACATTTTTGCATCAAAGACATAATGGTGAACCCAAAGTATTAAAAGAAAAAAAACCTACATGCAAGAAAAAGCCATGTGGAACTTAATATCAGAGTCCACAAAAATCACAGAGCTGTAGATATTTCAGCAAGAGTGCAACTGTTCCATTACTGAAAGGGCATCAAAAGAGAGGCAGTGCGTTGGAAATTGGAGGGAACAGATCTATTAGTTGAGAACAATCACATGACTTTTTAAAACAGAAAAAGCAGTTAACCTGTCTTGGCCCAAAAGACTTGGATAAATACATAAAAAGGAAATATTTCCCCCTGTTAATAAGAAGGTAAATTTTGAGGACTTGGTAGATAGCAAACATCTTCCTAAAGCTACATATTTAAAAACAGAACATACATTGATTTTAGCCCTCTCTTTAGGAGACAGTTTTCTTAGACAAGTAATATGTAGCATATTTTGATGGTATAAGAGGTGACACTTTATATTTATAGTTTTATTGGAGTGTGTGGATGATAAGAATTTCAAAGCCATTCTGAAAATAGCCAGAACAGCGGTGTTAAGGCTGAATCACAACACAAAATACTTATATGGGAGACAAGTTTACCCAAGTATGTCTTAGACCTAGATCATTGCTACTACTGAATAAAGCGTTATTCAAAAAAGTTGTAAAAACTTTGTTTATTTATTTATGAAGTATACATGCCTAACAAACCTCTGGCATTTCTTACAGCTTTTTTGAGCCTAAGTAATGTAGCTGTCCATGCACCAGACCCTGCTCCACAATTCAGTTGGGGGGCCAGCTGCAGTAGAGAGGACCTGGAGGACAAGGCACAGCAGCCCTCTTGACCATTTGTATGTCCAAGCCAAATACATAGAAATGGGTCTCAAGTAAGGAGCTGGTTTTCTACAGTAGATTTGGGTTAGATCCAGCGCATCAGACTTAAAGTCCTATTTATCAGACCAAACCTACACAAAATGGATGCGACTCACTGTCTATGCATGTTGAAGAAGTCAGGAGGGAAATGAGTTTCTCTTTCAACACTTTAACTCAAAGGCTTACTGTACCATTATTAGTCAACTGGAAAAAGAGATGTAATTACATAAGATAACTTCATGGATTTCTGACAGATCCCCGATGCCTACGTGTGAATCTGTACCTGCCTAAAGAGGAGAAGAAAGCTCTGCTCATCCTAAAACTTGAACCTTGGAGAGGTGATTAGTTTTCAAGAAGCATGCAAGATGAAAATCAAGACATTTAAAATATACTCTTCTTTACTATTGCCTTTCATAAACAAACATCTATTTTGGATGATTTTTCCAAGTACTTCTTAGTGGCAAATGTTGTGATATATTGTGACTTATTATTGTGATCTGTTCCTTCAGGATGGGTGCCATTGGGAAGTCAGAGGCTGCTGAAGGAGGGTCTGCAAGGGGCTCCTATTCTGCTGACTGCTGCCGATTCAAAGCATGGCAACAGCCCAAAGCAGAAGAGAAAGGGGATCAGCGAGACCCCATCCTGTGACTTGCAGCTGGTTCCAGAGCTGCATGCATGGGTGTTTTGTTTTCTGCATCTTTAATATAGGTAACAATGATGCGCAAAATGTCTAAGTAATGCGTGGTACTCAGACAGACCTGTGTTGCTATTATTTTAATACTTTACATTCTGAGAAAATAAGAAATATTCCCTATATCCCAAGCAACATGCTTAGCTCACGCCATCCTTCTTAACAAAATATCATAAATTCTTTCAAGTGAGAAACTAAACACCTACCGTCAAAAAGAGCATAATGAGCTTCTTTGTCTTCATTTATATAGACGCGAAGTTTTTGTACCTGGAGCACAAGGCGGCTGCTGCTGCAGAGGAGCCACACGGTGTCAGTGTGATGCCGAGAAAGAGCAGCAGCATCATCCTTGGGACCCGGCACTAGGTCTGGCAGCCCACAGCAGCAGAGCCCGCTGCCAACTGGGACCCGACAGGGCCTGTGTAGTACCCAGCACAGGATGCATTTGCTGTTTCAGGAGTTGCTAGCCTATACTCGTTCAGGTGGTGTATTAAGCGCTATCTAGGTTTATTACTAGACTACATTGCCATACTTCCTACACCATCTATTAACAGCATAATGTAACTGAAATTATATGCTGCAAAATTGCCTTGTCAAAAAAGCAATTTTTATCTAAATGCACTCATGAAATAAAATGACAGACTGACTTTTTCTTCCTTCTTGTTTTGGAGAAGGAGACAAACAAAATACAGGTGCCAGTAGACAATTCTTTACTTTCTGACTAAAGGACAGGTTGTTTTCTGCCATCCTACAAATTGTCTTGGTGTAAATATGCAGAGCACACACACAAAAGAAAGACTGCTTTAATGAAGTCTAATAAATAATCTTTGAGACATCTTAGTGAAAACTGTTAACTATTTGGAACAAGAACAAGCTGCCTCTCACAATCGGCAGTCACTCTACAGCACAATGAGATTTTATCAGCCAGCATTATGTTTGCTTGTTTGGCTCTGATTTTAGTTGAGAGGGACATTGTATATGTCTCTGTGGTTGCTAGCAAATATACACAGTTTCTAAATTGTTTTGTGATAAGGGCTGTGGAGAATGCCTTGCAGGAGCCAAAGAAAACATTACATAAATAGCCTCTAATCTGTTGCATGAAATTAAAGTACTCTTAAGGATAGAAGTCTTACTTGATTTCTGCATGTAAAAAGTCTATTAGTTCTTCATTCAGAAAGCAAGCTTTTATCCAGAGAGTCCTTGCACTCTAAAGGCTGGCTGTACTTCCAAGCTAAGTTCCCCTAATGTCGTACAGCCTCAGGACTTGGGGCCAGAGGTGGTCTAAACCAGTGTGACTGCAGTTATGTCAATTAGCTAGGCTGACCTAAGTTCTGAAATCTGGCTGAAAAGCTGGTTCTTAGCATTTAGGGCAGAAGCAGGAAAACATATTTCATAGCTGCTGAAAGCTACTAAATACCTGCTTTTAATAGGACTAATTTAAAACAACAAACATTTCTTTGGATTGTGCATTTCTTTCAGTGGCCCAATTAATGGGGCTGAGTAATGAATGGAGGCACCACTGGATTGCGTTTACACTGTGGTGCTGTGTTAGCAACCTTTTGGTCCTGCTCAGGAGGCTGTAAAATGCTTTGTTCCTCACAGCATAAACACTATTATACTACTATTAGAGCTGGATTTACTTACCATTAAGCAAATGTAAATACTCCTGCATTTGGCACTGCCCCAATAACAGACAGGAGCTGAGGAATGCTGCTACCACACGCAGCCAGAGGTTTCTGGGGAGACTTTTCTGAATCATTCCAAATTCACTATTTTGGGGGCGTGGGCTCAGACCAGCACAGAGAAGAATTGCAATTTCCTGAGCTAAGGTTAATGACTGCAAGCAGTCATTCTCTGCAGGAGCAATGCTGGATGGTGCAGTGGAGATGGGACCTTAGTCATGCTTCTGAACTGTGTTCAAACTCTAAATGTGTTGAAGGCTTTAGTACAGTTTGGGAACAGGTTCCTTGAAGAAATTCCTGGTATTTCCTGGTTCCAGGCAGGCTGAAAAACACTGTGAGAATGTGGTAGCTTTTGGTATGTCCATTTATGGGCATGAACCAAAGGAACTGCAGGGAGGAAAAAAAGTGGAAAATGAGAGGAAAAATAAGTTAACTGAGCTACTTCCTCTCTCGGATTCTTCTTGGGTTTTCGGCAAAGCCTTGCACTGGTATTTCATCCCAATTTCTTGCTAACTACTTCCATATGTAGGCATAGTATAACATCAGTTAAAGCCACATTTAAGCCCTGTTTTTAAAGAACTTAGGTTTTTGGTGGTGGGATGCAAAGTCAGAATGGTTGAATTATTTTATGTTTAGGTAAGAATATTACCGTTCCTTCTTGCACTTAATGTCCTCCTCAGTGCAATGGTACGAGTACTTTCTGCAAGTGTGATGTCTGAAAAAGCCATGCTACATGAAAAAAAAATTCAAATGATCTAGTTAAGAGTATGCTATTTCTAGCGATGTCCAAAAGTCAGTTTTCTCAGCTGAGTCCCCGTCTTCGTGAGACAAACAACTGGATACTGTTCAAAGACTTATTTGTTCCTCTGTGGTTACGGATCATTAAAAGTGGCTCATTCTTGAAGAGTTTCTTAACTAGTGTCTTTTGGATGTTTCTTAGCTCTGAGGAATCTGACAAATTTCCATCTGGAGAGCAGAGCCTATTTCATATGAAAGGGCTATAATCCGTGTCTGTTGTTCACATCTGTATTGTGTTAGAAAGCTAAGCTGCAAATCCATGCAAAAGTGTTATGGTACAAAAATCTGAAACATGATGGCTTAGAGTTATTTCACAAATTATTTGATACTCTGATCTCCAGCCACCTTGAATTCCTGTTTAATGATTAATTGAGTATCGTGTATTAAATGATTACTGACTTTACAGTGGTCCTTTACCAACTGTATCATTAGTATTGCTGGAGATCCACTTTAAAGAGCTAATAATTTGAATTAATATGCTTTCATATATTAATAAAATGCTTTAAAAGTACAGTAGCAAACTGCACAATAGGATTTTCTGAGGATGCAAATATACAAAAGCAAACTTCTGAAAGAAGGTATTTTGGAAGCAATGTGAAGCAATGCTCTCTCCCATGTAAGCGACTTTGGACTGTCGAACCCAAGTTTTTATTCTTGCATCTATGCATCTTAGGCACAAAGAATGAAATCAAGAAATATCTTTACAGATGAAAGGCTCACATTTCAACCACCATTTAAGATGCCAAAAATTCCACCCAAGGGCTCCTTCTTCCTAGGATACCTTTGAAAGAAAGTCTTACAAACAGTATGATGCCTACTTACACCTCTAGGAGAACTTAACAACAAAGTGTTTAAATTTCTTTACCTTCAGAGGTCTAACACCTGAGAAGTGGTGTAAAATGCATGCTTCTGTCAGAAGAATACATGTGTTCCTGGTGGAAAAAACAATGAGTGCAAATCATTATAATGCAGTGATAGCTGAGATTTATGATCCTTGAAATGATCAGAGGAGAGCAACAACTTGCTAAACTGATTTGCATAGGCAGCATACTTCCTTATTTTAATCCACAGTGGTAACAGCAAACCACCATTGAAGCATTCTGACAGGAGGCCTCTTCTGTCCCTCTCTGCTAGCCTGTGAAGCAGTGTGATAATTTGGCAGATGGCAGGCAAAGCAGTTGCATCTCTGCACTAAGGGGCAGAGGGTAGGTTGTGGTCCCGAGCTGTAGTGGGGGACCCCCTTTGTGGGTGTCTAGTTACAGATGGCCCTTCCTAAACCAGACTACTGCTGCTGCTCTCTGGCCCTGCAGCCTTATATGACAGGAATAGCTGCTGGACAGTGCCAAGGGAGGCCACAGCCCTGTGCAGCTTAGGTATCTGAGATACAGTCCATGCTGCAGGGGACTGGGAGCAGAACCTGAGTGAATCTCATGAGCCAGTCATGAAGCTCAAGATGTTGATGTTGTAAGGATAAGGAATGGTCATTCATTATAATGTCTGATATAAATTTGTAAAAGAATGTGGGGCAGATCTGTTAATAAACGGGCTTGAGCAGCATCATAAACACCCTGTCTCTTAAGGGCATTAATTCCAACCTGCTAGGTATATTGTGCTTCTTTCTGTTCTTCTGATCCTGAGAGCTTCTACAGTGATGGCTATGAATGGAGTCCATGTACATCCTGTCCTTGCTGGAACTAGAAATGACAGTTTTCTTGTTATTTGGGGGTGGAGCCACAGTAGCATCTGGACAACCAGTCCTTGGGGTTGTAGGAGTGTTTGAAGTGTTTCCAGAATGAACTGAATGGCCGCATCGTATTCACAACCTGAAAAAAAAAAAACCCAAACAAAAAACAAAATAGAGAAAAATGTTGGAGAGTCTCAGGGAGTGTAAGAGCCAAAGGCTACCCAAAACTATTATTTCGTATGGAACACAGAAAGCCACTTCCTCATGCCAGGAGAATTCCTCGTGTGATTTAGAGGAAGGGGAAATGCTTCTATGGCCTTGTGCAAAGCCTGGTGAGGCCACTGGCAAGGGTCCCATTGACTTCCCATTAGTTTACGGGCCTGTTGTCCATCATTAGTCAAAGCTGGTGTTATGCTGATTTGCTGCTAATTCTAGCTGAAATCAATGGGATTGGAAGGTACTCAGGAAGGATGGACATATTTGTAAGCTAACACTCTTTCACCACCAGGAAATTCCAGATTGAACTTGTTTGGCTGAAAAGGATTCTTGTTGGAGAGTTCTTGTTTTTTTTGAAAACAAGAACTAATGCTTCTAGTGCAAAGGTTAATTTTAAATTCAAAGAATTCCCTTGTCTTGATAAAGGGACAAAAAAAAAAGTTTGTTATTAACGTAGGACCTAGCACAGGACTGAAGCTTTCCTTTTAGCTTTAGGGGGACGAGGTGACTCACAACTGTCCTTATACTGTTTTTTCCTTATCTGAGAAGAATGTTTGGACCATTATCAAAATGTGTAGCTGTCACAATACTTCTCATCTGTGGGCCTGGAAGAGTTTGAATCAATGGATGCTTTACACAGAACTGTCATGTACAATGGTTTGTTCCTAGTGACCAAGTAGGAAGGTAACTCAGGTATTTGCCACCTGAGTTCAGTGCTCTGTCTACCATACTATACTAAGGTTTTAATTCAAGTAAAACCACATATAAGTTAGCCCTGCTTTGCATGAAGATCTTAAGAGGCCCTTTCCAACATGTGTCATTTTGTGATTTTTATGATACAAGTCATTAACTCTTCACTGAGAATTTTACCAGATTTTGGGCTTCTGGATTTGACTCTAGAGTCAGGAGCCACTTTGCTGCAGATGCTTTAAAAATGTTTTTCTTACCTTAGTTGAAAACAGATTTTAACCAGTGCAACACATCAATGAAATTAAGCATGTTGCATGGCGTGTTACAGCAGCAGCTGAATGCTATGCTGACCAGCTGGCTCATTTTAAAGCCACCACATGCAATGCATTTGGAACCTGCTGCACTTTCTAATGCAACACTGGGCTTGGCAAAGCAAGCCTGGGCCTGCCCTCCATTCAGAAGGGTAGCAAACTACAGTTGGTTCAGTAGTAACACAACCAGCAACCATAAATCATCAGCTTAGAGGTAAGTGTATGTGCTTCTTGACAAAAACCCCCACCATGCACTACTTGATTTTCATATAGTGCAAAGCCAAACCCTTTTAGGAATATGTAAAATAGTAGTGAAGACTAAAGGTAAATGAAATACCAAGCCATTTATATAAAAAATATAAATACTTTATTTTCAACTAAAAAGGTGCAAACATGTAACTTTTGGTCACACTTTTCAACAAATAAACTGTCCAAAAAGAGCCATCGTCAAAGAAAGAAACAAATGCTCAAGTGGAAAGATTGATGAGCTACAGAAGAGCCTTTTTTCTTAAAGCCACTTCTCCAATAAAGTGGAAGTAAATATATTTTGCCAGATGACTGCTTTGTAAGGATACAGGCAACTCAACTGTAACAATCTCCATCTTGTTCTCAACTCACCATTTGGCCCTATCTGAACAATTTCCACTAGAGTATGTATTTCAATCTTTGAATGCATTGTCAAACAAGCTTTAAATCCTACCTATCTTGTTCCAAAAAAGAAGGCTATCATTGAAATTTCAAAGCATTAAACAAAGGCACAAAACTTTAAATTAATTTAGATAACTGTACAAATATATATACACACAGTATTTACAATATTAATAAAAAGTAGCTTGTTACAGGTAAATTAACTGCCACAAGCTGTCCAGTCTAATAGACATGATTCTGATTCTTGTTGACCAAGCCATATGAATCAGAGCGTCAGAGCTGAAACATTACTGTCCTGACTAACAGAACACCTTCTACTTAGCACTTTGCTGGGTGAGAGTTTGCATTCCAGCTGTTGCTGTTACTAAGCCAGCACCAGCAAACATGCTAACGGTCTCCTTCTCAATTGCACTGCTAGATGAAGCACGCTATACCACATTAAGGGAACATTTGCTTGAATCTGCTTTTCCTGCCTATTTCCCTTAACCCCTTCACACCACCTCACGAACAATGTGTTCTGAAGCTGTGTCTTGCTGTGGTCCCACTGTCCATCCGTTTTACCTTCTTCAAACCACCATTTGGGGTCAGTAGAAAAATTGTCTTAAGTCACATGGAGCAGTTTGTTGAAATTAAAAAAAAAAAAAGAAACTGATTTAAATACCTTGTGCTATTGAATCATGTTTACAAAATGAGATGCAGACCAGTTCAAGTCGAGAATCTAGTTAGCTTCTCCTTCTGGCTTTATGCCATGTCTCCATACATCTTCCTGTAGTACAGAGACTCAAAGATGTCATTGTCTCCGGGGCAGTTGTAGTGGCACGCGCAGGTCTTGATGAACATCATTTTCCTTTTCATGATCTCCCCATCAGGGCACTTGAACTCCACGGGGAGGGTGGCGGTTCTGTGGGGCGTGCAGCAGCGCCCGTCAGTGCAGACACCACAGAACTTAGCTCTGTAGGTCTTCACACTGGTGCAGCCGGACAGCTCAAACTTGATGGGCTTGGAGATTTTGGGGGTGCGAATGCACTTTTTGCCTTTCTGTTAGGATATAAGTGAATACAAAATGTTTACAAGGCAGGCTTTCACACAGCACTAAGCTTGCAAGCTAAGGGCAGCAGGCACACTCATCCTTTTACCTTCACTAAGCAAGAGTGTCTTAGTACCATAATACAGCATGAAAGGAAAATTCAGGACATTTAATTGCAAACTATTCACCACTGGGATAAAACTCACATTTCAAGGTAAACTACTTGAAACTAACTACCCGTCAGAACTACACATTTTTTGGTCAGACACTGTTTTCTAGTCAGTGGATGGAAGCATCCCTATAGATCATACATAATGATGAGACTATTTACCTTGATGTTCTCCTCCAGGTCTGCTTCGCAAGGTCTGACCATGCAGAGTCTACTCTGCTTCTCCAGTCTGCAGAAGGCATTATCATTGGTGACCCTGGTTGAGATGCCCATACCGCAGGTCTTGGAGCAAGCACTCCACTCCGTGGTCTGCACCAGACAGTTGGCACGCATCATTGTTGGGTCTGGACCATAAGTGTCTTCCAGTCTGTAAGCTGCAGGAGACAGGTAACTAAGATGAGACCACCACCTAACCTCATGCCCTGCTAAAGGCTCTTTTCCCCTTCCTAGGAAATTTGGGCAGCCACACTTACTGCAGCACTCTAGCTGCCAGAGTGCCCTGTGTCAACCCATCCCACTGTCTTCCAACCTCCATGCAAGGTACCCCTTCCCCCCAGGCTGCCATGTGCTGAGGGACCCCCACTCACCAGCAAGCGCAGGTCCCACTGCAGTCTGCTCTTTGGTCTCGTCACAGACCCACTCCTCGCAGCACTTTCCAGGGAGCTTCACCCGGCGCGGGTAGGGGCAGTCGGGGCTGGGCAGGCGGACGTCCATGCTGCAGAGGGGCACGCAGCCCACCGCCCCGTCCAGGCAGGTGCATTGGTACTTGCAGCTGCTCTGGAAGGACTCTCCGCTTCGGTACACCATACCGCCGAAGACGCATGGAGCGCCGTCCCGAGCTGCGAGGGGCAGGAGGCGGAAGGTGAGGCGAAAAAGTCTCCCCGGCTTCCTCCTTCGCTAGACCCCGGCCCGGCGGGACCCTGTGCCCGTCCCCTCGGCTGGCCCCGTCCCCGCTCACTCACCGGTGCAGACGCCGATCCTGCGGTTGGCGGGGGAGCCGAAATCGCAGAAGAGCCCCTTGTGGTGGTCGCAGGGGTCGCGTTCGGTGCAGAGCTCGCCCAGCTGCTTGGCGCAGACGCGGCAGCAGCCGCAGCCGTCGAGCACCAGGGAGACGCCGGCAGGGCAGGAGGGGCCGGGCCCCGCGCCGCACTGGCACTGCCCGCTGCACTCCTGGCTCTGCGCCTCCTGACAGCGGCGGGGAGAGAGAGAAAGAGAAAGCGTCAGGGCCGCTGCCGGGACCGCGCCGGCCGGGACCGGGGTCCGGCGCCGCGTGCTGCGGCACTTACCGGGCTGAGGAGGGCGAGGAGAAGGGCTACGGCGAAGCTGGCGGGGGCCATCCCGCGGCGGTCAGCGGCTTGTGAGCGGCGGCGACGAGCAGGCAGCAGCGTCTGGCTGCCCGGCGGAGGGGCGGTGAGGTGAGATGAGCCGAGTCGAGGTGAGGCGAAGCGAAGCGAGGAGCGCTTCCCGTCGGGCGGCTCTTCTCAGCAGCGCTGCGCGGACGGCCCTGTGTGCAGTGGGCAGTGTGCAAGCGGCTACTCGCTGCTGCGCTGCTCCGCTCCTTCTGAGTCCGGTGGGAGAGCGGCTGTGTGACTGCTACGGAGTGCCGGTGCGGACGCCCCTTTATACGCGTCGTCGGCGCGGCCTCGCCAATGGGCTGAATGGGGCCGCGGACAAACAGCGACATTCCGCGCATTCCTGCGCGCCGCGCCGCGCCGCCCGCCCCGCCCCGCGCCGCCGCCACCGCCCCGGAGCGGCCCTGACCCCTGACTCCCGCATTCCTCCGTCTGTGCCCCCCCCCCCCAACGCACACCCCCTTCACGTCTTTTTATTTTTCATCCTGATGTTTTTTAAGTGTGAGTCCTCTCCGGAACCAGCGGCTCTGGGTCCCCCAGTCCCGTCCTCCCCCTCGGCAGCGCGTTATTCTGAGGCGGGCAGCGGGAAGGGGCGAGGGGGACGGCGGGGCGGTTGCCAGGGGCGGCCGGGGGAATCCGTTATTTCCCTTCCTCGGTTCTCCCTGCTCGGCGCTCGTCCCTCCCCGGGCAGAGGGGACAGGAGGCCGGTGGTTTTGGGGGTTTTGGGGTGGCCCCGGCGGGGCCCTCGCCTTGAGGTGCCTGGTGCCCAGTGGCAAATGGTCTCGGCGCTTTGGTACCACCAATAAAAGGTATAATTACACTACCGGGTATAAATTGACTCTGTGTACCACTGAATCATACTGGATATTTGTAATGTGTTCCTTCCCTAATAGATGCTCTCTATGAATAGAGAGAGTGCCTATTTACTCTGAAATATTTGGCACAGCGGATGGAGTCTGAAGCGTGGAAGAAGTGGCTATTATTTTCCCACTGCCTGTGTGCAGCTGTCATTTCTGAGCAACACGTTCCTCGCACATCCCCACTTCCCAACCTTGCTGATGGTCCTCCCCAGGATTACAACAAGAGGAGACTGGCGTGTTACCACACTCAGCCAAAACCTTAACATTGTGGTTTGTATTTGACTGAACACAGGACCTAAGCACTGTGGCTTGTATTAAATCACAGCAGAGAACTGTTCTGGTTTTCTTTTCTTTTTGTTTATTTATTTATTTTTTTTACCAGGAGGATGGTTCTTCCCCCACCTCCCAATGTATCATTTGAATATTCAGTGATGTCATGTTGTTTGACCTCAGCTTTAATGCAAGGAATGCCAGAGTTTTGGCTTTTGACCTGTAGAAGTACATTAGTGTTTAATGAGAGAGATCAGCTTAATGCATCTGATTAGGCAGACTGAAATTTGATGGATATCTTAAAAGATGTATCTTTTCATGCAGGCTTTCTCCCACTGCTATACCCACTTCTTTCCATCCCTCCATATGCAGGCATACTGCCATACTATGATGTAGCAATATGTATGAGGGAAAAAGAAACAATTTCATGTAAAGCCCCGGTAGGTTATATTGTACTGTAGAACTGCTATTTATTTTCTGCCAAGCACTGTACTTTGTCTGGTAAAGTCATTTGAATGTCATTTCTTCTTCTTGAAATTCTCCATTAAAAGAAACGAGATTGGCTCTGAAAGAAAAAAATAAACCTCAGAGGAACAGTTATGGTAAATAATATATATTCCCAAACCCTTGAGGCCTCCCAAAATCTGTACTTGAAAGACTCCAATGGCTTCAGTACTGGGTAAATAATATGTGTACCAAATTATGTATGACATGCATACCAAAATGCAAATGTAACCAGGTAAACAGAATGCCTTTTTTAAATGCCTAAATATGGTAGGAGAACATCACAGAGGGAGAAGCTCTAGACAAGTTTTATAACTTTCCATGTAAGAGTTTTTTTCAGAGAAACGATTTTATTAAACAAAACCTAAGAATCTTACTGACAGAAAAAGTATGTTTAAAAGTAGCAAACCACCAGAAAGCCAGGAAATCCAAAATTAAAGGATAAATCTCTCCTAAGTCCTCCCACTGTGGGCCAAGCACAGCAAGCCCCATCCACTTGCTGCCCTGAGAAAAAAGACTTAAATAGGTATTTGGACTTCAGAACTGATTTTGGTCTTGCACCACGGTGAATCAGGCATTAGCCCACTGAATTACAAGCTGTACCAGCCCGTGACAGTGGGTAAGAATCAGAGTGGGTCAGGTTTACCTTTTTGACATTCTGGTTTCTGTGCTGTTAGATGTGACTCATCATTGACTACCTCATATGTTCGTGTGTGTGTATGCGCGGGGGCAAAGGGAACTTGGAAGCAAAGGTGGTTCTTTCAGAGCCCCATTGGTCTTCAGCTTATCCTTTCTGAGGACAGTATGTCTTGGGTTGGAGAGGTAGGTCTTGGCATTGACACATGAAATGGTTAAAAAGCACTAATTTTGACTTCCACGCAGGTATTTATACAGCGCATGCTTTTAAGGTAGTATATTTTTTCTGCTGAAACTAGGAATTCACTACACCGGCCTTGCAGACTTATTTACACAGCTATATACGGTATGTGTGTGTCTACATCAGCTTCAGTTGGTATAGCTCCTTTGGTGAAGTCTTGTAAAACGTACAGGTGTGGATAGGCTACATTCCTCTCTTATGTTTTTCCTTCTTATTTTTTTTTTTCTCCTTCCCCCCAAAAAGCCACTTGATCAGGTATCAGACATACTGAAAACTTGGCAAGACTACAGGAAAGTGGCTAGACTTGGAGTGTTTGTGTACTTAAAGAAAGAATCTTGCACATTTTCAACTTTCAGTCAGGTATTTTTTTATAAGAGCAATTGGAGGTCTGAGCCAGCCCTCAAAGCGGAAATCAAAAGCTCCCAGAGAAACATTCCCGAGGAATGTGAATCTGATCCAACAACCATACGCAATGCACATACAGTACTGTCAGTCTTATAGGAAGTCTTGCCATATACGGATGCCTGGACCCTGAGCTGTTTATCGTCACGATAGGCTTGTAGCTGGCTTCAGACATTTCTGGCTTGCCTCAGGTTTAGCATGCTGATTAGTTCCTTTCCCAAAATGCTCACCAGGATATTTCTTAAAAATTGTAATAAATATATCTCAAAATCCTGAGAGGTCTAGTTAAAGTTATGTTAGCAGGCTTCTGCTTAAAATGCAGATTCCAAGCAAGACTTACTCTGCTAGCTCAGAAATAGACACAGAATAAAAATAAAGATACTTATTCCATCGTGAATGTGGTTGCCTGGTATTTTTCTTTCTTAGAAGTCATTTGGTAACTTATGCTATGTATCTGTAGGCATAGTAAGTGCTGTGAAGTAGACTACTCAATAGACTTTTACTCATCCCTTTCTGGAGAGATGCATGAGCTCACGAATCAACAAAGGCAAAGTGAAAACTGCTTTTCCCAGGAGCTGTCAAGCAAGTTATCCAAGTTGTGCCATTTGTATTGCTTTGTTAGGGTGAGGCACGTGGTGCAAGCCTTCCGCTTTGGAGCCGTGACAGTTCATGTCAGCTAACTTACCAATGAAAGGCATTAGCTCTTCTCCAAAGGGAACCAGGATACGAAGGCTGGGCAGTGCAGGGGATGGCATAGGGCCTATGGAAATGTTCGCTGCTGAACTGGTGGACCTAGTCCAAGTTCCTCTTGATACTGGCTCAGATTCTCTGCTAGTGTCAGTTGGGCAGATTCACTGAATGCACTGTTGGCCATCAAAATACTTGGACTTGAGAAGTTCAAGTCCATTGAGCTAAAGCTACTCAGTGCATGCTTTGGCAAAGCCATAAGATGTGATTCCCATTAGCAGATCTGAGTTTTGTTGTTTTCCAAGATAGTCATTATTTAAGAATGTATGTTCTTTATATTCTGACATGTAACATTTTGTTGCATTTAGAGTCATTGAGAATGCTGCTTGAAGCTCTTGGCTTCATGCTTAAAAAGTAACTGGAGTTTTTATGAATGTGTGTGGTCTTAAAGCAGCAAAGTGATTACTGGAAGTAGAATAATCTAAATGAGTATTCAAAGCACATATATAACTATTGGTACGAGAGAGAGATTATAAGTAGCATGAAGCCAGAGGTCTTTTACCTACTGAGCCTCAGGTTCTTTTATTCTGAAGAATTTGCCACGGGTCTTTTTAGCACTGTAGAGGGAGCAGCATTAACTACATCTGTGCACAGGTTGGCTGTCCCCTAGGGTTTTGTGGGAAAGCACAGAGCCCCTCCACAGCTTGCAGAGGTGACTAAGGAGGGAAGAGACTTTCAGTTGTTATTTCCTCAGATTTGACTGAGGTTCGTAACCACTTGCAATAGTAAATCAACTACTGTAGGACTGCAGTGAGTCACTAACCGCTCCTTTGACAATTGTCCTGTAAATGGTTAACAATTCAGAAGAAAAGTAAGTGTCACTGGCTGGAGAGGAAACGCGACCAGGGACTTGATTCAGAACATCCACCAGAAATCCTTTGAGGTCTGTCTCTTGAGGAACCACGTGGAAAACAGCTGGAGGTACACTTCCTCCCACTCTGTCAGGGCTTATATGGGCAGGAATGAATTAGATATGCTTATTCTAAAATGCATGTGATTTTGTTTTCAGTTTTTCAACCCCTCAGAGCTGTCAGTGTAAATTTTGAGGGTTTGTGTTTTTTTTTTTTACCCCAAGCTGAGACACATTACTGTTTAATTAAGCCTTCACTTAACAAATGCAGTTTGCTCTGCCTTAAACTATGGGATCTCTTAATTTACGTTGTAGCTCCTGTGGGAGAAGTAGAGGCCTATGGAGAATCCTGTGGGATACATATGTCCATGCTGTCCAAATACGGTAGGATGGATATTTGTACATTTGGGGGTGATGAATAGAGTGTTTTCTTTGGGGAGAAAGAGAGACATCACTGTCTGTAAAATTTGCCCCCTTTCTGGTGCAACCTGAGTTCACTGACCTTGGAATAGTGTGGCATGGGTTTTTCTGTTTACACAGGCCTTCCTGAGAAAGTGGAGGAGTTGGGTTATTGTACAGCTCTATAATACCTCTGGAGGACTTGATAAGTACGCTTCATGAGCTGACCTACAAAGGAATATGATGTCCTTAACATATAAACATTGGATTTTAGAGGTTGCTTGATTTTCAGGAAAATGGTTCCCCATGGTTCAGCTGCCAGCTTGGTTGGCTCTTTTTTTTCAGCAAGCGATGCATGGTATGTGACCTGTGTAAATACATCTGTACAAGTGACGCAGACAGGGAAACTAGGATGTAACCTACAACAGCCGAGGTGGCTTCCTTATTGACCTGTGGATGTGTGTGAAATTTAGCAACTACCAGACCAGGTCTGAAAACCATCTTACAATGCTTATCTCTCTGGTGTCTGTGGGAAATTCTCTGTCAGACTATTTTTCACATGGAGCCGAGAAAAGCAGATATTCCAAGAAATGTGCACTGTTAGAGAAGTGAGGATATTTCTAAGATGTTTTGATTTCCTGCAGGAACTAATAGAGGAAATGTAGTGTTTTTAAAGGGCAATGGTCCCAGGTCTAGAGTGTACAACCATGTTGGTACAAATGTGTTGGTGATGCGTGGCTTTAAGGTAATAAGCATGAAGTTGTAAAAGTGGTAGGACTCATACTAACAGCAGGCGTTTCTGAGCGTATTACTCCATTTATAACCCTTTTATTAAAGGGGTTTAAATAGAAATCAAGGTTAGGTTTTCACTGTGCTTGTTTTGACCATTTTGGACAATGGGGTCTTTATGAAGATTGAGTCTGTGGTGCATTTCTTGTGAGGAAGTTACCCGTGATGGATCTTGTGGAAAAGTCTAACCTTAATAGCATGGTAGATCTGTATGATTATTTAAGATTCAATTATGACATGGGATGAAAAGACAGTCCATCAATTGCCTTTTTTCATTACCTGAGATTTGTAAGGTATTTGAAAATCCTAAAACTGTCCTAACCAGTGTTCACCCTGTGAGTTAGGAAGTTTGTAATATTCAGGTGAGTTTTAAAAACATATATAAACTAGGAACACCTTTTTCTTTCTCCTAATGTCACTCACAGAAGGTTGAATTTCAGATTCCCTGGGAACAGCTTTCTTATTTTACCATCTTAAATTGAATGAGACCTCGCTTAGGCCTTCACATATGTTTTTTTTCCTTCATAAGTGGCTTGCAACGAGTGACAGTAGAGAACAGGACTTGGGAAGCGTACTTTGGATTTCTTTTTTGCCATCAAGCTGCCACAGGGGGGAGTAGAAGTTTGGAAAGGAGTGTGCTGCCCAAGAAGCCACCGAGGCAAGTGTTGTATTCCATGTGTGTACCCTGGCCAGTCCCTTTTGGGGAGAAGAGTGGGTGCAAAAGAAGAGTGGATGTGCTAGGAATGAAAGTGTTGGTTGGGGGAAGGAGCTGGAGGGTTTCTGCAGCTGGGACAAGCTGAATGGTTCTCTGCATCACAAAACCACGCTGTTTTTCTTGTTCATTCCAACCAGTGTTACTGTCCAGATGTAAGGGGAATGTGACTGAATTGTTTTCCTGCCTCAGGAGGAAAGATGACATGTGGGAGTTGTACAGTACTTGCAAAATCCCTGTTGCTCTGACGAAAGGCTTTTCCCACGTTAGGTCTATTTGCTAATGAAGAAAAAATGCTAGGCAGAGGCAAGACAGCTTTGCAAGGCAGAGGACACAGCGAGGGAAGTTTTACCAACTTGATAGGAAAGGGTTGTTCTTGTGGGACTGTTAGTGATGGAGAAATCTGCTTTATATGCTTGATGCATGAATATCTGGACTCTTTGTGGGTCCTGTGCAGCGAGGATGGGGAAGGGGATGTGTTCCTCATGCCTTGGCCCCAGCTGTGGGGTTACTCTCTCCTCTGGTGTCTGCCCACAGCTGCTTTTGCAGCACATGGTCTGCGGTAGCAGTGCGGCTGTCAGCAACCGTCCTGGCCTGCCAATGGGCCTGGTGCGGTCTTGAGGAGGAGGGATGTGGGCAGAGATGGGGATGTGGGTGTGAGAGCGGAAGGAGTGGGATGGGATTTTGGGGTAGTGCAGCACAAGAGCGTGGAAGGGGGCTTATCCCTCCTGTCAGCTTCCCACCCACGTGCTGGATTTGAGCCTGTGCCCAGCATCCACCAGCCGTGGTGCTTAGTGCGAAAGGGTAAATAGGGCTGAAGAGAGAGGCACACGTATATGTTTGTGTGGGAAGGGCTGGGGAGAGAATACAGAAGGAAGTGGAGGAAATGGTGTGTGAGAAGAGCGGTGTAAATGAACCAGCCAAGGATGAGGTGGGCTTGGCAGCATCCTTCCCACCACCTTTGCAGCATTTTACCACCAACAAACAGTGTTCATCTGTTTGCCCAACCATGGGCAAACTCATTTGCCAGAAGAGAGGAGATGTGTCTGCAGCAAAGTCTGGGTGCTCCTGTTGAGAACACCTTCAGATGCCAGTCTCCATTTTTCCTTGCCCCGCTCTACTCAGGAACAGGCTGCTTTTGGGATCTGTGTTGAAGAGTTTTATCATTGGACAACCTAGTCAACAATTTTTGAGAAAGAATGAAGTAATTTTCAGGAACTACTTAATGATCAGAAAAGCAACCAAAAGGAGTGAATCATGCACATTTTCTTTTATAAAATCCTCCAGATCTGAGTGTACAGATCTGTAATGAGATAGCGAAGCAAGGAAAAAGGAAAAATTAAAGGAGAAATGCAAAAATCATATTTGTTTCTGTAACCTGTCATGAGAAATAACAATGCTGTGGATTGGTCGCTAAATGTGTTATTTTAGAATGCAGAAGAAAATATGGCAAGCAGGTCTTTGCTTTTGATTTTAATGGCAAACGCAGGATGGGAAGGAAAACAATTATTTGGGTGAAATTTTGCTGGGTTTTTTGTACATCTGTGATTCCTGGACTGTTGAACAGTCGTCAAAAGGAACCTGGGAGAAATCCACATTCTTTGCGTATAGTATGTTGATAAATTCAGTGGCTGTTCCATAACCTTGTACCTAACGTACACAGAAGAAGAGAATTAATGGTCCAGTTTCCAAAGAAGACATAAGGAATTTGTTTTTGCTTTTGTGAGGTAATGTGTTGAGGTTTGAATGGAACTATGTTAAGTATATTAAAAGTCTCAAGGAATGCAAGGCTGGTTTTTTCCAACAATAAACATCTAAGATAACAAGAATATTTATACATTTGGCAAACTTGTGCCTAAACCTCATGTTTCTTGTTTATTCTTAGGGCTGGTTGTTACAAATTGATGGAGTTAACCAGAGATAAAAATGTAAACTGAAAAATAGAAAATTAAATAAATTCAAAGCAACATCGAACTATCCCTTAGTTCAGTGATGCATGGGTTATAGAAGGTATTAAAGAAACATGCTGAAGCGTGTACCACAGTTCATTGCACTCACCTGGACTCTTGCAGGAATAAAAAACCGGAGAACACTGAACTGAGTCAGTGTCACAGTGTCACATAAATCACTTTTAAAGATACCTACACTTCTGTTCCACTCTTCCGAAAGCACTTTCAGCTTGGTTTGTCAGAGCTTTTTTCCTACAACGTTTGCTGAGGAAATTGGCAACAAAATATGATTATGTAAAAGAAGAGAATAAAAAGGCAAGCACCTAAAAATATAAAAACCCAGAGTGTGATTAGAGTGCTTTCACAAAGTATGATGTCAAGATATTCGTTCTGGACATGGTGTGAGTTTTGTAACATCTGAAGAATCAATACGTGTACAAAGACAAAACCAAGAGCCAAACCAGCATTAAGTGGTTTGTAATTCCAAAACCTTTTCTATGGCTTTTCTGTTTTCATCACTGTACTCTTTTCAGGGGGAAAAAAAAAAAAGGGGGGGAAGAAGAAAAGAAAAAAAAGTTATTGAAGTTTGAGGGAAATGGCGGCAATCCTTTTTGAGGGTTTAAGGCATCCAATACTTTGACTAGATGTGTTCTTCTATTCCTACTCTTCATCATGGTTTAGGATGAATGGGCAGCATGGTTACTGTACTGTAATTGAATCATTCTTTTAGTTGAAAAGGTATAGATGTGTGTTTCTGGTGCCAGAGGTCACAGATTTGTTCCTGTAGAGACTTCATTTTACATTGTGTCTAGAACTGATTCATAATGCACTTTTGACATTTGAAAAAGGATATTTTATTATGATATAATCCCAGCAAGAAAACCACATATGCTGTATTTCAAGCCAAATTTGTTGATGAATGGATGAGGTGTCTAATTTTTGTTTCTTGAAGGCCATCAGAGGAAATCCTGCCAAAGTTATGTTTTTACTCAAAATTCCTTCATTTCTCCTGCTTTTCCTGCAGACCAACACAGAGCAGTACATTATCATCACTTAATTATTAAAAAAAACCCTATTAATACAAACCAAAAAAAAAAGCCAAGGTAACAAGAAGTTGTGTCCCACAGATATTTACCAAGAAAGCCAAGCAGGAACATAGGTGCAGGACTTAAAGCACATTTGGTAGTCCTAGACTAAGTGAACCAATGCATTAGGGGTTTGAGGAGAACTAAGATGGGAATAACAGGGAAGGTGGAAAGAAAAAACCTCCAACGATTAAGATAGTAGAGTGCCCATAATTTATGTGACATGGGGCCACAGTATTGATCTGGAAGACTTCTGGTGAAGTAAGACCCAAGGTCTGTGATCCTCTTGCCTAATGACTGCTCTTGCTTGGAAGGAAGTTTTGAATTGGCGAGTAAGTGTAGGAGCTGAGATAATTGTTAGACATAATACCATACCCAGCTATAGATAGCTTCAGCAGATGGACCACAGAACAGTGATGGCACTCTGCCTGACCAGCTGTAGCATGTCATCACCAGAGCACAAGGGTAAAACTTTCTTCCCTGCCCACCTTTGCCCTTTGGAAAGCATTCACTTACTTCTGCATCACTTGTGTATCAAATCCCAGTTAATTTTGGAAGCTTTCTCCTTTTCCTGACCATTATTTTCCCATTCCTAAAGCAGTCTAAGTCTCAGTGCCTTTTCACCACCTTTCCTCTTTTCTGGGTCTGTCCTGGGTTCAGCTACAGCAGTCATTTTTTCTCGTTCTTAGTAGCTGGTGCAGTGCTGTGTTTTTGACTTTCAGTCTGGGAACAACGCTGATAACACCGATGTTTTTAGTTGTCACTAAGTGATGTTTACAGCGACCAAGGACTTTCTCAGCCTCATGCTCTGCCAGGGAGGAGGGGAAGGCGGGAGGAAGCAGAGACAGGACACCTGACCCAAACTGGCCAAAGGGGTATTCCATACCACAGCACGTCATGCCCAGTATAGAAACTGGGGTCAGTTACCCAGAAGGCCCAGATTGCTGCTTGGGTTGGGCTGGATATTGGTTGGCAGGTGGTGAGCAATTGTATCCTCTGCCCTTGTTATTTCCCTTATCGTTATTATCATTGGTGGTAGCAGGAGTGGTTTTGTGTTATACCTTAGTTACTGGGCTGCTCTTATCTCAACCCGTGGGAGTTACATTTTTTTGATTCTCCTCCCCATCCCACCGGGAACGGGGGGAGGAAGAAGGGGGCAGTGAGCAAGCGGCTGCGTGGTTCTGAGTTACCGGCTGGGCTTAAACCATGACAGGGTCTTAAGTGAATTGCCTCCTCAAGCACAGAGGTGAAGCTAGCTGTTGTTTCTCACTGCCTGCAGCTTGGGTTCCCATGAACATCCTTTTCTGTCTTCAGAGCAATGCTCCTTCTTCAGTAGGTGACTCCTTGATCTGCTTCTGAATATGAGCTGATAGTTAAGACTACCTTTGCTAACCTAGGTGAGAAATTTTTATGGGACAGGGTGTAGGTGAATATGGGAGGCTTTTTGGTAGGCCATCGATGGGTCTTACAGATTTGTTCAGCCTGTACTGCAGCTTGGATGATGTTGTTAAAACATCTCTGCTTTCCAAGCTGTAAAGGTCATTGTGTTTCTTTAAAATATTTCTGGAGATGTTTCTGTGGTTTGTCAGATCTAAAAATAAACTATGATCAACACACTTAAAAATTATGACAGGATTTAATTTTTTTTTTCCCCCAAGAGTATATAAGGCAGTCAGATATTTGTTTTCCTCTTAGGGAACCAGTCAGAACTACAGACGGGCTACGAAAATCCCCTTCAGATCTCCAGGACTTTTATTTTTGGTGTGTGTTTAAAACTGGGGCCTCTGCCTGCTCACCTACTCATCTGTGTAATGCAGTTTATACAGCCTATCATTTTCTCAACTGAGAGAAAAAGTCACCAGGAACATTTGTAGTCTTTTCTCCTTAAATTTCTATGTTAACTGTGAAGCTTTAATTGGAGTTTGTTTTCATTAGAAAGAGGCATCCTGATGAAATAGACCCTGTGCATCAGTTGCATTAATTTTCAGCAAAATAAAATAAAGCTCAGAAAAAACTTGGAATTATTTTGTTTTTAAACATTTCAATGTTCTGGTTTGATTTTGGAAGGGAGAAACACTGGGGAAGTTTATTTTGAGATTTGTTTTGTGTCAATGACCTACTGGTCTTGGTTGTCCTGAAAAACACTTGGAGTCACATTTTTTAATGTCTGTCACTGTAAGTGGGGTTGGAGAGACATTTAGAAACCCAGTGTTCTTCAAGGAGCAGAGAATCCATTTTCTGGCCCACATCAAGGAATGCTTAAAAAATATTCTATGATTTATTTAGAGTCATTAAAGCTTATTGTGTAAAAGCAAATTCAGTAATTCATTTTTACTGTTTTCTATTGCTGTAGTTGTTCCTAAAACAAATCTCGTGGTTGTGAATGTCTGCAGTACAGAGCCTTGGATTGAGTAGTTCAAAGGCTTAGTGTTGGGTAACAGGCCAGTGAGTCCAGCAGGTAAGGGATGTACCACTGATGACTTCTTCGGAGACTTTTAGCCATCATTCTGCATCTTCTGTGATTTTACTTGAGTCCTGTGCTTGAGTACACATTATAGTTGGGAGTGTTGGCTAAAGCTTTGCTACTTGTAGAGAAATAGCAGTTGTATGTCGTACTTTTTAATTTCTGGGTTTGCAAGGGGGTTCCTGAGGCACAGAGCAGGAGGGTTTGAGTCTAGTGAGAGCTTCTTTGGAGACCTGAGGGTACTAAACCATTCTCTGATGGCACTCACACACGAGGGCCTTACCTCTCCTCACAGCTGCTTAATGACCATTTTGTGTTTATCAAGTTTCATCTAAGTGTCCCTGCAGAAATGATCTAACACTGAATGTCTTTCCAAAGTAGTTGTAGTTGGGGTTCTGCCATAACCCCTCAAGCGTCTCCCAGAAGGGTGATGTGCCAGGGATGTTTTCAGAGCACTCAGGTGTGGGCTGCATTTGCTGGTGCCTGCAGCTCCGAGAGCTGGTGCAGGCTATTCTTTCAGAGGTTTTCCTGCCTTTCGTAGCAAAGGGCAGTAGCATTCAGGACTTGTCAGTGTTACCAGCAGTTGCTCTTTCAGACTTGCTGCTTTGCAGAATGGCACGGCGGGGAGCTGATGTGGGGCCTTATCTACCTGATCTACCACCTCCCAAGTGCACCGGTTAGAAAAGTCATCTTTGCATTTAAAAAACTGAAGAGGAAGCACCACGACCTCTCTTTCTGTGCACTGATTATATCTCGTCTTATTTTAAACCCCATCTTCGCCAGTGAGTCTTATCTAACATTGGCAGAAAACCAGAGTATGTTGCTTCTCATCAGGATTGAGCCTGCATTTAGCTTTCTTTCAAGTGGCTCAATAAAATATGGGAATAGGCTTCAGCTTCCCATGTTTTAATTCTTCTTTTTTAATCCCTGTTTTCGTTTTCAAAACTATTTGGATCCGAGAAGACATTTTTTTTCTCTTTCCACTTCTGATTTGTTTGTTGGAGCACTGCCTGCTCACCCTATTTGGATGTCGAGAGACTCTCTATTTTTCCATTTCTGGAATAGTCATTCACGACTCTGTTTCTTGTGCAAACCCTCAGAATTTACAGTGTGTTCATTGGTCTCTCACCAACTGCAGTTTCTCTCTTGTAATATTTTGTTTCAAAATTATTTCAGATACCATTATATAGATTTTGTTCACAAAATAGTTCCATTCCAAGTTTAAGTGACTGTGTCCCTAAAGGATAATTAAATAATAGATAATTAAATACTTAGATAATTAAAATGTAAGGGATTTATCTATCTTTTGAACTAGTAAATTTAAGACATAATTGATGGGGTAATACATTTTTAATAGTAAACTAGTGTGCAAAGGGTATCAATCAGTTGTGCAGAGTGTTGCAGGAATGCACAATAAAACAGTCACTGTTGAAGAGACCACTCTCATGTTCTTATTTTGCCAATTGTGCTGCACATATTAAGAGCATCTTTGTATAAAAGAGCTTGTAAAATCTGGTAAAATAGGAGAGAAACAGTAACCCAGGATGGGTATTTCCTGAGAGTGCAGGTTAGGTAGTTTGAGTTTAGGGCTGTTGCAGTTGAAAGGAGAGTGGAGGTTAAGTGCAAGACCACAGTAGCCAGAGCGTGGAGACTGGAAAAGGGCTGAGCATTATGAGGAAGGAAGAGTGAGGAAGAGGAGGTGTGTGGCATAAACTGAGCAGAAATGGCAAGAAAAGAAAACACTGAGGGGAAGATAAACAAACTGCAAAGCAGAGAAACATATGGACAGATGGCTGAAAGAGTAGCCTGTGGTAGAGTTTTACCAGGGCCCACTGCTGTTCTGCCTGATTCCTGGTTAGCATACAGGGAAATAGAATCATAGAATCATAGATATTAATGAACTTCACAATTGACTCTTTTCATTTTTACAACTATGGAAGTTGAAGTGTAGAAGGAAGCTGTAGAAGCAAATAGAAATCTGGGATGTGCTACCTGTATATGAGAGTTGCCTGGGCCACTGAATAGTGCAAAGGTGCAGGAGCAGTGGGTGGGAACCAGTATTGTCACTCCATAAAATGAAGTATCTGTCAAATCAGACTTGCCCTATGACTGCTGTTCTCATTTTACTTCCTCTCTGGCTTCCATTAAAGTGTACATATTTAGGGTAGGCACTTTTGGGGGGCTGGCTCAAAAAGGAAAACTGCATTTATCTTTTGGTTTGAGTGCTACCCCTTAAGCCTAATGAACTGGTTCATTAAGTTAGTATAATAATCATGCTTTAGACATAGCCTGGTTTTAAGCCCAAGCATGAAATAATTCTTCGCTGAAAATCAAGAATGTTTGGGAATCTTTCTTTTCCTGCTGTGGTCCTCACTGGTTTTTGTCCAGGATGTCCTTGGAAATGTGAGCTCCTGATATATCATAAGACAACCTCTGTTATGTGCCAGCTTCATGTTTCAGAAGAAAATGCTGGAGGAGATGGTTGAATGTGAATGCAGACTTCTGGATGCTCATCAGCACTAATTCCAAACTTCCTTTTTGGTTGCTGATCGCTGATCAGCTCTGTAAAGCAGCACAAACAAGATAGATAGCTTTAACCACTAAAAATGCTCCCTCTTCTGCTCTCACGGTCTCTCTAGACTAGAATTTTGTAAACAGCCAAATGCAGTTTTGCTTCCAGAGATATCACAATCCAGATTTTGGTCCCAACTAGCTATTTCAGGCCAACTCAGACTCTACTGAAAGATGGATTTGTAAGGAAAATGTTGACAGATCCTGGTCTTTTGTAACACTGGTGGGAGCCACGATAATAATAATGATTTCCTTTAATAGTCTTCCATCAAATGTTCAAAGCGGTAGTTCTTCCTTTGGTGCAAACATCAAAAATGTGGACAATTTTGTTTTCCTAAACTTGGACAACATCTGTGTTTCCACCATTTCTATGGGAATGCAGTACACCCTTTCCCAATTTTATTAAAAACCACCTTTTTGGCTAAAGTGTGTGCCATTGGAAGCACTTTCATTCTGCCTCATGTATCTTGTTCTAGGAAGTTGGAGCCTGCCTATTTAATTTCTCCGGACTTTCTTACTGTGAGGAGTGTAGATAAGAACGGTGTTTTTCCTCTCAGAATTCCTTCAAGTTGTTTGCCTTCCTAACCTAGACATCTTAAGTGTATCCAAGTAGTTAAATGATTCTCACTGGTAGCAATGTTTTACTGATACTTCTGTTGCTTGTTGGCCCAAACCAGAATCAGTTTTAGAGAAGACTGTACTGAGGTCTGACATCTGGAAAAAGTTAAACTGTAGCCTGGCTGCAGTTTAGTTCTTTACCTTTTGGGACAAGCTGCTTGCTTTGATCTGGGTTGGAAATCTTGAAATCAGTTCTGGATGTGCATGTGGAAAGAAGGATATAAGAGAAAATGGCAGGAGGATCTCACTGTTTCCATTGCATTTATCTGAATTCTGCCCAGTTGGAAGAAAAGCACCCATCTAATGTCAGTGTAAAGACTGAGAAGGCTTGTCAGTGCAAGGTAGAAGTTACATCTTGAAATGTGTATCCATGTCTTATAGGCAGGTAATTTGTTCATAAAATGGCTGACAGGAAAACTGAGGAGAGATTTGTGCTGGCTTATGGTATCCCACGCACAGCAAAAAGTGCTTTCCAAAGAAGGAACTAGCTTTTCTCTGAGCAAGAGAAGGGTAACCGTTACTTACATTCCTCTCTGTTTTGCTTAAGAGTTTGTAAAAGGGATTGGCCTTGCTTGCATGCCTCTCATCAGGAATGGAAATAGGCAGGCCATCTGAGGGAGTGATCTTATTTACATGGAAACCGTTTTACGTAGGAAGAGGAGGCTGGTCCAGCAAAGGTGTGGTTTTATTTACATCCATGCTCTTCCCTTATGATTGGAGGGTGTTTGGAAGGTGTGGTCTCATTTACACCCTGCCTAGACTGCCTTTGGCTCATCTGGATTCAACCCTGCCTGTGGCTGGAAAAGGAAGGAACTGCTGCAAGCAGAATAAAAACGACTGTGTGAAAAAACATGACTGGTTTTTGCCTCTGTTTCTTCAGTGTATGCATTCCTGCTGGTATGTACCTGAAAAGGGAAGGCCACATTCCTGGGAAGATGGTTTTGGGTCTATGTAGGTATGTGTATGTATGTTTCTATGTGTGTATGTATTTGTAATGCCAAGGTGAACATACCAGGTTTTGTGCTACCTTGGGTGTTGGAGGATCAGAAAAGCAAATTCTTACTCATTGCAAATGGTTCCTCCTTTTTATTATTATTTATTTTTATTTATTTATATTTTAAGGTGCATACAGTGTTTCAAAGGTGCTGTTGACAGCTCTGGAAGAAGGCCCATCTTTTGTATGTGTGTGATATTTCAGGTAGTCTCTTGCGTCAAAGTGAAGCCAGCATAAACATGGTGGCAGCATTTTACACAATATCTCTGAACTGGAATAGGAGGCTACATCACAGAATATGCAGGGCAGTCAGGAATTTGCCATGCTACATGCAGTTGCCATGCAATGGTCTGTCCCTTCCTTAACATGTATATAACATATATTCAGCTGTAGGAGCTACCGTACCTTATGGTTGGAAGGCAATTCAGCTCTTACTGTTCTCTATCTGCATTAACTTTGGGATGCAGATAGATACATTTTTAGCAGAAAGTGGACTGGGGGAACTCCTTGCATGTGGATTGTGAAATATCCAGAAAGCCTTCATGTTGCTGTTGACTTGGTTGGATTGAATTTACTGTAATTACTCTAGTCCTTCCTTATTTTCTTCTTCCAGCCATGGTTGATCAGGCACCATCTTGGTGAATTCCAGGTAATAAGAAAGGCAGAAGGTGAAAGAGATAGTTTGCTGACCTTTTTTCCCCCTTTTTTTCTAAATAGGAAATTAAAGTATCTTGAACCTACAACAGGTTGACTATTGATCCAGATGCATATACACGAGCATCAGTATTATTTTCACTGAGAACAGAGCTATCGTGTTGCTTTGGTTGAGGGTGGAAAGTGGAAGAGTCCCTTCGAAGAGAAGCTCTGATTTGTACCTGTGTCCACAAGCTCTGAACACTAAAGGAGCTGCCACCAGCACACTGGGACTGGCTGGGACTGGCTGCTCCTGCCATGGCTAGGAGGACAACTTGGCTGCAACATGCTTTGCTCAGCACAAGAACAAGGTGCTTCCAAGAAGATAGCCTTGTGTGGGGATGTGCAGGTCGCAATCACTTTCTCTAATTCTCACTGCTGCCTCTGATTATACTCCTGTAACTCATGGTAAATATCTAGGTATGATAACCTAAAGATGCTAGCATTTTAAAGTTAGAGTCAGAACTCTTTTTTTTCAACTTTAGATACCACTGAATGCCTTCACAGACACCTGGCAATGAGCCATTTCTCCTTTGCCTGCAAAAACTTGGTGAACCTGGAAGTGCAGCTATCTACTGCACTCTAGTTTAAGACATGAAAGTTAATAAAATATTTCCCCTCTTTTCTGTAGCCAAGGCAAGCTGAGGTGCACAAAAATAATTGCATGCCGGTCCACCACAGTAGGAAAAGTGTCTGGCATTGTGACCTGGATTGCAGACAGGCAGGAGAGCCAGAAAGTTTGCTGTCAGGATCCCTTGCACGTACTCTGCGACTGCAGCTGAAATTTTTAAGTTACACATACATATTGCACAACTTCTGAAGACAGGTCCTTCACGTGATGTAGACCAAGTGAGTGATATACGCTAAGGACCCTAATGTAAATTTACCTTTCTACACCTGAGGAGCTGACTGGTCTAAACTGCCGTCGCAGGAGCTGTGTAAGTTAGCCCGGACTGTGTGTTATGCTATTCTGCTTCTCTAGAGCTAAACTAGGCTGTTTAAATGAGGCTTGTGAATTTCTACACTGCGCTGCATTCATGGCTGAGACTGCACTAAGAGACGTATGCCTCGTTTTTAAAATTCCCAAAACACAAGGGTGCTTTATAAAATTTTCTGGCTTCGTGATCTTCCTTTCCTCCTTGAACTTTCTTCCTCAGGCTGAGCTTCCCGCCCTCATCCCCAGCATCGCTCCTGAGCAAACACTCTGGTTACATCTATGTGGGCAAGTGAAAGTGTCTGCCTCCAATGGCAGCTCTCTGGTGACAACTTTGAGCAGCTGTTCCCCATGTCCTGAAGGATGCGACAGCCCTTTGCTGGTGGGGCTACACTAAAATAGGTTGTTTCTCCTGTCAGAGGAGAAGATGGCAAGCTTATAACTTAAGGAAAAGGAATTTAAGAGAGATAAGAGTGTAAGAAACATTGCTGCAGTTCTATATTTGGAGTCGGCTACGTATGTGTGTGGTAACCCAAATGATGGGTGGACTGCACTTTCCCATTACCGTAATTACATTTCCTTTCATAGCTAGGGTTGGGGACACATCCAGGCATTGCAGAACACATCAGTAGATTTAGTGTGGCTTACTCAGTCTCCATTTATCAGACTATGTCTCAATTATGTTACATTTAGGAAACAGAATAATTTTCTGGTTATAGCACACGGAATTTGTGGCATTCTAATCCTAGTCATCCTGCTGTATGACCTTGGAGAAGTTGTTTTACTTACCTTTGATGGTAAAAAATTAACTCACCCCATGGATGGATTTTAATACCATGCCAAGTTTTAAAAAAATCTGAAGCTAAAGTTAGCTTTCTGAATCCCTATTTAGGGGCTAAATGGGGTGACTTGTTTTCCACAACCCTGGGCACCCAGTAACTGTCTCCCACCGAGGCCAGCTAGAGATTTTGGGTGTCCAGCAGTCTGAAACATGAAGCAAAAGGAGAGTGAAAGCACCCACTTGTGTGCGCATGAAGAGGAACTCACTGATGTGGTGTGGTGAGACAGGGACAGCAGTCTGTCTTTCCTGGGTGGTTGTCACAGTGGTGTGGAGATGTGGCTGGGATTAATCTCACTAATTTTACTCTCTAAAGGTGGAATGTCTGCCTTAGACTGGTTGTTCGAAATCTCATTAGTGGACCTTTTGGTTCAGTCGATCCGGAGCAGCTTTCAGTGGGAACAGATGAGCAGCCCCAGATGTGTCATCCTGCCTATTGGGATGTGGGATAAGTCATCCTCTGGCAATGCTCAGCTTTGTCCACAGAGTAAAGTGCTTCATAAATGCTTAGATGGCTTCCTTGGGCTTTGCTGACTGTAAAGTCATCAGGTGACTTACAGTGCAATAGGTAAGTCCAAGAGTGTGGCTGAGCTGCTCATAGCTGCAGAGAATGGTGAAACCGCATTGCAGGCCTGAGGAGTTTGGTTGTGAAAGCTATGAACAAGTGAAAGCAGGGAGAAGTAGTTGAGTCTTGTAAAGAAAAGGAAATATAAATTTGACTGTAGTAATTGAAAACCTATTCCATATTGATGGCATGGTTTGTTTCCACTGGAGAGCTTTGTTCTTCTGAGCACTGTTTGAGGAGGAAGATTAATTTTCCCACGGGAGAAATAAGCTTTGAATAAGTCAGCTAAAATGGATTGTTCTTATGTGCACCGTGCATCTATAGGAGAAACAGACGACGTTTACATGCTCCCTGAGGAGGAACCATGACAAGCAGACAATTAACCAATTCCCCTGGATCCCCAGATTTAAAGAACCACGTAATAGCTTAATTGAGTTGAGTTGCTGAGAGTGCGGCACTGCGCTGAGATTCGTGCTGTGAAGTGCGCGATTCCCAGAGGCATCCATCAGGTTTTAAAGAATTGACTTTCCATGCTAATTGACCCAGATGTGCTTGATTTTACCTCACAATCTCCACTTCATTCAATTACTGTTAAAGAGAAGGGAATGAGAAAAAAGGGGTCCATTTGTCTCATGTACTATATTAAAAGGAGGCTCTCCTAAAGCAACATTCTGTAGTGCTGAACAAATTGTTCAGCTTGAACTGGAGCGGCATTTATTCCACTTTTTTCACTTATTTCCCGAATGACCGAGCATGTATTTTGTAAAGACTACAGAATATTTGTTAAGCCACTCTGCTTGGCGAAGGAAGCATAGGCATCATCACCAGGAGAATGAGGGCAGTACAGATGGCTGGACGGTGTCTGAGCTGTCTGACGAGGCAGGGCTGAGCAGCACAGCATGAGGACTGTGCACTCTCATGGCTTGGTGGAGTGCTGGCCCACCCAAACGATCAATAAATGAAGCAAAAATCACGGTTTAACTATTTTTATCTTCAAGAAGGCAAGGAGCCAAGTTTGAGGAATAGGCTTTCCAATGTGAATTAGCAGCTGAACTCTTCCATGAGCCAGGCCAGTAGGCACCTCATTTTGGCAAGCTATGGTCACGTTTTATGTGTGTGTAAACATCCCTGGAGCACACAGAGCAATTAGTGTAGGATTGAGGTTCCCAGTGCATTCTATGCTTGTGCAGGACCAGGGGTTTTGTTCCTTGTCAGTTCACAAGCCTTAATTCATTTACAAATCAAGTATCTTTGTGTGGTGGGGACTGAGTCCACCTCTCTAACTGCATTCCTGGAATACCACAAGAGGCTTTCTTTGGTAAGGAAGCTGCTGTCTACCTGGTTAATGATTTCAAGCTTACTTCAAATAGCGCCAACAAGAGGCATGTCGAGGAGCTTCTGTATATATTTAAACAAGATGTGTACCATTGAAATTAGTGGAGTTCATCTGAGTTTGCATAGTTCTGCATGGGGAGCAGAATTTAGCCCCTGATGCATGTGATAAGCCATATGTTGAACCAACCAGTCAAGTTATGGTGCTCTGTTGTAAGGTGAAGGTGCTCAAGGAGTTTACTTCTTTGTTAAAGAGTTCTATGCCATATATGGCCAGTGTGGGATTTTTTTTGCTGCTGTTTTCTTTTTTTCATTAAGAAGGCTCTCCTCCAAACTGCTGAATCATACTGCAACCATAGACCTGGTGATTTTTCAGAATTTGAATCATAGTTGAGCTCTCTGGATATCAAGCTGTGAAGCCACACGTGGGCTCAGCAGTTTGGCAACCACCAAGTACGGCTTTGGCAGTGAATATTCACAGTCCAGATGTTGGCTGGTTCAGCCACAGCATACAGCATGTTAGCGTAGAGCAACAACATTACTGAAAATTGTTGTTTACTCTTCTTAATTTAAATACCATGGTTTGCACTGTTCTTGATGATTTAGCCTGGATATTAAGAACCAGACTGCTTTAAATTTGTATTCCATCCTAGAAGAAAGTCTCAAGTAACAATCCCACATCCAGTTAGAAACCTTTTTCTGGAGGTTTTGCTCATGCATTTTTCCTACCAAGGTCCCCTGTGTGTTGTCCCAGTTAGGCCCACTTCTGAAGTCACTTATAGATATATTCAGGATTAACAGAAACATTGTGACCCTGTGGAACGAGAAATAAGAAAGTCAGGGTGGTATCTGAGATATGTGATATGATCATATCACAAAAGGAAGGACTTTAGGATTTAAGGACAGGGAGAAGGGGTGTTGGAAGAAAAAGGGCGTCTTGGGGTCCATGCCATGGAAAAGAGAACAGTTCTGTTGTCTTGGCATGGAAGAAGACTCTTGAAAATGAGAGGAGCAGCAGAAAAATAGGAAGGAACCAAGACAACTTTTGTTTTTGCATCGTTTTGTATTTCAGCAGCTGGGGTAAAGCTGAGTTCCTCACGGGAGAGCATTAACTGAGCAAAGCAGCACAGGCCCTTGAAACAGAACAAAATGGCTGGAAGGAGAAAAAGACCCAGGCAAAGAATATACTTAGAGAGTTCAATGACAGCAAATTAAACTGGCCAAAGAACCTGGAAATATTACAGTGTATTTTTTTCCAAGGAATAGGTATCTACAGTATTTAACTAAATAGAAAGTGTTATGTTTTTGCACTGATACTTGAATGCTCACTTACTGAGAAGAGTAGAAAAGGTTTGAAATAGAGCTTTCGATGAACTCTTTCTTTTATTATAAGATGTGAAAGCTGAAAGAGGGAACTATGAGAATTTGTACCAAAGAAGGCCTTGTCTCACAGATTCATAAAGGTTCTGTAGTCTTCAGATGGGAGAAAACTAGGTGTAAGTCAGAAAGAGGTGTAAGTCAGAAAACTCCATCCTGAGTGGGTTTAACTGTCAAAACTATCAAAGCAGCTTTTGTGATGTGTATTAATTATTATTTCTGTCCTATCCAGGAATCCAGCAAAGAACAAATTAAATCCCCGATGATCAGCTCAGTAGTTCTGTTGTATATTATTGTGGTCTTCTTTTTGACAGAAGAAGGTCAGATCAGAGATTGACTGGTATCCTAAGTAAGATCATAAAGCACACGCGAGAAAATGGAGGGATCAGGCCCAGTCAACACGGGCTCTTGAGGAGCAGGTCCTGCTAGATGAACCTGATCTCCATCTATGATAAGGGGACCTGCCTTGTTAATGAGGAAAAAGCTGTGGACATCGTCTATTTGGACTTAAGTAAGTAAAGCACTGCAACACTACAGTCTTGGGGAAGAGTGGCTGGAAAGCTGCTCAGCAGAAAAAGACCTGGAAGTGCTGATTGACGGCTGCTGAGCATGAGCCACCTTGTGCCCAGGCAGCAAAGAAGGCCAACAGCATCCTGCTCTGTATCAGCAATAGTGTAGCCGGCAGGGCCAGGGCAGTGATCATCCCCCTGTACTCAGCACTGGTGAGGCTGCACCTTGAATCCTGTGTTCAGTTCTGAGCCCCTCACTACAAGAGAGACATTGGGGTGCTGGAGTGGATCCGGAAGAGGGCAACAAAGCTGGTGAAGGGTCTGGAGAACAAGTCTTATGAGGAATGGCTGAGGAAACTGGGATTATTTAGTCTGGAGAAGAGCAGGCTCAGGGGGGACCTTATCACTCTTTACAACTACCTGAAAGGAGGTTGTAGTGAGATGGGTGTCAGTCTCTTCTCCCAAGTAACAAGCGATAGGACAAGAGGAAATGGCCTCAAAGTGCACCAGGGGAGGTTTAGATCAAATATTAGGAAAAATTTCTTCATCGAGAGCGTGATCAGGTATTGGAATAGGCTGCCCAGGAAAGTGGTGGAGTCACTGTCCCTGAAATGTTCAAAAACTCTGTAGATGAGGCCCTCAGTGACATTGTTTAGTGGTGGTCTTGGCAGTCCTGGGGTAATGGTTCGACTTGATGATCTTAATGGTCTTTTCCAACCTAGTCGATTCTATGATTCTATGGTTCTGTGTTGACAGTTTATATTAATACTGTGAAATACAAGTATTTTGCACTTGCACAATCAAAAATAATGCTCGTAGGAGGAAGTCGCAGAATGTATGTGGCAATTCTGTGAAAATGAAATATATCCCACAAGTTTTTGTAAAAGAATTGAAAGGAAACTATAAGAAGCTTTTAAAAGCAGAGGATTTTGTTTCTTGGGAACCAGAACAACTGTAATGGAAGCAGATGCTCACATGGCATACAGGATTTACCACTTAAAACATCCAAAAAGCAAAGCAGCAAAAGGCTTGCTGTGTTCCTGGAATTATGAGATACAGAATAAATGCTTTTAAAATGCTTAAATTAGTCAAAGATTTAGTCATACTGGGTCCAAAGAAATCTGCATGCTAGTTCGTCCCTGCCTAGCTTCTGAGCTATTAAGTGTCTTAGATACTCTTAATCCTATTCGGCATTTTAGTTCCACAGCATAATATTATCATACTAGAGAAATTATACATCTTACCTCAAATGTTTCATAGTACACAATTCCAGCAGATTTATGTGTGTGCTTACAGACAGATGCCATCACCTTTTATCGTGTGAGAAGGGGAAATGCTAACTGTCATGATACCCTGTGACATTTTATAGCAGGCAGGAAAAACAATGGTAATGTTGAAATGTGGAGTTCAGAAACAATAGGAAGTGGTTACATTGTGTGTGTTGAAATTTTAAGTCTTCACACATCTCTAGTGGAATCCTCAGAAATACCCTCACTTTCCTTCAGCACAGTGCCTGAAGGTATTACACCAGGTGCAACACAGGATTTAGCAAGAAGCTAAATAATTGTAATATTTAGCTAAGTAATAATTGTCAAGTACTAGCCAGATACCTCAATTTAAATACCTTTTGAAAGAAAAAGCAAACCCCAGAATAATTTCTCATCTTTACCACAAATTCCAAACCCCATGGTATATTTGAAAGAAAACCAGACATAGCTAAGGGATGGAGAATTACACAGAAGCTGTGAAACGACACCCCTCTCTCCCTCAATTAACAACCGAATTAACAAATTGGCTTCATTACCTCAAGGCAAGAAACATACGGTGTCTACTGAAAATGCTTAGCTGCAGAGTGGAATTGAAATGCCACAGTGTTTTTCACCCTGGTGAGGAGCAGACCTAGTACAAAGCTGAGAGGGGATAATGAAAACTCTTCAGTCCATTGTGTAATATGTGAAGAAGAGAACATTTCTTAGCGGCTATATCGTATTAGTGGTTGCTACATTTACCTACATACATATATCTTGAAATGACATAGTGGTTTTATCACTGTTAGGATATAGTACGGAACAATTATTCACCTATTTAGCTTGGGGTAATTGGGTCTTTGTTTTGTTTTTGCTTTATAAGAACAAAATATAAAGTAATTGGTTTGGGTGCTTTCTGAAACCCCCAATTTAACCGATTTATCCCTTCCATTACCAGGATGGTAAGAGGTATCATTTTTTTTAGCACTTAAACCTGAGAAAACCTTAGATGTCCTAGCCCCTCACAATCACCCAGTGAGATCTTACCAAGCCTCTGGTTTTGTTTTCCTTGGTGCTTGGACTTACTAGAAGGAGTCTTTGAATAACAGCATTTCTTCAAGAATGGGATATAGATAAAGAAATCCAGGATTGACAAGTTTGCATTCAGTGAGATCAGAGCCAGTGCAGGACTGAGTGGAAAATGGCTAGGAAAATAAGGAGAGGATCAAGGAATGTTAAAAGAGCTGCGTGAGACAGACATTCACTTTTCTAATCCACTGAGAATGATGAGTGTATTTCCTGGATCTGTGTTCCCCCACCCAAGTAGCCAGAAAATAAACCTCACATATTAATTTCTAGGAGCATGGAATGGTTTCCAAAGAACATTTTTAGCTGGGAAATAGATTCTCTTTTTCAAAGTACACATTCTGGCTGTACTAGACCTAAAGAACTTGTCTGGCAAACAGATGATTTTCTTTTACATTGGTATTGCAAGAATTAGTTCAAAGACTTTTTTTCTGTACTAGTTCTGTTTCTGTAGGCCCTATAGGAAGATAGTTGTCAGCTGTTTTCCAGGATACAAGGTTAAAATAGCCTTTTCAAGAAAGTGAAATCAAGAGCTTTCTCCTCCTTGACTGCTAGAATTCTTGTCCTAAAGAAGAGGCTGTAACTTTAAAGGAAAATTAAATGCCTGATTGATTGTAAATAAATAATGAATTCACAGATAAAACTGTAGATGCTCTAGCTCTTTGCTTAGAATCTTCATCTCCCTGCAAAAACAGTGCTTTTGTCTACATTGCTTGTGACTTTTCTGTGGAAAAGAGTAGGAATTGGTTTCTCTATTCTGTTTTAATGTCAGCTGGCAATCACCTTCAGGACAGGATTCATTAATTACTTCATGTACTTGAAAGCAACGAATCTTTTTTCCATGCAGAAGACCTATACTGCACGTTGTGCTGCTGGATCTCCTGGATTTGTAGGGAAGCTGGTTTTCTGGATGGTATTTGTGAAAACTTCTGAGCCATAAGTACAAGTGAATCAAGCAACACTGCCAACAAGGCATAAAATCTAACATTTCTATTCAGAGAACTTATTTATCTGGTGCTGACTGTATCATTGTTGTGCATGAATTGTGTGGCAGGTATCGCTATTGTGCACGGATAATATCACCATGATGCTTTCTAGGCATGGATTTACGCTAAGGCCAGGAGCCTGTCACCTATTTCCCCTCCCTTCTCCCTGTACTGCTGCCACAGGAGCACTTGCTGCTGAGATCATACGAGGCTTGCACTGTTCTCCATTCTAATACTGCTTGCAGCTGCATGCAGCCTTTCATGTTTACTTCAGCTTGGAGTTGTGGGTCTGCTGGGAAGGAAATCCAGCCACGAGACACTCTAAGTACCAGTTTGATCTTTGTCAGTGAGATCGACTCAATTTAGACATGTACTGTTGAGAGGTCAAATCTGGACTGGAATATGTTAAAGGCTGTCAGAACATTGTAGGTGGGAAAGACAACCACCAAGGGTTTGATTCCAGCAGAGAGTCTTGTAAAAGGGGATGTTTAATAGACCGTGGAGAAGTTAAAAGGAAGGATTAGACAACTGGTGGGGTCAAGTGCACTTAAGTAATCATAAATGCATAGGGTGGTGCAGTAATTAAAAATGTTCCTGCACTCACTCGGTTGGCCTCAGTGTCGGAGCTGTGCCTAGTACAGGCACAGCTTCAGTTCCAAGGGGCTTCTGCAATTGGTCCAAATCATACGAAAACTTTAAAATTTATACATAAGGTTAAACTTAAAAAGACGGGTGGCAGAAAATACCCTATTTGTTCATACTCTTGAATAAATAAATTTAACCACTCTGTTCTCTGAAGTGAAAGTATTTGTGATAGCTGTGTGGAAAGTAAAACTGAAAAAAAAGTTTCAATTCTTATTTTATCATGTTCATAAGAGACTATTTTTTAATGAGTATTTTTATTAAACATGTTACCTGAAGAGCCTTAATAATGTTTATCAGAAGCACTTTGATACTAAATATCTGTAAAAAGCATAAGCAACTTTTGTTTCTTAAAATAAAAGGGCATTAATTAATTGAAAAAAAAAGTTTCTCTTGACTATTTTTACTACCACTAATAAACACATGAGAGTTATGCAACTCCATTAAATGCTTAGAACAATATTTCCAATGCACACTTTGCTTGTTAAGTTAATGGAGTGTTTTCTTACACACCAGGCCAGAATCACATGATGAAACTTGAACTGATTGCTTTAGGCTTTCATTCTCTTTGATTGCTTACTTAGGTCAGGCATTTAGGAAGAAGATAAATCTAATATAAAAAATATTTACCTTCTCCTTGAAAACACGTTTTAAAAAACTATGAGAGTTGCTGTTCTGTGCTTTGTGATGTGCGTCTTGCTAAGTTCAAGTCCTGATTTACTTATATTTTTTAGGAGACGTTGACACCCTCCTCACAGCAGCGATGGAACTGTATGAACCTGAGGTCTGTAAATGCTGGAAAGAAGAGGCAGGAAAGGACTGCCTGCTAATAAAAGGGTTATTCAGAACATGATACTTATGTGACCCAAAATAGCACTGCTGTTTCTCTCATATTATTTTTCTTGTATTTGGCATACAAAAATTCAGCTGGGATCCTGGCTTCTTAAAAATCCTTTTTACATGAAAAGTGACCTTTCCTCCTTAAATGTCCTGGCCTCTCTTCCTCCTTATACGAATTTCAGTCATGTGGAGTGGAAGAAAGTAGCTTATGCTGCTGCCCTAACAGAGGTTTTCAGGAAAGTGAAGTTAGGACTGAGTCTGGAGTTTATGTGGAAACTGGTGGAGCCTGGTTAGCAGCAATAAAACTGATGAAGTTATCTAACATTGTACTACTAAGGATTTTTTTTTTTATACACTTTTTTTAATACGTTTTTATACCAAAGGCAAAAGTCAAAATCACTAATACAGACACTGCCTTGGTCCACAAGTGAAATGCCTTGTAGGCATTTCCAGGGTCTGGGAGGGATTTCAGAAGGTGATGATGGAGTTGCCTTCCTGAAGACTTTGAAGGCAGTATCTTCAGGTGTTTTGGACAAACTTCTGCTAGGCCATCAGTATAGAGAGAAAAAGGAGGTGCAGTTTGGATAACACTTGAGAACTCCTTCGCCAGATGTCAGTAGTGACACTTCAGGTATTTTAGCATGAAGCTGTAAGGTGATTTGTGAAAATCCAGAATCCTGCCTTCCTGCATGGATAATGAAGACCCATATTTCTTTCCAGTATTATGTGCAGAAAGCACTTGTTCCTATATTCTGTTCCTGAAGTAAATATGTTCTCTTATTACCATACATTTTGAGACTGGGCAAAGCATGAAAGCAGAATCATGAGAAGCTGTATTTCTGCCTGTGTCTAAGTAAGATAATAGGGAGTCTCACAGGGGATAAACATAAGCTGCTTTGTTACTTTTTTTCTTAACATTATTTTTTGTGTTTTGCCCATTCTGAACAGTGCAGGCAGGGAAACAGAAAACCACCTTTCTTCTTGAATTATTTCACAGGCCACAGACAGCACATCCCCTTCTAAGTTTGTACAGCATTAGGCACAGGAAGGCCTTGCTCCATTACTATAATTTCAGGCAAATAATTCACATTAGTGATTTGTTGTGCAAAAGCAGATCCATTCCCCACCAGTGATGCCCTGTTCCCTGCTGGGAGAAAGCTGGCAGGTTGTTCTGTGCCCAGTGGGCATAGCAGGGGTGAGCCTGTACAAGCAGCCTCCAGCTGGAGCCTTTCGCCTTCCTTCTTGCAGATGGATGCTACCAAAGATGCCCAGCCCAGGCAGCGGGGAAGGCTGGAGCTGCTGCCTTGCCAGCAGGGCCAAACCCTCTCCTAGCAAGCACTAAAGCTGCTGCTTCACCCTGCAAGCTGCTGGAGGGTGAGTGCCAGAGGCTGGTCCCATCACAGCGCCGTGCCGGACTGCAAGTGCTGGCAGCTGAAGGCACTCTGCCAGGGAAAGACTGCATCATGAGGCCTCAAGGCAAGGGTGCAAGCAAGGGTTAAAATGTCTGGACAGCTTGCCCACTAGAAAACAAGGTTTTTTTCCATAATCATTTCCCCATCTTGGATATACAGTCTCTGGTTACCGAAGGGATTCAGAGCTGGCACAGGTAGCCTCTTAGGTATTAGGCTGCCCTGTGTTCTTGGCACCAAATTCAGACAATTTTGAGAACAGTTCAGATCTTCTGGAGGTTGTTTTATTTCCTTTTTTTTATTTTTTCATTTTTTGTTTTGGATCGTTGGGGTTTTTTTTGGTATTTCTTTCCATAAGAAAGCAGTTCTATTTTTAGGACTTGGCCCAAATTGTTGAACTGAGCAGTTTGAATTTTAATGTTGTTTTTCCTCTTCTCAATCAAAACGAAATGGTTCTGGCTGATCCAAGCTGAGCAATGCTGCTGCATCTCTTAAAGTTACATTCCAGGAGATTTTGTGAGTGCATGGGTGCATATGTGTGCGTGGAAAGTTTCTCTCCATTTCCTGGTATAAAAGGGGTCTTTGCTTCCTCCAGCGCTATACTCTGTGCTTGTAAACGTCTCTATTAAGACTAGTTTTGTGGAACATTGTGAAGGGAGGCTGGCCTAAAATATGATATGCCATTAAAGTGAATTATATTAGAAGCTTGTCTCCCCAGTCTCTTCTGTTTTCTTTCTTGCTGCAACTGTATACCATTGTGTTTCAATATATAATGTTTGTCTTCAGCCTGTACAGATGCCAGACCACCCCATTTTTATCACCTGTGGAAAATCAGACAGCATAACAAACAGATGACCAGAGCATTGATTGAAGCCAGGTATCCCTATCCCCTCTCTCCTTTGTCTCTGGCATATATGTAGACCATGCACACATAAATTAGCTTCTGCGTGAAAGGTTAATATTGCTTCATGGTGCTGTGCTTCAGCTAATAAGCTTTTTTTAGCTCTGCTGCTTCCAGGGCCCAAGCGATTAAGGTTAACATGGAGAGCTACCCCTCTTCATCCTCTGCACATCATCTATAGATTACCACTTGTCCCTTTATCCAAGAGCATCTGTCCTGTTGCATGGGGTGCCTGAGTAGGCAGGAGGGCACATGCATGTTACTGGCTGGTTTGGGAGCTTTGCAAAGAACTAGGAAAGGGCAGAGCCCTTTTTGAATTTTGAGCCCAATTTCGAAGGACCAAGGTGAGTAGCAGTCAGACATTCCCAATCTAACAGCAAAAGTCAGACAGACAGACAGACTGTAGACTGTCCTGAGGTCAATTTTGCAAAGCAAACCTCTGCCCTGTGTTCTAATTTAGACTGTTTTACTACAGGCTGGGAATTTGAAGAGGGGAAGGTGCCTTGCAATAACTCGGGGTACAACATGTGGGCCACAGAGGACAGAGTTAAATCTGCACCTCTCCTTCACGGTTTCCCTGCTTGCTAGCTGGAGGAACTCTCTACTCAGTGTTAGTCTAGCAGCACACAGGGTCAATACGATTCCCTGTAGCCACCCCCTGCACAGTGCCTGGTAGTAGGAGTCCAGCATTGCAGGGCTGGGAGCTGGCTTTCTAAACACCAGGCATCCCCGCAGTGCTGCCTCTGAATCACTTTCTGGATGGAGACTTCTGCTCTTACTAATGAGTATAGACTTAAGGTCTTCTCTCCAGGACTTAAGGGCATCCAAAAGATCCCAGATTATTTTTTTAAACATTTGAACGCCCTCATCAAAACCATAACAAATGGCCAAACCATTTTCAACAGTTTCCCAGTGTAAGTCTAGCCCCAGGTCTTAAATCATAAAATCATAGAACTGTTAGGGTTGGAAAGGACCTTAAGATCATCTAGTTCCAACCCCCCTGTCATGGGCAGGGACACCTCGCACTAAACCATGTGGCCCAAGGCTCTGTCCAACCTGGCCTTGAACACCGCCAGGGATGGAGCATTCACAACCTCCCTGGGCAACCCATTCCAGTGCTTCACCACCCCCACTGTAAAGAACTTCTTCCTTATACCGAATCTAAACTTCCCCTGTTTAAGTTTGAACCCATTACCCCTTGTCCTAGCACTACAGTCCCTAATGAAGAGTCCCTCCCCAGCATCCTTATAGGCCCCCTTCAGATGCTGGAAGGCTGCTATGAGGTCTCCACGCAGCCTTCTCTTCTCCAGGCTGAACAGCCCCAACTCTCTCAGCCTGTCTTCATATGGGAGGTGCTCTAGCACCTATGGAAAAAAAGGCATTTGTACGGAGTTTAGCATTTCCTGGGTCAGACATATCCCAGGTTCTTTCTGCTTCTGCCGTGGCTTCCAGAAGTTCAGAAGCGTGTGAAGCTCAAAACAGATCTCATTTTCCCTTTCCCTTGATTTCCATTTTGCTTTCCTTAGGCAGCTGTGGCTTTTTTTTTTCTTATATTAGCTTGAAATTAATAGATATTCAAGAAACATTCGTTCTGTTGTATGTTGGTTTTTTCCTAACTTTCCTGCCAGCACTCTAACAATGCAATGTTCACCTAGCAAAGAAACTGAGATGATTATATGCTAAAAAGTACATTTTTCAATGGAACAGAGGTGTTTGTTAGCATCAATTTTCTAGGCAAATTCTCATGCAAGTAATTACATTCTTCCTATTGCATTCCTCTGCCACTTCAATTGGATATGGTGTTCTTCCTCAGTTTGTGCCCTGCACTTTTGCATAGCACTATTGAGTACTGTTAAATACTTGTTGTCCACCATTCCAGCAGCGACTTCACTATAGAGGCAGTGATTAAAGTAAGCCACTTTACAAGTAAAAATTAATAACATATTCCTGTGGTATTAACCATCAAAAATACTTGTTAGCCCAAAACGTTCAGAATAAGACATGTTTTTAACCATGAGTAGGTAGTACAATAACTTGTGACATAAATCAGTAACACAATTAGCTATGGTTGCTTTCAAATGAGGAATGTTTGATGGTGACTTTGGTACAGCAATGTAAGAGGATCACTGTAGGCCACCTATATTGATACCTTGAAACTGTGATCACTGTTTTACAGCAGAAGCTGACAAGTTATGTTGGTGAGTGAATTAGAGTGTGTTTGCTGTAAGCAGAGAAAGAAAATGGTCAGGACCATCTGGCCCACAGCAAAAATCTCGAGTGAGGGAGATGACGGCTGCTCCCTTGGTGTGTTCACAGTAGGTATGAGAAGTTCAGGTGTTAGACGAAAAAGTCCTGTACATGACCGCCAGCTAATTACAGGGAACTTTTCCACTGCTCCCTGATAATCACAGCATTTCACAGCTGTCTGTCAGAAGCAAGTCTTTTTTTCCTCCCACATTTCAACACATTCATTCAGTAGTGGCAGAACTGGGACCTGTGAAGCTCCTGTTAGAATGCTAATTGTAGCTTTTCTTTAATTTCACCATGTTAGAGAAAAAATATCCCTTAATTTGCTTGGTCCTTATTCCTGGTAACTCTCAGCCTTTAACACATTCAGTATAGTGAACCAAAACCACTGCTACTCGCTTCCCCTGAAATTTTACTAGTTTATTTGATTTCACCTACCCAGACAATTACACCCTGGAAGTTAGCTCTGTAGGTCACAGGGAAAGATGTCAGACCCAGTGATCATGTAGGTGCTTCTGTGTCAAGGCTAGGGCTATGATGCCTTCCAGGACCACCTGCTGGCTGGCTGCAGGGGGTCTGAGGTCAGCATGGACCTGGGGAAAGCCACCCTCCAAAACCTGAGGTGTCATAACTTGGTGACTGAACCACACCAAATTCCTGTCTTGGAGAAGGTGGGGAGTTTTTGTGGGAAGTTTTTGTGGGAAAGAAGGCAAGGCAAGGCAAGAACATTTTATTCTGGGGGCTGTAGTTACGGAGGAACTGCTGAATATGTCAAGAATTTACAGCCCAGATGCAGGAAATTCAGCTAAACAAATCTAAATGTTACCTCACACAGATGGTGTAAAGCTGAAATAATGAAGTATGTGACCTTACTCTGTGTGTTTCTTGTAGTGGAAATTTCTTTGGTAGCTTCGAAAGACAGTGGGCAGTTGTTACTTGGTTGAGCAGTAATGGTACAACTGGGAAGCCATGGAAAAGCTCACACTGGAGTGAGAACTGTAGCCTTCGATCTTGTCTTTATTCCCCCACCAGTCTTCAAGTTTGTTTAATGGCCAGGGTTTTTTGTTTGATATCTGATGCCATTGTGTGCCCAGGTTTATGTTGAACTGAGGTAAACAGTTACTGTTGCTCCATGCCAGGAAATAAACAGCGGCAGCCATTGGCCTGTACTTCCATAATGGAGTTGGGCAGGGGAGGAAGGTGAGGGTGCCTTTGGTTTAGAGGAAGGAAAGGACCCTAAGTCTGAACCATCCATGCTTTTAAAAGGAAATAGAATTTTGATGGTTTTGACTAAAAAAATTAATTGCCTCTAAATGTTAAAGTCTGCTTGCTACCAGCTCAGCTGCCAGATGGTGGATGTTTACAGATACTCCAGCCCTCCTGGTTGTTTTCCTCTCTTCTTTTCCTTTTTTCCTGAAGAAGATGCCAGAGCTCATATTGGTCTTAGTACACTAAGGGCTTCAGAAACCAATCTCAGCAACAGGTTTTGAACACAGAACAGAGACAGAATATTTTTCTGAAGTTCATAGCCAATTCAGAAATGTTTATCACTTTTTTGCTGAATTTATTCAATTTACACATGCTACCTATTCTGCTACTTTGAGCAGAACAAAGCTCTGCTACTTGGAATAATTTTGTGTGCTTAGATAATACAGGAAAAAAAAGGTAAAATATCATAAAGAATTTTTTGTTTGTTGGCTTTCTTCAGTTGCACCATAACTTCAACACAGCAAATATTCTAAGTTTGTAAAAATGCTAAGCTTCATCTACGTGTCCCCAGTTTTTTAGTATTCCTTGAAAAATGCTTGTACTAATGGATTTCATAACTGCATTGCTTCACAATTACTTCATATCTCATAAATCAAACGCCTCTTCAATTTTCCTCAGTTGTGGATTATAGAAATGTCCTGTAACTACCATTGTCTCTCGACAAACAACTGGAAAGTGATACAATTTGTTTTGTGAAGGAAGGTTATTTAAATCAAGGAGCCAAGGAACAGCTCTCCTGTTTTGTTGTTGGTTTTCTATTTAATGCTGCTGAGAAGTACATTCACTTTTTGGGGACCAAAATTGTAAGTACTGCTCTGTCCTTTGTAATGTTATTTTTTTCCCGGTGGGCTCAGCCTTTATTGGTTTGGTGGTATGTTTATATGCATACAGGTGGATGATAGTGGTGGTGGGATCATCGGTATGATTAGCAGAAAAAAGCACAAAGCTGTTCCCCAGTGGCATCAGTAGAAGCCCAGAGTTAGAGCAGTAGCTGGTCAGCAGGCATGAAGCCCATGCCACTGCAGTGAGACGATACTGGGTTGTTGGCTGGTGCTGGGGTGCTGGGAATATCCCCGGCTCTGTTGTGGCTGTCAGTGTTTGACACCAGGCATGGTGAGGGGAAGTGAGGAGGTCAGAGAGTGAGGGGAGATGCTGAGGCAAGGCCTCTGGGGGCAGCTGTCCAGCCACACCAGGAGAAGAGCCTATACCGCTTTTGCTTTACCAGCAAAGAATTGAGAACCACTTGATTGGAGCTTGAGAGAGTGGAGAGACAAAAAGAGAGACAACTATCTTAAGAAGTGACAACTGTGAATATTTTTCTTGTCAGTATAACGTTACCTCTTTTGAGAGAAAAAATGACAAACCCACAGTTTCAGGAGCAAAGAAAAAGGCCACTCTTGGTTTCCTGGTCAAGCACAGGTCTCCTGTTCTGTACATCCTTTCTGCTGGGTCTCAGATCACTCTGCTGAGAGTCAGCAAGGGGCACGCAATGGCCAACAGGCCAGGTTTCCTTCCATGACAGATTACCTTCTTTGTGCTTGTCTGGTGTGTGGCTGTTGCTTATACCAGCTGAAGTGCTCTGCATGTTTGTATAGAATCATAGAATAGTTTGGGCTGGAGGGACCTTCATAGGCCATCCAGTCCAAGCCCCCAGCAATGAGCAGGGACATCTTCAACCAGATTGGGTTGCTCAGAGCCCCATCCAACCTGACCTTGAATATTTCCAGGGATGGGGCATCCACCACCTCTCTGGACAACCTGTTCCACTGTTTCGCCGTCCCTCATTGTAAAAGGTTTCTTCCTCGTATCTAGTCTGAATCTACCTTCTTTTAGTTTAAAACCATTAACCCTTCTTGTGTCACAACGAGCACTACAAAAAAGTCTGCCCCATCTTTCTTATAAGCCTTTAGTTATTGAAAGGCTGCAGTAATGTCTCCATGAAGCTGCCTTTTTCTCCAGGCTGGACAATCCCAGCTGTCTCTGCCTTTCCTCAGAGGTGAGATGTTCCATCTTTCTGATCATTCTGTGGCCCTCCTCTGGACCCTCTCCAACAGTTCCATGTCTTTCCTATGCTGAGGGCCCCAGAGCTGGATGCAATACTCCAGGTGGGGTCTCACCTGAGCAGAGTAGAGGGGGAGGATCACCTCCCTCAACCTGCTGGCCCTGCTGCCATTTGTTTGGCAGCAATGGGCATTTCCCCTTTGTACAAAGAAGGAAAAGATTCACTTGAAATTTTGGAAAAAAAATAACAATTTTATCTAATAAGGGGTCTTCAGCTGACTGAGAGATTCCCTTTCCCTGTTAGTCTCCCTCCCTGCCACTCATACACTGCTGAGCCCACCATTTAATCACCTGCAGGGGAGAGAAAAGGAAGGGGATGCATGGGGTGAGCTTGGCTAATACCAGAAAAGGAAAAATTCTCTGTGCTTCACCAAAAAGGGATAAGAAAGAAAAGCCCATACAGTAAGGCATGATTTTTCTGCTACTACATCGTAAAGGAGGATCTCGGCATACTTTACATCAAAACCAAATAGTAGATCTGATTCTTAATGTAATTAAACTCTTTGAACAGATTAGAGATACCCAGCGCATCAGGGCACTGCATGCAAAACCGATAGCTAGGCCATTCTTCTGGCATCAGTGGGGCTCTGCTGGGATTTGGCCTGGACATAGAATCATAGAATCATTTAGGTTGGTATCCTAACAGCTGCTGTTCCACTGACATCTCCTGCATGCTCATGAATCTTTCAGAAGCAGGGTCTGTCTGCATACGTATGTGGCTGAGTGCACATTGGTCATTGGTCATTGGCTCAGTGGCGATCCTGAAGGTCTGCAATGCTGCCCTTGCATTAGGCTCACTTTTCAAGAGCTCATTTGTCTGTCAGGTGCCATGGCACATGCGGAATGCAAGGCCAGCCCACCCTGCTTACATGGAAGATGTCAAGCTCCATTGCTACATGGATTTTCTCAAGGCAAGAAGAACCTTCTCCTGGCCCCACAAACCTTCTGTAGGACAATACCCCAATATCATTGAACAAAGTTGCTCTTGTACAGGTAGATCAAGACCATAGCCTTCCTGTGCTCTGCTGAGGTCTGAGCCATATGATGCTTTTTGGCTCTCCTTTGACAGACATTTAGAGACATGTCTTGTAGTGGAGCCATTTGTCCAAGAGATTATTCTTTTTCTGAAATATGCCTCACTATAATCTAAAAACCCAGATGAGCCAAGATTTTATTAGAAGTGCTGACTACCAGATGAGACCCAAAAAAGTGAATTGACTTGATAGTAGCATGAAAATCTTAGGGTTTTTTAAAGAATCCGTTTACAAAATGGAGACTGGGGGGTGGGGAGGGAAGAATTAAGTTTAGAACTTAATTCCTCCATGCTCAACAGCATCATTTACAGGAAGAATACAACAAATCTCTTGTTTTTGCAGCACAAGGGTTTATACAGATAAATACTTTGAGAATGTTGCCCGTAGTGTTTGCCCAGCTAGACCATAAAGAATTCCTATGAGCTGGGGGAGCTAGTGACATTGCACAGCCCCAGCAAGTTCTGCTTTCCTCCTGCCTCCATCTGCCTCAGTGCCAGGGAGGGAGACTGCTGGAGTCTTACTATTCCTGTGAAGCTGTCCAGCACGTTTATTCTGAGTACAGGCACAGTGGTCTTCCATTTTGCAATTACAGAAACAAGAATATCCTGTCAAGCTTTCTCGCTTTCCTCCCTTCCCTACTGCCACCGCTTGGTATGGCTGTAGGGGATATAAATGGAACAGGAAATTTGACCACGTCCAGGATCAATGTCATTAAAGACACATCTTATTTTAAAATATAATTTTATATAACTGCTCTGTTATATAATATGCTTTTGTTTGTCGTCTTGATTTTTATCGAGGTAGTGTACATTCCCCTGGACCTTTTCATGAAGGAATGTTTATACCTGTGGGCAAGCACTAATGGCAGTGAAAGGCTTGCATTCATGGGAACAGCATTTAGTAATTCATGGTTGCCAAGGTAAGCAGCAAAGGCATGCCCTCTGCCACTCCACTGCCTCTAAAAGAAACAGTCTCTAAGGTAACAGGCTAGCACCCCTTGAGGCCAAAAATCTTTAGCTTTTTAGACAGAAAAACACATTAAATAATACCAAGAAAAGCATTTTTTTTGTCCAGGCATTTTTTCTTCACAACAGAAAAGGGGCTCAAAGTGTTCTATTTTTGGTTCTGTGCAGGAATTTAATTCAGATGCTGCCCAGTGCTTTGTGCACTCAACACCCCTTTGACAGTTTAGTTTCAGGGGCACATAGGACTAATGAGCCAAGGCATGACTGCAGTTGGAGGCTGGCGTCTCCCAGGCCTGTGACTGTTGTTCAAGTGAATAGGCAATTTCCCTGATTAGCTTGGAATTTGCAGCATTATCTGGATGGTTATTTGGCATGAGCCCTTTTTCCAGGATTACAGTCAATGTGGGAGATTGAGTCACCTGAAGAAAAGGTCTGCAGAAGCAGTGCTTGCCAGGTGCCAGATGCTGCTTGTGATGGGACAGAATGGGCTTCTCTTCTTGACTTCATCTTGCTCTCCAGCCACTTGCCAACCTCTCTTGTCTTACTGTAGCAAAAGGAGAAGTAGGTGAGTCATCACATTTTCCCAGTGCAAGATTTTAATTAGGAGAAGAAACAAACAGTAGAGGGCTGTTTTTAAAACTGAGTTCTAACAAGAAGTAAATTGCAACAGCCAGATCACCTTTCTGCTAATGTTGGCACATCAGAGAACCATTGCATACAGAAGACAACCTGTATATATCATTTGCAGGACATTTGTATGACTCTAACACCCATACAATTTGCTGGATGTAGGGAAATGCAAAAGCATTTTTCTGGGGTTTTTTTTTTTATAAATGACTCAAGCTATTGCAATTGCTTGACAGTATAAAGTGACAATTCATGGGCTGTAACTGAGTAATACAGGACCTGCTGGTTGTCTTTTAACATCTGGTGCAGTTCCTGGAATTGTAGCAAAGGTCTTAGAGCTCCTCATGTGAGGGCAGATGCCTCCTGGAACCCTTTTACAACTTAGTCAACAGACTTAATACTGACATTAGTACGTTTTCACTCTGAACAGGGGCAGACTGCTAATCAGACCTAACCATATCTTCAGGTGTGCAAAACAGGCCTCATATTTCAGCAAGACTTTGGGAATAAACCTCACGTTATTGAGCTGACAGTGCAGGGGGGGATAACGATTTGCCTACTTTCAGTCTGACAGGAAGGATACTGCCCTGATTGCATTCAAACAAAGGTCATACATCACTAATAATTCACTTCTCTGTTTACTTTCACTTTATGTTCTACAGACTAAAGTAATTATGGGATAACTTTGGACTTTCTAATGGTTCAAAGCATAACAACACAAAGAAGATTAAATGAGGAAATGAATTAGTTATGTCATCCAGTCCAGAAACTCCCAAAATGTGACAATTTGTTATTATGCAAAAGATGCGAAGTCAAGGGCAAGCTAGGAAGTATCCAGACACTATTTTAATTTCAACACCTTGTCACGTCCACATTTTGATGCAGCACACATTGATATGCTGTTATGCAAGAGAAGTCCTGCTCCATTTGAGACACAAATTGGCTGGAGCTTACTAAATAAGAAGCAATTTGGTATTTGTTCATTACATGTCTTGCTCTTTATTCACATCCCAGATGCACAAATGGAGTTACATTTCACTTCAGTAGGATGGAGACATGTAGCTGTCAGAACAATTTGTGAGAAATTGCCTGCCTTTTGGGGCAGAGTCTGCAGGAACCTGAGCAGCCAACACAACGCATCCCTATACTGCCTCAGCTCTGGGCTTGTCTGAAGATCCTCTTTCTGCTCTTTTGTAAGCTAAGCTGCCCTGTGCCTAAGTTCGATGGGAATGGATGTTGTAAGCAATAACTTAATGTGCCTAGCACATGCCCACATCACTGAGTTTAGCAGACCAAGCCACTTCCAGCTGAAACATGACCAAGTTGTGAAATGAGTCTGGTCAGGAAAACAAAAGCACTGAGTCTCTTAAGTTCTTGCATATTCTCAGGAACATCCCTATAGATTTGGCTGAAACATTTCAGAAACGTTCATCTTCAGAAAGAGATACAATACACAAAAGTTCAATTTCACACACTCTTAACTAACTGAATATAAGTTCTTGAAATGTGATGTTTCAGACAACAATAGTAGTAGGGAGCAGTATTAGATTCATCTACGAAATAGCAGATTATAAGAAGTAGGAAATGAGTTATAAAAACCGGCTTTTCAAAATGATGGCTTTAGTTGACTTCCTTGAACTTAGTGTTGATATTTTTGTTGACTCCACAAAGTAGATTATCATGGGAACTCTACTCAATATCTACGCTTATGAAGTATTATTTGAAGTCTAAGCTATCATTATTAGCTGCACAGTCTAAACTCTTTTATTTTCTTTCTCCTTCCCACCCCCCACCCCGAGCACCATTATAGTGTTACTATGGAAAGGCAGAACCTTGGGAAAATTAAAGTAAAAACTGATTGCTCATACTTTGACAATGTGGTTTATAAAGCCTGTCTTTCAACAGCTATGAAATACTTACATTCCCATGTTACAAAGATGAAAATATGAAACTGCCATTTGCTTAACAGATCTTAACTGCAGCTGGAAAATGTATTAGTTTCATCTGACTGTACCATCACATTTGTCTTTCTCTCCAATCTGTATTTTTTCATCCGTACTTTTGCAGGTCCAAAGGCAAAGTGTACTCATGCATTTATATAGCATTTATATTCCAATCTACAGATAAACTGACATCTTAGGGGCTGATTCAAGATTCAACAAGGCCTCTAGAAAGACTCCTAGCTAAGCATCAGTCCATTGCCCAGGAGATTTGAGCAGGATTTTTCATCATAAAGTATTCCCTAGATTACATTCACTGCTCGCAGAGTAGGTACAGGGACTGAATTAATGAGATTTTTTCTCACATTCAGGTTTTAATCAATCATTGAGCAAAAATATGAATGATGACGGAATTTCAAACGATAAGAGTTTTATACAGCAGACGGATATTGGAGCTTTTAGAATATGCTTCCTATAACATTTAAACTTACCCAGTGCCCAAATATTTTTGTCCCCAAATGTTGGCAACTTCACTTTAGTTTGTTTTCAGTTTGGACACACGTTGGAGAGCCCAGACTCTTCTCCAAACATTATCTGAATAAGTCACATGTCTTGATCCTGCAAAATTGGAGTGGAAGTGATTTGAATATAACAGATTTTCAATATCTCGGGTCCTTCTTGGCACTACCACAGTTTCAGCTTTTCTTTTGTGGACATATATGTCCATATCTATCCCAGATCTGGAAGCACAAAAGTAAAAACATTTGTAAAAAAGACCAAACTAATGTTTCAGGAAGCAAGGCAAGCCTTGGGCAGTAATAACTCTAAGAATAGGCAAAAATCTTCTATTTCACTTGAACTGCTTTGCCCATCTTCACTGGAGCATTTCCCAGGAAACCTCAAGATACTAAAATGCAGACCTCTTACATGAACACAGACAAATGTAGCGATGCCTAATGATATATGTATTAGCAAAAGGAAAATAATGGTGAACTCCATCAAGAATAGATTAATTGTATTTGCTAGATAGTAGTAGATATGAAGAGGGAGAAAAATTCTTCTCTCACAACAATAAATTTATGGCTTGACTGACTAGAAGTCTAACTTCTGAAGTATTTCTCTAAAAATGCTGGTATAGGTCATGGGGTTTTGTCTCCTTCTGGCTTAAAAAATTTAAATGCATTTACAGGTAAAATATTATATTTCTTTCAATTCCATGGGTCAGGTTTATGCTTGATAAATAGAAGCTAACAATCTTATCCTTGTGCACTGCCACTTACCCCACCACAAATAACATGCCTCGTTGTCGTAAATGATTTGCACCCTGAGGTATCCTGGCATTTGGGCTTCTCAAGGTTGCTTTTTTGACATTAATGTCTTACTGCAACTGGGACTGGTATAGAGATGATGGTACATTCATTCTGGAATTACCATCCTTGGAAGTGTTCAAAAACTGTAGATGAGGCCCTCAGTGATATAGTTTAGTGGTGGTCTTGGCAGTTGTAGAGTAATGGTTGGACTTGATGATCTTACAGGTCTTTTCCAACCTAGTTGATTCTATGATTCTATACATGATATGGGAAGATGCCACCTTATTTTCAAACCAAGAAACAGCTCATTAGCCTCACAGCTAAAACCACTAGCATCCTTTTGCTTTTAAACTAAGGAAAAGTGATGGGAAGTCACTGAAAGACAGTAAACGTGAACCGCTCTTAAATGCCAACCTGGCTTTAAGTAATGTTTTGACCACACACAGAAAACTATTTATTTTGAGACTTACGGGACTTCTGCAGGAGTTGGTGCAAATACAATGAAAATTGTAATGTTTACATAATCTATAAATAAAACAGTAAAGAAACCTGAGTCCCACCAGGATCGCAAGTCAAAAAGGAGTAGGTATAAACAAGGCCATTAATATACAGATTGATTTTTTTGCATTGATAAACAATGAATTCATTGACACACACATATCTGCAGATATGTATAAACATGCAAAACTTTTCAGAGAAAATGAAAATGTTTATCAAGGCCCATTTCCCAAAATACTACTTATGGGAAGGAGTCAAAGGTTTAACAGAAAGGAACTGGTTTCTTGGATTTGTAACTAGTGTTTTTTAAGAGAGTGAGTTAGATCCTAGAAAGATACTAAGGACATTCAGATAACATTTTCTAGAGGTGAAATTAATCATAAAATACAGCCTAATGCAGACAGAAACACAGCCTGACACTATGTGCCTGAAATTGTCCACAGCTACATGTGCATGCTTGCTTGTTCACCCCAAATGTAAAATCTCTAAAAAAACCCCTGTGGCCTCATTATCATACATAGTAGAAAGATAACTCTTGATAAATTGGAGTGGAAAAATATCAGCCTCAAGAGTTTGAGGGGGTAGAGGGAATTATATACTATGATTCTTAAACTCCTTCAGGATTATTTTTTGACAGTTCATCTGAAATTAATGGAAATGCTTCTTCTTCCTTTGGGTTCAAAGCAAAGTCACTTTCTCTTCCTCAGAATCTACCACCTATAAAAAGTCAACATTTCCATTTCTAATCTTCAAAGTAAATTACAAATGATGGACAGGCAATGCAATAAGCTTCATTAGCCTCATTTCCATTGGCACAGTATTACCTAAAGTCTATTTTTCTTGTAGACATACTAATATCTTTATACTAATGGTATAAAAATAATCTTATTTTTGGTGAAATACACTGGTGAGGGAATAACCAGCCATACAGATAGAGCAAGGTTTGAAAAATGAAGATAATTTTAGTAGAATTTAAAAAGTCTGCTCTGGGATTTGAGGAAGCTGAAGTTAATGACCTGGGATTCTGAGAAGTTACTTACACTTCCCACAACATTGGCAGAGAAGAAAAAAAGTACATTTTAAAAGTTACACACACAATACTGTTCCCCTAGTTTTACACTACAGGGAATCACTGAGCTAACATGGAGTTGCATTGAGTAATTTCCCCGTTTTAAACAGGGTACAACCACTGGTATTGGGGTAACTATGGTTTTGTTCACCTAGACATTAGATAAAGACTGTGGCTGCTGACCTTCTGCCATTGTCTTCTTGCAACCACTTGTAACAGATTGCTATATGGATGAGTTAGAAATAATGAAGCTCTTCAAAGAACTTTTTAACCAGGTATCCCAGCTCATCCTCCTGCAGTGTTCCTGAGTGCTCTTCCCTTCCAGAGCACTCCTGGCTCCTCATGCTGTGCCAAACTCCAGGACATGTTCCCTCAGCACTCTTGGCACATGTCTGCCTCCATGCAAGGACCTCCACCCCAGGCTGGCAGAGCATAGAGTTTTCCAGATGCAGAGACAAATGTAGTTTTGACATAGCAATTGTGGGGATAGAAATATGCTTGAGGGGTCATGTAATGGAAAAAGGTGGGTGGAAACCCTTAGTTTGGGGTCTGATGAGCATATCGAACTGTTAACAACAACTTTGTTGCACTGATATGCAATGTATGCTGGAAAGATATTTAGTCTTAGGGAAGGTGTCAGAGGACTAGTGTTACATGAAACTAACTTCATTTTCAGACTTTCATAAGAATTGGAATAAAACCACCTTTTCTTAGGCTAATACCAACAGAGAAGAACAGATAATGACAAACTCTCTAATTAGCTTGAACCATTTGGCTTACGAAGCTTACAAAGTGCTTGCCAGGTGTTTTAAATCCATGTCAGTAAATTTTCTAATATCAGCAAGGAAAACTCTTAACCATTAAATGGGGATTTTAGTTTTCTAGGCTTTATCAGCAAACACCTACTCTTGAGTAAGTGTTTAGGCTTTACGCCTTAGTTGGTGATAAGTGAGTTCCAAAAGCCCCATGTGACATCCTGCTCCCACTTGCATTGCTGTCAGTGGAGACTTACCTTCAGTTCCAATGGGCCTTATACAAGGCTGAGTTAAGGATCCTCCAGAAACCTCTGGTCATTGTTCTCCAAATAATTTTTTTGGTCAACCCCCAGTGACTTTCTTATGAACTGTGTGTTTTGACCTAGACTGAGCAAATGTGGAAATGAACAGGACTGTTACCACTAACTTTGCTGAGCATAGTGTCAGGCTGCTAAGGTTTTTGTGTCAGGCCAAAACTAATGTGGCTGAGGCAGCAGAAGGCCTGTGAGAGCATCTCTCCCAGGCTCTCAATCCCCTCTCACCAGAGCAGATAGCTACACTTGCTTGCACAGTAGTGAACAAGATTCAAATGACCCTACTGGGACAAAATAAAAACTAATGGGAGGCAGGCTTTATCACACCAAGTTCTAATCAACTCTTTTATTTAGGTTATGGGAAAAAGTAGTAATAAAGCCCACTACTTTTCATTTTTTACATTGATAAGAAAGAGTGAGGCACTCTTTCTTCTGAACCATCTAACCTCTGGAAACTTCCAGAAATCACGCAGAGCTTCTCAGCAGATAGGGATGTGCTCAGCTGTCATTTGCACAACCACTTACGGCTAATTAGGAAGAAGAGAGAGCTAGGGGTTAGTTAGAAATGCCAGAGGCTGTGCATAAATCTAGTCTTCCCAGAGACAAAATCCACAAATAATTCTGGGGATAATTTACACCCAGAAAATACTAGTTTGGCTTGCTCAGCTCTATGCAGTTTTTCTATGTTATTCTAGCAAACTCACGCTCTTGAGTACCCTCACACAGGCTCATACCATGCTTCATGGTGCGCATTAATTTGACATTATGCTATAAAAACATTGCTGCAGCAGACTGAAATATTCTGGAAGGTCGCAACGCAAAATAGTTATGTCTTAGGGCCACAGGGGTTTCCGATGGGCTCCAGAGGAGACAGCAGGTGAGATGCAGCAGGTGAGATGCAGCAGGTGAGATGCTCACAGTATAGCCCTGAGCAGTACGGATGCGAGTCAACCTGTGCTATCTGGTGTAGGAACACTCCCTGGGGGGAAATGTGATTGTAGCTGGTGCTGCAGAGATAAAATGGAGAGTTTCTAAAACAGGGAAGAAATACAGGTATCTTTAAGGATACTCAGAAGAATGAGGAAAACCTAAGGAGAAAAATATTTACAATCTATTCAGACAATAAAAGGGATGATGGATGAAAAGCACATTAGCTGGATAAAAGAAGCTCATTCTACTTCTGCCAATAGTTCATTGTAATATGCCTCAACCAGGCCCTAAATAGTGATTTGCTCTACCATAATTCCTTCATTCAGTTACAAGTGAAATATATTTATTGCTGATGGTTAGCATCCAGCCTTTGAAATAGTGCAGTAAGTGCCTTGTTTTTATATTATTTAGTCAGAAAAAGTCATAATTTAACTGTTTTGAAAGTATTCCGACAGACAGAGGAAGACTTTTTATTTTGCTGCCTAGAGGTCGGGTGAGTCCCTTGCATAATTTTTGGCATACAAAAACCAAGAGTTAAATGCAGCATCTTTTCTCCTTGAGCACAGTGATATACACTGAAGGCTGAGCCCTCCTTCCTTCCCCATATCCCAGATCTCTGGAGACAGAATAGGGAGAACAGTTCCTCAAACCAGCATGAGGTTCACTCCAGGCACACTCTAGAATTGTGCCATTCTAGCAGGAAACAAGGAACAATTTTTCTTGCTGTTCTTGAACCTTCTTTTCAGAAAAAGGCAAGGACCCGGAATATGAAAGATCTTGAACTCTAGACACACTGTGGCCAGCACACAGCAGAGCCTCCTCAGCCAACCACCATCTGGGATATGCCACCAACTATAAGAAGGAACTGCTCACAGCCTATGGGAAAATGGAAAATGTGCTACAAACAAAACAGTCTTTTCCAAGAATTTCTGCTTCTTGGAGAGATTTGGCAGTCCTGCCTCAGCACCAGCTGTTGTATGCCTGGCACTCTGGTGGCAGAAACGCGGGCAAAAGCTCTTCAGTCCCGTGCTTGGCCTTCTAGCAACATGTGCGGAAGTGATGCTATGTGGTGGTCCATGAGAGCTCACAGCAACAGTGATTCCCTCTGGAGGTATGAGTGCTCGGCAGCCTGTGCATTCCAGCCACATAGGCTTGAAGTAATGGTGATTGCTTTGGACAGATTTTGTGGGTGCACTGACTATTTTATTGACATCTTGGGTGTTCTTAGCAATAGAGGTGCAAAGAAGTGAAGGATCTGTTGTGCATACAGAAGAAATCATATGCATTCCAACCCTAACTATTCTATGATTCTAAGATTTATACTAGATTTTAAATCTAAGGCTATGAAGATAAACACTTGGACCTCTAAAGGAGGAGCAATTCAAAACAGAGCAGTGGTATTTTACATCACTTGACCCACAGGACAGCACATGAGAAAAGCCACAGCCTCAAGCTTCTTCTTGGCATATTCCCTTCCATTTAATATCTTGGATTTTTTTTATATTGGGCAATATCAAAATGCTGGGACAGCAAAAGAAGAAAAGCCTCAAACTATTCCAAAGGCTGTTGTAGTCTTAAAAATTTGAGTACTGAACCGAATAGCGTGCCTAGTAGTTCCCTTTAGCTGTGATAGACAGGAATAGTTATGCACACAATGGATTTCATTAGCTATTGCTTTACCTCCAAAGCAATAAATATCATACATTTACTCAAAATCTGTTCAAAACAATGGCTCTAAAATACTGATAATAAAAAACCCCAGTTCTACAGGCACTCTCTGATTTGGTTTTAATTGTAAAAATCTTAATTTATTTGCATGGTTTTATTTTAAAATGCTACAGTCCTTGTTCAAGAAGTCTTTTCTTCCTCTGGGGGGCTAACTCCCTTGCAGACTGCATACATAAACACATGTGTGTATTAGACATACCAAAGATCTGCGACTGGCCTTATTTTCTTTTTTTTTCTTTTGTTTTGCTTTATTTTACTTAAAAGGCCAAGAGAAAGGGGCTGGAAAAAGCTAGTCAAATCTGCCAAATCAACAAATTGCTATGGGACTTGTGCAACAGCCAGCAGTTCAGCTGCTTGTACCATGGGACTCATTTTGAGAAACCTGGTCTGTGGGGGGCTGATGGGATCCATCTGTCAGAGAAGGGGAAGCCTTCCATCATAGGCTTGCCAAACTGGTGAAGAAGGCTTTAAACTAAAGTTGTCAGAGGAGGGGAACCTCAATCCATACCACTTCTACTAGCTTGATGCCAGAGAGGGACTTTTTAGAGTGGCATGTATTGATAGGAAAAGGGGGAATGGCTTTCTGCTGACAGAGGGGAGATTTAGATTAGATGTTAGGAAGAAATTCTTTACTGTAAGAGTGGTGAGGCACTGGAACAGGTTGCCCAGAGTAGCTGAGGCTGCCCTGTCAATGTTCAAGGCCAGGTCAGATGGGGCTTTGAGCAACCTGGTCTAGTGGAAGGTGCCCCTGCCCATGGCAGGGGAGTTGGAACTGGATGATCTTTAAGGTCCCTTCTAGCCCAAACCAGTCTGGGATTCTGTTATTCTGTGATTCTATGATTCTGTGACTTACTTACTTTATTTTAATTTTATTTTTAGCTGTTCATGCTTCTACATGCAAGTATTTCCAAACTAAGCAAAATTGCTGAGATGGGTATCTCATTTGGAGAAAGTAAAACATGCAGAAGTTCATTCTATGATTAGGGGATTCTCTGCACTGCCACTGCTTTCCTTGTGCCCTCTTCCTTACCTTTCTTCAACATACAGCGCGGCACATCCTGAAAGAGAAGTCTCCATCCATCACTCCTTTGATATTGATATAAAGGCAGCTTCACCTCCACCCAGATTCTTCCCTTTCCTCAGTAACCATGAAAACACAACATCCATCTTTCCCTCTCTCTCACTGTGTCTTTGGACTTTAAGCCAGGTAAGAGTATGAGCTATAAATTGAAGTGAAATATACAGCTGGGTAAATAAAGTGAGACGAAAGGGAGAAAAAGGGAAATGTGTTTCCTATCACTGAGTTTAAAAAACAGACTTGGCATACAAGGGGAAAAAACAAAACAGGAAACGAGGTTCTACATATAAATTAAACTTTTTCACCCTGTGCCTTTTTAGATAGCCCAGGAGTAATAAGAACGTGTGTTTCTTGGATCGGCAAAGCAAGCATTCCAACACTAAATGGCTTCCTGTTCAACATGTTCAAAGCCAGAGACTGTTTTTGGGGGTTGGTTAGAAATATGTGTGAAGTATGTGCTTTTACTTCAGGCCAAATCAAATGTTTTTAACCTCTGCCTCCCCCCCCCCCCCATCTCTCCCCCCCCCAAAAAAATAGGAAAAAAAAAAGGGAAAAAGAAGAAAAATGTGACCAATGTGACCAAAGTTTTCTCCTTCACTGAGGAAGTTCAATGATTAGCCTTCAGTTAATCTGCAAACAAACATTCACACTTCCTGTAAAGTAAAGTAAAGATACTTAAAAAGGAACTGGTCAATATCATTCTGCACTGGCATTTGAGGCTGTTGAGCTGTAATGACTAGATGCATACAAGAGCTCAAGAATTTGGCCCCATGCAAAACCAGGGAAACGGTGAATATTTGAGGGTGCAAAGTGTGTTACAGCATTTTCCCCCATTTGTGTCAAACCTATAATTCACAAATTGTTGATCTGTTTTCTTCTACCACATCACCCTCAAATGTTATTTAGTACTGCATGTTCTCTGCAGATAGATCTTTAGGGATTTTTTTAGCTTTACAGGGTTTGATTACATGGCCAAAAGTGAAAATAACACACATGAGGAAAAAAAGCATCGAGCACCATATGTCACAGATGCGCCAAGGTGAGGAGGTTTCCCAGTTCCTCACTGAAGCCACAGGGTACTTTTTGCACAAAAAGAATCACAAAAGTACACATATTTCTTTTTTTTTTTTTTTTTTTTTTTTTTACAGCTGGTGGTCAATAGTTACATCTAATCAACCCAGGCCTCAATTTGTCCCTTTTAGTATAATTTCAGAAGCCTCACCAATTACTGCTTCTAGTAACATTTTTCCTCCCAACTCCAAACAAACAGAAGCCATGAAAGTGGTAGCCAACTATTTTCTTTTAGTATTTTTTCATTCCAGTGTTTTTGTGCAAACTTGGGATCTAAACACAGTCCTGTTTCAATATTTGAAGAATGTTATGTACCAAGTACAGTCCAAGATGGTATGTTGTTGTGAGACATTGGTCTTGTCTGTCGCTGTTATGCCACGTTGAGTGAACTAAGCTGTACACTTTGTTTTATTTCTTTCTGCTTAATTTTTACAAAAAAACCCCAAAAACATCAGCAGATACTTATAAACATACATTTTGGGGGTTTTGCTTGAAGAAAATGCATCCTAGGAAGAGATCTGGATCTCCAGTCTCACTTCAGTCAGTAAAATCCTGTCTGTGCTGATTTCCAAACTAAGCAATGAGTTCTTTTTGCCCAGCCAACTATAATTCTCATTTTCAGAGATATTGCTGAAGATAGAACTAGCAAAGATGGTGGGACTTAATGAATACTAGATAGACTCCACTAATGACTCATCCCTGGACCTCCACATACTTCAGTGTCATATTATACTTGATATCCAGAGCTATTGCTGAGGAATAGTGGGTGAAATTACCAATGAATGGCAGTTTTCCCTCTTTGAAAGTTCAGCTTTTCCAGGGAGAGTCCTTGAAGTTCAGTTTCTAGTGATTCTGTGGTAACTGCTCAGTGGCAGCTGCCACCTCACTGGCGTGCTTAAATTTAATTTCAGTTCAACTGCATGTCCACATTGTCTTCTGCTCTTCAGACTCCTTCCTTCCTGCAGGCCCATCTAAAAGAAAAGCATCATATTTGTTTGCTATGCCCGAACCCTGCACCTTCCTTTCCCCTGCCCTTCACCATAATCCTTTTGAGTTTCTAGCTCTCTAGCATCTAATACTGTATTTCTACATACCAGTTATTTTTTCCAGTGTGTTAAATCAGTCATTTGCAAACTAACATGAATTCTCAGGGAGGGGAGTAGGTTTAGGTATGTCCCATGGAAACTGCAGGGTCCAAAATTTCTACATAGTCATGTTGGTGAAACTACAGGCTCCCAGCAGTAATCAGCATCAACAGGTTAAAACCCGAAGGCATATACTCTTGTGTAATCAATAGGTTGTCTGTACCTCAGTCTGTTCTTCTAAACCTGACTTTTGAAACACATCCTTTCACCTGGGACAAGGGAAAGTATCAATCTGTAAAATACTATGAAGATATACATGAATTTTATCAGTGGGTCATAACAGTTACTCCTAGGTTCCCCCCCCCCCCTTCTGAGGAAATACAGAAATAGAGCATGATATAAAAAGAAATAAGGGGGGGAGAGAAAAGAGAAAAAAGAAGGAAGGAAGGAAGGAAGGAAGGAAGGAAGGAAGGAAGGAAGGAAGGAAGGAAGGAAGGAAGGAAGGAAGGAAGGAAGGAAGGAAGGGAGGAAGGGAGGAAGGGAGGAAGGGAGGAAGGGAGGAAGGGAGGAAGGGAGGAAGGGAGGAAGGGAGGAAGGGAGGAAGGGAGGAAGGGAGGAAGGGAGGAAGGGAGGAAAGAGAAAATAGAGAAAAGAGAGAAAAGAGGAGAAAGGGGGGAAGAGAGAGAAGGGGAAAAAGAGAAAGGAAGGAATGAAGGAAACAAAGAAAGATGGTTAAGAACAGAAATCCAGCTAAATATGGAAAAGAAAGCCAACACAAAAGAAAGATTTCAGGGATAATTTATGGTAGTTCAAATCCCTATTTCTTTTGCCAGGTAGAGAAGTCCTAATCCTGTTACATGATCCTAACATCTTTCCAAGTGCTTCGGTGAATCATTGCCATTACCAATATGGGCAGAAATTTACTATATCAGCTTCCCAGACACTGAACACAGTGTTGGCAGAGCTGATAGATATTAACTCAGTGAGTCAGATAGAGTGTTCTTTTTTTATCTCCAAGGCACACAGCAGCAGCTCCAGCTATGTCGCCACTGCAGCTGCTGCTGAAAGCTGGGCAGCCAATGTGATAAAAGTGGGACTGCTGATCAGTGGTACTGCAAGACTTGTATGGTAAATGCAAGCTGTCCCAGAAGGTAATGATACTATAATTGACATCCGAGAGTACTTCTTCTAGGTCATGTTGGTCAGATTCAGGAATCGAGGGAAAAAACCAACAAATAGTACTATAGCTGTCATTATAATGATACATAGTTGCAGGCATCATTATGTCATTTTACAAGTTTTGTCTTGAAAGTATCTTTTTCAGTCTCGCAATGATTCCAAGTCTCCCTTGCTGGAGCTTTGTACCTGTGACATTATTTACTGTGGAGAATTTCCATTTTGCTATTTTTTCTTGCTTGCTTCCAGCATACACCACTTTCAGGTACAGCTGCTTAAGAAAAGTGTTATTTGATTTTCGGAATCCATACATCTACTTTTTACACAGTGGGAATAGGTTTTCTTCCTTGGCAGGAAAGATTTTGGGTTTTTTCTGTATCTCTGCTAAAGAAATAGCTAGGGCTGAAGGTGGTAGTGGTAGAACAAAACAAGGAATACACTGCACTCAGGAGAAACACACCATGAAAGCAATCTGAAGGTGCTCTAAAGCAGTCACGTGTGCTGGGGAGTCATATATGGTTGATTTGTGCCAAATGGCATCAGTGGATGAAGTAACAGCCAGATGCTCATGTTGCTCTTGAAGAGACATCAGACTTTGTTTTCTCTGATTTTTCCATTCTGCTTTCAGTGTTTCATCCTTTGAATCATTTAAGAAGTCCAAATTTATAAACCAAATACTGAGAAACTCAGGCTATGCTTATAGCTAGGAAACTGCGTCCTTTTCTTCCAGATGGGTGCATCAGCCTACACTTGCCTTGTCCATCTGCTTTTCCTCAGGCACAGTTGGCCACAGGTTAAGAAAATGCTAGGGAGATGGGTAAATGGACACCTACCAGAGTCCACCCCTTCTCTGCATTACTCTGAAGTAACCTCCTTTGGTCCACCCCATAGTCACAACAGTTTCCACACTATGGGAGACTGATGCTTTAAGTGCTAGCAAAATGCGTGCACAAACATTGGTCTCCAGCTCCAGTTTCTATCTATCTGTACTATCTAAATATCAAATCTATAGGACTTGTCTTTCCCTTCACTTCTTTCCCCTTCTTTTCCTTCCCCTTCTTTTCCTTCCCCTTCCTTCCCCTTCTTTTCCTTCCCATTCCTTTCCTTTCCCTCCCCTTCCTTTCCTTGCCTTGCCTTGCCTTGCCTTGCCTTGCCTTGCCTTGCCTTGCCTCTCTGTTCCTTCCCTTCCCTTCCCTTCCCTTCCCTTCCCTTCCCTTCCCTTCCCTTCCCTTCCCTTCCCTTCCCTTCCCTTCCCTTCCCTTCCCTTCCCTTCCCTTCCCTTCCCTTCCCTTCCCTTCCCTTCCCTTCCCTTCCCTTCCCTTCCCTTTCCCTTCCTCTCTGTTCCTTTCCCTTCCTCTCTGTTCCGTTCCTCTCTGTTCCATTCCTTTCTTTCCTGTTCCTCTACCTTCTGTTCCTTGTTTCTGTAGAATGAAAATTAAAGAAAACAATTGCAGACCCAGGTACAATAGGTTCTCTTGCTGGTGAAAGCAAGCTCCTCAGATGAAAGACAGTTCTGAAGACAACAGACTCTGAATTGTTTTCAGAAGAAGGCTTAAAGCATGCAATTTCCAGCTATTTCAAGCTTACAGAAAATTCCAGGGTCTTTTGAAGGTCACCAGATGAAAGGCTGCAAGTCCTGACAGTGTGACTTCAGGTTTCCTTGAGTGCTATACTACAAGAACAACCAACACGTAAGGCCAGCAATGGACTAATAGGAAAAAAGGTTGCAAGCTCCAACAGGAATTTCTTCCTAGCCTGTATAAATTACTGATGGGCTAATCTAACATTTAGGAGAGGTTGCTTGACTGTTCTCAAGCGGTAGATGTTAGGGCTGTGGGTGTAATGACTGCCCTGCTCCGTTTGCACCAGGCAGTGATTCTGTGCAGTCGTCCTCTTCCTCTCAGGGCATCCCTCAAGTGTACTAAGTGTTTTGATGGGATATTGAACCAAATTTGAGTGCAAGGTCAACCTAAGTGATTGATTGTGAGTGATGTTTACTGTTTGTTATCAGTCAAGCTTTTTCAGGAACCATACCAAGTGTAAAACAGCAACTCTCTTTCTCCCTTGTTCTCTGTCAGTGTGTAAGCACAGACATGTGCACACACACACATGTGCACACACACACATGTGCACACACACACACCCCAGAGCCCAAATTAATTTCAGGAATGCCCAGATGTCACTGTGCTGGAAGGTGGCATCAATGCAAGGCTTATACCATGAATGTTACTACACTTGAATGCTGCCATCACCAGAGAAATGCTCTAACCTGGTAATTCAGGAATGGAAGCTAAGCCATCTTAGCCAGCCTGTTATCAAGACACCGTGTATTCATGGTAGACAATTTAATCAGTGTCTTAGAAAAAAACGAAAGACTGGACATTTGCCATATGACTTAGTGATGCCTGGGAGTCCCCAACAGTGCTTCTGAGCTACATGGAGCAGTTCTGACAAAAGGCATAGAGAGTGGAAAGATACAAGTAGAAGCAAGTGAGAGGGAAAGAAACCCCAGAACGTGACCCTTTGATTATACTGGGGGTCCTTTCCCCTTTTTCTCTGTGCATGCAGAAAGCAGCTGATCTGATACCTCCTGCAAAAAGATACAAATACATGCACAAGAATTGAGAACATCATGTACACAGAAGTGAGTCAGTACTTGGCAGGTGGCTGACTGGAGTCAGATTTCCCAGACAATAATTACATTTTCAAAAAAGAATTAAAGAAACAAGAGAAGGACTGATTCCCAGCAGTTGAGAGTATGAGCTCTGAAGTGAAACTCCCTTTTGTCTCCACATAGTTGAGTCTACATCACTTCAGGTGTTGACTGCATAAAACATCCATGATGAATCTTACAAGGGCATCTTTTTCTAAATGGGTACATGTAAGACTTGAATAACTGTTTCTGACCTCCAAGCTGCCTGTCCAGTTCTGCTCTGAAAGCTGTACAGACATAATGTTAATGTAGTATGGTGTTCAAACATGTCCTGTGAAAAGGTCATAAGAAGACCCTGTTATCAGTATAGTTGGCCAAGGAGAATGGCATGTTTGTTTTATTGTTGGCTGTGGGCCAGACAAACATTTTCCATAGCAAGACATCAAACGCACCTTGAGCACTATGAACTCAGGCATGTCTGCCTGTTATAAAATTTTCTGTGGAAAATTTTTGCTACCTTTATTCCTCTTCAACTCCAGTTCTCAAGGCAGATCTAAATGTTTTCTCTGTTTAATGCAGAATATAGGTAGGCCATGGAAAAGCGTGATCCATATAGGGTTGGATCTTCTCAGAAACTTCATCTGAGACAGTGCGAGCCTCAGCAAAAGTGTTAGGCTGTGCCTCTTCAAAGGACTTTTTAAGCTCCAAGCTGCAGTTTGGCCTGGATGTTATAATTTTTGCTGTAGTAATGTCCTTTAGCATGCATGCAGCAGTCCAAAGAAAACCGAGTGAGCAGGAAGCACATCTCCAGAAGAGCTAGATACCACCACAAAAACAGTGGGATGCAATGCTTTCCAAGTCACAGAAGTGCCCTACTTTGAGATAGGACAATAGCTCAGAACAGGATATATTTTTTTATTAATTTTAATAGGAGAGAGGCGAAGCGTAGAAGCTAACGGATAGATAATATACAAAAAAGCCTCACAAAAGTACATAGTTAGGGAAAGTGAGATTAAATATTACAAGAGATAATTAATCTGTTATGATACGTGAAGACTAAAACAAAGAAATTTATTTAATATCCTCAGCTTCGTTTTCCTAAGCAAATTCCTGGGGATACTTACAGCATACAGCATTACAGCTTTCGGTTGTTTCCCATGATTGAAAGCTTCCAGGTTACCCAGCAGCTGTTAAAGGAAATGCTGCTCTTGGCAGCAAGCATTGCTGTCAGTTCAGCCCTGACTATGGCCAGTGGAAATCTTCTGGCTGACCAAAATGCACTTGGATTGGGCTCTAAGGGATGTAACTTTCTGAGGCTCATGAGGACACAGAAATTCCTAAGCATATATTTGACTTCAGAAGCATCATGAGGAGCGGCTGAGGGAACTGGGGTTTTTCAGTCTGGAGAAAAGAAAGCTCAGGGAGGACCCTATCGCTCTTTACCTGAAAGAAGGTTGTAATGACGTGTGTGTCAGTCTCTTCTCCCAAGTAACAAGTGATAGGACAAGAGGAAATGGCCTCAAGCTGTGCCAGAGAAGGTTTAGGCTGGATATTAGGAAAAATTCCTTCACCGAGAGTGTTGTCAGGCATTGGAACAGGCTGCCCAGGGAAGTGGTGGAATCACCGTCCCTGGAAGTGTTCAAAAACCGTGTAGATGAGGCCCTCAGTGGTATGGTTTAGTGGTGGTCTTGGCAGTGCTGGGGTAATGGTTGAACTTGATGATCTTAAAGGTCTTTTCCAACCTTGTTGTTTCTATGATTCTATGATTCTATGCGCATGACAGGTATCATAAGAAACAAGTCTGGGCTGATTACACCATCCCAGGCTGCACCTAAGATGCTCCTGAGGGAGAATGGGCAGTCCTTTTGCATATGGTGCTCAGGCCCCATCATGATGCTGTCAGGACAGCTTCCTGAGGTGGTGAGTTCATTCTGCTTGGGGAAAGGACACTGATAGCCTGCAGAAAGCTTCCAGAATACTGAGTGTATTTATCAGAAAACTCTCACACTTTGTCAGTACCAGTCCTCAGTGCTAAGCAGAAGCCTGATGTGGTGGGCTGGCAGTGAGGGTCTGGCGCCTCTTGTTGCTTGCTTGCTCTTGGTGTTTCTGAGGATGCAAGCTATTCAAAGGGAATACGTACTCCATGGCCTGAAATAGCATCTCTGTCACTGGATCCCAGATGCAAAAAGACATGATATAAAAAGTGTGTTATAAAAAAAAGGAAATATTGATCTGTTTCTGTGGTGAACAGGTGCTGTGCTGTTACTTCTGTGGATCTCTGAGACCACTGTTTACAAAACCAAACAAACAAGCAAAGAGGTAATTAAAATTCTTTCAAATGTAGTCATATCTGAGCATCAGAAGTCTGGACACCAGCTAGTTCTGAACTAGGGGTGCAGTGTCCAGTTCTGATTTAAAACAGTATCTTGTGCTTTGGTGGGCACCTGGGGTAGGATTTACTTAGTCCTTCACTGCCTTACTTAGTCCTCAAGAAATTACTTAATATAATAATACTGTTGTCCAGTCTGTGGGATGTCTGCTTTCAGATGTCCTTGAAGAATTTCTTAAACATCTGGCTTTTGGAAAACTTGTTTTCCACAGCTTCTGTTAAAGAGGAAACCTTATGTGATCAGGAATCCATCACTCACTGGGCCAAGAAGAGAGGGAGAGGGAGAATGTCGCTTAAGGGCTGGCAGGTTGCCGGGCAGTTCCTGTGTTTTACCTCATGTTTGCATAAAGTGACTCACCCTTCTTTGGGCATTAGCCAAAAATTTGAGGAAGGCAGGTACCAAGGCTCAGTCTGTCCCATCTTACTGTCTCTAGGCAGCTGCGAGTGATGGAGCGCAAGTGGTTTAGTATTCAAGTCCCAGGTGCCCATGCCCACTGATGAGTAGTACAAAGGAAACTGGAGATCTAAGCTTTTGGGCACAGCCAGAGAAAATGAATGTTGCAATACCTATCTTGCAAGAACTTAGTTCTGATTTTGGATCTAGTGTCCAGTCTGATTTGTACGCTCTGCATGTGTCCCATGCCTTAGTTTGCACTTGCATCTATTCCTCTTATCCCCAGCCTTGCCACTCCTGCTCCCTTACAGGATTATTTTTATTTTAACTTCTGCCCTTTAACAAGCATGTATTTTTGTCTGGGTTGAGTTCTGTATCAGAACATATTTTCCTTTTGGAACACAAATAACTGAAACAAATCTGTAATTCTCTTTAATGTCTCTTCCCCAGAAGTGGTCAGTCAAAGGGTAAAATACCCACTGGTATCAAATGGAGTTTTGTTAATGGGGTACTGACATGGAATAAACACTTCCGCACAGTGTTCATGTATTTCAAACCATTAAAAGGTTTATTCTAAGTTGAGCATAAAGTTATAAATGGAGAGCATACCATTAGTGTCTATTAATACTGGGTCAGATTCTACAGCACTTGATACATCCAAAAAGGGCTTACTTGCACTAGTAAGTTCTGATTAAAATAATAGTGCTTTAATTCCTTTTTGGCTGCCTAATCTGGCCCACATTTAGAGATGCAACAAGATTTTTTACAGCATTGGTAAGATGATAAAAACATTTTATGGAAAACATTTTAAGCTCTTGAAGAAAGTGATAGCTGATGTCATAGTATCATTCTTTCCATATCCTTCTTATAGCAGTGTAGAGTGGGGATCTTCTGCTGAAATGGTTGCCGTATTTCCAGTTTCACACTCATTTTCAAGGGGTTATGACCTTCCTACCAATACTTTGAGCAGAAGGTTGTTATGGAAGTGCTTTTTCCTATCTTGGAAGAGTGACATCTGATTTAAATTGCAAAGTAAATTAACTGTTAATGTTAGATGCTTTTCTGAGACATTAGCCCATGTGGGAGCACTTAACAAAATCTTCACTTTAAAAGGAAGGAAGCATAGGTTGGATGGAGAGGTGATGAGCAGTGTTATTTTTCACCCCTTTAACCACTGCAAGAAATCTGGTTTTAGCAGCAGTATGTGTTGCGGCAATACCAAAAAGGGGCTTGAGTACTATGTAAATTCATGTGTCCACAATACTGCTTTCAAAAGAACTAGCACTCTCTACTTCAAGCTACTTTCTGTTAGACAGAGAGGTCTCAGCCTCCTGGGATCACACATACAGCCAAGAGTTAATCACACATCCACAAAGCCATGCTGCTACACTGCTTTTACAGTGCCATTCTGACAACAGTTGTAGGTGTGTCTACAGTCTGCGTTCCCATCTAGTCTTCTGTCAGTGCTGCTCTTTAATTTAAATCTTCTTCCTATCTTGTTTTTTATTTTTTTGGTCCTGCGTTGTATTTGTAAAATATAGAAAAATACTCCCTGTGCATTGTCTTGCCAAACCATCAAACCATGCTAACTTACCTTCTGTGTAAATTTTTTAGTACTTCTGATCTGTTGAGAAGTCTTCTTATACTCCATCTTCAATTGAATATATGTCATTGTATCTACGTATGTGGCTGTACCTGTGAGCAATATAGTTGTACTTTTTCCTGTGCACACAGCAAAAAGATGCTTTAGTGAAATTTATGCTGCCCTTAGCCCTATCACATTACCCCTGGAGATACTTTCAAATGAAATGATGAGAACGTGATGAAATTTATCATCTCTCTGCTTGAAAACACTGTTTCTGGTGTTACCTTTTCCATTCACTGTGTGCTTGGGAACCTCAACTCCTGCAACCAGAGTTCAGGTTCATTTAACCATTGCCACTTGAAAGCTGACATCTAGTTCACCCTAACTGTCTAGGGTAAGGCTCTAAGCAGTGTAAGGCAATTCAGCTCACTGATCTTAAGGTGGAAAGACTTGTATCTTGACATAATGGTTTTTCCTTTTTTAACTACAGAAGAAACCAAAGGAATTGACTTGACTAGAGGCCATAACTTTGGGATGGTTATGTGAGATGAGCCCTGCGTCAGATTTGGATAATACTCGAGTATTAGAGATGAGACGATGCAAAAATGTTAGAAGGAAGAGGTAACACTGAATGTTGCCAGTTTCATTTATAAGAAAGAGGAGACATGCCTAAAGAAAGCAGCCCATAGTGCAAACTCTGTTAACAACAAATTGCTCTCTGTGCTAAAAAAGGTGGGGAGCAAAGATACTCCTGAAAATATAAGTAGGTGGAGAGTTGAACAGAGAAATACAAGAGTTAGTATTAGTTGTTCAAAGTTGTTTATCAAGACTTTTGAAATTAAATCATCTGGAGATTTATAGCAAAGATTGTAATTCTAGCCTAAAGAAGGAGAAAATGATAGTCTTCTTTCAATGTTAAAACACCTTTCAAAGTTCATGATGTACCAAAATTTCCTAATCTTATCAGGAGAACCTCAAAGAAACTCTCTGAGAGTGGGTGTCACCAGACAAAAAGAAATAAACAGGGGCTAACATAACTATGAAATTCAGCATGTGAAAAGATACTAGGCACACAGTCAAAATTACAAAAACAAATACACAAGAGGGCAGAACTCTTGCTGCCAACAATTACAGCAGTATTACATATCACTTGTGTTCTCACGTATGCTAATGTTAAGCTAGTACAGCTCACTTGATCTTTCTGGAACTAGTCCTGATTTTCAGTGATGTGAAAGCAGAATCATCCCACATGTGCCTCTTGCTTTTATTTCTCCTTGTAACTAAGAGGTGAGGAAAGTGAAAACCTCTTGTGACTGTTGATATTATACCCTACAGAAGATTGGGTTGAGAAGCAGGAGTTGAATACCTTTGTACATATTCCTCTGTTACATAAGAAATTATTTTTGAATGCAATCAAAACATTGACTCTGGATCCTATTGCACTTAACAGTGGTGCTAGGAGTTCTCTGCAAGCCATCTGAGCAAAAATAATGAAATACTAGTGAAAGTTGAAAGCCAGGCCTCTTGCTTCTGATGGGAAAGTCCAGCAGATTCTCCAAATCTTAGTTTTCTCTGGTTATGACTTTGATGGGTTAATGTTATTCAAGATATTCTAAAATAGCTTAATTGATTAAATTGTGCATTTTCAAATGCCAATTATTTTCTTATGTGAAACAATTAAAAAGTATTAGAATGATGGCTTCTGAGTGTAGGGGTTATTTTTTACATTTTTGTGTTTGTTTCAGTGCTGATTAGTAGGCCAGATCTACACCTGGCTGCTACAGTCATTGCCATTGCTGCTACAACTGCAGCTATGCAATGGAGAAACATCTTGAGAAAAGGCAGCAATGTAATTTTTAACATAAAGAAATCTTAATGCTTGAAAGTCTTTTTGTGAAAAGTCAAGCAGGAAGAATACCATCTTCCCAGTATTAGCACTCATTCCCAGTAGAGATGTAAGATAGATATAGAGAAAAAATGTCAGCAGCCCAGGGAGCTTGTTTTTCTTTCTTCTGAGAACTAGAGCAAAAGACTAACTGGGCTATTGCTGGTATCCTGAACCATTATTATTCTCTGAGTCTCATTAAAACAAAAGAAAACAAAACAAAACCCCTGCCTTTGTCTCAGGTCATTCCAGAACATTTGCCCTCCCCTGTTATGTATCCAGGCAGGAAATGTTTTTCTTCTTTTAAAATGAGCAATGCAAGGGTATTGTGGAGAATGCATGTAGGGCAATATGCTATCAGCACCCTCCAGTTGTTTATCATGGCCATTTTCAGCCCAAACGGGGACACCAAGTTCTCTTGGATTCTCACTGTGCTGGCAAAGTCGTCTGTGTGCGACAACAAAAACAACAACCACTTCCTCATGAGGATTACTTTTTTCAGCCTTATCTCACAGTTTCATTCCACTACTGAAAAGAAATCCGGAGTTTTACAGCAGACTTGCTGCTTTACTGTATATTTGTCAGCCATAACTGTAGAGTTTTGCCTTCTCACATGCTTTGCTTCTTTCTGGAGGAGATAATAAGGAGGACATACTCTTCTTTGCCCTGTGAATGGATGTGGCTCAAGCCCAAGGTCACTTCAAAACAACAGACCCTTAACTGCAGTTGTGGCTAGGGGCCTTTTCTATAAAAATGCATTGTTTTGCTGGAGGCAGCAGACTGGGTAGGGTGATGGCATGCCAGAGATGCACAGGAATGTGAGGCTACTTCATAAGCGCAATTTCCAATCTCAGCATGTCTCTCCACAGCAATGCTATGTTGTGAAATTAACACGGATGTTTTATGTGGAAAGCTTTACTTTCTGAAGGGCCAGCCACGGTGCCACTTAGGTGAGGAGGGTTTCCCTCTTGGGTCATGAAGCCAAGAGCAAGGGGAAGCCTCCTTTTTGCACGCAGAAAAAGGAGAGAACTGCCAGCAGTGGAAAAGTCATTACACTTCCTCAGTCTTTTATCTAGAGAAAGCAATTTTCAGGGTATTCAAGGCTCAGTGGTGTTGGCTGCTTAGTTATTTTATTCCCAGCTTGTGAGAGTTCTTCTCTATGCATAGTTTGCATATGTCCATAACAAATAGCATTTTTAATTGTACCCTGAACATAAAGCAAAGCTCATTTTTGAACTGTGAGTGCAAGCTGGAGAGTACAGGGCTTGTTTTCTTTCTTAAACATAGATTTTTGTTTTAGCCTTAGCAACTACCTCCCACTTCCTCTCCAAATACATGTTTGATGCTTGGTAATGATCATTCTGGTGATACTAGTGATGGGAGGAATAAGTCAGGAGGATGGTCAGGATGACAGCTCCAAATTTAGGAAACCTAAATTAAAATATCTGTCACAGACTTCCTGTGTTATCTTGCACAAATCACTGAGGCACAGAGCCACAACAGGCTGCATTTGCCTTGATATGTGTACTTCAGTTTCACATCTGCCAAATGTAGAGCATAGAATTTCTGTCACATGAGTTTATATAAATTCCAGTTGTGGGATTCTTAACTATTTGCTGTATTAGGGGCCACATTACTTTGTAAACTAACCCTTCTGAAAGAGATCATGAGGATACATGGCAAGAGGTCTTGCTTTTACTTATTTGTTTATTCTCATCATGAGAAAGCTCAGTCTAAGCACAAGAATAAGTGCTCTGGAAGTACAGAATTGGATTTCTTCATCAGGAACAGAGGAACAAATCCTTGCAACCTTGTTGGGAGAAACTGCTCCTCTTTCCTTAGGTTTTCCAGAAAAATAAGTGTAAAAGAATAGTTGAAATAATAAATTCTTCTGAAAAATTAGAGTTTCCTGTTGTGTAATCCAAGACTTTATTGTTTCTCAGGAAGCAGAGAGCTGCAGCCTCTTAAAAAAAAAAAAAAAATCAAGCCACTAGTTAGCACAGACCAACACAGTAACTGTTAACACTTAGTCTTCATTTCTCGACATGCCTCTGGAAGCGTAGTTCTTGCCACAAAGAATTCCCCAATTATAGTTTACTGACCATTTTTGTTTCTTTTGTGGGAGTTAAAGTCCATTGATATGAGGACTAACTTATAAATACAGGAGGATGAGAAACAGTTAATTTCATTTAAATAATTCTTTTACGTTCTTCTTGTCAGGTACCCATCCAAATCTATCATCAAACTGTTAAATGTAAGTCCCCATCCTGGGCCCACACAGGTAGAAATGGAAGTGATTGCCCCTAGTCAGAGAAAGGGGGCTTTAACAAATAACAAAACATACCCAAGCACTGTGGTCATGGGGCTTTTTGAGTGAACCAGCATAAGGATCAGTTTGCAGCTACCTGACGTAAGTGCATGGCTGTTGTGGGGAAGTAGTCCCTGTGATCCAGGCACTGAACCTAAGTGCTAAAGCCACCAGCACCAACATCATGTGAGTAGCAGAGCAGAACCAACTCAGAGTTTCCCACAGCTTGACCCAAACTCAGCAACAACTACTGGCAGGAGAGGTAATATTTCAATAGGACAAGTAATTCTTCAGTTGTTTACTTACAAAAAACCCCAAAACTTTAAAGTGTTTTCTAGAGCAGTGCAACCATAAACTCTTCTGCAGCGGTGACAAGTTCAGAGTGAGCTTTTTCCTACCCACCAATGTCACCCGCAAAGTTTCTAGTGAGCTGCTGAGATGAGAAAGCTTATGAGAACAGAGTTACTTTAATTAATGGTTTTCTTCTCAAACCTTAATGTCATTAACTTTAAGAAGTCATTAGAATGCTGGCTTGAATGGGAAACAATGCTTATGGGTTTTAATGAATGCAAATGTGGGGAGGAACCCATACTCATCTTCTAAGAAACAGAAGGGATTAATTTAAAATGACATACTTAATTACTCCAATCAGGCCTTCTCCAGTGAAAGACAATAAAAATAAGATCCTGTGATTATTTCTATATTTCTGAATAAAAATGTTGATGCTATTAGCTAAGAAATATTTCAGTGACAGTTTGAAACAAATGTCTCCAGTACACTTTTAATGTAGATTTTAAAGGTTCATTATTCTTGGCTAATTGCATGCCAGTTGATCATTAAGAACAGATTTGCCAAGGCTTAAGAAGCATGCATCTTTTACATGAATGTTAATCCTCAATAAACATGCTTTTAGCAGTCAGTTGGCTTACTCTATATGTATAGCAGGGAATTCAAGTCACAGAATGTTAAAAAGTACTATCATTTCCTTGCTTATTCTATACTTTCTTCTCTAATTAAATGGAAAAAGGATTATTGCACAGACATAAGACACTTTTCTAATTTGGCTTTTGCCAGATCTCTTCTTTGCAGAAGTTAATTTCCAACAGATTGTCCCAGTTTAATATTGAAAATGCATAAATAGCATGTCAGAAATAAAGTTTCCCAGAAAGAAAAAGTGCACCTCTGGTTCATGCGAAGAACCATTGCATGTGAATAGAGATGTATTTTCTGAAAGACATAGCTCTGCCCTGAGCCTAGTGGCAATTGGTTCGGGTCTAAAGGGTTCAGAATGGTCTCTCCAAGGACTGGAGGCAGATTACAATTTGTCTACTGTCCTGTTACAGGGAAAATCTCATAGTGTAGATTCATTCAAAGATTCACAAACATCTGCAGCTATTTAAAAAAAAAAAGCCTCATTCCAAATTCTCTTAAACTTTGAAGACAAAAGAGGGTTAAAAATCCAGATCTCAATTTTGTAGCTCAGTTGATCTCCTCCATTATCTAAGGCATGGGTGAAAAGCATTTTCAGGTAGAAACCCTCGGAAACCAGGTGACGTCACATTAAAATTAGGCAAAACTTGCTATCCTACCTTAATTTAATTTTGAGTTCTTGCCTTTATTTCAACACAGAATTCAAATCAAATTAAAACTTGATAACATGAAGAATGAAGCAGACAGTAAGCAGAACATCAATCTTCTCTTCATTCTAGAGGAGGGCCGCAAAGATGATCAGAGGGCTGGAGCACCTCTCCTGTAAAGACAGGCTGAGAGAGTTGGGCTTGTTCAACCTGGAGAAGAGAAGGCTCGGGGAGACCTCAGAGCAGCTTTCCAGTACCTCAAGGGGCTGACAAGAAATATGGAGAGGGACATTTTACGAAGGCGTATAGTGATAGGACAAGAGGAATTTCTTTAGACTGAAAGAGGTTAGAATTAGATTAGATATTAGGAAGAAATTCTTCACTGTGAGGGTGGTGAGGCACTGGCACAGGTTGGCCAGAGAAATTGTGGCTGCCCCATCCCTGGCAGTGTTCAAGGCCAGGTTGGATGGGGCTTTGAGCACCTTTGTCTAGTGGAAGGTGTCCCTGCCCATGTCAGAGATCTTTAAGGTCCCTTCCAACCCCAACCATCCTATGGTTCCATGATTCTAATTCCAGTCATTTTGTGAGATGGAGGATATTGAGTTCTTCCTCTCATTCTGATACCTAGGCATCACCCATGCAATGCTTGTTGTTTTTGTCTCAATTCTTCATACTTTTTCTGAAATTGTGAAATATTTATGTTGAGCTACATATTCAGCTATACATTTATTATTTTAAATATATTTAGATGCTCACGCCTTCCAGCACGGCTTAAGAAATAAAGCATATGTTTGTTCTTTCTGTCAAGTGTATGGCTTTAAATCACTTCTCTGTTTAACTGTATCTCTAACCAGAGTGGAGATTATTGCTATACAGTAGAGAGCATTGTTTGTCTTCTCTCAGCTCTTCTGTGCCATCTACACATATTTTCAACATGGAATTAGTTATTTTTGTTTTCAGATCTTTTGATAACAGAAGATTTACAAATATCTTTGTATGTTTGTCCCCTAATCCCTGTGGGAGGAGAATGATGCATCCTTCTGCATGCTGTTTGTTCTTTTAAAGACCTGTATGGAGGAGGAAAGGAGTCTGCTTGCAGGGCTGCCGTGTGAGTTGCCCTAGCACTGTTTGGTATAATCCGTCTGACTATATTGCCTGTAAAACCTGTTAGCATATGGTAGAAAAATGCTTAATAGGTGACTCTAGAGCAAACCTTTCTGAGAGTCACAGATTGTTGTAGAGAAATCACAGAACTTGAAGCTTTTGCAAGGCCAGGGAATGAAATCCTGGTTTCATTTAGTGCAGCAAGGATTTTGCCAGTGATGCTACCAGGTCAGATCTGGTAAAGTGAGATGCAAAGCCCGTACTTCCAGCAAACCCCTGGGTAACGTCTCTAAAGAATATTTTGCCTTTTCTGGGGGAAGGCAAGAACACTTCACAGCTGAATAATCTGCAGGAAATGAGGCTAGAGAAAAAAATATCTTTTGCCTAGTCTATTTGGAGTGATCTGTGGTTACGGTGCAGATCAAGCAAATGATATAATATTGTTTGCCTATAGATATGCAGTTTGCTTCTTAGTTTTATTACAAGGGATCACAGGCTTAGCCAGCAGTAAACTATCTTGCCCTGTCTGTCTGTCTTTCTCTTCCTCCCAGAATAGCTCAGGCCTGAAATTCTCCAAACCATGGTTACTTCACAGGGCTTTTTTCTACCCAAGCCCCTGGGCGAAACATCAGGTGCACCACCGAGGTCAAGAATAAGCCTCTGGGCAAAATGCTATAATGGTCAGATTGCTGACCCAATTCACACAGCTGGCAGGTGCATGCTTCCTCTGAGGTTTGGGCTCCCTAGGTGGGGTGTATTCGCAGCTGCTCATAGGAAGTAGAGGAAAAGACCTTTCTTGTAAGCAAGTTGTCCTATTAGTCCCAAATCCGAGACTGATCTTTTCTTTTTTGGTGGAAGCCCAGACTGGGTGGCCCTTGGTTTCTTGCAAATGGACATTTGGCTATGAACAGGGCTCTTGTGATGATATTAATGGTTGGTGATTAGCACAAGGAAATGCCAGGCACATGGCCTGTTCAATAGGGGGTCATCAAGCTAGACATGGTATCTGTATTTCAAGAAAATGCCTAATAGCCTGAAGGCTTTCTAATAGCATTAGAAGTTTTATGTTCTGGAGTAAGGTAATCAAATCTCATGCTCCGGGGCACATGCTGATCTCCGCAGGAACCAGGAAGGCATTTCCCCCCATGAGAGCATTATGCAGTTGTCTGGGTGGTTTCCATCTTTTCCCAGAGCGATGGTAAATGGAGGCTGCTGGAGACAGGACGCTGAAATGCGTGGAGTGACCCCTACATATCTGTGTCCCCATGTAGCTCTTTAAGGATAAAGATTTTGAATCCTATAGAAATGAATGCATTATGACAGGAAAGCTCCAGCAAAATGCCTTCAAAGTGAAACCCTGGGCCAGCTTTCAGTCTCTGTTAGGTAGGTGCAGTGCTCATTGAATTCACTCCCAGAACAGAGAACAATACTTGGCAAGCTGCTTCTAGTGAGAAAAAATGATTAATGCCTTGTGTCAAGTGCTTGTAAAATGGTGTGGCACTTCTACACAGTGTCTTTTCTCTTCCTAGGTAGGATGCTAGTGGCTTCATCAAAGCAAAGAAGTGTGTTCACAGCATCAAGTATTTGTTCTGTAATGCCAGCCAGCTTCGCTGTATGCCCATCTGATAAAATCTGCGCCCTGTTTTGGCTGACTTCTTCTCCTCTTCTACTTTTAACTGTCTCTGTGGCTTCTTCTCTTCCTTTTTTTGTTTTCCTATTCATTCTCTTCCGTCCAGCTGAAGGAAATAAATTGCCAGCTGTTACTGAAATTTTTACTTTGATCTGTCTAATGTAAAATATTTTAATCCAGCACAGAATATGATGCTGCCACTTTGTAATTACCAAACTGATTTTTTTTTCTCATGGGAACATTTCTGTACGTGTATATATGTACCTTACAATAGCATGGACAAAAGCAAATTGCTCCAGCAAGGCAACTTTTGCCATCAGTTCAAGCCAAGACTTCTTGCTTTTTTCTTCCTGCAATATAACGTTTAAGTATATTTTTCTCATGATGTCACAGTCAAAGTCCTTTTTGACCCCATAGCCAGTATTTCTCCCTGTAGGTACCCCATATTTATTGTCATTATTTTTCACAGCCTTGTAAAAGTTGTGATAGTGCAGCCAAGGAAGAGTTTTTAACTAACTGCTACATCTCAAACACTAGGGTCTAGAAAAGTAATTGGCTTCTCACCAAAACTACTTGAGTTTTTGCAAAATGAAAGCTAGTTGTCTATCTGGGGAAAAGATGACAAAGTAGAGAAACTAATCTGCCATTTTTTTGTATTTACTAATTAAAAGGGGAACAAACCGCTGCTCTCTGTCCAGCAGAAAACGTAGAAGTAGTAAATGAGTAGGTGCAAATATAATGCAGAACATAACTGTTACCTTAGTCATTCCAAATACAAACAGCAGAACAAGGCAAAACAGTTCACAGAAAGTTCTACTGCCAAGGAAAAGCCTCCAGCTTTCATTCTTCTTGGGATTATCCTTTCTTCTTGAACACAGAGCACTGCTGCATGTTGGGATCTACCCAGACATGCTGGAGCACATAGACTTTCAAAACTATGCACCTTTGAGGAGAAGCTGGAAAAGGAGTGACAGCATGTTGCACATGATGGTCCCTTATTCCTGTTTCTCCAAACAGGACCCTCCGAAGGGGTTCAAGGGTGGTTTGATTCTGCTTTCCACATCCTTGTGAAGTTGTTTGATTTCTAAAATACCATGATCTCTTTGTTCTTCCTGAGGTTTTAATGCAAATGGCAAACTTGAGAAGAAGTCTGAAGGAGATGAGGACTATGGATTTAAAGAAGTGGTTTGGGGAATGGAGAGTGATTGACCCAAAATAGGAAAAGACTGAAGCTGTGACTTGTGATGCAAAAGGAAAAAAAAAAGAGGGACAGAGTTTTAAATGGCCTTGAAGTAAAGACAAGAATTGTTATCCTCATGCAGGAAAAACAAAATGATCAGAACTTTCTGGTAGTGGTTTGTATTTGGTGAACCAGAATGCTGCAATACTGAAAAGCAGAGGAAGCAGAGACTGTGACAAGCACAGCTGCAGATACACAGAACACAGCTGCAAACAGCTTCGAGAGGATGTTTTAACTGGTCCACTGCTTCAGCAGAAGATCACCATACGCTCGGTGGCAGAGACTATAAGTGGTCTGTGATCAGCCAGTCAGCCAGACACAGCTCTGCTGGGCAGAGTGAGAGCGGATGCACAGCCTGCAGATTTGTTGGTGGGTTTGAAGGTAAGAAGATCTGGGCAGGAAGAGGAGTATGCAGAAGGGTAAGAAGTATGCAGTATGTGAGAAGGTGAGCCTGTTCCACCTAGAGCGATAAAAGAGCCAGCTTTGTTGCCGTTGCAACATCACTTACAAAACATGAACCCAATCCCTAATGAGCTTAACATTAAAAATAAGAGAAAGCCTTTCTTGCTTCAGAGTGCTTGTTATGTGCTCAGAATGTGCTGTTCTTTTTCCAAAAGCTTTTCATCTTAAAGTGAGTTTCCGCCAACCGGTCTGAGGCGGAGCTCTGTGAAACAGCATGGCAAAAGCACAAGACTGCGTGCCATTCAGCTTTAATAAGTCATGGGAGAAGATATTGTTTAGCCTTGCAGAGTTTATACACTCAGATTTATAACTTTAAGTAATTAAAAGGAAGCAAGCCATCTTGTGCCCACCTATGCTACAGCTCTTACAGGGCCCAGTGTCCTACATCTGGCACGGCTCAAGGGTTTGTGTCCTTTTTGAAACAGAAGGGACTAATTGGGCTGGCTGCTCCTTGCTAGCCATGCAGGTGGCTCTGTGGGAGGTGGGGAGAGTTCATGGGGTCTCCAGGCTGGTTAGGGAAAAAAAAGAACACTGCTTAACTTTTATTGCAAAGCAGATTTTTTGGTCTGTTGCCATCACAGTGACTCCAGTATTTTGGACCATTGTGCAAAGCTTTGGATCCCAAAGATCGGGGAGTGAGCGCACACATGGAGCTACAGCAGAGCTGAGGTCCCACTGCCTTTGGAAGGCAGGTGTGACCAGCAGCTGGGAGCAGGCTGGTGTGGGCTGCAAAGGTGGCAGATCTCCCTAGGAGTCTGGGCTGCCTTGAAAAATGCACCAGGCATGATCCTGGAGTCCTAGTCCGCATAGGCACCAAGGGCAAAAGGAGGGGCAGGACACAGATTTGGGAGGCTAAGCCTAGGCACATTAAAACTAGCAAGGCTTCCATGGCAGTGCTCTCTGAGAGGTTTACAGTACTCTGTGCACAGCTGGAGTGAGAAGCCGAAAGGCAGAATTTTAATGTCCAGCAGAAAAGACGGTAGAGGAGCAGGGACTCATATTCCAGATCATAGGAATGGGGTACCCTTTTGTTATATGGGAGATATATACAGATACAGGACTTTGAATAGACATTAAAGAAACCGAACTTCTAGCACTTAAGGTTGTGAATGAGTTTTTAAACTGAAGAGCATTAAAAGAAACTGGTGGGTATGAAAGAGCTCATGGTTTGAAACAATTCTTCTGTTCTGGATTCTGTGCCCAAATAGGAGACAGATCAGAGGATCAATAGCCACGTACGAAATAGAAAACTGTCATTTGTAGTGCCAGGAACCAAACGAGCAGTATGCGTGCTTCCAGAGGATTACAATGAGTTTAATAAAGAAGCTGTGAAAACTGGAGTACATAACTCTTCAAGAAAATATTGACACTGGGTATGCTGGGGGCTTGGAAGAAGAAAGACCAGCACAGTACATGGTGGTACAAAATATACCTGAAAACATAGTAAGCTCTTCTGGCACTGCAGTAATATTATAGGTTAATGAGAACCTAACATAAAGGTAGATTAACAAATTAACTGCCACGATGAGTAGCACCAAGTTTGTACAGGCTGAAATTCCTGTAAATTCCTGTAAATTCCTGAAATTCCTGTAAAAAGGCCTAAATACAAAGAGAAATAAATAATCAGGTCCCTATCTCCAGCTGTCCAATGAAGTAAGCAACAATGGGTGCCATCCTAGGGAGATGGAGATGCAGTGCAGGTTACAAGTTAAGGAAGTTTGAATAAAGCAGGTAACAGCATTACACACTTGCTTGCCCACACCTTGAATGCTGCACGCTGCTCTCATCCTGTCATCTGAAGAATGGTGTATCAGAAGTGGGAAGAGTTCAGAGAAGAGCAACAGGGATGGCTGGAGATACAGAATGCCTTCTGTGTTAAGTAAATTTAAGATTTTTCAGTCTGGGAAAGAGATGACTCAGGCTGATGTAGTAGAGGTCTATAAACTCATGAGTCTCACAGAAGAAGTAAGTGGTGAATGTGATTTAAATATCTCTTCCAGCAGAAAAACTACAGGACATCAAATAATGCTAGTAAGAGCCAGATTCAGGGTGAAAAAAGAAAAGATTGTTAGCACAGTTGCAGTAGTCCAAGCTGACCTAGGTTCGAAGGGAGACTGGATGAATTCAGGGATATTTGTTGGGAATTTCTAAACACATTGAAGTAATATCTGCTTCAAGATGCCATTGAGATGGAAATATTCAGAGGCTGTGAAAGAATAATGGGGAAACGTTATACACACTTGATTTATTCTTAGGACATTTCCCTTAGCATTTGCTGGAAGACACTCCCAGAGATTATATATATGGTCCTGTGGTCTGATCCACTGCAAGCTCTTATGTTATTGTGTGAGAGTAGTTCTTTATACAGATCAGTGGTGGCCAGATTTTTCCTACACTGGGCCTGACATATGCATCTCCTGGTGCGGCTTAGGTCTTGGTTGGGTCTTGTCAAAGCATAGAATAAAGCTTTGAGGGTAAAGCTGGTATGTGAAGTTTCATGCCCACTGCCTTCCCCATGATGCAGCGGTTTCCTCCCCTCCGTGATGATGCAGCTCTCTCTGGAGGAATCCATCCTGTGATGCACGGCAGAAGCACAACTGCTTCAGGAGGGGCGAAACCCTCGCCATTTCAGTGCAGAGTTTACAGGGGAACCCCACTGAGTTGCCCTGGCACAACTGGGAGGGCAGTTGGCCTCCGCCCTGGGGTGACATTAACCGGAAAGGAGAGAGGAAAGTCTTCTCTGAGTTAAGGTAAGAATAACTGCACCCTCCAGTGCCTTGATATAGTTGTGGCATTGTTCTCTGATCATAGCAATAATATAATCTGGACTAAAAAGTGCACTTTCGTTTTATACAACCTTTTTTTACACCTCCAGTATTTCGTTCATCTTGGGCAGAAAACAACAACCCCCAAATGGTTGAGTTGCCTCAGCTGAGGGCATGATAAAGACATGAGATTTTGAAGAGGTGTTGGTTGTTTTTTGTTGCCTGACAAAATATAATGTGGACCTACTCTCCATGAAACAAAGGAGCCTTAGCCACTGAGGGTAATGGCTACGTACATGGGTCTGACTCTTAGAGATGGTCCTTGCAAGGAGTTTATAAGAAGCTTAATCACAACATAAATACTAAGAAACAAACAGGAAGCAATGGGAACTTAAAAGAATTTCTGCTTTATGTAGCCTAAATTCCAATCATATTCCTCACCGAAAAGCAAACTGATGGGCAAACAGAACAGGAGGTGCTGATGAGAGGTATTGTCACCTACAACTCAATCGCTATATCCACTGCATAGTGATTTAGGCTTTCTCAAAGGTTTGTACTGTCTTTGTCACCCACTGTTTGAGGTCTCCATATGGTTACACACACATGTAGCTATAATCACCAGACCTGTGTACTCAAGTAGGCATGAATATTCATTGCCAGATTTTTTGTTTTATCTTAAGAAGATAAAAGTTAAAGTGAAAGTATGCCATCTGAGAAGGGGTTTTTTGGACATTCTCACTGGGAAAGCTAGGGGCAGCATGCACTACACACTTTTATCCAGAATTTACTCAATTCAGATACAAATACAAATGGACCCTGAATGTTGAAGAGCTGCCCTATAGCTGAACATATGTGCTAAAGCACAACGGAAAAAAATACTGACAAAGTGCCAGGTGTCTAGAGCAGTTTAATAAATAAATACAGCAGACCAAGCCTGCCTGGCTGCTGACACACAGTCCTGCCAGCTGGCTTGTGGGATTTGGGCACAGCAAAGCACTTGGGCTCAGAGCCACAGACCTTGAACTGATGGTATCAGAGCTGAGGATGATTTATTTTTGTTAAGTCTTGGACGTGGACACTTGCACATTCATTTAACAAGGGTAAGTACTACCCCTGCAGAGGCATGCTCATTTCCTTTGGTAAATTTGGGACCATTGAGACAAAACATGCCTAAATTAAAAGTGAAGAATGCAGCACCAAAAGAAAGAAAAGCTGTCAGGGTTCACAGGAGAAAAAAGTCTCAACTAAAAAAGGAGAAGCAGGCAGTATCATCACCATGACATGGAAAAAAAGATCTATTCGGTGTCAGCTAGTGTTCTTCAGGAAAAAAATAATATAAATGATAGCATGAAGGGAAGCATTAACACATAAAATGAAGACTGCTTCAGTCGAGGCGGTCGAGACTTTCTTATTGGGATATACATTGTTGAACCACTAGGCTGCTACTCTCCTGGCTGAGACCGGTGGAAGTTTAGTTACTGCCTTTGCCAGTGGGGGTAGAAAAAGGGCTAAGCTGTACTGCCGGTGCCCTTTGTCACAGATGATCTACCACCAGCAAGAGTTTGTGGTTTTGGCTGGTATATCTCCCCAAGCACCTCTTCCAGCCCTGTCTCCATGCTCTGGGGAAGACAGGACTGATTATGAGCAGATACACAACAACAAACAGAACAAAGTGAATACTTCTGCCTCCTTCATGTCCATTAAAAGCTGTTCACACTCTTGCTTCTTGTTCAGAGTATTTCAGAAAGCCTCATTACTGCCTTCCTACAGAGAGGATCCCAACGCCTTAACCACAATAACATGTTGCATCATGAATAACTTTACTGAAGGTAATGGAACCTTTAGCACTCTACATACATAATTCAAACCAGCTCACTGGCAGGAAGAGTCTATGTCTATTTTAATAAAGTCTTTCAGCCTGCAAAACAGAGGACTTGCATGCAAAATCTCTACTGGGAATGATCCTGGGAATGTTCAGACTGCAGACCATGTGCAGGAATCGTTTGGGGGTGCTGGCTGGCAAGGACTTAAAGGGTGCCTGGGAGCCCTCTGATAGGGAACCGTGCAGACAATTGCATTCCAGTGCTTGGGACTGTTCCTGGCTATTGTTTAACATACCAGCATAGACATAGCCTCATTGTCTAAAGTGGTGGACTGCAGAAAGCTTCTCAAGTCCAGGATCTGGATATATAGCCACTGGCCTCCCAGCCAGGTTCTGAAGTGAGAGCAAGGCAACCTCATGGCTTGACTGGTCTGAGAACGAGACTTGGTTACATAAATGAGAAGGGTGACTATCCAGACAACTGTGGGACCAGAGCACTCTGGCACACATCTCATCATTGGTCCCCACCCACTATAATATGATAAGGCATTTCCTCATTTTATGAGTGTCCTAGAATATGAACCTACATAGTAATGTTTGTGACAACAAGACTCAATCTGCATCTATTTTGCTTCTGTCCCTTTTATATGGAAAACGGCTATGTTTGCCCTTGAATTCCTTCCAGAGCACTATCTGGGCATGAACTGTTCTGTAATTAAATCAAAACGTTTTAGCTCACAAGAATAACTGACTGCAATTTAGCTGAGAGGAATGATGTATATGATCCCTATGGAAGCCTGGAAAGACTTTATCAGCATGTCAGAATAATTTCACAGCTTAAGTAGAGAGGCCTACAATAAACTGCACAGTCTTCATGAAATACTGTGTATCACTAAGAGCTTTGCTGTATTATTTGCATTGCTGTTGCTTAAAAATGCCCTGTATGGACGCAAAGAAAAGTTGCTTAAAAATACCCTGTATGGATGCTAAGAAAATTGTATTGCCAGTTACACATTGGGCAAAAACATTAGAGTTATGTCTTGAGACTGGCAACATGCCTGCTGCTCAAGCTAAGAGCTTCAGAGTACATCAGAACTGCTCAAATGATGGTAAGCAGAGATTCATCTTCTCCTGTTGCATTCATGATGTGTTTCACACTACTAGAGACTTTGACGGTGTTAAGAGAGGTCAGAAAGGGTTTTGAATCTCAGAACATCTGTCCGTCAAGACCCACTTCAGGGGTCATGACCCCACTTCCAACTATACTGCCAAGCTTGTGCATAAAAGTAAGGTTGTGACCCTCGTTTAGGAGCTAGTGGCTTAAAATAAGCTCTGGGAAGAAGGAATAAAAAACATTTACAAAGCAGTGTATACTTGGAATGCATGTCAAGTGTAGGGTACTTTCCAAAGAGACAAGAGTAGGGTGAGGTCATGCAAACATGCAATGCATTGTGTTTCTGTTTAGGTCATTCTTTTTCTCCATAAAAGGGGAAGAGCTAACCATTCTCAAGACAGAAGGAATCATAGCAGATGAACAGATTCTGCACTATTAGGTGATTTAGATCCCTGTCCTGCATTTGAATTGTCAAAGTGCAAAAATTACACACCTAGAAGTAAATAGCAAAAAATTTTCCATTGGAAACTGGGAGTTCATTTGTTGTAATCAGGATGGAGTGTATGCTGCAGCAGCTGATGGTATTAGCAGTCATAGGATGTCTATGAAACACAGACAAGACGAGTCCTGAAACTAGGCACACATTGTCCTAAGATTTATCAGATATGATGTTTCTAGCGTAGCCTGGAGATGAGTCTGAAGCATCACTGGGGATTTTACCTCTGGCACCTGATACATTTTCTCCAGCAAGGTGAATTTAAACAAAACATGTGCAGAAAGGATTGAAATGGCCAGGGGACGGGAGTCCTGTCTTGCAAGAGAGAGACTAAGAAGGACTGGTTTGTATAGCCTAGCACAGTGAAAGAAAAGGCAGGATTACACTCCCTAGGTACATTGATGGCTGAAGGAAAGCAGGGGACGGAACTATGTGAACTTTAAGGTTGTGTTGCACAGAAAAAAAAAAAAAAGTATTTTTTTAATATGACTATGAATCACCCTGGGTTAGAAACTAAAAGAACTGGCAGTACTGCAAAGTTTTAGCAGAGGTATAATGAATCTGGTGCAAGGAACCTAACTGCTTTTAAGACATAGCTTGCTGAATAGGATTATATAGGAAGATGTAGACAGTATCAGGAAATGGGGAACAACAATATGGTCATTAAACAGCTGACATTCTTAGTTCCCAGGGACAAGAAGAATATGATTAACTTTCTGCCATTAGTGTACGCTACATATGGTACATTGCTCAAAACTCTCCCTAGCCTGGCACTGGAACACTTACAGAAAACTAAGGTGGAGTTAAGTTTGCTGCTATACAGCAGATTTATCTGTAATAAAAAAGGTTGTTTTCCAGATATGAAGCCAACATTTTGCATTGCCCAATGTCATATTATTACTCATAATTATACACAATTAGTCTCACTCTATGGTGTTTGCAACTTTCAAATGTGGGTAGTCAGTTATAATAGCATTCTTACAGTGTTAAGCAGTGTTTTCCTCTCCCGTTTACTCATTCTATGTGAAACAAATATGACTTTTCTCAGTTCTTAACTATTTTAATTCCCTATATTCTTATCATGATCAATTAAGTTGTTTTTACTGAAAAGTTTATGTAGATTTCCAAGTAAATGTGTACTAATTTTTCTCCCACTATGATTAAGGTGGAAACTTGACTGGGTTTACAAAAGGGATTAAACAGTGACAAACACTGCAGCCCACCTCGTGCAACTTTCTGACTTTTGAAAACAGATTTACTTCCAGAAAGGAAGGACGATTCATATTCTAATTCTAATTCGTATTCAAATTCTTTGTAGGGAATGCAGGCTTGTCGTTCATGCAATGATATTACGAAATGAAAAGCAGGCAACATTCTTAACTCCCCAACAATCCACTTGTGTAATGAAGTTCAGGTCCTGATTTGAGTCTGATCACTGCGGCTTCAGCCCATCAGCTTTTTTCTTTTCTATTTCCCCACCCCTTTTTTTTTCTAATAAATTCAATAAAGCAGTCTCTTCCAGAAATATGAATAGACCTCTGAAGTCTATGCCTATCTTTGTTATCTCTTTCTTTTGCTCTGTGTATCTTAGTTCCCTTCTTTTTATGGCTCTGACTACATGCTGTTGTTTTCTACATGTTGTCTACTGCATGCCAAAGCCCTGGCTGATCAGCAAAACCCTTGGTGTCCCCACTTACATGTATTTAAGAAAGAGCATCAGCTGTTGGGGGTGGTGGACACATGGGGGGTGACACTGCTGAGGAGGAGGCTGGAGGGACACACGTGGGAGGAGCTGCTCTGTGCTGCAGGAGATTCCTCTGATGAACTGCAGCTGTGGGTGACAACTCTCACCAGGACAGGGGCAGCCCTGACAGACCACAGTAAAGGCTAACACACACTGCAACAGGGGCACCACAGAGGGAGGTGATCCTCCCCAGCTCTGGGATGCCCCTGAGGGTCTGTCACCAAGGGTGGCCCATGCCAGAATAGAGACACCCCTGAGGGACTGCATCCCATAGATACATGATAGAATTGACATTTCCTTTCTTCCAATCTTCCTGATCACAAACACCTGTCAAAAACAAATTGTAAGTACCCTTGTGGTGAGCCCACCCAGCTCCTTCAGCATTCATGAGTGTATCCCATCAGGTCATGTAGAGTTATGCTTGTCCAGCTTGTTTTGAAGTTCCATGACTTGGCTGTCATCCTCCAAGGGTGTCTTCCTTGCTGTAGACTTTTCCACTGATTTTGAGAGCCTGGGATTCCTGAAGACTGCTTTTACCTGTAAAGGCCAAACTGGAGAGGACCTTGAATACCGTGTCCTTTTCCATGTCTTTTGGCACAAAGGCACCTGCCCTATCAGCAGCAGCCCACATTTTCCCCAACTTTTTCTTGTTGTCTTTCATGTCTTTCACCAGATTCAACTGGAGGTGAGCTTTGGCTTTCCTAACCCCATCTCTGCACAATCAAGCCACGTATTCCTTCCCTGGTTTACCCTCCAGTATGCACCCTTTTCATGTTTGAGATTTATCAGGATGTCCTTGTTCATCCATGCAGGCCTCCTGCGAGCTTTGCTTGATTTCCTTCTTTTCCGGATGGACCATTCCTGAGTTTGGAGGAGGTGATCCTGGAAAACCAGTAAGAAGGAGCAGAGTGGCTGAAGAAAACCAGTAAGAAGCACAGTGGAACACGAAGAAGCCAATGATCACAGCAACAGGCAGAAGCTCTTATGCACACAACTTCCTGGGCCACCCACTGTTTCACTGTAGGAATTGGGATGGACTGAGTGTATCCCACAGCAAGAATAAGGGAAATTGACACTAAGAAGATCGGTGTTTGATTTAAGGCAAGCCTGAAGAAGGAGGAGAAAAGATGTTTACAGAAGTGTTTAATGGTTATGTTCTCTCTTTCTTTTTTTCTCAATACTTGGAAAATTCTATTAATCAATAATTAATTAAATTATGTAAAAGTTGCTCAGGTTTTGCCTGTGATGCTAGCAAGTACAATAGTCAAACTTTAATTTCATGGCATATTCTGTTTTGATAATGTAGAGATCCCTTAATATATTTGGGAATTACAAGTAAAATCACATTAAGACTCTTTACACTGTCTCTATGGAGAGATCTGGTAAATAGTGGGGGAAAGCCAGCCGAACTGTAGAACCTATAGCAAGCTTTGACTACAATAATACAAAGCTGAGTCAAAGCTGATTGACTTTGCTGTGTGACAGATGCGTTGGTTTGAGTTTAGGGCTGCACTTCTGTAATTGCTCGGCCCCCAAAATACATCTGGTTTATGTCTGTTTCGGAGCCATGGAGAAGACACACAAAGGACTGTACCCATCTCCAGATATTTTGTACTGGATATGTCTCTACCATGCTTTGAGCATGAACTGTTGTGTGTTTGCCCTGTGAGGAAGTAAAATTCTCCTCTCATCTGGCTGTGGAAAAGCCTCTGAACATCTTGCAAAGAATGTTTGGACACAGACTCTTGGTGAAGGCTCAGACACACAGCTAGAGACAGTATTAATGTGCTGCCACCATGTTTCTGTCTGTGCTTGTAGACTCATTGCATGGCTGACATTTTGCAGGCAAGGCAGTGGAGGATCCTCTCAGGAAAGTCTCCTTTACAATGTGCTAGAGGGATAAACAGATGAGATTTGGAAGTATTCTGAGTTGTCCTGGTAAAAGCACAGGCTCCCAAGTCTGAAAAGCGAGTGTCCTACATTGAACTGAATTCTGGCTACTGTAGAATAAAGGAATTTTATGGGTAGGGCTAGAATCTTTGTTTCATTAATATATATGTTTTAAAAATGAAAGATCTCGGATTAAAAAAACAAAACAACAAAGAAACAGTTACATGACATAGAAGTCTTTCTTCTAGTACTGTGTCTAAACATCTTCTATGACATGCATAACAAGCTGAAGAACTCAGAAAGGGCATGGTTGCTCAGAGACCGAGAACAGATGTATGTGGAGACACCCAGATATATTAAAAAGACTGTTCTGGCAGATCCTAATTAACAAAGATAGCATGTCCATGTCAGCATGTTGTGCTGGCAGAGGGGATTAGTTTCTGCTTAGCATCCTAAACATATGGAAGTCAGTGGGAACTGGAGTGACAACACCTACAAGAGGTGGGTCAACTTCCCCCCTCCCGTCTTTTGGAGCAAAGCCAGTTAGGAACCCAGGAACACCACTGTTCCTTTTGGCTGGTTCTCTTGCCTTTTTGGCCTTTTTTCTCCCCAGGTGCAAGGGAGGATGAGAACTTGCTGAGTTGGTTTTGAGAATTTAAAAATGTGAAGAAAGGGAAATTTGACCCTGGCTGTGGTTTAAATTGAAATGGAGATCAAAGTCCAGCACTTTCAAGCGTAAAGGGTGTGTATACATTTTGGGAGCAGCTCTCTCAGTTTGATGTAAGTCTGTCTGGTAGTGTAATTCTACCATACCTAGCCCAGATTCCTGTCTGCAGTTACATTTATTTTAGAAAAGGTCTGTGTTGGTATTAAAAAAAAAAATCAAAGCAAAACTTTCTCATTTTAGAACAGTTATTAGTAAAATCAGGATGAGAATTTTGCTTTTGAAAAACAAAGGTCTGCTAGCTGCTACACTAACACTAAGCTACTTCATCCCTTGTTTCTCTCATAACTCTTAAGGGGACTCATTTTTTTACTTACTACCGCAAAGCAGCATGTGAAAGAAAAGGCATTGTAGAATGCAGAGTGGGTTTGAGACGTACTAGGTGACCTCTGATTACAATAACAGGTGAGAATAAAGCGCCAATGGACATTACTAATCATGCCGAGGCTCCTTCACTGTCCCATGGCTCCTACCAGAAGTAGGAGATGGTCTGCTACATGCAACTTCAGGTGTATGAGGAAGAACAGTCCTCATTGCTGTCTATCTATCTTGTTTGTATGTGGGACAGTTATCTGTGATTGAAGGATGCATTTTCACTTAGCAATCCTTTCCTCTGAGATTGTGCTGAATTTGAAGCCAGAGCAATCTTTTGCAGTTACTGTTGAGATCCAGAAAGAGTTCTGGGGGGGGTTAGTGAAAGAAAATGTCTCCAACATTACTTTTTTTTTTATATACTGTCTGAAGGGTATAGATTGTTATAGCAAGGGACACAGGAAGCACTGAAAACCATGGTGTAATCTAGACAACACTATACTAACAGCCTTTTTTATAGGTTTTATAGAACCCAGGCAATGGTGAGTATTACTTTGTCCTGGATAGTCCACTTATAGCAAAAGAGTTATTGCAGTAAGTTTCCTTCTGGAATGATTTCTCTCGTGGGTGGGTTCGTGCCGAACTCCCCTGAGGACAGTGACTGACCTGTATATCCTCAAAGTTTATAATCTCTTTAAAGTCTTTCAAATAGTTTGGCATTTGCATTGCCAAAACAAGCTGAGAAATATCACTCTAAAAATAGCTCTGTCTTTTGGCACTGTACATGCTTTAGGTAAGACATTCCTAAAGCTTAAAATAATAAGTATTAAAAAAAAAAAAAAAAGTCTCCTAAAGAACCAAACTGCAAAACTGAAAAGGATAATTGTTTGGGTTTTTTTTTTTTTATTAATCTTTACTCCTTTTAAGGTAAAATCCTAGCTACATTTTTGTTTATATACCATGGTTTGGTTTTGGTTTTTTTTCCTATTTCAATTCTGTTGCAGTCCTAAGATCTTGGATGATAAAGACTCAATGAATAGAACTTCTACCTGGGAACTCTGAATAAAGCAGAATCAATTTGATTTAGGTGTTTACTGTATGGAGGACTGAAAGGATAAGTGTCTCCAAGAAGACAATCTTCTAATTAATTTGTCCTCCCCTGCTTGAAAGCAAAAATCCCTGGCCTTTGTATTGCTCATGGCTGCAGCTGAACTGGCAAGAGTTCAACTTTGTTGGACATGTTGAACATAAAGTGCTTCCTACCACACAAGCAGAATGAATGTCCTATTTTTTGACCAAAATGTTTTTGCCTGGGGATATTCTGTCATACTTCATGTCACGACATCAAGTCTGTTTAGATGTGCTTGTGATATGTGTATTCTATGCACTTGTTTTACAAGTTATGAACTGTGAACTCTCCAGAAAGAGCTGAGTTGATCTATCGGATGAACAAGCCTCGGAATAAAACAGAGGGCCAAAATCTACAAAAGGATTTAAGACTGTAACTCCTTTCCAGGCACCAATGCTCACTGTGAAATAAATGGATAAGAACCTAAATACCTATGTGGATCTTGGCCTGCGTCTTGTTGATCCCTGTCCAGTGCCTTGTCTTCATAGCTTCTATTTCTCTAATCATCTTTATGTTTCCTGGAGTCCTGATTTATAGCTATTTCAAGACTCACCTTGTGATACAAGAATGAAGGCAGATAATTAATCCTGGGATCTGGTTACTGAGATCTCATGTTGGTAATGTGATGTTTAACACACCTTGCAGTGTATATCAGCAGGTCTGTCAGTACTCTGGCTTTGAAGGTGCCCTTGGACTGGTCCTTATGTGAACTTGGCTGCCTGTCAGCAGCATGACTATACAGTTTTGGTAAGCTTGGAAAGTTCCTTTAAAGGCTTGTAAAAGGGAAAGGCCTCATTTCAGCACATTTTTACTGGTGACATAATCTTCTTTTAATATTTTTGTATATAAAGCATCATGTCATTTACCAGGTCAAGAAACTCACTCCCAAAGAATGTATGCCTCTGACTTTAGGAGAGAAGCTTTAAAAAAAAATAAATGTTGTTTCCGTTCAGCAGCTTTCCTGGGTGTCTCATTCTTTAGCTGATACACATTCTTTCCCAGTGAGCAAGAACACAATAAGGCACTAGTGCCTATCTATAACTGGCAGGGAGAGATACTTGCTTAGTGATGCAGTACTCAGCAAAGGAAAGAAAGAGAAAAAGCAGCCCAGTCCCTAAATACTTGCCCTGAGTTCTGCTGTTTGTTACTCCTCCGTGTTGGCATCCTTACTCTTCTTTGGAGGGCACCATGTGTGAGTTGGCCTTTGAGAGCAAAATAAAACAACGTGTTCAGGACTGAGCACAATGAGTCACCAGGAAACCATGTGTGCTTTTCATCTCCTTGTAGTTTTTGTGTTTGATTTTTGTTTCTCTGAGAATGACTATTTATATGATGGTAGTACTTAGAGGCCCTGGTCCAAACTGAAGCCTGCATTGCTAGGCTGTGTGCAAACACATGATGGGAGACAGGATCTGCCCTTAAAAGTCAGTGGTCGAAGTGACCCTGACAAGTAAAAGATAGGTCAGAATATGATGTGACTTTCCAGAAATTATGCCACAGATCAATCACTTGCCAGACAGAAGAATCATTAACTTTTCATTTTCTCCCTCCAAGCAGTTAAGAATGAAGTAGAAGGTAAAACGAACCTCAACAGACAAGAATTCAACTTCAGTGAATCACTCTGGTCATTGCTTGCTACTCCTTGGTTCATTGCCTTGTGCTGGATGAGAGAAAGAGGGAACCTGGATCTGTTTTGTACAGATGTCCTCACCACAGTGGTATGAAGATGGCCACTTTCCAGCCGTGCTGATTTTGTGACTCTACTTTTTTACTTTCAGTTGAAATGTCCCACATTGAATATATATGGCATCAGCTGAGAGGTAGTTTCCATACAGAACAGCTTTTCTTTTGGCAGCTGTGACTGTGTGAGAGCTGACAAGGAATGTACTTTTTGCCAGCCTGGTAATCCAGAGTGCCTGTTTTCTAACCTGGCAAGGAATGGATGGGTAATTTTATTCCTTTTCTAAGAGATGGGAAAAGCTGAATATTAGAAAAGGAATATTAGGAACAGACAGCACAGATTTACAGAGATTTACATCTTTCTGTCCGTGAGGTCTGTATCCATATTGTTTCACTAGTGAGCAAAAAAAAAGCAAGCCACCACTTCACCCACACAGGCTGTCCTCTTGGATGTTATTTCATGACATGTCTGGTGTGATGATATCTCTTATGTGAAAGATTTGAACAGTATGATTTGAATAAAACCTATCACATTCTAAAAACATTAGAGTTCTACTGGAATCGCTTAAAAATGTGTTGCCTATATCAGTGGCTGGTTTGCTTTTCAAAGAGTTTGGTAGGATGAATTAATTCCCTATGAACTTAGTCAAACTGTACTCTTTTCTGTAAGAAGTTTTTATCCTGGGCTTTACTTAGGAAAAGCCAGCCTCTGCATGTGCCTGTAAAAATTCCAACTAGACAAACGTGAGGAAACTACTGCCACATTAAACAAATTAATTTGTTTAATTAATTTGTTAATTATCTTATAACACTTGTTTATTATTGTTATGAAAACTAGGCTGAGTTATAAATAATACTGCTCTGGAGATTTAAGCATGTGACTGACCAGAGAGAAACTTCCTGAATACCTGAATCAATTGTAATGGAAAAGTGAGCTATAAAACCCCTGCCTAGTACTTTTACTAATAATACATTTTTGAGGTAGTGCCTGCATTGTGCCTAGGAGCTATAGTCATAGACTACAAACACAACATTGGGAATACTGGTGGGCAAGAGCCAAAGTGGGTGATCCTCCCACAAATTTATGGTCTCTTTGAAAGAAGATGACAGCTGGATACCAGCAGAAGACTGGTTATAGGTATGTTCAGTGGACTACCCTCTGGTAGCCCAACTCTCACCAATATTTTCCCAGGTGTCTTGCCAGAAGAGAGATATTAATAAGGATTTGAACCAGTAAAATGGCTTTGCTTTTCAGACCGTATTTGAAAATTCAGTTGTGTTGTGTCTGCAAAAGATAGAAGCCAACTATCACTATAAGTGAAAAAGTAGGGGAATTAGAAACTAGCTGGTGAGGAGCCTGAAGCTTTTCTTTCATGTGAAAGAGTGAAGACACAGAGCTTAAGTTGCAAGGAGAAAGGTGACGGTAAAGAGGTGGGTTAGGAAAATGATTGTTGTAGTAACTTTCTGAATGGCTAGGAGAAGGGTAACCCTGTATTAATAAAAGTAGAGGAACAAAATGGATATAAAAGGCAGCATGGCTGAGCAGCGCATCCATCTGATGGTAGAGCAGCTTTTTACATCCTTCTCCGGGAGAAGTGAGAGAAGCTTAACACCAAGGAACTGCCCTGAGGGACAAGTGTGCCGTGCAACTGGACCTTGAAAAATGGGGGCTTCTTTTGCTGTGAAAAGCACCCCTCCAACTTACTCCCTCTAAAATAAACCTGCTTCTTCTGTGGAATTGCACTGGATAGAAAACACAGGGAAAATATTAATTTGTGCTCTGTTTTCCCTTGCTGCAGGGGATGAGTGTCCAGGAAAGCAGGTGGTGACATGGGCATGTGGGATGGATGGCAGAGCTCTCCCCGCAGCATCTGAAGTGGGCAGAGACTACCCCAGCTTGTGGGAATTCTCCAGCAGTGAATCCCTGTGCCTGGCATACGTTCACTTTGGTTAATATAAGATGGATGAAACAAACCAGACAATTTGGCCTCAAGATGCTATAATTGTGAACAAACTGTCCAGAACAAAGATATTTGGAAGACACAAACCTCACAATCCTCTCTGACTTTTGATTTTCCTTTCCCCATGTTGAATCCATTAATTTAGATATTTTGAACCATGATTTAAGGAAGGCCTTAACTCTGTGGGTACTGACTGCTACCAGTTCATACAATCACTCTATGGGTGGGATTTTAGAAAATACTCTGAGGTGGCCTGCAGGAGAATCCCATTTTCCTTGTCTAATTCAGTGTGTACAGGGTGGAATTTTCTTCTCCACACTCACTTACATTAATGAAGCAGGCCAGGCTGTAACAGATAACTGATGTCACCACAGTTTGGAAAGTACATACTTAAATGAAACTATAATACAGCCTTCTTACAAATTGTGAAACTGGACAGCCTGCAACCATCTGGCACTCCACCTCTGAAAGAACATCTGTAGGGACAATGTTGTTCTTTCTGTAAGAGTGCCACCATCTAGCTGCAACCATCAGAGAAAGCCACTTCTTAAGTTAAGCTTTATTCAACTTTCAAAGTGCATATGAAAAATTAATGCTATTTCCAGTGCAAGCCAAATATTCATAACTAGTACATCCTTAAATCATACTCTATGCCTACTTGTATTAGTATAGGCAGTAGGAAATACTGTGCATCTCAGCCCCAGCCCCAGCAAGATTAAATATACTGCAAGCAAGATTAAATATGTTGTAGACGTCAGGAAGAAAAAGAAGTGTGGAGAGGTTGAAATCAATGCACAGTGGAGTTTCATGCTGATTGAATTTCCACTGAGCTGGCTTTGATAGTCCATGTGAGGACCCCTACTTTAGGTACCAAAACGACTTCTTTCTAGTGACAGCTTGAGGTCAACTCCACTAATAGCTGCTTCCAGTCTAAAAAATCTTGGAGGCAGTTTTTCTGTTCAAGGGAAGCAAAACTTCTAATTTCATCAAATCTTAACCACAGTAGGAAATAATTAGAAATTCCTTCATGAAGACAGTCTTTGTGCATAGGGATATCACCTCTTCTCAGCCTTGTCCTGTAATGATTCACAGTAGTAATATGGAAGGAGCTGAGACAATGTCTTTGGTTGTACAAGAAGTATTTGGTTTTTCATTTACAGCCTTATTACTAATGCAGGTCTTCATGCGCAGAACCATCCAGAGTGACAGCGAACAGAGTGACAGTGAACAGAGTCACACCTCAGGATCTGCAAGTCCAGCTCAAATTCTGACCTTGGATGAACTGAGGAACCTGACAGTTGTCTTTTAATTGCCTCATGGGCTGACAATGATAGGTGGTTTCTGCTCAGAAGGGTTTCCTTTCCAGTTTTCTAAAGGCGTTTCAGTTCAGTACTGACATGTGACAGAACTGGCTGGGAAAACTTACATGAGGATTGCTTTTAGATCTTTTGCTACTTCGTAAAAAGTCAAGCATGTGCCTAGTCTAAAATACATGCTTAAACATCGATGGAAATGGGACATAGGCACATGGTTCAGTGTTCATCTGAATAAAGCTATTTCTCTGAAAGGGTAGTCAAGGTGACTGCTCAAAGCAGCATCCTGTATTTAAAACTGATGAGTATTTTTCTCAGTCCAGAAAGACTAATTTCTGTCATGATTAGATTTGGGCAGAGAAATAATGAGTCGCAACATCAGTTCCTCTGTTGTCTGGTGGCTATCAGAATGGAAAAGACCTCAGCTGTTTGGAAAACCTTCTGACAGAAACCAAGCAGGCTCTGCCAGCTTCTTCCAAGCACACCTCTTCCCTGATCCCCTGCCTGCTTGGCTTCTTGTGCTTTGGTGGCTTTTCTGCTAACAATTCAATTTCACAAAGAATTTCTAACCAGACTGCACTCAGATCTGGAAATGGTAAAATAGTCTGTGGGAGAGAATTGCTGTTTCTCCTCCACATCACTTTCTGGTTATTTAGATTTCTGTAATTTATATGAGTGATGCTATACTTTTGTAATATAGAGTTAAATGGGAAGATATTTTTAACAACTATTTCACCTTATATTCAGTTGCCTTGTGGATTATTGAAGCCAGCTCATATGCACGTAGAGATGGAACAGGAAGTGATGACAAGATAAGCTGCCTGAAAAAGATGATAGTCTACGGACATAACATAGAATTTTTCTTTGCTGAGTAAAAAAATTAAAATCTGTCATATGTGACATAATCCTTTTAGTGGGGTCTTTCCAAAGAAAGGCCATGCTTTCACTGCACAGTGAAATCTGATTTCAGAAAACATTCAGCTGTGCTAACTTGCAGGGTGCAAGCAAAGCACTCCCTGTTTGGGTGCTTTTCCAGACTGCAGTAAATCTCTGGGGAACCACTCTCAATCTTAATTTTGGAATGTCTTTAACAGAATTGTTTGAAGTGTCTAGTAGAATAGGCAGCCATTTGGTATATTTTTCAAAAATCTGATGCACCTGGAATTTTTCCTTCATGGTACAACACAATCAGAATTTTTTGCAAAGTGTCAAAGAGAATCCAGACTTTCTGACCGTATTTTAATTTTTATAAAGAAAGGCTCTTTCTTCTTATAAACTAACCTTGTCTATCTGGCAATATATTTCCCATTCCTCTATAGGGGTAATTGCAGTATTATGAATAAATCAAGCATGTGAAAACCGTAATGCACTAATCAAAGTATTGAAAAGTAAATAGTGCGGTAGTCAAAGAAGTCTGCACTTAGTTCTATGGGTAAGAAACCTCCATTTAGTCTATGGCTTTGTGTTTGATTGTGGGCCAGTGTCTCACTGAGAAGTTGACACAGACGTGTTTTTATATCTTGATTATTTTCCTGAGGCTTTTGTATTACCATCCTTATTTTCTTGATGAAAATGGACAGATTATCCTTTTGCCTCCAGGATCAGTAGAATACACAGTTACCCTCTGTCCATACGTAACACTCTCTTGCAAAGCCAAACATAGGAATAATTTTCCAGAAATGGCAGAGACGCTTTAAGGATGTTCTTAGCAGAAACATAAGGTTTGATCAGCTCATCCTTTCCTCACATTTATCTTTGTATATGAAAACATTTTGACCTCTAAAACTTTATAGTTGTCACTTTGCCAGTGGAAAGAAGTACCCTAGGTCCATATTGCCACAGACATTTCATATTGTCAAATTAGAGCTTCAGTTTGGCAAAGGAATACAGGCTAAAAAAACCAAAGTGGCTGTCAAACAAGGAAAGGTAATGCAACTCTACTTCATTTTCAGATATTAGTATGGGCAAAAATATTTTCCTGTCTTGGATGGATTATTCTGTATTTCAGCACTTTTAGTTCTTTTTCTGCTGCTTAGACGACCTTGCTTGAATAAGAACTTGACAAAGACAAACCTATGTGAAGAGACCATATTTCGTTCTGGCTTCAAATCAGACTTATTCTGAAGAAGTTTATTTTCATGTCTGAAATGGATTTCCTATTGTTTTTGACAAGTGTGGGAATTAGATCTGGCTACCTTTGTCCACCAGACTTGTATTTCATGGCCTGATTACTTAACTTGATGTTTTTAACATTTATTAATTTTTGAAATTCAGGGACAAGGCAAGGAAACAGGAGTTGTACTCTCTGGAGACCTGTAGTTAACTACAGAATTTATACTTCTGCCAGTCCTCTTTTACTTTAGGGATCTGATGGCCAGATTTTGCAATAACATTTAAAATTTCCTTTGCAGTTCCAATAGGACAGTGTTGTCCTACACCTAAGAGAGCCACTTCTGGAAAGACATAAAACAGGCACCAGGTTATCTTCAGGATCTCAGCCTTTGTTTCAAACACACCTAAAGACAAACATATGAAAAAAACCCCAACCCAACCCCCCCAAAAAAACCCAATTATTTGGAGACTACAACAGTGAGCATTGTAATGCCTTGCTTTTAAACATCCAGGTTTCCTGTGGATTGCGTGGCAGTTGTTACCCAGTGTTGAGGAAAAGTACCATTCCACACAGGGACTGTCTTAGTCAGCACCATCAGTAAGCAGCCAGCAGATTGCCAGAAGGGACCTGCTGTGTGCTGTGTCAATCTTTCAACCGAAAATGTTTATTTTCATTGCTTTTTGTGTCAGTATGGTACTGCATTAGGTATGTTCTTTGTGTGTCCCTGTGGATGCTTGCACTTATGTGTGAGCTAGGTGTCAAATTCATTGGATTACAAGGTATTTCGGGTTGGAAGAGACAACTTGAAAATGCATGACAGCACACAACTAAACAAACCATCTGAGCAAAGGGCAGCACTCCCTGGGAATCTTTCTTCTTGTGCTTTTATCCTATCCAAAGAGATCCTAAGTGTGTGTTCCAGTCCCTATGCACTCACACCACGTCGCAGAAAAGATGCATGTCTCAGTGGTATTTAAACACATGGACTGTAAATGGGCTTGCAAGGGTGAGGAATCAGAACTTGCATTAAAGAAGCTGCCTTTAAGAGCTCTACCAGAGCTGTGGCCAAGCAGAACCATGCCATTGCCAGTGGTTTGTACCTTTTTGCAGCAAAGTACCATTAACACCTTCAGCAACTGTTCTTTAACGGAAGTAAGGACAAATTGTGGACACCATTTTCACCCAATCGTATCAAAAGATTAGAAGAGTCACAGTCACAAGACTTTCTCTGACAACCTATCCATCTCCTTCTCTATGGGAAAATACGCCCTGCTATTCTTTCCTCTGTCACGGCTTTGAGGTTTACCATGTTATGATTCAGAGTGGGTGGCAATTCTCTCCTGACCTCACCATAAGAAGGAAAAAGGAATGTCAGCATTGCAGATAAATAAATCTCCAGGCTTCCCCTGGGTCCGAGGGAAGAACTGAAAGATGAGCCGCATATTTATTTATACGGCTTTCCTGCACTGCATTCAACAGACAGATATTGGCACTCATGTGAAGGTAGTCAGTGACAGGCCTGGAAGTAATCTGGCTGTGGTCAACTCTCCACTGCAATCTTCAGGGGAGTCCTGCCCATTCTGGCACCCAAACAAAATTGTTTAGGCATGCCCATACTCATTCTCATCTTTGAGAATGTTTAAAGTCTGATTCAGCACCTAAATTCCACTCGTAGCTGGGCCCTAAAAAGCTTTTGGTCCTGAAGTTAGCAGTTAAAAGCAAATTTTAAAAAAAGCCTCAACAGAAGTAAATAGTACTGTGGCCATCTCCTTATACCAATGATAATGGAAGAGGGGTGCATAACACAGCAGCAGCTGCAAATTAGTCTCCACAAACATGTTTAGTAGATTTGCCTTTATATAGTTGCATGTAGAGAGAGGGCAGAAGGAAAAGCAGGCCCTAGAGTAAATATTTCGTGTGGTGTACTCTAGGCATGGATATCTAGCTGAGACACACCTGTACAAAAAATGCTTTTATTGTGGTGCTGGAAAAGAACTCGTCCAAATTTCTGCCTCTGTGGCTTCCTGAGTTTAGTACTGATCTTCCTGATGTCTTAATGCATCAGGAATCGTCTAAATGAAGTCAGTAGAGTCAACACATCTGGTAGTGAAGAATAATGACTCTGCACATACTCGTATTTCCCACTAGGAAAACTAGAGTAGCACTGGCTGTCTGAAATCTCCCCTTTTGCCTGTAACCACAACACTAAGATCTGCTTAGGCACTTGAATGCACAACTCTGAATTTTAAACAGAGGAGTACTGTTTCAATCAGGGGTTTTTAAGATCAAATTTGTATTTGATTGAGCTATTTGATTGAGCAGAACTTGAATCTGTTGACCTTGAGGCCATATTGCAGAATTGCTGTTATTATTTTAGGCTCTCTCTGGGCTGGTGGGTTGGGATGTGGGAGGAAGGGTGGGGTCAAACCCTGACTTTTATTCAAAGCTAAATATTTTTCTATGTTCATTTTAAATCAAATTAAAGTCACGGTCAGGCATGTTATTGTGTCATTAAATTAAATTAATATAATATTTTTGGTTTTTCCCTGTATTTTTGAGATATAATTGTATATATAAAGAGAAATAGTAAAATAGATAGATATAGACATAAACAGATAACTAGAGAGATTGAAACTCTCCATATACTTTTCAATCTAAAAGGTTTAAGAAGAAATAAACAGCAAGAGAAAATACATTTTGAAATTTCCACTGAAGTCATCTTTGTTAGGGAAACAAAATAGAAGTGAGAGAAGCCACAGGAGTGGCAGTAGTTTCATTTTACCTGTCTCATCATCTTCGGAAAATTAGCATAACTTAGCATTGTTCCAATAAACCATTAGAAATTATAGCAAAGACAACAGCACTAAGATATGGTGGACAAGAACTCTGTTTCAGGAAAGCATTAAAATGTGCTTAAATTGTTTATTGATGTATTTGAAGCATCCATTATCAATCAGAGCTCTTTTTTTTTTTTAATGCTGTGCAAACACCAGCTACAGTAAGTCTTTTGTTTGTTTGTTTGTTTTTGAGTCCTATAGTTTGTTCTTTATTATTAGCTGTCCCAATTTACTTCATTTACATTGAATTTGGGTTAACACTGTAATTATTTCTGCAAACTTTTTCAAACAAAAGTACACAGTGCAATGTTTGAGGGGAATCTGCAGACCCAGGTAGCAATATTCTCTGCATGCCTTCTTCCTAGAGCTGCTTTAAATTCAGCATTGTGAAAGTAAAATCCTTTTGCTCTATGTTCATTTTACCAGAGCTCAATGACATTTCAAATTTACTACAAAATACTTCGTATAATTTGCTATAAGAGTAAATGCACTCTTTACCCTGTCTTCTTCTGAGTGAGCAGTTCCTTCAGGCACTTGTCAGGATGTGGGAAACCAGCTTCATTTCCCTCATCTTGTTGGATAAACCTCCACTCCCATTTCCTAGATTTCAAGATTAAAAATCCTGATGCTAAACGGCTGTTGTGAAGCTTAGCTAAAGGAAGGGAAACTCCATTTTTCTCTTGGACAATATCCTGTTTTGCTGAAATAATGCAGTAAAGGGCACCACCAATGACAGAGAGGGCTCAAGTACCAGCTATGTGCCCCAGCTGCCAAAGCAAGTTACCCCCCTCACCCATACCTTACCCAAGTGCTGCTGAAGCAGGGCATCCATCCAGCAGCTCTGCATCCCTGGAGAGGCAGGAACAGGCGTACAATCCCACGCTCAACTGAAAATATATAAAGGGTTTGTCGTCCCTGCTTTATGCTGGCTGACATTTTTGGCATACTCAGGCCAAAACCTCTGGGGGTCTCATGGCTGTCCACTTGCACAGGACAAGTCCGTGCTTGTGTAGGAAATGCTTTCTCCTAGAAATGTGTTCAGCTAGCACGCAACATCTCAGTGGATGACAGGCCTCATTTCTACACTCTGTAGTGTTCAGCAGTGTAGGCTCATGTCTGGCTGATCGCACAGCAGACAGTTAAGGACTAAGGTTGACAAAGGGAGTATAAGTCTACTGGTGCATGATTTTGAAATAAAGAAGAAAAATATCAAACACCAACCTTAAGAAGATTACAAAATATGATTGCTATTTTAGACTTACATTTTCCTTATAGGACAGATTCCATGAAACAAACATACGATAGTTTAGAGGTTAAATGTCTGATTGTCAGACTCTTTCCACTCACAAGTAATTCTCATAGATGGGTTTATTCAGATTGAAGTCAGGTGGAAAAACATATGTGAGCTACCCAGGATTCTTGCCTGGATCAGCATAACAGTTAAGAGTTTATGTTTATTATTAAGTATATTCTGACTGCCATTAAGACTCTCAAGGGTGTTTCTGAACTGAGTGTTATGTATTTTGCACTGAGTAATTAAACAATCGTTGACCATATAGTTGTCACTGTAACAAAGAACAAAATTTTAATGTCATGTAAATTTTACTATCCTAAATGTGCATCCAACCCAAAATGCTTTGCTGGACTAGTTCAAAGGCACCAATAGCTCTTTAGGGCCCTTGTAACTCAGACTGGAAAAATTCCATTCTTTCTCTTGTCTTGTTGCAATCAATTTTTGTCCAGACTGGACAAAGCATGTTGCCAGGAAAAAGACAAGGTCAAAGACAAACAACTGCAGTTAAGACGGCTGTAGTGATCTCCCTTATTGCTACTACTACAACAAACCAAAATTTTATTTCCTTTCTTGATAATGCTTATTTAAGTGAGATAGCAGGTTATTTTACTCTTATCTTAGTGAAAAATTAACTTAATTTTCACTTATTTCAAAACGACATTTTTTTAATCTTCTTGTTCTTATGGAAATGTCTTCAAGGATTTATAGGACTTTCATCTACAGAAATTGAACCAAGATTGTATCAGAGGCACTATTCTAAAATGCATAAGGTTCCACTTCAGGAAGAAAAGCCATGGGATGGTTCAGAACTCTCTGGAATTTGGTATATAATCCATTAATCTCTACAAGAGCTTTCTATAACTGCCCAGCTATATACTGATTGACTATATTACTTAGCATACTTGTTTTAATATCTGTTATATCAAACTTTGCCCCCTATCTTTGGACATGTTATCCACTTTTTTTTTTTTTTTAATTCAAGAAGGTTCTTAATGGCTCAAATTGAAACACATGAATATCCCCATGGATGCTGCTGCTCATATGTGAAACCTACTATGATGTCTTAACCTTACTGCAGTGACCAAATATTACATACATGTTCCCATAAGTAATGCTACATGTCCTCCATCTTTTACCCCTTTTACCAGAGAGGGAATTCAGACAAGACCTAACCCAGCTGGGTACTCTGAAAATGAAACATTTCCTTTTTTTTCAAAGTAAGGCTAGCAACTTTTTTTAGTTATTATCATTACTAGAATTAGGACTGCAAAATGCCAAAATAAGCACGCTAAAAACATAGGTCTTCTTATAACAACACAACATTGACTCCAAGAAGATTTAAATCAAAGTGCTTGCCAGGCATTGCCAACTTTAATTGCACACTTGTGAAAAAGATTTAATTAGCATGGCAGACTGGCAAGACTGGAACTATGTTAGCCAGCAAAAAATGAATGTTATTGCAAGTTTCTTTCCAACATAGCACGTGAGAAATATGCTAATTACCACTCTGATAAAATTATTGCACCCTCCCACATATAAATCTACGTTTTATAGTGCATTTGAGTTTTAAAGTAACCTCTTCTTATTTAGTTTAAGTAAGCATGTCTCCTTAGCAGCAAATGTCACCTAATTAAAGTCTGTCACTCAACTTAGCATCTCAATGAAAGATTGAAGTAGAAAGGGAACTCGGAAGCAGCTGAAAGCAAAAAGGAAAAAAATGCGAGGAATGTCAAGGGCCCTCCAGGAATATCAGATAAGAAAAGTCACTGAAAAATGGGCTCATTAAAGGAATAAAAAATATATTGAAGTGATGCTGTTTAGAGTTGCATATGAACCTGGACTGTTCAATCTCTGCATGTTTTTCATGGTATGATTAGGTGCATTTTTTAGTTGTGAACTTTTTTTTTCCCCCTCTCAATGAGGAAAAAGAGTTTATAACTAGATACTTTTAAGTAACTAGCTTAAAACCATCCCAAAAGTTTGAGGTAAGAAACCCTCTTAATATTTTTTACCATTCACAAAACAGCATGGAAAAGTTCAAGTTTTAGAAAGAAAAATACCTTATTCTGTCATCACAAAAGTGGGATCGAAGAAGGACTTTCAAAAATGCTCTGCAATTCTTCAAGTGTTGCTGGCATTCCTTTCAACAGAAGCAGGTTTAGAGGAGTGCTGAGGACTCCTTGTTAATCCCATTTTCCTTCGGCCTCTCTACAGCAAACGGGTTGAAGACCAAACCCACGAACCACTGAAATCCCTGTGGACATGAATTAGGTGGTCACAATGACTTCAGAGGCTTTGAAAGGGCCTCTGTGATGTTGCTTGCACTAGAAATGGGTGTCAGTTCTCTATTGTCCTGTCCTGGGGCAAGTCTTGTGGCAAGTGAAGCTTTCACACCTGAGACTGCCTAAACCTGGTTATGTGAAACAACAGGAAATATGAAGTGCTCTCCAGCTTTTCCCCAAGGCTGGCTTGAGTTGGGGTGTCGGACCAGACTATTCTCATGACAAAGGCTTATCAGGAGCAGGAACACACCTGGGAGAATGAACGTGCAGTCAGGCACCTAAGAGTCTTCTAGTTGAGCTGAAATACCCGTCTCTAGGGCACTTGGAGTCACAAATGACAGTGCAGCAGCAGGAATGAAAGCGGCTTGTGACCCTCCTCTATAGATGAATTGAGCTGTCAGCCTCTTCACTCCTTAAGCACCGCTGAAACTCAAGAGGAGCTAAAATCTTTGCAGTTTGAATGAAATTGGGCTAAAACTGGTTGCAATATGATCTTTTCCCCCTAAACTTCACCTTGCTCACAGGTTTCCTCCTGTGGGTTATTTTCCCAGCCTATATCTTCAGCTATTCTCCCCTTAGTACAAACACCTCCTTGTATCAGCATCAGCTGCAGGCAGCCTCAGCACCAGCAAGGAGCCTCTTCTTTAGCCTAGGAGCAACTCAAAGCCTCTCATCCCTGCCTTGCTTTGCTCTTGATGCCAGTTTGGTTGACTTGGGAACCTGTGCATTGGAACTGATCCTGTTTAAAGGGACAAAGTAGGTAAAGTGGCTGTTGGACCCTCTGAGGTTTGGAAATTCAGGTAGTACCCTGCAACAACAGTGGTGTCATTCTGACGTTCTGCAATTTCCACTATGACTTCTAAGACTAAGTGATTCAGGCTAAAACTGAGGAGGGCAGATGCAGACAAACAGGAAAAAGCCTAAGAAGAATGCAATGATTCTCTTGGACCTCCAGTAAAGTTTGAATTGAGCTCAGGTGTTGACCAAAGACATTTGGGGAAGGATTTCTTACCTGACGATGGTATTTACTTTGTAACACCAGCATCTTGTCTGGATTGGTTAATAATATCCCTGCTGAGTTCACTTTCGTCACAGCTTTTCCTCTGACCTTACTCAACTTCCTGATGTTTTCATAAACAATCCCTTCTAAAGTTTTTTAATGAAGTTTAGAGGCCCCTATGTACAAGTGATGAAGAGGTTTCCTTATTAAAGAGGACCACTCTTGACACTCGCTCTGCAGCACCCAACACCACAACAGTTATTTGTGAGTTTGGTCCTTCTGAAAACCGTGCGGGTAAACTCTCGTGAATCAGGCCTTCATATGCAATTTGATTGTAAAAGGAAACTTTCAAAATAAAAGCTTTTACCATCCCCTAGCATATTAAAATAGATAACTGTGTGAAGTTGCAACTGAAGTTCATTAACAGAACACAATGTATTTTGATCATAGGAAAAAGCTGTGATTAGAAAGATTTCATATTCAGAGAAGACATCTTTGCTTCATTGGCAAAATTATCATTCCTGTTAGTGATCCCAGAGCAGATGAGGCACTGTTTTCATTTTCCTTTCTTGTATATCCTATGAAGATCTAGAGATAGGAGCAATTTATGTGGAATGATATAATTTTCCATGGAGTGCCAAAGCATTTATGAGTATTTCCCTTATCAACCATATGTAACAGGATGGATAACATCAATGAATCAGGTGAAATTTCCAGAGTAAATTTCTATATGTTTGCTTAGGTTATGAAACTACATCAGTAAGTATAACTTCCAAGTACTGCCTGCTTCTTTGCATCCCTGCCTGCTCCAGGATTTCAAGTCTATGTTTACCACTGCATGCTTGGACTGCACTAAAAGAGCCTTACATATTATTCACCTGCAGCAGGACTGCACGAAGCTCACATCACCAAAACCTGGTAAGACAACACATGCAGTGTGCGTTCCAGCATGTTTAGAGAGCAAAGAACACAGTGTACTCCTCACTAGAGGATTTTAAAACCATTACACCTCAGTAAGCAGACTGTGGATACTGTGTAAATAACTTGGTCTGCAGTTCCCCTCAGCTCACTTAGCTCTGGATTTGTGTACAAGACAATAGTATAAACCTGTTGCTTGAAATAGAAGAGGATGACTGCACACAGATGCACGCACGCCCAAACTCTGAAGGCCAAATATACTGTCTGCTGCACTGGCACTGCTCAGGGTGCAGAAGCTTGGAAAGCTTGTTTTGGATTTACTGCTTGAATGCAGTCATTACTGGCTCTTTCCATTCCTGAACGATAAGTGGAGACATGTGGTTCATCTGGCATACGAAGATCCCTGGGGGTTTTGGTAGCCTTGCAGTTTGGATGCTAGAATCTTATCTAGGCATAAATGACTACTGACTTCATGGTTACTGGATTAGAGCCTTCTGGCAGAATTAGTTCCTCTTTCCCAATTCTTTATAGAAAACAACAAGTTCCTAAAAGACATTGCTGTGTAAAGCAGCATTATCACTGTGTACATGATGAATAACTTTCACTATCAATGTTATTAGAATATATATAGAATTAGTTTGATAACAAGTCCAAGTATTTGTAAATCATGAGTTTTGGATATGACATCTGGCCCAACACAAACAAATCAGGCTGATGTTGCATCCCTGTAAGTAGAGAGCACATTGAACGCGGGTCTAGTGCCAAATCCTCCTATGCTGTCTTCTCCTTGTTCTCCTCACAGAGCTCCCATGATGGAAACTCTCTTGGAAATCTCATGGGAGAAATGCTTCATCTCTGTATGCTATTCGTGCTTTTCTCCTGAGCAATAGCATGATGGTAACCCTTGCCACCAAATGGAGGTATTTTGTTTCTGTGGAGGAGTAACTAAAATTTACATCTATGTATGTAACAACTGGTTGGCAGTTACATGTATATGTATGTATATATGTATATATAACACTCACATAAACATCATTCACAATATGTGTGAGGTCCTGTTGCACAGCTCAAATCAAAATACCAGCCTTCTGCAGTATTCAAAAGTGCTTGCCTCCTCAAACCGACAAACAGAAACCCCTCACCTTCTGCCTGGCACAGTGGGTCATGCAATATTTTCTTTTGGAGACTGAGAAGCTGTTCACATACTAACAACCATACTTGAACAGCCATACTTGCTCAGGAAGGCACAAGAGTCTTTTAAACAGGCATTTAGAAATTTTTAAAACAGTTGTTTCAGGCAATTATATTTTTAATAAGCTCTACTGCTTAGTCAAGTGGTTCGCCAAAAGCCACATAAGCGTAGTAAAGTGGCTCCAGTTAAATTCAGATTTATCTCTGTATTTATATTTAAAGCTGCATTTCTTCAGTGTGGAAAGGAACAGGAGTACACAGATGTTCTGGTTGCCCACTGCCTACTCCTTCCTAAGAAATTGTTAGCAAATGCAGGAAGAAAGACTGCAAATACCTTACCCTTACACACAGAAAGGCCAAGTCACCTCCTGTTAGATGGCTGTAGGGAGGACAAGGGTAGTTACCTTCTTTAAGTGCTGATTTCTTTCCAATTGCTATAAGAGGTAGCTGGGATTAGTTGTTTAAATTTGCATAACTTTTTAAAAAATCTTTCAGTTCTGTGAATGGAAAATCACTGTAGTTTTTGGTGACATCCCTATGAGCAAACTCGTGAAGGAAATTTCAGATATGCTCATGAAGAAAATTTCAAATTTATAAGCTCCCAACCTGATCCGATTATTCAGCAAAAGCTTCTTTCCATCGATTGCAGTAAACAATGACTTTTCTTAGCTCAACCTCAAGATATCTGAAGTACTGTGTTGCTGAGAAAAGGAAAAGTTTGTTTTCCAACTATGGATCCAAAGTAGGTAGAAGGCAAAATATGCCACAAAGCTGGAATCATGCAGCTCTGGCTCTCCCCTGGCTGTGCCTTTTTGGTCTATGGGATCTTCTCTCCTCTTGCACAGAGGGGATAATAAATGGTACCAGTGATTTTATGATTTGACCTCCTTATATTGTGCCGATGTCAAGATACCTGTCCTGTACAGCTTCCTTGCTTCTTCCTCCCCTACCTTGCCTGAGAGAGCCACCCAATTTCCTTCTCACACAGGCTAGGACTCCTGTCCTGACCTACTCTGCAACTCAGGTTACATCATCTTTAAAAGCTTCCTTTATTTTTTTTAAATCTTTCATTTTATTTTCTAGGCTAATGAATTATATGGATCTGGAAAGAGAAAATCTGAGCTGAGAGATGTGGAATGCAGTGTGGAAAAGAGCCTTTCTTATTTTTTGTTTAGCTGTAGTTCAGAAAGGGACAACAGCAAATGATTGAGAACCAGCCAGATGGAAATGGCTGCAAGTACTATCTCAAGTGTAATGGAACTGAGGTGCTTTTAGCATACCGTACTCATTAGGTACTTGTAACATCCAGCACTTCTAAGTGCTGTAGTCTGGCAGCTCTTTTGTACAGTGCTCTGAAAAAAATCTATAGTATATTTTGACTCAATGAAGTTTCAGAAGAAATTAACTTGAGGTTTTTTAGACATTTGTCACATTCACATGGGGAATGGAATACTACTGAGGCACTTAGATTTAAGAACAGAGGAATGGTTTTTATAGTCACGTTTTATAGTCACGTTTTTATAGTCACGTGAGCTCTCTAAGAATGTGCTTCCACAAGATTGCTTTCTCACAGTCAAATTAAACAAGTAGAAAGGCATTTCTTCTGTATTGCAAACCAAATCATATCAGCAGCAAGGTTTTTGTAGCTTGTTGGTCATAGTACACACTACACCTGTTAATGAAAGGCAGATGTTGTCTCAGTTTTGGCATGAATATGAGTGAGTTTTCTATATTTTGCCTGTGACTTTGTACAAGTTAAAAATGTGAATGACTCTTCTGGAGCACTTTAAAAAGTATGGTGCTTATCTGTGAGATAAGAAGGTTTCATTCTGTGTATTCTTAGCTCAAAGTACCTGAGAAACTCCACCTCTCTGGGAGGAGCTGGTACATTAACATCTGTTCCCCAACAACAAAATACATATTTTAAACCTACGATATCACATTTAATTTATACAAAATGCAGGGGGGGAAAGAAAAAAACCATCAAATTGGAAAGGATTAAAAGAAGACTGGTGAAAAAATAAATTACAGCAAGGAAAATTTGATTTTTGAAGGAACTGTATTAGTAGATCACTATTTTTGAACCAATTTTGAACCTAGATAACTCTAGGTCTCATTTAAGACCAACACATAATTGGGGGAACATACATACGCATATATGTATCACACACACACATATATATATACACACAGGTGTATATACTTGTAAAGATTTTGAGAGTGTAAACACTACAAAGATATGATTTCAGCATGAGTAAAATTAACAATGACCTGAACAAAAATACAATAATATTATGAAAAATTTACTGATTACATCTAGGGAGAATTTCTTGGCTCTGGAACAACCTCCTGAGAAAACAATGGGAACCCCTACTGTCTGATTCCTTTAAACAGAACTGAGAAAAAGCACTGGAAATACATCACTCAGAGAACAATCATTTACCAGGAGAGGAATGGAAAAATGAGCATATCATCTTAGGTCATTTAACCTGTTCATGACTTTTACAATTCTTTGAAGGCATACAGCTGCCTTAAAAAAATGTTACTGCATAATAGACACCCAGTTACGTGTACTTATTAAGACACATGCTGAAAAATATTTAGAGAGTCTTTTTCCTGTGGAAAATAACAATGTCTTTCACTTTCTTTGATGTCTCTTTCCTTCACAGTCTATGTAGATTTTATTTTTTTTTTACAGGAAAGTAGGGGATGGAATTGTTTTCTGCACTATACAAATCTTCACTGGTTGAGGAACTTGACATGGCTTTTACACAGTATTCTTGCACATTGCATGTAAGTATCTCTCCAATATTTGGGATCCTAAGAATCTTTACTGATGAGTAAGAATATGCCAGATGAAAAATCAAAGGAAAGAACACTTAAAAAATTATCTCGTTGTAGGATGGAAGGCTAAGAAAGGTAGATAGAGATCCCCTGCTGGCAGGGAAAAAGTCTCAGTATTGGAGTTCAGGTGCTAATCAGCCACCTGAAGGAGGCAGCTTTAAAGACAGCAAGCAGAAAACATTATTCAGTTTGCTTATGAAGCCAAATCCAGGCAGAAATCCAGACTGCTGCCATCATGACAAGGGTGTAGCCTTGCCAACTAAAAACATGTCACATCTCCATTTGTGCTAAAAAATATGCAGAAATGAAAATATGAGTGTGATGCCTTGGGGTCTTGAGTGAGGCCAAAGCCCCAGAGAAAGTTGGGGGATGCCAAAACCTCTCAGAGGACTTTGGCAAGGCAGAAGACCCACAGGATGGGAGGTGATGCATTGACCCCCAGAGCCCTGGAGTGGCTGAGAACTCTGTCCCTCAAAATACTGGGTGGAACTATAGATGCCAGCAGCTGATAATTGTCAGTTTAACATGAGGGGAAGGTGACAGCACAGTCATCAACCCCTTTCCCTCTCCTGCTTCACCATCACTTGCTCTTCACCCACACTCTGGGACTGCTTATGGCCCTTTGTATTCACTGACAGCCCAGCAGGGAGCTGCTGCTGCTGCGAGGTTTAAGCTTGAGCAGACTCAGGACTCACTTTGAGTCACTCAAGACATGTCACAACTTGGACTGGTGCCACAGGGAATAATTCAAAACAATAACAGACTGCCAGTTGTTGCATGACAGCTAAGATACCTAACAAATACAGATTAAAAGAAAGAACAATGATGGCTGCAATCAATGCTATTGTACTAGCTAATAAAACACTTAGGAAGATCACTGTATGTATCTGTGAGGACAGCTTACCAGTGGTTTTATTTTAGAGAGCAAGTGTCTACCTAGAGAAAAAATTCATATTGGTATTTTGCACTTTAGCAGAAAAAAAAAAAAGTTATGTAAATCAGTGATTGTAACTAAGACTGGATAAATCCCAGTTAGAAAAAAGCGCATATTTTTTACAGTGGAAAATTGATCAAGGGATCTTAAAGATCATCTAGTTCCAACCACCTGCCATGGGTAGGGACACCTTCCACTAGACCAGGTTGCTCCAAGCCTCATGCAACCTGGCCTTGAACACTGCCAGGAATGGGGCACCCACAGCTTCTCTGGGCAACCTGGTTTAGTTCCTCACCATGCTCACAGTAAAGAATTTCTTCCTAATGTCTAATTATTATGGTTACTTCCATTTGTGTGTAGACACTTTTATCCCATCTAATAATTCCTATGCAGTCTTCGTTTGGGTTTTTTTTGCTATTGAATCATCCTGCCTGAAAACATTAGATGTATGAATGTAAGCCTGAGTTATTCTGTATTCTGCTATGCAACTGAACTCATTAACTCTGTGATGTGTACTTAAAATGCCACATGCAATGATGAGGTTTACAAGAACAGGCCTGGACAAAAAATCAGCAGAAACAGTGAACAGTTCCACAAAGCAGCAGCCTGGTATATTTTTACTAAACACAGAATAGAATCCTTTCTGATCCTTAGGACCTACACCAATGGCCCAAGACCTGATGAAGCAAAACCATCTTATGCACCTTGATTTGCAGTGATATGGATTTTGTAGACTTCTCAAATATTATACGAGATGGTTTCTATAAAGTAATATTTTCACTCCCGTTTAAGAAACAATGCTGAAAAAATCCGGAAGAGTCATACTGCAGCAGATGCTTTATCTCTAAATTACAATGTATAATATACGTGTTATACACATTATATAAACCTCAAACAGAACACTTGACTTTGCAGCCTTAAAATTCTGTAATATACTTCTATACAAAAGCATATTTTTATCTGTCCGTGTCCAAAGCAGGAAAAAAACTATGCTTTTTATTTTGCAAATGCATTGCTCCAGCAGTAAACTGCAGCCTTTGCAGTGCCCTACATATACATAGGCAGACCTGTTCCCTTTTCAGTTCACCAGTTAGTGTGCTCCCAAGATAGTACAGCCAATGTCTATTCATATAAGATGAAACAGTGCAGTATATGATGGTAGTATATTATAGAATATAAATACATAAATAAAAAGAAAGACATATATGCCTGAAAGCTTGACAGTAGAAAACCTTAGCCCTTATGACTTAGTTTCAAAGTATTGGTGGAATTCAACATGATTCAGTACACATGAAACAATGTTAGCTCTCCAGCGTCTGAATTTGTGTCTCATCCCCTCCCTGTAGAACTTCTACCTGCCTTGTGAGAAGAAGTGAGCTGTAGCCGGAATGCTTGTTCTATTTTTCCATTTTTTGATGCTGAAAGTATTTGTTTATTTGACATTTAGGAAATACACACTTTGACTGAACTTCCTTTCTTATAAAGACCTCAGTGTACAAGTTATCCTTTCCTTGCTGGTGCAAAATACTTTGACTTGTGATGATTGGAGTGGCTCAGAGAAAGCAACATAATATTTGCCAACATTATATCTTTCTTCCTTTTCCTCCTTTTTCACCTTTCATTTACTGTTGATATTGAAAACTTGGAAATCTGGTAATATTGCCAAGATATCATCAATCCCTTCTTCATATTCAACAAAGATTTCATATAAGTACTATCTTGAAGTATTTATGTCATATTCATGCTTCAGTCACTACCTGTCTGGTCTTCCCTCAGGTTTCAGATGGAGCTTGACCTACGAAACATATAAATCCTCCCTTCAGAAAAAGGTTTTCCTTCTCACCCTATTTGCACAGCTGTGATCAGAAGAGTCTTTTGAACAGAAGGTCCCTGTCTGTAAGGGAAAGGTGCTCACTACAGCAGCCTGCTGGAGTTCACCTGTTTCCTGGGCCCCCAAATCTTTAATATGCTGATCTTACAGAGGTAGCCCGCTGTAGTGAGTAGACATTTGGAGAAGGTTTGTGACTTTGGATAGGAGATATGTAAATTTAGTCATCTTGTATGCACTGAGATGTAAATTTAGTCATCTTGTATGCACTGAGTTTTCATCATTTCATTGTATTCCGGAAAGGTCAGACATCCTTGTTTACCTAGCTTGTCTTTTAAGTTCTCACACAGATGACAGGCAGTTTGTGACCCATCCGTGCGTCTGAACAATTTGCCTGTGTCATCCTTTGGTACCTGAGACGTGGTACAGCTGACATCTGTGGGAGGCCCACGTTATTCTGCTGCATACCAGGTAGGATGCCCTGATAGTCTCCTGTCATTTTAGACACTGATGTTCAGATACCTGAGCCCCAGCCCCCTTTTTTTTTTCCTTTTTAGCATGCAGTAGTTTTGATTCATCTTCCTCCTATGGTGATCTGATGGGTTTGGTTTTTTTTCCTCTGGAACACGCTCCGGAGATCTCAAGCCACCTGCTCACCCCTGTGCTGAGTTCCAAGTTTTCCTGTTCAGCCCTTTCTAAATGACCATGAACACTTCAGAAACTCTGCTACATAGGCCAGGACTTCAGATATTTTCCTTAAACTGTTTTATTTTAGATCTTTTTGTGTAAAACAGCAGCTGTATCTATCTTACCCAGCATACCTTCCCAGAACTCATGAGGAGAGTGTCAAAATATCACCCAATGCCTGTCGCTTTTCTGTTTTAACCAATGGTCTTAATCAATGCCAGCGTGTGCCCCCACTATATTTATATGTTATTAAATGGATATGTCTCAGTAGTCGTTTCTGAGCCCTAAAGAAAGTGCTGCCTAGCCTCCAGCATCTTCTCTGGAAAAGCAAGGGCTCCCAGATGTTCTCAGTCAGAGCTGCCAGCCCAGCACAGAGTAAAGTGCATGAAAACTGATTGTTTAGGTACCTGCTTGGATCACATTTGACTTCTTTCACCTTAATCCTTTCCCTTGAGGGGATGTGTAACTGAGTAACCCACATCATTTCTTTTCCAGCCTTTGAAGTGATTTAAGGTTTTACACCTGAATGGTTTGAATGGCTTTACACACCCAACACTGGCCATGATAGCCAGTCTTATATTCAGTATTCTGAAACACATTGCTTAGCCCCACAGCTCAGGTCTTCTGGGCACTTTTGTTTTTTCTGGGCATTTCATTCTGTGACTGGCTGTTGGGGTTTTGTCTTTGTCAAGTATGGTAAAGTTGTTTATTTATTGAACACTGAATTCTTGGGCTCCAGTACTGTTTGTTGCCTTTGTTCTTTGTGAGCCAAAATACACCCTGCTGCTGATGGACAAGGATCATTCAGTGACTCTGTCAGGAGTGGGAGAGAGCTTAGTGGGAGAGGGTCAGAAGCAGAGTTATTTAGGGCGACTTCCTCCCTACTCCTCCTCTGCTTCTCCCAGCAGCAACATCAGGTGAGAAAGGGTGTACATGCAGTGCTCCTACACGCTGGTACGTGGAACCAACCCTTTCCAGGAACAATATCCAAGTGGGGCTACCTGAGGGTGGCTAGATTTTCTGACATTCATTCTGATTCATAGCAGTACGGGTCAGGGTAAATATGATGTTGTTTGTAATTAAATATGGGCAACAGTACGCACCTCCTCAGAGCTCCCCACATGGCGAGCCCCAGGCAGTGCCGTGTAGCTCAGAAGAATAAACAAACCATTCAAGACCTTTGTTTGCCTGTGAGTCATGAGGGGGCTGCTCACTGGAGTATTGAGAAAGATAAACATATGGCAAAACTCTAAAGACTATTTCTGGAAACCTTGACTGGAGGGAACAGCTAATCCATTGTTCAGAGCCTGCAGAGTAGTACAAGGCTGGAGAGAGAAATGGGCACAGGAAAGAAGAAAAAACCCCAAAAATCTGAGAGATCAAAATTTCAGAATGGTTGTAATTATCCATGCAGGCACAACGGCTTTGTGGGAAGAGAGGGATGAGTGACACAGGGGATTTGCAGGAGGGGTTGGATCCATTTGCAGTCATTACAGGAGGCAGTTGCTACCCATCTCTGCAGGAAGTAAACAGGGAGTATCATGCCTTATTTAACTGCTATTCCAAAGGGAAGGAATATTTGTTAGAGATGATTAATAATTATTTGCTGACTGCAGTTAGTAGAAAACCAACGAGTCATTTCCCCTCGTGCCCCAGGTTAAGGACCAGAGGGAATATTATACCTGAAAATGCAAAGGCCACCATTTTTGTTGTCTGTATGTTTTTTTGTTGAAAAGGAACATCTCTTTCCTTTACATTACTTATTTTCTGCTATTTTTCTAGTTTTATTATTGTAAATTAAAGCTTCACATGTATATGCCCAAGCTTGTGGACTTTCATGAGGTGTTGCTCAGAAGAAGCAATGCAGCAACCTCAGTGTTTCCTGAGGTGCAGACATGATCTCTTTTCTTAGGCCAGTCCTTGAAATTCTCTATGAGGCACCTCTGCACTTCGCATGGGCTGGTGCAAGTGTGTCCCTGTCCTTTTTTTCCTGTTATTCTAAAGAATAATGTGTAGTCACAGAATTTTAATAAAATAATTGCAGGTGTTCAGTGGGGAAATATAGCTTCCATCTTTAATTAGGTTGGTCAATCTGGCTGGGGTGAAACGTACCCCTGAAGACTTTAGAACACACTGGGCTGGTACTGAGCTTCAGATGGGAACTAGGACTGATGTAAACAAGACAGTACCTTTTAGTAGCTCTTGATGTAGGCAGGCACTCGTGAGTTGGGTTAGGATTGAAGCCAATAGGTAACACTAAATTGGATAATGATTACTTCTTTTGAATAAATTTTATTGAGTTAGAGATAAGTAGTCTCAGATACTGCTGCGAATGTGGCTTGAGTTTGAATTGAGGACTGGTAGCCTAGAGATAAATCTGCATCTTTTGAGGGGTGCAGTTCCCAGATGAATCTGTTGGATTTGGTATTTAATCCTAGCACCAAATTGCTGGCTGCCCTGGGCCAGAGCACTATTCCCAAGATGCTGACTGACTCCTAACCTAACCCTTGCTCACAGCTGCCTACTGCCTCTAACCCTATTTTAGCAAAACAAAATGATGTATAGATATAATCCTTAATCTACACAGTGCCTGCAGTATAACCAAAAGAACCCCCCAGGTCTGCACCTCCTGGCCACTGCAGTCTTATCCTTGGCCCGAGGTGTCTCTGTGCCAAGTCCTAACCAGACCCCGAGAGCTCTGCTTCTCTGTGCTCTCCTGAGTCTGAACTACAAGCAGCCTTTGTTGATGGCCCCAGCACAAAGTCCTCTGCTGACTGAGGCTGCCCTATAATGGCACTGCCTGCCAGCCCCAGGCATAGCCTTGCCTGAAGTCCTGCATGTTAGCCATAGCACTATAATTTCACCCAACTTTTGCTATCCTGAATTACCTGTTGGCCTGAGAGCTAATATGTGGCTGGGTTCAGTCAGAGGCCTCATTTTTAGCCCTGCCAGCTAGATTTAAGAAAAATCAGGTATGGTCTGCTGCCTCCAAACATCTTCTTAACACAAGACTTCCTAATGATCTCTTCTTTCATGCTAGAGACAGGTCCCCCTGTCCCACTCGCAACACTGATTTGACTCAACCGTTCCTGCAGTGCAGTGCTGCCTAATTTACAGAACTCTGACTGTATGCTGTGTGTTGGATTCATCCTCAGCCCCATACCAAAGCCATCCACTAACCCAAACCCTAAACCCAGTCTGATGTGGTTTAGGTCCTGGCCCAGCTACTTCAGTGGCTTCAAACCTCCCCCCAGCCCTCTGCTTCCTTCAAATCTGACATAGTCATGGGAAGTACATATTTACTAAAACTAGCCAAAACTATAATGTAATGGTCTCCTACCAGTTTCAAACTGCCTTGCATCTAATCTTAGGTCTCACTGGTTATAACCTAAGCTCCAAATAGGTTACCAGTAGGTCACCTATGGTTTATCTCTTTGCTAGCCTGCAATCACCAAAAAACCCACATCATAAATCTACGACTGCGTGAAACTCTACACAGAGACTACCTGCTCTCTCCGAACCCCAGCGCATGGTTACTGTTAGACATAACTTTATTCCAAACTCTTTTCTCTTTATTGGTCCCAACCCTATCTGCAGCTTCATCTGTTAATTCCAACAAAAAGTTGCCTACCAGCCGAGTCCAAACTCTGAATCAATACAGCTGCTTGGGCTGTCAAAGTGTAATGTCACTCCAGCTCTTTGTGGAGAACAAGATTTCACAAGTCTTGCTTGATTTGAATTATATTTTACTACAATGGCACAAAAAGGAAGTACAAAAAGCAGAACAAACAGCTCTACTAAAAAAGGATTTGCAGAAGTAGCACTTAGGGAAACCTAGTTATACCTATAATCCAGATTTGTTCCTATTCTGAAATGGAACAGCCACAATTTTAAGTTTTCTCCCTGTCTACAAGAAATATCTAGGAATATTTTTGTCTGTTTCCCTAAAGAAAAAGGCTTACTGTGTTATTGGCCCGGCCTATCCATCTGATCACCTTTGGTATCTTGAATGCATTTGGTAATTTCAACCTGACTTGTCACAAAGTTTATGTTTTCAAGTTCTATGAAAGCTGGTTAGCAGCAAGGAAGCCAGACAAGCTCCTTCCAAAAGGAGAGGAAAGCAAAACTAAGCTTTTGGAGGTTTTGGCTGGCAGCAGCTGCCCATTGGGTCAGAACAGGGACCAGACAAGAAACCATCATTTGTGTGTTTCTGGATGAACATACTGTCTCAAGTCTAACTATCTTAAGATACAGAAAAAGGGGAGCGGAGAGTAGCAGGGACGAGTGATAAAAGGAAAAAGATGATTACTTAGGAAGTTTGATTTCATTTGTGTTAAAGCTCACTGTAACATTTTGGGGAAAATGGAGAGGACTTTCAGTATATGTAAATCATGACTTAAGTAATTGTGACTCCAGAGGCTGGGACTTTTTCTCTGGAGGGGAATCATTTAAAAATTGCAGGAGTGGGTGGCAATGAATAGGTTTGCAAACCATTAGGGTTGAGGACTGTTTTTATTTTATGCATCCTAACACAACGCAAACCCTCCTTACTCAGGGCTTTTATGTGCAGTGGTTATTAGTAACAACATTTTGCATCTGAAAAGTAATAGCAGGAGAAAGGAACAAGTAGCTCTTGCTCCACTCTCATTCTATTATTACCTAAAAGCTTTGGAAATACAGGGGAGGGAGCAGGTTATGTAGCTGTATTTGCAGCTGAGGTTATGGCAGGAAGCATTAATGGCACAGGGCTAAGTTATTCTGCTTGTGCGAGTGGTGCCCCCTGACAAAAATAGACAGACTCTTGCTGTCTGCATTTCACAAAGAGCAGCTGAGGAAAGCAAAACAATCTTTGGAGCTGGCTGGCCAGGAGTGGCCAAGGCTGGCTGGAAGGGGATGAAGCACTGAGTAAAACCTTTGCAAAACTGGCAGAAACATCAAGGTGACAGCGTTCCCTTTAATGATGAAGACATTTACCTTCAGCAGCTTCCTCTCTTCGGGAGCAGGGCTGCAGGCAGGGCTTGTCTTTCCTCCAGTGACGGTGGCTGCTCCTGTGTTTCTATTGGTCTGCTTGTGCCTGCGTCCCTTTCCTGTGGAAATAGAAGATATGGGCAGGAGAAAAGACATATTTGGTAATGTTTCTCTTCAAAGTGTCTTTTTCACAAGGCTGCCTCAGCTGCAAAATGTTAAGGAGAAAAAAAAGAGATTTTGGAACTAACTCCAGACAGACCCTAATGCCTATGAATTTCTCTAAGCAAGCCAAGTCCAGAAAGGCAAAACATGAAGAAGGCTCATTATTTGACTGCTAGGGACACTTAAATAACCAGACACACCAGTACTTAAGATCTTCATATTTCAGACAGTTTCATCTTTCATATCCTCCCTCAACCTGCACTCCCACCCTGCTCTCTTCTTATATTTCCCTTCATCCTCAGTAACTCCACTGCATTTAAAATTGTTTATAGGACATATAAAATACTAAAATATTCTTCAAAATACATATGAGGAAACAGTCTGCTCATCTAACCCTCTGCTTGGTGGAGCCATTCACAGCTCCCTTAATTGCTTCAGCTAGTTGCTTTCATGACCATTTGGGGTTTCTTTTTTCCCCTCTTCAGAAACACCAAAATGGCTTGGCAGATCACCTTCTATTTTCTTTTAATAAGAATTGACTGAGGAGGTGCTATGGAGCTTAGGGCATTGGGTGAATGTATCTGATTCACAGTTCTGCCAGAGCTGTGCTCAGGGCAGGAGATCGAGTGGCTGCACTCAGTTTCAAGGTTTCCTGAGGAGTTATGTGTCCCCACGATGTTTCAGGGCATCACAGGACTGCTAAATCGTCAACCACCACCCCCGGCCAGAAGGAGGGGCAATTTACATTCTGTCCATTCAGTCTGCATCCAGGATACCCCTGGAGACCTGTGCAGGGCAAAAATATTCCCAAATTGTAATTTAATAGATAAACCCATTGTTTTAGCTATTGCCCATAATAGCTCACAAATTCAACCAAAACCCATGACTAGTTTTAGCAGGACAAGGATTGTACTTCAGCTATTCACAGATGTACAGGAATAAAGGCAAAGGGAATATATTCAATCTAACTGATAATTTTTCAGAATTACCTGTCACAGTTCAGTTGATCCTCACATGATTTATGAAAATAATCAACTTCAATTATTTATTCTAAGGTGGATTTAACACTCTGAAATGCTCTATCATTGGATATTCAAACTTAATGGTCCTTGTCCTTATTTTTTTTTTTCAAGACTAAATTGATTTCCTGTAAGATATGAATTGAATACAGTAGTGAACAGAAGCTGATATTTGCTTTTGAAGTTGTATGCAGAATTACAAGGATTTTTTCCCACAGTTTCCTCAAATCTAATTTTGTGTGCTCATAGATTCTTATTAGTATGTGTTGGTTATCATCCATAGGCTCTTCCAGCCTCTAGGAAGCTTGAATTTGTCCCCAAACCATAAACTACATTCAGTGTGGTGAGTGACTCCAATGCAACATAAAAACTTTAAGGGGTGGTTTTGCATGCAGACACTTTGCATTTGTATTTAATAGCACTGTTTATGATACTGAAATACTAGTTGTTTTCATAGCTTTTAATGCCAAAAATGGCTATTCAAACATCTAGTTTGACTTCCCATATAATCCCAGCCATAGAATTGGATTGTTTGGCTAACAAATGGAAGACTTTTACAGCACAACTGAGTAACTGTCTGCAGCTGCTAAGTTACATAAAACATAAGGGTTTTTTTCCTTCCTCCTAAAGTGGCCTGATGAAGAAACTGTAGTCTAGAAATTTTTTTGTAAGAATACTGTTTATAGTATGAGTAGGACAGACAGAAATACGAGAAAAGCTCTGAGGCTGCCAAAAATGTCATTTTTTTTGAAGAGCAGCCCTTGGGCTTTGAGAAAGTACTGTAGGAAAAATGTCATTTAAATGAGATAATTTCTGTCTCACTACAAAATAATTATTCCCTGACATGAAAAATATTTGGTGGACTCCCTCCAGCCCTCCTTGCTAGCGACAGGCAGTGTGGCATTGCCTCTTCTTCGTGGCTCTGCAAATTTCTTTCTCCAACATAAATTCCAGAGTTTGGAGAATAGCTGAAACTCTTAGGTTCTTCCAAATAAAATGGGAGTTTATGGCTGTTTGTTACCTTATTTGTTGCCCCTATTCATTTTACCTTATTGGATAAGCCAAGTATATAGTATTTTTATCTTTTTCTGGCCTGAAGTTGCAAAAGGACTTTTAGCCTGTGCAGAAGGCTATCTATGGCTATTACGCTAAGGGATACTAATGGCAGCTGTGCATGACACAGCAGTGGCTGTGACACATCCTCCTCCATGTTCACTGTATGGTTTGGCAAAGGATCTGTGGACTTCCTACTGTTGAAGTCAGAGATGAAATTCTGCTTTCTTTCTGAGATAAGCAGGGAGCCTGCAGGGTAGAGGGGGTAGTGCAACCCCTTAGGAGTGCTCCCACAAAGGAGCAGAGATATGGCTGTTCACACAGCACTGCTGTGCACTGCATTCATTTAGTGAATTTCAGAAGACTCATCAGCTCAGATGTGTCTTGTAAGTCATGAATGGTTAATTTACTTCTCCAAACCTGCCCAGAACTGGACACAGTAATCCAGGTATGGCCTCACTAGGGCAGAGTAGAGCAGGGGGAATAACTTCCCTTGACCTGCTGGCCACATTCTTCCTGATATGTCCCAGGATACCATTGGCTTTCTTGGCCACAAGGACACATGGCTGGGTCTTGATTAGTTTGTTGTCCACCAGGACTCCCATGTCCTTCTCAGCAATGCTGCTTTCCAGCAGGTCAACCCCCAACCTGTACTGGTGCATGGGATTATTCCTCCCCGGGTGCAGGACCCTACACTTGCCTTTATTGAATTTTATTATGTTCCTCTCCTCCCACCTCTCTAGCCTGTCTAGGTCCCACTGAATGTCAGCACAGCCTTCTGGTGTATCAGTCATTCCTCATAGCTTCGTATTATCAGCACACTTGCTGAGGGTACACTCCATACCTTCATCCAGGTCACTGAGGAATAAGTACTGGACCCAGTACTGACCACCACTAGCTACAGGCTTCCAGCTAGATCCTGGGTGCTTTTCCGCACCCCCCTGAGCTCTGCCATTCAGCCAGTTCTCAATCCACCTCACTGTCCACTCATCTAGCCCACACTCTGTGAGCTTACCTGTGAGGATGTTATGGGGCACAGTGTCAAAAGCCTTCCTGCAGTCAACATAGATAGCATCCACTGCTCTCCCCTCATCTATCCTGCCAGATATTCCATTATAGAAGGCTACCAGATTTGTCAAGCATGATTTCCCCTGGTAATTCCATGTTGACTACTCTTGACAACCTTCTTTTCCTCCACATGCCTGGAGATGACATCCGGGATGAGCTGTTCCACTTCCTTCCCAGGGATGGAGATGAGGCTGATGGGCCTCTGACTGCTCTGTGTTTAAAAAATATTTGTAGTGGCAAATATTCTTATAAGTATTCCACTTGAGTCAAAAAATCTGTCTGACTGATGCTATACCTATGTGAGAGAATAACACATGAGTCTGGGGGTCTACTTGAAGAGTGTAGTATCCAAATAGTTAAGATAATCTGGGGACATCAGACAGCTTCCGAAAACAAAATACAAGAGATTCTCTCATCTGGTGTTTGTTTACTTGAGTGAGGAAGTTTTGAAAGCTTTATACGTTTATTCCACAGTTTGGCAGCAGTGGGCACAAAAACTGGAATGAACTGACCTTTCCTGCTTTTATCAGACAAAGACAACCTCTGTGCCTTCCCTGCTGTCTCCTCGCCTCTGGCCTCCACTCCCCAGAGAAATACAGGACTGCTTCTCTTCAATTTGCCTTCATTTTTTTCCCTTCCTTCAGTTTGTTTCCTCCACCACTCTGCACCTGTTTTTAAAATGCAAGTTACTAGTTGTTCCTTGCTCCTGGCAGAGACAGATGGACTCTGGGAACCAGAGCCATGGCATCTTCCTCATATAGGGTGACAGAAATAGCTCCCATGAAATATGCTGTTTAACTAAACACAGATGGTCTCTTCATTATTGGACATGATGACTTAAGAAGATGGGCAATACCACACACACAGATAAAGCAAGTAAATCTGAGAATGATAATTCTCCAGTAGGCTGTAATTACATGGAAGACAGCCTTTCTGTGAAAGCAACCTGTGCAGGCAGCAGTCTTGAGGATGCAGTATAACTGTGAATCATGCTTTTTGCAATCTTCCATGAAGTGAATTTGGAAAAAGTCACAGAACCTGTTGCAGACCTTGATCTGATGCTTTGGCTTCCTAAAGTTGGGCCTTCTTTCTATCTGAACTCCATCATTGCATGTAGCTGTGAAATTGAAGCTGGGATCATAATCTGGCATAGTAATTGTCAATAATACCATGTAGGAATCTCATGTATGTCTTGTGTGCTGTCTGCTAAAGGAGAGTATGTGGCACTTCAACCTGTCTTCTACTATACACAGTGTCACACTTCTGCAAATATGTATTGCAAATTCAAATATACACATCAGTAAAGAGACATTGTTAGCTCCCTGGTTAAAGTGATGAGCAGTACACTTAGAAGGAGCTGCGTATTATTTATGCCTAATTCTGTAGTATCCAGTGGTCACTAGGACAGTCATAACTTGCTCAGTGGTCAAATCAACTGCTTTTGTTATAAAAATATTTGACCAGTTTTCATGACATTTTTAGCAAACCTAATGAAGTGTCCTGTGTTTGTTTAACATACAATGATATCTGGAGCTTTTGCTGACTGTCCTGTTAGCAAAAGTTTAAGTTACTGGGAGGGCTATTCAGATCTTATCAGATGTTACCAACAAGCCAATACTGATACTACAGCATCAGTTCATGGTTAATTAACCACTAGCTTTAAGACAGTTATTGGGCAACAGGGAGCACAGTAGGCTGAAAACGCTTCTTAATTGGCTTGCTGTCCCTTTGATTATTATCTGCAAAAAACACATAGGGAAAAGTAGCGTTGTCATTATATGTACAGAAGTAGTTTATAGACAGCAGAGGCAGCTAGAAGAATTTGAGCTCCCAGGCCCAAAACTCTTATGTGTCACAATAAGAATTTTTGAACCAGAAGAAAAATCTACCTGTGCATGTAGTTTTTGCTTCAGATAGATACTGTAAACCTCTGACAAAGGGGTTTTTTTAATCTTAATTCTGTCTATTTTCCTGTGTTGCTTATGATCATTCAGTAAGAAAAATAATATCTAAAATTATGTTTAGAGCAGGCAAACAGGGATGACATTTTTTGGATTTTTCTTAGACTGGGTGTTCACAGAGTCACAGATTGTAAAATATGTATATCCTTAGGCAGGCTGGGTCATCTATCTATATCTAATTTTTTTATGGGAATTAATAAGGCTTCAGATACCCACAAACATGTTATGAAACGTAATATAAGTTTAGGAAGTGTGTTGGGATCTTCAGTTGAAAGACGTTGTAAAACCAAAAAGTATTCTTTCATTGTACAATTTATTGATGTGGTTTGTTTTCTACCTGCCAGATTCAAATGCTATGGTATGCAATAATCCCAATTTAAAATAATAAAATTACTTCTACTTTATTGTATTATAAAATGAATTTACTGTATTACTATAAAAATCTCAAACATGATACATCTCTCTCAAGTGTAAGATAAGAAGCACAGCTAGCTGAGAAAGCTGTTTTTCTGGTGTTTCCAGAAAAGCTTCTTTTAGTAAGTGGAGGCAAATCTGATGACATTTTCAGTACAAATTATGTCTGACATAGGGCACACACATCCTGAGGTAAAGGTCATTCTGTGGTGTAGTACATAAGTCTTTAATATACACCTCTTGAACTTGTGAATAAATGTTTCTTTCACAATGAGATAATCCTATTAAGCCATCTTGAGCATGGAGAGTCTAAGTATCCTAATAAGATAGCAACAAAATAATTGCACAACATTTTACCGTTGCTGTTTATATAAATGGAATATGATTCTTAGCTCCAAAACCTCAGCTTTAATTCAGTCAGAGCATGGAATTGTGGCCTTTAAGTAGCAATTAGAATATTAATAAACTTGGCTGCATTTATTACACATGGAAAACAGATGGAAATGAGGGCACCAAGACAGTTGCTTACACCTCTACTTAAAGCTTTTCTTCAATACACTATAATTTGTCTGTGTTTGAACTTCTGACCTTCAGTCATTTTGAAAAGATAGCGATAGGCTTCAGAATAAGCTGATGCAAACGGGCAGAAGGAGACAGGTATGGAGGGAAAATCCCAGAGCAGATGGCTACATGGCCTCAGAGCGTTCCAGCTGTGAGAACTCTTGAATCAGGAAGCGATGAAGAAATTGCAGGGATAGCAGCTTCTGCAAGCAAAAAAGCTAAGGAAGCAACAGATAAAATTTCCTGAAAACAAGACCTGTTTGCCTAAACTCTTACCAATGACCTACATCATATTTTTGTTGTCTGGAAAATAACTAACATACTACTTTTCCCAAGTGCTTTAGTATTGTCTCTTCTCAGAATTTTTCATCTCAAATGTTGTTTTAAGTCTAAATGGCCAACAGGTTGATAAAGCCAGGCTGCAGCAAGGACTGAACCTGTGGGAACCTGTGGTGGCAGATTAAGATACTGAAGCTTGAGTTCAAAGTGCATTTTAGATGCTGGGCTTTGTATAATATTGAATTAGCCAGCTCAGAGCACCACATCATTGTCCTGACTAGTGCAGGTAAGCTGCCACTAGGCCACTTTTAATGTGGAGTTTGGCAAATGCTTCCATGAGACACTTTCTGGTATTGCTGAGACTAACATGTGTGTGCCAGGGATCAACAACCTGACAGTCCTGTCTGCTGTAAGACAGATTTATTCTAAGGCCAAGGGAAGTTGTGAAGCAATGTGTCAATTTTGTTTCCTACCAGGCCCTGTAGGTGTGCTGCAGGGAATAAGCTGCTTTTGTTTAGGAAGGTTGGAGGTGGCATATATGGTCCTTATGAGAGGAGAACTGAGGAGGATGGCTATCTATGGCAATTCATAAAGCCGAAGTTTTCTGATCTAGTTGGCAGCATCTTATATGAAACCTTTTCTGTGAAATCTGTCATTCTAGGACTTGAAAAGCAGAAGGAAGCGTCAATATATTAATAGCATATCTCCTCAAATTATTCTACATCAGGGCACACCAGAATCCTGGATCTTATTTGAACAAAATCCTTGACTGCAGGGACCCATGGATGTTGAATACAGTGTCCTTATGGAATGGGCAGCAAGTGCAGCTGTGCTATGGCCTAACAGCTAGGTAGGGGCACGGTCTGTTCTATGACTAGTGAGGAAGAGGAGGGGAGGGTTTATAGCTGGCAAGATGTGGCCTCATTTCATTGCATGTAACCTGGCTCAGACCAGCCACTCCAGCTTACCGACAAAATGAGAAAATGGTGCATGAGTGGATATCCAGTAGTACTGTGATCAATTCTTCTTGCAACTAAATTGCCAAAAATCCTTGACAACAATGGGACTGTGAGGAAAAAGGAGTTTACTACTTGCACTTCAATACATTTTTCCTTCTTGCTCAGGAAATCACAGTCAGGAGAAATGGAAAAAGTCTGCATGACTTTTCACAATAGTCTAAGTTCACAGAAGACAAGCTTTAATGTGCATCTGTAATATATTGTAAGGTATGGGATGGCATTTCCACTATTTGGGAGTGATATCCCTGATTAGCCCAACTTAAATCTGCCTTCACATTGAACTAGAAAACCTAACACATGCTTAACAAAGATGAAAATATTTGAAGGTAATTAATTGCTAAATCCAACACACACTGTGGTTCCCACAGCTGCCCTCACTTCAGTCTAAATCACACAGATCAGTGTTTGTATTCTTTGTCAAAATCACTGAATGCATCATTCCAACTTTTGACTGAACACAATGTCTTGTTACTCACACATTATCTTCAGGAAACAGTTGACATCTCTAAATTCTTCTGCAAGGTGCCAGATTAGCTGGTCTGAGGACTCAAATCTGCAACTCACCCACAGAAAAGACACAGTCTTCATCTTGGCAGTCAATACTTCCCATATTGCCTTCAGATGTATGCCATTCCTGGAAGGAGCAATTCCATAAACAGCTCTTGCACATGTTTAAATATCTAGCACATGTTTAAATGCATCCCTTTTGAGGAAAGCACATGCTTAAAATTAAGCATGCGGCCTAAGTACTCTGATCAATAATGATGTTTTCCTAAACCAGGGACAGTAGGAAGGAGAGTCTGAGATATCCATGTCCAAATGTCAGCTGAGATGCTTTCAGTGATGTGGGTACCACTTGGCGCTATACCAAAGCTAACAAGCTGTCTTCTGTAAACCATTAAACAACTGTCCATTAGTGCTGTGTGCTGGTTGTTTCAAATATGCCTTATATTTACTTTCCTAACTGAATTTTTCTTTTGGACTAGCTTCTTTTTTCTTGATTTTTCTTTATAGTACAGGGTTGGTCAAAAGCGGGTGGAATGAAAGAAAGTCCTAGCTCTTTGCGAGAGCCTCAATAAGGTTATAGAAGTTGCAGAGGAAGTTTTAGTTTGCTTTTTGTTAATGTTGTTTTCCTAAATGTTTCTGAGACTCAGGAAAACGAACCTCAATCCTTTAATGAGCGTGGGCTTCCTGAGGTTTCCCCCTTCCCCGCATCTGAAATACCTTTGCCTACCTCTAGCCAAAAGGGGAACTGTTTTGATTTTGTGGTTTGAGCATCATTTCAGGATTTTATTCATTGACTGATGTTTATAGTGTCCCACCAAAGGTCAAAGGGATCTTTTCTTTCTGTCTGCCTCTTCTGTTTTTGTTTTTAGGAACACAAGGTAGGAAATTATCTTAGCAGAAAAATGACTTCTTGAATTAATCAAACTATTATGATTAACCCTGCTTGTTTGTTCCTTAAAAAAATGAAGCTAAAAGATCATTTTCTGCCAAATAAAACACTCTCAGCTATTTCAATTACTGTTTTAATTGGCTGGGCCTGCCTGTCAGATTATCCTCTAATCTGTACAAGAATGTTGTTTGGAAAAGATGAGGCATGCCTGGCTTGGAGGCCACATGCATTACTCCAGCCCATCCTGGTCCAAATATTATTCTGTTAGCACAGTGGAGCTACATGACACTGAAGGTGGTAGGTCCTGGGTCTGCTTCCTTCTAGAGATCCCATGCAAGACACATTGCTCACACCATTGTGTGGAAATGTCTGAAAAAACTGATGTAGAAGAAAAAAGTGAAAGTGAAAGCTCTAAAGCTTCACAAACAGGCACATTTGGATGTGATTATGTATCATCAGAGCTGCTATTAGACTGAGCTTAATAACTGTTACAAGAAAAATTGTGGAAAAGCAGTATTGGGACCTGTGAACCCTCACAGAGAACCCTCTCCATACTTTTGACTGAGGATCTACCATTTCAGTGACTCTGTGTCTTCTATAGACAACAATAATCTATAAGAACAAGTTGTAACTATGATGTGCTGTCCTAAGATCTAACATTCATATCTGCATTAGATTGCTCTGCTTTTCAGTCTAGGAGGGCTGGCTTCCTTACCATATGCCCAGTGTAACCATTTAAGCCTCAGAAAACAACTGAGATTAAGGAAAACCAAACCCTCAAACTGTATCATTGCATTTTAGGCAAAAAATAGTTTCAAAGTAAGGCACAAAAACAGGGATCTCAAAATATATGGGTTTAATTGCAGCAAAGTTCACTTCTGGCACAGTCTTCCTGCATTGCCTTGGACGATCATCTGTATTTAGCTCTGTTCTTCTATTTCCCACTCTGTCCCGCTGTCAGAGTGGGAACTGTGCCCAGATTTTATGCACCTTATCTCTGTGCTCCTGAAGACAGAGATTCTTACTATTCATATAATGCTCAGCATAGTGTAGGCCTGATTTCAGTGGAAATGTTAAGATAGCACTGAAATACCAACTCTGTATTTTTAAACTGATTTGTAGTTAAGATCCATGTGCATGGGCAAATGCTAGTCTCGAATAAAGTGAGAGAAATGGCATGGGAAAATATAATATTTTTGCAGGATTTTTATTACGTTGACTCAAGGCCTAGTGATGTATGTACATAACCATCGTTGCCACCCTGATTTGCCAAGTTCAGTGTGATTTTAACTTTTCCTTTGTCTACTTGCTGCTTTCTTAGATGATTACAGCTGTGTAATTCATTCTACAACAGCGCTGCCCTCCTCAGGGCTACCTACTCACATGAACTGTTAATTGCTCCTTGGGCAAAGCCAAAGTGGAAAAGGCAGGAAGGAGATCACATACAAGACCTTGAAAGGTTTGAGGAAAGACTTGCTTTTTTAAAAATGTTTTGATACAGCGATGGAAAGAGACATATCATAGAGAAACTAGTCTGAGGTTTAGTTCTGCACAGAACTAATGTGTATTTTGCAAGAAGTGTAATTGCTTTCAACCCTTACTGCATCTTTCTTTTCCATTTTATGTGTGAACAGGTACACATCATTTTTACAAATACTTCATCATGTGCAAGTTCAGAATCAAGCTATGGTGACAATGATGATGTTTTATTATAGGAATGCAATATATTTAACCTTTTCAATAAGAGTACTTACCAGGAGGAATGTAAGAACCACTGAAAGAGATAAATTGGCCCTTCATGAAAATACATAAACTGTGTTTAACCAAGAGCAGATGGGCTTGTGCCTGTTCCTCTTCATAACTATACAAACCCACATAAACTTTTCAAGGAGTGTAGTGTTGTTCTTTGTCATGTCAGTTACAAGATTAGCATGACAATCCTACATAGCATATTAATGTTCATGAGAAATTGCATCCAATACTAATCAGAAGGTCATTAAAAACTGGATTTTGGAAGCAAAGAAAGATCACCATGTACTTGTCCTGCTTCTTGCATCTTTCCCATAAACTACCTCTACAAGAGAGGGTATCTGGTCTTAGCAGGTCTTTGTTCTGAGACGTGTATCTGCTTTAGAGTTTGGCTGAACCAGGACTGTACTTCTGAAGTCAATATGACAGTCTTACTTGCTTCCTGTGCTTTGCTGTGCATCATGGAACTGGTTGATTACTCCTGTAGCTGGACAATGGGAGCACAGCTGACACTTTCCAGCTCAAGACCTTTAGTTCCTGGTTCCAAGTAAAGATTAGTCTGAAGCCTGAAAAACCTTGAAATGTTGAAAAGTGTATAATTTTGGATGTCAGGTCCTCAGCACCAATTAGTTAGCTCTACAAATTCTCTTCTGTTGCTCTGCAATACATGATAATGCAGATACATACATGGATTTCAACCCTCATACAGTCGAGTCATCTGCATGCGGTAATATGAAACAGAGCAATGGCAAAATTGCAACTTATAGGGTATCAAGTGGAGTGAACGAAGGATCTAGCATTCTTTTTTCTTCTGTTGCTTTCTGGGACAGTGAAATTCAAGAATCAGTGAGCAGCTCATAATGCACTGGCAACACAGAAAGCAAATACAGTTGCTATTTTTGCAATAAGAAAGTAGTGCCAGCTCACAGATCTGGGAAATGATGGTGCTAAAGCAGAACTGGTAACATGCCAATAAATTGAGCCATCAAAAAGGCAAAGCTTGTTCAACTTTGACCTTAATAAGCTACATATTTAATTGGTAAATTATGAAAATATGCTTGCAACCCTGATAAACTATGGAAAGGCAGCTTTGTTTTTCTATAATTTACACAACCTGGACAAACTAAACCTGAAATCTCTTTGAGGAGACCTGCTTTTAAGAACAAGTTTTCACCTGGCTGGTTAAACTTTTATGACAGGTCTTGTGTTTTAAGACTTTCCTTTTTTTCTTCAATATTTATGTAATGCAGAAAAAACAGGAGAACCTTTCAGAGGGAAACAAACTTCATGCTCTACAGCCTTGTTTTTCAAAAGTCTTTTGGTTAAACTGCATAGCACTTTTTAATATCTGTGCAATAGGCACAAGTCTAATGAGGATAAGCATGAAGGCAGAGCAACAGCTCAAAGACAAATGCAGCTTATGGCACTTAATGATTTTTCAGGATTGAAGTATTGCTCAAAATTAAAACCGGTTTAGCATTTTTAAATAGTAAATAAAATCCCTTCATCTAGTTCTTAAGACGCAAAGTAGAAGGTAGATAGCAGTTCATGCTGCCTCAACAGTGATGCTGATATTTATACAACTCTATTCATGTGATTTATGTTGATATTTGACATCAACAGCAGGTAGTGGAGCAAATATACATGGAACAATCATGATCTATAACTTTATTTGGTGATTGTCTTGAGTAATTTGTTGAAGACCATATTTTATCTGCCTGGGGTTATCATACAACTGTGTAACTATAGGTAATGCAGTTGGATAAGAAGGACATTCACACCAAATCACTAGAAGTATCTGAATCCATACTGGATATCGGGGACTTGCCAGAGCTTTTTTTTTTCTCTGAGGAAAAGATTCTGGCAGAAGATTGTTATGCTTATGCCTTATTTTTTGGAGTAGGATAGGGTGAATATTTTATTTCATAATCTTTTAGTCTGGTTTCTTGCTTAAGGCACTAAGGATTTGGAGATTGTGTTGTGTGTATCTCTGTCTGTCAGAAATTTCAGTCCAACTACATTTGAACCCATCAGCCAATTTCAACCAGGCTCAGTACTAATATACTAATGGTAACATACAAATGGTGAACAGAGGGGAAGAAGAGGTAACAAAAGCCTTGGAAAGAGAATGAGCATTCACAGCTGACAACTGCATATGATGGACAGCATTCCATTGAGGTACACAAATACCATATGACTGCAGCAAACCATTTAATTTAGGAAGTAGTTGAATTTAGGACCTAGACTATCAAGTGGTGTGATGAAGATTAACCCAGTTCAGAGCAAATTTAGACTATTTTCAAATAACTTATCTGAGAAAATGCAGATTCAACCATAACTATTCTTCAGAGAGAGGGGGAATTTAATGTCCTTCTTGATAGGAATATTAAGAATTGAGGGTTAACAGTTATTCATTTCAGAGGAATATTTAATAACTTAATCCACACACCTTTAAAAGATATTTTTAGATTATTAGATGAAAGGTACTAAAGTAATGAAAAACTCTATTAGTTATATGTGTAACTATTTTAAAACAATAATTGTCTCTTCAGAAAGATAAATAAGAACATTATTAACTCTAAGCATACTTTAATATTTCATTTGGATGAAGTATGTACCTCCTTAAAGTTGATCATCCTGGGCTATACTTAAACAGCCTGAATTTTCCTTAAGTCTCCATGTCTAGGGGAACTAAGCATGCTTTCAAGAACCATTCAAAGAGCTTAAACTACATGTCAAGTAAAGCAGTAATTAGAATTAGCTAATAGGAAAAAACAGGCACAGATACTTAACTAAAATACAACAAGTATTCATAAGCTGTTTCAAAGAGAAACTGGCTATGTCACCTAAGTGCTTTCCTGAATCTAGGCCTATGATCATAATTAGATATGAAATTGCTGATGAATAAGCACCATATTGCATCAAACACACTCTCCCCAAGTATTATTTTAATTAGAAAATTGTCCTTTCTGACCTAACTGGGCCCACTCTGGCTGCATTTTTAAAGCAGCATATGAGAAAAGAAAAAAGCATTTAGGGAATGGCCAGTTTATTAGCAGATTGTTTATTGTCCATACTACATTTACTTTTGGAGGAATATATTTATGTTTCTTTCTATTTTTTTTCTTATTTTTTTTACCTAGAGTTGAATATTTAATATTTATAAAGCCACACATTTTAGCATGTAAAGCAGTCAGGAACATTCCATAGGCATCTGCTGGGACATGGGCTACTGCTCTGCCAACTTTCTGTGGGCAATATTTTTTTTACTGCAATGAAGAGAATTCCTTTGAAAAGAAAAGGCAAATATATGTGTGTAGTTTACATACTTTTGTGGTTCACATATTTTGTGGCTAAAAATATCCAGAGTCCATATCCCACCTTCAGATTGAGACTTGGAAGCAGATCCAGAGCTGCAGAGTACAGCTCTTGTGTGCGGCTGATCTTTTCTTGTGTGTGAAAATAATTTATATATAAAAAAAAAAAAAGCAACCCAAAACCAGAAACCTTAAACCTTGGAATCTGACTTGGCATGACTATTCCTTTCATAATTTCATTTCAGAAGATAATTGGTCCAAGTGTCTCTACATAAGGCTAAACATGAAAAGTTTGGACAGCAGCTGGGAAACTAAAATTTGAAGACTTCCTAGAATATGATATGTGGACTGACCAAACTGAAGGAAAATATATCACCTGGCTTTAAAGACTGAAACATCACAGCAACAGGCTCTCCTAGATCTCTGGCAGGTTCACCTGCTTGTTCATACTGTCACAATTACTTTCTCAATATAAAGCAAAGAAAACTACTTTTACTACTGAACTTCAGTAGGATGTTCATTACGCTCCTGCAATACTTCTACAAATGGAGATGAGTTACATGTAGGGCAAGGCCCAGTTCTTTTTCTGCCTCTAGACAAGATGGGGAGAATGGGAACTAGTGTTGCAAATTAAGAAGTTAAAGAAAGACTGTCATTTTCATCTGACAATGTTATATTACTCCTTGCCAGATATAGGTTTATAGTTTTGAAGACATTCTCACCATTTAAGGTGGGAATGTTTATTCTAACCAGTTTTCTTTAAAAACAATTAAATGATCTCTAAAATGATACTCCAAAGAAAACTAAGGAATGTAGTATCCTAAAAAACCCTGGGCTCATTGTGCATACTCTCAAGGGTCAACCCTAGCATCTAGCCTCATTCACCCAAAAATGTTTCTGATTGCATGTGTTAGCCACCTGTGCAGTTCATGCATACATGTTTTGCAGCCTAGGATATCCCACATGGAAACATGGGAGCACTTTCTGTACCTACACTGAAGTAGTCATTTTTAGGATTTTCTTGACTCTATGTTTGCCCTTCTCAGTACACAGACAGGGAAACAAATGAGCTTTCATTAATATGGTTGCATGTGCTTATTCAAACACATAGCAAAACATTGCATAACTTCAAAACTACAAAAACTTTGTATATCTTCCTCACAGCAACTGTCAGCTAACAAAAGTGTTGCATCTGAGAAAAGGGTTAAAAAAATCCAGCTTTTTTAAACTATAAATGCAATTTAAGTTGTTCTTGATTTAATTTTTGTACTGTTCACTCTCAAGAAGTACTTGTTTGACCTGAGGTTAAGTTTCCAGGGTGCAACTCACATCTGTTGATTTCATCATGTGAAATAACTTTCCTTTTGTTTGACAGATAAGTAACATCAGGATATTGCTGTTTAACTGGTCACAGTTACTACCAACAAATCCCAAACAAGCTGAAAAAAAAAAAAAAAGGAAGTAAGATGTTTCTTATTCTCTTTGGAATATCCTATACCTTATTCATTTGCCATCATTCATCTCTAGTTGGGAAAAATGTGTACATATTTCTCCTGAAAAATGGTCTCTAATGGCTTAGGAAGTGGATAAGGATTATGTGTTTCATGTCCACAGGCTACAGGGAGGTCCCAAATTCATTCCTGAGATGCAGAAATTTATGTAACCACCAAGATGCTGAAAGTACAGTAATGTTGTTTCCAGCCTTAATCAGGAGGAACTGAGTTAAGATGGAAGAGTAGTTCTGGTGAAAAAAAATTATTAGAGAAAGGCTCTGCTGTTTGAATAAAGGCATGAGGTATTCTAAGTTATATGCCTGCCATTAAACAATGCAGACCATATAAACACCCATTCAGTGCTGAGGTTAAAAAACCCCACAATACCACAGAAGCATAAGAAGAGAAATCACATGGTCCAGGCCATGCCTCAAGGAAGGATCAGGTATGTCTAGGTCCCACATGGCAAATGTTTGAGTGTCATGTTCTCTAAGACCTCCACCAATAGAGATTCCTAAAACTTCCCAGATAATATGTCTCAGTCCCTCGTTACCCTTACTGTAAGAATATTCAGTGTATCTCCAATATAGACTCTCTTGTTGCTTTTGATGTCACAGATTTTATTTCAGCCTAGCAATGGCATGGAGAACTGAATATTCCCTTCTTCTCTTCAGTAACTTGTGGTTTGTTTGAATATTTCATCATGTTTCCTCTCAATCTTCTATTCTGCAAGCTAAATGACTATGAATTTCCACTATTTTCACCTTTGGCATTTTTAAAAGACCCTGAATCACTCTCACTGTGGTCTTTCCTCAGCTGGTCCAGGTGTTAAAGAGTACTTCAGACCACCAGAGCAAGGTAGCACCATAAATTTATTGATTATATGCCACCAGCTAAACACCCTACCTCTAATCTCACCAGCTTCCTTGCCTTCAATGATTCAGAAAGGTATTATTGATATCTTCCAACCTCCATTGGTTAGACTAGGTCAGATTTCTTCATGGGAATCTAAGGAGTGTCAGGGTGAGCCTCTCTCATGTGAATTTACAAGGAGAATAGTCTTTCTTTAGGAACATACGCATGTTTCAGAAGCACCTTCAGCATGAAGGAGGTCCTTTTCTGCTTCCCAGCTAGATTTTCACACTTCTCTGCCCAAAGAACTAAGTCAGCTTGTCATGAAAACAGGAACTAAAGAGGAGAAAGCACAAGGATACATTTGTGATCACAGATTTGATTCTGGTTGACATTTGTTAGCAATAGGATTCCTTTCTCTCATGATTATATGTAGTGGACCATGGAAAACTTGAAGGAAGGTACTTAGGTAGATTCTGAGAGCCCTTGACTGTGAACTCCAATGCCAATCTCATTCTGGGCATCAGATTCTTCATACGTATGCTGTCCCTTGCCTTTCCTAAGATTTGTTTTATCTTCAAGAGTTTCGGTCTTTCAAAAAGGGAAATCAGTTATTTAGATGGCAGCACCTTTTGGAAGAGTTAGACCCAGAGCTAACACATTATAGGGGAAGGCAAAGACCCAGCCACTATCTGGATCCATGACAGGATTTTTGGAAATGCTTCAGAAATGCATCATTTTCTTCTGAAGATATATGCAAATGCTGAAGAAAATGTTCAAACAATAATATTAGATTTTTCTTTTGGGTTCCAGTACAACAGTTCCAGACATTTTAACACTTGTACATACTCATTTGCAGAAATCAGCAGTGTTGCAGTCACAGTAACCCTCAGTTCTAATGCTGCCTTCTGTATGACAGAACATTAGGCCCAGAACTGTCTTATGTCTTCTACTTCTCCATTTTCAGTATGTTCATAATACTACCTGTACAAGAGATACTGACCTGTGAGACTGAACTCACTGTTCTATTACACTGAAATTATTAATACTATTGAGGAAGAGATGTTCCAACATATTTTTGGGTAGTTTTAACAGGTCTTTTTATTTCTCTTTTAAATCCCCACTGTGAATTACTTGATAAAATTTCTTGGGCAAAGCCACAGAAAAATTTTTACAACTGTGCCAGTCAAATCTGCTGTGAGTATCACTTGATGCCTTTTAGAAGTTATAAAGGAGCCTGATAGACAGTTAAGAAGATCTTAAACAGAACTATAATTAGTACCCAGGATTGACACTAGACTAACAGGAGATGGGAAAGAGACTTTCAGAGGCAGTGAGAAGCAAAATTAATATGAAAGGACATTTGTACCCTACACATGTTGGAAGTGGAGGTAATTGAAATACAGCCACTGCAGTTTCAGAGCTCAGCTCTGCAGCTGTGGCCCAGCACCAGTCTAATATTGTACTGACAAAATTAGGTGCCTTTAGACTGAGACTGATGCATGTCTAGCCATAACAAATCCTCAGTGGGGTGTGCCAAACCAGCATAGACATACCCAGTGTCCTAAATGCAGTGAGCCCTGTTTTCAGCATTGATTCATCTGGGTCCATTCTGTTTCAGTTTCAACTCTCCTTCTCTAACACATGAATATCTGGTTTATACTGAAGCCATTTAGTTTGCTGATTCCAAGACTTATTGCCAAAAAAAGAAATTGCTGTAAAATAAGGAAGTCTTCAAGCAGCATTTTTCTAAGGGTTGATTGCTGGAATTTTTAGTACGTGTTTGCACGTATGTGTTTGACATGCTAAAGGCCTGAGCATGCTGCTCCTCCAAGCACCTCGATGTACACCAAGACTAGCAGACCAGCATTTGCACTTAAACAGTGAAATGCTGTTCAGTGAAGTATTGCCTTGCAGTAAATCCCAGGTACTGCCATTCGTGCACACCTATAAACTTTGCTGCCAGAGGTGGCCATCAGTTCAGTCACATTATGTCAGCATTTAGGGGTAGTTTCAGAACAACAGGTGGTTGCTGCAAAAGATCAGGAGCTCCATAATTTAAGCTGTGAGGCTTTCAGTTTATCCACAGAATGCACAATTCAAGAATAGAAAAGGTGCTTCAAAGCCTTGGCAAATCTTCTAAAACTCTGCCTCTGTTCTCCATTGCCTGGAATAATCAGAATTGATGAGGATAATACATAAATCCAGTAAGATATGTATGTAAATCAGTTCAGTCACACAAAGGACATTAAATAAAATATATCTAACAAAGGATCTTCACAGTTTATAACTTGCAATGCTCTAAAGTTATAACAGTGAAGTTTCTTGTTTTCTCTTGGATGTCCTGTAGATTATTACCCAATGAGAACTGCACCCCATTCAGGAATGCTTGCCTGGAAATCTCAGACAATAAAATGTCATATTTCTTGCCTGAGCTATAACAGAAATGAACGCTTCAACAGAGCGTCAAGGGAATGACATGCCATTACTGCAAAAATTTTCTCCTATGGCTACTCTTTATTCTCCCAGTGGGATTCTTCCCAGGATAATGATGGAAAGCTGTTTGCACATGAACTGCTTCCCTTTTAGATCTAGCAGGCTGACAGGAATCATTCCTGCTCTAAAGACCCCGAAGTCAAGTGTGCTGAACTCTTTTGGAGTGGGGCTCCAGTGCTCACAGCTTTTCTATTGAAAACCAGTTCTTTATAGGGTGAAAGAATGGAATTTTCATAAAATCTCTTCATCTTAGATACATCAAAACTGAACTAGAAAACAATTCACAGACATGGGAAAGAAAATGTAAGCACAAGGTATTCTGTTTTTAAAGGATTGTGAATGAGCAGCTTAATATTTCTGTAATAATGGACAGAAGATGAACGCTTACACTATGTAGATCAGAAATGGATGTGCCACTTCCAAAAAGCAGTATGTAGACAGCCTAGCAACAGTCACATGCATTGCATGTAGCACCTGTAATGCAAATTTGGCCTATCCAAGTTTGAAATGCAGGCTTGGAAAAACAATGATTTGTTGTAATGAATTCATTGACAATCAAAGTAAGGGAGATATTCTTTTGTCACAAGGTATGATGAAGAGGGAGGTGTTTCACTGAGTCAGTGGCTTCCCTCATCCAGAAGCATGCAGGAGGAAAGGTTGGGAATTGCAGAGGAAGACATCACGTAGCCCTGTTTTTCTTGTGGAAAGCTTTTGGCGGTAGGAGGAAGGCTTCCTAATCCTCTTGCTGTGCACCAAAACCTTGTCAGAGTGATCTGCATGAATGACAGAAAATGCCACTCTGTCAGTAAGATGTACAGGCACTGCGGTTCAAGGGAGCCTTCCCTCTACTCCAGGTGTCTTGTACTCCACCAACAATGACTGCAGGGCCAAGGACGTATTAGACATACCAGAGGTGCTGCTGCTGTGCTTGCATTTTCCTTCCCATGAATCCTGCAAGAACATCCTGCTGTTACCTATACACATACCTCTCAAAAGCCTCAAAACCATCTACCTCACTTCTCCACCCTGCTGTCACAGCAGTTCCTGCCTCCTTCATCCTCACTAGCTGCACCACTTCACCTGCCAAACACACTCAACCCACCCTACGTCAGGCTGTTAAAACCTGTACTCCCTATGCTGACGTTGCTCTGATCTCAGCCTGAACAAGAAGTGCCAGAGCTGAGAGGTCCTTGCAAGCAGGCTCTGGCGATGGAGCACACAGGGAGCTGGCTGGCTACAGGTGATCAGCGATGGATTTCAAAGTGGAAAAATAGAGAAAGAAGCTCAATGATCTCAAATACAGTAAAACATTGATAGTTTTCTTCAGTGACAAAATCCAGATCTCCACACAGAGAACTGCGTTTTGTTATTTCTAATCTTTTATATCTCATTATATCATTATTATCTAATGAATCTCTGATTATTTTAAATGAGAATAAGAATGCATCAGCCCTCTTCTTTAAACTAAACCATAAAGAAAAGTGAAAAACACAGAAATTGCCAATATACTGTATTATCTAAGGACACCCTGGGCTCTAATCCCCACTAAAACCAACTTTGAGAATAGCCGCGCACACGGTGACTTCAGTCTTGAGCAAATAGGAGGGCTCCGGGAGGGGAGAGCAGCAAGGAGGGGGCTGCGCTGTGCTGTCGATGAGCAGCCTTCTGCACAATGGACAATTGTCTTCCAGGTGTATTCATTTGTCTCCACCAAACAACATTCCCCAGAGCACAAAAGCCTTCAGTGTGCAGACAGCTAAGCATAACAAATGACATACCAGACTTTCCCGAGGTCTTTGATGGTTATAAGAGGTCTCTGTTTCACCATTATTGACTTTTCTGTCTTTGTGTTACTCCTTTAAAATGGACTTAGTGTGCTGCATCATTTCAAGTTCTGGTGCATGGTTTGCGCTGGAAGGTAGGGAAACCAGAGAAGGAAGAGGGACTGTGAAATAATTCTTGGGCTGGCACTTTCTAAAACGGTCTGTTAGTTTGTTGTCTTTCTGGCTGCTGGTTTTGTTGTCTCCACTCTTTTTTTACAAGGTGAAGGTTTTACAGAGTGAGTGATCTTCATGCAGCTCCAAATAACCACTTATTTTGGTAAAATTTATAACACCAGATTCTACTTTTAGCCAGGAAATGCAAACAAAGCTTGGAGACAGCTTGTTCCCTGACCCTAAATTCATTCCATGTTGCTATAGCATCACCCCCTGAGAAAATGGGACCAGCTCTTTTCCTCTCCTTAGACCTGCTCAATAGGCTTTTGTCAGCTGTTGAATTATAGCATTAAAATTCAAATACTAGGGATTTAATGGAGGATTATTATGACACCCTGGTGCATTCTTTGTGTTGCTCTTGGCAACAAACCCAAGGAATGAGTGAAAGAAATAAAAACGAAGAGCTGTCTTGTTAAAATCATGCTGGTGCTACGACATATTTAGGAGAGAGAAAAATGGTTCCCTAACTTTGACTATTATTGTTGTACCAAATGGACTGAAAGCTCTTTCAGACGGCAAGTATGACTTGCAGCTGAACTCTATTCCAAAGCCGTTATCATTTTCTGAAAACAGGTTTCTTTCTACCTTGTGCACAAAATAAATGGGTTCAACAGTTAGGAGAAGGGCATTGCATCTGTTTAACACTTTCCCCTGCTCTTCAGAAAGTGACAACACCTTTTTAACATGCTGGCATGTCCAAAATGTCAGAGAGATTATTTTAAAACAGAAAGTGCAACCCGTCTCTCTCAGAATTTATGCATGGTATTTTGTGCATACATATTGAACATGCAGGACTGCTACACAGATGCTTAAATTGTTCATGTTTTTCACTAATGTCTTTATATTTGAGGAATGTTTTGCAAAAAACCTCACTTTTCTCATATAACAGTATAGATTTGGTGTTAGTCTTTAAATAGGAATTTCATTCTGGACCATATAGCCAAACTGTGCAGTGAAGCATCAAAGAATTCATACATGGAGCACACTCTTTGTTGATCACCAGTTTTCCCTGTAGAAATTGGGCCTAAATTAATCTCTAGTATAACTGCTCTGAACTCTCCAGAATTGTGTGTTCACTCTTCTTCTTTGTGCTAATTGCATTAAATATATAAAAAACCCCACAGAAGTATCTGGAAATATGAACTTTATATAATTTTGAATAATCTAATAAAATAGCAGTTTGAAACTTTAGAGGGCAACTTAACATGTCCTCAGTGAGTGAATATTCGCACGATATATTTTAAATGGTGAAATTAAGATCATGAGCTGAAGCAGAAATATGTAGCTACGTCCTGTTGGGATGCATGACATAACGGTTATCCTGAATTCCTTTTCTTGGCTAATGAGAAGTAGACCAGGGCAGGCGTATTAAACATGACTCTGCACACCTTTGGTTGTGTTGTCTGGGACTCCACTAACAGAGAACATTTGACTGGTGAGCACAGTTGGGACAGAAGCAAGTTGGATAGGGTTTATAGACAAAATGAAGTGATAGTCAACTACCGACAATGCTACTGACAACAACAACAACAAAATAACCCAATCACAGACACATTCACCTTGGCATTTAAGTACAAAAAAACTTTGAATGGGGAAAAATGGAGGAAGAGATGCTTTGGTATTTTGTTCTCATTAGTAAAAACCTGAAAGCATTATATTAAATTCTCTCTGTAGACTACAGTCTCTCACAAAAAGGAAAGAAAAAAAATTGTATAGATACCTGGATTTTCAGTACTGTACAGAAACAAAAGAGTTTTTCTTACATCCCAAAGAAATCAAAGACTGTGGTGATATGTTCCTAGGGTTGTATGGGGACTTGCCTCTCACATAAAACTGTCTATTTCAGGAGAGCTTCACACACAGGCTTTGTCCAGTCTAGGCTGAAGATCAGAGCAATGGACATTTTGAGGTGATTCATTAATGTGCTCTGTCCTCTTGAGGGCTTTGAACAGGGAACTGCTTAAGGCTCAGGCACTTCAGAGACCACTGCAAGTTTAAATTCACTTGAGACATGATCATTGGGTTTGCAGCCAGAATGCAGAATAGCTGTTGAGTGAAATCAGTGGCAGGAATTGTGCCAAAAAATAAGTCAGCTTGTGGGGAAAAGCTACCTTGCTTACAGGAAGGACAAAGAGAGAACGGGGACCTCCAAGGATGCTCAGGGAAGGGCAAACGCATCTGAGAGGGGGCTTCAAGGTAGTGTAGAGCAGCCTAAGGCAAAGTTTTGAACATGCTTTTCCCATGTATGGGATATATTATTTTCACAGTAAATACATGCCTTCCAAATTCCTGATTTTTACTCATATCTTCCAATGACTAACAAAAATTATGTCAAAAGTATTAATCTAAAATGTACAACAATGTCCCACGTAACACCTTGCCAAAACCACCCTGGAAAAAAACCTACAGAGTGTAATGAAAATAATGACTGCGTAGAATAAAAGTAATGACCAGCATAATGTGTGGAAGGAAATACATGACTATCAGGTGCAGGAGACCTAAAGAGAGGCTTTCTTTTTACAATTGACCTGTCCACTCTGGTGGAGATTCCATCTCTGCTAGAGAAAGGACCACAACTGAGGTGAATGTTTCTGGTTTTCATCATGCCCATTTTAGCACCCGGGATCTTTCCTTTGTATCTCTGTAGAGTACAGTAGCTCCTCTATTGTCTGCTGGTGGCTTCACACATTGGAAGCAGTGTGGTAAAGAGAATTAAAAAAATCCAAACAAACAAAGCAGCTATACCATTCTCTCATAAATACCTTTCTGTTTGTGTTTCCAGACTGACAGGAAAGATCTTTTCAGAGCTTTGCTTGGCTGGAACACCTGAGAAATTTTCGTGACACATTCCCACTAAAAGGCTTTAAGATGAGATGGTAGATAGTTGTTTCTAGAAAACCATCAGCTTTCTACACTACAAATTCTTTATTTAATCCTGATAAATCTAGTGCTAGTATATTGTTCTCTTTATTTGAACATGATTACTTACAGATATTTCTAGAACCTATATTTTAGATAAGTATATAGTTTATGGAGATGGTGAATATTTTAGAACCCCTCTGCCATCAAGGTTACTATACTAAGTCCCCATGCATGATTTTAGAAGTACTATTTGCTCTTGACTTATATTTCAGGTACACAGCATAATTACCTCACATAATTAACAAATGATGAGGTGAGACTTCCAAATTGTAGCAAATACGTTTTTCTCTGTAATTTCTTTTCAGGTTTTTATTTCTGAGATTATTCCAGCTTTACACCAATTCAAATAAAATCTGACTCAGGGCACTAGTTATATTACAATTTCCGAAGCAAGTGATATTCCTACTACAAAGTTAACATTTCCTGTCAATGGAAAGCAAATCACAGTACTGTGGGAAAAACAAAAAGTCCCACATACCTGGCTGACCTCAGAGAAAATTGCCTACTGAGGGGGAAAAAAATGTTATTTTCCCTTGCTAGGAGTCCTTTTTTTCTTTCTCGTATGTTTTTTCTGATGATGAGACGTGGCTACACGGAGTAGCACCTGTGGAAAAAACAAACAAGTCTATAAATAAAAAAGCCTTTCTTGATGACAGAACTTTGCTTTTTCTTGCTCTTTCAAGAAAGCTAGAAGTACTAGATATGAGTTTCCCTGTCTTTTCTGGACTGGCTTCAACTAAACTTGGCAGAGAAGCCAAAATGACAAAGAGAACAAGATTATTCTTTTGATAAATACTAGACTACAAAAACCTCTCAAGCTTTGCTGTCTATTGACATGAGTATTTTAAATCGCTTTTGGCTATTTTCTGTTCTTTTACTGTCAATGAAGAGGGCAGTACCCAGCCTCTTGCCTCTTGCTGTCCAGAAGCTCATCCTCCTCAAATTGCTTTCTGCACACATGCCCTGCAAAAAATGCAGTGAGATGCCTATTTTCTTCTGTGATCTCATCTTGCTGCCCACTTTGACATCCTCCTCCAAAAGCTACTTCTTTCCAGTTGTCTTGACAAATCCTGAAGGAATTCCACTTCACAGCTAGGAATCTGATGTTATTATTCTGCAATGCCAGTTGTGAGAAACACATCAGCTTTTCACAATTGAAAATGTTTACAGAGTTATTTATTACGGCACTGTCAGTTTTCTACATATTCTACAGGGATTTCAGAAATTCGTCATGAGGACAACTGCAATACAATGGTGGCCAATGGAAATATATTACTTTAAGGTTTGTCATTTAACACCTGGCATTCAGCATATGGAAGAAGTACACATTAAAAGATGGTTTTATCCCTCTTTATTACTCTGGTGGTTTTAGATTGCACTTAATATTGGAGGTTTTCTGTGGCATGTTGTAAAAATTCATAAGGATCAAATACTGTCTCAGAGCACATAATCCATACTGAGAATGCAGACGAGAGGTGGGAGAAGAAGTAGTCACAGAGTGATGATTTGAGTTATTGAAACTTTGGAAACAGAATAGTATTTTGGGAACAGAATGCACCTTTTGTTCGTCTGCTAGAACACATTGAATATTTCATGGAAAATAGCAGTTTTAAGGTTGTTCCTAATTTTCTGCTGCTTAAATGAGCCATTTTACTTCGCTGTAACATTGTATGAAATATTTGTCTCCACAGCTCCTGAAATTATCACCAAAATTCTTTTACATTTTTTCCAGCCCAAAGTTATTTTTCTAAGATGAAAACTACTCTTTCATTAAATAATGTTCTAAAAATCATCAAAAAGGTTAAAGGAAAAATGTAAATAAATTTTTAAATTTCATTGGCTTTATTAGAAAAAAAAAAAAAAGGATGTGAAAACTGATTTCTTTGGAAAACTGCTGCTTGTTGGACTGTTTTCATTCCAAACTGTGTAACCATATCCTACAATGCTCATCAGTATAACTCAGAAACATGTCAATTATTTTGATCTTTCCCAAAGACAGTAACACAACCTCTATAGTTGTTCACTTTAATGAAGTTTAGAGTTTCACATCTCTGTAGAAAATGTGCAAAAATCAAGTGGAAAAAATCACTCTTTACTGTATTCTAATGTACCATCGTTTTATTTTTGTCCCATCACTGCCTCTTTCTCTGAAAAAGCATCTCTTTCTATAAATGTTGAAGTATATGCATAAAAACCAACCTTCTTTTTCCCATGTTGCATGACCATTTTGTGATGTTCTGAGTTTTTTCAATGGCTTTAATCAGTTACGTATTTTCATACCTTTTTTTTTTTTTATAATGACATTTCCTTTATTTTTATTTATTTTTAATATTTCAGCTCTTGCTCCAAGGCCATCTCCAAATTTGGTAGCAATGTCAATGGGATGCTTCCTGGCAAATGTATTGCTTGCATTTTTGTTCTGTGATTGCATTCACTGAGCCCCTGCTGATATCCCAAGACGTTGGGGGGGGGGGGGGGGGCATTAAAAGCCTGTTTGCTGTTGCAATAATGTTTTTGTGCAATCCATTTCCTTCTGCTCAATTAAGAATGACTTTATCTGTAAAATGTTCTCTGCTATTTTTATAATTTGGGGCTGATGTAATGGTAGCAATTTAAATAGTTCTGGGCAATGTTTTTCTTTCATGTGAGCATATGGTCTAATCTACCAACAACATGCACTGGTGATTCATCAAAAGGGCTTAATTTTCATAGTCTTTTATGTTGTGCTAGGCATTCATTTAGTTTGGAATAAAATGAATTCTCTAGTCAGTTCATATCTGAGTGTGTTTTCAGAAGGACAACTCCTACTGTTACACTGCCTGTGCAACTACTCCATGTTACTTTTTCTTTGACTTGGTGACAATCACAATAATTCCATATTTCAAAGCCATTTGCTGTATAGGGTTTTCTTTCCTTCCAGTGCGGCTAATTTATTCCACCCCTTATTTGTTCTTCCTTTATAAACTCTAACAACATTCTTGTGTTGTCACAGGTCAGGCATTTATTTTCCTGCACTCCGTGTTGGCTTTGCCATTTGACCTACAACATGTCAAAGGTTTTTTCACAAACATTTCATTGATTGTTATTACTGAATGTTTTATTACACTGCTCCCTTGGCTATGAGATCATAACATTAAAAAGAAGACTTTTCCCTTTTCCTTTTCCTGCTTTTCTGTTTAATGCACTTTTATGTCTGCTAACATTTTCCCAATTTATTGGAACACTTCATATCAACCTGTAATCTCTACTGAAAAATACTGATCTGTAGTTATTGGGGGGTGTATGTATTTCCCTGCAGTTTCATGTACTGTGGACATAAAAAATGAGCTCTTTATCATGTTAATGGGTCTTTACTGAGACCAATCTATTGTTTGATCTTAGGTAAGGGATTCACGTGACAATATTGCATCAACTTGCTTTACAAAGAACTTTCTCTTCTGCATAGGTAAACATAAGTTTTTTTACATGCAGTATGTTTTAAAGTACCTCTGATGTATCTGAATATTTTTAGTACACTGTGGATTTAGCATTCAGCTTTGTCCCAGTCAGTTAATCTACTACATAAATCCAGAAAAACTGCACAGAACTCACCTGTTTGGTCACATATATCCTTCATTTCACATCGATGCCAAAGATTTCAGGTAAGTCAGCACCTATGGTACTTCTGCATCAGTTTAACATCTTTCAGTCTTACCTGCTTCAGATGCATCTCCCCTATCAGCTGCTTTTGCAACAAACTAGTGAAGTTCCTTCTGATGAAGCAAGAGCCTCAAATGGGAAGTTTCAGCACTAAAGAGTATCTCAAAGAAACCTGTGCCTAATCTTAGGGCAGTGCCTACTCATTGTGATCTAAATTGTGTTGTTCTGATTTGCAGCCAGGTGTTACTTACATTAGTTTTTAGATACTAGTACTTGTTTTCACCTCTTTTGATGTGAGTCTTTGACTAAAAAACCCCAAAACAAACAAAACCCAAAAAACAGTTGGGGTGGAGGCATCAAATATTTCTACTGTTCATAAAGCCTGCACCAATTATCAGAACATTCAAAAGGGAAAATGATGGTCAAAATCATATCCTTATTTATATCCACTTCAAACCATTTTCTGGAAGGGATGGCATGGGTACAACTGGGTTTAAAAAGTAGTTCCCAGAGAAAACAACATCAGGGAAATTGGATTTTTGCTGGAATCATAGTAAAGCTTTACTGGAATCAGATTCAGTTCTCCGAGTAACTCCAGATTTTAAACTCTGTTCTTGCCCAGCTGGTTTTCAGTCAGACTTCATTATTTTTGGTGAGCTCATTTAGATTTTTACTTTATTCTTCAGTCTGCAGACAGCTGGAACATTAAACATAGATTTCAGCTCTTGTTTTTCTTAATATTTTAGTAAATGTCTGTACACCTAGCCAGCCTGTTAATCTAGACTCGTGCAAGGGGCAGCAGAAGCACTCCTCCTCTACCTTAAATCCAACAGCATAGGAAGACAAGGACTGTCTAGGAAGCCAGAATAAGATTTCCAAAAGCAATATCCAGTGAGTCCATGATGGCAAAGTGCTGAAAAGAATCATCACAGGTAATTTTTCCTTTTTATAACAATTTTTAAACCTACTTGAAGGTCGCATTCTGCAAGTATGATCTTACTTATATTATGAGGAATTCTTGATTTGTTGTTCAAATACTGAGCAGAACAGATGCACTTTGCAGAAGGAGAGTCCCTGGAGCTACAGACATGAGAGTAGCTACCAGGGTTTTCCATTTTTTCTAAGTTGCCTGGGTTTAAGTTGTTGACATCAGTGATGTCTAGTGTCAGGGAGTTCCTCAAGTTAATCAGAAACTCTGAGAATATTTCCATTTGTTTCACATCTGTTGCCTTTCAATTTCATTGGCACACCATGTTTCTTGTATTACAAAAAAGGCTAAATATAAGCACCCACATGCTTTTTCTGTAACTTCCCATCTTTTGAAAATCACCACCACATCTGCTCAGTATTTCTGTGCTCTTCACTGTTTCATACGAAAGATGCTGCCTCTAACAACTGCTGTTGCCAGTTGTGGACTCCTTTCTGCCTTTTTGTCTTCCCCAAAACCAGTGTGGCACTTTGTGTGGGACGGTATTGACAGCTCTTAAAAGGAACCATTTGCAATTTGCAGGTCCTTCCGGTGCCCTTTCCATGTGCTCTTGGCTCTCTTTTGGGCTGTTGATACAGATGATGGGTTTCTGTGGCTGACCTCAGAGGAATTCTTCTGATCGACAGGAAGGCTGGCATGTTTGCCTAATGACTCATCCTTATACCCTCTTTTCCTGCCCTTGCCACTTATATGTGAGTGATATCAGATAACATCTATTAAAAACAAAGCCAAAAAAGAAAGGACTCTTTAAACTTATGGCTCTTCATAACAACAGCTTTCTCTCTTCTTTGGGCAGCTTGTCACTAAAAGAAACCATCAATGAAAGGATTTGATGAGGGCAACTCCATACTGGCTTTCCTTCTCCTGCTTCTATGCTGTGTCCATCTCCTAACAGCCCTTGTTGTTCTGCCATTGCACAATCAGAGATAGCTCTGACATACAGTTGCTGAACTCAGAACGTTTTAAGTCTAAACATCATGAAGTCAATTATGGAAAAAATACACGACTGCTTCACCAGGAGAAATAAAGCAGTTATTTATATTTAGATCTTGATGTTGGGTTCTAAGAATCCCAAATGTCAAAACACTAACGTCAAGGAAAATGGAAACAGCCCTATTGACAGCTCAACCAAGTGACAATATAAGGTTTCAAGCAGTTACTTGTGAGTTAATGAGTGATTAACATGTCACTTTTTAATTTATTTTCCAGACTGACTCTAAAGACTTCAGATGGATTTTCAGCTAGCCTTGGGTAATCATTGGCAAGAGCCAGTCTGCAAAATTTGTTGGGCAACAAACAGCTTTTTGGTGAGATTTCTAGTTCTTCCATCTGGTAACTTGGAAATCCCAGATCTAGGTTCTATCTTGACCTTTTCTGGCATTTTTAATGCAACTTCAAACCAAGAAATGGAACAACTAATAAAAACCAAGACAAAGGCAAGTCAGAATGCCACTGAATTTAAATTCTTGTTCTTTCTAAAATGATTTTGCTACCCCTAGAAAACTAATAATTTCAAAATTGTGGTAGGTTTTAAAGCAAGTATTATTGCTATTTCTGTGTCGGAGCAAAGAAATAGAATGCACCTGATTAAAGTAATGAAACAGAAGGAATGGCTTCAATTTTTTTTTATTAATGTGTATTAAAAAAACCCAGGAATATTCTTCATTTCCTAGACTGAAAGTCAAAAAATAGGTTGAAAACCACCACCAAAACTTGAATTTGGTTATGGGTAGTCCAATATCTGCAAACTCACAATATTTAATACTAAGTTAACAAGACTAGCTCTGTGTTGGTTTTGGCAGCTGACAGTTTGGATCGGTACACACTGTTACAGATTGAGGTAGAGTGAGTGGACCACTGACTGATTTCTCAGTTTTAGAGTGTGGTTAGGCTATGTAGAAAACAAAATTATCAAATGTAGTGTCCCTGATAAATATTGACTCTCTTGCAGGTTTGAAACCCATAATGCTAAATTAAATATCCAGTTTCTTAGTGACACTTGACCTATGAAGTCAACTCCAATAATGTTGTAATACATTGGAATAGGAACAAAACCCAAATTAAATGTTTTCTTGGGTCAAATGATTATAACAGGTTTTAACTAACTTTCTTTAGTTCTCCCCTTCCTATTTACTCTAGCATTGAAAGCTTCTTTCTTATGTTAAATATCTGGTTTTCTTTTTTCTGTAATTTCACAGAATATTAAGTGTAAACATGCACAGTAGTCAAATAATTGCAATAAGAAAGATCTGATTAATAAAACATTTTGTAAAGTCATGAAGGGGTATAATACAACACTATTACAGAAGTACCTTTGAAAGAAAAATGACTTTGTAAACAATCCTTCATAATTTCTTTTTTTTTTTTTTGTGAAGATAATGGTTATGAATTTATGCAACTCATATAAACACGAAACCTCTGTAATCTGATTTGGGATAACCCTTCAGCATAATGTCAACAGTCATGGCAACAAAGCTTATTTTGTTTTAATAATTCTCAAGGACAAGAGCTAAAACAGAGTAAAATTAGCCATCCCAACTCAGCTGAAACACTGCATGCACAACTATGATCTCTAACTTACAACCCCAGCTTAGAACTGCTAACATAGGAACACTATGGTCTTACTTCATAGATCTTCTGAAAAACTGCTGCTGAACTGAATGAGGCTATGTGAGCAAAGGGACAAAAGTCTAACTTCTTTTCGGTAGACTGATGAATTTTTGCATTTCCATGTTTTTCAAGTGTTTTCAATGCAGTTTCATAAATTGGCCAAAAAAAAAAAAAAAAAAGAAGGATTAATGAGACATATCCTTGGTCTTTATTTCTATGTCCAGGTTTGTGGCTATTTGAAGAAAAGTAGCATAAATCTTCCCTTAGCGTATGCCTTGACTATACCTGATCTTTCCAAATGGTGCAATGAAGGTAGAGATGGATAGGTTAAAACTTTGGCTTCCAGGTCACACAGTGTTACACTGTGATTGATAGTTCTGTTATCTTGAGGCACGTGTTGTGTACCTCCTTTGGGGGTGAGCTGTAGAGCACACCATCTCATAGACCTCCCCTCCATATAGTTTTGCTCAGGACCATATGCCAGTTGTAATCTGTTTGAATGAAGTCATTATTTAGTGTATCCAGTTCTGTCACCTTAATCAAACAAACCTGTTGTGTACCGGGTTTTTTTTTTTTTTTTTGCTTTATGCAAGATTGCAAAATACAGGGAAGTTCCTAATTTTGCTGTTGGCCACAGAGGTAAATAATAAAATAATAAAGTTATTTATAACAAGAGTGCATTATAAACGGAAACTCATTTAGGGCTCAAAGTAAGTTTTTCCACGTAATTAGAATTATTACAATTGAGTGGCACTATAGCAAAAATCTCTAGGTAGATGACAATTAAAACACGACAGACCTTGCTGCAAAGGAATGGTGAACAGTGCTAACAAAATAACCTGAACGGAAAATATTCTGTGGAACATGAAAGAAAAAAACAGTCTTATAAACCAAAATAATTTAATGTTTCTTTTAAATGTCATTGAGACCCAGAACTAATGTATCAGATTAAATATAAATTAATGGAATGTAAATTAAGTGTATATTAAGCAGAATGGTAGACAGATTGTGAAGATAAAAGGCTTCCAGAACAGTGACTGGAATTCATGCTTTGAGATATAAGTTGAACCTGTGTTAAGTGAAGAAAATACAAGCCTAAAAACCACCAAGTTTCTTTCAGTGTTTTGAATGGTCTGGGGCTAAATTAATGATAACAATAGTTAGAGTTTTATTGCTATCTAATTAATTTCCACTTTCAAAGTGGAAAAAAAACAAAACGTGCATGCCAAGCATTAGCCTGCTGTGAATTGAAGTCTCTGGGTTCTAAATTAGGTGCAAAACAAGGTTTTTAATGGGAATAGCAATTGACCTTTGGCAGTCACAGTGTTAAGAATTGCTGCTGTAGTATTAAGTTACATCTCTGTTCCCTGGGCACAGTCTTACAAGTTATATAACAGCAACCAGTGCAGGATTACTCAATCCCTTTACCTAACCCTAATTGCATGCTGGACTTGTGGCTCCCATAATAGTTCTCTGCTATTGCCATGCTCATAGAAGATGTCAGTGACACCACCAAACGCAGATCCTGCTGCCTTGCACAGACCAATAATGTTCTCCTTACTAGTACCACCCACCCTAAGGGACATTATTTTGTTTTTCCTTCTCTCCTTTCCTAGCTGGCAACCAATTCCTGCCCAAAATGATCTACTCTTGGAAAAAATCTGCACAAATAATAGATGCATAAACTACAGGTACAGTACATACTGTACTTCATTTCTTGGCATTTGTGTGAGACAGCCACCCAGCTGGAGAAGGAAAGAATAAGACATATTAAAACGTGTGATACAAGGCTGTATTTTTACTTGAGTTTTCTGGAAATCATCTGCACAATAGCAGCAGATCTTGATTGGTTTTTGTATCTGACATGGTCTTTAGTATGCAGAATTTGACAGTATCCAGACCAATATATTCAAACCTGCCTACCTGTATCTAGGCAAGAAAAGATCCAATTTAAATTGTGTCAGTGCTGTGATTTTTCAGAGAGCAAATAAACTGATAAATCCCTGTTAACATGTGCTTGATACCACCTCTCAAAGATAACATCTTACCCACCTTTCAAAGACACAGGGTCTCACCGTTTTCATAATCAGGGGATTAGTAGCCCTCCAAAGTCCTTGTTCTGTCTCAGAGTCCTTTTTTACCAGCTGATGGGCAAGCAAGTTAGTTTTTTCTTGAGGAAAAATAATTGTTCCTATCCAGGGAAATCTGGCTCACCACTTTTAACTCTTCCAATTCATCTTGTAAAACTTTACCCTGAGGGGAAAAAGCCATCTGCTATTAGACTACCCAGTGCAAAACCAGGTCACCGACAGCGCAAAGACAAGTATTCAAGGAGGAACAGACTCTCTGCCATCCCATGGACCTGTGTTCATGTAAAAGCAATTGCCTTTCAGTGGAAATGTGCCTGCAGGAGAAATCCAGCCCACACAGTTTCACATCTTGTCTGCAGAGTCATCTCACTGGCAAGTCAGACTGGATAAGGGATTTAGCTACCTTGTGGCATTTAGACTGTCATACGACAGATGGAGATTTCTCAGAAATCTCTCTGGCATGGTTTCAGCATGGGAAACATCTGTGTGAAACGTGGTGGATATGTTAAGAAGTTAAAAGGTCTCCTAAGCGGTGTGGTCTAACAGATTTGGTTGCTGATGAGGAAAAATGCAGAAAAGGATGAGGCATGCTGAGAACATGCTGTTACCTCTCCTGACTTGAGAAGTTAGCCTAACTCAGAAGTTCCTCCCAACTTGTGAATGGATCCCAGCAGAAGGAAAATTTTATTATGAAGATGGGCAAAGCAGGATAAAACAGTGTTTGTTCACTGTTCAAAAGATGCTTTTTCAAAAGCATTTTGCCCCAAAACACATTATTTTCCTTTCCCTCTCTTCTTAATTTTCTTCCTTCTTAATGTTACCACTAATTTTGATACTTCACTCTACATACATTTGGCCACCCTTATTGGTTTTTTCCTCCCTCTGACCATTTCCTGGAGAATGTGCTGTGCAAGTGGCAAGACCCAGAAGGATCTGCTGGATATGTATTGCACAGTATTTAACCAAGGCAATTCACTTCATTTTTTCTCTGGTGCTTCTGGCAGGAAGAAGCTTCTTGTTCCTACATACTCGATGCAGCGAAGGAGATGCCTGTACAGCACTGTGCACTTCTACACTAATCAAAGAATGACAACTAAACCATAAAATAAGTAGATTTTAGGGAGGTAAGATTGACTGTAGGGGAGCAAAGTGGTAATTGGGAAAAGTTGGGTCAAACAAATATCCTCTACTTTTTACTCCTAATATCAGCATTAGTCATTCTAATGAATGATTCCACATTTCATCATTTTTTGAAAACAGTGTCATACTGCAGAGTTACAAGATCTTCACAAGTGCAGTTGTATCAGTAACCTTACAGCTTACTCTCAGCACTTTCACCATTTTTGTGGTGCTGCACATACTGTAGTCAGCTGTGATTTGCACCAGTAAGCACATTCAAGGGACACCCTGTATTTGGAGCAAGAGTATCTATGCTGTCCCTGCTTCCACGGTCAGCTGGCTGCACAAAGTACTCAGGATTATGACTACCTCTGTGGGCAGTTGGAGCCAGAAGAGCACACTCTGTTCTTGTCAAAGTATAATAGTGGCATAGTAGTATAATTGTATAATAGTAGTATAAAAAAGTGTAATAGTAGTTTAACTGTCTAATGACTTAGTTAGACAAACATAGCCAGCTGAGAACATAATGTTGTCCCTTTCCTGTGTCGAGTAATTTTCTGCAGTAGCTGGGCAAATTATTGATCTATTTGATCTAACGCAATTGTCTGTTCACAAGTTGCCTAGGGCAGGCTTCCATTTCTTCAGCAAGCCCATTATTTAAACTACAAGATGCACTCATAGGTTACACAATCTGTTTCCTGGAAATACATTACTTTCAGCACTTACTATTCATAAATCTCCTTTTGGTTAGCTAAATCCTGTGATAATACTTCAGTTGCTGCAGAGAGTAACTTACTTTTAGAAACAAGATGAAACTGGAGTAAGTCAGACAGCTTTAATATCTTTGTAAACTGGAACACAAGCTTTTGCGGGGAAATACAGCTGTACCTTAGTTACAGGTTTTCACTCCTTATAAGAATTTGCAGAAGTATATCTTTTGTGAAGTGGGGATAATTTCCACAAGGCAAAGGTTTATATCACTTGAATAACTCCAACATAAAGCAAAGACACTAAGCTACTGAGTCATTCACTGAGAAAAATACAGTGAGTGGAAGCATGGATAGTAACCACAAATTAGAGTAATCTCTGCAGTAGAAAGACTGGGGCCATGTGCCTTGCTGAAACACAGCATGGTCTGGACCCCAGCTGGGACCTTCAGGAACTACCAAAACACATGCGAGAGACAGAGGACACAGAAACCTGGCTTGGTACTAATGGGCGATGCTGAACAAGCACCAAGCGACTGCCTGCCTGAGGGCTGCTGATGTAAGTTGGGTGTTGCAAAAACCCTCGCACCTGACACCAGAGCAACCTGTGTTTGCCCTGCCGCTGTTCACCCAGTTGTCCTTGCAATACAAAGCTCAGTATATTAATGAGAGCAAGGGCTAATGAGAAAAGCAGTGGAGTTGGAAGGGGAGAGGGGTTTTGAACTTAAGCTGTCTGCCATCAGAGGCATTATGGTCACTCACAGGTGCCAGTGGTGACAGCCCCCAGATAAGTAGAGCAAGATACTCAGATTCTTTGTTCTTGTTCAGACAAACTCCTCTTGGCTCCAAAGGAAGCTTGAGTGGAAACTGGATAAGATGCCTTGTATTTTGCTTACAGCTATTAGAACTGGAAATAGCGTATCAGTTTTTTTGGGGAAGACTATAACATGTCTATGAAAGTTTTATCAAAACTACACAGGAGCAAATGAGCTACAGAAGATACTCATCCACCATGAAAGATTAATCATAACCAAATCTTCCAGAGCATTCTCCTACTGATGATTTCATGTATCCTGTCTCTGACTGTGCTGCAAAAGGATTAGTAAACTCCTCTGAGACATTACCAATCTCCATGTCTATATGCTGCTTCTCAGCAGCATTACTTCATAGCCTAGATATCTACTGTCAACCAAAAGTACTGGCCAGTCCATGAGACAAACACAGTAGTCAGACAATGGCTGATTGCAGACATCTGCCATGCTCAGGAGCATCATTCAGTAGTGTTTGTATTAAAAAGTTTTTGTGGCTAGACAGCAGGACTGACTCGCTCAGAGCTTGGTTACGGTAACAGTCCCCCAAGGCAATGACGCGCGCTTGAGAGAGGAAACAAGTTCTCTGATTTGCAAACCATGCTCCCCCTCTTCTCTGCCAAATAACTTGAGTGTAATCGCACCTTAAAAAGGGGGCGATCTGTAAGAAAAAACAAACTTACTTACAAATAAGTGCTTATTGTAACTTATACAGAGCTTGTGTTTGTCTTTTGTCTGTCCTACTTCCACTTTAACTGTTTAGCCACTGCTCTGATCAGGGCACTGTGTATATCACCCCAGGACTGGTCTTTAAAGGCACTGGAGTTTGGGGAGACAGTGCTTTCCTTAGTCCTGCAAACAAGCAGAGTGCCGTGGTGGCACCATCCTTAAGCAGGTAGCACTGTACCCTACATGATAACGGAGTACGCCTGGCCCATGGAGGGACTAGTCTTTTGACACCTGGTATTTTCCTAACACTACCTTCTTTCCTAAATAACAGGAACATCGTATCTGGTTTCTTCAGGGCTCCAACAACTGGCTCATTGAGTGGTCTAAAATTCTGATATAACTTGAATTCATGGAAATTTCAGTATTTTCACCACCGTCACTGTCTTTTGAGGTGCTGTAAAGAAACTATGCCTGGTCCCTGTCTGTCTATGCTGGTGCAATTAAAGCTGATGAGCTGGGGCTCAACACTGTTTTGTTTACCCTGGAGTTTCTCTAGGGATTTGATATGGTAACATCAGAGAAGGCCCTTTCTGATACACAGTAAAACTGTCAGAGATAGTTAGTTTTCAAAATATGAATTTACTTTGAAAACCCAAACTAAAGCATAGGAGTAAAGAATGGGGTTCTGCAACATAATCTAAAAGCTAGGGGAACTATACTTTAGCTTAGTGACAGTCACCCTTGAACATTCATCGTCAATAACCCTCCACACTCCCAGGTTCAGAGAAGAGCTAAAGTAAGTCTGAATTACTGAAGATGGCAAAAACATAAGAAAAAGTATCTGGCATATTTAAACTTTATGGCCAAAAATCTGTTTCAGCAAGCTCAGTTTCTGCACATGTATGTATCAACAGTAATCAGAATGCTGGTAGTCTTACTTGTATTATTTGGATTTTCATGAATACTGGTTTTGCCTGTTCAGCATTCACTGTTTGGGAGGTGGGATCTGTTCTCTGACTGGGTTGCTGAAAGTTTCTAAGCAAGTTAATTATTTGTGCTTAAGCACCCTTTTTCAGTTACAGATACAAGCAAAGAACTGACATTCCTCAAACAGTGACATGAAAAAATAAAAGATTCTCTGTGTGAATATGATCAAGGAAAAGAAGTACAGACAAATTGAATGCTGGAATGTGAACAAATATTCTTCAACTCTATGTTTGCAGCAATCAAGCATCTCTCACTACAAGAAAGGCAGTCATTCCAGGATGTAGTGAAAAGCTCTCAGGTTTAATCTTTCAGTATTTCTGTGCCAAACTGGTTCACATAGTTTGGGCAACTTTTGAATAAGCATCAGTCTTTGGAATACTTATCTAAGACAAACCTCGGAAAACTTTCAACTGCCTCTATTGGAACTAATTAATCCCTTGAGTTAAAGCCAGTACAGCTGGGTTTATGCAATTTTCCAAGGAAGATAAGTATTACATATATATATAAAGGTTATCAAGTTATCAATACATTTTTAAGAAAAAAAGATAGAATGCCTTATTTAACAGAATAAGTCCCTGTTTTTGAAGCTGTGGTCATAACAAACATTATATTCTATGGGGTTAAGTATTAGACTAGCAGGTGACTGCCTGTACATGAACTTGTCCTTTCTGAAACCAGAACTGCAGGCCCCACAGAACTCTTGCCACACCTGATATGCAATTTTATAATTTAGGCAAAAATAATGGTTTTCTTCTACTTTCTTTTGGAGCCCTTTCTCAGGAGAAATCATATCTTTCTCAGTACCTAAAAAGCCAAAGGGAAGCAAACATAACAGCTTTTTGAGAATACCAATGCTCCATTTACTTTTCTTCTGCTGATGCTAATCAATAGTGAAGGATTTTACCTCAGAGCTTCTCATTCTACATTTATTTCTATGTTCAGTGCAGTTCCCTTATTTTGCTTTTTTGTCAGACCAACCTACCTCACTGCACAAGTGCTAGAGGAGTTACTTACTGAGCGCATGAATGAAATTCAGAGCTGAGCTGCAGGTGTTTGTGTGGACTGGAGTGCTCCCTCCAAAAAATAGATGTGTTTTCTTGACAGCTTCCCTATGTTTTCTTTGCTTATAAAGCCAGGGAACGGGGGAGATAAAGGGTAAGAGTCAAAAAAATGTAGAGCTGTTCAGAAGGTATCGTGTCTAATTATATACCAGATACTGGTTTTCACTCTGCAGTAGAAAGACAGGAAAATCTTCCCCATATTTCTGACAAAACTGAGTTGTTCCAGTCTTTGATTTTGTTTGAATTGAACCTCAGTTTAGTTTTTCATTCCAAATGCTTTCAAGTCAGATTGAGAATGGACTTTAACCCCAGCATATCTGGCTAATGCATTTACCACCACGTTGTATTTTATTTCATTGGCCTTGTTTCCATGAAATGTACTAGTTTCAGTGGTGTGACCAGTTCAAACACCAGCTATTCCCCCCTATTGCATTGTTTTCTTCTTAGATGCTGATTATTGTATCTACACTTGTTTGTGAAATAAAGACAGACTTCCAAAATCTTGTGGCTTGGGTATGCTACATAAATGTATACTCAGGCCATTCCTCCTGAAAAACAAATAAATAAATAAATAAATAAAATCAAATAACGTGCTGGGAAAAAACAATTTTAACAAAGATCCAACATTGTAAGTTCTTCCACTCTGTTGTAAGCACTTTCCTTGCCTGTCATTGTGAGGTACATCATCGTCTATCACATTTCATGAGATTTCATTTATGTTAGGAGAAATCACAGAATCACAGACTTGTCAGGGTTGTAATGGACCTCTGGAGACCATCTAGTCCAACCACCCCACCAAGGCAGGGCCACCTAGAGCATGCTGGTTTTATTTCATTTTGATACAGGCAGAACTGGCTTTTTTTTTTTGTTTGTTTTTTTAAATAATTTTTTCTTGTTCTGAGCAAGGGAAAGCCCTTGATTAAAAGACTTCCTCAAAGTCACCTTATTGGTCAGGACCAGAGCAGAGCTCAGTGCTGAGTCTCCGGTACGGGCACACAAACCTTGCCGGGTGATGGGCTGCCAGCTGGCAGAGGACACCTACTCACTTTGCATCCCTGCCTGGCAATATATCTCCCCTTTTTTATGGAGGTGTCAGCTACTTCCCAGTGACCTCAGGGCGAAAGACTGCAGCCGGGGTGCCGATCTGGCGGTGAGTCACTCACATTTACTCAGCTGGGGGCTCATGTCCTGTAGCATCCGTTTTCCCTTACCAGGCTCTGCTGCCTCCCACAGGCCACCTCTTGTGCAGTTCCAGACCATTTTCTCTTTCAGTTTTTTGTCAGTGGTCAAAATCAGACATAGGTTATAAACCTCAAAACAAACAAAGCCTTTGGGATGCTTCTGGAAACTGGACATCCCTTGAGATTAGAAATGCTTGGTAACTAGTTTGGTTTTTTTTATTCCTCTTTTTATCAAGTACTAACTATTGTATTCAAAACCACATCTGGGTATCAAACCAAAATGTTCATGGATGCTCATCTGGAGGACAAGGACATCTCTAACCCAGAATTATTAACACACCTCTATCTATTATGCCTTGCTTACACATGGGGTTTTTACCACAAGACTGCTGAAAGCTTCAGGCAAGTGGATAGTTTGATACATTCTGAAAAAGCACTAAAATTCCAACTGTCTTTCTCATTCCAGCACCAAACCTTTGACCCACTTCTTCTTTTATATGGTTTTCTTCTAGTGCTGCAGTAAGTATATTATGAAAAAGTGAAGGTAGGTCACAAAAGACAAATGCAATTCTGGTTTTATCAAAGATCTGTGATTGCAGGAGTAGACAAAGTAGAAATAGATTAATGAAAGTTACCCTTTCCTTGGATTCACTGCTTTGAAACCACCTGATTTATGTAATGTCCCATATGCTCTGCATCTCTGCTGTGAATTAATACAACATTCACATGACAGCAAAGCTCAAATTTAGCCGTTAAGAAGCTGCTTGCTGAGGTCTGAGATGACGTGGGGGGAGTAAAACCTCTCTAATGCTTAAATCCTCCTGCTGCTTCAGAACAGTCAGCACCTCATTAGCCTTAGCTCTTTGTTTGATAGGAAATGTCAGCTCACCACAGGAAATCTTCTACACCCAATGGCAGGAGCATCTGTCTCCATCTAGTGTTCATCCATCTGCATTTGTACTTGGTTGCCCCGCCAAGGAAATCACAAACCAAGGAAAGCAGGAGAAACATTTGCTCACTAAAACGTCATACTTCTCACCCACGAGATGTCAGAATTATGTGTTTGCTGCAGTCAGAGGTAGTAGCTGACATCTAAACCTGCTGGTGAGCTGCGGAGGCATTCAGCACCCTCACCTTCATCTGGTGCAAAAAGGGTGGGAAGTGACAAAAAAGGGTTAGAAAATCTTGTCTTCTTTACAGTATTCTTCTGCCCATGACCAAAGGTACATTCAGGCTCTCTCTGTTGATTATTGCTGAGGGAATCTCTTAGTATGAGAAGTGAAATGTTTAATTAAGGAAAAATATCATGGAAACATTTATAGGAATACTTTCCACTGTAACTCCCAAAGTACTGGACACAAGTTACTCAACTCGCCTCACAACGTGACTGTAAAGAAGAAAAATGTCACACCCTCTGTGGGTTGTGAAACCAAGATAATTTTCCTCCAAAACTCTCTGGGTGATTTGAGGGCATTTGAAGTGAATCCAGGGACAGACTTACATGAAGGTAACCCTCACTCCAGAGGCCAAGCTTTTTGTTGTGCATCTTGCCTGATCTTTTGTAAGAGAAACCGCTGTACAAAATGCAGGATAACCATCTTGCACTGGTAGAAGCAGAACTTGAAGGGGGCGGTAGGCCACACAGTCACTGTTGGGAAGAGAATGAGTCCCTTCAAAACAATTTAAGAGCCCTAGAGGGACCTTCAGGCTGCCTAGCTGGAACAGGACCTAGGCTGGAGCCACTACTGAAGAGGTACTACTGGGACTAAGCTGAGCTGTCAGCCACAGACACAGCATCCTGAGAAACCCAGAATGGACATAAATATAAATTCTTAGTTTTAAAATAAGAGGTAGAAGAAAGATCCTGCAAGCTTAAGATATAGCAGAGTATACTAAGTGCCTTCTTGGGAGCCATGGCTCAATCTTCATGAGGTCTCTGTTAGTCCTGTAAATGCTGAAATAATCACTGGCTGAAGTCAATTAATCCTCATTTCTTACCACTTCTATATTTCAGTAAGTGGAATGAATTCCAGAATCTCAGAGAATAATCTGAATGTCAATGGAATGAACCCAAATGATTTGTTGAGGCCAAGTGAGGTAAGCAAGGAAGCCATACAGCTCCAGCATGCAGTTAATACTGGTACCAGCTTCCAATGGCTTAGTGTCATCTCTAGGCAAAACAGATTTATAGCAGCTGTTAACATGTTCACACATTTCAGTTTTCCCATCTTACATCTGTCTGTCTTCCTCAAAGGTGTTAACCCACCGACATGCAAGGGATGCTAAAGCGGGGTAAAAGTGTGAGGCATCCAGGCTGCCTCTCATGGTAGGGACAGGAAAAGGAGAAAACAGAGAGGACCTGGGCAGGAAGAGGGAATTTAAGATGAACAGATTGTCTGATCTGTGGGAACCTAATGACCTTCAAGGAATTTCCAAAGTGCTGGTGTATGGGGAAAGAACTGGTGAACAGGAATCTCCTGGAAGAGGTGTGGGAGTGCAAGGAGGTCCAACTCCAGCTTAGAAGCAGCACCAATGCAAGACTCCAGGAAACAAAACTATTTCGCATTCCTTGTCTTATTTGAGGACTTGCTCTCTTTTGTTCACACTCTCTTCTCTAATGCTCGACAGCTTCTCCTTATTCTGGGGACTCATCTCAATTATAATCTCCACCACTGAGTTCTTGCTGACCTCCAGTTAATGAGAACAAGACAAAGACCACCCATGATTTGACTCATGCAAATACTGCAAGCGCTGCTGTCAGTAAGTGAAAATAGGTTAAAGCTGTCTGTAGAAAGAAGGAAGGCACTGGAACAGCAATACTCAGCATTCAGCATTTCATGAAAATCTTATTTTTACATTCCACTGCTCCCACCTCTCTACCTTGCCATTCCTCTGGGGGGAAAAAAAAAAAAAGAAAAAGTTTTAATTTTGAAACAGACTTTCCTGAAACACTTTCACCTTGATGAGAAACTCTCCTGATTGACATTACATATGTCAGGAGGTACAATTTCCCCTGGGTGTAAGATGTAAACAAGAAGGTGAACATAAGTTTTAAAATGTATGAGGGCTGAGTTTAAACTTTATGGTAAAACCAGATGACTTTTTCATTCTTCTGAATTTCACAATGATGGTTTCACATGGTACCAATCATTAATGGGCATACTGCAGAACTTTAGTTTTGGTTAAGGATCCAAAAGTTTGGATACACTTACAAGCTTTCCTGTTTCAGAAACAGACATTTTCATCAGATCTGGATTTCCTGAATGTATTCCAGGGATCTTCTGTCTCAGCCAGCTCAGACATAGCACAAAAAGAGTCACGTGAGTGTTTCAATATTCACGTGATTGATTGGTTAGCAACAGGCTGACGAATGCAACATATGATATATTTTTTTGTCATCATCATCATTATTACTGCTGGTATTAGTTTATATACATCTTCCAAACTTCAAAATGTTTGAGCTCTGGAGCATTTCTTACTTATGCTGAGCTACATTACGCCTTTCTAAGCAATACCAAGAGTTCTGTTGAGTAGGCAAATACATACTTGTGGGTATATGCATAATTTAAAGTGAATGTTGTGCTCAGGAACAGGACTGAAGTGGTAGGCATTGAGTCCTTTAGAAATTCCCAGAATAGTAAAAACACTTGCAGCGGCAATACTATCTTGTTCTACCAACATACCTCCAGTCTGTTACTGTAGAAACATCTTTAGCTATGAGAAGACATTCCAGTTTCTGTGGCAGTCTGACTCTCAGCTTCTTTGCTGAAGTTGCCAAGAAAGTTATTCTAGAGGAAAAGATGCCTGATGTGGTTTTAGATGTGAACAATAACAACAAAAATTGTAACAATGGTAGCAGTAACTTTTGAGTAGTTTGGGTACTGGGAATCTCACAATTCCTCTTCCTTCAATTTCACCTACATTTAGTGTGCTAGTTTGACATTGTGTCCATTTATGCAGCCCATCTTCAGACAGCTACAATTTTGAATAAAATGAAGTTGAATTGCTTGAGTAGCAAGGGTACCATATCATCACCATGGGTTAGCTAGGATTTTAGGACTTAAGTAGGGAAATGCCAAATTACAAGCCTCTCCCCAAATCCAAAATTTCTCTTAATCAGTAATGGTGCTACAAATCAGTAATCTGTTTAGTACTTAAGTATGTTGCATATGGCTTTTGTTTCTTTCATGGTAGCTCTTCTTGCCTGTAATGCAAGCATGGGGCTCTTAATAAGCTTATGTGTGATATATGAAGGCACACTGACTCAAGAGCAGTTCATGAAATAATGACTGGAGAGAACAATGATCTGTGGGAATTCTGCCCAGATCTATGAGAACTGCTAGGATCGCTTTTCCCAGACTAGCCCTAGGCAGCTACAGCTTGAAATGTTGAAACCAAGAGCATTTTTGAGGGAGGACATTTTAGAAGAATGTCTTGAAACTGCATTTTGTAACAGCGGAGAATAAAGTGGAGACTGTGTGTGGGTTGAGACTGTTGGAAGTAGGATGCACCTCACCTAACTTCAGTCGTCCTCAAGGAACACATTTAGTCTAAACTGGTCATTTATGTTTCCTCTGTCATCAACAGAGAGACAAGTCAATATTTAGCCTGTATGAAAGGCTTCTTGGTGACACTTATTTTAGGATATGTATCATTATTCTTGGAGATGTCTACCATTCTCCACTCAATAGCACCTAGACAACTAGGTTAGACAGAATACTTATCTTTTAAGTATCCTGACTAAAGTTAGGGAAGACAAATTCTCATTTTCCATCTCCCAGGAGAGGATACCGAGTATTCACTCCAGAACCTGTGCATAGATTGCCATTTTGTTTCTGTCTGTGATAAGTCCTTTGCTTTTGTTGATGGAAAAATAATTGCTCTTACATGCTGCGGACCTGAAGGTTATAATCTGGAAGTATAGATTTACTTCTTGCTGCTATTTCCCATGAAGGCAGGCTGAGAGAGCTGCAGTTGTTCAGCCTGGAGAAGAGAAGGGAGACCTTACATCAGCTTTCTAATTCTTAAAGAGGGGCCTACAAGAAATCTGGAGAGTGACTTTTTACAAGCGCATGCAGTGACAGGACAAGGGGCAAAAGCAAGAAAAGCTTTTTTGTGGTGATATCGTCTTCAATGGATTAGTATGTAGCTTTGAAAGAGTTGTTATTCTCTGTATCTAATTAGCTGTGTTTATTTTAGCAATGAAGGCACTAAGCAGATTGTCTGATTTATTATTTCCAATACATCATGCATAGTTGATTTCTCAGTCCCTTGGAATTAAATATAAACAAAAATAATTTTTTGAGTAAAACCAAAATGAAAAAAGATCCATGTCAAACATATGACAAGTAAAAAGGACAAATGAAGTTCATTAAGTCAAATACAATATTTCAAATGTTTCATAAAGAAAAAGCTACTCCATGTTTAAGCATTTGAGAACTTTTAAGACTTCTTTAATAATTTTACAGAAACAGTTTTAGGAAGCCTTTTTAACTTTCCTACCAGGAATAAATTGACAAAAAGACAGGTAACTGTGCAAAATTGAGCTGTGGCGACAAATCAGCATTTTTTTCAAGGAAGAAAAGTTCAATCAACTCTAGATTTTTAAAGCTGGAGAAACATATAAAATGGCCATCCCTAAAAAATGAAATTATAAATGAACTTGCAGGTGGTTTACAATGTTCACTCTCATATTCAGGTGATTGCTGTAGTTTAGTGAGGATCATTTGATCAGTGAAAAAAACGCCTGCCATAAAAGAAACACTGGATTCACCATATGATGTGGCAGGGAGTCTCTCAAGCAAGACTTGTCAACAATTCATTCAGACTACAGAAGCTGGCTGAGACAAAGAGGAGGGAAACCTACAAAGATGATCAAACCCCTCAAAGATAGGAGCAAAGCCAACAAATTTAACTTAGATTTTCCACTTCAGAATAGTGGAAGAATACACCAAAAAATGATAGGACCTATCTGGACCTGTGCCTGAGCCCTCAGGCACCTTTGTCTTCCTAGAACAAGAAGAAGATGTCACTGCTTTCATTCATTCTCTTCCTCACCATGAGGTTCAGACCATAGATGCTCTCTTCTCTGTTAACGCAAAAGTAGTGCAAAAACCTATCCCTGAAATCTGACAGCTTCCAACTACCAGTGTTAAATCTACATAAGGTGAGTGAAACGGTGGCTTGCAAAACTATCCCTGACTCCTGAGCAAGGCTCCATCTGCGAGCTGTAAAATGATAGCTCCGAGGGTGATCGAGGGACAGGTAAAAGCAAGTTTGCCTTGTAACAAATCTGAATTTACCTTATGATAATCCACTTGGAAAACAAGCAGCAGTGTGTGTTTCTAGAAAAGCACAAAGAGCATATGGGTGACTGTTTTGACAGGGCATTACCTATCCTTCTTACAAACTGGAAAAGAAGATTGCATATAATTTTCTTAATGTCATCATACTTACGCAAACTTCTGGCATCTTTTCACTCAAAATGTTTGCTTCAGCCCAAACCTCCACCAATGATTAGAAAACATTTTGCCATGCCAACAGATTGTTTGAGGGAAGTTTTTAAAATAAAATAATTGATGTAAAAAAAAATAAAAGTCCCTTTTAATCAGTTCCTCACGCCAAAGATTAGCAGTGATCTTGACGTGTGCAACATAATCAGTCATAATCAAATCCTAGCTGGAGTAGCACTTCAGATGTTGTTAATTGTATTCCTATTAGCCTAAATTTGATTTACCCATTAAGTGCTGATGGAAGAAACAGAAACTTGTTCAAGATACTTCATGTTTGACTTGAGCAGCCTAATCAAATGGTTGGAAATACATAGCAATGGAGCACACACAGTATCAGCTTGGAAATGTCCATAGCAGTTGAATTTCTTGCTGCATTGTCTGTCACTGAGAGTTTTTCTGATCCTCCTGCTTCTGAGCTTAGAGGCTTCAGAATGTAACTGAAAATAATGCCATCTCTATCAGATATTCAAACTATCCTTCCAGTTTTTAATAGTGAATTATGGAAATCCCTATATCATTCTTGGCTTTTCCACTGCCTTGAGATTTAGGTAGTCTGCTAGCATGTGCAGTTCAGCATTGTTTTAACCTACAGGATCAACATCTCTTTTTGGAGTGAACATATGTCTTTCCTGTAACCTCCATCGAACATGCAAGGCTCTCAGCCCTCTCTGAGACCTCCCACTGTGTCTACAAAATCTTTTTGCTGATGTTCTCAACTCGTGCTTACGCTCCTCATCTCAATTCACAACACTTGTTTCCCCATTTTGTCCTTTTGTTCAAGAGAAGCCCATTAAAATGGCCATAATTTTTCTGGGAAGGGCAGTTTCAATGTCTGTGCTTCTCCACAGGTAGGCTTTAGACCAGTGCACACAACTGCACCCTGCTGAAGCAGAAATAGAATATGAATGATGACAAGACAATGTGTAGCCTAAAAAACTTCACCAAGTGTGTGTGAACTTACTAGCCACTTAGGGAAACATAACAGTAGCTGGGGTTCCTTTATGGGGAAAAGTTCACTACCAAACCATTTTTATTATAGATTAAAAATGCTTATAAACTAGATGAAGATTATATGGTAACAAGGATGAAATCGCCACAATACAGGATGCTAAACTCTGTTTCTACATGCCGCTTTCCAACATTTTAGCCCAAATCCAAACAATAGGGTCACCATACGTGCCCCCTCTTTTGTCGGGTGCTGTTAAGAAATCATGGAATCATAGAATGGTTTGGAAAGGAAAGGACCTTAAATATTACCTGGTTACAACCCCCTTGCCTTGGGCAGGGACACCTTCCACTAGGCCAGGTTGCTCAAAGCCCTATCCAAAACATCCACAACTTCCTTGGGCAGCCTGTTCCAGTCCCTCACCACTCTCACAGTAAAGAATTTCTTCCTAGTATCTAATTTAAGTCTACCCTTTTTCAGTTTAAATCTATTACACCTTGTCCTATCCTTACATGCCCTTGTAAAAAGTCCCTCTCCAGATTTCTTGTAGGCCCCCTTTAGGTATTGGAAGGCTGCTCTAAGGTCTCTGTGGAGCCTTCTGTTCTCCAGGCTGAGCAGCCTGAGAAATACCACCTGCTTCATAAGATTACTGGGTAACTAATAAAAATCTTTCATTTTGATCAGCTTTACAAAAGGAAAGACCCATTGCACTGCTTTCTGTTTACTGCTATTGTGCCAGTGTACAACAACAACATCCAGGTAAGTATAGCTTAGCACAGTTCATTCTAGCTTAGCAAGCAATTGTTGTACCTTTGGTGAATTACAATAGCAGTTACCTTCTAAACCAAAATGTTCTCATGTTAAATCTTTTCCTTTTGTGCTGCAAGTCTACAAGATCTTTAAGACTGGTGACACCACAAATGAGTCTTCTGCACACATATGCCAAAATGCCCAAGCTTTTCTTGGATTATTTCCGTACGTAGGGATTTAGTTATCTTTTGTGCTGCATGAACCTAGTCACTTCTAGTAAAGAAATGGTAATGCAGAGTAGAGAAATAATAATGTTAATCTTAAATTTACATCATCTGCACTGAGCTATATGTTGTCAATGCCACAGCATATGGTGATTTTTATTCACATAGATCAAAGAACTCCATATTTACCCTGCTTGGCCCTCCACCCCCAAACACACTAAACTGTAGCAAAATGCCAACACCATTTTAAGTTTTCCAGACCCTGGAAAAGAAAGTCCCCACCTATCTGCTAATATTTCTTCTTGGAACAATCCTTTTTCCTTGCCATCGAAATATCACTTAAGTACTGCAAGAAAGAGGCTGAAATACCATTTGAACTACTGATTTGGTTGGCAAGCTACCATTAGATCTTTCGTCTTTCCTCTCCAACTCTTTACTCTGCTAACAGCCAATCTATGGGAGATTTACCAAAGCCAGAGTTAACCATAGGTCAATTATACGGTTTATGGAACAGTAGGTAATGTGATTGTATACACAAGTAAAAGTGGAAATAAAAAAACAAACACAAGAGTCCCCATCATTTTGCTGTGTATGCCTATGCATAAATTTAGGAAAAGTCAGTACATGCTGTTTGGTTCATCATGGAAAACACAAGTCATGAGATCCTGAGTCATCCACCAAGGAAATGGGATATCATAATTATCTTACTTACTTCATCCATTTCTTCTGCTACCACATACTACCCTATCTACCTCTTCTTCCAATTTCACAGCCCCAGCACAGCTGCTGTCCAAAAAGCTAAGAAAGGCTTATTGTCTGTGCTTTGTAATTCTATTTTTATCTCATTTTGTTATTATGGGACACAACATTTTGTAGACTTCATCTCTAAAGTGAACTTGGCAAAGGGGTTTCATGAGAGTATGCCAGAAGTGGCTTTTGTGCTGTATTTTACAATAATATGATATTTTCTAAGTTAGGAGAGACTGTGTTATTTCAGTCAGGAATACAAATAGAAGAGGAAAAACTAGGAGGAAAGTAAAAAGAAATCCTTTAAGAATGTTCTTTCTGCAGAGATTAATGAATCTTAGACTGAAGGAAATAGAAAGGTCAGTTGTTCCTTAGAGAAGTAGTATCAGGTATTCAAAAGGGTCTGAGGAGATTCAGTTAGGATGCTCATTCTTTTTATTCAGTTGCTGGAAAAAGACAGATGCATTTGCAGGTATTTAGAGAACCCAAACAGCTCCCTTTCCAGTACTCCCCCCCGATCCCTGTTCAGGAAGCCAGTCTGCTTCCAGACAGTGTCTACCTCTTTCAGAAGAAAATGGCAGGTAATTCTGACCACCCAGCACCCAATGGCCCAGCTATACCTGCTTCAAGCTAAAGGAGCAGGGACCGGGCTTCAATGTACTGAATCTCACTTCCGTGGTGCCCAAAAACCAACTAATAGAAATTTCAAATATACCAAAGTAGGTCAAATACTTAAGTATTTCTGAAAACCCAAGGAGAAGCTTGGTTACACAACACCTTCTGAAATCCAGCCGCTAGTGTGCCAATGCTGGTGGTAGTGGCATGCAATCTTGGGTGAGATTTTTCCAGCAGCTCTTCAGGATCAGACACTTCCTACACTTTGTCAAATCTGGCTTTTAGACATTCCTAAAATGCAGGGGGATCATGCAAAAATCTGTGCAATGAGGAACTTACCATGTGGTGAAAGGAACTCAAACTAGGTCCCTCCCTGAACAAAAACAGATGGAAAAACACAGAGAGACCACATTAGTGCTCCATGACCTACATCAAACCTCCCGCCAAAGCATCTCCTAAACCATTCAAGAACCACATCAGAATAAACTTCCTATCGCTGAGATCTGTCAGACCAAAAGCTTACAAGCACTGGGGCATGACCCAAAAGTGGGTCACCAGAGGACACCCGCTGGGTTTCATCCCACTAACTGAAAGGGCAGTAAATCCCTATGGTTGCTAAAACGAAACTGGAATTTTAAGCCCAGTGAGAAGGAACAATTTTCTCCCTCACTCACACCTTCCTTTCCTGCTCCAGATGCCCTTGCCCTGGATTCTATCTTCACTTGCCCACTGCAAAGCAAACGACCTGCTCTTCAGTTGCCTTCTCACCTTCCCACTGTTCTTACCCAGCACTGAAAATATGTCCAGATTATCCTGCAGTACTGTGACAAAGTAATGTTGTCCAGGTGCTAAGGAGCACAAAACCAGCCCTATTCCATCCTTGTGGTGCCTTATTTTGTCAAGCAAGCAGCCCCCAGGGCTCCTCACCTTGCAGACTCAAGCATAGCAGTTTCCTGGAGTCCCTGCTTGTGTTTAAGCCTACTAAGCCCACTCTGTTGCATTATCATGTTTCTCCACATTAATGGTCAACTCTTCATGAAGTAGAAGAGTGTTTATATTTGATATGACATTTATAATGCTTCTATTTTTGTTAAATGGAGGAGGCGGGTAGCAAATGTAGTCACACATATGCAGCAAGAGCTTTCCAGCCATCCCTAAGAATATATTAATAAACAATTTAATGGAAAAACTGACACAGTTGCTAGGCCACCAATCAAACTTGGAAGCGCTGCATTAGATGAGTGTTTTAGCATTTTAGCAAAATGAGCTGACATTTTTTTAATTGATAATGGACTATCACAGCAGCTACATATGGGATCTGTCAATAGAGCAGATGGAAGATTCGTCTTCCAGCCTTTTCTGTGTAGGAACAAATTAAAATGTAACTATTTCTACTTTATAATAGTTGCTTTAATAAGTAATAACAAGAAAAATGAAGAAGAATAAAAATAGAAAGCATGTTTACCTGCCCGGAACATTTTTTCCCCATGATAAGCACAATGCAGATAGAGAATGAAAAGTGTGTTCCTGCTCTTGTTTATGTCCTAAGGAAATGGACAGACAATAGCACACAAGGAAACAAGACGCCAATATTTGAAGCAGGGGTTTCAACACACCATTATTACTCTTTTCCCTGAATATCATGGCAGAAATTCCAAGGTAAATCCTGATGGATAGCATGTATTAGGACCACTGGCACCCTACTAGATTCCTATAGAGCATGGATGGGTAATGGTATTTTTGTTAAAAGCACAGAAAGTACTGTTGTTTGCTACAATTCTCTAAAGTGGGAATTGTACTTAATGCTGCATTAATACTCCTCTTTTGTCTACTAAAGAGCTTTAGACTCTAGTCTCAAGCATTTCATAGGTTTTATGGTGTTAACTTACTGTGACATCCCTCAGCAGCTGAAGCACAGATAATATTATCTTACAGATAACAAACATGCATGTGGGTAATCTGTTTAAGTTCTTTCCTTCTAGTAGTAAATGTGTTTAAAAATTAATCACTATTTCTCTTGTGTTTTGCTCAGAAATCCATACTTTTCGTATCAGTAATCAATATAAGCTTTTCCAAATATTAAGACAAATAAATATTCCAAGGGGAGTTTTAAACCATTGCTTAAAGGAATTATATATACTTTGCATGACTAAACTTCTGTTTCACTACTGATCTCTGGATGCCTACATTGACACCATAGAACTGTGGCTCAAAAACCCCCTGGCTCTTGTCTGACATCTCTCCTGCTATGTACACATGCTTGATGTGGTTTCTGGTGTTCACAAGATATTCATGAGGTCTTGATGTGTTTTCTTATGTCAGTGATATGGTTTGCCTGAGATTTATATGAGTGTTTAATTTGTTTTTTTTCAGGGAGAGACCTGTTTTGAGTTCCTGTCAGCTGAATGGGTTTATATTCATCGTTGCTGGGAACAGCTCATGATTTCCTGGGATACTGAGAAGAGCAAGAAGAGCAAATCCAAGTTTTGAAAATATTCTCTCTTTGGAGAATGACTTGAAAAAACATGCGATGTTTAGATTATTTTATCTGAAAGGCTACTGCTTTCTCCAAAGGGACCTAGAGCTATGCACAAGCATAGTGACACATGCAACTCAACGCAATACAGATCTGTATGGTAGTGACTCACCATAGGGTAGACAGCTGACTTGATAAATTGCCAGGTACACCACCATTCTCCTGTCATGGGAAGCATAAACAAACAACAAAAACAATCAGAGGAGCCCATTTTCTCACTCTTTGGAAAACGGGTTGCTGATTTCCCATTTTAAGAATTCCTGCTTTTGGCGACGGTGGGGGAATGAAAACCTCTGTTTTGATTCCTTAGGGCAAGGAACACAGAAAAAAAAATCACTTTCCTATGTTTCCTACATGTTTTCATGAGGTACTGGAGAATATTCCTGCAGTGTCTGTAAGCTGCCTCATTTTCATTTCATCTGCTCAGTGTAACCACTGCAGATTAGTTGGAACTGGTTAAAATAAAACTACTGTTGAATTATGCTCAGTTGAGCAGATTTACACTGAAACATGTTGATGCTATTCATTTATCTTCAATACCCAGCTCGGGTTATGTTTGACATGAAGCATCCAGAAAGCAGGATTTAACCTGTAGAAGATTTACTATGGTGGATTTAAACCCTAGAGGATGGCAGAACTACTATATTGTACTGTACTGTATTATACCACACCATGCTATCCTATGCTATGCTATGCCATGCTACGCTATGCTATACACTATCCTATCTCCTTCCACTCCCCAGGAGAGGCATTGTGCTCAAAAGTATCTCTGACTTTGGGTAAAATTCAGAGGTCTGTTGTGCCTCTTTGAAACTGGGTATAGATTAACCACAGACACTGATCTATTTTATACATGGGATATGGCTCACCTTCCTTTGGTCTGTATCAAGTTTCCTACCCTACCTCCTCTTGAATCTGTGCAGCATAACATAGAAGGAAGAGCCAAAGCTAGACACATACGTATGATATACACAGTATACTTTTAAAAATCTGTGGTGGAAAACCAGCACTGGGTTGTTGAAGAGTGATAGAAGGGCTGTTATTTACTATATTCCAGCTGTTGTCATAAAAAAAATCATGCTGCTTTAAGTAAATGCTAGTAAAATATCACATTCCTTCCTTTAGTAATAAATTAAAGAGTGTTGTGAAAATATTACTGAATTAATCATATTTGGGAGGATCTGGTTTTTCCTACAGCAGCTGGGCCTACAAGTTTTGCAATTTACAGCACCACCTTGACATCTTTTGAAGTAGAGCATAGTGGTTAATACCCAGTTGCCTGTTTTCAGTCTTGCTTACTTCTTGCCACAGAGGTTTACTGGATGAATAATTTCAAAAAGGAGATAGATAAACTATGGAGGTAAGATGGTTGATAGAAGTAGAAATGATTTGCTAGAAGATCAGTGATTTAATGCATATTCATAGAAAAAGGCTCCTTCCATATTTTTCAGTTATCTGCTCTAGCTTATGTGCTGATCTAGTGCTGTGGTATTAGCTATTCCAAATGCATAAAATCCTGTTTTCTTTTCTCTTTGAAGTTGTGGTATGACTTCAAGGGGAAAAAGAAAAGGCTGGTAGAGCTTTACTAAGGCTTACTGCAGGATCTGTAAAATTAGTCACTATTGAGATTAATTAATAATTACATTGGCAAGTACAAAAATGTAAAAAAGGGCCGGGGTTTACTGCAGAGGAAACACTCACTAGATATATTAGGTTAGGTACAGCACTGATCTGCTACAGCTGTAGAGGTTAGAATAGCAAACAGATTAAGCAAAGATCTATTAATTCAGAGCCCATCTTCCTGAAAAAAACAAGAGATCAGGCCAAATTGGAATTGATGCCCAGTGACTTCAATAATTAGATCATAGTCTCATGATACAAGGCACATCATATAGTAAACTGAGCCAGGGCCAAGAATAATGAACAGAGATCTCATTAACTGAGATTCTGCAAGTTTCTAAATTTTACTAAATCATTTTAATGTCACCTCTCACCACTAAGTAGCAAAAATAATACAGTGAAAGCACTCTGTATTTGCCGTGCTAGACATACCTAACATACTCCCTATGCCTCCACAGAGCTTATAAAAATACGAGCAAATATTTGTAAATCAGACCCAATTAATACATTCTTAATCCTTTCCAAGATTTTTTCAATAATAATACTGGTGCTTTCCCTGGAAATTTTCTAGCACACTCGGAACATAATTATTTATAAAGCTATAGGAATGTACATGCGAACATGCTTTGCAAATCTGTAGAAAGTGTGGGCAAGGTTATAATTTAACTTGGACTAAACGGAACAAATTCCAGTCCTGAAGAATACTTAAGCTAACACATTATTCTATGTAGAAAACAATTTTGGTGTGCCACAATGCCTCAGTGAATGATAGTTTAAGAATTTGGGAGAAACAGACTTGCAGAGTTCAAAACATAATCGTTGCAGAAAGTCGGTGGCTATGTCAAAAACTCTTTTCATACTGCTTATCTTTATCTGCTGCCCACATTTGATTTGCTGATGTCCTTCTAGTCAGATCTTTGTAAATGTGGATCCACCAAGGAGAAATTTTACACGGAGATGAAGAATGGTTTTTACAGGAAGGAGGAGTATGGAATTTGACCAAAAAAGGAGTATAATATTCCAGTGCTAATAAGCAAAATGAGAGCAAATTTATGTAAATACAGTCCAAGTTACAGAAGTTTATAATTTTTTGTCTCCGAAAGCTGCATGAAGAACGAGCAGTAAACTGAATTATGATCTACCTCAGCATAGACCACCTGGTGATACTCTGATACTAGCAGATGCTGAGACTTTCTGCCTTATATCCATTTCTTCTTTTCATTGCCTCTCTTTCTCTTCCAAATATCTAAGGAATAAAAAAAAAATAGCACACTGGGAGACAATAAGAAGGTTGTGCAGGGGCAGATAATCAAAATAAACTGGATTCCTAAAAAGCTGAAGACAGGTGTTGCAGTTCTGGGCTCTGTGGTCCTTCATGTATTCCTCAGAGCTGTCTGTGAGGGAGTCATGGCTGTCCTTGTTCAGTTTAAGTAGGTGACATTTACTTCACAACAACATACATTGCTGTAAAGGACATTATAGTGCTGTAGGGGACTCCCACCTGTACAGGACTTGCAAGAATTAAACTTTGCAGTACCTCACTTCATTCCGCAAATGGTTTCCAGCTTAATCTGACTATTTTGTCGGGTCATTGCAAAGCTCCATCTGTCCAGTCAGCCAGCCAGGCAGGCTTGTGGCTCAGTTTCATCCCTCTGGCTTCCAGCAGCCAGGTGGGTCTCCTCAGCTAGCAGCATGGATGTCACTGTTTACATCTCTAGACAAGGAAGGGAGGTGGCTCTAGAAAGTGACTGTGTAACATTTGATGTGCTTTTTATCACGACTTTTTACCAAGCCATTTTTTATTTAGGGATAGTTTTATGGCCTATCAGACATTCCCATGTACACATTCCATGTACTTTTGCTACACTTCAGGGAAAACTGACATCAGTGATGACTACATTAGACTAAAAGCCAGCAATAGCAACAACAACAAAAATCACACTCCACAACCTGGAAGACTAGCAACCTAAAGAGTATCTGATTTTTTAGCCTTGAAATAAAATCACACTAGAGTTCCTGCAGAATGTCATCTTAAGTGTGTTGTTCACTCTTACACAGACATTTTTTTAGGAGGCCAACAATCCTCTTTATGGTTAAGGAGCAAATGGAGTTCAGTCACCGGTTCTTTGCTCTGAGGTGATGCAGACCTGTGACACTAAATGTAAGCATTTCCTTCTTAATTTCCAGATAACTGAAGTTGAACTGAAAAGGAAGGTAGAAATCTATCTGGGAAAAAAACAGTGAACTTTACCTTTGTCAGAATTTCCTTGCTAATGAACAGTATACTGAGCCACTGGGTAAGTATGGAACATCTGCAGAAATCAGGAATATTCAGTTCTTCTCCTCTAAGCTGGCATCTACTCGGTGACTTCAGGGGAAGAGTCAAGTTCTCCCCAGGGCATCTACTGGCAGACAATATATTTGCACTCAGCGTTTCAGGTGGTAAACGATCTGTGATGATCCAGGGACCTTATTCCAGGCCCCTCCTGACACCTCCGCCCTCTGTAAAACTTTTCTGCTGGAGCCTGTGACCGCAGTCATATTCCACAAACACTTTGAGAAACTCTAGACCAGCTCTGCCAGTAAATTTATGATGCGTCTTATAGGAAATAAATCTGTTCATGTTTGTTGCGGTCAACTTCAGCCATCAAAATCAGAAGAGTCTGGAAATTGCAAAGAACAACACATCCACAAACAATTAACTCAGATTTTTCATTAACTGAAACTGAGAAAATGCTGACTTAAGTAACAATTAGGGCTTTATCCTCTGCAGTAAACTGAGCAGATTGTCAGGTTTCCTGTGAACAGTCTGCTCTTTTTATGAAACCACACTCATGAGATTAGTAGCATTGCATTTAACTGGTATGCTGTGGGCAAGTGTAATGCCACCCGTCTGCACTGAGTGCTGGGCAGGGAGGGCAGGCACACACCAGTGAACTGAGGCAGTAAGTCAGCAATGAACCCCTCCCTGGCACACTGAGACCAGTCCCTGGTAAGAAGACTATAATAGGGAAGGTGCAAAGGTGCCCGAGATGTTTATCTCCTTCTGAAGACACCCAGGTTCAGAGAAAAGCAAGATTGTGGAGGAATACACTCTCTGTCCATACTTTATCTCATGTCAAACCAGGATCTATTCTTCATCTCCCCATTCAAAATGCAGTCACTGCAAACAGTTCCTTCTGTTTACAGCACTCCAGGCTCACATGCTAGATCTGGCAGAAGAATTTCACCCTGAAATATCTGTGTCATCAGCATGGCAGCATGTACAAACAACAGCTTTTTTATATTTTTAAGTTGTCTTTCCTTCTTTGCAATTAACTGACCCGTGTATGTAAATTATATATGTAATTATAGGAACTCAAATACAATTACACATTTCAAGCACAATTCCTTGAAACCATTACAGCCACTGTCCTTAGCAAAAATAAGAGAAATGCTCCTTCACTCATGAGAGGAAAAAAACCAAAACCAACACAACAAATGCATGTCACCTGTAGTGACAAAGAGTATTTTACATTTGAACATATTCACAATCCAGAAAGGTGGCAGTCATAATAATGCTACAGACAATCGCATCATATTCACAATAAAGGTGTTATTTGGAAATAATTCAGTTTTTTGATAAAAGCATATGGCATCTATGATCTCATTATTCATAAACTAATATCAATTAATTTCGATTCAGTATTGACAGAACTGTATGTACAAATATGTCTCATATATCCAGTGATAATCAACATGGACATTCACAGTAATAACATGAAGTTTTAAAGATGTCAAATATCATGAAAAACTGTAAAATCTGGATGCTTATCCTATGTCTGTGACAAAACCATCTGAACTTGAAGCATTGACAAAACTGGACTAGAAATACCACAGGAACCAATATTCCCTCGAAAGAAACAAATTGTGCTATCTTAAAAATTACTGACTGTAAGATATCTTTCTTCCACTGCTCACTCTCTGAACTATGTGGTAATGTTAAACTAACATTTAATCACTGTGTTTGTTACTTATAACTAGAGTCAAAGAAAAATTAAGAGCAATCAGTGAGAACAACAGAACAAGTAAATCTTCTGACCTATTACTCTCCCCGTCAACAAGTCAACATTGTTTTGCTGTATAAACTTATGCTACTTCTTAATTGGCATCTGTTTCTGTGATCTTCAAAATATCTGACGTTCTCATGTATAAAATTTTGTACATATATTCATTTTGTAAGTTGCTCCTGATCCTCTTTTATTTTAGTTTGAAAGAACAGCTAGGCTTATGCAAACAAGAAGAAACAAGGCCATGTGATTTATAGGTATACCTGGAATTTGCCATTGAGAACTGTCAAACAGAGGGATTAAAAAAATCCATAAACCAACAGTAATTATTGTAAACATTACCATATAACAAGTGAAAACCCCATTCCTGCCACCAAATCACAAAATTGATTAAAGAATCTACATGTTTTCCTAAAATAAATAAATAAATCAATTAACCATTAGGGAGCTTAAATATTGAATTGAGAGAGTTTTAGGTGCTTTGCCCGAGTCTCGTACCCCCTATAAGACAACAGCTAGTGTAGCAGTTCCCCCTCAGCATTCTCCTTGCCCAGCCACATGCTTTCGCCTGCCCCACCTTGCAAATCAGAATTGCTAGTTCTTTGTTGTTAATCAAATACACGTTTTCTTGTTACAGCAGTTGTTTTAACAGACCTCAAAAGAGCTCAGGTTTTTCTGAGGCCACAAGTTGGATAGCACTGATGGAAAATTCCCCAGGGCCTTTAATTTTCAAAGTAAAGTGTTCATGTAGATGTAAAATCAGAGCACAATCAACAAGATGCAGGTGCATCACATCTGCAAGCATCCCATAGCAAATTGTATGACTCAGACATCAGTCACTTTTAAAATCACAGTTGTTTCTTAGTGCTGCCTATGTCTTAGTGTTGTTACTTATATGTTGGGAACTTGACTCTGTATACAAACAGAGCAGCTGACTGTGAGATGGAGAATCATGAGCAAATCCAGAGGTACCTGTTACTGTTAATCACTTTGAGGGCACCAGAATTTTTTGTAAAAATCAATGGTGTGCACCAAATTCAGATTGCACCCAATAAACCTTCCTGCAGGTGAAACAGCTATGGTCCAGGGGATGCAGGCTTGCCAGTAAATTCCTGTATGACACACCTTTCTTCTTGAAACAACTTTCACAAAAACCTGGGCCTGATTCTGGCCAGGTTTGGTTTAAAAGGTCTGCTGGTCATCATTTGGTCAACAGGTCAGGAGCCCTTTGGGACAGTCTGCTCTGTTTCTCCCTTGCTGAGCAGGCTGCCTACAGTGGAACATGGATGTTCATGGGATGTCACACCACGAACAGAGTCTCCTGTCAAATTACAGCCCTCAGTCTACAGACCGAGTGTGCCAGTTCGGTTACATCTTAGTGTGCTTTCCATGCAAACTGCAGTGTTTAACTTTGGATACACCGTCAGGATCCTAACGGGACATAATTAGAAGGGCTGTGCCTTGCCCAGGGGCCCACCACTCAGGAACCATGGGCAGGCTGCAGCCTTCCTCAGGGTAGTATTTCCAAGAATCCCTTTGATGTGATTTACACCCACAGAGGCACACAGCAAGAGTGCAGAGGCTCAGACCTGCTGCGGTGTTTGTGCAAGTGGGCACAAGGATAGAAAGTCTCTTTGTACCCTGCCCTCTCCTACTCCCACACTTAGATTTCAAATGTGGGTGCTGGACTCTGATGGCACTTTTCAGCACCTACAATGATGTGACTGATGCACTTTAGGATCAAACTGTGTAGCTGGTTTGCCAGACAGATATTTTGTGCAAGGCCTAGTGTTTAAAACTTCATTGGATGTTAAAAGGTCAAAGGGTTTCAAATGATCTGTACCTCAAGAAGCAGACTGTGAGTGAGCACACTAGTTTCATTTCTTTCTATACCATCACCATTGAAAGCTTCTTGTCTAAATTTTATTAGCTAGAAACTGGCAATAACACTTTGATCATTTGCTGTATCATATGTGACATGCACAGTATCATGACGCTGAGTAGCCTGAAACCATTATCTTGTTGGGATGCTATATTTCATTCCAGCACCAGCCTTTGCTGCATCAAGAACCGATCCTCACCCAAACATCAGAATTTTTTAATCTCAGTAGCCTGGAGTGGTATTTTGTTTTTCTTTTACAGTAAGGTCAGAGCTCACAGCTGCTACAGATTAAGAATTAACAACTAAGGCATTTGATGCCCAAAGGAAACAGCCTGTTAGCGCAAAAATCACAAAGGCCATGTCTTCACCCTCCAGCTTCCAAATATTTACTCTTAATAATCTTTTCATCACCATAACTTCAGAATTTATATTCCTGCCCCTGTTCTAAGATGTGATTCAGCCTCACCTGGAAACTCACCTACATTGCTGTAAAGCTCTTACTGAATAGGTGTTTTTCTAATTATCATATGCTAATTGACTCTAAATTAACTAAATAAGCCTTTTTTTCTTAACATTTTGGGAGGGGGAAGTTATACCTCTTAGCTGTACCTTGTTGTTTCATCACTAAACACAACTCCTCCTTGTCTCTCACTGATGATAACTTTGGGTACCACTTTGCACCCAGAGCCTCCCATGAGGGGAGTGCTGTACCATACCCCTGTAATCGGTACTGGGCACTGTGCTTGAGGGGTGGCTGGAGAACAACAGTGGCATGTGGGTGTAGGAAACATGTGGCTCAGATTGTTCTGGGGGTGAACTACCTGGAGAGAAGGGTATGGGGGGTATGTGTTGCTGGAGAGCTCATTGATATTCAGGTTGAACACAAGGGCGACAGCTAGCCCTGAACAAGGTTTGGGCTATCATTTCTTGGGCAGGAGGAATCTTAATACTGCATATCAGCAACTTTTTGTTTCACTAAATTTCTTATTCAATTACCAGGTGCAATTTCCAGTTAAAATAAACTTGGCTTTGGGATAACAGTGAAAGATAATCAAAGCAACTCATTATCCCACATCAAAATCTTCCCTTCTTCTGTGTCAATGTACTCTGGACAGGTTGGGCCTGATGCTACTCTAAGTGTTCCTGCTACCAAATACTGTTTTCTTTCACTGTCTTTCACTCTTTTTTCACTAATAATAAGGTTTTTTTACTTGATCTCATTTAAGCATAGTATTGTTCTCTTGTCACTTCCACACATATGCAAAAAGAAACTGCAATGGAAGGAGATGCTGCAGGGGGAGAGCAGACTGGAAAAGGCAGTAGGAGGGTCCTGAGAACAAATTCATAAGCTGGCCTAAACGGATACACCCAGAGGAAGGGCAGACCACCCCTCATAAGTCACTCCTACCTAAGGGAGCTTGTGCAGCACTACTGTAAATACAGTTAGAGGGGGCTGACACAGGGATTTGCAGTGCAGAAGCTCTATGTGGCTTCAAGTCATAGTCGCAAGCTCTGGAGCATGCGCAGGACCATTACATTGCACAGCCCGGAGTTGCTGAGGTGCCTAGGGGCCATTGGTTTACACAGTGAGGCTGTCCTTCACACAGAAACAAGTTTTAACATCTCTTTTTAACACATTTAGACAAAGTCCTTTCACTTCAAAAGACACTGATGCTGACCACACCATAACATCAGTGATGACTGGCTGGCTGTAGAATAATAGCAATAAAAATGCTAATTACACTCATTTGCAAGGTGAACAAGGGTCATGTAACACTCATGAAAAGGTCACCTTGTGAGGTTGCCTAGAATGAGGAATTCTGACCTAAAGACTGAACATAGCCCTCTGAAAGCATTTGGTTTTGCTAGCTCTGAACACTATCTCCCAATAAATGGGCACTGGCTAGGGAAATGAAGCGATCCCAGGAATGAGGCTGCTGCCTTTCTCCCAAAGAACCCTCAGTTATCAAGAGAAGTGAGTGGTCTGGAAGAAAAATTGTTGATGTCTCTTCCCTGAAGGTACTTCAAACAGTAAACGAACACACAAGATCCCATGTTTATTTTCTTTTAAATATATTTTTGAAAATATTGTGTGATTCAAAATATGTTTTTCAATTTTGCATGCCATAGCCCAGCCATGAGTGATGTATTTTATCCATATTCATAACAGTGTACAAACTTTCTATTCATAGCTCTCTCCACAGCATAAATTTTGGTGGGCATCCTGGAATTTCCTTCTGCGGCATATAGTAATCCTTTAGCTGAAGGCTTGCTCCAAATAAATGTTTACATTCCTCTGACAGCTCACTTGAAATGTAAAGGAACAAGGTATGTGAGTCTTCCATTAAATAACTGACTGCATTTACATGTTTGGGGGAGGAAGGCACATAGCGTTCCTACACTGGACTGGCTGCAAGAATGTCCAACCTTGTTTCCGCTCATAAATATTTCATAATAGAAAAGACCTTAAAAACATGCCAATTCAAACTGTGGATTGACCCTTCCAACTCCAGGCACTGTAGCTAGGAGGGACTGAAATAAACACCACAAGTAAGCAGTGCCTGCAGCAGGCAGTCATCTATGGAAACCACAGCCTCCTCTTTGGTCCTGGGGACCATCGTTCCATTTGGAGGCTATTCCAGGGAGGGCAGACTAAAAGGGAGGGTGGTGGGTGGCAAGGGTCAGACATCAAAGGTGCCAAGGAAGGTGGAAACAATCTGAAGAAAAACTTCCTAGTCTGGGATCGGGTTTTATTTTATTTCACCCAGTTCAAGCAAATAACATTTTTACTTATGTTGATGAAAGAATGTCTCAGCAGCTAGGAATAAGCATTCTGAAGCAGTAAATAGGAAAAATGCCCATATGCAGTGTATATATCCAATTACTGAAGTAAATGTGCTGCTGTTTGCTTACTAGAGTGCCAGGTCTACTCAAGCTCCTGTGATTCCAGCTAGTCACATGGGTTTCTTTAACCTTTTAATCATTATTTCTATCACCAGGGCTATTCACTTGGCCACCCTCCTTTAAGCTGACACCAAGCTGGGGCTGGCAGGCCACCAAAACATCCCTGGGAGAAAGAACAGCACAGGAAATCGGGAGTTTGTTATTCTGCAGGAATCCAAATCCACAGCTTTCTCTGGTCACTCCTGTCCACCTTCCTTGGCAGTTGAGCTCAAATAAGATATCTTTCAGCTGCCTTTGATATCCTTTAACTGAGGGGACAGCCCCAGGAGGAAGGTAAAACACAGAGGCTCTTTCGCCTCCACTACTTGCATTCCCGCACAGTAAAAAATCTCATGTTTCTCAGTTACGAGTTTGGTGTTTCCCATAAGTGCTCCTTGAAAGGACCGTATTTTTTTCCTTTCCTCTTGACTGCTATCAAGACTACTCAAAGGCCTCTCTAAGCTGACATGACGAGCTTGTGCAAACTGAGAGAAAATAAAACTAGTACTAGTTTTGTTTCTGCTCACAATACCTCTCAAAAGCTGAAAAGTGCCCGAGTGACATCTTGTCCAGGACACTTAGTGGCTAATAATGCACCCAACAGCCTTACTTTAAATGAAGGAAAATGTCATGGATGTTACATGATTTACAACTGGCATAAAACTAGGGGAAGCAAATGGACCCTAGTAGCTACAGTAAATGAGAATTACCACAATAATAGTTTGTAATAAAAACCAGTCTCTTCTCTGAGGAACAAAATTGCCTCTGCAACCTTTAATTAAGTTTGGATCTGAACCCTTTGTGGGTTAATTTCCTGTACAGTCCCCAATTTACTGTGTGGAAACCAGGGCATGTATATGTAAAGTAACTTGTCCAAGTGTCACAGAGGAAGTCAAAGATAAATCCAGCAGTGGAAACAAACCAGACCATAATATAAATGTGCACAATTCCCACTAGAATCTAAAAGCGCATTTATTCAAGCCTAAATTTTACTCTTACTTAATACTCCTGTGCCTTCAAACCAAAACTATCCTTTGTCTACCAGTAATTTCAAAATCTACCCATTATTAGGAAGATGTATGTATTCATTAGGCAATTGATACAGCTGTATTCCGTGCCTCGTCACACTTCTTCGCTGAATTATATTTATATATAACCTTTACCAAAAAGTTTCAGAGAAGTGTGGTAAGGACACAGCAATCTGAGGAGGAGAGATAGTTTCATTCAGATAGTTCTTATTTAAAGTCATACCTATTATCAAGCAGTTATCATTGCTAACACAGTTAAAACCACATTTTTTTAAATCAGATGAAAAATAATACCATCGGTATTGTTTAAACTTTTTTCTTTAAAAGCCCATCAATAGCAATAGTTTAGCTCATACTTGTGGTTAAACGTTCCGGTCAGGAATTATCAGACAATATGACTTTTTTTGGTCTCTAGGGACCTTCTGCAGTCAATACACAGAGCTATATACATCAAAGGTAATAGAAGTCAATGCCAAAATGTTTTGTATTTCTTTCTACATAAGTCACTCTGCTCTGTGATGCCCAACATGCCCAAGAAAAGTCCCTGGAGATATGAACCCTTTACAGCTTACTTTTGAAGTCCACAGACTTGGGGTTCATTTAAATGATGAAACAAATGACCAGACTGAAATGTCCTTGGTGGAAATAACCTGACCCCCTCCTTCCAGTACTTAAAACCGAACACTGTTATCAAAAACTGGTTCAGAAAGTCAGGTGGCACATAGTGAGAATAATGAGTTCTGAACTTCTGAGGTTTTATAAACTGACTCGACATTAGGATATACATCTTACAGTTTACGTAATAGCCTATTGAGAAGCCTAACGGGATTTCAAAGATGTTAGTACATTGTTCATATAAATACAGACAAGCACCTCAGAGGTTAATATCTGTGGCTACCAATATAGTCAGAGTGCACTGCAGAACTGTAAACTTATATATAATCTTTATCAAAAAAGTAACTAAAAGTCTCTCACTCTCCTTCTCAACTATTGATAAAAACAGGATCAATATGTACTGGGACTCTCCCATAGTAGCTCATGCATCCCAGTCCAATTTTTAAATCGAAGCCCCCCAGATCCTTGAAACATGCCCCTAGGGTTAGCAGGCTGAGATTAACTTGTAATTTTCTAATGATGCACATGCAAATATTGACATCTTAACATTTCAATCAAGTTTTCCAATGGGATTTCCTTGGAGAATTTCCATTGTGTTTCACTGGTGAACTGTAAAATCTATCAGCAGTCCTCCACCAAACAGCTCCAGAAAACCATTGCAAATGGGAAGAACCACAATCAAAATTGGGCTGTGGTGTGTCACTGTGTCATGGTTGCATATCCTAAATGGAGAAGTTGAGAGACATCTCCTAAATTACCAGGACATTTCCAGGCGTATTCCTGTAGGTTTCAGCATACTTCTCACCACACCACCAGCCTCATGCAGTTAGCTCCCTGGAAGTAGAATTTAGAGCCCTGTCATTCTAAAATACTCCTCTGGCACATGGCTGATCTTATATACTTAGAGACTGCCTGCATTACCATTAAGTCCCATTGGAACTGCACTTCAAGCCCCTGTGCAACTCCTGTGCACAAGAAACCAAGTAAAGGGGCTGCCATTTCCTACATTCAGGAAAAAATCCACACTGGGCGTTACTGCCTCTGCATAATATGACAAACACGGACAAAGCTGAACCACAGTTTACAAACTGCAAAACAGCAAATCAGATAGTGTCAGTGAGATTAAAGGTGTGCGAAGTTTAAATCATCTATGCAAGCCCTTAAAGTTATTTCTCTATTGTCACGTTCCGAAGGAAACAAAATCTCTTTGAAAAGTGCTGTGTTCTTCCAAAGCAACAGTGGCAGCTCTTTGCACCCAAGTATTTAATATGAGCTGGAGAGCTGTTTAAAGTCTTTGAAAAAAGGAATTTTCGTTCTTCTTTACCAGAGTGGAAAGTTACTTCATAAGTTTTAAAATATTTGCAAATTTATCTAGGTTTGAAAAAAACAAAACAGTATGTAAGATGTATAAAACCTCAAATTCCCTAGGGCTTGTTTATTTCCAAGTTAAGAAACCAAAGTATTTGATGGTTACCAGAAAGAGGATGTTTTTGTGCTGGTTGCATCAAATACAGTTTGCCGTTGTCTGTGGAACAATTTTCTGTCAAGAAATCATTTTGGTTGAGCTTTGGATAGCAACAGAATTTTGCTATTAAATACAGTCCTGTTTAACACCAACAACCCAGTAGCAGACTGTGAACCACTTCCATTTGGTAATCCATTGTGATTTATAACTTTCTGTGAAGCCAGCAAACTCTCTCACTTTCACAGGTATCTCCTAAAAAACCCAACAACTTCTTCAATTCAGAAAACAATTACTGGAGTAAAAATCCCAGAAACATCCTTGGTTTGGTATATTTCATCTTTTGTCATATACATTTCAGACCAAATTTTGCTTATGCTCATGTACTTTCAAAATTTAGGGGTGTATATTTCCCTGTGAGCCACTGTCCCTCACTTGGAAAAGACAAAGTGGTCCACAGAGGACTTAGTGCCTGGATGTCAGATTATTAGTTGTATGTTGGCTGATAGCTGAGCAGTATCAGGTTTTTTGTATTAGTCTTGTCTACCGTTATCAACATCACTCCATTATCACTTGTGCTTTGTTCCTAAGGTCCACAGTCAGATGCTATTGGCAAATATAGGAAAAAAAAAAAAGTGAGCAAGTTCTCTTATTTATGTTTTAAAAGCTTTACTAGAGACAGGAGTTAAGCAGATAAGCATCACTTAAAAACCATCAGCTGTGGATGAATGAATTTTTGAGTGATTTTTTTGTACCCTGAACTAAAGACAAATGGACACATCCACAGAAGCAAAGCTGTGCATTCAAATAAACAAAACTTGTGAGATTTCAGTCAATGGAACCTTAAAACACCCAGTGCTTCAGAGACATGGATGGTACGTTATGTTCCTTGAAAAAAGTCACATTGGTATCAGGAGTCAATGCATTGCAGAATCCACAAAAGAATAATTTCAGCTCTTTGAAAAGCTTATAAGAATATCCAACTCACTATTGCTGCTATAGGTTTTCTTTTATAGAAAGTGTGTAAGAAAAGAAAGTTTCAAACAACCCATGTATTTGGGTAGTAAGTGATGTCTTACAACTGAATCTGTTGAAGCACTTGGTTCCTGGCTAGAATACAACTAGCCTTCACCAGTCTATTGAGTGTTTATGAATGTAGAAGGTGTGAAGGCTGAGTTGAGAAAACACCATTTTGTTACCCACTTTTTCCTGTGCGTCCTGGAACTTCATGCCAAAACACTGTGCACTATATCTATAGTGCTGGCATCAGCTCCCAGAGCATCACTATTTCCTTTGGGATGCCACAGCCTGTATGTTAACTGAACAGCAAATGAAGCATATTAATGAAAACAACAACAGAAACAAATCCATGTTGCAGTCTGCTTCAAGTGATTTCTCATAACTTGCAATGCTTGCAGACCATCTTCAGGCCTGCAGGACATGGGCAGCAACATGCCCTCACTCTGCCAGGCGTTTTCCTTGCAGACACACTCAGCATCAAAAGTCTTGTCAATTATTCCTAAATACACTCATCCTTCTTTGAGCTGGAGGACTGAGGTCAGGGATAGTTAAAATATCGACTCTCCCATTACGTACTCTATTTTGTAGAAGCTTGCTGGCTGCCACACTCTGCTCTCTGGCATCAGCAAGTGAAAGAATAATTCATCCTTTGTGTCCTATCTTATTTTTTACCTCAGAAGGATGCAGCAGCTCTTTTCAGGAGACCATGGGTCATCTGAAGGATCAGGCCCACAAACTCTGGTAGAGCACCTTCAAGAAGACAGCCAGGAGCCATGCCCTTGGGATTCAGCCAGTTCTCTTGTTCTGCAATCTGAATTGCCTCTTTCAGATGTCACTGGGGAGAAGAGTTAAATATCAACTTTGAATGCTGCTTTTCAAAGACAGCCACGTCATTACTCATTTTAAAATAAACAACTTTTGCACTGCGCAGTAGAATGAGCTAGGTGTTTCTTGTGCTATCTATAAATTGGTGGTTTTGTCTGTGTTCTCTGGTTTCTTTATTTCCCATGGATAAAGGTCAGTAAAATATGAACAAACATGATTTATTGGGGTATACCTTTATGGCAAAATCAGTTTCCAACACTTAAATCACATAACAGTTTTATCACTCCCTTTTATTTCAGCAGCATTTGACATGGTCACACCTCTATTGAAGATGAGGAAGACATAATGAGATATAATCTCACCACATTCGTGTTCCACTGGCCTTATGTTTTCAGATCAACCACTTTCTTCTTCTTCCCTCATATTTCTATCTTATTTTTCCCCTTTTCTTTCTTCTTGCTGTACTACAAGTTTTCTCCTTCCCTCCCTCTTAATGATTTTTTGCAAAATTCTCTTGTGCATTTTTCCTTAACCAAGATAGCTCAGAATAGTCATGTTTGTTTGATCAGGAAGAAGCCAAGGAATGACAGTGAAGGCATATCTCTAATAACCAAGTCAAACAGTGAGAAATTTGAAAGGATATAGATCCTTTCATGGTTCATCCAGACCAGCCCTATGAGCTGGCAAAAAGAGGAGCTTCTACAGACGTCATTACTGGTGGTATTACTGATCTCATCTCCTCTGACGTAGGAAACACAACAGCTAGTGGTCAAGGTGGCTGGGCATAAGGAATGTACTGTAGTTTTTAAACAGAAGATGACCAAATGACCGCACAAACACTGCTGCTAGTTTAGAGAGGAAAAAAAAAATAAAAATGCACTTTTGCTTGAGTTTTTGCACTTATGTTAGGGAAAGTGTCGTTACTACGTGTTACTTTAAAGAAAGCCAAAATATTCCTACGCTTTGTGACACTTTCAGTGTGATTTCAAAGTGACTGATAGGAACTATGTGGCAGTGGTTCATGGCCTGAAATCTGTTTTATTCCAACACAGCCTGTAAAGCATTAGAAGGACCATCAGGGCACATACTCTGCTGCCTTCTTCAGATAGGACCATACCTCTACCAGGACAAACCAGTGGTATGTTTGATTCATTTCATGCCTGAAAGGGTGAGAGCAGATTTAAACATAGAATTATACTGAGTTAACATACGATATAATCATAGAATCATGAATGGTTTGGGTTGGAAGAAACCTTAAAGATCCTTTAGTTCCAACCCCCTGCCATGGGCAGGGACACTTTCCACTAGGCAAGGTTGCTCAAAGCCCCAATGGCCTTGAACACTTCCAGGGATGGGACAGCCACAACTTCTCTGGGCAACCTGTTCCAGCGTCTCACCACCCTCACAGTGAAGAATTTCTACCTAATATCTAATTTAAATCTATCCTATTTCAGCTTAAAGCCATTGCCCCTTGTCCTGTCACTACATGTCCTTGAAAAAGGTCCCTCTCCAGATTTCTTGTAGGCCCTCTTTAGGTATTGGAAGGCTGCTATAAGGTCTCCCTGGAACCTTCTCTTCTCCCGAATAATTTCTCTGTTCTTTGAGTTTTAAGACGCAACTCATGTCATGTCTGGATCATGAAAAAAACACAGTGCTGATATAAGATGCAAGAAAAGCAATTCTCCAGGCTCTGTGTTTTTCATGTGGAGATGCACTGCATGATGGTAAAGGATCGTTTCAGCCCATCAATCGACTGACTGTTGTAGTATTTGTCGTTGTGGTGCTTATTTGTTTTGCTAAAGGAAATGCTTCAGCCAGGAGCTCACACACAGCCTGGCACAAAATGGAATATGCCCACATTCCTGACAATGATGGTTTACTTAGCTGTGTGGGGGAGGCTGTTTTCAGCTAGCTCTTTAGAGCTCCCATTTTTTTCCTGAAAAAAGGGGAAACATAATACCATGGAGAATCATGGACTTGAGCTGCCTGATTTCACCACCAGACCTAAATTCTTCCAAAACAAAATACCTCAAAACATCCAGTGGGCAATAAGGTGTGCATTTATGCACTGCTGTGGCAGGCTGTATATTGGTTTTCCATGATAACTTTCAGCCAGCTCAGTGTTACAAACCAGACACAGTAGCCTTAGCTACCTATTGGTCTCCAAGCTGCTACTGTGGCATAAACTTTTTCTCCAAAAACTCTGCTTTACGCTGTGTAAGAGTTTTGTTCTTCGTGTATTAAACCCCTAAAGGATTGGCTGAGAATATTTGCCAGTCATTTTAGAAGATGAGATGACTGTGAAATGTGGAAGGCTGGCACGGCTCAGCTGGGAGCAGAGGAAAGATATGGCCAAGGTTTGTACAATGAGGAAGGCAGTGGAGAAGGTGAGAGAGAAAGCATTCAACCAAATTCTCCACTAGTAGAAAAAGGCTCAGTTTAAAACAGATAAAAGTCACTTAACAGAGCAGGCAGCGCACTTCTGAAACATGCTGCCACAGGATCCGCAGTGAGGAGTCAGAACAAACCCCCAGGTTCAAAACAGGATTAGATAAAATAAAGCAAAATAGGTCCAAAAAAGACATCACTGGGAATGGGGGGGATGTTCCCATGCCATCCCAAATCCAACAGATATTTTTACACAACTTTTAATGGTAATCTAGAAAATTTAATCTCCCTAGGATGCCTTCTACAGAACAAGTCAGGAGGGATCCTGTCTCTCCCCAGTGGCTCTCTAGTGAGCTCAAGGAGGCTGGCTCATTTAGGTTGAAGTTAGCTTCAGCTTAAACCAGTCTCCAGCTAAAGAAAATTTATCTTAATAAGCCCATGACAACAGTAAAACATTCATATAATAGAAACAAAGAAACCAACCTTTTGAGCTATTTTTAGAGCAAATAAATGTGCAAAATCTAAAAGAATCAGTGTCAAATTTTTCTCCCACCATGTCAGCCATCCACTGACATAAAGGCAGAGTTCAGCCACAGTGGCTCAGCTCCATAATTGTACCCCTGTGGCAATAGGATTTGAGAAAATTGCACGACCTCAGCAAAAATGGCAAGCATCTTGAGCCAGGTTCTACGTACTTTTGACTGCTGGGAACAGCACTGCTAGTCTTGTTTCAGCTGGTGAATGAGAACTAAGTGGATCATATTTTTTACATCAGTTTTGGGAATGAGATTATAGCCTTTGACTCAGAAATTACTTCCAATATTCATTTTGATCCATTTCTTTGAATTCATCAGGCCTAAATGTTTCAGCAGTCAGTCACTGTTTTCCCCATTAAATCCATGCCACAAATTACTTTGGTATATTGCCTTTCAGTTTATCTTTGTTCACAATAACCCCAAATTCCATGACGAATGGCAATCCATGTGTAAACTGTCTGAAAGAGAACTTCTTACTGGAAAGTGTACCATACATAGTTATGACTCAGGTTGGGAACAACAAAAACCGCCTCAGTGTTTTGGTTTGTCAGCTCCACTGTGTAATGTTCACCAGTCTTTATAATCCAGGGCAATAATACAGACTGTCCCATTTCAAGTTTTCTTTGCACCATTCTTTGCACTAGAACTTCCAAATTCATTGGCATTCCTATGCTTCTGCACCAACTTTTGGATCCCCACACCTCAACTGACCTCTAATTAACATAACTTATCACCTAGAGAGGTATCCTGTTTTTAGCCTCTATCCCTGGCTGCAAAGTGTGGAATGGGTACCTATATAAAAATACGTACGTATAATATATATAATAATATGTACCCATAATATAATAATGTGTAACAATGATCTATGGCAGTAACCTCCCTTTTCCACCCTTTATCCACCCCACATGGGTGTGGACTTTCCCTGTTGATGGTTACTATTAGGTAGAAAAGAATGATAGAAAACACCTTTAGTGATGGGGCACTGTCTGCCTGCTGGGTCCCATGAGAGAACAAATCTTCACCCTCTGTGCAGAACCGGGTGTTTTGGGCCTCCTTTCTTCCTAGGAAAGATTTTTTTCATGTGGAAGAACACTTTCCATATTTACTTCAGTCTTATCCTCACTGAGCTGTGGTGTGCAAAGTAGCCTATTGACTTTCTGCTTCATGCCTTGCTGTGAATCCAAGATTAGTGTGGATTGCTTGATAGTGCTGGGATTTATTGATACAATGAGTTTTACCAAGTTTACAGAGTCTAATGGGAAGTGAAGAAGGAAATAGTGCACGAAATTAAAAACATTCTCTTGACTACTGTAGGTATAAACTGACTTTTCATTGGAACATCATAAAAAGTCATCCAGGAAAGAACCAGAAGACAAATTAGTCATCAGACTGGTAAAGCTGTCTGTATTAAGTCCTCTTTGTATGTTCCAACAATGTACATATTTAGTTTAGAATAATAGTCACCAGTAACCAAGACAAATATGACTGATGCTGACTTAGTGTGAGTGTAAAGGAAACAACAAAAAATATGAAGAAATACCTCAAAAATAAACACAACTGTTTGTTCAGTAGCCACCTCTCACTCTATAGCAACCCTTTCTTTTTCTGTTCCTGTTCTGTTTTGCTTCACCATCCCAAATGACATCCTGGATTTCTTTCATTTGATTTTATTTAATTCAAGCTGTTTATTTAATGGCTTGCTTTTACTTAATTTTAAAAACCTAAATGGACCTGGATTAGCATAGTCATCAGTCTGATCATTCGTTTTACCTACAGGAATTCCTTGGGCTGTATAAACAGTTTTGTTTCAGACAGCTTGTTCCCAGAATATAGGGCTTCTTAACAACAGGGAACTCAATTAATAATTCCACATAACCTGTGGACATGTACCATCCTGGGCTGTAGCTGTGCCAGCTGAAAAAATTACTGAAGCAGCACCTTGTCCCCATGCACTTGTCACCTTCTCTCTGTGGCCCCTAACCAATGTCCATCAAAAACCGACAAGTCCATTTCAAGAATTTAAAGAAGGGGCCACTGATACAGCAGCTTATTTTGACTGAAACAAGTTATGGGAAGTCACATGAGGAGCCAGCAGAGCAGAGGGGACGATAACTTCCAGTAGCAGAGTCGGAAGCAGGCCTGGGGCACTGACCTTTTTGTTGGCACAGCTGCAGCTGGGAAACAGTATGCATCCACAGACTTCCACAAATGCCAGCTGCAAGAGAAGAGATGAGAAACCCAGAAGAAATGCCATGTAGGCATATCAGTGTGCATGCAGTTCGAAGCAAAACATCTTGGGCTTGCAGTGAACTTATTCCACTCAAGATAGTGGGAGCTTTGATATTTATGGCATTGACAGAAATAATTCTGAGTTGTCAGGATGACTTGAACTGCATTAAATGAAAGGACAGTTTACCACACATCATAAGATGAGTGTCAGCTTGCTAAACCACCTAATTAAATCATGTGTCTGAGCCCTACATTCTTACTCATGCACCTAAAGAAATAGATTGAATTTCATAAGCACTGGGAATCCAGGCATCTCCTGTTGACTTAGTCCTTCCAAAGGCAACTGTAAGGTACCCAAATTTTTGGAAAATAAAACCATGTATATCCTTGCATGGAGGCCAAGAAATCTACTTTTAAGTATATTTGTGTTGATCTTTCAGTCTGTGCAACTGAATACAAGGAAATAAAGCCCGTTTGGAGAGCCAAACTTTAAAATTGCCTCACTTATTTTAAAATATTACAAAAACTGTAAGAATATTCTAACAGACTAGATTTTACAGCAGCACGATTATAACATTTTAGATGACTGTGCAAGATCTTAGCCTGGTGTAGTCAAAATTAAATTTCTTCTAGGTATATTTTCTTTTTCTTCAGAACAGAAACCTGTTATTCTGTCAAATGCAAATCAGTCTCTAATTTCTAAATCTGAAAAGTGTGTTGATCACTTCAGCAGCTATTATCTTTCAGATGCATGTAAGAAGATCTTTCAGCTTTTATGTTTAGTCATAGAACTATTTACATAAGCAGCAGCAATCTCTGAGTAATGCAATAACATTTAGCATAACATAATCTTCATTGACTTTACTGTATCTTTCACAGTGTATTTAGAGGTGGAACTGCCCCACGGTAACAGACAGAAAGCTTTACGGTGGTTTTATGCTTTCTACTCAGATGTTTCATGCGAGTAAAGCAGAGCAATTACTCTCACAAATTGCTGGTTTCTAGACTTGACTGTGCTTGGTAACAGAGACACAACTGTATTTAGTTGTATCAGTCATCTTGTCCAAGTTCAGGTTGAGATTGATGTGGCAGCTGTAAAATGGTGTGGGGCACATTGCAGTGAGTATGATGCAACCAGTCCATGCTTCAATGTAATGAGGGCTCTTGACCTTTCAAGAAACAGAGAGGAAAAGAGACAGAGAAAGGGGAGATATAAAAAAGTAAACACTCTGTATATACATGCACATACTTAGTCTTTTCCATTGCATCAAAACCTATGTACAATATACCATAGCATATTCATTTTTACAGGCGAAGTTGTAGATATTACAGTATCTCACTCTCCAGTCCTCCTCTCTGAATCTTTTCCCATATGTTAGGGAAGTCAGTAGTGAAGAAACAGATCTGCTGTGCACAAAGTTCATACATCAAGCACCTGAATATAAAAGGAGGGAAAGGCAGCTGTGACTTGCTTTTATGGCTTCCCCAGACCCAGGTCAGCCAGTGTCTCAAAGCGCCTGGGCAGATGAGGGAGCAGTAACCTGTCTTTCTTCATTTATGCTGCCTGCAGAGACCTCATGGGCAAAGCTGTGCTAGCTGAAATCTGGAAGGAATTAAGATGCTGTGGCCTTGCCCAGACAAATTGCTCTGACATTGGCCAGGTCCTCCTGGCCCCTATGCCCAAACCTGATCTCTCTCCACTTGGTGTATGACATCATCAGGCAGTCAACCCCATCTGAAAGTCTGATCAACCTAATATACTTTTATTCAATCTAGAATTTAACCTAACCATTTGTATAAAATTCATATTTTATTGGATCCCACTCCACCTAATATTTTGTATGTGTACATATGTATATATACTTGCAAAACATCTAATTTTGCTTCATATTTTCAATGCCAAGATCTGACTCTTCTCATTTTCTTAAAAAATTAACATTCAATTTCTGACTACTTTAGCATTTAGGCTGGGTTCACAGGTGGAATTAAGCAATGATCCAGTCTAATTACTTTGAAAATGCCTAATTTCCAAATGTGATCCCTCCTGACATTTCCTCAGCTCTTTCAGAACCTGCAAGCACTTCCATTTTTTATGCATCAGTTTTCTCAACCTTAACGCAATGTCTCAATCTAATACTGGTCTACTTCTCCCATCTGATCTAATGGGCGTTTTTGGAGCAGCTCTACTCATGAAGTATCACCACAGTAGAAGTGCTTCCACTTTTTTTCCTCACATTCAGATCACATTCAGCTCCATCCTTCTCTTTCCACTGAACTGCAAGAAAACCTCTGAGAGGATCAGGCTCAATGTGAGAGAATCAGGCTCAATTCCATCCTCTTCTGGAAGGCCTTTACATGTCCCAGACATTTAGAGATGACAAATCACATTAAATAGACTACTCTGAGATCCTCTCCAATGATTTGAATAATAAACTGCAGTGAATAACCACATTTGTTGGGTCAGAGAGAGAGAATAAATGAATTTACAGACTATTGGGTTGGATCTGGGATGGCCAGGGAAGCATCTCACCTGACACAGTTCTTGACTGCTGGACTATGTCACATGGAGGGTTTATCTTTGGGAGAGGAACTCCTCTTCCTTGGCTCACAGTTCCTCTAGGCTCTGCCCTGTAAATACTCCTTTTTGCTATAGGCTATCTGAGAACTTCTAATACTCATGAAGTTTAATGGTTATCCAGGAGGTAAGAACTGTTCTGACAGGAAAAGGAAAGGAATTAAATAGCACATTCTTCTCTTCTCGGGTCCTATTTCTGCTAGCCCCCATACTGCTGAGGAAAGGTCACCATGGCTGTAATCGGTGTGAATTTATCACAACACAGACAGCTGGAGATGGAAGAGAGCTCAGGGTAATGAATTCTGATTAAAAAATCATCAACTGCCTGCAGTTTGGAGATTGAGAAGTGGAATTTCAGATAATATTTCCTCTGCTTTATTTATAACCACACTGGCTTTTGTGGATCCAGCTACTAAGGATTTAGACCTCTCTACATATTGTGGGCAGGAATCTTACCTTTCCCACAGTGGAGCTGAGTAAGACATCTGAAAGAGTAAAGCTGCAGTGTAACACTGAAAACCCCACCCTGATAGTCTTTTAGGAATCCCATTGATTCACATGAGGCTGGTGCTTTTTAAAAGTTTAACCCTGAAGCCTTAAGTCTCAGTCTCTGCAAGGCTATTTCATCTGGCTGCAGAGGAACATCTATTCTTAGAGCTTATATTAACAGTAAAGGCAGTGTCATTCAGCAACTTGCCATCAATTTAAACATGAAGTTTACCACCTGGCCTAGAAGCATTTATTTCTTCTGTCTTTCCTCTCTGCATGTACTGTTACACTTCTGAGAGCAAAAGATTCATCGCTATCTCCCTCCAATGGTAAACTTTGGTAATTTATTTTGCAGAAATAAAAAGATATTCAAAGGTATTATAGCACCCACTATCTACAGAGGTTTTTCCAGTCTAGTGAGTAGAGGGAGAGATTGTCAATTTTAAAAGTCAAATGCTGATTAGAACATGCAGTTACTTCTAAAGAACAATTCTCATTTATTACATAGGTATTTATTTATATATAATAAAATCACAGGATTGAGCCAGAGGGTCATTCAGGCTGAGTGAGAGCTCAGAAGATCTTTACTCCAACCTCCTGTTCAAAGCAGGGACAGATGCATGGCCAGACCAGGCTGCTTAGGGTTATGTCCACTCATGTGTGGAAAACACCAGAGGGGTCCAATTGTCCTCAGCATGAAAAAGCTTTTACACCCAGCCTGAACCTCTAATTTTCACTTACACTTGTTGCCCTTCAGCCTCCCACCATGCAGTATGGTGAAGACCCTGGTTGCGTCTTCTTGACCACCTCCCAGTGGGTGCTATGGGGCTGCTACGAGCCCTCCAGCACGATTTCTTCCCCAGGCTGAACCAGCCCTGTCCCTTGGCCTCCCCACATGGGAAGAGTGCTCTGGCCTGACCACTTCAGAGGCCCCAACTGAGCTTGCTCCAGTCTGCCTATGTCTCCCATGCAGAGGTCCCAGTTGGAGGCATCACCTACGCATGGTCTGACAGGAGCTGAGCTGAGAGATCATACAATCTAGTGCCTGTGCTCCTATTAATATAATGAAATATCAATCCTGAGAAGACCTCCTCATGTTTTTTCCATGCTAACATGAGTGGCTGGATGTCTCTCTCTTTCCAACGTCTGGATGAAGACAGTTGGCAGCAGGGCCCTACTGATGACCAGAGGGCAGGGGAGAGTTGCCTCCTCAGCAGAAACTCTCACTCCGAGCATGCAACTTTTACTGAAAACGTGGAAAATATGAACATAGCTCAGCTGAGAACACAGATCATATAAGTCAAGGTCAGGTCTCGCTGTGGTTTCACTGTTTCCCGGTCGCAGTTGCAAGAATTTCCATGCTTTTCTGATCTGAATTTCATTTGGAAAGTATGTAAATGTCTATTTTCATTGCTTGTACCGGCTTAGTCAAACTCATGCTGAGGAAGATGGGCATTTTCCAGAATTTTCACACGTATTCAAGCCATCATAGTTCACTCAAGAGATGCTAAGAGAGAAGAGGTTTGACAGCATAGCTGTGAAACAGCTCAGCGTGGCAGAGCTACTGGTTGTGACAATTCAGCATGTGGCACTGGGAGGCCTGCATGAGGTAGCAAAAGCCGTGCTATCGGACTCCAAAGCATTCTTATTACCAGTGGTAAATTTTGCTCTCCCTACTGATACCTTATTCTCCTCATGCCTTGCTGCAATTTAGTCAGTAATGTGGTAATTTAGTAAATAATAAACCACTAAGAATAACACATTTCAAATGTGTTATTTGCTAAAAAGAAAATAAAATATTTCAGTGTTTAAGTGTATTCAGGTTTTGCAAATAGATTCAGACTATGCTTACTTAGATTTTGCAGCTTATTTCAGGGATTAAAATGGTGTGTTTGGCATATGTGTATGTATGCATAATGTAAGACATGGAATAAAAATTGAGGGATAATTTATTCACAAAATGTAATTTGACAAAATAAATTTTCAGAATCACCTCTGAGAATTACAAGTCTTGGCCGTAGGCACTGTCAATGATACTGAAGCATCACTTCAGTTGTCTCTAGCGAAGAGCCATCATCTATGAGATACCTGGACATCATCAAATCTCAAAATTTAAACGTGCAGAAGCAAAAAGAGAAAAGAAAAAAACACTGCAAGCAGGTGCCCATGGTGGAATATAAATAAGGTTTTCCTTCTCCCCCAACCCTCAGCAGTCAGCAAGCAGCACACTCAAGGCATCATCAATAGAACTGAAGAATCAGGTCATTTTGCAGAAGACATCTGCACATCTTAAACACATGGGGAATCAAACTTTGCAGCTTTGCTTTTCTTTTTTTTTTTTTTTTTTGGTCAAAAGATGGATAAAAACATAATTCTCTGTACCTGTTCTTAATTCCCTTAGTACCTGTAATTTGTGGAGGTTATGATCCTGGTGAGGACCATCAGCAAGCCAGCCATACCTGGTGTAAGGTGGTTGAGGCTTTTCTTAATACCCAACGCAAGAGCTACTGTGAAGTGGATCCTTTTCCTTTGCCCCCTAAAATATTTATTTCCTCGTGACAAAGGAGCAGATATATCTTCTGATTGCTCCATACTATGATCATCTATGAGGTGATCCAAGATGATGCCTCTGGGAACACAACACTGAAGTGTCAATAAATAACAGGCAAGACAGAACACTATCTATTTCTTACAGGTACATTGCTCAGGGCTGAATACTAAGCATGTAGTGAACTAGATGCTGGTTCTTTTACTATCTCTTTTTTATATCTTTATTCCATTGATATTGACTGCCCCATTTCCTTCTGCCTCTTTCTATGACAAGTCAAAGTCCTAGGAAGAGAAATAAGCCAAATCTAAAGGATGCCTTATTTAAAATTGTTGTGGTGTGAAGATATATCTCCTAACGTTTCACTGTAGAGTACTCCTGCTCAAAAGACTCCACATATCAAAATCACCTTATTTTACAGATACAGATACATAAACTGAATTCAGGAACAAGCCAGTATATTAAAATTCAAAGAAAAAAAATAAAATTGAAAGAATGAAATACTAATTTAGCATCAAATCCTTGTGTAATGTTAACCCTTTGTCCTGGGTTCTGCTGAACCAAAGACACCCTTTAATAAAAGATTATTTTTACCATTATTACTTACCATTATAGATGGTAAATTTTAAAGAAATAATACGGTGAATGTCCAGTATTATGTCAACAATCTAAGGAACTATGTGAGAAAGTGTTTATCCTAGGTAGAAACTTTTTGGTGGGTTGGGTTTCATACACTGAAACAAAAAAGTATAGGAGTCCAAAGGCCAAACAAGAGTATGACATTTTCAAGTGAATGGATACATACAACATTCAAGCTGGGAAAAATACTTCCTAGTGCTATGGTTTTCTCCTTTGTACAATGTGGTTTGAATTGCTTCTTAATAACTTCCTCTAGTAAATTTTCACACTCAGCGACCTAGATTTCATAAAAGTAAAAAATATGGTGATGGTTAAACAAGAACACAATGGATTCTTGGCAAGAACTCTTAGTCTCTAAAATGCTGCTAGTGAACACATGCTGATAATTTGACATAAGGTAATCTGGGGACATGTACTTCTTTGATATCTTTCAATGACAAACAGGAGGGATTGCATATCTAACCAAACAACACTAATGGTATATTTTCTCAATTACATAAAATTTGCTAAATGGGCATGTGGTCAGTTGATGCGTTACATTCTTCTTTGTACTCCAATGTCTTTTTTCTCAAACTCTTCAGTTCCTAAATGTTGGTTGAATATTACTGGCTCTGGCCTAAGATGATGTCTGATGTGTTTGAGTACATTTCAGCACAATAGGATTCCAGCCTTTAAAAGAAATACATTGTACCCTATTCAATACACAATTTATAGTTTATATAATACATGATATGCTAACAGAAATACTTCATAAAGTGTTTTTCCAAAGAAGCAGAGAAAATGGGAAGAGTCTAAAGAAAATGGTATGTTAAGCAAGCAGTGAAAAGTTTGTCCAAGTCCTGCCATGGACAGCTCTGAAACACATTATAGCACATAGTGTTCTCTATGGCAGGATCCCACAGACATTCAAGAGAGCAAATATTTATTTCATAAATTTGGACCCTGTGGTGGAACATAAACATTTTGTATGTTGCCTGTAGCTCATTATCACAGATCCAGTGTTACATTTCTCAGAAATCAATCACCTAAGGTGCACTTTGTACTGAGATCTAGGGTAGGCAAGGAAAAATAAGGCTTTGTATTTCGACAATAATCCAGATGTAAGTATAGGTGTATCCACCAGCAACAAGCTAAGGAGCTGCGAGTACCTTGACTGCGGGCCAGTCCCATCAGTATTGTACTGTTTATGGGCCATTCCTCATATTCACAGCCAGCCCTGGATTCAGCTCTGTCCAAGAGATCTGGGTGTTCTTGGCCAAGGAGTGGGTGTTTTTCCACGTCTGGGACAGGAAGGACTCGAGTGGGTACTCATGAATGGGCGGAGAGCTGGACAAGCTTCTGCTGCTGGGAGGAGGTAACTCCTGGTCAGTGGTAAGCTGTCAGCAGAGGAAGAGTTATATGCACATGTCTTTCAGGGAAGACAGAAATCTTGGCAGGGATCACACTCATTTCTCCACCGAAATGTCTGATACTCGAGATGCCACCTGGAAGTCTCAATTGACAGGCATAAAGGATTTGTAGTCTTGTATGTTTCCAGAGATATTTCCACACTGTGGGAGAACATCAAGTGCGGTCTCTAAAAAATATTTGAGATGCACAGGAGTACACCACATCTAATGCCATACCAACCCTAATTAATTTACTCTTTTTTTCCCAGTAATTAGAGGCAATTCTTCTCCACCCACAGCACAACACTTTGAACCATCCCTTTGCAGTATCAGGTAACTGAAAAACATCCACTCTGCGACCACAGGAGGCATCTATTTTATAAGCTGAAACAAAAGACCCCTTAGTCTTAGAAAAAAGTTATTCAACCCACTTTAAACCCAAGTGTGCGTTAGAATCTTTAAAAATGTATGGCATGAGCTGCATAAACTGACTACAAAAAAAACCTGAAAATGTTTGTTCTTAAATTATTGCACAGGAATAGCTACAAATAATTTTTGGTGTTGCAATACAACGTAACAGAGGAATCGTTTATGATTTTATTTTCAACCGATTAAGTTCCTCTCACCACTTCTGAACCAGCCATGCACAAATGTTGCAGTTTTTCATGGTCTGCCATAGCTCACCATGTCACTATCTCTAGCTCAGTCCTATTTGTTAGCCATTTTCATTCTTAGCTGTAGTGGTGGTACCCACAGAGCACAAATTAGGGCAACTTTATGAGCTGCTCTAACTTGCAGTCTCCCATCCATGATTCTAAACTTTTCTGTTACCTAGAATTGGCACTCTATTTCAACAGCACTGTGCTTTTCACTTCATGTTTGATGGATTTCATTCTCTTACAGATCCTTCACTGAGGACAGAGAATTCATGTGCCTAAGGCAGGGGAAACACCATCCTGAACCATGTGCTCTCCCATAACTAATGGCTTTTCTGAGCTTAAAGGCTCATCTAGAACCTTGGGTTTTGGGGCCAGCAGCTTGATTTTGTATAGGTTCCCATTATACCTAGACTGTACCAAACACTTGATGAGCTGGAAAACATCATCCTCCTGGTAATCCCTCTGCCTCCTATTTTGCACTTCTTTTCTTCCTCCAGGAGATAGTTCACAGGATGCTGCTGTAGAAGTCCTTGCTTTCAACATGGGTATGTAACTTCTGTTCTTCCCTTTACTGTAGGAATAATACAAAAAGGACCACAGCTGTAGAGTTGTTCCTACAGGCCTGCCCAGGCAGTTTGCAAGGTCTATCAGCTGGCCAATGGGCTATAAGACAAGGGGATTTTGTGTCTTTGAAATACAAACTTGGTTTTTATTAAAAATTTAACTACTGAAGGGTACAGTTGAATCTAACATTCTAGATAAACATATAGAAAGTTATTTTCTGATGATTGCTCAAAATATTTTCACTTTGCAGCCTGTGTTCTAACTTTCAGAGATGTTACTACTCCCTTCACTGCAAGGTCAGGACAAATAATACTAACCAACAGGAAATTCAACTATGGACTTACTGAATTATGATGATGATGGTTCCTACAGTATATCATGTATCATTTTTAAAGAAAGAGCCTCACAACCAGAAGAATGAAAAGAAGGTTTTAAAATAGGTTTCACTGAATCTTTAAAATCAGAAGTTTTAAAAGTTTCCATGAGCAAGCAAGAGAGGTACAGGCCAAGGTATCTGGTTGCTATGAACTGGAAAGAACTATGGTTGAGAACTCATGTGTTAATGTGATACAATGTCAGGAGATTACATGCTTCAAAACATGTAGACTCCTCTGAAGAACTGAGCATCATCAAGCTGTTATAGGTGACTAGAGATATGCAGGGGCTTTCAAATGAGAAGTGAGTGAATAGACAGGCTGGATAGTTGGAGTGAGAGAACGATAGAGATTTACAAAGTCATGAATGGTGCAATAAATGTGAATAAGAAATTATATTTAGAACCTGTAGGCTGGTTTTAAAGGTTGTTTGTGTTAGTAGTCCTCATGAGACTGAATCAGAATTATTGTTTCTGAATATATATAAAGGTATAAGAAATTTTTCAAAAATTATTATCAGTTCTTGCCAGTGCTTTTGAGCACCCAGTCTGGGACAAATAACTCATGCCTGTTAGAAGCCCAGGGCATCAAAATTCCCTTCAGGGAAATGGAGTGAATAAGTAGCCAAATACATATTTCCTTGGACAATCAATAGGCAGATCATATGAAATTGTCATATGAAATTTCAGGAAGCCAAATTCTTGAGATGTTTTTGTTGCTGTTTTTAATTATTTTTTTGTTGTTGTTAATTGTGGATGCCTCAGATTATCGGTCTTGGAGAAGATCAAAATTTACCTTTTCAATGTGCTCCTGAGACATAGTGAAAGATATTATAGATGTTTCTTGTATTGTTTTAAGATTGTTCTTTGCAAAATTTATATGTCTTACTACAGATGTGGTCATAAATTGACATTAGTGAGGTTAAATGAAGTGCATTTTCACGTGCTTTAAAATAAATCGTTCTGCAATACCTGTGAGAATTTCATATAGACAAAGAGAAGAGGGTGGCTAAAGCTCTAATTTAAAATTGGTTTAAACAAATTAGAAGATCATAGACCATCTGAGTATGCTCAGACACAAACAGAACATCTTGATTGGGTTTGCATCCAGGTGCACAAGTCCAAGAATCTTCAAGGAAGCAATGAGTGATTCAGGCTGACTTCTAGTCAGAGGCTGTCAGATATCCTGTTCTCTCTTTTCTCTATCTCTCAGCAAAACTCTAGCTTCTAGCCCAGGGCCTTAGCTGGCAACACTACCTCTCTGCTGCTGTCCTGCTTACAGTAAGCCAGTCATTCGGTACTGCGTTGTGATCTATGATGAGAGAAACAGCATCCTGCAGGTGATGAAGATTATCAGTTCCTCAACAACATGTGTGTTTACATTGAGAAAAATAGAGAGCTGGTGTTATGAAGAGAAGGGAGAAGAGAAAGAGAGACAGAGAGGAAAGATAGCATTTGCTATTGCTTAATATTTACTATTGGGACAGCTCTGTACAGAGAAAGTATTTTCCCCTTCAGACTGATTTTGCAGGTTTTTTTCCAAACTGCAGCTTGAAGAAAACAGGAAGAAAAAAATTCCTCTGTTTTTCCAGATATCATAGAAGGATACCAGCCTTTTCCTAGGTCATTGTATCAACCTTGCTGATTGTTCAGCCCACTGTGATCTGCGTAAGTTGTTTTAGCAGTTGTGTACCAACAGCAAACATTTGCCTTTTGCCTTCCTGTGTCACTGAGCTTCTCTCTTTGCCCAAGAGCTCCTGGCCAGCTGCCACAGACAGTAGATTCACCATCTTGACTCGGTCATATTTATTAACTCAGTCTAGATAAACACAGCTGATCATCAGTAGCCAGCGTACCTTACTCAGCTATTTTCCCTGACAAACTCTATAGTCATGGGGCACAACCGTCGTATTGACTTGGAGTGTGACTATGTGCACAGAGCTCTGGAGAAGGACATGGTGTCAGTGAGAAGTACAAAAACACAAGGCTCCAAAATAAGCTCTGTGAGCCTTTACAACTCCTAGGAAACAACCTTTTCCAGGTTGACCAAATAAAGCATGAATTAACAGACATGAACTTAATTAATTCACTGGTTCCAATGGAAAGTGACATTTCTTGGCCCACCCAAAGAAAGGAAAGAATGTGAGTTTAAAAAGGGGAAAATATTACAGCCAAAAGGGCATAATTATCTTCAGGGAGGCTGATTAATTGCCTGAGAATTACATGGTCTGAAAGCTGATGGCTAAATGTTTAGTAAGCACCCAAGACCAGTTCGCAACAAATTCCCTTGAACATAACTTTTGCCACACTTATGGCAAAATTGCTTTCAGCTTAAAGATGTAAGGACATCCTGCGTTGAGGCTGCAGTTATGGAAAGGATGAGTGCCAGTGACTGATTTAGGCATCTGGGAGAGATGCTCCAGGGAAGATTGCACCCTGGCAGCCCTTTACCACCATAATGATGTTTTTCATCTGCAGCCACTCTGGCATGGGCAGAGGTACATTAAGCTCACATTTACCAAATGAAAACACTGAGAATCAGAGAGTAAAAATGGTGAGCAATATGATTACTTGCTGTTGTCCGGTCCGTCTGCCATTTAACCATCTGCCACTGCACTGAATTACTCTGTCTTGCATTTTCTGGTTGGCATTTCCCTTTTAAACAATACAACTGGCTAGATGCTTTCCGAAATCCTCTGTGTGGGACTATTAAAGCTCTGCTAAACAAGCCCTGGAAGAGGACAGTTAGTTTGGTGGGTGCAGTTACCACCAGAGGTCTGTTGTGGGAGGAAGGAGAATGGGGTCTTTTCACTACTGACAGCTGTAACATAAATCTTTATTAGTTTTATTGTATCTAATTACAGTTCTCAGCTGGGCTCTGCGTGGAAGTCAAGGCTAAACATTGCCTCTGTTTTTCACCCTGAATAGGGATTTTGTTCCTATGATCCTCTGATGTCATGAGCTCGATTTACCCTTGATGCAATGCCCACTTGCACGTCTACCCTGACTTCTAGCAGCACAGTAACAGGCACAGAGGGATGAGGGAACCTATGTGTCCAGTAACCTACCCACTGGGGCATGGCACTGAAAACAGAAAAGGAAGATGACTAGAAAGCAATCCAAGTCCCGGTCCAAACAAGCTGAATAAAGTTACAGAACTAGATAAAATAGTCTCTGTTACCTTTGGACCTGCTGTCTCAGCTCTGGAGGCAGTAACAGGCTGGCTTTGTTTTTGTGATCCAGCCTCTGGTTTGTGGAAGAAGGCCAGCGGCCAGCAGCCAGCTGCCCTCACCCCGTGCTGGCAGGGGACCTGGGGATGCTCTCTCCAGGACAGGCAGTGGGGAGATGCACACCTCAAAAAGTCTTCATTTTCCACTACTTTGATGTTATTCGGGTAAGCATGGACCTTTCCAAGTAAGCGATGATACAGTAGAAACAATACGTAATACTTTCCAAGTAGTTTTTCCCTCACCTACTATCTTAAAAAAGTTGACATTCTACTATTGGCATTTACCCTATTCTACAGTAAAATTACCTGAGAATACAGCAAAAAAGAAAGGGAAGCAAACTGCTACTGCTAGTAATCTGTCATTTTCCAGGCAATTTATATTTTAGAGCCTGCTTTTTCATAACACAAAAACAGCATGGGACTTGTTGACCATAAAACTCACAACTGAATTACGAATTAACGTGCATGGTACAGTCTGGTTAAGCCTGTGAGAAACCCAAGAAAAATACTGAATGTCAAGTTTTTAGTAATTCTCAATGCTAATAATCACAATTCAGAAAAATCTTGCGAATTTTTCCACATGTGATAAAAATGTTGAAGAAAATGATGATCACAGTGAGTGGCAATACTTTATATTAGCTTCTGAAGGGAGATGTAAAAGTGCACTAATCTGTCTCTGGTACTGATATATCTCTCCGTAGGAGATAAATTAGAAGGGAGGTAGAAATCAGCATTGAAGAAAAAAGATGAAAAAGAATAATAGAGAACTTCATTAAATTATTCAGCTTTCCAGTAGGATTATTGTAGAACTGCTTAACAGACTCAGTTACTGTTAAGGTTTCACCATCATTTCCCATTTGCAGGTCCTGTTCTCAGTTGTGTACAATGTTTCTGAAAGCTTCATTTGGACAGAATTTTCCATGTCTAGTGTCTGCTTTAGGCTGCGCTATTTGTGGAAAAAATCAGCCAAAATGATTCACTGGTTTCCAAGTAACAGGTTAGTTAAAAATACATTGTTTTTCACACAGTAAAAATGTTCTGGTTGCTTTTCCCTGAAGGCACTGAAGCACCCCTCTCATTTGAAACATGGAGTACAAATTGGTCTTGGCATGGACACTCAGAGGAGAGGAGTGCTCAGGCAGTAAGAATGGGCTTAGAGCACACTCTGATGTACAGGTAGTAAACCAGCAAGCCCAATAGTCTCTCCTCACTGGGCTGCTGCCAGCAGATGTCCATCAAATCTGTTGTTGGGTGAAGCACCTTTTTACCTTCTCCCTACCTGTCATTCCTGTGCAAATCCTCTGCAGCAGTCTATATGCATCAGGGAGCCTCAGGCTCTGGACTGCTCCTTGGCTGGTACAAACTGTTGTGGCCAAAAATTCAGATGCTTCTCTCATCTTGTTCAGGAGGAACCAAACTGTGGTTGGTTGGTTTCTGCATTGTCAACATCTGGGTAGAATAGTCGGCATTTCCATTGGTAGCACCTAGAAAATCTCTTGATTTTCTTCTTGTTTTTGAAGATGAAATTGCAGAAGAAAACTGGTTTTGAAGAATATCTCCTAGATTGCAAAGGCAGGCAGTGACAGATTGGATCTCTTCCATATGTGCTTCTTTTCATCACGTGCTGAGGTTTGCACAAGATCTCTGCTTCATCCGTTGCAGAAAATAAATAGTGGGAAATAGTGAATAGTGTTAAGAACTGGCTAGCAGGTTTTAAGTAATGCAGCAGCTACTTATGGGGCCTAGGAAAAGGTTCATTGTTATGTGGCTCATCTCCTTACACAGGGGGAGCACAGAGATATGGTGCCAGTGGGGGAACCCCAATAATCCATCAGAGAAATGGGGCATTGCCAAAACTCTCCCAGTGCATCACAAGGGGAATGATCAGCCCCATGCGGAGTGACTGGGGGTGACACCCACCACAGGAGTTAAGGGGAGAGGCTCTCCAGAGCACCCTACAGATTGGGGGTGCTATATCTAGAGGTATGTGACTCCTCATGGGATGCAGGGGAAGAGCATTTTGGGGCTTACTATAGGATGCTTAGGGAAGAACCAAAGGCACAGAGCAATCAAGGTGGTTTGGGAAAACCCAAAGCTGGAAAAATAAAGGGCTAAGGGGATAAAAGGAGCCAGTTACACATACGCAAGCTGCTGGTGAGTAGGGTTGTCTGGCCATGCCCTGCACTGCATCAGCACAGCCCGCCCTGACTTCTCATTCAGCTCCATTTCTAATTGTTTTCCACTGCATTTGTGTGTGTATGTGTATGGGGGTTTAAGTGCCAGCAGCTGGAGCAGAACCATGGGTCACAGGGCCATATGGGTGCCAGCACCTGGATTGGGTGAAAGTGTGTGTGTGACAGTGACCAGCCAACATCACACTGGACTGGCTGGTGAGCAGAAGAAGGGGCTTGGGAGTTGAGTAGGGGTGTCTGTGTGTGTGTCTGTGTGACTGTGTGTCTGTGAGTGTATGTCTGATCACTAGGAAATGGAGCAGGGCAGTGGGCCTTGGAGGTTCTAAGTCCAGCTGCCAGCTACCAAAGGGATTCACATTACATATATGTATGTATTTCCCACTGATGGAACTTCATCGTGAACTGCCAGAGAAGGGAACAGAATGAGGCTGTTTGCACTGTCTGTGCATGTGTGTCACTGTTGGTGTTGCTTTGTGGGGCCAGCAACCTGTATATGTGTATCTGTGTATATGTGTACAACATGCTTGTGCATATGCGGCCATAGGGGATGCAGACTCAGCCTTGCTCCAGGCTGGACCTGAGGACATGTAGTGGCAGTAGCCTCTTCTCTGTTGGGATGCCAGATTCAGCAAAGCCCAATAGATAGGGTATTTCTAAATGTAGAGTAAGCACCCTTTGTGCTAATGGGAAGATGAAGATGAAATAGACAAAAAAAAAAATAGGCAGATAAAGCTGATATAAGTCTTTTAATAGTTCCCGTTAGGTGAGCACTGAAACACTACAGTATTTAAACCCCTGCCTCTCCCACAGCCTATCACTTTTTTAAACACTGGTGGTTGTTGGTATGTTCAGACACAGCAGTCAGGGCTGATGGGATCTTGCCACAGCAGGAGCAGCACCTCAGGGAAGCATCCATCTCTGCTTGGCTGCTCAAGCTAGGAGAGATGATGTGGGCACCTGGTAAGCCAGAGCTGAAAAATCACCCTGCACCTCTCTGTGCTGGAGCCAGCGGTGATTGCCCGCCATGGAGTTATTCTCCCTTGGTGCCACAAGATGGCAGGGCCTTAATTTTAAATCTCTATTTCATATTTCTGCTTTTTTTATTCTGTTTGGGTTTTGTTTGTTTGGTTTTGTTTGTTTGTTTTTAATTTCCTTTATTTTTTTTGGGCTGTTTGGCACTCTCAGTTACTGCTATTTATGTTATTAAGCTTCAAAAAGGAGTTTAAATAATGTGTTTTAGTGATGAGGTTTTGTCTGCATAGAAGTTTTGCTTTAGCTCTGGAGCGGGTTAAACTCCTTAAAAACTAACACCGCTTTACGAGTATAACTTGGTGCATGCACCTTTTTGGTTCCTTTTGGTACCATTTATTTCCTTTTCCTTCTGGGAGTAGGCCAGCCACTGCAAATATTTCTGTACTTGTACAGATTACAGAGGTAATAGTTTACACATAAAATGCCTCAGCTTTTGTCCCTGGACAAGACCTTAGTAAAATTACTTTTATTTGAAGAAGGCAGATGTTTGTGTGGTTTTTTTACTGTTGTGAAGGTATTTTCTGAAGTGCACAAACAGAGCCCATCACTGATGTCAGCTCCTCTTCTCTGGCCTCTGTGCTGCACAGGATGCTAAACCAGCAGGAGATAAGCCAGATAGGGACTGAAGATGGATTTTAATGCACGTGTATACACTGAGCGCTCCTGCCTGCCTTTCCTTCACTACTACTGAGCTCTCCTCCTTGCCAGGAAGGGCAAACGACAGGGTTTAGGACCGGCATCAAAGACTGTTCAACACCATCCCCTCTAGCTCTTTGTCAGAAGAACTCATTTTCCCATCCTACGAAACGTCTCTTTTAGTCTGGAGAAGCTTAGAGCTGATACCACATGTAAATCTCTCAGGAGGCAGTAGAGAGTGCTGTTCAATAAGCAGTTATTTTTTCAATCTGGTTCTCTCTCTTCCTCTCCCGAATTCTATGTAAAAAAAGAAAACATGAAAGGGTGCGGAAAAGAAGTTCTCGACTCCATTTGGTCATAGGAAAGAGCCCTCCGTTCTCTGCAAATTAAGTGGTGTACTAAAAACAAGCTGGTATGGGACCAAAAAAAGAGACATGAACAGCTTGTCTTGTACAAGTCTTATATCTCTGTGTGTTCGGTAAATCCTTTTCTCCTGCCTGGGCATCTGAGCTGCACATTGCTTAAAGGCTAGTGGGTGGGCATAGGGGGCTAGAACCACAGCATAGCACGAGAAAGGTGGCAATTACCTACTACCAAGTCCAGAATTCACCCCTTTAAAATTGCCCTTCTGCTGTTACCACACTCTGCAGACAGGAGCAGCACCCTTGTTCTGGTAGCCATCAAGCCTGAACAAGCAAAATAACTACTTTTTTAATGCCAGTCCAAGTAAAGTATGTGGGTTTTCTTCTTAGGAGAGAAAAGAAAAATTAAAACCTCGGTAGTAAAAGCAAGATCAGAAGGGATCTTGTGTTAGACGTGATGAAGTAGTGGAGGAATAGGAAAATTCTAGCTAGGGAGGGAAGCTAGAGAAAGGGAATTATAGTAGCAAACCAGCTGGGAACTAAATCCAAACAAATGAAGATAACCTCTAGTCCAGCAAGTACTGATTGAAAGGGAACAGCCTACTTTTCCTATTGCTACAGAATTTGAAAACAGAGTTTCCAGTGAAAATTAGACTTTGAAGAGGACACTGTATAGATGCATTTATTTTAGTGTCCGTGCTGGGGTGGAGGCTGACTAACGAATTTAATACAAATATTTTTCTGATATGAAATCTTTTCCTCAACTTGCAAATACCAAGATTTCTAACCTGTTCCAATGTCATACACTTTTTAAAACCAAATATATAGAGACACTCTCTATAAAGCCACGTTTAAACAAACAAATAAACAAACAGAAAAGAACCATTTCTGAGTATCAACCTAGACAAACAGATATCAGTCCTTTAACACAGTTTTGGTTATGATCATGATGTATGCAAAAATATACTTACAGAAAAAAAAAAAAAGTGTTTGGAAAAGGCATGTTTTATCTTTGGATTTACGAGAGAAAGTTCTTATCTGGTTACCAGACTGTCTTTGGCCAATACAGGAATGTTCTGTAAAACAGACATTTTTTGACAAATCTAAGATTACCTTTCCTAGATAGTAAAGCCCCAGAACTCCAAATAGGAGATGAACAAGTATGATTTGACAGATTTCATAATCCGGAAGTCTTGGCTAGTTGTCTTTTCCAACCTTCCATAATTTCAGTTTTCCTAATTGTCCCAAAAATCCCTTTAATCATTCCTTCCCCTCTTCTGCAGCAATATACTTGCTGTATGTTTCCGGCAGCCCTCAACCTCTGTGATATCCAGCTCCCTCATGCACATTTTCACAGATATATCCTCCATCACCCTGCTTGAAGTTGTTTGGAGTGTGTTTTAGTTTAACTGCAGACATACTTCTGGTCATGGCATGGGAAGGCTACTGAACTCGAGACTTCTAAGTCTGGTTCAATGCATTAGGCATGAAGTCAGTTGTTCTTTCCATCACGCCTTTCACAAATACCTACAGATTTCACATACAAGGATCGTCCCTCTTTTCAGCTCAGTTCTTCCCCATCTTAACTACAAAGCACTAACCTTTGGAGTTACGTTCAGCTGGACACCTTTAACTTTTTTCCCTGCTGTCTGGTTCCTGTGATAACTTTCTGACCTGCTTTTCTGCATCTTGCTAGTCTTCAAGGACCAACTCCTCTGCTGCTGAAGCATGAGGTAGGCTCATACTGCTCCATAATGGATTTGTGTCACCTTCCATCAGCAGTGAATCCAAACCCGTTAAGTCTGAAAATGTGTCCAGGTTCAGTATTTCAATTACAGTCTCCCCAGAGAGGCACAGTCTGGGAATAGCTTCTCCTGGATTTATTACATGATGCCACAAATAATGGCCAACACTTGAGCAGCTTTTATGGCTTTCACAGCATACTGCAGAGTTGTAACTTGATGTCTAAAAGACATAGATATTTATAGAAGTTTACTGTATTCCCCAGAAATGCCTTGCAAGTTTTGCACAGGTTTTGAAGTTTTCAAACCCTATACCCTTAAATATCTTAAAACATCCTCTGATGACAAGCAGTCATGCAACCAGTGAAAAAGAAAAATATACTGCATAGCATCCTTTTTTAGACCTGAGAGCAGAAGTTATCTATAAAACCAACAGAAGACCCACAGAAATGCTATTTTTCTCAATGAAATAGGTATTTTTAATGTATTTTCTCTTGTACCGATAATCTATGTTTAAATAAATGTAAAAGGCATTTGAGATGATTGTCACTATTTTTATTCCTTCATAAAGCAAGACTCTTCACAGTATTGTGTCAAGCTGTAAGAACCTTTTATTCTCTAGTCCTGAGGTCAGAGCAGGGGAGGGAGTCAGCAGCTTGGATTTCGCCAGGTTTCCTTTCAAGAGATTAGAAATTTCTAGTGAAAAAATTTACACTTCTTAAAAATCCCTGCAAACAGGCAACTTAAAGCACAATTAAATAACAATGTGCTGAGGAAACAGTTGCTCAGGCCTATAAAACTGAAAGAGTTATTTTCTTTTTTTTCTGTTGTTTTGCCACTATTTTGTAAGGGAATTGTAAACCACCTGTAATGAGGCTGCCTGGTGGTTAATTAGTGAAAGAAACACATTCAACTCCCAGCTGGTTTCTTGCTTACTAGGATGGAAGAAGCTGGAAGCATTTACAAGGTGGAATATATGTAACCCATGGGAGGCATACATAGGAAAGGAAAGAACAGCCTCACAAAAGGCAATTTACTTTGCCAGTGACTCTCTGAGTCTCCAGAACTATTTATACAATCTGTTTGTGTTTTACAATAAGAGTTATCCCTCTCTCAGAGCTCACATTAACACCACAGTGTTAGTTACCAGTGGTAGTGAAATTGCAATATGTTGTCCTAGATCAGATGTGATGCCCCAGATCCACTGATACGTGAGTCTGTGGCATATAGAATAGCAAGCATAAGAAGATATTCACTTAAAGTAAATATTTTGCCATTATGATCTTGCGTAAATCATTCCTTCACATGAAATATTGTCAGGGGAGAGTTGTCCCTCGAGGAAGACCTGTGTTCTGCACTGTCCTCCTACAAAAAAGCAACTAGAGGCCTCAGCTGGCTTGAAGCTAGGTAGAGGGAATAACACTTGGTGTCATTTAAGGAGCTCTGGCATATCTATCCCAGATAAAATCAACAGGGATGGATGGCAGCTAGGGAAAAAGGACTGCCTTTTGGACAAGAAAGCACAAAATACAAAAACAAAACCAAAAAGAAATCCAAACTACATGCTTTTAGCAACTGAGGCTTACAATACAATGCAAGGATATGTTACATGAAAAATATGTCCCACTGTGTATTCTGTATCTTTTAAATTATTAAAAGATTGCGATATTTCAAGATAAATGGTCAACTCTCTCCCAAAAAACATGCTCTGCAAGCTAAGAACTGCTCTGCTGCAGTATATGTCTGGTAGTTAGTTAGTTATCTATATGCTGACTATGACCTAATAGAAGTTGATTCCTGCAATATGATCTGGACATAACCTTAATTAAAAACATAATAGAACTCAAAATTAAACAGAAATAATTCAATAGTTTAATCCTAACAAGTCTAGGACATAAAAGATTTTGCCTGTCATACCTAACATAAGCTGTGCTCTGTCTGCCCCGGACTCTTCCAGCCAAGGGAGCAAGCAAAGAATCACACAATGATTTTATTCTGAGTAAGAAGTGATAAGGCAATTGCTACCATCTGAGCCTGTAACATTATCACTTACACACTTTCAGCATTTTCAGCAGAAAGAGAAACCGCTGTTTCTCTTTCTGAAGTCATTCATATGAACTTTAGGATTCGTTCACATTTAACTAAAAAGGTGGATATTTAATTCAAAAGACCTTCTTAAGAATCCTAACAATACTTCTGTAATGTTAAAAGAACACTCCAACAAATGTCTAATTAGCCACCTCTACACCATTCATCAACCTTCCTAACCGTGCATGATGATCATATGTTATAATGAAGATTTTTCTTCTAAGGCAGGTATTCACAGCGTACTGAACATTTTGTCTGTAAATCAAAGCAAATACCATCCTTTGCACTGCTAAAATGTCACACTTGCCTTACACCTTTACATTCAAAAGCCATGAATATTTAAAATCTATGTAGTGTATATAAAATCCAACTATGAGGTTTCTTCTTAGAGTTCCTGTCACATATTAAAACGCAGTTTTACCCTTTTTTTAAGTGTATTTTGAAAACAACTAAATGTATTTCACCTGCTGCTTCTTAGTTTCATTGAGACCCAAGGCAATTTGCAGGGCAGCCATGAAAAAGCTGGTGGCCACAGTCGGTTCCAGCCCTCCTGAGCACAGCCAAGGGGAAAAGAGCAAGAACTTCCCCATGCACAGCCAGCACAGAAGTCACCACTGGAGTCCTAAACAACACGTTACCATCAGCGCTATAAAGGCTGGGAAAGCAGGATATGGAGCAAACAAATGTTGGTGGGGTCAATGCCTCACTCACACAGTTGTCTGGGAAAAGCTTCCAGTTCTCTGCATATTTTTATAGTTTTGGTACATGTAGTCTTGAAATTTTTTACAGGTTGTCTTGAAGGTAGTCAGATTTAGAGTAGGTACTGGAAGCTGGGTTCACGATTCTCCTCTGCCTTCTGCAGCTACATAAACCAGGGCAAAGTAGATTTTGGAACAAGTATGTTAATGACCGCATTTAAAAATCATTTTGCACCATTTAATGTTGGCATTTACACACTGTGCAGAAGAAAACAGTCCTCCATGAGCATTACTTCATATAGGCAATACTCACCTTGAAGAAGAGCAGGATGAGTAAAAGAAACAATCACAAATTTAGCAGAGAAGCGCATTTGTACCTGTATAAAAATTGCAGTGTAACTATACCTGTTGAAAATGCTTTAATGCTTTTCAACATTGAAGTGGATGTAATGCAAACCAAGTGGGTAATATGAAAATCCATACCTGATTATGTGGGATTGTTCAAGTGGTGATAGGTGTGATCCTTTTTCAGTGGTTTGGAAGAGCTTGTACTGAATTTTTGCATGTCTTCTTCTGAGCGGGAAGCAATAACTCATCCTCAAATGGCCAGCTCTCAGAAACAGACTATAATTCACTTTTTTAGACATCTTAAATCATCTTATGTTCACCTGATATCTTACAGTTTTCCTGCAAACTAATGTTACCACATTAGGAAAAATATTCTTCTACTATTCTAGTCTTGACATACAAACAAAAATTATGTTCATACCTTTATACTAGGTGAGAGCATTAAGCACCAGGCTTTAAGTTTTGGTAGCTGGGGGTGGGCACCTGCATCACAAGCATTTTGCAGGGGCTTAAGAAGGGAAACTTCATGGCTGCTGGCTGCCCCCACTCCTTTCTTCAGCCTATGCCAGGCTTGGTGTGCCCACAGGACACTGGTGTCATGGGGGAAAGATGCTCCTGGGGGTATATATGGTGTAGGGAAACCTCTGTGGGGATGGAGGAAGCAGCCCAAAAGAGCTCTCAGTGTCATGCCTGTCATTTCCTTGTCCCAGCTTTCCCCTCTGCTAAGAGGTTTGGGATAAGTTTGCTATCTCTCTCTCTCATGCAAGACAGGGATGTAGCAAAAATCAGAAATAAGCTACAGAGAGCGGAAGGAGTGAAAATTCTTAAACATTCCAGAAGTAATAATTGGTCTAAAAATAGTCACTTTCTGCATGAAGGGAGAAAAGAGGAGAATGAGGCCAGTGTTTTTGCTGGGGTTTATTTATTAAATTCATGCCTCTTCATCATCTGGGATAATACAGCCATACAGTCCCTCTTTTTAACCAGCCAGTCTGGTTACCAAGCCAGAATTCCCCAGGGAAAGGTCTTAAGCCCATCACAGTCACATTCCCACTGGCTGCGGCTGCCTATTGCCCTTGCGTCAGTCCACACTTGCACCCAGCCTGGATGTCACAGGCACAAACACAGATGGGCTGACACGGTGTCATACAGTGGGCCTCATGGATGTGATATATGAACGTAGAAGGACACCCTTCTCTATAGGGGCAAGTCAAAGAGCTACATAAACTCCAGTGCTTGCTCCTCAGTCTTCCTGCATTCTGGTTTTATGACACACAGGCAGAATTTCAAATGGTTGTTGATATAGATAATGTGAATATTTGAGGAAAGCCATATGCTCATTAAGTGGAAATTTCATAATGAATAAAAAAACAAAACCAAAAGGGATCAAATAGTATTAACAGTATATCTATATACAGTCTACAGGTGACAGACAGCTGGACCATTGTGTGGGGCATCTGATTTAAGCAGAATGGAATTTTCAATTTCTATTCCAGAAAACAGCTCCTTATCCCACTAAAATAGTTATATATTTAGCTTCTCACTAGAAACTCTTAACACATTTCTTCACACAGAAAAGCTCTGAATGGCAAAATTGTTAAAAGAAGGTATTACTTTTAGTCTTTCTGTGCTCATCATTCCTAATTCAGTATTTTCCAGTGTATACTTAATATTTTCTCCTCTACCATGGTTTGCTTGAAAACAGTATTTACTGTATATACTTTTAACTATAACTATTAGGAAAGATTTGGAAAGCAATACAGTGCAAGAGTATGTGCTTTAGCATAGCACAATATTAAAAAAAACTACAGAAATCTGTGCTTGAGAGTTTTTTCCAGTGTAGTATGACTAGGTATCTGTCCCATCTGTTTTTTCTTCAGTGGCAGAGTTAGCTTGTGGCATTCCTCACCTTCATCCTTGCTTTGAGTTTTTGACAATTTCAGACTTTCATCTTTTATTTGTTTTCTTATTTAAAGTTTCTTTAATAACGTAATGTACTCACATTTGGTTTGAATCCTTTTAATTTGAAGTATCCCAGAACTCCATCACCAGTCTATCTTTTTATTTACCTGTGAAGCAAAATTTTCCTTTCCTTTCTTCCAGAACTCATAAACCAATTGCAGGTTAAACAAAAATGAGCTTTTAGTGTATACAGCAGGTCTTGCTGATATACTGCCAGTTATCTCTCACAGACATCCTTTCTGAACTGACTTTGCTTTACATCATCTCATGGCATACTGGATGGCAACAACAAACACCCATCTGTTCACATATTCTTAGGATGAGTGCCCATGGAAAGGAAATCCCCGTAGATAAGAAACTACATCAAATCAAAGAACAGCCAAGTGAATGGAAAATAACCCTAGATCTGCTTTATCTTTGTGGCAGACCAAGCCAACACAGGACTGGTGCCAGCAGCCCAGGTCTATTAGCAAATGAGAGACAGTATTGCATGTGGAAGGGCTCCCCTGTCCAACACAAATGCTCTTTTCTCATTTCATTCCAAACTATTTTTCCCCTCGCTCCCTGACAAAAACCTGTTAAAACATGCCCACTTTAGGGATAGGTTTAAAAGTAAGAAAAGCCAAGATTCCTGCTGACTGCTTTTACAATAAGAGGCACCCTGGCCTCTGTGATATCTTAGCTTGTGGATGCCCTAGCTTTTCATGTTCAGAACAGATCTGTACAAATGATGACTCAGAAGACTTTTCTGCCTATAATTCACCATTACCATTATTTGATTTCCATTTTTCAATGACTTGTATTCAGTAACATGAAATAGAAAAGCATAGTTCTTCTGTTGGCAGGAAGGAAACACATAAGTGATTACATTTGCTTATGGAAAATTCTATATGCTATTTGGCATACACAATCTATATGCTATTTGGCATACACATTTTCCTTAGCTTATCCAACACCAGTAGGAAGCACAGCAGAACACACCACTGTTCAGGTATATTTAGAACAAGCAACTGCCCAACAATGGCAAAAAAATTTCCCAGGATTTGGTGGGAGTTGATTTTGCCCTAAGTGCAGACTACAGCATCAGGAGGATTTAGTAGGCCCTGTGAACCTCTATCTTCACAGCACAAAGTTTGTAAAGAGATTGTTATAGCTCCTAGAAAATTAATCTAGACTTGATTAATTGTCTCATCTCTACTTGAGGCATTAGCTGCTTCAGTGCCACTCTTCCGTGTCGATTATCATGCACATTGTCATGTTAGCTGCCCACAAATGCGTCTTACCAGTTTTGTGATGCTTTCCTTCTCACATTTCAAACGCAGAGTAGACAGTTGCTAAATCCCTTCCTTATTTCCTTTCTTATGTGGTATTTCTTTGCATTAGAACAGCCTGCCCTCATTAAAAGGTGCAACTGCACAGGCAGGTGTCATTGTCAATGAATAGAAGTGTTCAGAAAACCTGCTTATCTCAGCTCAGTCAGGTTTTTGACCTGCTCTGGACTCAGATACACACTGCACAAGAGTGTGCTCAGTGACATAAAATGAACGTAACAAAGTCTGTATGTAACCAAGTCTACGGGTTAGTTGTAGTGCAGGTGTTGAAGTGGTCAGAGAAGCGCTCTCAACACCCAAAACAACCTATTTATATAGCCACATGCCAGTAAAGTTCACATAGCACTGTAGAAAAATTATAATTTACTGTAACTGCAGCGTGGCTATTAAAAGGGCTTTTTAGATGTTCAAAGTCCTTTTCTACTGCATTCATAATTTTGTGAAGGAGCAATCAACTAGGTATCTTTTGGAAATCTTCCCTGCCCTGGACCATCTGAGTAAAAATGTTGCAGATTTCCAAAGAAAGAAAGAAAGGAAAAAGTGTACACGTGAGACACAAAGATAATCTCTTAATCAACAGTCTGGCCTATCGTGGTGCTCGGCATGTGCTAACAATAGCTCCTGGCAGGCTCGTCCTCTGTTTTCCTATGCATGCCAGAGTCTGGCTGCAAGGTAGATTTTTATTGCTACTGCTATCCAGATCAAATCTAGCAAAGGTGTGCTTATCTCTGGCCAAAGCTTTAATCATTCTACAAATACCTTAAGACAAAAGAAGCACACTGAATTGCCAGGGAGTGGGGAAAAGAAAACCCTGCCAAACTGAAGGACTCATACAGGAATCACTATGGGGAGATTTGGGGTTCTGCTGGCGTTTTCGTCCCTTTCACACCCGCAGGACCTGCTTCTTTTAGGAATTGAGATGGTTCGCAGTGTCTTGCTCCCAGAAATGTCCTTCCTGAATTAATTTTTCCTGTAGCCTTATGGCACATGTCATTCAGACATGCCCAAATACCTGTTCACAAGACCTGTCCATACAACAATAATTTGATAAGATGTAGATGTCAAGAACAAAGACAAAATAATACCACACACACCAAGCTGAATGTGGCTAACTAAGTTGCTTTTAGTTTATTAATTTTACCCATATACATAGTTGATTTTTAAAACACCACGTGAAAGAGCCAGGACAAAGTGTAACAAAATGGTACAGGAAAACATTTCAATATGCAATGTGCCAGTGTACCTACTGTGTTTTATACATACTTTACATTGAAAACCTACACCTCCCCCCAGTTTTCAGAGGAATACACATTTTGTTCTGGCAAATTTAGTTTATTAATATGTAAAAAAATAAATCTACTATAGCAACAGTGCAAACACATCAGAACTTGCATGGCATACAGAACACAAATGAATAAAAAATATTATACAAAGGGTCCAATGTTTCCTATAGCACTGGCTGTGACATGTACAACAAACAATAGGGTTAGGAATAAACTGAAACGTAAACAGGAAGATGAGCTGCATATTACTGGTTCTGTCTTGTATGGTCTTTCTATTTCAGGAGGTAAAGCTGTCATGCCTTGGATCTGCAATTAAAATAATAAAAAAATGTCAGGGTTTTGTCACATTAGATTAGAAATCTGTATTTTGCTAACTAGTTGGCAGCTTGCATGAGAATCTATTGGTAGTTTCGTACTGAGGTTGTGACTTTTACTGTGCTGACACCAAATTCAGTAAAAATATTAACATATTGCATGCTGAATGATCATCCAGTGTGCACATCTATTGTTCTCAGCTTGGGAACACCTGTACACACTGGAGTCCACTCCTGTAAACCAAGGTTAGGTTTGTGTTGGTTGATTTGTATGATCTTATTTTGCTTTGTGGGATTGTTCAGTTGGTTTGGGTTTTGTTTTCATCTTTCTCACAGATAAAAATGGAAGTTTACAGTGTTACACTGCTATAGGGGTGTTAGATGATATTTGACACATTCATTTGTATATAGAAAACACTTGCATGAACAAGGCAGTTAGTTGTTACACATGATTTCATAGAATCACAGAATAGTTGAGGTTGGACAGGATCTCTGGAGGTCATCTGGTCCAATGTAAAGCAAGGTGATCTATAACAGTGTCATGTGTCATATTTTGACATATTGAGTATTTTTTACTATTCCCTTAGAACTCAGTGCAATTTTTATGGAGTTGGAGATAACTGCCTGCCTGTCATGGTTTTCACAGGAAATTAGAGAGTTGGGTATGCTTTTCATAAATGTATTTGCCTATGCTTTTCGTAAATATACTCCCTACATGTTAGAGAAAAGAAGCTCTGCAAAAAGCGAAATCCTGGGACAAACATTTTTGGAAGTTGGAATGCCTACTTGCACAGCATGTGCTTGCTTTGTTTTTGTTTCTTTTTCCTATGTTGCAACTATCCTGCATTGCAAAAAAACATCTAAATATTGTCCTAATCTTAGCAAACATAATATGGAGCTAAAACTGATTGACGGACCATCCCTAAGTAAGGATTAAGGTATTTTCAACTCACTTCCTCTGCTTCAGGTTTTTTCCTCATGGTAACCACTCACTGATTATTTGGCTATTCAGGTTAAATCTGTTCTTGATTTTGTTGAGGATGGTCACTATAATGTAATGTCACTAATAAGGGAAGGGAAAGGAAAAAGTCCTAATCTTAGCTTTGATGAATATGCCTTAGTCATTTGAAATAGGAAACTATGATCAAAAGGAAGAGCTAAGCACTCCCAGTTCCAGTGAGCTCACTCTTTGATTACATTTTTTAAGTTGCAAGCATTGTTCCTTCATCCTGTAAGATAAAGGGGAACAGCATTTTCCAGAAAGCGTACCATTAAAAAAACCCCAAAGCCTATCCCCTCTTGATAAAATTTCTGTGTGCTTTTCATCATCTTAACATGTCCTCTGAAAATAATTAGTGAAAGAGTGGCTAAGCAGCTGCTGTTGGCCAGTAGTTGCAAAGGTCAAAAATTTTAACCAAAACTGGTGAATAGTCACATGTACTGTCAATAACCACTTTGTACTTACTGATACACAATGACGCACAGTAAATCACATTTATTTCACGGTATTGTTGCCTCCTTTTCAACAATAAACTTTCAGACTTACCGACCATTCTGCATTATCTGTTTTTGAACATCTCACATTGACTGGCAGTTTAAGCACAAGTTCATTATAGGAGAGACCCTCCGATCTGGACCATTTGAATTTGTTCATTGCATCCGTAAAAGACAGGTTTTTATATTGTTTAGGGCTCTTGATAATGAAAGGCCAAGTCCTAAAGAAAAATAAATAAATCGATTTTTTAAACCAGTTAAATACCGTCAAGTTGGAACTGATGAAGAAAAGAATCTGCTCAGAAAAACAAATGTACTATTAATATGTATATTATGCCTCACTCATTTTCAGCTAAGTTCTCTGCTACTGATAACTGATGCAGTTTCATGGATTTTAACAGACTTACAAAAGCATGTCAGCAGTTTAGGACTTGCTGCCAGATGCTTTTAGAAATGAAGGACTTTAAGTTAAGAAAAATAATTACATTGCTCTTCTCTGATCTATAAACTGAACACACAGACAACACAAAACAGATCTTCTGTTGTAATTTCTCAAAAAAACTCAAACCAAAACAAAAAAGCCACACCCTCTACCAGGCTTGGCAGGCAACGTTGTAAAGAAACATTTGCCATTAGAAAGCTGCTTCCAGATGGCTCTGCCAAGCTCTGGTCACAACTCAGATAATGGAGCAAAACCCAGCTCAGAACAAGAGTTGCTCTAACATGCATCAGCTGGCAGTAGAGCCAAAAGATCAAACACAAATTACTGGTGCTGTGGACATTGCCTTTTGGCACGTCCTCACACGGTGGCTGCAAGGGTACTTTTGGCCAGGGGTTGGGACAGAGACCTGCTGCTCTGCTGTGAGAAATCTGACTATCTGCCACATGTGGGAATCCTCCCTGAGAACAAGTGGGGCTAATCCCATTGCCCACCAGCCAAAGGTGTGGAAAGGGAAGTAATGAGATTTCTTGTCTTTCATTTAGTAAAGAAAACTCAAAAATAAATACAAAGGAAAATAAAAATAAAATAAATAAAACAGCTAAAGAAAACCTTTCCCATTGTTCTTCCTTTCTCCTTGTTTGACTTTACTGGGATGAATGGAAACATGGTGGGAGGGTCAACTTTTTAAAAACAGAAAATCCAACACAGCTAGTGGAAGGGTGAAAGCAGCTAAAACTTTATCTAAATCACCTAATTAATAGTTTGGTTGGAGCATGAGTTATCTTTTCAAAGCACTTTAGACAGATCTGTATTATCTTGCCGTAGGCTGTCTCCCACCTTAGATAAAGTGCTGCCTGTGTCAAAGTTCTTCTCTACTCAACATCTAGGAACAAAGGGCATAATTTTAATCAAGCACCTATTTTACACTATTGTGGCCCAATCGCTTTCATCTCAGCTTCTTATGATTTATACCACTCTCTGTGCCACCAGACTGAGAAAAAGAAAATACTTTTAAAGTAAGCTACTGTGCCTTGATCCTGCTTCCAGTTTGCCTTCATGTGTAAGTCAAGACAGACCTTAGAGGAGTCAGTGAAGCAATTCCAGTGTAAGACTGACACAAGAGAGATGAGTATCAGGTCACATATCCTTAGGCTGACAGAGCTTAATGAAACAAGAATTGTGGATTAGGTCATAAATACTAGAGGCATTAATAATCTCTTCTTCTAATTACTATTCCATTTGCGGCAGACAGTCTGCATACTTACTCTATTCAAAACATCTTTATTTCCCCAGGCCAAATGTGCATTTTTTTCTTAAGTACAGTTATCATGAATGAACAGTCAAGAGAGCATACATTTGTTAGAATATTTTCTTTCTAAGCTCAGAAAGACTCTTTTAGCTAGAACTAATTTAGAAACTATGTTCTCTCTGTATTAAAAGAGATTGTAAATAGCAATAATGTGGAAAACGAAGTAGACATTGCATGGTGACTTTCTTCAAACTCTTCCGTCTTGAATATAAATTTCAGAACTAAGACCAGTAAGCCTGCATGTCAAATTACTTCTCAGTACTACTTTTATATGGTTTTGTTAAGATAAACTGTATAAGGAAAGGCAAGTTTTAAAATGGAAATATGATGACACACTATTAGTCTATCCATTTCATTTTAAAATCTTACTCTCACCTTAGTTTAGTGCAAATATAAATATAATTCACCTTTCACCAGTAATAATGCATTCTACTTTATATTGTTTGATTATTTTTCTCCATTTCATTCGAGAACTTTCTTTTTTAGACTATTGGGGTTTTTTGTTTGTTTTTTTTTTTTACGATCACTTCCACAGCTGATCTGCTATTCAGGTGCTTTGATTTTAAGCATTGTAAGGAACACTTAAAAACTGAATACACTATGTATTGATTTTTATGTATTTACACACATTTATCCTGTCTATAGTGGGCTTCCGCCCATCTCCTACCAAAATTTAGATTTTATTTTAGACTCTGCAAATCACTCTTGCTCTCAGTGAGCAATACCATTGTGCAGATCATCCCACTGATATTAAAGGGCAGAAAGGCCAGATCCAACAACACACTGAGAAGTAGTCTGGTCTTGCCAAGGACTCTCATGATTTTGTTCTTGCCAAGGACAGCAAGACTTCTGCTGACTTACTTACTGAAGAAACTGTAAAACCTTGTTTAGCATTCAGCAACCTGCAGTTCACCCCAGCAGCCAGATGTCAGCTGAACTGCATGAACCTTCATGGTGGTTATTACAAGATCTTGAGTTGCCTAAATGGTAACAGCACCCAGTCCCCTCCAGAGAGGGGATATTTAATATTTGTGGAGCACTATAGCAGACAGATGTTACTACAAAATTATATTACTCCTTTTGAGCTGAGAAGTGGGCCAATATTCAGATTTTTGTGGGTTATTTTATTAGGAAGAAAAATTCATGAATGAATTAGGAAGAAAAATTCATTCTTTCTGACATGGATTTACATCTCAAAAATGTGCAGTCTCCTGCTCTCCTGAACAGTAGGAGTCCCAAGACTCGGGAGACAGTGTCTTTGCACAGAATTGCAAACCCCTGCAGCCAACAGCTCACTTAAAAAGCTCTTTTCTTCCTCTTGGCTAGATTCCTACCACTGTTTCTATATTTTACTCTCTACTTACTTTGCATATCATCCTCTGATTTGTTATTCTTCCAAAGCCTCCATTCTTTCATTTCTCTCCATCATAGTGCTTATCTACTATTTATCTTTCACTATAAACAATTTAATATTCTCTCAATCCCTCCACTTCCTTTCTAACTTACAATTTCTTCCCTTTTCGTGCATTTTTGTCAGTGTCACCAAGACAGTGTTAAGCTCTATATGTGAGCAAGAGTTCTAGGATCTGGTTATACCAACTGACTTCAGCAGAATTACTGACAACAAATCTACCAAGGGTAATTCAATACCCATGCTCCCAAACTCCTTTTTCAAAATTATCTCTATATATGTGTGAAACACTGGTATGTTTTAATAAACTGATAGATTTGAAACATTGATATGACATTGACAGTCTTTTTGCAGATGGTTGTGGTGAAAAAAAATTGCTGTGAGAAATATTATTTCGTTAGCACAAGAAACTGCTTTTTAGTACCAAAAAAAAAAAGGGGGGAGGGGGGAGGGGAACCAAAATAATTTTGCAGGAAAAATAAGTAGCAGCACTTATTGACCAAAAAGAAGTGGCCTGAGTGACCCTGCAACATGTTGCACTAACAGAAAGAAAGGTTGTCTAAAAATGACCCTGTAATCTCACAGACAGAAAGAGAGAAGTTACATATGTTCATAAATATTTTACTTGCCTGACTGGCCTATAGATTTCCTTAACACCAATGAACTGGAGCTGTTCCATTATATCTGGAATACTTGCACATCGGGTGAGGTTGATTCTCGGGTAATAGAGCAGATACGACAGACACATTTCATTCCTGGTGCTCAGACCACCCTGAAAATGGATTTTTCTTTTAATCAAGACAGCATTGGAATCCCACAGATAAAAACACTGATTAGCATTTATATGTTAATGAAATGTGTATCAGAAGGCCCAGTTCAACATGTTTATCATCCTGCACATTAGGTTATCAAGTAGCAAGAAGTTATTACATAATTAATTACAAAATACACTGCAAGCTCAAGCAATATCTCCCCAGCTTAAAATATATCAGAAAGAACAACTAGAAATAAAATAAGCCTCCTATTGTATTGAAGAGTACTATCTGAGAAGTTCAGTTTTAATTTCAGCTCTCTTCAATGTACTTATACTACCACGTTTCAGCAAAAGGCCTTCAAAATGGAGCAGATTTTGAAAAAATCTGGTAAGATAATTAGTCTGTTCGAATAAGAAATTAAATGTGCTTTGTCTAGTAAAATGGAGGCTGGGATGGAATATGTATCTCTATGGACTTTCCTTCTAAGTACATATGCAGATAGAGTACGAAAGGAGTTATTTAACATACAATGTTGACTCAAGAACAAATGAGCACTAACCATAAAATAATTAATTAGAGTAAGATTTTTAGCTAGCAGAAGAAACAGACTCTTAAACAGTGTTCCATTGAGAGCCACAGGGCAAACAACTAATTTAAAATCAATCTTGGCAAATATGGGCAAGATTATGAGCTGCACATTCCTAAACCCTGTGTGGGAACAGGTCCACAAATCTTACAGAACCACGGGAACAGGAAAAGAGAATTCAGAACACATGAACCAAGGGCCAAGAGCTAGTGTGGTCACCACACAGGAAAACAGGACAAAAACTCAAAAGCCTTTGTTCTCACTCCTTTGCTTTTCTTTATATTATCTACTGCATGCGCCTACACGCAAGCCATGATTCAGGGAGAGGTATCCCTGTGTTCTCTGGATGCCAGGAGCAGCTCTTCCTTGCCAAACAGAAACCTCTTAGGTCTCACCTCCTGGAGGTTTGGATCCAGCCCTTCCAGAGGAAGAAGGATCAGCCCCTGGTAAAGGCTGGGTGTTGGCAGCTACATCCCTCCCATAAATATAGACGGTCTGGCATCACTCTCTGCTTTTGTAGCCAGCTGGCACAGTCCAGCTCATATCCCAACAACTGAATTTGCTTCACCTCCAAAACCGAGTGGCCACATCGCAATGGCCAGCGCTCGGCCTCTGCTAGCCTAAAAACTTGCATCTGGGAGACCAGGTGCTGTCATGTGGCAAACGTGAGCTGGACCCTATTGATCCCAAAGGGGATGATCACCCCCCAGGCATGGCCCTGCTTTGTCCACTGCCATGGACATGCACCCAGGGCTGCAGCATAGCTGCTGCTTGTGCCTTGGCTGCAAGGCTGCACAGGTATAGCACAGGCTTCTCCTGTGCTGCCTGTGGCGTGCAGCTAGAAAACACGTCGCATGAGAAATATAACCGTGCCAGCCTCCTCCTCCCAGCCTGAAGGACCTGCATTCTGCCTGCATTCTGTTAGGCAAAAAAGCAACTGGTCCTGTCTTGGTCATGGCATGACTAAAAATCAAGATGTAAGAACTGGCAACTACAACTTTGGGGAAAAATGCATAACAATTTCATAAAAATAATTAATTATTGAATATGCAGAATTTGCATGTTAATACATGTCATGAAGAAAGCATTCCTTATACTAGCAAAGTCTGATTTTTAAAGTTCTTCTGTGAGCTGGCTTGCTTATTTTTATAATATAGTCATATGAATGCCTTATGCAAGAAAGAGATCAGATTATGATCACAGTATTTCTGATGAGTTTAAAACCTAAGAATCTATGAAAGAAAAGTTAACACATTATTAATTACTTGCACACAGGCACTAACAAGTAAGTTAATACTTTTTAATAGCATTTTATGAAAAATATTTTAGTTCCCAATATTATCTATGTATTTAGTTTGGTCCATTAAAACTTTTCTTACCCATGTCATGCGAATTCTGTCCACAGTACTGTAGTGACATTCTGTGATTAAGTTATCCCCCTGAAACACAAGATTTAGGATGTTCACAGTTCTGAAGTTTATCAAGACCAGCTTCAGGTAACCACAGATGACAGCGGAAATAAAGATCATAGCAGTGGATAAGACTTCTTGAAAAAGCAAGGATTAGGTAATTGACACATGCTAAGGCCCTGGCACTTAGCATTCATATTATCCCAGATCCTCAGGGATCCCCCATGGATTTAAACAGAGTTTTATTAAAAGTCTTGTCTGGTTTTGGGGTTTTTTTTAAATAGCAATGGAAGCGCCCAGTTATAATCCTATTTTCAGTAAAATTATATATGTAGACGATGTATGCACACGATTCTTGCTCCAAAACTCATCCAGTGCTACTTTGTATAGCTTTCCCCAGGCCAATTTATCCTGCCAACTACAATAGAAATACTTGCCAAATGAGGAAAAGAAGGTTTTCCACATCACAATAACAACTATTTATCTGCCAAGCCTGGGAGTGGAGGAGTGGCAGGCAAAAACTTAACAACATTGACATATATGTATGGGAAAGGCTGAATACCCACCTTCTCAAGTGCATACAATTAACTTTTTGCTGTCTTGAGAAACTGATCTACAGTTTGGTAGTACCTTTATTCCCTGTACCTGAGCAAATACAAATCTCAAAATCACTATCATAATCAAGTGGAAATTAGAATATTGAGGAACATAGCCAGCTGTCAAAGATCTGATTTTTTTGAGCAACTTCATATCACAGGGATGCCAGACACTTATTTGCTTTGGTTCATTTTTTGGTATCATCATCTTCCTTTGTTGCCCATTGTTTTACTTTTCCATGAAAAAATCAGATCACATTTCAAAGCTTGAGAATATCTCCTTTCCTGCGGGCTGTCTCATTGTCAGAGCAATGCCGGCACTAACTGTACTCCGGGCTGCTGGAAAAAGGTGTGTCAGCCGCATGTTGGCCAAATGGAGACAGAGGTTTCTGAAGCAGCATGAACTGGCACAGCTTCATTGCTCCCAGTGGGAATATACTGGTTCCCACCAGTGAGGTCTCCGGCTTTCATGGCTTACAGACTGGATAACATTCACTAAAAGTTCTCCTCTGCGAGATTAGATCTTTTGCTGCCAAATTCAGGAGAGAGTGCTAGTACGTGAAGAAAACAACCTGGACTCCACAAGCTAAAATACGGATACACCCTTGGAAAAGCTTGCAGAAGGAGAGAACAAGAAGAACTTACATGAAAATTTTTAATATTAGTTAATTGATTAGACTGTGGTCTGAATTACACTGCATAATGTTCGTAAAGCTATACTGAGTTTCGCATAAGATGAAAACAATAAAAAGCATGAAAAAGACTTACTTCAGAGAAAAATTCCAGCTTCTACTCAAGCTGTCTTTTTTAAGTTGCTGATATTATCAAATGCCTCATTTAGTTTTTCTGCTGTCTACTCCCTTTTGTTCTTGAATTTTAAGAGGCCTTTCTCTATAATCTGCATGGATTTTCCTAAAAATATTACAGGCTTTTTCTGCAAACCTGTCATCTTCTGCCAGCCATCTTCCTAAACCCTTCAACACTTCTTTCCTGGAGGAGGTAACACTAGTTTGTCTTTGAAGTCCCTGTGGAGTACAAGCAGTTTGACTTCAAAGAGTAAGTGCTGCACCTGAACATCAGGTTTTGCTGTAGAAATTAAATTAGAAAGTTAGCATTTTAGCTTCTTCCTTTTAAAGGACAGATATCAAAGTTTCCCAGTGTGAGAGAAGAGACATAAGAGAGAAGGGGACTTGAAAAGAAACCTCAAAGTTTAAACCATGGAGCTCCTGACCATACTTGAAGTTCAGTTGTTGCAAAGGTCTTTTCAGCTCCCTTTCCCTTACTGGTTCCAATTGTAAACAAAATCCAGTTGTAATCCAGTTGTTTGATATTTTGCATCTGACCAACTCCATCAAGGCTTGTTTGCATGCACCAGGACAAGTGTATCTCCAGCTGCTCTGCTGGACAGATCTGGAGCACCCACTCTTTGCAGCACGAAACTTTCTGTCCTCAGGCTAAAGCTTCAAAAACAGATGCTGTCTGGAACTAACAGAAGATGAGTGAATAATTTTTAAATGAGTGACTCATCCAAAAACATAGACGCTTTTCCTGCAATACCTGTGGCTAGCTACTGTTTTATGATGTAATTGTAGTTGGGCTCTTTCTGAAAGTTAGATTGTATTATTCTCACAAGAACAGCAGATGGAATTGCATGATTTTTAGTAAACTGTTTTGTTTACTATGGAAACCTCACATGGAACATGAGCATGGAGTTTTACTCCCAACAACAAATAAAAAGTTGAAACAAACAGAAGACTTGGCTGGTTTGCAGGCATGTTTGCAATGCTGGATACTTGCTGTGTGCAAATACTCAGGATGCGCTACTTGGTTCGAACAGATCTGTAAAGCCACGCAGTGGCATTTCCATTCTTCAGCTGCCTGCATGCTCAAAGATGGCACAACCAGGTACATGTGTGATTTTATAACCTGATTTCATAGAATCACAGAATCCTAGAATCATGGAATGGTTTGGGTTAGAAGGGACCTTAAAGATCATCTAGTTCGAGCCTCCCTTGCCATGGGCAGGGACACCTTCCACTAGACCAGGTTGCTCAAAGCCCCATCCAACCTGGCCTTGAACAATGCCAGGGACAGGGCAGCCACAACTTCTCTGAGCAACCTGTTCCAGTGTCTCACCATCAGTTCCAGTAAAGAACTTCTTCCTAATATCTAATGTAAATCAACCCTCTGTCAGTTTAAAGCCATTACCCCTTGTCCTATCCCTATAATTCCATGATAAGAAATTCTGTAGCAAAATTAATCCTAAATATGAATAAGTACTAGGCACACAGTCTCTTAAATACTTTCAGGGAAAGAATTAACAGCATCCTACTGGCAAGATGGTTCTTTCTTCTTTCAGATACTGAAATTCCTGGAAGTTGAAGTCAAACTCATCATCATAAGCAAGCAGCTTCTGCTCCTCGCTGTTGCGGAAGTGGCGCATCCTAATAGCTCTGCCAGCAAGATGGGCATGAAGTAGTACCGCAAGTACATGAATCCCAGCAGGTCTTTCAGCACCTAGAGCCTAGCCAGGGGAAAAGAACACCATCAGTGTGCCCAGATGAAATGTAATGTAATGCAATGTACAAACAGTGAAAATATATTAATAAATACATTACATTCCCTCAGTTTACAACAAAATTCAGTCTGAAGAAAAACCAAAACTCTACGTGAAATTAAGGGTTTATATACAAAAAAAGGCTAGGATTTTGTGGATTTTTTTTTTTTTTTTGTGGATTTTTATAATTAAAATATCATCAATATCATGCCAAGAGAAGAACTTTAAGAGGCTGTAACTACAGTATGTATTATTACCCATCTTCGAGTCAACTGGTAGTGAATAACTAAGTTTACATCTGAAACATTTTTCCAGGTCAGAAACATTTTTAAATTTAATTTTCCAAATTGGCACAAATCTGACATCAGTCTCATTGTAGCTGAGATCTACAGATCCAAACTTTCCATATGCTAAACTCTGATTCTTGTTCAGAGCCCAAACTAGAAATTATTTGTTGTCACAATGCCTTTCAAGTATAGCCTTAAGATCAGAAATCTCATGATAATAGATTACTTAAATATTTGTAGGCTGAAAAATGCAATGACAATATGAACATTTAACGCCACCAAGAACAAATCTAAATTATGTATCTAATTTGCCCTTCATCCTAAACCACATCATAACAAGCATTAATTCAACCTTTCATTATAAATAACAAAGTATATGAGAATCTCACGTGATACATCGACCACAGATTTTAGACAATGCTTTCATTATCTGTAGAGATGTTTAAATTATCTTAATGAAACCAAGTGCTTACTGAATGCGTGATTTTGTCCTTTGGGCCATACAAAAAAACCTGTTCAGGTCTGTAGTTTCTGTCATTGGTCTAATACCTTTCAGGCTGTCACTTCACTGTTAGAAGCCTTTTGGGTATGCACAGATCTTAATTAGTCTCTCTCAACATTTTTTCTGGGATAGCTATTCCAGGCTATTAACAACTTTGCCATGGAAAGCAATGTATGCTTCTATATTGACACATAATCAAAACATTGCAAGCACTGTGTCATCCAGTATTACTCATATCAGTAAAGCAGCCCGAATACTGAGCATCTCAAACACCCAGACCAAAAATACTCAACCTTCTGGAGGACAACATGTAGCAGATGCCTTTGCTCACATGTCTTCAACAGGTAACTATCAATCCTCCCAAGAAGTTAAAGCGCCTGTCCAAAACTATTTCTAAGGATGAAAGCCAATGGATTCAGTCAGGAGACATACCTCTTCTAGACATTCCAGCGTGCAGTGACCCTCTGACACAAATTCAGGCATGCCCGGTGGGATATTGTGGAAGAGGCTGACCCAAAGACCAGCTTCAATAACCCCAGCATCGTATTTCCTTAAAACTGGAGTATAAATTAGCCTCAGACCAGAGTTATCTATCAAGCCTGCAACAAAAGAACAGTCAGCTGTGGCTGTAAATCAGTATTTTTTAAAAAATAACAACATAAAATCCTATTTCTTCACATTTCTCAAAGCATGTCCTAAGTTTTTTACGTAAAAATCAAAGACTCAACCTCAATAACCTGGAAATGGGCCAAACCATATGCGGGAAGTAATAAATAGGGGTAGCCCACAGAAGGGTTGTTAAACATGGTATCTTGATATCTGTGGTGTTGCATGTGAATGAAAAATATGTGCTGTCTATAGCCCTCATGTCTCTTCCTCTAAGTTATCCAACACTGACCTCAGAGAAAAGTAATTAGAACACTGGCAAAGCAAACAGCACCAAGAAATAAAAAGACCTCAGAAGGTTCCATGTAGGATTTTCAAATGACAAATTTAAAGCACAGCTTAAAGTTGTTGTGGGTTTGTTTGGTTTTGTTTGTGGAGGTTTTTTTTCATTTTCGAGCCATTTGTTTTCTTCTGCTTCTGAATTTTTCTATTGCTTCATCTTGATCATTAATTACATTTTTCCTTTGTTTTGGACTGCCTATCATATTACAGCATAACCCATATGACCAAATACATCCCCTTTACAATCTGCCAAATTAAGAAAATATCAACTAAACATGAAAATTGGCTTCTTTAATCATAAACTTGAAGATAATACTAGCACATTGAGTAAAGTAGACAAGAGAACGACAGAGGATTTTAATGCTGCACGCACTCACTCAAGGACTTCTCTTGATTTCAGAAAGTAAATTAAAGAACCAAAGCCTGCTGTGAAAAAACTGAGTTTTAAAAGAGTCTAAATTATATGAATTTATTTTGTTCACCTACATATTTAGCTATATTTGTTCGTTTGTGTATCTATTCATGATTTACACATGACCTGGATTACCAACACCCTGCTCTGTCTGAATTTTCCCAGGTCTTTGGCAAGACCCTGTGTTCACCTGGGACTGTCTCAGCAAGGCAAAATTGTCCCCATTGCTTAAAAAGGAAACAAAACTTACTGACTCCCAGTTTTTTATGTGCCACTTGAACTAAAACAACAGTATCACACAGCACAGTCAATTAAAATAAAATAGTGAATTTAGGGACACTGCCAATTTGGAAACAGATTTTCTGCATGTAACTTCTCAGGCTTTCAGATAACACTTGATGGAAAAGCGTGCAACATCAAGGATGCAAATGAAGTGTACTATATCCCAGCAAATGTGCATGCTGAAGGGAGAGAGTTTGTCGTGAAATAAAAACAATTTTGAGCTAGTTCATCTGGTATAACACAAAGAGGGGGAATAATATTAAGACAGAACACAATAGCCACACAGAAGATTTTATTTCAACACATGGGGGTGTAAAGAAAGGTCAGTACACTGTACTGCACCAAATTTTACTCAGTTCATTTATAGCAATCATCAGAATATTCTCATGTACAGTAGTTCAACAAACTTCTGTTTCAGAACAAAAGAAGTTCAGAACAAAAGTCAGCTTCAAAGTTCCTTAGATTTTCTGGGGTTCCCTGGTTTCTTCCTTTTGCTTCTTGTAAATATAAATTAATTTTAGAAAGAAGATTAAAAAACCACCATTACAAATGAAAAGCTTATCTTTTAAGATAAACTGCTTTTACCCAGAGAATGTTTTAGCAACCTGAATCTATACTTTACCTGCAGAAACTGCCTGCAGTTCAGGTAGATAGCTTAAAAAAAAGTACTACAAAAAATTAATAAAAGGCTCATTCTCTGTGTTGCTGTCTCACAGCCTGGGCATTGTGCTGCTCTCTCTTGGTCTAACTGAATTTCCCAGCAAAGGGGAGAGAGATAACATGAAGAATGTAGTGATAAAAGCAGATGTATTCACCTGGTCCACAATTCTTTGGATATTTGAATCCCGCCCTGACTTCAGGTTGAGCTTTTGAGTGCAGTGGGAAAAACACTGGGACCAGGAACTACTGAGCAGAGAAAAATAGGCCTCAGCTTTGTATTTGTTCTGTTTGCTGTGCAATGCAATGAGAAGCACTTGTGTCTAGTACATTTTCCAATCTTGCATGTTGTAAAGAGTGTGAGGGCACAAACCTTCTGTGTATGATGGATTGTCATAATGCACCTCCATAAGAACGAACTGAGGGTCAGCTGCTGTGCCAATGGATAAGCCAACATGAGGAGGGTAGGTGAAGCCCTGGAAAGCATCGCAGACATACAGAGTTAAGGTATTTTTGGCATGACTAAGAGTTAATTTCTTTTTATAAATACACTGACTTTTTTTGCAGTGATACAATCACATTAATAAAATTTTTAAAGATATCTTCACTTAAAACTTTCTAAACATAATACATTTACTATATATTCATTGCACTAAATGACTATGTCAATATAAAATAATAGATCCTATGCTTGCTAGAGGATAAAGCCCTGGGCAAAGCGATCTGACCTCACCACTGACCCTGCTTTGAGTAAGACTAGACTAGAGACTTCCTGAGGTCGCTTCCAACCTGCCTTATCCTGTGACCTTATGATTATTTATCCTGTATTTATTGCTTGAGCGGAAAAGGAAGATTCCATTTTAAATGTATAAACATTGCATCATCAAGCAGTTAGTCTGACAACAAAACCCTTCTGAAAAAGTGAATCTACATTTTAAATGTTTCCTGTTTCTAAAAGCAGTAATTTCCAGGCAATACTGAGATTGTATGTGATTAGTGTTTTTCCTGAACAAATCACTGCATTCCAAGTAAATTATTTGAACAATAAAGATGATCTTCATGGCTATATTTACATTAGCAAGCCATGTAGTGCAAAAGTAGCTCTGTACAGTGCAACAGATTGTACTGGACCCACTGTCCCCAGATGATGTTCCTTAGGACAAGCTCTGGTCAGACCCCATGCACTGAACCCCATATTTTGCTGGAAGGTGCTAGGTTCACCCCTGGACGTTCAGTTTAACTTCATCTCAAAGGGAACTGTGCAAGTTCTCAAACCACTCATGATGATAAACAGAGCTTGGGAAGTGGGGATAACTGGCAAATTTACTCCAAAAGCTCACTCCCCATTCAAACAAAAATTGCCAGTATCTTCTAAGCCAAGTCATTTACTAAATTGACTTTTATAGGAATTAATCTGCATGATTTTATGGTTTATAGCTAATATTTTAATATGCAATTTGAGATTCTAACTTTTTGAAATGTGCAATTTGACATGAACTTTCTAAGGCTTGGTGGACATTAATGAATTAATCGTAGTATATAGTAATAAATATTATTACCTTCATTCCATTATCACCACCACCCGTGTAAGGGTGAACTGAATTAAGTGAAGTGAATACTCTGGTAAACCTGAATTTAACCCAGATCTGTCAGATTTCCTCTCTAAAGATCTTTAACAATGGGATCTTCCTTGCAAAAGCCTCCATAGTGCTTGTAAAATTATAATTTATTTATATTAGTTTTTTATTTCACTTAGATTAAGACAGTTGAAAGTACAAATACTGGGTCAGAGCATAGCTGATGGCAAAAATGTGCAAAGCACACATCAGGGATAATGCTCATAGTGGATTAAACTTCTTTTGATGGGTCCGTATAGCAGATCTAGCTTCCTCACACTGCAGCACTTGAAGACAGCTTTGGACTGCAGACAAAGGCTCCAGAAACTGTCATCAGCCTTGGTCCCCCTCTATGTCCACACCATCATTTGTGTGGGTACACGGTGATCAAGGAAGTAAAGAAGAGGTGGGATTCTTTTGGCAGTAACGCTGCCTTATGTCAGCCGAAAGCATTAACTACAGCCTAAATTAACATATGAAATATGCTGAAGACACAGTCTGGGGTCATAAGAGACTGTGTTTCTGTAGATATGCCCCATATATGCCCTATTTTTTTCTTCACTCTCCAGAAGTAGCAGATACTGGTTATTGCTGGAGAAAGTGTATGTATGTCCATATCAGATGGGGCAACCTGATACAGCAACAGACTTTCATGTTCCCAAGCCACCTTTCTTTCTCTAAGGCACCAACTCTCTATACTCTTTCCACTACTTTCAGCTTGTCACTCAGGATGATCATTGTATTTCATACTTAAATGTCAACATACTCAACAAGAAGTTGAGGACTGACTTACTGGTGAGGCATTTAGGGATTGTGATTGAGTATACTTAAAAACAGATTCAGTAATCACTAATACATTAGAAAGAGGCTTAGTATGATACACACCCTCCTAAAGCCCCATTTATGAACCATGCTAGACAGCCATTCATCCTACCTCTCCTCCAATGGCCCAAGCAAAAATGACTGTCTCACATGCGAAAAAAGAGTCTGGCATGTTGGGGTGGTAACACTCATGCCCATCGTCGAGCACACTGTCATTCAAATTGCTGCTGCACTGATGGAGCAGAATATGGTGCACCAGATTCTCGTGGCCTTTCTGGATCAACGGCTCAACCTGTCAATGTTAAAATGAAACAGAAAAAGAAAGAAAACATATCTCAAATGTGACTATTTCAATGCAGGAATGCAGACAGAACTAAAAATTATATGGTGTGTTTATTTTAAAAGAGGAGACTTGATGCTAGATTGTAGTTAGGTTCAGACGCTATTCAACACTGCAACTGCAAGCATTGAAAATTTCATTGCTCAAGTACGTAGACCAGGGACAGGAAGAAAATTCTGTGTCTTCACAAAACCTCTGGTGCTATCTATATTGCTCTCTCTTTTCCCACCCTGGTCTTGCTCTGCCACTTGTCTTTTTCCCTGCTCAGTCTTGTTTAGCCACATTCCAGCATGAAAGGGATATAAACCAGCCGAAAGTCTGTTCAGCTCAACCAGCTTGGTATCTGAACCACTCAGAACTTTTCATCCCTGTTTCTGCCTCTTTTGTGCTACTTCAAATTAGAGCTGCTCATAGATTCTGTACATCTAGGGTGAGCCTGGAGGTATACCCCACATTCCTCAGCAGCTCAAGATGGACTTTCACATTTTTTTGACATCCACAAGAAATTAGAATTATTTTACAATCTGCTCAGTTGTAAAGACTTTATTAACATGAAGTCATTCCTGAGAGCTTGGGTGCTGCAGCCTGTCTATGGCAGTGATGAGCTGGAGGGCTCCCAGGGGTGCCTGGGTGCCCTCAGTATAATTTCACCACTAAACTTCAGGGCAGGCTGAAATTATTTTATTCCCATGTAACGGTGTTCACTCTCTACTTGGATGGATGATGTTAAATCATCTCTGTCAGAGATGGCATCCCTGGGGCAAACATGAATACTTCTGGGAAAAAAAAAAAAATTCCTTTTCAGAAAGCTAATATTCCACAAAATATCAGCATATAGAAAACAGTATTAAAATGAAAAGAGTTGTTCACTTGCTTTTACTTTCAAGGATTGCATCCTGCTCTATCATATGTAAGTTGAGTAAGAAAAACATTAATGTTTTCACAAGAAAAGTTTTGACAATGCACCTCTGGAGATGAAGGGTGCCACACAGTATTGCCTTTTAATATTAGGAAAGGGAAGATGTTTTAAACTGGCAAAAAAATTATATACATTCTAACTTTGTATCCATGTGTTTTGCAAACATCCAACCCCAGCTACCAGAGGATCAGAATGGAATAAGCAAGAACAGTTTGTTCCATTATTAAAATATTGTCAGCACAATATTGTTACCAGAAATACCTCCCTCTGCACTTTGTTCAAACCACTAAACAAATTACAAAAGAGCAAGGGCAGGAAGAAGCAACAAGAGCCTGTGCATATCAAGACCACCCTCATTGATATGAATCTGCAAAATATTATTGAAGTTGGGCTCTCAGGGAGTCCAGCTGCTGCTGAGTACCTGCGTGTCTGTCCAAGAAGTGCACAACCCAAAACCACCCACTTCACTGCACTTAGAAGTCAGGAAGGATGCCAATTTACACAGATGCACCAAAGTTTTGTTCTGATGGCGACTGAAATACTTCACAAGAGAACTTCTGTACTGTTCTCAGTAATCCTTATTTCAGTTAGCATTACCATCATCATGAATTTCTGTACTGTGGAAATAAAAGGTATTTTTGAAGGCTATAAGAGTCAGTTTTCCCATCAGATAAGAATTTATTCCCAAATATATCACTGACAAATATTCAGAAATCAATTGCAGCTTCTTCTCTCTCATCTGTCATGTACCACATATTTATCCAAACACTGCAGAACCAATATACACTCAGATCATGGCAGCTTATATATTAAATAGCTGCATATATCTCAAGAATTCTGAAGCTCCACATAATACATAGGTTAGCCAGGGAAATAGTTATGAGAATATTATTCCATATCTACAAAAACAAACAAAAAAAAAAGAGTATTTTTGTCCCAACATGTGATAGTTCTGCCTGCTGCTACAAGCTCCCAGCACCTGCTGTGCTTCCAATCACCACTTCAAAACCAACTTCCCCTCAAAACAATGGGACATCACCAAAATTAGAAACTCACATCCTGTCATCGGTTTTTAGTGTCAGTTACCTAAACAATAACAGCATTTCAAAAAGTAGTTTTGTTCAGCTTTCTTTAGTGAAGAAAAGACAAACAAAACCAGAACAAAGCCTTAAGCATCTTTCTGATGCATCTTGTAGGACAACTTATATTGTTCGGATGCACAAGTAAATAACCAAAAGCAAAGTTATACTTTTTACACATTTTATTACAACTTGGTTAAAGAGGTGCCACCTTTCTCTCACCCTCTTCAAACAACTAGAGAAAAAAAGAAACTATTAGGAGTGGATAAAAATCTGTTAACAAAAATCCTAATAAAATCTGATTAATCACAAACTGTTCATTTCCCAGAAATGTATAAAAATTTTTAATGGCCATCTTCCTAAGGCTCACAGCATCATTTTTGATTGAAGCAAGAGAAAGAAGACGAGCATACCCCCTAGACACTCTGGGTTCCCTTTCTTTGACCTGATGAATAGCTAACTGTACTTACTAGAATAACTTCAGTAGAAAAGGAAATTTAAAAATACAGACTCATTCTCTACTGTAGTAACTAAGTGCAGCAGGGATTTAAACATGCCATTCTACATCCCAGGTGAGCGCTGCCCTATTTACTCAGCCATTTGTTATTTTAGCTTATAGAATAAGTTGGTTATTTAGGCTGCCTCTCTCTTCCTCTCTCGCTTTCCACAAAGAGCTTAGTTTTCTCCAAGCTGAAAAGAAATTCCAAACTCTTTTTTTTCTCCTCCCAAATAAAAAAATTCTTGTTTTCTGGCCAGCCTTACAAACAACGATGAACAATGACTGAGCTTCTCAAATACAGGGCCAAATTCAGGAAATCACCAATACATTTAAAGTGCACATAAGTAGTCCCAGGTGTAAAACCAGTTGCTAAAGCAGGTATCTACAAATAAATAGCTAGATAAGGGTGGCCTGGTTTCCAGAGTACTTGTAGCTTCAGTGAGTGATAACACAATTTGTAGGGCTCATCTCCTACAAGGTTATTCCTAGTCTAACAGATTTTTGTCAGTCTTGATCTCTAACTATGGGCATTTATTTTTAAAATGCGGACTATTTAATGTACACATTCAAAGTTTTCAGGTTTTTATTCTTTTAAGCATAAAGTTTTGATTCTTTGATAGACTTTATTCCCCAAATCACAAAATAATAAGCTAAACCAAGGTCTAATTTTTCATGTCTCCAGTTACAGCAATAGTGGACCAACCCCAAAAAGTCATCAACACTGTCTTGTTAATTTGTCTTGAGAAATAGTGTAACTTTTAGAATACTTGTGAAAAGATAATTATTTACTGTGGTAAATTACGGCAAAGGGGCAAAATACAGAAAAAAAGTGATAAAAATGGGCACAGTACATAGCAGCCAATAAACCCTACAGATTTTAGTAAACAATTCATTTTTATTTGGATTCTCATTTATACATAGCCTTGTTTACTCTGTTCTTGTAGTGTAAGGGGACTGTCAAATGACACTTTCAGCCACCAGTAACGGAGTAATTCAGACGGGTTGCAATGAGAATGGAAATCTGCCTTTCACTTTCACCAATTACGAGGAAACCTGTGACTTTGAAACGTAGTTCTTCTGTTTTCCTTGCTAATTCCTACCCACCGCTTGTTAACCAAGCGAGTCAAGAAAAAGGCTGAAAGAAAACTGAAAGGGAATATGCATATAACTCCCTATTTTCTCCATTTAACCTAATTTTTTGAGGTTCATCTGTGGCACTTCCATCCATCCACTGTTGCTGACATGCAAGGAAAACCCAGCTGTCAGGGTTCATCTCTTTGCCATATTGTGAGTAAGCCTGCAGAGATACAGAACCACCAGGGCACCTCAGTGACTTCTTCCCCTGCAGGCAAAGTGCATTTTCTGCTTGACATTTCCTAACTGCCAGAGGCTTGGAGAACAAAAGCCCTATATCCACCCTGCATCAAAATGCCAAAAGCATTTGGGCCTGCGAAAAATAAATGCATGCAACAAGACAAAATATCTCCTGCTTTTCATGAAACCTGCAGAAAGAAGTTCCTGTTTTATTATTCATGACGATTTGCTTTCTGCATCCTCTCTTGAAAGCGTGGGTGAAAGATCTTTCTAACAGAGCACACCGAAATATATGAACCTGACTCCCACTAACAAGACGTAAAAAATAGCAGATGTACTGTAGTCCCCCACCACATCAAATCAGGGTTTCCAGAGAAGGAGGTATTTAAAATATACTGCATTCAAATGTAAAATGAAGACACTGCCTTCTGCAACCAAAAGTATGAGTTATAGTTATGGTGTTTGGTTAGCATGACCTGTAATTGTCGGGCAGGTTAAGAGGTTTTACAGAGCTCCTTTCATCATAGTCTTCGATACGGTGACTTTTCATGCATCAGAATCTCATAGCGCTTCTGAAAATACTGACTTTCAAAGAATACAAAATAATAAATTTTCAATTTATTACCAAGTTAAAACAAATAAGACGTATGCTTTTCACCTGCTAATTTAACAGAAACCCTATTCTAGTCAACAGGCTGACATCACATGCACAAAGAAAATGCTTACATCTGCCAGTGCCGGGTTATTCAGCTTCAATTTTCCTTCCTCTCTTTTCTATTTCCTGTTATCTCTTTGCCTACTGCACAAACTGAACATACCACATGCAGTTGTTTCTTAAAAAAAAACAAGCCAAAAGTGTAACATAATAGAGCCTTGCATCTCAAGCCGCTGATAAGCAGGATCAAGATACTGTGTGCATGATGTATTAAATGGGATAAAAATGCAAACAGCTCAAATAGTCCAAAAAGTTAGATTCCTTACAAAGAAAAATATCTCCAGAAACCTGGAAGTCCTTCTTGTTTATTGCTGGTTTTCCCCTTTTTTATTTGCTTTGCTTTCTTTGATGTCAACAACAGCTCTAGTTTGTTCTTCATGCCTGCTTGCACGAATGATGAAAGTGAGTAAACTATATCCATAGTCTCCCCATAGTGTCCCTGCTAGAAAATACAGCCACAGAATGTCAAAAAACAAAAAGCTGACCTTATTTTTATGTATGAAAATGGCAACAGGTTTTTGATCTTATTGCAATGATGCTTCTACACTGAAATGTCAATGAAAAAAAAAACCATTATCTTTTCTGGCTCAAAAGGTAGCTTCAACTTAATCTTACATTTTAAAGACAGTTTGGGACAGTATATTGCTGTATAAATTAATAAAGCCACAGCCTTACACAGCACAGTATGTAGCTGGTGGCGATACAGGGAAAAAATGTTATTCTATAGTGTCAAAGCTGAGACACAAGATTTTTGTCTGGCGCTACTGCATCTAAGAGAGTTTCCAGCCTGTGGCTGGTTATTTTACTTATATGGGCTTGCTGTGTCTGATTATTTTACTTATATGGGCTTGCTGTGTCTGATTAACTCAGACCAAAAAGTGATGGTTGTGAAACTGCGTGTTGGCTGAGCTTACCTGTGAGAACTTTTGTAGCAGAAGACCCAAGTTACAGGGTCTCTGTTTTCTATAATCAACCTCAAGAAGAGCTATTACCTTATTACTGATTACTCACATTTTTGCTTTTCTTTCACAAATGTGTATCATGCATACATTGAAATATTTGTCTGACTTAGAAAAGCTCTTCAAAGGTAGACACAGTGTCTTCTTACTAGGAATCATCAAGATTTTTTATAATTTTCTTTCCCTTTTCAAAAGTGTAGCTGTGCAATGAACAAATATTTATCTGATATATTTCTCTTAAGGTTATAGATTTTTCTTCAGAAAAGCAAATACTTAGAATACTTGGCTTATAAACTGGGTCTTTTTCATCAAAAAACCTCCATGCATTCCAGAAGAAAAAAAAAAATCTCAATAATAATAATATGGTTTTATTTTCATATAAATGTTCTGAAAGAAAAACACCAGTCACTTGCTGCCTAACATTGCTTCTTGCACACAACGCAGAGGTGTGCTGAGCAAAAACTCAGAGCTGGAAATACGCCTCTGAGCTGGGGTAGATGTTTAAGGCCATGACTCCCAGGCACACAAGGATTTTAACCCTAACAACCTAACAGCTATCTAATGTCACTCGAAAAGCCTGCCTAGGTCAGCATCACATCTGGGTCACTAATCTGCTGCAGACTTTCAGCCTGGAGTTCAGGCATCCCAGGGTCAGGCAGGGACCACCCTCCCAGCGCCCCCACCCCATCCTGTCTGTCAGAAAGCATTAAATTAAATCCACAGATAGTTGGAGCTGAAAGAGATGCCTCCAACATTCAACCAGCTGCAGTCTAGCATGGACTAGCTACCTTAATCTTTCCTGAGACCAGCGGTATCATCTGCACATACACAGCTAAGTTTCCCTTTCTGTTTTCCTCACTGTACAAACCAGATACTAAATTCAGACATCATTACTAACAAAGCCCCCAAAATTGCTCTCTGCCCCAAGTGCTTGAGTTTAAACTGGTAGAAAGTCTATATATTGGTGAGCGAATTGCAGGAGGCAGAGCAAAGCCACTGGTTTTCCAGTTCATTGATAGTCATCTATGTACAACAGGAAGCACTACTGCTTAACTTGAATTATCCTTCAACTGTAAAAATATTCTCCCAGATTATTTTCATACACATTTTTCACATTTCCAGCTGAAAGAAAATACAACCTGTGTAGTTAGAGACATCTTGATTCTCATATTTTAATAAAAGAGAGATGGAGGTGAGAAAAAGGCCCAGGCAACAGCAAACACCCCCAACCCTCATAATGTGATTAGGTAAGGTTTCCTTGGAGGATGGAAATTTTCCAGACCAAAAACAGAGGTTCCACACAACTTAAGGCATTGAAATTTGCATGATTCAGTCCTTAATATGTGTGGACGTAGGTTTTTTTCCAAAGCGAGATTCAAATAGAGGACATACATAAGCTATACTGTTGGCATTTGGATTTAACCTGGTTTGGGTATACTTTAAAACGCATAACAAAAAATCTAACATCACTGTGGAGAAAAAGTTCTTGCCACATGAATGGAAAACCTTATTTAAAACACAGGTATTTCCTGTTCTTGGTGTAAAGAAGAAAGGATTTGTTTATTCAGTGACTCCTTTGTGCAATGAAAGCTCTTATGTAAGTTTTATTAGTATACCGCATTAAGAAGCAATTACCATACCTCCGTTTAAAGCTGCAGAATTTTTATTGGAAAAGAATACGTACTTTCAGGTAAAAGTTAACCATTGCTGTGCTGTTAACTTAGAGTGGAGGCTATATATGTAAGTTCACACAAATCTTTCTATCCCCATGTAGTACTGCTAATGATTACACTATACATCCAAAGTTTCTATAGGTCAATGTGCAGACCAATTTATATATTTTAATTAGGAAAGAGCAATCAAACAACACAATAACCAATAAAACCAAATATTTAAAAATGAGAACTAGAGATAGGGTTAGAGCTTCTTGTTCTTTCTGCCATCAAGTCCATTCCTACGTTCTTATTCCTAATTAATTGCCTGGAACTCTGACATGCATAAAGAGTGGCATGCAGTCATTCAGACAAAATCCAAAAGAAGTATGCCTCAAAGAAATATTCATAAAACATTGTTTCTGCCTGATGCACATCTGAAGATTTAAGATAACGCATTTAGTCACAGTTAAAAAGTACAACCCTGAGGAGCAATCCGATAAAAAACTCAGGTCAAGAAAAAACATGTTTCATTTGTTTACGCTTCCTGGCAATACACCCATTGCACTCCTAAGCAGCAGAAACACTGGCAGAGTGGTTGCGGTCTTCAGTACCGCCATAGTCTCTCAGCGCAATTGACACACTCCAAACATAATTAATCAGCAATTAATCAGCAACATCATTACTTTCTTGTGAAAACAATATCATAATATAGTACGTAGCCAAATATGTTTCAGATCTGAAGCCAAAATTGGTAGCCTATAAACAGTTTATATTTTTTCAAGAGGAACATAAAATCTGAATAGTATAAATAATAAAGTCAGCAAAGGTACTCCCTTTCGTTCATGAAATCACCATTCATGCACAGCAATGTCTATCTATGTCTTTTGAGATGACAATGGAAGAGGTTTTTCATTTTATTGTACAACTGCAAAACATTCCCTTCAATCATGTAGCATAATAACATTATACATTTTCTCCTTCAGCTTGGGAGTGAACACACAGCTTTGCCTGAAGACAGAGCACGTGAGAATTTACAGCGTGTCCATTTCTTGTTTTACACACTGGGGCATACTGTTAGGAAACATGTTTTCTGACAAGGAAATGCTGACTTCTGCGAAGGACTACCGAAAGGGAATGCACACAAGAAAGACCTGAGGCATTCAGATACTGAACTTCTACAGGAGTCACCAACCTGGATGCTCTGGCACCTAAAGTTTGCATGGGATAAAATAAGCACAGCACAACACTCATGATTGTGAAATGACACCGCCTCCTGAGTCAGCAGAACAGAACAGCACCCATGATGTCACACAACAAGGGCCATTTTCAGATGACATGTTTCTTTCGAAGTCACTTGAGAACATCATATTAAAATTATACAAGAGATAAGTAATGGAAAGGTCACTGAAATGAGGGGATGGAGAAAGAAGACTGAACAACATTAGTCTACAGTTTATAATAGTTTGCTTAGATTCTGATGTTTTCTCAGGTTAAGGTGTTTTCGGCTTGGTTTTTAATTTTTTTTTTTTATTTTAGTCAGATGCAAGATGTAAATATTTTCATATCAGGCAAAACTTCAGCCTGGTGCAAAGAGAAGCTATTCACCACCTATCCGTAGTTCGGACGTCTGTCATCTGGGTGGATTTTAATGTCATGTGTGCTATGTATATACATGGTGGAGTTCTATTTTCTGACTATTGTCTGTCTATTTTTCCACTGTTACTAATGCTTGCTCTTTCTGGTTTACCCCCGGCAGTCAATGAATCTATGCTCTGTCACTACTATGCATTGCAAGTGGAAGCAGGGATGAAGAGAGTATCATAATATCATCCTCTGAAAACTAACCCCAGTAGCTAATGCTGGGGTTGCAGCGTGAGGTCAATACTGAAGAGAAGCACTTTAAACAGATGAGAAATGTAATTTCCTCTCCATTTAAATGACATTGGAGCAACTAAATGTGGACCTACAGAAAATTGCTTAAGAGATGCTGCTACTGTGTGACTTATCTGAATTAAGAAGTTGATCTTAAGAAGCAATGCCAAAATACCAGCAGGACCAAGGTAGGTCTGTTCTGTGATCCATACAGACACTCGCCTCTCACTGTGCAAGCCCCATCAAGTCAGGTTTTGCTACCTACGAACCTGCCATTTTGGTATTTGCAAAAAAGATGCTTTGTAATTGCTCATCTAAGGTCTAATTCTACTCTGAAATAATTTATTGCCTGCTATGATAACAAGTGTTGATCAGTTGGCTGGAATTCCTAGACATGTATTTTCAATGTACTACCTCATCATAGGCTTACTCTTAAAACAACACATAAAGCTAAAGATGAGGAAGAAGAAACAAAGATATGGTAGAAAATGGGGTTAATCAATAGCAATCCTCTCCTGAAGATCATCCCACAAATCACATCAGAATTGAGAGGCTGCAGTCAGAGAGCTACACAAAAATTGTACCCTCCCCTTCCCCATGCCCACCATTGGTCATATTTTAAATTAAGGCTCCTGTCATCTAACACTTGTACTTAACTAGAAATTACACAAATTCTGACTTTCATTTAAACAGAAAATACATAAAATACATATTTTCCAACCATATGCTGGCATACATTGCCATAATGGATGGATGCTGTTTTAATTTTATAAAGAAAAATCAAAGAAACTAGATTAAATTAACTAGATGTTCAAGTTTGCTGATGATAGAAATTAAGGCATACTGACTATTGAATAAATAATGTAGCAAAAATAATGCTGTAAAATTATACAAATGAAATGAAAGAAGATTAATGCAAAATAAGAATGTCCCGCTAAGAAATATAAAGTCTGTGGTCATATGTAGTTTCACCTTTGATCACAGAATGAAATAATACATGAAATACATTTATATATGAAATAATATAGCAGAATATGAGAGAAGATAGCATTTCTGTTATTTCCTGAGACAGTTGCTTGGGAAACTTTTAATTTCCAGTCAGTTTAGTTATATGATTCTTTAACACTGCAAAACCTAACGGCCCAATTCAGGCTTGCACTGAAGAGAGCCCTCCAGATCAAAGGGCAGATAGCTTACAAGCTCTTCAGTGTAAGATGATCATTTGGTTGCTAATCTAATTTACTGAGGCTGAAATGGCTTTGCAGGGGAACACACAGGAAAATACAGAACATTTGTTTATGTCAGGCTGCATGATGCAATTTGCTAGAGTTATCACATTTAGCAAAACGTAAAAGTTCAAGCCAGAGAACAACAAGCAGCTACTGTCTGGTATCACTCAAGTTAAAAATCAGTGCCCTCATTTAGGTACTGAAGGCTACAAGCTGCCCTTCTGGCTTTCAATCAATCAGTCTCTTAAACTGGAGACCCTTTGTATTTTCACACTGGGGTCTTTGGTATTACTAAAGCATTCCACTGTCAAAAAGCAGAGTTACCCTTGACAACAAGTTTTTTTGGAGTTTTTACTTCCTTATCAGAGATTGCCCCGAAACTGAACATCAAGATTAGCTGGCAGCTGCTGGTGTGCTCTAATACAGGCCTTTCTTCAATTGAAAAGAAGCTCCCTTTTCCAAGGAGATCGACAATAGAAAACTTTGGTGCTTATATAAAAATATGCCTAATGTAATGCTTCTCAGCTAATGCTAAATAATTAAGTTTTTTTCTGGTGATATGCTTGGCCTGTTTTCACTAGTCACATCCTAAGTTCAGTGCCAAAACACTACATAGGGTTGCGGTTGAAAAAAATCAATTATTCCTAAAGGAAATTTTTTTTAAGTATTATTTTTGCAATTTCTGCTCCTATCACAATCTTTTCTCTCCCCTGACCATTCTGTGGGACATGCCTCCCCTGATTCATCAGTCTGAGAGTTCATGCATCTAATTCAGGCTGGTTACCCAGCTTCTCTCATCTATCCGTGGAGAGATTGAACCATACAGGGGATGCTTGAGCTCACGTATTTCAGACACCCTCTAGGATGATACAAACAGCTATTTTCTGCCACTGTAAGGTCATTTAAGCAGCTGGCTCAGACCTGTAGATAAGCCAAGTTAGATGAGAGGAAGCCCATCTTCATGGTTGGAAATTTACTGTCTTTAATATGTTGCCTGGGTTTAATATAGTATTCATGAGGCATACTTAAGAGATGCTGCATTTTGACCATGTAGCCTAATCCCCAGCATGGGATTTCTCCCCCATTTCACAGCAGCACTAAACCTCCTCACTCCATTCTCATAAGCAGGTTCAAATAATGCATGCGAGAAGAGTGTTCTACACAGGAATCCAAACATATAACAGCTTGCAAAATACAACCTACTGTCCTCCTTTTCAATGACAAATGCCCTCTAAAACTGGGCGTCACATTAAAAAAGTTCTCTTACAGAACCTGAAGTACTTTGTGCTCTTGAGCACAGCCACATCACAGCCTTTCTGCCAGCATTCCTCTGACTACACTAGTTTCAAAAAATCCCTGGAAACTTGGAACTATAGGAAAATTACTAATTCTTACAGAAAAGACATACAGACACAGCTAAATGACCCTACTACCCAACTGTATTTATTATTTTACTGAAACAGGTTTTCATAGTCTTTAATGGGGAACTTCAGTGTCCGACATGTTTTTGTCTATGGGATTAAGTCGAGGGAACTACTTTCCCTGAGGAAAACACAGTATATTGCAAAGAAATTAAGAAAATATAGGAGGGAAATTTACCGAGTGATGAAACTAGCACGGACATGTTATACACTGAAGCTGAAAAGCTTCACACAAATCGATTATGGCATGTCTGGCATGTAGAATATACACACCATTCTTTCACCAGTATATACTGTAAGTTTTCAGAAGTTTATACAGCATTAAACAATTTGTCAGGTGTAGCGGGAGAACACAGGTATATAGAATTCAGACAAAATCTAGAGACAGTAGAGGAAATACCGTATCTTAAGGGGTTTTTAATTGAGGCAGAAAAAAAAACAGTGGAGCATATGGGAAACCTGTGGTTAACATGAAGACAAAGTAATGAAACTTTAGCAGATGCAGTTCTATTAATAAGCAATACAATTAAATTAAGCTGAGGACATGGAGTATTGAAACCTAAGAGAAAGAGAGTAATAACAAAAAAGCTGTATCTGTAGAACCACAAGTAGAACGAGCAGTAAAACAAGCTTTGAACATAAAAGCTCTGTTTACTGAAATACTGGGAAGTATTTCTCATGAATGTGAAACAAATTTTCACTTTCATGTCACTGGTGAACATCTGCATGATGCCAGATCACAGTAAGAAGAAAATAAATTCAGCAAATAGGCAGAAAAAAACCCAAACATCAACAAATAGTCTTATGAACTGTCAAAGTGGTGTCAGCACACACATACCTATACACATTGAATATCACGAAAATCAGACACCTCGACAAGAATTAAAGGACTTCAGAAGTTCCAGTGTGCTGCCACTGAGTAACTTTTTTTTTTAAACTGAAAGAGCGGTAAGAAAGAGACTTTTAAAATGTGATTTTTTAAAACAAGAGGGAGGGTGCTGCAGAAACTCCTCTTTTTGGTGTGTGCTCCCCTGGGTCAGCAGCTCTCACTCTGCAAGCCACTGCTTCTAGCCCTGGTGCTGCAGAGACTCTGCCTGCAAGGGATCTCCCCAACCAGGGAGCTGCCCTCGGCATGGCTTCAGCAAGGAGACAGAAACCTTGTCATGCAGAGGTCGGTGCATGGACATGTCTGTCTGTCTGCTCTACCAGCGGTTCCCCCCCTCCCTCTGAAAGGTCCTGCCAGAGCTGAGGTCCTTCCCCTGATGCAGTCAGTGAAACCAGAGAACTTTCTTTAGGGATGAGATTAAGAGAAACACTCAGGACCAGTCAGAATAACAATATTTACAGAGAACTGTAAAAATCCTAGCAAGAAATAACGTTAAACCTATCTCTGGAAAGTCCGAGCTAACAAGTGGAATGCTTTTTTCCTAAGAAAACTACTTCTGAGAAAGCTACTGGCTAACTGCTATATGTGAGAAAAGTAAAAATCCCCAGGGTAGTAAACCTGAGGCACATACCACAGCCTGAAGCTCAACGCAGCAAAACAGGCCAATGCACACATACAGCCGCAGGAGAAGTCTGCAGACAGGCTACGATGTGTGCTCTCCTGTGCAAAGAGCAGCCAGGGTCCACCACTCCAGGACCACTGTGGAGCCATCCTGCAAACAGCTGATGTGAAGAAAGTCAGTTGCCTGCTATTACAGTCTAGTGGGGGGTGTCCCTGCCTGTGACAGGGGGTTGGAACTAGATGATCTTTAAGGTCCCTTCTAAGTCAAATCATTCTGTGATTCTATAATTACCTCCAGGCAAGCCCTTTCATCTGTTCTGCATATTGTTATTTTCAAAATTGGCCTATCAGCCTGATAATGGTTCTACTATCAAAAGACACATAGGAGGGAAAACTTGTAGAAGTTGAAAATATTTTCAAGCAGCCACTGTGCAGTCAGGTAGGCAGCTTGAAGCTGAGGAGCAATGTACTCCATCAGAGTCACAAAACCAGCTCGGTGCCTGGTATTGGTTGTAATCTGGGTAACTCTTATCACTATTATGCCCAGCTATTGAGATAATCATCTTATTTCGTTTCACTTCTTAGCAAGCATAATGTTATTATGAGTTATTTCTCCAGGAGTTGCCGGAGGCATCAGAGAAGATCTCATAACAGAAGGCATTGTAGGGACATGTAGGAAGACACAATCTCTTCCCTAGGGAAGAAGTTGCAAGAGATATAAAACAAAGGAAGATTAAACAGAAAGTCCTAACCCTGGCTGGGTGCCCTGTTATCACAGTGAAGCTCTGTTCTCCATTGGTAAATGTAGCATAAGGAGAAGTTACTTACCCATGTCCTTATTCTACCTATGAGATGAACACAAGATTACAATCTTATCTCTCGCACAATTTACATGTCAGGTAGCGCAGCTTGATGAAGAACAGTCAATGACAATATGCTGTTTCTCATTACCTGAGGTTCTTGGAAAGTAGCATAAATATTATGTAAAGAGAAAGATAAGTCATAAGGTCTTAAATAATTTACCTATGACTGATTTTGAGTTCTCTTATGCTAGTTATCTTGTGCTAACAGAAGAACCCAGGCCTTGCAATCACTACCCAAACAAGCCCTTTGATTCACTTCATATCAAAAGCTTGTTCATGCAAGCAATCAGGTGGAGGGCTGTGCCTGAGCTACCTGGAAGGCAAAGGCAGCATATTGGGGACATCTGCAAAAAGAAGTTTCTCATTGCCCAGAGTGTCATTCAGGTTGGGGGATTTTTTTATTATATTTTTTTTTTAACCCATGAGGGAAAAAAAAAAGGCATGAAAAAGGAAAAATATGTGTCCTGGACATTCTCACTATTCAACATCAGAAGTGTTTCATTTGTACAAGCACTGGTCTGGTCCTATGGACTGATGGCTCATTTCTACCTGGGGAGCTTCTGTTGTGCTCCTGCCACACACCTCCTGTTGAGCTTCACCTAAAGAGATTCAGTTCACAAGCTCCACGACTGCTCCATGGCAGTAACCATGACAAAGTAAGCAAGAATAAAGTAAGAATAACTTAAAGATTCACTTCAGAAGTGTGCTTCTCATCCAAACTAAAACACTACTGTAGATGCACCCTAAGACCAAGTGTTATCACTTACCCACTAGATTGTATTTATGAAATATATTTGTAAATGCTTTGAGTATGTTCTGCTCGACAGCATATAGTTACTCTTTTTTCGAAATAATGCATGGTCAATGGAAGTTAAAAAGTGCTCTTATTTTGGAATCTGGATTCAGAATCTGGCATTTGTTAACCAGAGATAATAAAAGTCTTGACCTCTACCTTCAATGATATGTCTGATTTTTTCACAGTTTTCCTTCACTAAAAACTGTGATTTCCTGAAGAAACCGACATTTTAAAAAATATGTAACTATTAAAATTATTATAAAATGCTCGGAGCAATTTTCAAGGAGAAAGGAATGACAGAGAAAAGCTGAACAGTATGAAAAGAATTCTTATTGTGGCTGTTGCACCTACTTGGGACTCAAGATCACCAGCAGATTTACACGTGCACACAGCTAAGCACAGACTTCCATGATGCTGATGGCATGCATGGCCCAACAAGAGGTGAACTGCACTTCAGTGTTCTACAGAATCATACAGGAGGACAGAAATGGCCAAAGTCAGCTCATATGTACCCTACTTAAGTAGAGTGAATTATACCAGAGATGAATTTGTATCATTTTCTAAACTTTTTTTTCCTTTTTTCTGTAAAAATGAGGTTTGTATGAAAATGGTGCTACAGAAGGAATCCAGAATCAACATCTATGTAAGTATTTAACTAACATAGACAGTTTGATCAGGCCAAATATTCATCTGTCCTCTTCTTAGTGAAATTGAATCTTTGTTTTCATAGCTAATATCCTCCAGAATAGCCATAAGCCCCATCCTTTGTCTACCAGTAGGCTTTAAGAAATGTTTAATCAGTTTGCAAGAGTGCATAGATACAATTCCACAACAGCCCTCTATGTGTCATCTACAAAAGTCACATATACATACATATAAGTTGTGCCCCTGGAAAGAAATGCTAAGGAAGTGTTCCTACATAATTCTCTCTTTCTGTGATCATTTTTCTCTCTCTAAACATTTTTTAAGAGGCAAGATGAAATTTGTTTGCTTTTCTGACAGCAGTAAATTGCAGAGGATTTTACTTTGATTTCTACCTTTATAAAAAACAAACTGCTGATTTCAAAATATGATTTCTAAAATTATAATATTAATAAATCATCATAAAAATAAAGAATATGAAACTATTACGAAAAATTATTCAGTGTATTTTTGAGCTAAAATCATCATTTAGCGTCCACCAACTTTTTTTTTTTTTTTTTAGTGACTAACTCTATGTGCACTCAGGCAAAACATTTTAAAAAATAAATTCAGAAAATATAAATAATAAATAGTTTCAGAGAACTTTTTAGCAGAACAGCTTCCACCAAACTTAACCTGGAAAGCATGATTCTGATACTACTGTTTTGAAGCTCTCTCACTTGAAAGAAGAAAGCTAGGAATCCCAACGTATATATACTGTATTACAAGCAAATTTTGCTTTTCATACAGATCTGTGGAAGAAGCCATCATAAATTTCAAATGTGATTAAAGATCAAGTACCAGAAGCCACAAATTTGGGTCTTGCAATTCCTCATTCTGATAAAGTGCGGAACCCCACAGTGTTTTAGAATAGGTACATAGGTATTACTATAATAAGTATACTAATAGATATGTAGGTAATACTATAGGTATTTCTCAGACATACATACACTGGAGATCACATGCTAAGTTCTCTTAGTTAATTTAAAGTTTCAGTCTTACTGAATGCATTGGAGAAATATAACTGACGATAATAAAAAAAATGGCATATAATTGTATACATAAAAGCTTTAATGGGTTCAAAGATATATAAAAAATGAGGGCCTGAGCTACCTCACTGTGCTGTCTTAAGCAGTTTAGAACAATAATAAATTGTTGTTCCTTTAAGAGGTCTGCTGTATATTGCTCTTGGGAAGAAATGTGAGAATCATCTTTTCCCCAGCACTTTCAGTGCTTTCAGTTTTCAAAGTTTTCAGCTTTCAGTTCCAAAAAAAAAAAAAGGGGGGGCAGAAAATGTGCTATAGGAGAACATGTTTGTGTGCCTGGGTTTCGAAATCTTCTTGGATTCCACTGAACCCTGCGTGGATGTTTACACATCTTCAATAATTTTTAAATAAACTACAACATCCATCTCTTTTTAACAATATTTGACTTTTACACAGCTGAAGATAATGGCATCCATGCTCATTTGATGTAATGTGGCATAACTCCACTGGGGTAATCACAAGAGAGGTGATGGGAATCCAATAAGAACCTGGCCCTTTATTTGAACAAACTTCACCATTTAATTACTTTTTGATCTAAAACTACTCTCTGTTAAAAGAAATTCATTAAATTCTTCCATAAAATTTGAAACTTGATGAAACATGCTTTTAGACAATTTTACTTTGCCAGAAATGTTTTCAGACAGAAATAATTTTCAACCTCGTTTTCTTAAGAGAAAAAGGATATAGGGGAAGAGAAAGGAAGGGTCTCTATCACAGCACGTGCCAGTCATCAGGGCACACCGGAATCGGGTCCTGGGCACACATACACATACACTTATTGGAGTGTTTTCCCTCCAATAAGTAAATTTTGAAAGTGCAAGAACTGATTTGAAGCATAACTGTTATCTAAGCTCCTTTAAATTTGCTCAGTCTGAATCACTCACCTTTATCACGTGATGCTTTTCATGTTGTACAGGAATCTTAAACATTTGGCACCAATATGTTGTATCCTTTTCTGGTACAGGCACCTGTCTTAATAAAAAGGGCAAAGACACAGTATTATAAAAGTCACATTACCCTGCTGCATAAGCCCAAAGCTTTGGCTACCAACTTATCCCCATCTTTGCATAAACCCAAAACCCAGAGTAACTTACGTCTTTGTTTGTCAAGTCAAAGTATGGCAAAGAGGCAAATGAGACTTCTTCTTTCTCAGGATTCAGTAGACGGAGACTCTTTGTACCACGATTAGACCCATGGTAGTTTTGACCTGCTTCTCCCATGTCTTTGTGGTGGTATGCCCATATTACCCGCACTGTGCTCTCCTGGAAGAAAAAACCCCACAAAAATGACAAAACCAAAGAAGTCCATAAGGAATAGGAACAAAACCTTCTTTACATAGTTCACATAATTCCTCTGATAGCTGTGATGTCAGTGTTGCTGTATTTGAACAATGACAACATACGCTACAGGATCAGTCAATTATCACCTACTGACATAATTTTGCCTTTAAAATTAATAATGTTTTATACTCATGTGGTTCATTGCAGATATGCAGATGAATCTCTCTCTGGTAGGTTCCTTCATTAATGTTGTGAATTTAAATCCTATCTGCAAAGAGCAGACTCACAAAGAGGTAACCAACTAAATGCATGAAAAAAATAGTTTTTTAGAGATATCATTTATTTGGTCAGCAATCAGAAGTCCCCCCAAAAAACATTTCCCAGGCTCAGCTCTGTAAAGATGTGAATACCTTGTGTGGACTGTTGTCCTTACATGCTAGGGAAGATAAGACATTCAGTTACAGAACAGATTTACATCTTAAAAATCGATCTACAGCCACAGCACAGATCAATTCTCTGTAAACCATTCTCAGGTTGCAATAATCACCCTTGAGAAAAAGTACTCTAATAAATCCTGAAGCATCCCAGGATGTTAAATTATACTGAGAATCTGGAGCAGGTGTGGAAACCATAGATCAATTGACTGCCTGGAAATCTGTCTGTTTATACAGCTGTGGTTTGCTTCCTGCATCTTTCAGCTCATCATGTCGTTATCGCGTATATTGTGAAAACATGGATAATAAAAATATTGTTGAACTACTATAGCAAGGCTTCCAAAATGAGTAGTAAACAAGCCAAAACATAGAAAGCCTTGCAAAAATCTCTAACCTATCTGTCATTTTCAATACAGAAGTCATCGTTTTCATATAATTTAAAATTGTGCTTAAGAAACAGTACAGCAGTTCCTAGGGCAACAGAAGAACTTACCATGAGAACTATTTTATCATGGAAAGAATTTTATGATAAAACTCTTCAACATCTTAATTTTGAATAAATAAATAAACCAAATATATACTTTAAATATATCTGCTCCAAACTTTTTAAAAAGTCTATCTTTAAGATCAATTACAAGTTAGCATAGGACCTAAAAAGTGCTTCTCAAGCTGGCATCTCTTGAATGATTGTAACGTTAGGATATGGGACTTGATCGCCCAGAGGTACCTGTTTCAATCCTGTGTTCACTTGCTGTGTTAGAAATTAGAGAACATAGTGCATTAGAATAGAAAGACAAAGCAAGCCGAAATTAAAATATCAGAGTTTAATAAAGCTAGCACAAGTATTCCAGCTGGTTAATTTAAGCTGACCAAGCAGATGTTTTGGAAAGTGAATTTCTCTAATTCTATCCTTTTACTAAAATGAGATTTAATAATCAGCTTCATAACCACATACATACATTTGGCCTGTATTAATTACTTCATCTCGCTACGTATAGGCAGACCCTCTTACCGTTATGCTCTTGTCATTTGTGTCACAAGTGTGCAGTTCTCTGCTAAAAGCCAGTATTGTATGTGTACTGTTTTCCATGGCATATTCCAGATGGTAATCCTGTTGAGGGTCTTTTTTGAGCACTCTGTTTTCATCTGTAAAATAATCCTGTTGACAAGAGAAGGTGGCCCAATATTAAATTAAAAATTAAACTTTATGTCCAATACTGAAACCCCTTAAAACACACCTTTATGAAAAATATTGAAAAAAAAAATCAGAGTTTTGTATCAAATGATAAACTTGAGGTGGTACTGAACTTGTTTTTATTAAAAATCTCCAAGAAAGCAAGCCTGCTTGCTAAGCAGCTTGAAGAATGTCTTGAGCATCTTTAACACGTTGCCTGTATATAACTGCAGAAATAAAAGCTTGGAGGTAATCAAACATAACTGGGATGTCATGGACTTCAGGAGAAATTACAGAGAGAATGAATTTCACTTAATATTCACATCTACAATATTGTCATTCCCTCTTTTCCCAACTTCTTCTTTGTTTTTTTCCTCCCCACAAAAAGCAAACCTCTTGAATGCACATTGTCTGGAACCAGAAACCCTACAGCTTAACTAGCCCGAGAAGTGCTCAGTTCATACAAAAGATGCTGGGTTGGGGTTAGGTTGGGGTTTGGGGGTGGGGAGCTGTTTGTAAGAAAGGCGCTCCCCGTCTAGGGTTCAGCAGAGGCACGGTACAATGGAGGAGCGGCTGCAGCGATGCCGGGTCATTAACCTCCTCACCCCAAATTCCTGCAGCCCCCGCAGCTGGGACCCGACCCTTCCTCTCTTCCCACCCTGGCCACCTGGAAAAGGCTGGCCACCACCTCAGATGTGCCTCCTCTGGCCGCCTGCCTTTGAGTTTTAGGCTGTTTCTGTCCGGTTTGGTACAGGGAGGGGGGCTTTTAACTAATAGATGTATTTTTCACACCAAACAGGCAGGCACCATTAATTGTACAGTGTCCTTCGCAAAATAATGCAGTGCCGGCTGCTCCTGGAAGGCCTTTACTTCTATAGGTGTTTAGACCTCCATTCACTTTTAGAGAGATTTATAGCTTTCCCCTCTTGTTAAAGTGGAGGTAACCAAGCTGAAAAACTGTAAAACGTTATGTCCAAGTATTCTGATACCGGTAAAAGTAGCTGATACCTGATTAATTCTCTAAAGGATCATTTAGGAGCTGTAATCTCAAACTTATTCCACCCCTCCCCAGACCACATGCATGCCAGTCAGAGTTCACAAGATGGTCTGCCTTCTGTAGACATACAAATAACTGCATGACTAAACATTTCATTAAGACATAATAATTTGGATGAAAATTTGAATAGAATTATCTCAGTCATAATGCAGTTTCAAGGAAAAAAGGGTAAAAGGCTAACCATTTTTTATCAGGATAAAAATATTCAAGTTTAATTCTGTCTTGCCAAAAAAACACTGAAACATTTTGGATTTTTTCAGTCTGTAACAAATCTAAATTTCAGAAATGCTGAAAGGTACCAAAAGAGTGTTTCTTTTCCTGTCAGCACTTCTCACAACTACAAAGGAATGTGTATATATGTGAAAGAATACACACATGGAAAAATAATTACCAAAAAGAGCAAAAGAGAGATCTGGGACCTGAAGTTCCATGCTGAAAGAAAGGGAACTGATGAGTTATGTTTGTTTAGAGAAATAATTTTGGATTTGCTTTTCCAGAGGGAAATAATGGGTCTGTTCTGGGATGGTTCTTGAAGACGTATGCTTCATGTGACTAAAATGCTCCACTTTACCCCTGCATCAGAGCTTGGGCAGAGACTATGTATGTCTATACACAACACCATCCCTGCTCTGAAAACACTCCTTGATGCAATCTCCATTTCCTTCTTAAAAATAGTTAGGGTTTGTCTGGTTAAGAAATGTAAACTTGTAAAGATCAGCTTTTAATAAAGTGTGATATCCTCGCTGAAACGTTATATTGTATCAGAGGAAGGCACCCTTGTATTAGAATAAGCACCCACACATTGAGTTATTGAGGAATACAAATTCAAGAACAGCTTTTCCTCATGTGAACAGGTTGAAAGTCTTTGCCTGAAACCGCTGTGAAGGAAAGCTGAGAAATGTGAAGCAGTTAGGTGTGCACACCGAATTATTTTGCTGGTGAACTTCGCCATTCCTTAACAAGCCTAGAGAACACAGTTGTAAACAAAAAAAACCTCTTGTGATACAGACCTGACTTCCATGAGCCTGCAGGGAGCATGCAAAAATAACTCAAAGTTCTCTAATTAAGGTATTAGCTCAGATGTGCCTCAATAATGTGATTGTCAGTGTAATTATTTCACTCGCCTGCAAGGCAGGTCAAAGCTCTGGCTCCCTGTGAGGGACTGATTTTGTGTCTGCCAGCAAACGCTTTGGGGAAGGTGGACCCAAAGCCTACACCCCAGGAGAGGACCACGCTGCTCCCTGCTCACTGCCTACCCCTGCTATTGACACTGAGCAGCACCTCGTGCAGTGACTCACCTTTAATTATTTTGTGGGTAGATGCTAATCTGACCAAGTAACATTAATCTTTTCCATACGAACATTTCTGTGAAGTAATGAATTCCTTGTCTCTACCTAGTTTCTCTGTCTGATACATGCCACCTCGAAACAACCCTGGAATAGCAAGGTGCTGAAAATACCCAGGAAGCAAATATATGTAGTGCCCAGGAAGACAGAGATGTCCATTAATCCCCCAAATCCTGCAGCACCACTGAGTGCAGTGGGACTGCCCAAGAGGAGTCAAGTGTGAGTGCACCTCCCAGGAGCTATTTAAGATTTAGCAAGCTGCCCCTATTACTATTTTTATTTCCTTTGTTGAAAAGTATCCAGATGTTCATCACTAAAACAAAAATCAAATAATGCAACCAAAAAAAAAAATCCTGAAAATTGATTGCTCAATCTCTCACATGACAACTGTTTACCCATTTTAAAACAAAATAAGGCCACATTGCCAAGGAACCATACTGATCTCTTTTTGCTCACAAGGAAGATTTTAAGTCAAATTACACCAACTTCGATCAAGGTACTCATCAGAACTTAAAAGCCTTTAAGAAGAGTGTGTGTACAAAACATAATGAGCAAAAGGAAGTTATAAAAAATGAAAACACACCAACAAACTGTGATGCAGCAGCTTCTTGGAAAAGTACGAAAAATTTAGATGTAGCTGTATAGATATATGTCTGTATCTTTATACATCTCCTACGCTTCCTTTCAGAGTAGAGAAATAAGAATAAATTGGAGTCCTGCTCCTATGGTACAAATGGAATCATAACCCCCACATTTGGACAGCCTACACTCCATTTAAGTCCTTGTGTCGAGTGAAAGGAGAAAGCTGGGTAGCTCTGAAGGCCTTTGAAAAGTGACAGCACGGAGGACGGATCCACCAGGACCAGAGAGGGGATGTTAGGCATCTGGGCTTTGGCTGAACTGAGGATATCTAAATATGGTTTGAAACTCTCCCAGGGCTGGACTACTGTAATACAGAACTCACCTAAAGTCACAAGTTTCATTCATTTAATTATGTAGAGAAAGGAGTGTGACATTTTCATCAACAGAATTACAGTGCTTTGTCTGTCACAGACAGTCTGAGATGTGCCTCATATTGGAATAGTTTATTCTTCTTACCAGGTAGGAAAAGGCTTTAATGTGGTGACCTCTTTTACACAGATTTGGTTTTGCCACCCCACACATTTAGCTAGAAAACCTGTGTCTTTTGTAGGAGAGATTATATTGATACAAATCCCGTTAATTTCAGGGAGTCCCAGCAGAGAGCAACAATCGTTATCAAGTGCTTAAAACTGAATTTCTGAAACACTCACAGCACAAACCCGACAACATGGATTTACATACTGATTCAGCGCTTGCATCCAGATTCGTCAGTTTCTTATATACACAAAAGTATATATCATACATTAAATAAAGTTTCAAGTTTCACATCAACTTTACAGAAGTTTAAGCATTACAAAAAGACAACAGTGAAATTACTGTATTTTTCTAGTAGGAATATTTTAGTTATTTAAACAGTTAAGTGTTTAAAACAAAGGTTCAGAAGTGTTATTAGTCATGCTGCATAATAACAACTATGTTATTTTTATTTCAGAATTTGCTTATGTAAACTGTTGATGTGTGAAACATTTAAAGTTACTGTAGTCTCTTTGATAATATTGCACAAAATGGCATACTAAACTCTGGACTTGTTCGTACAATCAGTCAAATAATTAGTCATCTCATTCCTCGCATTACATGGAAGTTGAAGCAACAGATGGAAAATGAAAAAATCTTCCAGACTGTACAAGTTTCTTTATGTTCTTTTCCAGATGTGAAACCGATCATGTTATACTGTTTTACAGATCCCATTAACCTCTCTCTTCCTTAAAAAACATGTTTTGCGGCATATATGGTTTCTCATTGCTGCTCTACAAATAGTCAGGGAGAGTAATTTCTTAAGGATGGGAAAAGAGGCTGGTTTCTCCTTAGAGAATGTAAGCACAGCTGCAGAGGGAAGCCTGACCCCGAAAGCATTATCAGCTGTCATCGCAGACTTGAACAGGTGTTTATGGGACTCCCTCCCCAGATCTTTACAATGTACAAGATTGTTTTGTTTATGATACCCATTTCCCATCCCAAGTTATAAACAGCACCTTTCAACCTCAAGCAGCGTAAAATAACTCTCACACTGTGGCCCCATCCAGCAATCACCTTGCAGGCTTGGCTTGCAAGGCAGGATTTATATACGCTGCCCTTCTCTAACTGGGAGCTGTGTTGCAAGTAGTCCTCACTGATGGTCTGTTAGCCAACCCATCGAGTTTCAAATATCCCCAAACTAGCAAAGTGATGCCTATGACCAGGGCTGAAGACAAGTTTGGCAAAAGGAATTGAGAAGCGGTAACCAAGATGAAAGTTGGTGCAGGAGAGGATCTATCTTAGTATAAATAGGATGGATAGATAGCTGCAGTATGCAAAAGAATTGACCGAAATGTTTGTTTGAAATAAGCACCAAGCTATGCCTCTCTGGGTTTCCAAAAAAATAACTGTGGTTAACATTTCTCTGTTTTATTGTCGCGTTCAATTTAAATGGAATCCTGCTGTTCATGATTCCAGCACACACTGGATATTACCACCAAAAAGAAGCTGGTTTTACACTGTATTTGGCAAGAAGCAAACAGAGCATGAGTTTACAAATAAGCAAACCAAACTTTTTTGCAACCTCAAATAAATTTCAGCTTGAGTCTCAGGCAAAGATCTTACTATGCTTTTATGTTAGGGAAAAGCAGAGCCCAACCACAGAAAACTAACATGAAGCATCACTGCTTTGTATAAGAACACCTTGAGAGCATTCCAGTTGACTGATCAAATCTTGGGATTGGCCACAAATGAAAAAATAGCCACAGAAATGGTACAGCAACAGCAATTAAGCAGATGCAAGAAGTTCCTAAAGTAACTGGGATCGGCAAGTTCAGCTGCTGCCCTATGAGCAGTCTGTTTGTAATTAATTTACTGATTTTGGTTTTTATTATTATTATTTTTTTAACCTACACAGCAGATTACCATGAAGTGATTCAGTCTTTGCCAGGAATCTCATTCGCACAGGCAGTTCCGAGAAGCTGCGCGCAATTTCACAATTCCTGGTACAATTCCAATTAAACTGGCTGGATTACACTGGAGTAAGTATGGATTATTTACTTCAAGGGGTACTACTAACTTTGACAATGACAGGAATTTTTTATCTATAACAAATAGTTGTGGGTGTGTCTGCATTTTAGATGCAGACATACACATATACACCTATACACAGACACAAGTTTTCCACTTGTGTATTTACAGAAACAGTAATGCATGTATGTGTGTGTACATGTACATATATTTTTCTTTTTTGCAAAAAGAGGGTGTGTATTTTTTACACATGGAACATAATTATTTACTTAGAGACACATCTTTCCTCATTAAGACTGTGTCATATGCATACACTTCAGTGTGCTTCTTATATCTTGTTAAATGCTGCCCAGGGCAGCATCCCGGTAGCCTACAGCTGGCAGTGACACCACTTGGTTTCTGTGGCATTCCTAGGAGATACAAAAATATTACTTTCTCCACACACAAGTGAAAAACAATGAAATGTGGAGAGCTCTCTAACTTAGCACACAAAGGTGTAAGAAGCACGAGCGGTCAGAAGCTGAAATACTGCATCGCTCATTGCCATGGATAATTTGACTTTGCAGAAGGACCTATCCAAGTCTTTACGTTAAGAATAAATCTTGATTTAAGAAGTTAAATTCCAGTTATATCAGAAGCTATAAAGCTAGATTAAAGGCTGTCTTAACACAAATAGACTAGACAAAACATGTAGCAAAGGGAAAGAAAACCTGTAAGTAGGAGATACTGCGTGATCCAATCTGACAACTGTACTTTATCACAAGGAACGCTCCTTACACAGGAGCCACGTTTAAGCAGTACATGTTTTCCTGCTTTAATTACTGTAATTCAATTATGAGGAAGTTTTAAAAACACTTAAGGGATTTTCAAGTACAACTATTAGTGATGCTTGTTCACCAAATTTCTCCGTATGCCTTAGAAAATCTCCCCTCTTCCCTCTCCTACTTCTAAGACACTTACTTATATTGAGAATTAAATTATTCTCCAATTATTTTAAGTCTCTGCATCACTCACAGTGGCAACATTTCCATCCTGCCCCAGGTACTTATTTTTGGGGAGCTCTAAGAAAATTTCATTTTCTTTGTGTTTCCAAAATCCAAAGGACAAGAAAATATATCATAAAGAACAAAAAACCCTTGCAAAACAGCCCCACTCCCCAAGCCTGCAAAAAACAAGATCTACAGAATTCTTCTCATCTTTTGTTCACCAACTGTTGCTTCCTTGTCCTAACTATTGTACCTCTGAAAGGGAGCTACAAAGCACTCAGCCGGTGGAGATGTACACTGGAGTGTCTCTTTATGCCCCACATGGAAGCCAAGAGGGACACATTAGTCATCTGGAGATTTTGTCCCAATGGCCAAAGGCATAAAATACCTCCAACAAAGCCCCAGCTGAAATATGTCAGTGTGGCACCCGTTTTGCATCTCTCTCTTGGTGCCTTTCAAGTTGTTTTCTAAACAGTTCTTTTGTTGCTGTTGGCGTGAGTGCACTTAAAAGCAGCATATCGTTAAGTACAGAGAATGCTCACTGTTTTCTGTCCTTTAAAATCTCTTCCAAGTACTTCCCTATGAGCAATTAAGCTAACTCTATGGGATACATTTGATAACAGATATTCTTTAGTTTGGGTGACAGTTAACAAGCAAGGCTGTAATGAATAATAAAGTACTTTTTAGTGACACACAGTCCCTATTCACCCTAAGTAGGGACTATTTTTGTGCAAGTTCAACAGAAGATTCAAACAATGCAACCCTCTTGTATAACGTGCACAAAATAGGCATTCATCAAAGAGGATTACTCTCCCCAAAATGGGGCTCTCAGCAGCTACGTGCTGTGGGTGGGGATGCACAATTCCAGACAGGGGTGGAGACCAAGGAAAAGGCATGGGTCTAGCATGAAAATGCACGCTGTGTCAATTCATAAGCACAAAAGAGATGCATTAAAAAAAAAAGAAAAAAAAAGGAAAGAAAGGAAAAGAAAAAGAGAAGGAAAACAAGAGGAAAGAAAACTAGATGCAAAAGCTTAGGCTGCCTCAAAAACTTTTATCACAACTAACACATGCTGCAAGTGACCATGGCAGTATTTCAAGGTAACAGTTTGCTAAGTATCAACTCTCCTTCCAAGTCCACGCTCTCCCTATAGAGACAAAGGCAACTCCCAGCTTTCCAGCACCAGCCCCCATTGGTATCTTCTACTTGTTCTCAAGCACACTCACCCAAACCTCACATACTCTGCTGCTCTGTCATCACAGGGCTCTCAGTAACATGCGAGTATAATTTGTTCGCTCATCTCTCTCTTTTTCTCCTTCTGCTGGGTAGAGGTGGCTCCCTTGCGACAATACATTAATGCTATGCATGCATTCATATGTATTCATGCTCTGTCCTCTGCATCCTCCCAAAATATGTTTAGGTTCCCACTCCACATACCGACCTTCTGAAACATTAGGATAGTAAATGTATAATTCTCTGATCATTCAGATGCTCTCCAAAAAAACTATTCTGATGCACCATAAAAGTTTGTTCTTTGTAACACTTCGTAACACTTTTCACCTTGATATATTTAGAGAGAACTAAACCTCAGACTTTTAGATAATTTTATCCTTTACTTATGCCAGACACTCTCTTATCTTAAATATAGCTCAAACACAGAAAAGCAATCCAACACAAATAACTCACTACACCCAAGCTCAGGATACACCTACAAACTGACAAAGTAAACCCCAATCTCAGATATGCAGAACTCTGAATCACCAAGTTTTTTCATGGCAAGCACTGCCTGCTAACAGAGGGAATATCATCTACTTGCTGTGGGAGGATGAAGAGGAAATGTTTTCTCTCTTCTCTGAAAACTCTATGGAAGTTTGCCTCTAGCTCGATACACAGATCTTCCACAAACTAAGGATTATCTGCTTTTACCTTTGCTTACGGCTGAAGTCTAGCTACATTTACATGATTTCTCTGAGAAGAGGACTCTTCCCTCCAAGAAGACATTCTATTTTTAAAAGAGGAGAGAATATTTATGGGGGGAAAAAGAGACTAAATTCTCCCAAGAGACTAGCAATTTCATTGCCCACTTGAAAGGCTATAAAGGTGTTTCAGAACATCATCTGAAAATCAGGCCACTAACAAGCATCTCGAAACTTTCAAAGAAACCAAAAAATGACCCTTCTAAGAGTTTAGACCACGATGCACATTTTCCAACTGATGATCATGGAATAAAAACATATTTCTAAAACCAAAAAGAAAAGTAAGTTCTTTCATTATAGGGTGCATTTATTTTATGGAGTGCAGCTAGGCATAAAACCACATACTTTCAAGGGTACTATCTATTAAAAAATTCTTTTTCAGTAGTAAATAATGTAAATGATGATGATGTACACTTAACACAGAACATGGTTTTAAAATAATAACTCTATTTGCGTGTCCAGTAAAGGGAAGAATTAGATATTATTGAAATAGCATTCTAGAACAAGTTCTTCATTCTATAGCAATCCCTGCTGACTGGCCAGAAAAAGCCTTTGGACAAATTTTGTTTCTTCATGATCTTTGTTTCTGGTCTTTCCTTACTGGTGCAAGTACAGAAATATTTTAACTGAACAGCTTTCAAAAAGACCTCAGTCCAGTTTAAAAAGAAACCTTGCTGCCTAGAACTGAAGAAGGAATGGGGATGGAGAAAACCTTATGTTGCAAGCAAGCTTAACGGGAGTTTTTCTTCTGCGCCTTACCTACTCAAAAGTGCAGCAAAACAACTCACACGTAGCACCTAGTCTAGGAGATGTTTACGTGCTAAATTAGGGTTTCAGAAAAATATCTGGTGTTCTGCAACAGGAGGCACATGCTACAGTCCTTCCCTCTTCTAACTCAATTGTATCTGTCATAAGATGCCAGTGAATAAAATCTGTGAAAGAATGGAATGAGTATAGGGCCATTTTTAAAGGATGCTCGATGCTGAACACTTATGTGGGATGCAGAAAAGAGCCACAGAAGTGCTTTGAGCGCTGGGGAAAATGTCCTGCAGTGGGATGCTTAGAGCTCAATCTATTTATTGTATGTAAAAGAAAATTGAAGAGTGACTTGATTACAGCACATAAATAACTTTATGGAGGTGGGATGTGGGGAGAATAGAACTTTTAATACAGTAGAGAAAATACATAGCTAGAACCTGAATCCAGACAAACTAATACTGGAAATTGGGAACAGCACAGACTTTCCATTGCCACAAACTATCAAGGGAAGTGATGGATATTCTGTCACTGGATGTCTTTCACTAGCTTTGGATGCCTTTCTAAAAGGCTTTCTTTACCCTAACAGGACCTATCAACTAGCCAAGCAAAAAGTTTGGGTTTCTTTCAGTGGTTAATAGGTGTATCTATCTTCCAAAGTGTAAAGCTCCGGAAAGCCTTACATTCTGTGAACCAAGAGCTCATTGCTTGACGACCAGAATAGGGGTTTTTTTATAATTAATGTTTTATTTAGACTGAAGTTTTCGGGGGGGGGGGGGGGGGGGGATTAATTTTGAAATATGGAGAAAAAATACTCTGAAAATCAACAGTCTTAGCTAAGACAAATACTCACCTGAACTTCGTGTAGCAAACTTACAGGTGAAAAAAAGAAAATTATGCTAGAAATTCCTTTTTTCTAGAAAAGTTTTGATTTTATAACATCTTAATAAATAGTAGGGAGAACATATTAAGCATTTAGTTTTCTTGGGGTGAATTGTTAATAAACATCCATATTCTTAAAGAAAACTTAAGCAGCATCTTCAAAGATCAACTAGCTCCAGTACAGTGAAGAACAGACAGATGACTTCCCCTAGACCAAACTCTACCAACTGGGTGTTACTCTTCTCTAAAATCACCTCTCCAAAGGTTATTTTTCAGGCAGCTGGGGATGACAAGATGTCATGCCTGGCCTGATTCCCCCTTCACTCACCCCTGGGACAAGCTCTCCCTGCTCCCTGGTCCCAGGGGAGCTCCTCCAAGCTGGAGCTCGGGTCTCTGAGAGGGGACCGATGGTGCTGGTCCCTTCCCCTTCTCACGGCTCCAACCCCACCAGCCCCTCAGAGGAGATGGTTCGCTGGAAGCCCCAGCGGAGACTATTTCCCACACTCCTGCTCCCAGCCATAGCCCTGGCAATATCTAGAGACGTTACAGAAACATACCTAGGGAATTATGCCAATGCAGTTGGGCTCCTCTGAGGTTGCTTGAGCAGACCAAGCACAAGGACCGGGAGCCCCAGTGATTACTCTGTAAATCCTTTTCAATACCAGCGTCAAAACACCTCCAGGTGAGGAAAGGAGGAATACCAGGGAAAGGAGCAGCACCGGCTGTGCGCCAGCAGGCTGGGAATCCGGTGGGATTACAAAGAGACAGGTGAGGCTGCACCGGGACGGCCAAGCGCCGTCCCTTGCTGGAAGGGTGAGGGGAAAGGAGCCGCACGTCGCTGGGAGGCACTCTGCCACCCTTCCCCAATCCTCCTTGGGTCTGGGCTCGGGGGGCGGCAGGGAGAGAGCGCCCAAGGGGAGAGAAAAGGGCTGCTGCATTTTTTGGATAAAGAGGAAGGAAACCTGACACCTTTGGCGAAGCCTATGTACAAGTTTAGAGCAAAGGCTGGCAGGGAGCGGATCGAAAAGCAGCAGCTCCTCCGCAGGGAGAGGGACATAGAACAATAGGGATACCCAAAAAGCTGGAAGGAAGAAGTAAAGAGGTTTGGAGATGAGAGGTGAAGAGGCTGCAAAAGAAAGGGGCAAGGAGAGCGGGGCGTCCCGAGAGAGAAACAGTCGGGGAAGGCGAGCGGACAAAGAGGACCCGGGACGGGATCGGGGTGCCGGGAGCACTCCCCAGCAGGGAAGCCTTACAGCGCAGGGAAGGAGCCGGGACTTACCTGCAGGTAGGGCTGGCCCCGCTCCACGCCCCCCACCACGATATCGGCCGAGGCCATGCCGCCGCTGGCGGAGAGCCCGAAGCCCACGTATCCGCGGGTGCGCACCTCTAGGCGAAAGGCGACGGCGCTGCCGCGGCGGCCCCAGCGCAGGCGGTACACGGCCGCGCCGTCCAGCACCGCGCTGTGCGGGTAGCTCCGCGGCGGCTCGGCGGCGGTGGCGGCTACACACAGCAGCCCGCCCAGCACCAGCGCCCAGGGCTGCAGCTGCCGCATCCTCCCGCCGCTCACCGGCGGCCGCCGGTGCCTCTGTGTGTGCCCGGGAACGCGTGTGTCCGGGCGTCTGTGTGTGTGTGTGTGTGTGCACGGAGAAGGGGGGCCGGGTGCCCCGGTCACCCCGCCCCGCTGCGGGCGGCACCGTGCCGGCCGGCCCCGTCGGGGCAGCGCGCCCTCGGCAGCGGCTTTGTTCCTTCCCCGCCCCGGCGCTGCGGCCGCCCCCCGTTCCCCCGCGGCCCCCGTCGGGGCCGGGCCGGGCCGGCAGCACCTGCCGTGCGCTCACCGCGGCCGCGGGGCTCCCGCGGGCGCTTCCCTGGGAAGCGCTCGGGGTTCGCGTTACCGAGCGAAAATCCTCCTTGTGACCGGGGAAGCGTGGAGGCGGCGGCGGACGGGGCTCCCCGCTGCTCGCCGGTCCCACGGGAGCTTTAACTGCAGTGTAAGAAGTCCGCGGTAGGAAGCCCGGAGGCAAAGAAGCGCTTTCCAGCTCTCAGCCTCTCCTTCTCTTAGAGTGAGAGAGCACGGTGCCGCGGCCGGACGGCCAAGCAGGAGATCCCCCGTCGGGAAGAGTTATTTTTACTTCGTAAGTGGAAACCTAGGAGACCCAGAACGATTTGCACTGGGAAGGCTCCAAAAACACAGCCCAAACCCCCACCCGCGTCCCCAGACCCCCGCGCCCGTCCCCACTCGGCCGGCGGGGCCACTCTCCCCTAACAGGACGCGCATCCCCTTCCCCTCCGCGCACCCCCAACTCTACCGCCGCTCGGTGGAAAGGTAAGGATCAGGAAGGTGTTTTTGGAGGAATGCTTCCCAGCCCCCTGCAAATCTGGACGGAAAGAAAATAATGCATAGCACCCAAAACGGGAAAGTCATGGGCCACGAGTATTGGCCCTTGAAAGCTCCAAGCAATACAAAATCAGTTTTAAAACGAAGTTGCGCTGTTTGAACTGTGGTTTGCTCATGTCTGAACAAAAGAGAAAGAGCCTGGCAATCAACCGAAATGAAACATTAATTCTATGAAAACCAATCAAACTAGTCCATGAGGGAGATTAGTAATGCTTCCTTTTTAGGTTTTTGCATGAAGATATTTCACAAATATCACTGGGGTTTCCAGAATACCACCACCTACTGTGCTGTGAGGAATACATCAAACTACAAAACAACTCGTGGAAAAGCAAATGCTTAAAAAATGATAAGCACCAAAAAGTACTTTCACCTACAACATCATGAGAAATAAGAAAACAATTATTAGGAACCGGTGACATGAAAATGGTTTTTTAAATAGAATAGATTGGTGTGATCCTTCTTCTAATTACAGCAGTAACTTCAAAGGTACGAACTTAGGTGACGGACAAAATAGAAACTGGTGAGATGCTGAGTGTTCATATTCTCTTCTGAAAAAGTGCTAACACCTACAAGTAGATGTGAATTAATTTAAGGATAAATTGCAAGTGCACAATACCTCTCAAGGCCAAAAGTGTGACCTCAGCTAGGGGGATCACATCCTTTGTAAAACTGTGTGTTAAAGGAGGGATACTCAGGACAGTTACAAAAAGGTATATTTATGTCTTCTGGGGGCAGGGACAAGGAAGGAAGGAAGGAGGCTTCTTAAGATCAGCTTTTTTCGTAATTTTCTTATCAAACTGTGTGCTATGTTCTTACATAGCAAATAAACCCTGAGGTTTCTGTTTTGTGTGGACAAGACAAGCTCATACAATAACTTCACCCTCAGAAAGAACGATTGAATTACACATCTGGTAGGAGAACTGCAGCCCTTCAACGACAGCAGTGGTCACTGAAGTCTAACCAGTGCTTCCTACTGCATGCAGTGTAGAAGCATTTGTACAAAATAGAGGAAAATACTCACTGTGAAGTAATCCATCATGTCTCAGTTTGGGAAGGATGGTACTGACAACATTTTAGAAGCCTGTACGCAACATGGAATATTGTTATATAGGGAAGGATGGTAGAATATCCCATACAGCACCCTGTGCTGTAGAGCATGGCAAGCAGAAACAGGGTTCCTTCCCCACCCAGCCTGGGTGCGGGTGCCATGAGGGAAGCAGAGCTGGAGGTAGGTGTGCACTGTTGTCAGCAAGAGCTGCGCATCGCCCGGTATGAAAGCCTGGCCTCCACTCCCTGCACCTCCATCCAGCTCCCTGCTTCTCTTACAGCAAACAGGCACAGACAGAAAAGTGAAAACAGGCTCTGATGAACTCAAACTTGGGGTCAGCTGAGATCATTCTGCTCAGTCAGCCAAAAGCCAAAGCAGCAGGATCAGCTAGTAACTTGGACAAACTGCGGCATCTGAGCCAAGCCAAACCAGAGGTTTGTTATAGTGGGTCTGGTAAAAGAAGTATCACTCACAGGAAACAGTCTGCTGTTTCTGGTAAGTTGCAGGGTCCTTGGTGGTGGACAGTCGCTGCACAGCCTGGCATGCCAGTGCCCTGTGCTGGCAGAGCCTGTGGCCAGGGTGTCTCTATTCTGTGGCTCTGGAGCTAACCCCAGATTCCTCCCAAGCTTTATTTCCTTTTGTGGGGAAGAATGTCATTTTGAAGGCTGAGAGCTGAAATGGAAACAATATTCAAGTTCTTGAAATCTCCTGTGGGATTGAATGATCATCTCCTCGCACAGCTCAAGGGTCAGCCTGCTGCTTCTCAGCAGCTCTTATTCCCAAAAACCCTTATTCCCAAAGCCCTTGTGATCTTTTACCAAAACCTGGGGGTGCTGGTAACATGTCTTCCAGCAATGGAACCACACTCAGCGACACCATTCACCCTATCATGCTGGCCATGTGCAGACTAGTAGAAGTGCAGGAATAGCAGCCCTGTTCCTTTCCAGCCTCCAGCAGATATTTTTCCATTAAAGCAAAGCAAACCATCCAAATGGTTTTGCAGAGCTGCACACTTGATCTACAAATATTGTGACAAAACCAACCTTTTAGAACTTGCTGCTATTTATAATCCCAAGAACAATACTCATGTAATAAAACTTTCCTAGTAGAGCTAGAAGAGGCACTTTGTGGGCAGAGAAGTACAATTCCCAAAACTCGCATTAAGCGACTTTGGTGACTTCACTAAAAATCTTTTGCATCATTAAGAAACCAAACATGTGAAGAAAACACAGTCTAAATCTGAGCCTTGGCCTAGAAGTAATGGTGCTGGCAGGAGCACAAGGCGACATAAGATTACCACCTTCTCATGGCTGAACTCACTCCCACCGCTTCTCTTCTTGAGGAAAGCAGTCACCTCACCAAGCTTAGCAAGTGTTTTTCTTTTTAAAAATCTCTTACTACTGTTACTGATGATGATCTTGCCAATTGTTCCCTCCCACCACTGCACAGCATAGTTCACATACTAAAGTGCTGATTAAAAAATGGCACCTTCTTGTTCACACCACAGGTTTTTGAGGAAAAAAGGAACAAGATCTATAAAGCGTCAAAAACCTACTAATGATGTAGGTATCTTCTGATACAAACCAGTGCAGTTTGCTGTAGGAGACGCTCCGCCCATCAATTCCCAAAAGTGTAAGAAAAGAAAGAACAAGGCACAGCTGAAACAACAACCTGCGACTATCCAGAAGGGTGGCCCTCAGCTAGTGAGCTAATTGAGCTGTGCGGGAAACAAATCTTCATTATCACTTGGAGACAGCAGTGACACCTGGTATCATCCAGAGCAACAACGTGATTACCTTCCTCAAACACACCGCTTGCTTACCTAAAAAACACTCCTGCACCAGACACCCCTTGTCTAATTAGTATAGAAACATTTGAAACAGTCTGTGTAAGGACCTTCTTGGGTCATGCAAGCAATGTGTGTGAATGCATTACTTAGAAGCGTGGCACAAGTACCTGTGGTGCTGTGAAGAACGGTACACAGCAACTGTTGTAAAAAAAATCTGCTATGAAACCTATGGAAACGTGTAAACTGTGTATGCCCTGTGTGACAGATGGATGGACAGACAGGTAGAATTGCAATTACATGTGCATTATCTTAGTAAAAATATATATGAAGCATAAGTAACCATTTTAAAATGGTACTTACTCTTAAAGGTACATATGTTAAAAAGTATTCGTCTTCAGGGAACATCAGTGCCAGAACAGATACACTCAGTGAAAAGTAAAAAAATTGAGATTGGGTTAAATTCAAATGAAACGGAATCAATTCTTCCCCATACTTGAGGAGATACAACCATGCAGAAATGCCACTGCTGAGGTATCTCATTAGCTGTGAACCAGCTCCCAGCACTACACTGCATGACTGACTGCAGCTAAGTGCCTCCTTTCATAGAATTGCTTGTAAAAGAAGGGAAAAGACAACAACCACAACCAAGAGAAACGAGAGACTCTTTGCTGTAAAGCCTGTCGGCTTTCCCAACTGGTCTAATAAAACTCTTGCCCTCCAATTTTCTCTCCCAAGAGAAGTAAGAAGTTTTTATGAACTTGAGTCGAAGTATTTGGAAATTTGGCAACGGCTGCAGAAAGCAGCCTGCCAGTGTGGAAAAGAAAGCTCAATCACTCTGCAGTGCCCCGAGCACAGGATTGGGAAAATAATTTTTTTCTAACACTGATTTTATTTTTCTGTCCTCGAGCACATAATTTAAAACATCAACTGACATGAGTCCAAACTCATCATAAGAATAGCTGAAAGCATATTAGTCTTTATTTATACTTGTTTCAGATTAACAGAGCGTTTAAAACATAGGTTTTAGGTAGCACAGGAGAGCTCAAAAACTATCCTAACCTGACCCAAAGTCAGACTGCTTCCGGGACAGAAAGGCAGAAATGGTCCATCTCTATACTCACTAGCCCCAAGCATTGTTTCCAGCTACAGTGATTAATGAACATTACTTCATAAAAAGAATTTGTATCTCGTTGGTATGCCAACCTAAAAGTAAAACCAACTGTGTCTTCTCTACTAGCCCCAGCAAAAGAAAAGAAAAAAAGCAGAACAAATACAATAAATGCATAGAGAGTTAATAAGACTTCTAAAAGCCTTCATGCAGTTATGCTGTTTGCAGCAATCGATTAAATTGTAGGCATTTTCTACTTTAAAATAATTATTAATAATAATATAATAAATATATACAATAATAAAATAATTTTCAAGTCCTGGGGAAATGGGGTCGAAGAAGGACAAGGGGAAAACCAAAAACTTTAATGACCAAAAGGTGAAGTAATAGACCATATTCCAGGAACAATGTATACTGAAATGATGGAGAGCTTGTATCCCCACTTTGACTGATATCTGGCGCTTCCATTTCAGAAGGCTTCCATTTTCAGAAGATACAATGGAGTCGTATACTTCCCCTCTTAGAGCTAGTCAATGCCTGTGATATCTTTTCAGAAAAATGGGAATGCATACGAACAGCAAATACACAACTTCTGGTGTATTTACATGGGCATGTTGCTGTTCTCCTAAGCGCAGCTTCAATAAACATGAATCAAATAAGCACAATGCTCTGTTCTCCCACCTTAATTGAGTAGGCTAAAACAAAACAGTTGTTCCCAACTCGAAGGCTTTTTTTCTCTAAGTTAAATACTTTAAACAAATGTTTAAGAGCAGCCAGATCATGGTGTGTGCCCGAGGAAACGTTTGGCACTGGCGGAGGCACAGGTGGAACATTTCCACCTTCTTGAAACAGTCTTGGCCTTGGATCAAGACAGAAGAGTTTTCCAGCTCCTCTTGTGCTGGTATTAATGCTCCCTGAGGGCCCATCCTGCTGCGTCAGCATTTCAGAGACTATATCAGGTTCAACCCACAAAGCTTCCCACTCTCCATCCCCCATCTACGTTGAACACAGGATTGCCAGTGAAGCTGGGTTCATTCTGTGTAGGTATTCTCCCATTGTAACAAGCTTCCAGCAGGATCTGCAAGCTACTTCTCTAAAACTCTTGCATCATGTTGATGTCAAAACCTGAATTTATGTAGGTCATTCCAATAGGGAAATAGAAATCATTAAATTAAAAAGATAAACAAAAGGTACTTCATTTCATTTTCACAGGTGAGAACAGACTTCTCATTGCCCTCTTTTAGCAAGATGGTGTTGCTATTGGCTAGGTAGTTTATAAACATTTATAAGGACTTTGTATTAATTAGAATGGAATAATCGATGTTCAATATTTGTCAATTTCCTGCATGTAAGCTAAATTGCATAAGAGAACAGCCAGAAAGCATCTAACCCATAAAAGTGCGCCATAGAGAACAGGAGACACTAGAAACAGGCTGAAACGAAACGGTTTTGTGTCTCTGGGATATCCTATTGACTGCAAATGGACAGAACAGACAGCTCTTGCTGGGCTGCTCTCTCAAGAATCCCTCAGTGCCACTACACACCAGCATGGGTAAATTAGGTGTTAGGTCACTACCCATGGTCAGGTTAAGTCTTCATAATTAATCGACTCATTAAGGCATCACCTCTCTGTCCTTTGCTCTGCAGCTCCTGTCAATACCTAGGAGCATCCTCAACATGGTAGCACCAGGAGGCAAAGTGCATCTCTTATTTCCCAGAACTCACTATCATCTGATAAACGTGGGTATTCTATACAGTGCTAAAACCTGCCATGTTTAATTTACCTATGGGTGCTATGGTTATAACATAACAGTTGTAATGTAGGCCTGAATATAATATATATATTTTTATATATATGAATATATATATAAAGAAGAAACAGAAAATCATTATATATGAGTATGAAAACAGAATGTATTTTTAAGCCCTAAACGCACACAAACCACAGATGAAAAATGAAAACAAAACAAACAAAAATACAGAGTTGTATAACATTAATTATTCAAAACAAAAGGGGAGTCTGAGGCTTCTTGGTTCAGGTGGTTTATGGTACACTTCTAAATCGGTTTCTCACAGTTCCATTAAAAATTCCACCCCAAGTATTTTGGTGATTACACAAAACATCTGGCTGGATAAAGCGCTATCAAATAATGCCTCTTTTTCAACTATTTCTTCATCTAAAAACTACCTCCTATAATCTTCCTCTCACATGGCAGGAAGCCGGTCATTCCCAGGAAGAAAAACTGGTGCCAAGTGGACTTCCACCACAATGACACCAGTGAAAAAAAACATGGAGCCAAACTGCTTCTCTCCGATGTGTCTTGTAATCTCAAACATGAGTAGAAATCCAGGAAACTAAGGTTATTCAACTGATTTTTTTACAGGTAATAACAAAATTGTAGCGACATTATAATAGATTTTATTGGTTAATTCAATATTGTCTGTTGCTGCCTCCACATAATACTAAATTTCTGAGAGACAGAGTGATAGAGTATATGCGAATGGGTTAATAATTATTTAATACTAACATCTCTTTTACCAAATAAAAAATAATGCAGGTTATCAAATATTTGTCAGATTGAGAATAGTGGTTGTCGTTTTCGTTTGTTGTTTAATTTTTCCTTAAGACAGACTGGCTAAAATAAAAATGAAGGCCTTTATCAAAGTAATGCACTTCCCAGGTGAGAATTAACTTCCTTTCACCACCTAAGATAAGCCCTGACTCTGAGGCAGGATCACCTTTTACCTGTGTCAGATCTGAGAGATGTCTGTTTAGTCTGCCCTTTATGTTGTCCATCAGTGCAGATTTTTTCTTCTCCTCTTTTCTTCTTCCTTTGAATAGAATCGACTCCAATCCACCTCCATTCTTCATCACTTAGAAAAATGTTAGATGGTTAATTTTAGTAGCAGCAACTTAAGCCCATAACCACTTTTCCACACCTTACAAATTTATTTGGCTGTGTGGAAGCCAAATAACAAAATAACAATCAGCTGCTCTTGGAGAGGAGGGAGGAAATTCCTGGTCCCTACCCCTCACTGCCTTGTTCTCTGCCTTGATGTAGTTCAGAAACCAACTGATGGATATAGGTTTTCAACCTGTGTGACCCAACTGATGGATACAGGTTTTCAACCTGTGTGACTTTTGTAAGAAGCTGAAGACATCCCTCCTGTGCAGACTTCACAAAGTTCAATAGGCATCCAGGTTTCTAAATCTAAACAAATAATCTCTACTTTTATCCTAATCGGATAGATGGATTCAGAGAGCATAGCTTATTTCTGGGTTGAATCTCCCTCTCTTATTTATAATGTTAAAATTAGCAGAACAAATGCAAAACAGAAGGAGAGCAGGAGGTGGGACTTGGTGCCTTTGGGGGAATGTGTCGTTCTGCAGAAGTGGAGAGCATCCCCATGCCCTACCCTCTGTGCAAACAGCCTGCATAGCCAGTCAGAGATATAAATACACGCAAGAAACAAAAATGTCGCAGAAAGAGGGTGCCAAATGTGCTGCATCCTTTGGACAAGAACAGTAGCATCTGTCTTCCCAACAAATTATGAAGATTAGCTTGCAGTTACTTCATCACATCAAAGTTTCCAGAATTTTTCAACACAGCAAACTATTGAACCCAATCCTGTTTCCACTGAAGTTAGTGGTAAATTCCCAATGCAAACAGGAAAAGTAACCTTGCTTTTGAGAAGGAAAACATTCCTTGGTGGAAAAAAAATACCCATCTTTAAAACTTTCAAGCACTTTTCTGAGTTTTTTTACTTAGAACTGATGCAATACACTTTGCTCCTGTATACATAACACATCCCCCAAACACTTACACACACACAAGATGGCTTGTACTGAGGCAAAGAAGAAAGTTTTGTTGAAATGTGGAGTTTATAAATACAGTGTATGCATATAAAGTGTTCACAGATTGAGGAAAGAGATTCTTGCCTGCTGATTTGAAGGTAGGTTTACAGTAAGATTTGCAAAAGATGGTGTTCAACATAGTCATTAAAATGTCTGGATTTTCCTCCTGGATTTGTTGAGTTGCTTGTCATGGTCATAGATGCTTTAGTCAAATTTCAAAACTAGAATGACAAGCCCTGTTAATATTAAAGTGAAAGAAATATGGCAATAAGTAATGAAATTAAAATCCTTACAATTAACAAATGCTATCACATCCTGACATTAGCGCTTAGCTTGGGGCTGCGGATTAGGTGCAGAAATTTTAGGGCAACATCTGGTGGTGATCAGACATCAGAGACATATCACAACAGCTATTCTGGCCTTTACATTAGCAGGAGATAGCAGAATACAGATTTTAACTAAAAAAATCTTCAAAAATAAATAAAAGCTAAAATCTGATGCTTAGTGACAAGTTATCATTGTAAGAGATTTTCATCTGTTTAATACAATCTGTTCTTAACTGCACCTGAGTTGGGTAAAAAGATTGCTCTTCCAACCAAATCCCAAATATTTACCAGTACCATTTTTCCCCCCATCTCTCCCTTCCTTCCCTACATTATGTCTGCTCCTCCACTTACTGCCCTAATTACTCCCTAATGCAGTGCTTTCCAAATGAGAGCACCCAAAATCATGCTTTCAAAGGTTTAAAACTAACCTAGCTCTTTTGACAAGAAGTTGCCTGGTGGTTTATTTATTTATTTATTTATTTATTTGCAGGTTTGTTATACAGCCCTACCCCACGTTTGTACAAGGAAGTCTAGTCCCTTTGCAACATCCCCATTCACCTTCTCAGCAGCTGGCTGTGCAGAGCAGGGTCTGCACAGGTGATTTATGATCATATGTGAACGTCATAGCTGTTAAAATGTTTTCCCATGCTTAGTTTGGTCATTCAAGAGTTACTCTAATACAATTATTTATACTTTTGCATTCTTGTTCTTTCCTAATGCAGCTATGTTGTGGATACAGTGTCATCAGTACATGTTTTATGAATCGCTGACATCTTTCCAAAGACCTTACACAAGCATTGCAGAGGAAACAGTAAGGATGATGGAGAGATTTAAGTCCAGACCACAGCAGATCGCAGGTGTTTCTTCCAAACATCAGGAGAAAAGCAGCCGTCAGATGTTCCCACATGAGCACTACCATACAGATTCGCAGCTGTCTTAACATTCATAGGCACAAACATCTTCAAATGAGGGCTCACTTCACCAAAGCTGGAGTCTTCCAAGCAAAACTAAAACTAAATAAATCATTGTTTGGAGGACACAATACCAATCCAAAGCATGAACCCCTGTTATTTTAATTTTTGGCAATGACAGGTTTATTAACGTACCCATGAGACTGAAGCCTGAAACCCATACTTATATAAGAAACGTTTCTACGTGTGACTCTACCAGCTGAGCTCAATAGCCACAGACTATTTGCAGGGACTTCTGTGTGGAGCTGTATTTAACACTTTCTGCTGGCGATATGAATTTGGGTCCTCGTTGGCTGTATAAGCCATCAGATGACTCCAAGTATACTAAACTGTGTGAGTGCGAGGGTAGAACAAAGATCACACAAAATCTGCCTAGTTGCTGGCTTATGTTTTAACTGAGGCTTTAATTCCTTTACGCTTTAACTGAGGCTTTAATTCCAAGTCACAAGTCATGACATTACCAAAATACATAGATAATCCCATTTTGACAAAACATCGGTGGGCTTTGAGGAAAAAGAAACAACCTCTTACCATAACTGAGCTTGCTTTGAACTTCCAGGAGCTGCAGTTCTTTAATATGAAAAGCTGACAAGCAAAAAGAAATATCTTAAAATATTTATTTTAATTTAGGAAAACATTTACTTTTAAGTACAAGGATCAAGACCGATTACTTGATTCCTAAATTTATTTCAGGTCAGGTTTTGTGGTCACCTCATGGCTGGGGTGGAGGAAAGCAGGGAATAAGTTGCACAAGAAGACAGGGAACCCCAACCCCTCCCCACTCTTACACTCGTACAGAAGTGCCAAAGCAGGGGCTGCCCTTTCCCCACTCCCACAGAGAAAATATTTTTGTGAGAAAAAGGCATAAAGATAGGAAAACAGCTCTGTCCCCATTCCTGCAAGCTTGGGGTTACAGCTGGCCAGTCTACAAGCTATAAATCAACAGGCTTTGCTCCTTTCACAAAGCCAGTGCTCCAGGGGTGTGCTGGGGTCCAGACAAGCAAGATTTCTACAGCAGCTGCAGAAACAAACTATCAACAACGCAAATATAAAAGCAGTGGCTTTTGTGCAATCAGGACATGGGAATACATATGTACAAACCAATCTTCTCGAACCTCCCCCCCAGTGGAGGTCAGAGGCATCCCCAAACTGCATTTTTGCCTTACACGCCCCACGCTGGTGCTGAGATTTCAAGCAGCTGACTTGTGTAATGCTGTGTGATGATGCAACCTGTGAAGCACTTTGCAAACAGAAAATTCTTCCACAGTCCATGATTTCTTTATGATACAGCATTTTGAAGTCAAGTAACGTTTTCATACATTGCTCTAGCCCAGAGCAGGAAAGAAGCTTCCCCCACCCCCCTTTTCCTTCCTCCAATAAGAGAAAAATCCCCTTACTGAGATCAACCAGAATCAGAAATTGCTCAGCAGGGAAAACTATAGGGAATTACAACCTCTTCTAGGAAGGGCAATTCCATTACAGAGGATCTCCATTTCTCCTTTGGGAAGTGATATAGGATAAAGTAAGACAGGCCACTGAGGCGGCAGTGTTGGGGCATCACTCTGGGTACAGAGAAGTTTTCCTTCTTCAGGGGCCAGTCCCAGCAGCTCTGCCTGGGGAACTTGCACTTCTAACACATCTTCCTTTCCCAGCCAACACACTACTAGCACTTATCAGCAGAACTTACCAACAGCATTTGCCTTCTGATGGCCCCTTGTTAGTGTTTTACACACCCACTTTAAAATACCAATACCACGACTGCTGGCAGATAGTTATTTGTTCTGGCAGCATAACCCTCTAGAGCTCACGTATCTGGGCGCATAATAGTTCTGCTTTTGAAGCAGAGCTCCTCAAAGAGGCAGTGAATTCAGTGCTCTTCTCCAAACCCTCTGTGGAAGCTGGACAAGGCGGTCACAGTACACATCCATCTGTGGTCACAACTTCAGAAGACTCATGTGATACCAATACTGTTGTTGTCTGCTTCTTTCCAACCCAGTTGCACAATGTGTCATTTTCAGTAAGTAGTGGCATTTCATGGACTTTAAGTCATGTCTTCTTTTGTTTAGCTTCATTCATCTCTCTCTGTTCCTACAAGCCTGATATTGCAACAGACAAACTCTCAGTTTTCCATTAAATAGATGGTCTACGAGTAATGAACTTTTGCTTGTTGGTGCTGTACTGTAATTTCACAGTGCTAAATATAGATTAAAGCTTGACTTGGCATTTTTCAGGAGAGACTGTATTATTTGAACACCATACTCTTGTTATCCTGTTAGGATAAGAGGTTCCAGTCCAAACCCAGACTTCCCTGCAAATTGCTAGTTTAAATGCTCAAAGCCTCTTGTCAGAGGTTTCTCTGTGAAGTACATCACCGCTAGTTCAAGAGACATCCACAGTCACCTGTTTATTCTTCTAGCAAATCTTCACCTGGACTAATGATCTAAGAAACACCCTCGAGGGTTTTCCAGAGAGTAGATGCAGATCTGTGCTCTTTCAGCTGGTGGAAAAATGTCACCAATAGGCTGACTGGTGTGCAAGTTGTCCAGATTGCTCTGATCCTCTTTGAGGGAAAAGACAAAGTAGGAATGCCACAGCATCTCAGGCTTCAGGCTCTACCACTAGGCTGTTGCCCGTGTTTCAAGCAGATTGTTAGGGTTTGTTGGGTTTCTTTTTTTTTTGGTTGGTTGGTTTGTTCTTTTTAATGAATGGTTTACCCATCACTACCTCGGAATCAGTTGTCACCTACGAATGTGTTCTCATCCAAGATGACATGCAGGCACAAGCCCAGACTATCCCCAGTCTTGTACCATCCTTTTCAATCTACTTCACCTGCTTGCCCACAGCATCTTCAACAAAGTAAACACTCAAGGTACTTTGGCACCCATTAAAAGCAAATCAGTACTATTAGCACCATAATGACTAATAGTCATTAAGCACTACTCAGCACAGTGGGAAATACTCTGTAATGCATATCCTTGGAAAATTTTACAACCCTGGATAAGTAGAAAAGAAACCAAAACAACAAACAGCTCTTAAAAATAGCTAGTGTTAGAGGCTGGGTTAAACCACTGTAAATCTGCATTCTCCTTTCTCATTTTGATTTACAAACTCCATATGTTTTTTTCATTAGCGCTCAGGGATTTTTGATCAGAGAAATGGTTTCCCAGTAGAGCATTTGATAATGTTGTACTTCTTGCCTTTCTTGAACATTTCTGGGCTGATTTTGTTAAGGACCTCATCAAAAGATCCTTTGTATATCTGCATGGCAAGGCCTAACCAGGAAAGACTGAGGACTGAGCTGAGAAAAACACCTCAGCCCAAATTTAGGGCTCAAAAAAAAAATAAAAAAAGAAAAATGAGGGTTGTTTGCCAGATGAAAATATTTAAGGTGTCCTTGGCACCAAAGAGCAGCATGTCAGATAAGCATAAGATTGTACTACATCTTCAGTACATGCCATGGTATTTTGAACACATCTTTCAGCAAATTCTTCTTGATCAGTCTTGCCCTTGCGTTCCTTTGGGGATCAGAGTTGCAGCATCCAAGTGGAGAACGCAGCTTGGGGCAGAGTTCTTGCTAGAAACATCCTAACAAAGTAGCACCGGAGTATTGCACGTATAATTTTCGTGCAGAAGTATCACGGTGAAAACCACAAATGTACAAACACGCATCCAGAACAGTCCATTTCCTTCACCAGCACCTTCCAAATAGGGCAGCAGAGATGAGGAGGCACAAAAGTAATTAAGAACCAGAAGTAATTAAAATACCAACACTCTTGAAGTCTTTGCAACATTAGGGATGCTATCAAGACAAATATATTTATGCCTTCCTGAAATTTTTAATATGATTTAATAAAATATTTGACTTGCCAAGTGTCCAAGTTTTTGAGACTGGTATATATTTTGTCTTACAACAACTCAAACGCATAGCCAAGCTGAATTATGCCTGTATATCTCGATATTACTATGATGCCATTGCTTTGTTCTTATTCCTTTTACAAGCCTTCCTAACACATCCTGCCTCTGTTCCAGTCCTCCTTACATTTTCACTCCAAACACACTCCTCCCAGAAAACAAGAACATAACTCAGAATTCAAGAAAAGCTCAGGGGTCTGAGCACTTCCCTAGCCTCATAATAAAAATCAGTTCACCAGACTACTCAGGATACAAATGAAACACAACATGCGGAAAAGCTCCTGGTTTTTTCCCTCGCCAAGCTGTAAAACGACAGCAAATATGGATTTTCTGTCTGCAGAGAAGGCCAGCTTTAGAAGGTTATTCATAGAAGAGCAATTTCCAAAATTTGAGTCATCCGTGCTGCGTGACAGTCAGCCACCATTTATTGCCCAGAACAATGTTGCATAGTTTTATGCAGTACAACCCTCTGCAGTCACGTCCAGTTTCTCAGACCTACAGTTGTTATATTTGTTTCTGCCCTTCTCTATAGCACAAGCTATAGAAAGATCCTTTTCTTTCCCCCCTACCTCATCCTGTCCCTTCAAATATTTTTCTTAATTTCATTTAGTCTTGTGGTCTTTATGTAATATTTCTGGGTTTTCAGAACTCTTCTAGTCTATGTGCATGGTTTACAAAATATCCCTTCAACCTTTTTATGCAGAGCTGTGTTTGCAAATGGATGAATCACAAACCTCATGCTGCCTTTTTTTTTTTTTTTCCTTTTTAGAAATAATTTCTACTGGAAATCCAGAGGAGCTGCAGTCTAGCTACAGAGTTTATGGATATCTTGGCTCACTGGGCACTTGCCTGTTTTCAGGGGCCATTCCATCATAAAATTAGAACTGTAGGGATTAAAAATAAAAATAATCTCACTCCAGTGTCTGCCAGAAGAAACAAACTGGATCATCCTCTTTGTTGTGAAGAGCGAAACTGAGATCGAGGCTACAACTGCTTGAGAAGTTCATGGAAGTTACTGAATTGATGATGTCAAATTGCTCCATCACAGAGTGTCTTTAACACCGAGTGAATAAAATGTTTGTTCCCAGCCTAGAACTACTGACTTGCATAGCAATCATGTAGCCAACCTAAATGACCTTATTTGCAGAATGAAAGTCGGCACAATGGGGTAGGCAGAACTTAGAGCAGAGCTGGTTCTGCCCATACGGACTGCCAGTGAAGGCTGGAACAGGGGAAAAGGTGCCCAGCAGGAAAGGCAAGACCTGAATAAATTGTGCAAAGAGCTGCTTTTAAAATAGACTGCCTCCTATCTGGGTGAGTTGGTGTGGGGAGTGCAGGGAAGATGCTGAAGGAAGCGAGCCTGAGTCCTGGAAAGGGACATCGGTTTCTGAGGACACCACTCCAAGGGTGGCAAAGCCTGAGAGGTGGATTCTAGTGCTGGTTGCCTTTTCTGTGCTGGTTTGTGCACCTCCTGCGCTCTGTGAATCAGATACACGTCCCCCTCTTGAAAAAACAGTGTTTGCCTCTCCTGTTTCTGCAAGGACAAACTGTAAGCAGTGCTTTCCAGACACAGCATCAAAGGGACAGGGATACTGCGTGGTTAAGCAGAACCACACAGCAGCACCTGACAGGGTCTCAGTCCTTATGGACAGTCTGCCCCACATAATACTTATGGAAATCCTATTGAAACAGCCCATCTTTCCATGGATCGGCTCATTTTACTTTAGCGTAACAACCAACCATGAAAATATCTTACACGTCCTACAGAATCATCATATTTTTCCCGAATAAATCCCAAATAGCATATAATCCACTGCACTTGGTATATACAGCACTGAAAGCAAACCCGTGTATTTCAAAACGTATTTTATATTGCAAATATTTTTAACAAAATCCATACTCCTTAAAGCAGATTAGGAGAAGGTGTTTTCTACCCTTCATTGAAACATCCAGATACCAAAACTGTGAAAGAAGCTTCTACAAAAGGCATACCAAAGAAATTCTTCAGTCATCCAAGGTATCAAAGAATTTAACAAGAGCCAGTCCAACGCTCATCTGCAAAGCAAGTATGAAGAGATACACGAATGTCTCTCTCCAATAATCCAGCTGCATTTTCCCAATGGAGTTTCCGATTATTCAGGTGTTCACACGCTTGACTCTATTCTTTCTTGCAAGCAGATGAGCTTAAACAACTACCACATCCGACCCCAGCACACGATGGCTGACCAGGCTGCCAAAGAGCCCTGTCCCTGACTCTAAAACTCAGGCATCAAAGAGAGAGGCATGCAACAGATTGTATTTAAGAATATAATCTTTTAAATGAAAATCCTGCTTTTGCCGTAAGACTTGGAAGTTAATGATGCCGTGTGCTTCTGCCTGGCTGCTCAGGTGCAGGGACTGCAGTAGAAGGAGGAGAGTGGCTCATTGCAGCAGAGCTCTTCCCCTACAGCTTCAAGGCTTCCTGTTCCCTGCTTGGGAATTTACGAACTAGTTTAGAAAGTAACAGAAACAACGCAGATCAGGGACAAATTCTCCACGTTACTTCCTTATTTGAAGTCCTCTTTTTATTACTTTAAATAATGATTTTCTGAAGACATCAAAACTAAGGCTGACACAGGGTAAGAAAGCCTCAACTTGGTTTTGTCATCTTACAAAACCAGTTTAAAACTACGTTTTAATAAGTATTTATAATCCTCCAAGCTTCTTCAGCCTAATTCTCTCTGACAACACAGTGGCTAGTCTCCAAGATTATATTTGTTCTTTTATCTGGTTGAAGAAGAGCTGTCAGGGAACAGCATGTCAGACAATGATGCTTCTCCTTATTTCAGTGATACTCTCTGGCAGAGAAGTTCTTGAAGAGCATGAGATATGAAGGTCTAACTCTTCCCTTGTGCTGAGCCATGGGAACCCAATTTTGGGTTTTCAGTTCCCTCTACAGAGAGAATGTCTGAGCATCATGTGAGGGGGTTGAGGGTGGCTGGGAGGGAGGGAGCAAACACAGCGAAGATGGCAGGGAATATTTTTAATCTCCTTTCCCTGCAAATTGCTGACTGATGTTCTCCTTTAGAGCAGAAAAGATCCTCTCCCTGTTCCTGCTTACCTCCTTTAGATGAAGGTCCATCCCGTGGGCAGGGCTTGGGAGCAGCTGAAGTTGTCGCTATGGAACTTGCTGTGTGTCTTGAGCATAGTTGAGTCTTCCCTCTGAAGCTGCAAGCTTGGCAGTTACAGTCATAGCTCAAGCAGCTATTTCCCTTTTTGAGTAAAGGTGGGAAGGTTTATTATCATTTATATTGGATTTGTCTGGATTATGCAGTTTTTCTGCTCCTTCCCACCCTTACTACCTCTCCAGACTTCAATATGCACTGCCAAAGACCAAATATTTTCTGCATAAACAGTAAATAAAGGAAAAACATGATCATAACTCAGTCCAGGATGAATCTTGAAGAACTTGACAGGGTATGGGAGTTGTGAACAACTCTGCTGGCAACTTCCAGGTTTTTTAATTTTTACTCCCCCCCACGTTCTTGCAGTTTTAAAAGGTTATATTAATAAAATGCAATCAGATTAAATTTCTTGTGCAAACAAGCCTTTTAATCTAGATTATTTTTTGTCTTATACCAGAAAAATCTATTTTATCAGCAGAAGCAAAGAAATGCTGTGGTCATGGACAGAAATATGATTATTAAAGAGCAGATACTTCCTGTGAATATTTCTTCTTTAGAATATTCTTGCAAATATAAAATCATAGAATAGTTTGGTTTGGAAGGGACCTTTAAAGGTCATCGAGTCCAACCCCTCTGCAATGAGCAAGGACATCTTCAACTAGATCAGGTTGCTCAGAGCCCCATTCAACCTGACCTTTAATGTTTCCAGGGGCATCTACCACCTCTCCAGGCAACCTGTTCCAGTGTTTCACCACCCTCAGTGTACAAAATTTCTTTCTTGTATCTGGTATAAATCTATCCTCTTTTAGTTTAAAACCATTACCCCTTGCCCTTCCACAACAGACCCTGCTAAAAAGTTTGTCCCCATCTTTCCTATAGGCCCCCTTTAGGTACTAGAAGGCTGCTCTAAGGTCTCCCCAGAGTCTTCTCCAGGATGAACAACCCCAACTCTCTCAGCCTGTCCTATGGGAGAAGTGCTCCAGCCCCTGATCATCTTCATGGCCTTCCTCTGGATGTGCTCCGTATCAAGAAGTGTGATGCATTCCCTTACCCCAAGTACCTTTCTGATATTTGGAACAGGAGCAAACCAAATCACTGCAGCTGTGTTCAAGCCTAGACTTTCAAAATAGCCAACAGGAAAAGCAGAGAATAAGTTGTATAAATAGCAAATTATGACATGTTTGGTGCTTTTGTGATGTGCTACTTGAAGGAATAGAGCATGCATTTTGAAAATGAACATTTTGTTATTTTTTCTGGATATTTCTGGGTTTGTAGAGTTCCTTGCTGCTGCGCAAAACACTTAGCTTCCTTTATCATTGAGTATGTTCAGGACTTACAAAGAACTAAATAAATGTCTTGTTATCTGCATTCTTAAGCTATAGAAACATCTGCAGCTTCAGGGGCACTATCAGAGACACGTACAAGGGCAAAGATGTCTGAAAGCTGATTGCTTTCAGATATTTATTCTTGCAACTCTTGTTGCAACAGCATCCAGAATGGCTCTGCAGGTGGGCACCTCATCAGAGAATAATTACGTCTCACTCCACAACAGCTTTGGGTGGGAGATTTGGACTTAATTGCAAATTGAAAAGGAAAGCTGCATGGTATGTACTTAAGCACCACTTTGCTTCGTAGGTATCGTAAGCAACAGAAAGTCATCAGCTGTTGACACCCAGCAGCAAGGAGACCCTCCTCTTTCCTGTCTCACTAACCTTCTCCTCCTGAAAGCATTGAATGGGTTCCACCAAAACTAAACAAAAGCAGAGCAAGTAATCTCTTCCAAATGTGACACCCAGCAACACAGTCAGTCCTTGAAACATCCCAAACCAGCCATCAACTATAGGGGTACTTGATCTTTCAAACTTTGCTAACAGATTATGACATTATCTCCCTCTCCTCAGCTTTTGACCCCTTACTTCCCAAGATTAGTATTTTTTTTCATGGTTTTAAAATTCTTTTGATGCCCCAAATCTAGCCCATGCCTCTGACATCAAACATATTTGCCGACTATATGCACACTCTGTGTGTGTGTGTGACTTCAGGCAGCTCTTGGGTATGAAGCTAGTTTGGGGATATCGTACACCCTGCTGATTATCAAGAGCAATTTCCAAAGAGGGGAGGCGCAGGGAGGGAGAGGAGGGGGGGAGCCTTTAAAAAGCTGTCTGCCCCTGTGATTTTCAGCTCTTTGAAAAAGCAAGAAAGAACAGAAAAGCACCCCTGGTGTGTGGTTAAGATAACTACAAAGGAACTATTCTTACCAGGTTCCTTCAGTAAAATGAAGGGTGCTTTGATTGCATTTTTTGGCCTTGCTAATCTGACAGATATTGATGGATAATTTGGAACAGCCAAAATCTTTGTTCTAAAAACATTGACTCATACATGTTACATCCAGATGTTTTACTGGGTTCTTAATAGATATCAAAGCTTTCTTTAAATACTTCGAAATTGCGTTTTATACATTCAAGAATGTATGCATGCAGGGGAGGGAAAAGATAGAGAGGAACTCAATTAAAGCAGCTTAAAAAGAATTATTTATGCCTTCCAACATGGACACTTTAAATACTTCCCCCACACCCTCCCCCCAGATCTCTCCTTCCCCCCCTCCCCAACAATTTGTTTCTGCCTAGTCAAGTTTGAAAATTAATAGCACCAAGATTCTTAATAAGCAATTAGGGCATTGAAGTCTACAGGTACAGGAGCTTGTGTGTGTCAGCACTCCTGTGCTGACTCCCCCCACCGCCACCTCCTGGACAGGGCAGCAGCAACCCAACCTGCTGGAACCAGGCAGTGCACCACTGGTTGCCCAAGAAGGGACATCCCCAGGGCTTCCGACAGCTAGCCCATCATCTCTTCCAGAGGAAAAGGGCTCCAGTGTCCCCCCTCCACTGGGATTCAAGAAAGGAAGAAATCTTTCACCTGAGAGCACATGGGGGAGGCACCCCCATGCTATAAGCAGTAGATCGTGGATGAAAGCAAGCAACACAAGCACCGTGGCTCTCAGCAGTGCTCTTCTCCCCAGCAGTGCCCAAGCCACTACCACCAGAGACCAGCTGAGCAGGCACATGGCTCTGAAAATAAAGAGCCAACTCATGTGGGAAGACATGCAGAGAAATCAGACACAGAAGAACAAGAACAGAGGCTGCAGATTTCATCAGGGGTTTGGGAAATGCAATGCTGTGCAACTTGCAGAATTTCTGAGTTATTCAAAACGGTTGCCTCAGCCTCATTCTCACCAGCCAGCTCCTGATGGAGGGAGCTTTATGTACTGGCTATTCTGCTTTGCAGTCACTGCTGGATAAACTCAGTAAGGAGGGTACTCATCCCTTTTTAAGGTAAATAACCAATCAGTAAATACACCGTTTCATCCCAAGATGAGCAATACTCTTCAAATTAGTAGGGAACCCTCCTAGTAGAAACCCAACCAACCAAATTGCAATGCATACAAAACGTGGTAAGCATCAAGCCTAGTCAGAATTTCTGATCTGGCAGGAGTCAGAGCGGAAGACCTGCTGCTGAAGCGTTGCTTTTCCTTCCCCAGCAGGTCAGTGGAATCAGTCACTGACAGAAACAGGTATCAGGTATTGCAACAGTGAAAAGGATCACCTGAGCAAATAGGATCAGGCCATTCCCTTGTGCCGGTGTACAATATTATAAAGAGTTTGTTAAACATTGAAGTCAGGAAGCTTTCAAAGACAGTTTTAGACAGTTCACTGGTAAGAAAGCTACTCAACCAAAATGCTGACTGCTCTTCTAGCTTAGACTAGTGTAGTTTGGAAACAAAAAAAGGTATTAGCATCAATAGCGCCAGCCTAACTATGGCGGGCAGTGGCCCGAAGCATATCTTACAGTTATTCAACAAGTAAGGGTATATAGAGTCCCAGCTTCACTCTCAGCACAAAGGCAGACACAGGAACATAGTAGCTGGGATCTCAACACACAAGAGCCCATACTGGAACCTCAATTCCCCTTTCAATCTCCGAGATTTTTTCCACATTACATAGAACATGATCATGCAGCTTCACAGGACTTATTTTTCCTCCATTGCTTTTGGAATCCAAATACAGCACAAGCCTCCTTCCTGCACCATGGATTCCCATTTCTCAAAAGTTTCATGCTATGCCAAAGAAGAGCTAGGAACAGTCTACCCGCAGCACCCACGCAGGAGCTTTCCTCCTGAGACTGGCCTCAGGTGGGAATGCAAGATCCAGGAGCATTTTCATTCACCATGTGAAGGGCAGCACAGGGACAGAGGTCCCTCTGGGCTGATCAGCCAGCAGAGCTGAAGCTCTCTGGAGTTGTTTGGAGAAGTTTCAGTCATTTACATAAAGGCAAAGACAACAACTGTGCTTGTAAAGACAGATTCCAAAAAAAAGGAACTACTAGAAAACATACCCTTTAAAAGACCTTTATTTTGGCTTCATGGTTACAATTCTGAAGTCCATTTATGCTTACAGTTAGATTGTTCCCAAATAATATTTCATATCTCACCATGTAAACAGTGCATTCTCTATCAGCCTGGTGTACAAGAACTTTATAAAATACTGATTAAGTGACTTTTTCTTCTGTACACTTTTCAGATTAGTTCATCAAGATCACTTAAAAAGGCAAATAGGTTAATTGGCATAAAAGTGTTGTTACATTTTTAAATATATTAGTACAAAATGGCACAAAAGGAAAAAGGACATTTTAACGGCTATACGCATCAAATGTCTTAAATGGTTTGAATCAGTTCAATTGATTTCAACTTCATTTCAAATACCACTCTTGAACTTGGAATTGAACTTGTAAACTGCTTTTCTTCAGCTGTATGAAAGACCTCACATACTACTTTGGATCTGTTCACAGAAACCGAATCACAGCAGTTTCAGAACAGTGACATTCAAGTGCAGTTAGGAAGCTGGGAACTTCTATTCTTCCCAGTAAGCCTAAGAATTCACAGAGTTTATTTTCATGTAGCCAAGCTCATTGATGCACACTTCAGATGCAAAGGTACCAGACGTGTGCACATAAACCACAATATTTCTTAATGCAAGAACTGAAACAAAAAATCCACATGATTACATCATCCACCCTACCTACCCTTGCAGGAGGCTTCCAGGCATAAACATGCTCAATGACAGGTACAGAGATAAATAAAGCATCTAAAAGATTTCAGGCAAACTGAAGGTTTAATTCAAAGGCTTCAGTTACAAAAGAGATATCACACCAACTTCAGCAACCTACATCTTATTTTTGAACCACCCATATCAAATGGGCATGTGAGTAGGATGGAAAGTGAGCTAGAAAGACATTTCTAACTTAAAAATAAATTCTGAGACGTGAATTCGTTGCCTCAAGCAACAATTCAGGAGTTTGTTTTGGCAGCAACATTTAGCAATATCCCAAAAGATAATTGCCTGCCCCATCAAAACAAAGTATCAGGATTTTGATCAGCCCCCTAAACCTTAAGAGGTTTTTATGTTTAAGTTAACGGAACAGTTTATGACTTCGTTTTTTTCTGGTAAGACAGCACCCACATCCAAGAGGGCAGGCAGTTATACTGATGGTAGTACTGAGAATGTTACTTCTCATGCTAAAACAAAAAGTCTTACAAAAAAAGTGAGTGTGATGAAGTACAGGACTATGTTTTTAATTCAGCTTCATGATGAACAAACCATGACTCGGAATTTCCTTTCATAATTTAAATACCAATTACAACGCTTTCTCCAGAGAAACGCTACTTACTCGTAGCTAACCATATAATGATTCCAAGAAGAAATACTCCAACAGCAAGTATAACAATGAGGATGCACATCTTCTTTCGGGATCTTTGCTGCCAATAGAGCAAAAAAACAAAAAACCCAAGTTGATTGAAAACTGCACCACCACATCAGAAGATCATTCAAATGCTTTTAAGGTCCTACTGCTTGAGCAACCTAACTAAATTGTGTCCTTACTAATGAGCCATATAAAGTTGTTCAAGAAAAAAAAAGAGCAAAGTTATCCACAACTTACTTTTATGGCTACATAATTCAAGAAAATTATTTCAGTGGTATTTTCTGGCATACATAATAAACTAATGAAAGAGAATGCAGTAACGTAATAAATGGATATAATTAGAACACTGATGGAAAGAAAACGTGAGAGAGCAGGTGACCACATAATAGAGGAAAACAGCCAATCTGCACAGTAGAGGAGGTAGAAATGGTCTGTTAGAAAAAAAATAATTTAAAGACTATTAATGTATATGCAGAAGGAGACAACAGACTGCAGTTTTAGACTTCTGGAAGATTGGCTTTTTATTACAGACAGAGTTATTTCAAAGTTGTTTTTGTCAAGTGCAACATGCTCTCAAAAAAACCCTAACACACACACAAAAAGAAAAACAAACCAACCAACCAACCCATACAGGTCTGTAAATTGAGATACCAGAGCACCCAAGACTAGCAGCAGCCTGTCATCCTTTATCTAAAGTTTATGGAATCCAAAGGTTTCCTTCACAGCAGGAAAGGAAATTACAAGTGGGTTTCACAGGCTTTTGCTGATAGCCAAGGGGTAACAAACACTCAAATCTTGGGATTCCAGGCCACAGCTGCAGAAGCAAAGCCAGGCTTTGCTCTACTTGGCAGAGGTTCTTCTGCCTGGGGTTTTTTTCCTGAACTTTGTTAGTACCGTGATAGGAGCCAACCACCATACTTAATGTGCCAGTTACTGCCACCTAGAATACAGTTCAAGGATGAATCCACTCCTTTCCCTCTCTCACTTCTGAAATCAGCAGGCAATCCTTCAGATATTTTGCCATTGATTCACTGTGCTGGCTGATGCTAACACATTAGAGGATTTAAAAGGGCGGGGGGGGGGGGGGGAGGAGAGAAAAAAGTCCAAGGACTAACTCTGACTTAAGAGGGAAGATTTACTACTAATAAGATTATTTCTAATAAGTTCCAAAAACGTTATACAGAAGTGGCATTTAAAGGTATTTAAAAGACTTTAAAAAAAGAAAAAAGTTGGAGATTTTGAAACAGGTTTTTAACATCAGGGTAGCAATTAACAGAAGCTGGATATATACGGCTTTGAGAAGATTTTAGGCAGCAAAAATCAGTACTAACTGGCAGCTTCTTCAGAAGACTTCCCTGCCTATCTTCCCTAGTCCTCCAGTTATCTTTAGAAGCTTGCTCTCCACATACAGGAACCGTTTATTTCTTGAGCTATAAAAGGAGGGGTTTGTTTGTTTGGGGGGGTTTGTTTGGTTGGTTTTGACTTATTTTTTAAACAAAGCTATAACTCCAGGTGCTCTGAAACAGCCTGGCTAATTTTACAGGAAAAGCTTTCAGAGGTCACTGACTTTTGTTTTATAGTGGCCCAGAAGTACCATAGTAGTCTAACACAATACCATGGTAGTCTAACATAAACCTTTAAGTAAGTCTCCAAGCCTTGAGGAAATCTAAACTGCAGAAGAAAGTGGAAGTCAAGACTACTGAGAAAGGACAGTTACACAGAACTTGCAGTTGGCACTGACATTACCTGGTAGTCTGCTGCTCTTGACAGCTGCTGGTTTGCTTGCTGCACATGTACATCTGCATTTTCCACATTGGCTTCTATGCTGTCTTTATTTTAAATGGGAAGAGTTAAAAGTTTTGGTCAGTCATAACCCAGCCAAAGGTTTGGAATGCTGAAATACACTTGAGAGCACCTGTAACAGCTGCCCCCCAACTGCTGGTGTCTTCATCAGTACACAGTTTTGTACCTTGATTTATGGAAGTTTGTCCCACGCTATACTTATGAGGTAGAAACTTTCAGTACTTCTACTTTTTTTCTTTATATTTTAAACCCCCCCATTTTCACTTGTCCTCCAACTTCCTACTGACTACCCTCTGCTCAGATTAAAGAAGTCCTAGAGCATATGAAATCAGAGGAAACGGACACACAGAATAGCCCATGAGGCATGACTCTAATTTGGTATTCTATCATACTGACACAGATTTAGGTTTTTTTTTATCCTGGAAAAATATGAACAGATTATGGGCTAAAGTGATAGAAAAAGCCTTAAATGTATGCTGGACATAGCAGCATGGCTGAACAGCGGACACAGAAAACATATTTTCCAATCACATTTCTTTAAAAGAATAAACCTGCCTGCATGGAGGGCAAAGCAGGAACCTTGCTGAATCTGCACACTTCTATCATTAGTTAATACAGTAAAACTGCTGACATGAACTCCAATTTTAGGTACAAACAGTTCAAAAATCTGCTCTTAAGGACACTTTATATACATGAAAAACTACATAATTATTTAAAAAACACTTTAAACACACTTTCTTAGCATATTCCCAGTCACCTCAGTCAGTTTACCCGTTACTAGGTTGCACCTGATTTGCTTTAGCATTGATATTCTCATTAGAGGAACTTTTCCAGCAAAAGGAAGTTCTACACTGGTGCTCTCCAGAGAAACAGAATAAAAAAATTTCAGAGAATGTTTCAATTGGACTTACCTATCACATCACCTTGTTCATGGATCATCATTCCTAGATCTTTAAAAATTTCATTGATGTCCATAATATCTGCCTGCATGGAAACAATCATTGCATTAATTGACATAACATACTCTAATATCTCTGTACATTTAGATACAAATGCAGCTCCTCCTCCTCCTGAGTACATATCCAGGACTTTTTACACTAAAGGATAAAAAATGTTTACTTGGAAGTCTTTTTGGTACTATGAGATCAAGTTTACCATAATCAAACTACCTGATGATAAATATGTGCACAAAGTACACTTCACATCTAAAATGGGACCTCTCATTGCTGAGGGCTTGGCTACACACATACTTGTATTAGTTTAACTGAAGGGAAAGGCTCAGGACAACTTTGCTTAAAAGCTACCCATTTAAGACAAATTAATAAAGGCATGTGCAGAAAGTATTTTGTGTTAGTTTTAGTACACCTATTGAACTAAACACATCCAAATTTTGTAAGCACCCCAATTTACAGAAATTACCTATATAATGTGGCCAGGCTATTGCACCTATATTACATTATCCTATTACTACCTGGTTATAATGAAGTGATAGATGCCATGTTACTGTCCGTATGATCTCTTCTTAACTAATGACTGATAAACGTTTAGTTCAATTCACTGTAAATTAAAGTATGGGTGACAAGGAAGAGATTACTGAAAAATTTATAGATATTATGGATTTTACCACATGCATGAGCAAGACTTCCTGACAAACTCTAGTTCCAGCACCTTTCTTATTGATGGTGGAGATGGATTTTTCCAGACTGGCTGGAAAAATCCATTTTGCCTTCACAGAAGCCTCTTGCTATCAGTATTTCATCCCACATGACAAGTTTTTTGTGTAGCTTACATCTTGTTTTTAAATGTTTTAAACTTTTTGACAAGCCCTTAATTACAGAAGTTTGAATGAAACAGAGTATCTCTGTATTTCCAAGAGTCTTCAGAAAAGCTGCTTACGAAATGAAGATGTTGAACAATACATCAGGAATTCCTGAGAGGAAAGGCATAATTTTGCTACATTTGTATTCACTGTTTAAAAAGGTTGTGCGATATGACCACTCTGCTGAAAAAAAATTATGTGGGTTTTTTTTTTTCCCATCACATGAGCACTGCCTTATTCCATACCTGAACCGCTGGAGTTAAACACCGTATCGCAACACAGCTTTCAAACAGAAGAGTTCTAATGCACATTTCACATCTAAAGGCGATATTTGTAGTTTTGAAGGAAAAAATATGCACCCACGAACAAATCCTAACTCCACAAGATTTATGTCTGTAATTAGTGCTCATGCCACTATAAAACGTTTTTTACTTTGGAAACATTAAAAGCATATTCTGCTGTAAAAGCACTTGTACTTACCTCAAGCTGCCTGATGGAAGATTCCCGCTCCTGAATAAGACGGAGATCATCTTCTGTGATTTCTTCATCTTGCACTTGTGCCTGGGGTTGACTATCAAACAAAAAAATCCCCACCCAGAACAGAATAGGCATGGTGAAAAACCACGCAGAAGAATAAAATGACAGGTAAGTACATAGGCACATACTTTACATTATCGGTTAACAAAATGTGCATTTTTACCCTTGCCTGTCTAGCTAACAAGGGGAAAAAAAAAAAAAGGATCTAACTCACCCCTTTGGTGTAGGAAACTGCCACTGTAGCAATGCTGTACACAGCATTCAGCTAGCTAGCTGGAAATTCCAAGTATAAATACAAAGGCAAAGTTTACATCCATCTGAGGGAAAACGAAACTAGCCAACAAAAAAGAATCTGAGATTGAGAAGCAGTTCTCCGAGAGTATGAAAGCAATGGGAGTTCCCGGTTAACACTTATCACAACCTAACAGTTTTGCTCTATTCACAGGGTGGACTCTGCCTACCTAAGTTTGGGTCTCAGCCCAAATATAAGACTTAGGACAGCTTAAGGAGATGACTAAAGCTGAAGCATGGGGAAAAAAGGGGAGATGTGAACCATTCTTTTTCTTCCCATCTATCACACCAAAGCCTCTTCTCTACACTTGCCTTACGGAAGAAAGCCCAAGTGAACAACCTATCCCAATTCCCTCTAGAAAAAAGCGATTGATCAGAAGAAATAATTTAAAACTAAATTGGCAGCTGGCTTCTCTGCAGGCCATTTATTATTCTGAGCTAGGTCAAGACTTATTAAGAAATTCAGCCTACCTCTCCCAAGAGACAAGTGTTCCTTCTTTGTAGGTATCTTCAGGAGCACCGCCCTACATGATCAGTGTTTAAAAGTATAAATAAAACATTATGGCCCTGAAAAGAGCACTGTCAGCATTTCTACAATGAGTCAATATTACAAGGTTTATAGTAAGTCAACTTCTTACTGAAACATGATTTAACATGTTCTCATCCTGATTTTGCTTTATGCATGCATAAAGCTGAAATACAAGCAAAACCATTCAGCTCAGCAACTGCCTGCTAAAATTTATAAGTACAGCAATGTGTATTTGGCACGGCGTGAAAAGGCAAAATTGATATGCTAACAAGGAAAAGCTCAACATCTCAAGCTCCTCAGATTTCTCCACTTTATTACTGCATAGAAATCTGGCAAGTGATTCTTCCCTGTAGGAAAAATATGTTGATATCTAAAGGTCCAGCAAAAGCATTTTAAAATCTGATAAAACCTGCTTTTTCAAGATTACAGCATGAACCTGGGGACAGTTCATGCTTTGTGTAACAAAGGCAAGGAAAAAAAATAACAGTTATTGGGGAAGCTGGGGGTGTTATTACAACTTATTTCAGCCTTTACTACAAAATCACACACAGCACGCATTCTGCAGTATTTGGAGTCAGATATGAGCTTTTGTAAATAGCGTTGGGGATGCAAGTTTGATGTAGAACACCAACATCATTGTAAACAGAGTATAACGGCACATTTTCCGATACTTACAGATACCCTTGAGCTGGCTCTTACTCTGGCTACAAAGTCTTTTTCTTTCTCAGCAGCTTGCCTTTGGAGTCTTTGGAAATTTGTTAGTGCTGTGGTGAACTCCCCAACAAGACGGTCTTTCTGTATTTTTCTTTGACGCTATAGGAGAAAAAGTTTTACCAAGTCAAATGAGCTCAGGCTTTTCAAGGCTCTGACATTTCCAGGCTGCTCAATGCTAAGCTATATATTCTTGTTTGTTTTTCTAAATAGGTGTAAGGGAAAGCTGTCTACAAAACCATTTGCAGCTGCATGGACGAACCTTCCCTCTGAGATCACAATTTGAGGCATTTAAAGAGGAAACCAACATTTTTATTTTAACAGCTGGAAATGACAAATGGGCAGGAACAAGAAAGCTTCTACCTTCCTTATTATCTGCTGATTATAAAACCTACTGTTTTAGCGTGAAATGTTTTGATCCTGTGGATGCTAAAATATGCAAAGGTGACTGAATGGGGGGAAGGGTGCAGGAAAGAAAGAACATGGCACTTCACATGTATTTTACATAAATGCTGGAAATACATATTAAGCTGCATCCAGAAGCGGGTTCACATGTCCCCTGAAGTGCTTAAGAATTGGTACAAAAATACCTGTTCTAATCTTTCGGGCTTTTTTTTAATTATTATTCTTTTCTAAGAATGTAGGGAAGGGAAGAGAAATACTGGGCACTTAGGAGAGCCTCCACCATATATCCCTAAAGGCATCGACCCTTCCTTCCACATTTCTGAGAGGCTATAATTTGCCGTTCAGCAATCTGTTCTTTATGCATTTCATCAGGAGGTAGCTTTGATGAAGATGCTCATGATAAAAGGAGTAAAAGCAAGCAGTAAACATCTCACCACCAGCTTTCCAGCTCCAAGATACAGAAACCATAAAGAAAAATTAAATAATAAACCCAAACATGCTTTGTCTGAACTAGAGGTTATACACCAAGACCAAGTTTTAACACCTCTGTTAGAAGGTTACAGTTTGACAGGATGGGCGTACATGGATTGTGGCCTGCCATTTGAATTCAGCATTTCAAGGCAATTCATTTTCCTAAAGGCTCCTTGGTAACCAGCCACTGACCAGGCAAATTGTTTGAATGACAATAACCTGAACACGTTTTCTGGGATGCTGTTGCTCTTCCCTTATTTAAGCGACAGATTTTGCAAGGATATGAAACCATACAGTGGCAGACAGGAGTGTGCTAATGACAACAGCCACTTCACGTTACCTCCTGATGAGATTTTACACAGACCTGAGACAGCAGCAGTTTAAAGACTTTACACATTGTTTTAGTAACAACTCCTGCTCACCCCTCTTAAAAAACAAAAAGCCTGTGCACAAGACATAGCACATATGCTGACCTGAGTGATATATGTACTGTGCATAATCAAATTATTTGGGCAGTGGGTTAACAGGACTGGCCACCTGCCCTGATTCCTTGACCCTGGAAGCAGTCAGAGTGCCCACAGAGTCAGCATACCTGCAACAGATTACAAGGTGCCCAGCTACCTGAAATCACAAGCACAGCGCACTGCCTCGATTCCTACCATTTCAGGCAAACTACCTCATTCCTGATACACAAAAACAACTTTGGGACAAGTACAGACTGCAACAGTGTCCCTGTTCTGCAAATATGTTGACTAACTAAGCAATGCTTTGAAAGCCTGGTGAGGAGCACAAAAATAGGCATGCAGAACTGAAGTCACTCAAATACTCTACATGAGCCGACATGATAGTCAAACAAGGCATGCTCTTTGGTTTTATACCTGTTCACTTGTTGCAGGCAATGATCCGAATTCTTTAATGTGTTTGTCAGTTTCTTTGGCAAGCTGGTTGGTGTATTGCTGCTTCTGCTGCCTAAAACCAAATGCAAAGTTTCATTAGAGACCATTGGCTTACTTCGTTTGAATTTCACTGATCCTTAGAAACACAGCAGTACTAAACACTGCTTTTAAAGTGCACAAAGCCATCTTTACTCTGTTCTTCACTGTAAAGGTGTGACATCACGGATTCCAGGTGGGACAGATGATTAAGAAGGTGTGTTCCTCAGTGTGACAGCATCATTACTCACTGTTTAAAACATGCTTTCATAGTCCTTTTGAGGCTATCAATAGTTGGAAACACCTGGTCATTTCCAAGTTCAGAATAACTACAGAAAACACCATGAAAGCTTAACGAAAGAGATCTATATTCTCCCATGATACAATAGCTGTGAACTTAGCTGAAGACTTCATTATTTACTAATAGCTTTAATAGTGGTTAAAAAGAAGCCTGTCTTCAATAGCATTGCCTTTTTTTTTTTTGTCTCTTTGCTTTTGATGTTATCACACACTCCTTTACCAATCTTCACATTTATTTCTTGGAGCAACTCAAATTCTTTATCTGCTTTTGCATCCTCCTCCCCAGTGTACATAAAAAGGTTTTATCTGAAAAGCTATTAGCAAACAATCAATAGAAATATTAAAATAACCAAATAACTCTTCAGATATGTACCAATGTGAAAGGAAAGGCCAAATATCCAAGTAAAAAAGGGACAGATAAAAACTCAAGGAAGCTTACTATATATGTTACTTCCATAAAGGGACTGGAATATGTCTTTCACAACAGTTTCTGTCCTGTCTAGTTGTGAATTTATGCCTAGATTCTGTCCGGTTATCGCATAAACTGTGCATGTTGATCTTCACCTATTCAGAGTCTTCACTAGGATATCCATGGTGGATTGCACTTGACTAATGTTATGGGCCCTAAACTTGGGCTATTACAAAGCAATTTGGCTGTTCACACAAAATGAATGTGGTCCAATACACACCTCCTACTACTATTCAGTGGCCACAGTTCAGCACTAACCACACTGAAAACTGCCAACTTTCTCACCCACAGGGTTAGCACGACATGTCACTTATGTGCATTTATGATCCTGATATTAATATGGTAAAGGAGTTTAACGGAAAAAATCATACCGGTTCATTAGACCATGAAGAGAAGGGGAGAGCAGCTGACTATCTCTGCTAGTGGCATACCAATGTAAGTCCACCTTCAGGTGACTGAACTACAACACAGCATCTGCCTTGGAGCCTTATTTCACTTCTGTTATTTTAGTATTTCTGTTACATGTTTATTTTGTAACACTATCCCTTACCGTAGCTTTCATCACGAGAAAGACATTCCCTTCTCTCCCCAAGTATCGGCTCTCACAACCCCCCCTCCCCAATATAATCATTACCTTGTGAAACTTAGACAGATTTGAAGAGTTGGCTGGAGTAGAGGGTACGGGTGTTTGTTTTTTAAACAGTGATATTGTCCTGCCACTTCCCCTTGGCTGACATACAGCATAGGTTTTACACATGTATTGATACTGCAGGCAGTGTACATGGGCAAAACAGCTGACTCTAGTTTACAGACTATCCAAGGTTAATTTTAAAAGACACATCTCGACATTTAAGTTTCAAGTATTTCTCTATCCTCGCCTTTCTCGGCAAGATCAAGCACTGTGCCTAACAAAAAAAAAACCCCACCTCAACACCTACCAGGAGACTGTTTACAATGCAATGAAATTAAACGTTTTCATGTGAAGTACTCACAGCTGTTGCCTCAACTCAGGCGTGTCCTGTGGTGTTCCAAGCTGATGTAGTATTCTTTGTATTTCAGCAGCTGTTTGTGAAGAGGAAGAGCAATTTTAATGGGGCATGGACAATTCCCCACTTAATTTTATGCATTTTTGCTTGACAAGTCTAAAGACAAAAAAGTTGACAGAACCCGATACACAGAAGTTTTTCAACCTACTACAAAGACTCCACTTAACAAGTCCCACAACAACTAGTGAATGATTTTTGCCCAATCATAAGCCCACGGCTTCTTAGAAAGAATATGAATGTATTCAAGTGTCTAGGCAGAAACAGACAATTTAAAGAACAGTTAAATTATAATTATAATAAGTATAAATCAGGCCTTTTAAAATTAATTTTTAAAATAAGCAGCACAATTCTTATTCTGGTTTAATCATATTTTGCACATGTAATTTTGGAAAGCCACATTAAAGACTGCCATGAGATTATCATACACAAATCTTTCAGAATCAGTGCACTGATGAAGAGACAGCAACAAAGGATTTAGGGGCTTACAGTACATAAAAAAATTTAAACCTGTGTCCAGGTTTAAACTATAATCTTGAAATCGTTACAGTTTTAAATGTGCAATACAAATCACCAATGATTTTTCAGTGTATTTCATAAAATATATTAGTTTTGAACTGCAAGAAGTGGCACATCATCTGAGTCTTATTTTCAGCTTAATATATTTAACTGTCACATGAGAAAGCAAGGAAAAAGCCAGACACTTCAAGGATATGCAGTTTATCACACTGCAAAACTAATATCCTCTATGTGTTTCACCTTGATTTAACACCTTCATATGTTCTAAAACAAAAGAATACATATGCAAAATAATTTCTTTTTGCTTGACCTCAGCTAGGAGTAGACTTGTCTTCCTTGTATTTCTGTGGCCCTCTCCAGGCAGACTGGTATACCACAGTCGGTAGAAAATATGATGGTCTGTTATTATGTGGGATCCTGAGTTTATATTTTTTTCCTAAACACAGTTAAATTACAGTAAAAGGCATCTCTAAGCAATGAGGAAAACCTTAAAACAAACAAACAAAAAACCCCAGACAAAATAACTAAGTATTTTTCCATACACTGTGGAAGAGATCTGTAACAGACAGAACTTAATAAGGAAGTTACCCGTGTCCCCTGTTAAGCATATAGATAGAACCAGAATTCCTTAGCAAATTTTTAGTAATACTATTAATTCTAATTTTTGTTTCATAACAACTCTCCAGTGAATTAGATAATATTGGATTTTCTACACTGCTTTACACAACGTCCCAATGTCATCAACAACTGCTATAGCAAATTCCTTCTGAACACACCCTGGCAATTGAAAATATCAGAAAAAGGGTAAAGTTAGTACCTAAGTTTTTCATGAGATAAAAATCACATACTTCAGATTTCTTTGGGGAAATTGAGGGGACACAAGCTACTGAAAGAATTACTGAAGGGAACAGCAGTGTCACATGGGTTTCACACAGCGTGTATTTTAATTAAGTTGAAAAGCAGCAAATCACCAGTGAAAACTTTGGAATTTTCCCTACAGTTGCCCCCTGCCACAAGCACCAGCTCTTCCTTGTGTGGTGGAGGGCTCCTGCCTGACGGGACCGCGGAACTGTGTGGCCCACGACACTTCTCCTGGGCACCTAGCGCTGGTCACAAGTAATGATAAACACAGACTTTGGGCAATTCAGCTTTCTTTTTATGTTCAGTGTAATGCAGTTTTAACAAAAAAAGAAGATAACTGGCTGGTATTATCTTCAACAGTGGCGGAGACAGCTGGGTTTATTCAGCCTAGAGAAAAGAAGGCTCAGGAGAGACCTTACCATCATTTTTAAAAGGGTGGCTAAAAAGAAGATGGAGACTCCCTTTTTCCAAGGAGTCACATGGAAAAGATGAGGGGTGATGGGCACAAGTTACTCCTGGGAAGATTCTGACTGGACACAAGAGGAAAATTTTTCACAGTGAGAACAATCCGCCACTGGAATAATCTCCCCAGGGAAGTGGTGGATTACCCAGCACTGGACACTTTTAAGATTCAGCTGGACAGAGTGCTGGGACATCTAGTCTAGGCCATGCTTTGCCTAGAAAGGTTGGACCAGATGATCCCTGAGGTCCCTATGAGTCTAGTATCTATAAAACTGAACACAAATTATCCTTTGTTTGTTCCAAGGCACTCTCCCCTCTAATTCAAGAGCCAAAGAGCTCAGTGATTCTGTATGTACTTTTACAGGGAAAGTTAAAAAGAACCAACCAACCAAAACCCCAAAACCAACAAAAAAAGCCCCCAACGCAAAACAAACGGCAAGCACTCTGTCAACGGCTGTTTTGCAGACAGAAAAAATACCAGTGTGTCCTACCGCCACCTAGAGATGTATTATTTAACTGCAAATAAAGAAAATACAGGAGTTTGTTTTAATTCTCTGAAACAAAGCCTATACTTATAATATTTGCATTCCCAGTTCGATCACATCCGTCTTCTAAAACTGAACACAAGTAGATAATGGAGGGGAAATTAAAAGCCAGCACCGCATAGCTGGTCAGTCATACAATTCCAAACCGAGGGAAGTTCATCCCAGCTCAGGTCAGGATTCAAGAACGCAGCATATTAGAATACATTTTACCAAGAAGTCTATTAAGTCTGCATCAGCATCACAAAATGCTAATAGGGTTTCAAATCTCAAGGTGAAAAAAAGTATAAAATCAATTAAAGGAAAAAAACCCCAAAGCACAGATTTTTCTGGGCTTCCTGTAATTTAGCATTTTCCACCCTAACCTTTCACAATAAGGATATTATTCAGAAAAAAATAGCATTTCTCTTCTAATTCTTTTGTTCATATGAAGTACACTTCATATTAACATGATTGAGTTGTATTCAGGATAAAAAATATATTTCTTTCTAGCCTTCTAGTTCTTTTGGTTGGATAATTTTTTTAACAGATTTCTTACTCTAGCTACTACTTCTTCAGACATTTGATATAATATTATACATATGATCACAAAACCACCTAAACCACAGACATTTGTCCAGACTCAAAACCTCATACAGCTTTACTGCTAAAAACAAAACTTGAAATAGGCAATAAGACATTACCACCTGGACCACAGATGTAAGGTGTCTTGTATGCACCTTACATCTCATGTATGAACAGAGATCTTGCAGAATTTGATTCAAAGCTTCAAACCTTCTTAGATAAAAGTCAATATCCCTTCCTTTCCTTGAGGGAAAAGCAGGGTAGCTTTAGTCTCTCCTCCTGAAGGAGAGACTGTAGAAACACCTCTCCTGGCTCCTTCTACTGCCCCATTTGGGAAACAAGCAGGAAGAGGATCTTGGCACTGAAATGGAGAGAGCAAACCTGCTGAAAACCCGGGATTACTTTTCATTAAGCAAAGATCCCTTATTTCCTAGCTTCACTGCTGACAGGGTATTTATAAGGGTACTGCCTCCCTTATAACCAACTTTTTGCCCCTGTACAAGTTGTTCGTGCTGACACGCCAAGGCACCTGGCAGCTGCTTTGGTGCCTCTCAATCCATCAGTAGTACTCAAGTGTCCTGGAGAGCCAAAGGCTTAGGCCCAACTCACAAAGTCCTAGTTCTGCACTATAAACATACTGGTAACAATGAGGCATCAAAGATCAGAGCACAGTTTTGATGGGTTCCTAGGTTACCTCACCCTTTAGGTATTCACTCTTCCCGATTCTTCTAACTTCCCTAGGAGCTTTAAAAGACAGCAGCAATATGACTACCAAAGGTCCCTCCTGGGCATTACCAACCCTGTAACAGAGCCTGACTGGATCTTGTGCATGATTTTAATCCATTTCAGTGCAAAGTCTGACACTTTAACTCAGGTTCCTTGGCTATGTACAGCTAGCTGCTGGACTTTGCTCAGGAGCTGCAGAAGGGCACACACTGTGTGCATGCAGGTGGTCTGCACCAGTCACCAGGATATGCAACAGCCTCCATCAGAGGCATGCAATCTCCTGCAGCCACTTCTAGACTGAAGATCAGGGTAGATGTTTGCATATAATGCAGATCCACAGCTCTTTCATACTGCAACTTTGCAGGAGCAGCACCTTGCCAGCTGTGGGCTGGCTATGAGCCACCACAGAAGGCAAGTCCCCACTAAGAACCGGGCAGCGCAGGGATCAGGGTACACGATACTGTGCAAGCAAAGTGCATTCTCCCCAACCAATTCCTATCTCACATCCAAAAGAAAATAATCTCGCTTTTTCCACCTGGAAAATTAGTCTTATATTAGAAAGAAGCAATACTGCATTAGTAAGAAGACTTTTCGCTTGTCTTTGTGGCATTCCTGATGTAGATGTCATAACTATTAGCTGATGAAAGCTATTCGGCTACTCTCAGGTCTGTCACATGCTCAGGAACAGGCCAGACACGGTTAATGATGAGCCAGAGAAACAATTAAGACCTAACCTGAATTCCTACAGAGAGAACTATTTAAGACTCAGCTCATGTTTGCTTTTACCTAGCCAAACAGTTGTTCCATTTCTAGTCAATGGAAGCTCTCTGTCTACAAAGAAAAAAAAAAAAGGAAAAAAAAGAAAAGAAGGGAGCACAGACAAAAATACTATCTCATATAAAAGGCTGCCATTTCTCTAAATGAGTTACAGGAGTAGCAAGATTCACAGTGGAAATATTTATATTTTTTAACAGGTAGGAGTAATTGAGAACCATGTTCCTCCAGATCTGCAATACATATTATTTTTTCCTTAGATAAAAATGTATTTCATATACTGGATCACACACTGCCCTTGCTTAACAGCTGGCTTTTAGGTGGCTAGGAAGAAGAAAGTTTCATCTCCTTTCTCCTCATCTTCCCTTGTTTTTTAGCTGGCTCTGCAAGGCTGTTCCATTACCACAAGTAAATCCATGCTCATATAACTGCTCCTGGGACATGAAAATGTTTGAGATTACACAGGAAATTTCAAACTTCAAATAAAGATACAAATAAACTAACACAATGAAGACCAAAACAAAAAAACTTTTTGCCTCTAAGAACACAGGAGCAAACAGTATCACCCCCAACTGAGAATCAGTAATCGTTGTACAGGCTGTTGAGCCACAGTACTGTTGCAGAATAAAAGGTGAAAAAGCGCCTTCAGTAAAACCCTAATGTTTGAAAGGCAAAGAAGTAAGAGGAGGGAAATGAAGAAAGGACTGTAGGTCACCCACCTTCTCTGGCAGGACTGAGAAGGTGCAAGCACCACATTCATCCCTAGCATGAGACAAGGGAAACTGAGGATGATCTTTGAACACTTACAGTAACTCCAGCTACAGGAGAGAAACTTTCCCAGGTTACTTACAATCAGCTATCTTCCTATCTTAACCTCAATTCTATTTAACATTTGGAAAAATCAAATGTTTAAACCCTCCAGCAGCCATGACCAAGTTTGCTGCAGCTTTACAGCTGGAGAGTGACATCTATCAACCCATAATCCACAGAGTACTATAAAGAAGGCCACAACATAGAAGCATGAAACTGGAGGAAGAAGTGTGTTTCATGAATGCTACTTGTTACCCCTTTGCAGCCTGGAACCTCACTTCTAACTGGGGTCACACAGGATTGTATTATAGCCATCCAGCTACAGTTTGCTACAGTCCAAGCCAGACCCACCACCTTGCCCAGTTTCATGAAGCTACTGTCTAATGCTTCCACAGGAAATGCGGCACCCATTGGGTGTGCATGGAAAAAACACCAGTAGCAACATGAGCAACAAACACCAAGACATTGTACTGTAAAGGACAAGAACCAGACAAGCAGGCAGGGCAAGTACAATGAAACCTGCCCTTCAGAACAGCAAGGCTTGGGACCTGTCATGGGAAGGAGTAGTAAAGCAGCATTCCAACCAGCAGCTACAGCTGCTCCTGAATACTAACTGTAATGGTGAAGATCTCCCCTCATGCCACTATCTTTTACTTAAAAAGGGACATAGAGGGTTTTAGTCACTGCCTAAAGTTCGCAGGACTAAAATGAACAGTGGGGATTTAAAGCCATTGATTTTCAGTCATATTCCTAGTTCCTGAACCCAAAGAGAGTAAACAGAATCAGCAAAGCATTCCTTTGTGGCACCAAATGCAAAGTCTGCTCCACGTGAGGCTCAGGCTCAGCTATGGCTTCATAAGGCAAATAAGCAGCGAATACACCACCAGCATAGTCACTATTTAGAAATGCTTTGTCAGAGACCTTACATGTGCTGCCACCGGTTGGGTAACTATGAAGAAACTTCCTAGTTGTTTCCAGCTGAACAAGTGAGTCAACTGCACACAAGTTGCAGATTAAGTTGTGTGGAATCTAATAAACTTCAGAGTCATTTCAGAGCAGGCTACTGGAATAGAAGAATTATTTGTAAAAATTACACCAGATCAAACTGCTTTTGCCTCGGGACAACAGACTTCCTCAATTTATTCAAATTCAATTCGATGTGTTTTCCTTCTGCACATCAATAGAGGGTACTTGACTAAAGATGGACAGAGACTGCAGAAAACATACCTGGATCAATCTTTTATAAAAGCTGTTGCACATAGCAACCTAAGGCAGTTGCAATAGATTCAGCAGACTGACGTTTTATGTACATGCATAAGTTCCTCTTTAAAGCTGCTAGTGTAGTTCACACTAGAATTTTAAATAGATCACATTGCCACGGTGCTAACCCTGCTTTAACCAAGGGTAACAGTTTACTAGAGGAATCAAATCTAGGACACCAGCCAACAGACCCCAGCTTAGTAAAAAGCTCACCTAATTGGAATCAAGTATCTAAAAACATCAGTAATTTGGTTTTATTTGCTTTATTCTGTCTTAATGTATAATACTAATTATTCTAAAACAGGATAATACATTGGCACAGAGAAAGAGAGTAACTGAAGTATGTGTGGGAAGGAGAAAATAAAATGAAGATGGGGATGAAGAATGTCCTCAGAGTTCTAAGGACTAAAGACTCGTTAAGCATGGAAGAGTGGGGAAATATCACTTCTTTTACCCTTTCCTGCTGGATTTTATTACAGCTTCTAGCATTTGTGAATAGAATCATGCCCTCAAGTGACCAGGAACACCACCGACAATGCCTGGAGTTCAGGATCTGCCTTCAGTTTCTTCAGTGCTGTTGTAATTATTCCATGCTAGCATTCTACCATCTGCAATGGCCTTTCAAGGACACTGTGAAGTGGGATTGAAGTAGTGCCTGTTCTTCTAATGCGGGCGTAGAGCACACTAAATACACATTGTGTGAGTGCACAATAACTGATCATGTGGTCAATTACTACTGCTCAGCCAAGGCGAAGTCACTAAATCAAGTTACAATCACTTTTTATTAATATCTTAGAGTGTCTGTGGTAACTCCGTGAAGCGCCAAAGTCTAAACTTTTCTCTAAAGAATACCAGTAGCTTATTAAATTACAAAAATGACACGATTCTGCAGTAAACAGCAACTGCACGAACACCATAAACCCAACTCACCTACATAAAGAAAGCCCGTTTTTCAAGGTCAGATCATGAATACCAGAAGCTAACTCGAGCTCTTTAGTCCCCACCTTGCCCAGACTAGTTAACTAAGGCAATGCAAAACTGTGTAGGACAAGGAAAAAAAAAAATATCTGCCTTTTCTGCCCACACTGACATAGATAGCATGCTGAGGTGTACATGGAAGACCTGCTTTTCACTCTATTCTGCTGCTAGCAGAGAATAAACCCCTGTCAAGCAATCAATAAACCCCTGTCCCTCTTGTGCACTGTCACCTACATAAGACATTGTTTCATATGTCAATTTCCACAGAACCAAAATATTTTTAACAAACAACAGAAAATGCCAAAAAAATATTAACAACACTCTCCAAATTCATTAAAAAAAAGAAACAAAAAATCTGTGAGGCGTACTACTTTAAGAATATATGCCACTTTACACAGTACAAAGCCCTTAGGAACAGCGTGCAAATAATTCAAGCTTGACGTTTTCAGAAATAGTTTATTTCTAAAAGAACTGTGGGTTTCATGACCTCACCTCTTTTAGAAAGACCCGAAATACCTGAATTTCTCCGCCTATTATACTCCATATGTAAATTACAACTTGAGTGTAGCAGATTCAAGTTCAATTCCTCAGCCTTGAAAAAGCCCAGAACATGGAATATGAAGGACTATAAACTGGTGCTTAAAACCCCTAAATAACCAGCCTTTTCCAGATCTTACTGAAATTCCATCCTAAATCCAAGAAACCTTCCTGACAACAGCTACAATAATAAGAAAGGTTTGTTCTAACTAGTATGTTCCCACAGTTAAATTCTAGTTAACTGCAGCTGGCAATATCATTAAAAGTCTCAACAAACTCTGCTTTAAGCCTATTTGCTTTAAAACCACACCTGTACAAAACCGCACTTTAAATATAGACAAAACAGAATTTTGCTTTCATATGGGTTCAGATTTCAACACCTCAGTGATTTCATTCACTTTTCACTCTCCCATCTGTATCGTTCTCTAGCTAAAGAATAATCATGCGAATCTGTTGGTGTTACAAACATAGTGGCAGACATAGTTTTTCATCAATGGTTCAGCCTGTTTTAGCTACCTATCAGGCTTAAACCACAATAAAAAGGCACATATCAGAACTCTAGTATTCTTCAGGGCTTAATCTGTGTTTATGATTTTCTACAGTTACATAAAATGAAAGGGAAAGTCATACAATTAAGGTAATTCAACTCCCACTTTAACAACATCCAGTGAAAATACCGGCTTAGAGAAAACTTGGGATGCAACAGAAATTGGACTAACTTGCTGTCACATGACAGAGGGATCTCTGCTGGCTGCAGCTTCTGGGAATGTGCTCTATATGAACTGATGTTTGTGCTACCTCAATGAACACAAAGTCAGCAGAAGTCAGGAGTCCTTATAAGAAAGACTATCTCAAAGCCAGGCAGACTCCCCATAACAATATGTGGATTGTGGCTACCGAACTTTATTTATTTACTTATTTAATCTGGCAGTATGCAAAGTGTATATTTCTCCAGCTGGGCTGATTTTCAGTGTGTGTGAACAAGTCAAACACCCTATCACTGACCTTGCCAATAGTGAGCAAGGGTAGATTATGCCATTCTCACTGACTTCGCAACCATCACTGCACAAAATCCTGCCACAGCCTTTATAAACTGGGGGAGCTGGGAAGGGAGAGGTAGGAAGGGAATATGGATGCCTCACTTCAGTTAGCATAGTTTCTATAACTCTGAGTACAGATAGCAAAGCAGAAATTTCTAAAACTTAAAGCTTGAGTGTACTTTATCTAAGCCAGGCTTTGTTCTTTGTTTCCAAGCAAAAACCAGCATTCTAAACTGTTTCTAAACCAAAGCTCCCAAAGCCTGGCTTAAGATGTCAGTGGAGGCATGATAGTTACCTATCTAGGCTGTATTGTTCTTGCTTTCTTCAGGGACTGCACTGACACATGCAATAGCTACAAAGAAAATATTACAAGCAAAGCAAAACAAAGGTATATAAGTTTGCTTCCTCAATGACCCATGCATGGGAGAAAGACTAGAGAAGTAGTATGTGGGGGGAGGAAGAACCACGGCTGGTTACTTCTTCTTGCACTTTCTGTCAGCAACACAACTTAAATCCTTACAGCTGAGCAGGAAGCCCCTACTCCTCTAACCATATCCTTCCTACCCTTATAACTGTGGAGTTGTCCCTGTAGATGAATGCACTTCCCATGTTGCTCCCTCTTGGGAACATCTTCTTAAATAAAATGCTTTCCATCATTTTGCTTCACACAGAGAATCTAATGTTTAAAATGCAGAAAACTGTCAGATTTCAAAGAACTGCTGCCCCTCACCTTCGCAGCTGTAAGAAGTCTGAAAGTAGCATATTTTAAAGCTTTTCAATTGGGCTTTTGCTTTACTTCTTCTACTTTCATCTTTTCCATTTGTTGAAAGATCAGACATCCTATTGCAGAATTTGTTACATGCTCTTCAAGAAGAGGAGAAGGAAAAAAATATAAGCAAAGAAGAAGTCACAATATGGACTCATACTCTTATCCCACTAGGCATATCCCTAGTATGATAAATTAACATGCCTGGTAGAAATACAGATTTGTAAGCAGGCAGGACTTGTTTTGCTAAATTAAAAAAAAAAAAATACATAAAAATATATATATTGTTAGCTTATCTTGTTTCTGTGTATCACACTCATTACTTGTCTATTCAGTTCCTGTAAACAAGTGGCCAACAGGCAATATTTCAAGGAAACATTGAAGGAAGGGATGGACATTTCTCTCAAGTTAATAGCAGCTGCCATTAAGCTGCCACATAAGTGAAAGCGCAACATATGAAACCCAGTTCTGGAACTACTGCTCCTTCAGTAAACACTGATAATAAGTTCTCCATTTGAAAGCCCAGACAGGTTGGAGCACTACACCCTGCGTCATTCTTTATATTCTGTTCTCCCTATTTCTGTCCTTCATATTCAGAAAGTTAGGGACAAACCTCAACCACCTTTAAAGTCATATTTCAAAAGTCCAACACAATGTGTGTGATCTTGTTTTATAATCAGATAAAAGATAAGCCTAGAATGAGAATTACAGTTGCTTTGGATCCGATTCCAGACAGACTTTCAAACCTTAATCATAAGTTTTGTTCTAGTAAGACAGAAATTTAGCAGCTGCCTAAGTCTAAGAGGTACCAAAGCTCTTTATACACTTCCTTGCTTTTATTATTTAAATCTGAAGTCTCCCTAGCTGTTTACAGATCTGCTTCTCATCACTGTTAACCCAGACCCAAAACCAAACCAGTAAGACATGGCTTGAAGGCAGCACTGACCTCGCCAAGCTTCAGCACACAACGCTGCAGCTCATCCAAGCACATGTGATTCAGGCTCCCCTGGTTTTACAACACTGCTCAAAGACAGTCACATGGATTCTCTAAGAATGCTAGGAATGGGTCTGAGAGCCTAACCGTCCTGCTCCTGCCTGTGGCCTGCTGCTCTACATTGGATGTTAAGAAGAGCCTTAAGCTTTGCAATTCTAGCTGCTCAGTGGAACACTTTTAACAAAAGTCATGGAAAAATGCTCCGCAGACTAGTTCCCTAAATGTCAGCTCAGAGGTGTCGCTGATAAAACATGAGTTTCAGGCTGAGGAAAGTAGGCTCCATTCCCTAGATGTTGCTAAGTGATGTTATAATCACTTATTTCTGCGGAAATGCTGGAAACGCAAGGGAGAGCACTGATGCTCGTTTAAAGAACAGCTGAAAGAACCTTCTTTTCATAGAATGCTCTGGGGTTTGGGATCCCAAACATACAGGTGCTCTCCTGGCTTAAATCTCCAAGAGAGCTCAGAATGCAGACAACAGTGTATGCTGCTTCCCGTTAGCTAGTACAATTATATTGTCAACGTCCTAAAAATGACTCACCAGCACCTTCTCCTCCAAAGAAACAGCCCACTACAGCTAGTACTGTAGTAGTTCACCAGCAGTTCAGGCAAGGCATAAGCAATTTATAACTCTTAAGGTATCTTCAGTATAACAATCAACTGCATGATTGCATCAACAAACAGATCAATAAAATCTGTTCTTTAAAGTTAAAAGCGTGCTAAGCTACTCCAGCTGTTACCTGATACACATATACAGGTCCACTCCGTTAACACAGAACAGTCCAAAAAGAATGCTAACTTGGAACTGATTTAATTATAGAAGTGGTGTGCTAACCCAGCAAAGAGAGAAGCTTTGCTTGTCAATCATCAGTTACAGTGGGTATGTAAACTAGGAAAGAAGAGCATTAATACAAGTATTAATACAACAGAAGCACCACATTATTAAATGTGAGATATTTAATGTATGTATTTAATCTTGTACGTGTACGGCATATTAAAAACAGTTAATCAAAAAAGAGATCAAATTTATTACTTGGAGGGGGTGTGTGTGTAATAATTCAACCTTGAAGAAACGTTATAGTAAAGATTGTTGCTCTGAACAATGCTACTTCCTATAAAACTCTGGTGTATTATGAAACGCCAGCAGCACAGTGCTGTCTAATATAGGAAGTTGTTCTTTATTTCTCCCACAAGTTAAAGGGCCAGCTTCTAGCTGGAAAAGCCAGCTTTCAACTAATCTTTATTTCATCTATATCTCTGTAGAAGTATTCACAGCTTGCTTGCATTTTAGAAGAAGCATGAATTAGATTCAAAGGCCCCCCTAAAATGGTTCAGTGATTTGAAATGAAACTTTCTTACTCTATTAATCTTTTTCTGAAAACAAGTATATCTACACAACTCCAGGTTAACCAAGAAGATTTCAAATGTGTTGAGACATCTCACAGATGCTAAGCATTTCTGGACAGAAGTGCAAAATCAAATCAAGAGCTTAAAAGGAAAAACATGGATTTTGGGTCAAGATACTTGTTTCTTTCCCCATCCCTCCCTAACCAAGATCATAAATTGCAGTCTAAGAGACACCTGCTCAGCAGCTGACTAGAACTATAGGTCCCTAAGCTTGTAGGTTTCTCCTCATTTGAACTGGAAGTTCCCACAGTTCACACCTTCCACCAGAAAGCTGGACAGGTAGTACACATGGGAACAAAATAGTTAGGGAAGTGTATATAAGCCCTTAGAGAGCTCAGTCCAAGAAATATGTTCAGCATATCAACAGGCTCCAGATCCTCATAAAATCTACCAGAGTGGAATGGACTACAAGAATAACTGAGTGGTTACAGTTCAGGAAGATCTACACAAAAGCGAGGGATGGAATCCAGCTGTGTACCTATCTGTCCTAGAAAAGTGCTTGGCTGGAGCGTCTGAAGGCAAAGCTCCTGTTTCTGAAGGCATGTATCAGTGGAGCCAACAGAGATTTGGACGTGGATCTTGGAATGGCAGAAGCATTTGTCTATTGCTCAGATTTCTCAATTTCAAAAAGGAAAGGAGAGCAGGACTGCAGGTAACCCCTGTGGCATGTCTCCTCCTACCTAGGTCTGGGCAGCTTGCTTTTAGTACTCCATATTTGTCACAAGGGGAGGGAAACACAGAAGCAAGAGAGGAGATGAAAGAGGCAGGACGAGACTAAGGACTACCTGGTTAATTATGTCCAGCAACTCTCTTCACAATGCTCCAGTTTCAACCTCTGATTTTATTTTATGTGTTCACTTGACAACTGAGATTTCTTTTTTACATCTTGGAGCATCATCTCTCTCAACCTGTCTGTCACAGGTTGGCAGGTGTTTGGAACACTGAGTGAATTGACTGAGCAGATTCTAGGAAATAAAGCAAAAGGGCTTTTACAGAGCCAGTTTGTCAATTTTAGGTTGAGGAAATACAACCCTGATGTACAGAAGCATTTCAATAAAGCAAAATTGAAATTTTGATTCCTGTCACGATTAAAATTCTTTCTGGAAGAGAATACAAAATGTAGCTGGAAAAGTAGGCAAACCCCAAGTATGCCATTCATCTGTACTACAAATACTAACTCCTAGAACTTGTCTTGCGAAACAAAATTAAAGCTTTTATTAAAGCTGACTTAATTGATCATAATTAATTTAAAGTTTTAATAATAAAATACCCATTTCTGCATGCACACCACATCCTGCACAACGTTGAAAATATGCATGCCAAAACCTAGCCATATGCTGTTCATGGCTAGCTCCCTTCTGATGAACAATATACTTTGTGTGATTTGAGAAATAAAGTTGTATTTTCTTTACACACACATGGAAAACATAATGGAAAATGGAAGGAAACGAAAAAGGACTGAAAACCCCAGCAACTTAACTCAAACACCCCAGTTAGGTATCATAAGTCTAAGTTCAGGTATTGAAACTTGCACAATCTTATTTACGTATCTAATATGTACTTCCAAGGGAAAGCTGCAAGGCCGCAGCTTCTGTCCCTGCTAAACAATTCAAGCTCCAGCAAATATTTGATGCAATCCTTGCTCAGCAAACATCTCAACCTACCATCTTAAAGTGTCACAAAAATGGCCAGAACAAAACTGGCTTATTACCAGCAGCCACCTTACTAATGATTTATTCATTTGGTGAATATAGAGTGATCTTATACTTCACCAAGATAGATCACATTTAACCATACAGACAAAAGACTGGATCTGCTGCATGAGGTGCCACAAACTTACCAAATGAGCAAGTGAAGTCAAAGAGTGAATTCCCATGAGTGAATTTGAGAAACTAACCTTGAACGCGCACACCACCATTATTAACTTTCATATAAAACATGCATAAATGCAACTTACAGCATTGCGTGATCTTCTGGATGTTAGAAGTTATGCGTTGGGCTAGCTGATTAGGATCCCCAAAACCCGCACCGTACGACATGGCTGAGTAGATTCGCTGCCAAGATCATTCACGATGGGAACAAGTCAGACAGTCTCCACCTATGAAGGACACCTAAACCCCCCCCAGAAAACAGAGTTATATCTTGGTCATTGGTTTACAAATCTCTTCTTCATCTTAAGGAAGAATGCGTAGGAAAAGATTACAGAAAACTCCATATACTAACATTTACCCTCTCCAAAAACACAGTACTTCAAAGATGGAACTTAAGCGGAAACCTTCTTAAAGTATTAAATAAGAATGTGATGTCCTTTTTGAATTTCCTACAATAACTCTTACTATTAAGATTCTCAGTAATACACATGGCTTAAGATCTGCAGTTACTCTACAGAAGCTAGATTGCTGAAACTTTGTCAACTTCTTACATATTTCTCCCACTGCAAGCAAAGAAAAAGTACCCATTTTCATCTGCGGCCATTCCAGAAAAAGATGAACGTTTAATCTGTCAATGCCAAATCCTCTGATGAATTATGTCCCAAACCAATTATATGGTTATTTCCATACCATGTATCACTTATCCCACCAATACAACCTAGCATATATAAACTGCTGGGGAAAGAAAAACGACAAATAAACAACAAAAAACAGCAAACCAACAGATATCACACAAGGTGTCAGAATGAAGGAGACACCCAATTCCCTCTAAACCGCTATCATTTGTATCAACTTCAGTTTTAGTTCTAATCCAGTTTAATCTGAATTTGATGAATTGCCACTTTATCCTGTTTCCGCTGCCATGTTTCTCAATACGAATTAATTTTTCAACAACCTGGGTATACAAATTCATTTGTAGGGGTGTTTTTTGCACCCAGAACTGTCATACCTTATCCAAAAAAGTCAAAATCTGACCACGCAAATACAAATACACTTACCCTAAAAGCACACATTTAAAATCAAGCAGCACACAACTACTAAAGATGTCTTAGCCTGCTTTCCATTCATACAGTTCAAATTTCAGCACAAGCTCAAAGATACTGTAAATCCAAATTAACAAGACAGCTTAGGATGTGCTTGCAAATCAAACGTAGCAATTTATCTGTGCTGCAGTGAGAATGCAGACTAATCAAGCATATGTGCATGCAACAGAATCTCAAAATTTTATCCAGGCTGTGCTTAGTCTTAAATTTATCCTTTCCACTCCCCTGCACATCACCTTCATGGGTTTAACATGTTAATTTCACCAGTTCCCCACACTTCCACTGTTCATCCCAAACCACCTGCCTTTCAAGCAACATCCTCTTCTCCTGGCCTGTCAGCTTCTGGTTAACAGACACTGCTACAACTCCAATTACAGGGAGAGAGAGTGAAAGCACATCTAAATGTTTAAACAGAAAAGAAGGAAATGAAAAGGCCAACTGATTTGTCAAGTGTGATACCAGCTGTGCTACAGTTTGCAAACTCAAGTCCTTACGATTTAAATAAAAAAAAAACCAACCCAAAACACACTACAATTAACAGTCCTTCTTGCCAAATATTATTTTCTTTCACCTTTGGAAATGCCTGTATTAATACAGTACAGCAACATCTTGGTTGTTTAAAACTGACATTTCATCTCTCCGTGATATGAAATGATCTCTAGTGGAGCTGCCAAGACAGTGCTCTGGCTGGATACATCCCACCAGAACTTCACGAGGGGCGTCACTGCAGAAGTCAGGCTCATCCCTGCCGCCCTGCAGGTTCCATTACCTGTGCTGGATGAACAAGCTGCTGCTACCATGAAGACAAACCCTGAAAGATTTTGACACGGTTGCTCCCAAATGCTGCCTAGAGTCTTCAGCTGCTGAAGACTTTCTTTTTCCCCTAAAAAAGAAAAACCTGACTGCAGACGAGTGTATAAATATATATATATAAATAGAAGAAGTGTATTTGCACTCTTCCACATACTTGCTGCACAACTGCCCGTGAGTCATGCTAGCTCTCTGCAGTATCGTTTCCTGTCATTGCACCACATGCAGATCCAAGTTACTTTGCACCACATGCAGATCCAAGTTACTTTGCATCACAGACTAAAGTCTGAAGTTAGCCAGCCAGCCTAAATCCCACTTATCTGGTCCGAGGCTGGCATAACAACCTTTAATCTTTTTGGAGTCTCTAGGCAATATTGAGTTGAATTTGTATTGCAAGACCAAACCCATGCAAACTTTAACAGCAAATAAAATGGCTCTATGCCTTGGTGTATTGGCTAAGTATGGAAATTCTATCAACTTAGTGGAAAACACATTCATAGGCATAAAAAAAACCACACACGCACCCCCCCCCCCCAAAAAAAAAACACCAAACAAAAAACAAAACCCCAAACAAACAAAACAAAACAAAAATACCCTAGAAGTTAGTTTGAAAAAGAAGATTTCTCAGAACTGTTGACATTGTTTGTTTTAAAAGCTATGACCATCTCTAAACACATTGGTATCATGCTAACTACAATGTTACCACTTGCTAAAAATACTTCTTAGCTTAATATAATATTTAATATTAAAAGTTAAACATTAAAATGCAGCTGCTGGGAGAAGAGACAGCAAAGGACCAAATTACTCTGTGTAGAATGGCTATAGAACTAACTGAAACATTCCTTCACAATTGTTTTTTCTCCCTTCATATTTGTATTCACCAGACAGCTGCCTGCAACACTGTTCTCAGCAACAGCATTACAATTAAGAGAATTACAATCAACAGAATATTTCATCCAAGTCTTGACAAAAACAGTGATTGACTTTTTTTGTTTTGCAAATTTCTACAGCTAACCATAACCACCTTTAAGCAAGTTATACTGCACTATACTGACAAATGTACAGTTTGTACAACATCCAAGACTGAGCTTTTCAACTTTCTAGCTACATAGCTGGGCAGCGAAACACAACACATAAGAAAATGATGTTCACATAATAGATTGCAAAGTCCATGGGTTATAGTTTAGCTTTTTGTCTACACATGTAGATCTCTCTAATTGTTGACACAATTCTTTGTATCGACACACATATTCCAATTGAGGTTTATAGGAAATTTGTAGGATAGCGGTGTAAATTCACAGCTGATTTACTCTATACAAATTCTTCCACCAGCAATGCCATTTCCAAGCATGTTAATAATGCAGGTTGGTGACAGGCTAAGCTACTGGCCTGAAGAACATACAGAAAGGAGGTAAGGGGTCAGCCATCAGCTCTCATCACTTCCCAGTCTTCACCACAAACTCCCCAAGCCAAGAAAACCCAAACTGAACAGTCCAAAAAGAAGGAAAATTTTGTATCTTTTTAAAAATTTATTTTATTTATTTTTTAAACAGGAAGTGTGAACTTCTTCATTCTGGTTCTCAGAGCAACACGGGTGTCTGAAACAAACGAACACCCTATGTCCACTCACACACCCTTCACCAGTTAGTGCTGAGTTACTCAAACATCAACGTGTTTTCTAGAAGCTGTTTGTCGGCCTTAGGGAAAAAAAAACAAACCCATTTTTTCCCTTGGCTATGTCCAGTCAGGTCACTGCTGAATGCAGAGACGACAACGTGGGAACTCCACAATTGAGAAGCTCCCCAGTACCATTCTCAAAAACCCCATCAGGACAAAATGATGCGACACGGCAAGCGCAGCACATGGAAGACCTCAGCTGCGGTCACCTAAACATCTTGCAGACTCCAGGCAGATATCACTAATAAGCATCCAATCTATTTTGTATTTTCTTATTTAGATATTCTAAGAGTTTTCCTTCTACAAATCCAGCTTATATACATTAGAATAAGAACCCTTAAACAATAATTTTACTGTTTAAGCAACGTTTTAGCATCAGGACCTAGAAATGTTTACACGGACCCTTAACTTCACAGAAAGCAAAAAGTACAAGCTGCATTCCATAGAAATGCCCGAAAATTTAAATCTGACCTGAATTAGGATCTTATGCCTTTAAATATCCATAGACAAGTCATAGGGCTTGTACGTCATTGATTGTTTTTCCTAAATAAAGGTCACAGAAACAAAGCTTCTCCCAAACAACTCCTAAATGTGACTTCCTTTGTAAACTACTGCCAAAAAAGAAAAGCGCAAAATCCTTCAGGCAGGGTGAAACACAGACAAAAATGACTAACTGCTGAAAAGACTTTGGGGAAAACAAATTGCAGCCAGCCACAATGTTAGCTACACAAAATTTGTATCATGGTAACAGCCATGATTAGTAAGATTTCTGCAATGCAACACTGCTCAATCTATTTCACCTCAGTAGGTTTTACCACCCAAATACTGAGATGAAACAAGGTGCATCTACAGAGTGACCTCTGGCACCAACTAAGGCAACCCAAACATATTACTGTCTTCAGACAGCAGCATCTGCTGCTGATTTTAGCAGTAATTTTGCAGCAGGTAAAATTAATCTTAAAAAGAAAATTAAAAAAAAACAAAAAAAAGAAAAAGTCTTGGAATAAAGGGCAGGCTGTATGCAGTAAGTACTCCCTGCTACAGCACTTGAGAGATACTCAGAACCAACTCATAGCAACTGACTTAGTAATACGCAGGTGAGCATTAAATCTGTCTCTATTTTCTCTAGTGGGGATGAGGTTAAGTTTTTTGTCTGAATTTATCTATTTTTCCCCTTCTATTAGGCTAAAATATTTAGAGACAGAGATCATATTTTCCAGTTTGTGCTCTTACAGCTTCTAATATGCTAGAATCCTGGTCAACTGCCCCAGGGCAGGCTGGGGCTTCCATAATACGAAACTAACTATGGAGCATAATAGACATGCAAACAAAACAGCAGTAAAACTAAATCTTGTCTTCTTAAAAACAGGCTCCAGATTTTCTTTTATCATCCAATTTCAGGTAGAAGACAAACTTAAATCCATCCAGGGTAGGGAAAAGCAAGCAAAGTTGATTTAAAACTTTGTTTGCTCTACTGCAGCAACACTAACATAAAAGATGTCAAAAGGTATTTTTCTATTCCACTCCACCCAGTTCCCTCAGCTTTGCCACATTAGTAATGCTGAAAAATACCAAAACTAAGCTACACTGTGTAATGGCCAGAAGTACTTTTTTCTTAGAAGGTAAACAAAAAAATCAGATTGTGCCACCAGTCAGTGTTTTAGTCATTTTCCCCAGAAACTATTCTGTTGAACAAAGATGTAATTTCAAGCAGTGGCACTCAAGACTGACCAGTGTGGAAAACTAAATTACAGAAGCCTGAAGCATTATTAGGCCTAACACATCACCACTGCATAGCATATATGGCTAAAAGAAGAATATTGCTTACCATTGTCTGGTTCGCCCACACTGATGCTTATAATGAACTAGGTGAAGGAAGCACATAGCTTTCACAAGCCTAACAGAACATACTAGTTCTCGGGGAAATACCTTACGTAAGGGAATTATACTTCCTAGGAGCGCACAAAGCATTTAGAGGCCTGACAGTGAAGTGGGAATAGGAAAATGAACACTGGAACTACTGGGGAGAGGAGAAACGGAAGGGCTAAAAGTGGACCCAAAATGAGCGTTTCGAAATGCCAGGTTTCTTTTATAGAATCATAGAATGGTCTGGGTTGGAATGGACTTTAAAGACCAACTAGTTCCAACCCCGCTGCCACAGGCAGGGACACCCTCCACTAGACCAGGTTGCTCAAAGCAAGCTTTTGCTGCTGGTAGACAGCATCTCGTTGTTGGACCAGAACCCCAGGGCACCTAGCATGCTATGTGTTCTCACCCAAATTCCCCCAACAGCAGCTTGTTTCACTTTGAACCAAATGCTCAGATCAAGGGAGAAGTTATCTTTGCACAAAATCTGACTGTGCTGGATGCTGAGTCTCTCTGAGGCCTGCCAGGATACTAATGACTACATATAGCTCACGCTTACTTCCCTGCCCTGCCCTCCCCCAAAGAGTTTCACTTCAACATAAGACACCAAGAACAGTGCTACTTAATATTCTAAGACTACAAGAGATGCTTTCATGAATGCAACACAACTACAGTTTACAACAATGCCACCATTTAGCATCACTTTCTTCTAATTTTAACATACTTTAACTTTTTTCCCTCCTGTTTCCTTCTGTTCTATTAACGGCACTTGCACAAACTCCCAGAAGGGCTGCACTGCGGGCAAAGTGCACACCTCGATGGTGATGGCTGAGGAGGGCTCCGCTCACCCTGCCAGCATGGCTCTCTCACTTTGCATGGCTTGTTCATCAGTGGAGGGGGTCACAACGCAGGAGCACATTGCTTCCAGCAAAGTATCCTGGGGTTTTATCACTGAGCTGCAATTAAGGTGCAAAGCAGAGTGAAACCTGCCACTTCCTCCTACAGTCTCAAGAAGTGCCCGTTCCTGATGCAGCAGCGAGTGTTTCACCAGGAAAGCACTGACAAGGTTGGGCCAGTGGCCTGACACACCAGACCCAGGCTCGCTGTTTACACTGGGGATTTTTACAATCTCCCTTCCTCCTGCTGACATGCTTTTCCCACCTCGGATCTGGAATAGCAGGGAGGGCGTTTCAACATGGCGAAGGTGACCATCCTACCCTACAATTCCATATAAACTGCCGTAATACACCGACCCCAGGCCTCGAGCCTCTCCTCGGAGCACCACGGGCAGCAGCAAGCCCAAAGCAATGCTATCAGGGGTATGCCACCGGACGGGTGTGGGAGAACCCGGCTGGTGGTGACACAACCGGCCGCACTCCAAAGCCACGCCCGCCCCGCAGCCGCAGCCCTGCGCGCCCCGCTCTCCCGCAGCCGCCCCGCTCTCCCCAGGCTGGGCGGCAGCACCAGGCCGGGGATGAGGAAAGTGGCGGCCTCGACCCCAGCGAGGGCCCGCGGGGCGCTTCGGCCCTTTCCACCGCCCTCCCAGAGGCTCCCCCCGCCTGGCAGCCCCTCCCCAGCTGGCCGGACACCGCCCCGACCCCCCTTCCTCCGGCCGGGCGATGAATACCCCCGTGGCCAGAGCAGAGCTCTCGCTGCTCTTACCCGGCCCTGGCGAACCCGCACCCGGCGACCTCAGCTGGCAGCGGCGGGGCGGGGAAAGGCGGACAAGCCGCGGTCCCGTCCCGCCGTGACGGCGTAGGCGCGGGGAGGCGGTGCCGCTCCGCTGCCCGCCCACCGGCTTGAGCGGGCGGGGCGAGGATTGGCCGGGCCAGGCCGCCCGGCGCTCCCGACGAGGCCCGTGGCAGCCGGCTCCGCCCCGGCCTGCGGGCGGTGGCGAGCTGCTGGCAGGCCCCGGGGGAAGCGGGGCAGTCCTGAGGTGTCTGCGGCCCTGTGGGAGTGGAAGAGCTGGGGGGTGAGGGAGAAGGGTAATTTAAGGAAAAGGTACTGTCGCATCAGAAATGAAGGGGAAAACATGAGTACGACAACAATATTACAGTGAAAAATCCATTGTTACCGTGTTAATATCCTGCGCTGAAGCACTGCCTTCAGTTTTGGTCACTTCATCCCTAAATGGTAACAGACACTTAGAATAAAGCGAGTGGGAAATTACTGATCTATTTAAAGGTGTCTTTAAATGTAGCGATTTAGAATATTTAGGTGGGTGAGGGGGCAAGCCATGCCAGGAGCAAGGAAAAGTGTAGAGTGCGTTCCCATGGCTGCCAGTCCTGGGCTGGGTATGCAGGGGGAGCAGGCTGCCCGTGGCTGCGAGGGCAGCAGTAGCACCAGGAAGCGACGAGAGCAGAGACAAGGAAGCCCAGCCTCCTTCTGACCCAGGTACCTGAGAAGAAGGGGCAGGGGTGAGCCTCGAGGCCACCTGCATAGCAGCTGGCGTGCGTTGCATCCTCCCTGGCTTTCCAAAAGGAAAATTACAGGACCTGGTGCTCCTCAGAGCCCAGGGGTTGGGCCGCTCCATCTGCAGGATACCTCATTTGTATTAAAACCCACAGAACAACAGCACACAGCACCTAATTACTGGGAATGATGTCTCCTCCACAGAGCCCAGCTGATCTAGGGAAGAACTGCAAAAGTTGGGAAGTGCAAGTTTATTTCTGCTACATCGTAGACCTTGGTCATCACTAAGATTTAAAAATAACTAGAGCGGAAACCTTAATAACAACCTAATCCAAGAACACTTAACAGAAAAGTTCAGTAAACCCTAATATTTTCTTACTCTTCAATATAATATAAAATAATTATGAAGATACAGTTAATAGACCAGCCAGACTGTCCTACATTTGATCAGATACTGCTAAGAGTACAGTACCTCCTTAGAAGACTTTTGTTAACTCCTCTAGAAAAGCCATTGACTGTGAGAATGTGCTCTGTTTTACCCTTTTAAATAAAACAGGAGGATTCCTTCCATTTTCTGCATGCTTTCCTCTGCTAGCAGTGGCGTGTGGACAGGAGTTGTAAGGGAGCCGCCTCCAACTGTTATTGTCAAAGCTGCTGAAACTGAGTGCTGCTACACAATTCTGTCTCTAAACTCATTATCTTCTTTCCAGATGGTTACTTGGGGTTTGAGGACAGACTTATGAATTCACTTACCTTTCCTGTTGCTTTTGGAGCATGATTAGATTTCAATTGATTAAATGAAATGGGGAAAGCTCTGGGGAAAGAAAGGGGAAAATGTTGAGAACCTGCTATGCTATGCATAGGCTCAGCATAACATGGAGGATGCTCTGGATATTCACTTACTGAAGATCAGAGTATTTGCCAATTATATTTCTGATACTGTGTTTAAAACTTGACTAAAAGGGATGTTATTTCAAACACACGCTGTTTGAAGATCCACACTCAGTATGGTACCTGATGTTTGAAAGAATTGGAAGTTAAACCACACCAGCATAGTGCGATTTTGAAAGAGCACACCTTCCTCCTAGCCCAGAATCTGAATCCGCCGCACCTTTCTGACTGTATTTCTGCCTCCCACCTCCTGCTCCTGCCCTCGTACTGAACTGTCAGGCACATCAGCCCAGCAGCATGGGTGGCACAAGCATCAGGGGCTACTAGTGACGCAGAAATGAGACACTCATTTCCGTCCAGCTCCCTGTGCCTGCCCAATGCATGATGAAATGAAGGGGAAGCAGCCCAACCCTGCCCTTGTATTCCTGCTGAGTGTCCTCTTTCCAACGTGTGAGCGATGTCTAAGTGGTTTTGTAGTTTACCTTGCAGGCAGGTTTCATTCTCTGCTATCACATTTTACTTGCGTGCCTCTAACTTTTGATGGGAAAGGCAATGTTGCCAGTATTTGATACCAATGGCAAACTGCCTGGCAGAGCTTCCCTGGTGGTTGTTACTCATGCATTCCACCATCAGGAAGAATTCCTGTTACTGTCTTGTCATCTCCGTTTGCTAATTTAATTAATATATTCACTCCAGAACCTGAAATGAGATTAGGTTTCCATTACCCTATGCTGTACAAAATTATGATGGATGATGGTTTCCAGCCTGGACAAGCTAATGGGCTAATTATATAGCAGAATGGCCTGTAAAACCTATTTGTTTGGGTTTTTTTTTTAAATGCATTGACTATTTGCATGTTATTTAGTCTGGTACTTTCTCTCCAGCAGCAATAAATAACATGGTAGCATATTTTAAACAAATAGAGAAAATATCTGTTCCCAATATTGATAGTGTTTCCAAAAAAAAAAAAACCAACCCAGGAAACTTCCTTTAAGTTTGAAAGACCATATTATACTTTCATCCACACTAATGAAATGAGCTAACATTATTATATCAAAGCCCAGTCTTTAATTAAGTAGAACCTACAAATACATAATCTTTCTAACTTCAGCCAGACCGTTTTGAAATTATAAAGAGTTATAGATGGCATACAGTTAAATGGGGAAATATTGTTCAGATAAAGAAATACAGATCTACAGAAGGAAAGATTTTAAAAATAAGAAAATCTATGGACTTTGAGGTCAGCAACTTGCTCTGATAAAATCTGATAGGTTTTCATTGGGAAAATTAGGTCATTGTTGAGCAATCCATCTTCATCATTTTCCAGCACCTCCTTCTCTTCGTTTTATAATTCATAATTACCTTCATTGCTTTTTGAAACCATGGAGAAGAAAAAAACAACAAACATGCAAAGGGATCCTAGCAGAATTTGAATAGATAAACCAAATAGACATCAAAAGCAAGGGCACAGAGTGGGAGTTGTAAAGATGCGGAATATATTGTTTAGTGATAGTTGTGAAATGTGGTGTCAGAAAATGGGGAAAGCAATCCTGGCTACTCCCGGAGTTTTAGCAGCTTTTCCTTCTCACTTCTTTGCTCTACCACTACCACTGTACAGATCAGTCCTCTGGGCTCTGCTTTTCCCTCTCTCCAGCATTCCTGCCTGCTGTTTAGCCAAAAAGGAGATGTAGCAACAATCACATGGTGTTATGGCATAGTCCTTGTACAGCGGCATAGGCAGTGGTAACCCATCGAGGGAATAAGGCTCATCCACTTCCATAGAAGAAAACCATGGAGACATATTATGCAGTGAGACTCAAAAAAGAAGTGGCCTGTTAAGTGTGTTCATGGCAAATACCCTCTGTAACCTGCTGAGGACTAGTAGAAAATATCTCAAAAAACAACTAGAAACTCAGTGGAAGTTCCCTTTCTCTATTGCTTTAGCTGCAGGGAGTTCAGAGCAAAAGGCGTCAATGAAAGATGTTAAGATGCCCCTACGACGTGACTCAGTTTGAGACTTGCAGATTTCTACATAGCTAAACATCTAAACTTCTATTATATGCCTTGTTTAAACTCAATGCCCCACAGATGAATATCTAGTGCAATTTTAGATGCCCAGGTGTGTCCCATCTAAATGCTGCTCCATTGGTGCTGGATGCTATCCCATGTAGACACAGCAGGTTCCCGAAGGCACCTTAGGTGACACTAAAAAAATGATTCAGATCCTCTAAGTATTCACGAACTACAGCCTGAGCTTAAACAGACATTCTGGCTATGCTATCATCAGTGCATAGACATTTACCATAGTTGTAAACATCTACCCATACACATTAAATTTGAGAGTCTTAATCTCAAAACTCATCCCACAGTCTAGGTCTTTCAAGATGTACCACAACTTCCCTATATATTTCCATGGTAATTTGGCACCTGAATTTTCCTAAGAATCCGATTCTGTCTTTCACTCTTTAGCCTGGTCCCTTAGGTTGGGCGCCCTTATTGTAGAAAATCTACAGCTGTATGCAGTAGGGGTCAGGTTTTTACCTTCTGCTACAGCATGAGTAGACAGAGGAACAATAGAAGCAGCTGTGGCTTCTGCCCTAAGAAACAGTGAAGATTAATACGTCAAACTGGGGGGATATCAGATACTGAGAGAATAAAGTGAGACTGAATGACACTCCAACTTCAGACATAAGGCTTCATAAATATCCCAGTTTAAAACCACCAACATTTTAGAGTCACTTTCTATTCAGGACATCCCTGAAAATAACACAAGCACTCTTTCTTGTCTCCTTCCTCCAGAAATATGCTTTAGCATTAAATATTTTGAATACTGGGTTTTTTTCTGACTGGGATCTTAAGATTATGGTCAAAACCAAAAAGAGTTTGAGATAAACAGATGTCAGAAGAGATTACAACATCCCAAAGCTGTAGCTCATTTGTACTAGTAGAGGAAACTGTTCTTGCCATGCAAAAAGCATAACGATAAGATAAAAAAGAGGGAAATAAGTTTTGCCGTTTAGTGTATTGCATACACTAAAACAGGCAGCTGCTACAACAAGCACTGCATTGCACTGATTTCCCACAGAATATCTGCTGCACAATTCCTTTCTTTTGTTCTTATGCATGTGGGGCCTGATTCAACTGCCTGCAGCACGCAGTGAAAAAATGTCCGCTCTTTTCAGTAGGCTATGGGGCATCTGCTGGTCTCTTACTGTTAGTTGCATGCTTTCTGTAGTCTGTTCTCTTTGTGTTTGTCACTCAGAAAATATGCAGCTGACTATGAGATGGAATGACTTGTTTTAGAAGGCACTAAAAATTTGAACAACCGTCAAACCTAGAATAGTTTTACATACCATTAACAGAAAAAGAAGACAACATTATTAGAGCTGCTGTTTGGCTGGTGGTTAATTTTGTATAAAAGAGTTACTACCGCTTAGTACGGTTTCTTTTTTTTCTGATAAAATGCTGATAATAATGAGGTAGAAAATAACTTGCTTATGAATAGTACAAAACTTCACCATGCAGCTTGCTGTTGAACAGAGGTCTCATCAGCATCGACAGTTTTAAAATTGGCCTTGTGAAAGCACATAAACATAGCTGATGTAAACTGAGAACCTATGCTGACATTTTTTACACAGCCCAAGTATGTAAGCATATGTTGTGTCTGTAAGCAGACCTACTCATTTCTTTGGAAGCAAGCAAACAAAAGAGCATGTGGAATCTCAGGATTGTTAGGGAAAAGAAAACAAAAGAACAAACCATAAAACATCATGACACCTACCGATATCTGGAGTATCCTGTGCATTCCGTGTCCTCTTCCCACTTCTTCTCCCTCACTTTATGTAGTAGGAGTAGGAAAGGTACGGAGCAAGGCGAAAAGGGTGTTCAAAGTTATGGAGTTGCCTCCTTGCACACACAGATCAAACAGGCACATATTCTATGGGTTTGAATAGACACTACTGAGGAATTCAGAATAGTATCTCCCATATGTAGCCTTCGGCACAGGGACACATCCCTTGGGCTAGAAAAATAGTGTAAAAAATAGTGGTGTAACTGAGGAATAGTATGGACAAGGTCCTCTTTGGAGCTGGTTACGGCTAATTTTCAAACACTTGCTGGCATCACACAGCGCAAGAGCTTAATAAGGTGTGTGTGCTGGGACATGTGTTGTGGAAGGTGAGTCACAGAATGGCATGTCTATTTAAACTGCAGATCTGCCCAAGGCAACTGTTAAAAAAAAATTATAAAATAAGAAAAGAAATACTAGCTAAATGGACATGGAAGAATATTAATGAGAAATGCTATGATATAGCCTACAATATTTTCTTCAGTGCACAAGAAGGCTCTGGTCATTCCTGGTGCAAGTCTACTGTAGTCATTCTGGAACAGAAGATCCCATGAGTTAAGAGTAGTTTCACAGCTTTCCTGAACCAGGGGTAGGAAAATACATAGATCAAGGGATTGCAGGCAGAATTGAAGTAAGCAAACCAGATTAGGATGTCAAACAAAACTGGGGGGGTAACGAAATCTAAAAGACTGTCTACCATAGTGTCAGTAGTAAAGGGAAACCAACACAGGAGGTAGACTCCTACAGCTACCATAAGAGTCTTTGCTGCCTTTCTCTCACTCTTAGATGCTCCTACGTGTAGCTGAGATCCAATACTCTTACTCATGTTGTTTATCAGCCTGGCTTGCTTGTTAGCCACAGTAAATATTTTTACATACAAAACTATCATTACGAGGCAAGGGAAGAAGAATACTGGGAAGTTCAACCACCCCCAGAGCTTGTTGAACAGCAGCTGGCAGCTACCGACACAGGGCACATCTTTCAAGAAATGTCCCAGTCCTTCTACAATCACTTTAGTGTAAAGGAGGATAGAGGTATAAGTCATAGGCACTGCCCACCCCACCCCAATGTAAATGAAGGCCACTTTGATGGTGAACTTGGTGGGGTAGAGCAAAGGTTCACAGATAGCACAGTACCGATCAATGGAAATGAAACACAGGTGAAATACGGAGGTCAAGCAAAAGCCTGTGTCCAGAAAGGTGTGCAGCCTACAGAAGTCATCTCCGAAATACCAGCAGCTCTCTACAGACCGGATGGTGCTGAAGGGCAGCACGGTCAGTCCCAGGAGGAGGTCAGCAAGGGCAAGGGAGAGGATCAGGAGGTTGGTGGGGGTGTGCAGAGCTTTGAAATGGGAAATGATGATGACAACAAGGAGGTTCCCCAGCACCGTGATCAGTGTGCCCAAGGCACAGGCCAGATAAATGGCCAGCTGGACCCCAAAGGGGTATAAGGTCCTGTAGCAGGAGCCATTCACCTCGTAGCACAAGATGACGAGCATCTCCTCAGCACTGGGACGCTGGGCTGTGTTCACGTCAGTCTGCCCACGTCCCATTGCCTCCCTCAGCTCTGCCACAAACCTTGAAAATGATTCACCTCCCAGTAGAGGTGCCAAATGACCAACCTGAAAAAAGGTATTAAAAAGGCAGGTTAGAAGGAGATATGTCTTTTAATCGAATACTTTTATTAAAGCCATCAGGGGGTTTCTGTATTTCAAGTGAAAAAGTGAGCCTGATTGATTTATCTGCTTTATATCTCTATTGAAATAAAGCAGCTCCAGATCAGTGTATTCAATTCTTGTGGCAACATTTTTGTATTACATATAAATTGTATACATATAAAATATATATATGTATATAAAATATATGTATCTTTCAGCCAATACCACGAGTAGTGCAGGAAATGCAGCAAATCCAGAGGTCTGTGAACAAGCAGTCAATAGAGAAAGTCTGCCTTAGAAAGAAAACCAGTGCTGAGTAACAGGCATTGCAAGCCAAAGCTCCTGAAGGGATTTGAAAGCTGATTCTAGTATAATGTACACTGGTTCTTTTGAATTTCCCTGGAAAAGAAGTTTCAATTTAGTTATGATTCTTTTTACTAAGTAGAAGCTGTGAAGTGATTATTCTAAACCAAGTAATATCTGATTGCAAAGGGAAACTCCTCAGGCCAAGTGGCTCATTTTATAGTGTTCTGGCTATGGGAATATATGTCGATATCCACTGTGCTAATGACACAAGGCAAACAGAAATATTGTTATATGCCCTAAAGATTGCCCCTGCTTTTAACTTATGAAATCGCTATTTAAGTTTTATGATTTTTAATTTGAACTGTAAGAAACATATGATATTAATGTATTACAATTGATTATTCCAGTATTTTTTTAATAAATCAGATAACTGAATGATATGATTTTTAACAGTAAGACAACTACAGTTAAACACACGATGTTTTTCTAGATGTACTATATGTATTTTTGTTCTTGAAATGATTGGTATAATAGCTGGAAATTATTCCCATTTCCCCCATCCTTCCCAGCAGCAACAAAACATAATAGCAAACCTTTCTCATAGTATTTCCATAAATTTTTGAATCAGGAATACTTACAGTAAAATTTCTCTTTTCATAGAATGGGAGCTGTACTGCAGTGGACACAAATGCTTTTCTATGTACATGCCTACTGCCTGAGTGGAAAGCATGAGATGTTATATAAACCAGATGGATCGAGAGTCCCTATAGGTGACTAATATGCTTTAGGGACACAGCAAGACTATTGTGTATTTGGCAAAAAATTGCCATTTTCTAAGGAGAAGTTTAAATGTACATGTGCTCAGCTGCTGTTGAAACTGTAAAGATTTATATCAGCATTTGCTGTGAATTTTCTTTCTTTGGGTGTTCCTGCAAGAAGATGCAGCTAATGCCAGCTCATCCTGGGGGGCATCAGTGATTCTCACCCCGTGGAGGAGTGCCTTGCCTGTTCCTGAGCCTTGGTCTCCCTAAAACCATGTCTTTCGCTCCAGAATGAGGTACATCAGGTACCTCTGGATTTTCCTTGCTTCCCCATAGCAGTCCCCATTTCTATTCTGCAGTATAAGCTGGCAGAAGAGGTGGATTCAGCAGCCTTCACTCCTGGATGATTTTATGACATTCCTTTGACACAATGGAATGGTCTATTCTAACATGGACATTACAGAGACATATATCACTCAGTAAAGTCCTAAATTTTTCACCTTAGGCAAGATATGGGGTTTTAAAACAAGCTTCCCACTTCTCAGTGAACGTTTTCCCAGTTCTCAGATCCTTCACTCTCGTCTCCTGCTCAGTCAGGGCAAGCTCATACCAGCTCCTCAAGGGACTCTGATGGTACATCTCTCAGGGCTTGTCCACTTCTTCCCTGCTTTGCAATTAGTTTTCTTACAAGGTCTCCAATATGACAGTCATCCTTCATCTTCCCTACTTCAAGTTTCTTAGGTTAAGAAGTTGCCTGCTGCCCAGCTACCCTCACATCTCTCTTGATGCTTTTCAGGCACTCTGTGCCAAAGGCTGATGATGCCCAGCAGAGACACTGCTAGAATAAGGCTAAGGCAATTGTTTATCATTCTGTTTTATATCAAGACACGCACAGGAGCTACTATTATAGGAGTTTAAAAACTCCTACAAGAACAAGATTTTTTTTTTTTTCAGTTTTGCTTCAACAATAATTTAAGGCAACATTTCCACACAATTAAAAATCTCAGTACAAAAAGATATCACTTGGGCATAGTTCTGTGAAACACTGTGCTTAGCTAGAGACTTGCTATAAAACTTCAGAGGGCTTTTTTTTTTTTTACCTTTTCCCATTTTCATGTTTTAATAAGTGATCCTTTATATTAAGATTGTCAGAGGCTTTTAGATAGCTCTTGATATTAACAATAGAGTTTTTGTTCTTGGTGCTCTGACATTTTCATTAGTTTTAATTCTTCCTGTATTTTGTATGCAATAAAGTATAATTCTCATACAAGTACTTCATCATTGAAATTCCAAGTAAAATCATGTCTTGTCAAAATACTTAACCTGTCTGGCTAGATAGCTGTCATGATGCTTCTGAAGTGATTATCACCACCCCTAAAAGGAACAACATGAAACAAAACAATCTCAGCTTGCCCTTTCTGTACACATTACTTGTTGGAATCGCTTTGTACTTTTTCCTCTGCCTTCTCATCTGGTCATGGGAAAAGAGATCAGTTCACGACAAAGAGAAGGCTCAAATAGTGACAATGTAGGTCTTTATACTTTGGAACAAGAAAAGCTTTTCAAAGTGTACCAATTTCAAATATAAGGATGCTATCATAAAATAAAAAATGCCAGTGATACTCAAGATGTCCCTTCTATTTACCCTTCATTCTTCAGACAAAGTTGCTGGATAGTTTCAAACTGAACTTCTGTCGAATCTACTATGCAGCCTAGTAAGCCTCAGGAAAACACACAAAAAAGTAGAAGGAGAAGTGTGCTATCTGATATGGTTTGATCTGCAGTGAAGACATGCATAGCCACTATCTTTTTATATCGAAGCTGCTGCTGGAAATAACCTCTAAGATTTAAATTTGTCTAAGTAACCTTTGAGTCTGACTTCCTTAATATAGAACAAGACACTTTCAAAGGATTATGGACTTTCTAAGAGAGCCATTAGTGCCGCTTTGCTGTGAAACTTTTCCTCACAGCTTCCAAAAGAGTTAGTCTGGGATCTCTGAATAGAATATAGTAGTATGAGAAGGCTATAGGCTTACTAAATTGACCTACATTGAGCTAGAAAACCTAAACCTTCAGTCTTGCATCATGTCTATTACAGTCATATATCGCCTATAGGGCAGCCTTTTGCTCTCCCTGCTAGTAGTGAGCGGTCATTATCTCTGGAGAAGTTGGCATTCTATATGAGTGTTTTATCATTACTGCAGAGTAGCAGAAGTGTTTGTAGAGTAAATACTCATTCAGCCCAGCTTAAAATTCTGCAAGGTGTAGTGCACACAACCTCTGTGCAGACAGGGGGTCTCCCATAGGGTGCAGTACATGTATTTTCTTCATATTTCTTATGCAAATAGCAGCATTTGCCCCAGTTTTGGAACTACGGAAAATTCTTGTCCACAGCACTCATAAGAAATTGTTCTACCTGCTGAATTCAGTTGTTATGTGCTTTTATATTTTCCTGCTCTTTCTCACACTGGTCTGTGTTCTGTCCATTGAAGTGCTCATATAGGACACACCTATTTGAGCAGTTTTAGAAGCAGTACCTCTATACGTTAACTCTGGCAGCTTAAACCATGTTAAAAGTGGAAGTGAAGATGGAGAGAGAACTCCTCACTGGTCTTGTCAATATCGGCAGCATATTGGTCCAAATTAGTCGACTTGAGGATTAAAACTGAGGAGACTGTGGATTAAAAAAGGAGTTAAAAAAAGGATATTTTATTTCAGGAAGTTAATAAAAAGAATTACTAAATTCAAATATTTTATCTGTTATCTTTGAAATTAACAACTCGTATATTTGTTTCAGTCTAGAATTTTTTTAACCAAAAATAAAATGGTTTTCTTTTGGTTTATCAATGTTGTTATCTATTTATTGTCTCTTTTTTTTCATTTATGTGAATTTTGAAATTATTAGTATCATAATAAAGTGAAAAATACCAAGTTCACTACCTTCAAAACATTCCCTCTCATAATATTTTTCTGTCCAAACTTTTTTTCTGAATGTGATCCCAAAGTGCATTTCTTAGTGAAGTTGGTGTTTAGTGATGCAGCAGAGAAACTGTGAAAGGTATGACAGAAAAAGTCAAAATACACACAGAAAAAAGTTGAATATGACAAGGTCTGGTTCAAGAGTTCTCTGAAGAAGAATTCATTAGTAGTAGGTATTGAAGGTAATCCCAAGGCTGCAAAAGAGGTCTGCAGGTACAACCAATTTAGCCCTTCCCCAGAGCTCCCAATTCTCTTTGCTGTTGTTTGCAGTGAGCAAAACACATCTCAACTGGGAGTAATCTAATCAAAACAAGCCATATGTCAATAGGGCTTGTTAATTCACATTTCAAAAGAAAAATTAGAAGCTTAAGATATTTTAAGCTGGTAAAAAAGCAGGGGAGAGGGAGAAGAGTTGCACTGCACAGCACTGGCAGAACAAAATGAGCTAAGAGTTAACACTGAAATACAAGTCACCAAGTAGCCCAGCCTGTGAAAAGCACCAAATGGCCTTCGACCATCTGAATGTGGTCCATGCAAAGCTGCCTTTTTACACCGGGCAACTTTTTAGTGTCACGAAGTGGGCAGCAGTGGCTGAATTCTCCAGGGCAAGGAGCAGGAGAGCACATGGCAGGTGTTTGTTTAAATATCCTTTTGCATATTAAAATTCAAAGCTGCTTTGAGCACTGTTTTTCTCCACCTCACATTTTGGTGTAAATGTGTAATTAAAACACAAGTGAAAGCACTTCTCCTTTCTTACCTGAAAAAAAGATTTCTTGGAGTTTATATAGCTAAAAAGACTCATGGGTGCCTCTTGAGGAACTGCACATCCTTTTCTGTGTCGGTTTTCTCTGCAATGCTTAATCGATGCTTTGTTGCTGCTGACACACAACTGATCCAGCAGAAAGACAATTTGAATAGGTTACCTACATGGAAGAATAAGTAAAATATTTTAATATATTAGTTACAGCTGTATATGCCTTTTTGTCAGGAGTTTCTTAGAACAGTTGCTTTTATTATTTAATTATCACTAAAGCTGATTAAAATGTGGGGTTTTTTGTAAAAATAAATTATAACTGAAAATTTGATGCTGACTAGTGAGCATTAATTTACCTGAACTTATCTGACTTCTTTGGCATATTTTCATTTTGAATGGAAAAATAATGTCTGTAAACTAAAACCTTTAATTTAGGTCTTGAAGAATTTATTTTGGAAATGCTACTGCAGTGTCTCCAGAGAACTACATTTGGATGTTTTATGTTATTGTTTACTTCACCCCCAGAGCATGTCTGCCTTCAGAACCATAGTTGACTTCATGCTAAATATTTGTTAAATGCTCTGCAGTATTAACGTATAAACTAGAAATCACCACAGAGATTGCAAAAATAAATCAACCTGTTTCTCGAAAAGTTTTCAGCTGGTGTTTTTGCAACCCAAGGATTTGACCTTTTTTTTCATTTTTTCACCCGTCTTAATAAAAGATGTCAACCTTCTCCAGAAACCAGCTGTTTCCTGGGCTGCAGCAAAAGAAGCATGGCCAGCAGGTGAAAGGAGGTGATCCTGCCCCTCTGCTCTGCTCTCATGAGACCCCACTCGTAGTACTGTGTACAGTTCTGGTGTCCTCAACGTAAAAAGGACATGGAGCTGTTGGAGCAAGTCCGGAGGAGGGCCACGAGGATGATCAGGGGGCTGGAGCACATCCCGTGTGAAGACAGGCTGAGAGAGTTGGGGCTGTTCAGCCTGTAGAAGAGAAGGCTGCATGGAGACCTCATAGCAGCCTGCCAGTATCTGAAGGGGGCCTACAAGGATGCCAGAGAGGGACTCTTCATCAGGGACTGTAGCGACAGGACGAGGGGGAATGTGTTTAAACTTAAACAGGGGAAATTTAGGTTAGATATAAGGAAGAAGTTTACTGTGAGGGTGGTGAGGCACTGGAACAGGTTGCCCAAAGAAGTGGTAAATGCTCCATCCCTGGCAGTGTTCAAGGCCAGGCTGGACAGAGCCTTGGGCAACATGGTCTAGTGTGAGGCCGGCAGGGGGTTTGGAACTAGATGATCTTAAGGTCCTTTCCAACTCTAACCATTCAATGATTCTATGATTCTGTGGTTCTCTTTAAAGCTGCTTTTGCCTGTAGACTCCACAAGGGGGTAGGAAATCCTTTCTCACAGGTTATGCTGTGACAGAGAAGATCAGGAAAAAAAAAAAAAGTGAGTTTAACTATTCTGACCACAAGCAGGCACTACAGATAAACCTGCGAGTTGCTGAGCTGCAAACCATTTAAAAATAAAAATATAGCACTTGTTTGAATAAAGATCACTGGCTTTGAAGACAGCTCTGAGTATTGAAGTTAGAAGCATTGCAAGAGGGAAACTGAAGGTGGATTACCTGGCTGGGATGCTTTTAAGCAGGTCTTGCTGTCCTGCATATTCAAAGTGGGGTGAACCAGAGAGGAAACGGACCATGGGGGCCTTCTCAGACTGAAGTGCCCATCTAGATGTGGGTGCTTGAAATCCCTCCTGAATCCAGGATTGGAAATATATTCTTCAAGGGCAAGATTAGCTTTTGCTGGAATCATTCACAGTAAAAAAGATACAAGAAGTCCTAACACTTCTGACTGCTGCCCTGAGGAGAAGAACACAGTCTAGGTTTGATACAGACCAGAATTCATGCTAAAACAGTTCCCTGTGCAGGGTGGAAAATAGATTAAATGGTGAGCATGTGTTTCAGAAAAACAAAATAGACCAAACCAAACAATTTGCCATGATATTTAAGAAAAGGAATAAACAAAAAGATGTACAGTGCTTGTGTCCAAACATAAATGGTGCACTCCATTGAATTGAATGTAACAAATGTTATAGTAAAAACCACAGACACTCAACTCAGGTTCTCTTGTGTACCAGCAGAAAAAAATCCATGTTAGTCTGATGCCCCAGGTTTTGTGCGAAGCAGTGCTTTGTTTAGCACCAAGTTTAGCACCAGCATGAAGTTTAACAGGAGGTGAAAAGCATGGCATGCCACAGAGTTGTTCAGGAACCAAATCCCACTGTCTGGCAGATCTGCCAGTCACCTTGGCCAGAAGAACTACCAAAGAAGATCTAGCTGTGAGCTGCAAGTTGGGTAGCAAGATTAAGTAGATACTCCTTTAACATCCAAGGGCATGCATTGGACACACACAAGGACACGACACACTGTAGCCTCACAGATAGCTCAAAAGTGTTCCTTGGAGGTTTCTGGGAGAAATGTGGTCTTTGTAGATGTAATGTATTGGGCTGAATCTGAATGATATATGCTATATGTTAATGAAGTAATTCAATCCTTACTTAAAATTTCTCTGATTGCATCATATGTCAGCAGCTAGACATGTAATATGTAGCAGAATTTTCAGAAATTCCTAAATGTGAACTTAATTAGACACCTAACATTAACTTAACATAGAATCATAGAATCATAGAATCATAGAATCATAGAATCATAGAATCGTAGAATCAGCCAGGTTGAAAAAGACCTTTAAGATCATCAAGTCCAGCCATTATCCCAGGACTTGCCAAGCCCAGCACTAAACCATGTCGCTAAGAGCAAACTGATCTCCCCTTGAGATCTCCCCCTCATGGCTGCCCCTCATGATCTCCACTTGCAGCCACCCTTTATCTGTCTCCCATACTGACCCACACTGTAAAGCTGCCACCCCTACCCCCCTGCCAACCCTCGCAACCCACGGCTGCCCCAGCTCGCCTCTCATGACTGCTCCTCACCCCTCATGGCCACCCCTCACATCCCATGGTCACCCCTTCTTTCCCCTCGCGATCTGCACTCATGGCTGGCCCCTCTTTCCCCTCATGATCTCCCCTCATGGGCACTCTTCCTCTCTCCTCATGATCTCCCCTCATGGCTGCCCCTTCTTTCCCCTCTTGATCTCCCCTCATGGCCGCCCTTCCTCTCTCCTCATGATCTCCCCTCATGGCTGCCCTTCCTCTCTCCTCATGATCTCCCCTCATGGCTGCCCCTTCTTTCCCCTCACGATCTCCCCTCATGGCCGTCCTTCCTCTCCCCTCACCATCTCCCCTCATGGCAGCCCCTCCTCTCCCTTCACGATCTCCTCTCATGGCCACACCTTTTTTCCCCTCACGATCTTCCCTCATGGCTTCCCCTCCTTTCCCCTCACAATCTCCCCTCACAATGGCCTCTCATATCTCATGGCTGCCCCTTTTCTCCCCTGATGATCTCCCCTCATGGCTGCCCCTCCTTTCCCCTCATGATCTCTCCTCATGGTTGGCCCTTTTTTCCCCTCCTGATCTCCACTCATGGCCGCCCTCCTCTCCCCTCACAATCTTCCCTCATGGCTTCCCCTCCTTTCCCCTCACAATCTCCGCTCACAATGGCCTCTCATATCTCATGGCTGCCCCTTTTCTCCCCTGATGATCTCCCCTCATGGCTGCCCCTCCTTTCCCCTCATGACCTCCCCTCATGGTTGGCCCTTTTTTCCCCTCACGATCTCCCCTCATGACTGCCCTCCTTTCCCCTCATGATCTCCCCTCAGGGCCACCCCTCCTTTCTCCTCACGATCTTCCCTCACAACGTTCCCTCGTTCCTCATGGCCGCCCCTCCTCTCCCCTCCTAATCTCCCTTTATGGCAGCCCCTCCTTTCCCCTCATGATCTCCCCTCATGGCCGCCCCTCATCTCCCCTCACGATGTCTCCTCATGGCAGCCACCCCTCTTCCCTCACGATCTCCATTCATGGATGCCCTCCTCTCCCTTTACGATCTCCCCTCATGGCTGCCCCTTTTTTCCCCTCATGATCTCCACTCATGGCCACCCCTCCTCTCCCCTCCCCTCACAATCATCTCCCCTTATGGCAGCCCCTCCTTTCCCCTCACAATCTCCCCTCATGGCCGCCCCTCCTTTCCCCTCACTATCTCCCCTCATGGCCAGCCCTTCTTTTGCCTCACAATCTTCCCTCATGACCTCCTTTTCTCTCCCCTCACAATCTCCCCTCACCCTGGCCCTTCACCCCTCATGGTTACCCCTCTTCTGCCCTCACGATCTCCTCTCATGGCCACACCTTTTTTCCCCTCATGATCTCCCCTCATGGCTGCCCCTCCTCTCCCCTCACCGATCTTCAAACATTATTTTAAGATATTACTGTGTGACTAACAGAAAGGATTAAAACTCACTCTGCAGAATACTTGAGTACAGTCGTAAATACTGCTGGCAGCCAACATTGTGAAGACACTTAAAAAGGATCTGTAGTTGCCTCCAAGCCTAGTGTTATATCTATTTTTTTGTGGCCCATCATCTGACTCTCAGTTTCACAGACATTTAGCATTTGTTAGCTTTAAACGAAAACCCCTCATGGGCCAGCTTTTAACACAAAGGCAGATCTGATGGCATGCAGCTTTCTCTGAAGAAGCCACATTGAGCTGCATGCAGACATGACCCGGCACAGCTGGCTGCATCCCCCACCACCTGGCATGGACCTCCCCACTCCCTGCCAGCACCAGCACACTGTGGGCTCTCTGTATTGCCCCCAGACATGGTGTATTTCACGTGGTTCAGTGTTTATTGCATCCAGCCCTGCTCTGTTCCCTGCTCTGGCTATTCAGCTAGTGGCAACTGTGCACAGAGAGAGTATTTGCATTGAGTTAAAGACCTTGGGTTTATGTTTCTTCTTACAAAAGGTGGGAGCCTTACACACCACCCCGAATAAGCCTGTGACCTGCCAGCTCCTTGCTGTCTCAAGCGTTTCAGGGTTGGGGTCAAAACTGGGATTCTCCAGATCCAAAGTAGAATGAATGTCTTCATGTTATTACATATGCAGTAAAAAGTTTTCAGCAAAGGAAATGACCAGCTGTCACTGGCATGGCGTACTAATATTAGATGTGATAAGCCAAGAAGTGAATAAATATGTGAGTGGCTTTTTGATAGTCACACTTTGGTAAGGGCATACACTGTATGCATGCTGCAAAAGGGAAGTCAGAGGTACAATTCACAATCAAAAGACTGCAGCAGCTGCATTCAGTAACGACAACTCAGCCAACCTTATTTTAAGCATGTTAACTGATGTGAACTCTGGCAGCGATTCTTACTGAGTTCAGAGGGAGATCAGCATGGCAAGGACCTCAATTAGAGGCTCCAATTCAGTATGAAAGTGTGGTGGGCTGAATATAGGGTGGGCTGTCAGCAAGCATATTTTATAACATCTGGAGCCTGACGTCTAAACAGAGAAAGGACAAGCACACCTGAGTGTGAGCAGTACTCGTTCCCAAGTATTCCTCCCCAGGTACAAAGTGCACAGAGGATAGGAGCTGAAAACCCAGTTCTGTTGTTTTCAGGGGAAAAGATCAACTTCAAGCCAAAATTACGCTCAAATTCTATTTGCTTGGGAATAACAATAGACTCTATACATCTGCTAATGTCCCAGTTACAAAAGGGTAACAAAGACTCTCGCCATATGAGCCTACGATGTACTCAGTTTAGGAAATTATTGATGGTGAACCTCAGGAAAGATTAGCTGCATACATACAAGGTGAGGTGAAATACCCAGACTATGGACTGCATGTAGGTACTTTCTGAAGTTAAAAAACTGAATGTATTAAAATATTCTAGAAGGACTTAAACTTCTAAAACAGTATCAAGAGGTTAAAAGGGAACACAAGTGGTAAACAAATATATCAAATGAGTCTGATTTTATTAAAGAAACACTTGATGAGATTTAACAGGACTGACTTAAAATTCATATTGTGCATTTCAGACATTTACTAATATGAATAATTCATATTATTGAATATTGAATATATGCTATATATATAATGAACATTCAGTAATCTACTGTCTTCATTTCTAGAGCTGCTGTCTGTAGCAGAATCTATTACTGTGACTGATCTTCAGATAGAAGTTTTATTGTACGAAAATATGGGTTAAATATCTTGCCTTTTAAGATATATTTAAATGTTTTCCGAAACCATGGATAAAAAAAGCCATATATCAATGGATTGCAGAAAGAATTTAAATACCCAAGCCAGTTTAGAGTATCAAACAAAGGTAAAGGAGTAGAGAAATTTAAAAATGGATCAATTAAGATTGTGAAAAAACAGGGAAACCAGCATATTAAGAAACCTAGCATAACTATACTCAAAGTCTTGGCAGCTTTCCTATCTTTATTCCTAGAAAGATAATTTTTCTTATCTTTTGTGTGCCTTTGTGCCTGGCTGAACTCACATGTGTGCCTTTGGGATACTGTAAAAATTTTAACATAAATCCCTATCATTATACAAGCAGGAGCAAATAAACCAACTGTGAATAAAATAGTCCCCCATAGTTTATTGAACATAATAGGGCACGAGCTCGAGCATTTAACCAGCATTTCATAGCCCTCAATTCCAGAAGCATAAGCTTCTGAGAAAACCACACCAAAAGCAAAAGCAGCAGGCACTGACCAACACATTACTAGCACTTGTTTTATGGTGCTGACAGTCATGGTGCTGGTATAATGCAGGGGGTGACAGATTGCATAAAACCGATCCACAGCAATGGAGCAAAGATGGAAAATGGAAACTAAGCAGAGCATCAGGTCGAAACTGTAATGAATTTTGCAGAACATCATCCCAAAATACCAGCAGTTCTCCACAGACCTCACCATGCTGTAGGGCATAATGGCAAAGCCCAGCAGGAAATCAGTGACAGCCATGGATAGGATGAGGAAATTGGTCGGAGAATGGAGCTGCTTGAAATATGAGATAGAAACGATTATGGCCAGATTCCCTAAGACGGTGAGAATGAAGGCTGCTGTTATGAATAGATACATTACCCCTCGTACGCCTGGTGACCTAAAGTTCTCAGGACAGGATCTATTTCCAAACTCAGAGCAATCAGTCAAATCCCTTGAGTTATTTGAAGAAAGCATAATCAATCCTTTATTAGACTTCTCTATTGGAGATGCTGTTCCATAGGCGGATTTATTTTCACAAGTTTCCATAAAATTCCAAATCCTAACATAAGAATACAAAATAAAGTAAGTCAAGAGCATGAAATCAATTGCTAAGTGAAATGCAGTAATTCAAAGGCAAACTTTTTCTTGGCTTAAACAAGGACCAACTGCAACCAATTATTTTTCTGAAATGGTACATAAAATCTGATAACTGAAAACTATTATAAAATTCGTTGCAAATAATATTTAAAACAAAGCAGCTGAAAGTAAACTTAATTACATCTTAGATTAAATTGAATTATAACATCCATTTTATATTGTGCATTCTATTGTATCTGGAACATTTTGTGAAATTGTATTTTATATACATCATAACATTAGTAATTTTAAAACATTGGAAGAAAAAGATGCATAGACAAGAAACACTTCAAGTCGCTTCAGTCTGTAAATACTATATAGGAATTATTTGTCTCTTAAATCTTAGAATATTGATCTTTTTTATATAGGAGAAATGTTATACAGGCTGACATACCTCAGCTTTCTTGGAGATTTCAGTTAATGAGCTATTCACCTAAAATGCTCTTCTTAGGAGTCACAAATCAGCTGACAAAACCCTCTTTCCCAAATTTTCTATGATGTTAATCTCACCTGCTATGGATTATGAAGTACTAGCAATGAACTCATCTAATGGAAATTGGTTGTAAAATTGTAAAAAAAAAATGCTATTTTCTTTCCCTATATATACACTTGTTTTCTATCATTACAATTCTACTAACTAGAAGGGAATGGCAATAGGCTGAGTTTTGTCTTCTGTAATAGACTGTGGTCCAGCTGGAGTGGTTATAAATGAATACACTAGTGAGTATTTTCAAGGGGCAAAATATTCCCTTCATTTATCTGGAGAGAACCAGACCCATTTCTTCCACCTCTTTTCCTGATAACTTGTTTTGGACTAAGAGCAAATTTAGAAACAGAAGCAGAAAGAGATACTCTCCTCCACAGCAATTTAACCTACTTAAAAGGAACTAGGGAAGCAGCTTGGTCCACCGACTTTTTCCAATAGGTATCACCTAGAATTAAGAAAATACAGAAACAGACATCGAAAGATTAAAAAGAGTGCTTGTCAGTCAGTTTTATAGGCTAATCCTATCTGCATCTTTTAATAATACCATCAATAAACTCTTTAAGTAGATGTTTTCCTGTTTTGTTATTTTCCTGCAAAACTACAATGTCAGTAAAAGCCAGACCCTCTCTGTAACTTGGCTTAGATGAACAAAAGGTTGGAATTTATTTTCCTTTTATAACATTACATTTAATTCCCAGGAGATTTTGAGTTAAAAATATGTATATAATTCAGGGGTTTACATCAACAGGAGACAAAGACAAGTGTCCGATTCCCAAGACCATTATTTTTGTCTGCTCTGTCAATTCATTTACCCCCATGTATAGAGGACCTATACTGATGACTTAAGGTAGATACAAGTTATATCAAAATGAATCTTTTAAAGGAGAAGCTGAAGGTGAAGGAAAGATGTTCTGGGTTTTATTTATCTTAATAGCCATTACATTCTTCCACATTTTTTTAGAATTACAATTTCTAATGAAACTTAGAAATGAAATATTTACGAACATTGAAGATTACCGTCTTGAAATGTAACAGGCTGCAATGGCACTTTCTCTCATGCTGACTGCATCTGTAGCTTTCACATAACATACAGAAAGTCTTCCCCATACATTACAGAAACAGATAAAATGAAAAGTTAATTCAGGTCAGTCTATAATCTGTTATTGGACAAGCTACTATTTATAAAGAAATAAAAAGTAAGACAGGTAGTATTTATTTTGTTGCAAGAAAAGACAAAATTAATTCATAGTTAATGTGAATAAGTGGAGTCCTCTGAGGTTAGAAGTGGATGTTCAGACTTAATGCTGAGGCTTATGCAGGTGGATTGAAGATGCATTACGAATCCAAAGGTTCAGCGCAGACTGGATTTTTATCTGTGATATAAAGTGTATAATGAGAACAGGGCAGAAAATAAATATGTTTTTTAAAATTAATTAAGGGAAAAGTAAGAACATTTAAAGGAGTCTACCTTTATGATAGCTGCTTTAAAGACAAAAAAGGAAAATTCCTCTTGGAAATAAAATGCAAATCTCTGGGATTATCTACAACAGCATCATTTACAGACTTCCAAAATAGTAGTGTGTACAGCTGAACTATTTTATCTTTAAGATCTGTCAGTATTTTTGAGACAGGCATGTCTAGTAACTTTATTTTTAGGTAATCAAGTGGGAGATATGCAAGTTTCACACAAATGATCCTTTATTAAAAGAAGTAACTAAAACATAAATCTGTGCAGAAAAATAAGAATAAAAAAATTAATCTGTGGAAAGAGGCTACAGTTGAAAAAGCATTACCTTCAGAAAGCAGTGTTCCATGTGCCTCACCACGGATCCTCTTCTCAGGATGGGATAGAAGACAATGATGGGGGAACAATTTGGCACCTCACCTTTCAGAAATGAAACGTCTAGAACCTGCTAAGAAAGGTACAGGAGCTGAAACCTTTTTAAAAGAAACTATTTAACTGGGTTAAAGCAAGACTACAGAAAGGATCTTAGAAATTGTCCTTGAGAATTAGTCATATGAGTCGTTGGTGTACTGAAAAGGCAGCGTGAAGGGAAAATTGTTGTAGCCATCATTTTCTCTGGTTAAGCTGTTGAGTTTTATTACAGCCTATGAGTTTCCTTCATGTTGTACCTCATAATTTACATGCTGTTCTTAATCATTGATTGGTGAGAACTCTTTGGTTAATTACTAACTGCTCTTACTCCTCTGGGCTGGCTTCAGTAAAGCAGAAATCACAGCAACAGAGAGCAAAACGTAAGCTCGAATTTTCTCAATAAATGTTTTCTTCTCATGGTGACTGAGAAAGTACAAAGGGTTTAGGATGCACTCTGTTTTCAGTGATCTCTCTTTAACTGACAGATATTTTCTAGTCAGTATGTGTTGAGTACTCAGTGTTTACAAGATCGACTTTTCCTATACCTATGGGAAATAAGAAGTTGAGACATCTAGGAGTGGGTTGTAGAGCTCCCACTGCCTACGTTACCTATGGATATGGTCTCTTAGGAAATGATTTGTTTTACAAAGGCTATTGCACAGTCATGACACAGAAATATTTTCAATTACCTGTGCAGTTGGTTGGACTTAAAGTGGCAGGATGAAGGTGAATAGATAGTATTAAAACCCCTACAAAGTAGGAAATTAAATTTAGTTGGAAAAATCTGGTTATGCAAGACTATGTAACATTATGCAAGACTCAGCAAATATTATGGGAATTAAATTTCATAAAATCACAGAATCACAGAATGGTTGAGGTTGGAAGGGTGCACTCTGCCCCGTCATACAGATCATTAATGAAGATGTTGAACAGGATTGGACCCAGTATTAACCCCTAGGGTACACCACTGGCTGCGGGCTTCCAACTAGTCTTTGTGCCAATGATCACCACCCTCTGGGCCTGTCTGTTCAGCCAGTTTTCAGTCCACTTCACTGTCTGCTCATCCAGCCTATGCTTCATTACCCTTTTAATGAAGATCTTATGGGGGACAGTGAAGTTTAGGTAGACAATATGCACTGCTCTTTTCTCATTTACCAGGCCAGTCATTTCATCATAGGAGTTTATAAAATTAGGCTATGTTTAATGGAAACAGACTAGTAAAAAGGTGCTTACATATGCTATAGGCATAGTCTTTTTCTGAATTATGTCTTTAGATGCAATGGTGTGGAAGTAGTGTTGTAGATAACTAAGATGATCAGAAAAACAGAAGCAGAAGACTTGTAGAACACTAAGTATCTTATGTTTGACTGTATCTAGTATTTTCTTCCTTGTTGAATGGGTATCAATGCATTGCAGAGGACAGAGAGGGCACAGTGTGCACAACCTACATAAGTTAATGATTAAAGGAAAGCCATATACTTTGCAATATTTACACACTTTGAGAGCCCATTTTTTCTGTTTGAACGCTGCACTGATGTATTTTTTTTTAACCTAGCAGTTTAAAATACCCCATTTTAGAGCAAGGGTTTCCTTGTGAGGCTTCTAGAAGGGTCCTACTTGGACAGTTGGTGCTCCTTCTCTTCCCCCTGCTGCTGCAGCTGAGACCACAAGAGACACTCAGCTGCAGAGAGGACCACTGTGCATAGCAGGTGGCAACCCACAGGCTGCAGCACTATGTTACAACCACCAAAACACGAGCTACAGGCACTGAGGCAGAGGGACAGGTGCCAGTCCATGACTCTGAAGTTTACTGTCAGTTTTGTGCAAAGCATGAGAGGAAGGTGACATTGCAAATTGTGCTCACTGGTGGCAAAATGAACAGACATAGGTTTACTGGTGAAACAGAGCCTTTCATCATGCTGGAATAATTGCTTTACACAAGTTTTCAGGGAAGTTAAAACATATGAAATCACCCACTGGAGACTCATTTGTTTTGCAAAAGGTAGCCATCTGGGAAGTGTTTAATAAGGTCACTAATTAAATGTGTTGATAAGGAATTTAACAATACCCTTTGCACTTCATTTACATGATGACAGTTTGAGATTGCAGTAAGGTACATTCTGCTTCACCAGACCTAACTCAGAATCTGATCGGACAACAGCATGAAGCATGTTTTCTTCTGCTCTCCTAATTTATCAAAGTGTTGGGTTCAAATAGAGTCCCTGCAGCCTCATTAACATATCTCAGTTGTGCTTCCCCCTCACAGCGAAAAATAGCTTTGCCCTGCCTGTGATTAGAGCTAATGAGAGAAAGTAACCTGGGACTTCATTAAAGTTGCTCTGCTAGAGAAGGCACTCTCTAAACAGAAGGCAAGGATGCTCTTTGGGAAAGTGCCATTTGTAGGTAATAGGACACCAGAGGAAAAAGTTCGTTCTGAAACTTTCTGAGTTGTGCCGTGCATGTGGGTTATTAAGATCAAGGAAAAATGTCTTCTGTGTGTGTATGAAGGTCACCAGCAGTCTGCGTGTGGAAGCCTGTTGTTACTTCTGTAGAGAATAAATGTTGGTGGCGTCTTGTCTAGAATAGCTTGTGGGACAGTTGTTGGTCTATATACCAAAAATTTCTTCTTTTACTATTTTCATTTACACTACATTGAAAAAACCCACCTTTTCTACCCTTTTGCTGCCAAGATATAATGGAAGAGCCTGACTAATCTGAAGCATTACCTTCTGTCTAAGCAAATATCTTTTCTGTTGGGCTCTAGCTTATTTCAGTGCTAGTAGTTTAGTATTGTTATGTGTATTTATTATGTTAATACTGGTTTTAGCTAAGGCACAAACATGGAGAGAAACATTTTCTGAACATCGGTTGAGACTGCATCCGAGGAAACAAATATTGCTGTCCTCTTGTGTATACAATAGCATGTCCCTTTTGCAAGTCTGTCCTCTTACAAAAGCTTTTAATGAAAGTTATTTCAGCACTTGGCAAGCAATATTCATTGTTGAAAGATCTGGTTTTCCTTTAATTAACAGAAAAATAGTATTATTGTGAAAAATAAAGGACATTAGCATAGTAATAGTAATATTATCATTATGGTGTAAAATGGTTGTTTAAGTCAGAAAAATACTGACATGGCAATTCAACCAGTACTAATGCAACCTATTTGCTTCAGGTCTTTTCTGCCTTTGCTTATTCTGGACAGAACACAACGGCATAATTAATTTTTTGCTATATTGAAACAAATGTTATTACAATCACACCATGCCATTAGAAGCTAAATGGAACCTGAATGTAGACAATCAACTGTATCTTGCAAAACCCTGACAGCTACCTCTTAATAGCCTGTGATATACAGAGGGATTTTCAAGTAGTGCCAGGCAGTGGAACCTGAGTGCAAGGGACAAGGTCCATCCAGAGGCACTGTCAGGAGTACAGGACACATGGAATCCAAGCATATTTACTTACTGTTTGGGGTACCTTTTGCTTCCCCTTTTTTCTGTGCACTAATGTTTAACACCATCTCTGCTCCTTTTTACCTCACTTTAACTATCACTTCATATACCCTTTCCTTCATTTTTGGTTAGTCTCTTCATGTTTCTTTTCCTGACTGTCATTCCTTCTTTAAATATCATTAAACAGTCTATGAAGCCAACCAGAAAAGAATTAAGGTGCTATCTCTAATTTTCTTTTAAATTTGAAAGATTAATAACTTTTTCTCTATTGTTTTTTGACAGAGAAACTGTTTAGCCTAAAGAAATACAATCTCATATGGAAAATTTTTATTAAAAAAAAATCTTGTTTTCGGGGGATTTATTTTGTTGTTGTAAAACAGAAAGAAGAATCTCCAAGCAAAAGATTGAGTGAACTGAGACCAAGTGTGCAGTTTTGCTTGAAATGGAAACAAAATAAACCAAAGCTCAAGTGGTAAACTGTTCAAATGAGATGAACACTGAAGAATTTTTCAGCAAGAAAACAGAACCCTTCCACATTTAATTACAAAGTGTAAAATTCAATAGAACGGAAGCATATTTTTAAAAACCTATTCTCCTACCTTTCTCCCTTCATGCTGGGTAGAAGTCTGATCTTGTCACTCATTCATTTTCTGCTAATCGAGTGGCATTCCTTCCTTTTAAAAACCATTTCAAAAGACAGCTGTGCCTCTTCACCATCATAACAATTCTGCGTAACACAAATTTTGTGAGGACAGGCACATAATCCACAGCTGGAGCGGCGTCCAGAAACCCAAGGCACATTGCTGGAGGATGCTGGGTGCAATGAACGCTGTTCTTGGCCCCTTGTCTCAGAAGCAGCTGTAAAAGGGAATAGTAGCTCAAACTGTTCATTTTTTCACCTGCTTAAGAACAAAACCATGGCTGTAACACTCATATTTGTTTAACAGGCTTTATTTATAGGTAAATTGAACTCCTTTGAAGCATGTTTACTCGCTTGATTAAATGTTGTGGTCATGTTGTGAGCAGCCCAAGATTATCTAGATGCAAAACAAAACCTGCCATATAGTATTCCTTCTAAGGTTGTTGTAAAACAGTTACGGCCAAATAACAAATCAGCAGTGGCCAAACTGCCACTTGTTGCTTTTTAAAGCGCAGCTCATTGACCAGCATCCACCCCTTCAAACAGTAAGAGGTTTAGTATTGCTGTGGAACCTAAGAAGAAGAGTCATTCCAGAAAGAAATAAGCCCAGGGAGGAGAACTGACCCTCTTTGGGTCAGTTTGTGTGCACCAGCTGGTTGGTTGTGCTGGTGGAGAGGTATGCCTTCCACATCTTCCTCCCGTGAGGTTTCTCTGAGCCCTGAACGAGACCTGTGAAGCTCATGTTACAACTTCTCCCTGGGAATTTGTGATTGGGGTGGGCTTTGGGAGATAGGAAAGTATGGCCTTGGGAATGTGACACACGGGATGTCAGGCTGAACAAGAGGGACAGCTCTTGGAGAAATGAAGGTCTTGAAATGCTGCATTCTGGTCTGGAAGCCACTGAAACCTAAAATTACCAATAGAGGATTATATGTCAATAAGAACTCTTCCAGAGCCTCTGTTCTCATGGACTACTCTTTGTTGCCTTTCACAAAAACTGGATTTGACAACAACAGATGTATGCTGTTTTCCTAGCAGTATTGAACAACTCTGTTTCTAATTGTCCATTTGCAAGCCCAACACACTGCAGATGCCAGTGCTGCTGCACTGTAGGACATTTTTAAGGGGGCACCTGCAGGTGCCATCCTTTGCTTCCGCAGTTGTGTGCCGCTGCAGGAAGCAGCAACACTGTGCATGAGCATCGCTGGTATCATGGCACTGCAGGAACACCAACTTAACTAGTGCAGAAACTACCAGTGTTAGAGGCTGTGCTCCTTCATACCCACCTTCTGCTGCCCAGTCTCAGGAAGACATGCACGGGCAGCTTGATTTTTCACCAGAAGAGCTTCATATGTCTCCTCGGTAGCTGCTGTATGCCATCTGAATATTGGATCACTGAAGAAGAGGTAAGGGTGTATTTCACTTACAACTTTATAGTAATGAATAGCTACAAGAAACATTTTAATACTTTCACAGATGTAGGCTACAAGTGCTTCTGCTAATTCTTAGTTATTTTCTAAACTGAAAAAGGAATTAACACATTGTTGCCAATATGCTACATTTCTGTTTCACTAAGACTGATCATTTCTAGCTGTGCCTGATCCACAGGTAGAAACCCCTGGGTAATGCTGTTATGCTCATCCATGGCTTCGCTAGGAGGTGCTGTTTGTCTGTGGTGTCCAGAGGTTAAGTTTTACTACATATACTGGAATTATTCCTCTGTTGGGCTCCATGACATCTCATAGACCACCACAAGCCACTGAGAAACGTTTCAGTATTAGCTGTGACAAGCCTGATAATAATTGCTGCTGTCTTTATTGACCTGTGCAAGTTATTTCTTTTTTTTCCACTTTCCTGACCTGGTCATGGATGGTGACATTGCAAACATTGTCCTGATGAGGTGGGTTTACAATTTGGCTCTTGCTTAATTAGAAATGTATGAATTCTTCAATTCAAACTCAGGTCATGGTCATTCTGCCTGTCACTCACTATATTTGCACTGATTCTGTGTAGCTGGGAACAGTATCCCATACTGCCAGTAATTCACTTATGATAAAACGAATTGTTCATAAACATTTACTATTGTATTACCAGGTCTAATAGTTGCACAGTCTGTGACTGCACCTCACGGTTCCATGTTATTCAATGGATAACTTGAGGTTATGATAACTGAAATATGTGTACAAGGACATGGCTGTAGTGTCCTGCTCTCTAAAAAAGCCCCACAGATTATTAAGATTCTGTCACTCTGGTTTTGCTCAAGGTCTGCTTCCTTTAATTCAACATGTACAATAAAATACACTTGATTTTCCTCAAAATTAAAGTTTCCTTAAAGTTGTTACCAATCTTACTTAAGTCAGCCTTAAGGTTTGGATTACACTTGTTTTAATGCAGTATTTTTCTACTGTCATCTGAAGCCTTGCATCAATATAATCTACTAAGGACTTGTTTTTCTCTGTGTGATCAGAAGTACCTTAAACAGGTGGGTCTTGTTTGCTTCCACCAACATCAAGGTATAAAGAAGAAATACTGTTGTGTGAAGAACAGGCTTTTCCAGCTCAGAAAAGCGTGGAGTTCATGAGGATACAATCTGGAGCAGCTTTTGAGGTGGAGTCATTGACGTAAATAACGTACATAAAATTTAATTTGATTCTTCCTCTCTGGCATATTTGTCCCAGAGTCAATAAACACTTCTGCTCTTTCAGAAACCCAAATTCTGTCCCATAAGGAACATGTAGGAGAGGACCCTTTTTTTTTCCCCTGAAGATGAGCTAACATTCTCTGTTTTCTAATTCCCACCTAGCAAGTAAGAATGTAAGTGCATAGCTGGTTAACTTTCCATTAATTCAACAGAAACTGTTCTAGATTAATGTAATTTGTGGCATCAGCCGTCTATTACCTCTCTGCTTCTGTACTCTGTAATTTGCACCATTTGAAATCAGCCTTTATTAAAAACCTCACATTTCCTAAAACTGAACTTCATCTAGTCATTGTGACCACCAGCTTCCTCAGCTGAAGAACTATTTGGGTTTTGCACTCCTTCCAGGGAACCCCTACACAAAAGCAGGGTTCATGGTTCTTGTGCATAAAAATGATGGACCTATTCTCAGATTGCTGTAACGGTCCGTGTAACTTCATCCTCTGCTTGGTTGAATTCTTGCTTTATCATCAGAAATGAGAAAGGGATTAATAAACTCCTCAGTGTCTGTTGTATGGCACCCTTGTTACCCTTTCAGTGAGAGGAAAGCTGTACAGCACATCTTCAAAATCATTCAACTATTCTTCAGATTTGGTTTTCATGTCATTTTCAAAGAATCCTGGACTTCTGCGTTCCTAGTATATGAGGTTCAAGAGTCATTTCCTGATGCCTTATAAGCTACTTAACTAGCAATATTAATTGTATCCCCTGCCATTTCCAGCTCTGACAACCTAAGACAGTCAGCTCCGAATGTGTCTGGGAAGTACCCCATACTTCAGAAATGCCAGCAAGCAATATCTGAGAGATTTCTATGTTCCGTTATCATAGCCTGAATAGTGACAAGGGAGCAGAATGTGGCAAAAGAATAAAAGAAAAAATATTCCTGTAAAATTTATTTATCTTCCCAGGGGCCCAATTTCATTAACCCTAACGAACTGACTCCACTGCTACAGATATTTTAGGGAAGTTTTACCTGATAAGTTAAAGATAACCCTAGTAATAATAAGCTAAATGTCTACAGTTCTGCTCAGTGAAGATCTCCCAACTGTATTCCTCTTTTTCAGAAAGATTTTTATGAATTCCACATCCACTCGGAGTACATTAATTACTCAGGATTTAGAGTACCAGCAACCTGCAAAGTATTTGTTTCAAGAGTGCCACTGATGTATCTGTGGGGCATTTCTCCCTAAAACATTTTTCTTGTGGATTGGCATGAAAAGCTATCGATGCCGACCAGGGATTTGAATTAAGTGATTTATTTGACTGCGACAGCAGAAACAAAAGTCAAAGTGTGTTCACATGTCATGCCAGCAGTGGTTCCTCTTTTACTTTCTTCTTTTTTCATCCTTTTCTTTTCCACATGAGCAATTCTAGGCCAGGTAATAAAAGCATATTTCACCTGAAGGGCAGCCAAGGGTGAGATGGAGGCAAGCGGCAGGGCGCATGAGGAGGAGGTGCAGTGCTGGCTCCATGCCTGATTTTGCAGCTCTTGCAGTGCCTGTGAGGTGAGAGGGCTTCAGGAGGTAGAGACCTTCCCCCCCCAGTGGGGCTCCCTCTTTCTTCCATCCCTACCCCACCAGCGCCAAGGCCTGAGCTGTCTCAAGGAGTGACCAACACTAGAACAGAAAGGTATCAGACGTATCTCTACCTCTAGGGTAGAGAGGGAAAAAGCAGGGTTCAGGGGCTGCAGAGAGAATTATGTGTTCAAGTTAAAAACCTTTTTAGGATCCTTGTCAGTACCAGAGTTTACAAGTCAGGGTAGCTCTTGTCTTTCTCAGGGTGTTTCCTTGAGCTCTCCCAGGGCAGGCAGGTAAGTCAGCAGCACTGAGGATGGATGAGGAAGCACTACCATAGGGACCATCCCCAGGGCAAAGCTCCTGGATGCTCTGCTGCAAACACAATTTCCACCGTATGTGCCTGACTGCTGACCCCAGTGGAAACCAATGGACCTGCATGGTCAGCAGGATTACAGTGCAGACCTTCATAACCAGCAGAGAATCATAGAATCATGGAGTCGTTTGGGTTGGAAGGGACCTTAAAGGTTATCTAGTTCCATCCCCCCACCATGGGCAGGGACAGTCTCTGCATGCTGTCTTGTTTGCCCTTCCCAAACTGTTGCCCGTTATGGAGACAAGGGTCTCCTGGGGTGCACCTGACTGGCTCGGGGAGCAGGGTCAGCTCCCACCATGCAACGTGGCCATCTGCACCCCATATGCACTACAGTCATCTGGGATTAGCAGTGCTGCAGGTCGGTCATAAATTCCCTTGACCAAAACTTCCTTGTCTGATGAAAGACTTGTCTGGGTTACAAGTACAAGGCAGGTGAGAAAAGGATGAGGTGCTGGGGCACCAGCAAGCATGACCTGGAGGCCCTGTCTATCTTGAATAACTGCTCTCAAGTGCTACAGTTCCTCCCCTGGGTACGATCTCAGCTGTTTCAATTCCAGGATGAAGCAAGTCCTGGAAAGAACCTCTGAAGTTGCGTGCTAAGACGCAGCAGCACATGGGAAAACAGAAATTGTGTGATTTCAGCAATTTCTGGATAACATATGTTGGTTTGTATGGGATGGGAAGCCAGAGTGTTTCTTATGTGCCACACTTCATGCAGCTCAGTGCTAAGCACGATGTGGGCTTTTAGTAATCTGAAGGCCAGTAGGTGCAAAAGACTGTGGGATAAGCATTGAGTCTGGGACCACCGAAAGGTGTATGTGGTGCGAATGAGGCCTGTTGCTGCAGAACACAATAGAAAATAGGCCCAGGACTGTTATATCATTGCTACAAGTTCCAAATAATGCCCATTTCTCACATTAAATGGTAAAATACGTTTCAGGTACTAAAACACTGCCTATTGCCTATGTTCTCTCAGTTTTGAAGAATTTTTCCAAATATCCAGGAGAAGGTGTTAGTATACTATGCATATATGGTAAGCCTGATCTGAAAAGCATTGGATCCAGCATGCATCTGCCATGCACAATGCAATGCAAGCTCAAAGGGACGGAAGAACTGAAGATGCTTTACAGAGTTCAGCCAGACTCAGTGCCTGTGTGGATTATGGAGGACCACTCTCTCTCTAAGGTTGCATCTAAAACTATTTTGAATATGTTTTTCTCTTCATTGTGGAGTCCCTTGGCGAAAATGAGGCAAAGACCCATCAGGTATTAGGGAGGCCCTATTGACTGGTGCGTAAGGCTGAGAAACACGGACACTTGGTGCAGTGTGAAAAACAGGAAGGGGCAAAAGGGACAAAAAGTCTTCCTTAGAAAAGACTTGTTCGGCAGCAACTGGCAAATTTCACACATTTCAGTATCAGTCTTCTTTCTAGTGCTATCCTGGCAATCTACATGATATCTTTGGGAAAAAAAAAAATTCTAATTAAAGATGCCATGTGACAGAGCATTCATACTGAAAATAATTGCAGTGGCTCAAGCATTATTAACAAGGTATACACAACAGAGTGATCACATCATTTCCTCCTAAATAAATCCAACTAACACAGCTGCTGAGCAGAAGTGCAAGATTGCAGAACAGAAATGATACAGGATAACCGCCATGACTCATGAAAAGGTGGATCAGTGTAGGAAATTCCCCTCCTGTCTATGGTGACTGTGTAACAGCTGAGTCACGGGATGGAGACGTTCGCAGAGGATGAGGCAGGTCCTTTTCATAAAGCCTTCCAAAAAGCGTCGCTGTTATGAGTGGTTTTGATGTGCCATGCTTACTTTTCAAACGTCCATCACGTAGCACCTAGTTGAAAATGGAAAGCATGATGCTAATAGTTCACTAACAGAGTAGCAATATTGCACAGCACAGAAAGGGTAGGCCTTAGATGCTGAACATTTTGATGCAGCACTTTTAAAATATGACCATGAGAATGAAAGAAACCAGAATTCTCTCTGCCTCTGCAATAGCTTTGCCACATTCCCTTGGACCCGAAGGTCTTTAAAATTTCCTCCAGCTGCATCTTTGGGGAAAAAAAGATCATTTTCTCCTCATAAAAAGGTGAGAATAACTGATTTGTTACATTCTCCTTAGTTACTCATACAGGGCAATGAAGGTTATACACATATCTATGACAATAATTTGAAATCTTTCTCAATTTGTAGACGCCAAAATAATTTCAAGATGGAGGATGGGTATTTCAAACTATTGACCATATGTTGCTTTTCTTAGTTACTTTTTACAGATCAATTTAAAATCACTGTGGTTCATAGATGGCAAACACGTGCAACTTTTTAAGAGCCTCTGTAACAAACAATAAGCATGTATTAATTGAGAAAATATCACAGAATGGTTTGGGTTGGAAGCAACCTGAAAGACCATCCAGTTCCAATGCCCCTGCCATGGGCAGGGACACCTTCCACTAAACCAGGTTGCTCAAAGCCCCATCCAACCTGGCCTCAAACACTGTCAGGGGTGGAGCAGACACAACTTCTCTGGGCACCCTGTTCCAGTGCCTCACCACCCTCATAGTGAATTTTTTTTCCTGAAGTCTAATCTAAATCTCTCCTCTGTCAGCTTAAAGCCATTTCTCCTTGTACTGTCACTATATGCACTTGTAAAAAGTCCCTTTCCAGATTTCTTGTAGGCCCCCTTTAGGTACTGGAAAGCTTCTATAAGGACTCCCCAGACTCTTATCTTCTCCAGGCTGAACAACCCCAGTTCTCTCTATTATTTTAAGTTAGACCATGGCCATACTTTAGCATACCAATAAATGTATGATTTTACAGAAGTCCCGTTCAAAACAAATATGCAGGATGACCTACCTTGTAAAGAAATCACCCTTGTTTGCCCTAAAACTTTTCAAGTCTTTTGCACTGTCTTCATTGTCTCTTATAAGCTATTAAATACCTCTTCCAAATCAATTAGGATTTCATCTAGCCACCACAAAAATGTAATCTAAGGTTTATGAATGAAAACATATTTTGGCAAAAACATATGATGAAGTTTCAAATAAAAAATCCCAACCCTACAAAACCCTCAAAATCCCCTTTAATATTTTTAACTGCATAAGGTGTATGCTCTTTATGCATGATACTCAATAATCATTCTTGCTTGAACAATTTCTCAGAGCATTTGATTTAATTATTTCCTAAAATTTCCATTAGCAGAAACGTGTAGAAAATGGCTACTTGAAGGCTGCTATTTATAGATTTGGGACCTAAAGTGGGAAGGTGTATTTGCAAAAGAATACACTGAAGAGATTCTCAACCTTAGCATTTATTTGTTCTCACCAGTAAGGGTTAGTTCAATCTGTCCTTTTAAATGTTCCCTTGAGTTATGGTCTGCAGAACCAAAGAAAATGGTTCTTAGATGTAACTTTGCTGCCCTATTGGTTTCTAGCACTACAGCTTGGAAAACCTTGTGTCAAACAGTTCCAGGGTTTCCCATTACCTTGAACTCCCCAGGGGCCAGCTGCACCCCACTGTACAAGACTTCTGGAAAGACATAGTTGGTGCCAAACGTGCCGCTGAGGGAGAACATCTCAAACTTGGTCTGAGCTGTCTCCACCGGCTGCCCACATGTTTCTGGATCTGTGCTCTTGCACTTGAGCAGTGTGCATATCTGCGGGAAGAAGATACAGAAAGGCAAAATACCACTAAGCTTTCAACAATCAAGAACTGGTTTTGATAACAAGAAAAGTTCTCACAATGCAGTAATGAACATGTATTTTAAGGTGGTTGGGATGTAGGCAGATACAACCTACATTCCCCACTACAAAAACAATTACCTGCCAGTGGTATTTTATGAGAGAACCATGAAGCCCATCAAATGCACCCAGGACATAAACTTCATCTTTGCTCTTGTTTGACATCCGATAGATCAAATGGCAGCATAGGTCTCCTTGGCAAACTGTGTAATTTCCACCTTTGTGCCTGAGTTCACTGAAAGTGAATATATCCTTCCGGACAGCTCCCAGAAATGTGTCTTCTTCTGGAAATTTCTTGATGCTTGTGGCATACAAGCTCCAGTTGATGGCCGGGGGGTAGTTGGGGGAAAGACGGGGTTGTGCATTCAGCTCTGCTACTAGGAGACGTCCCTCATCAGTCTCACTGTCGTAATGGTAGGCGGCGGGTCCCTCTGGTGTGAACAGCCCACTGCCTGCCAAGGACACCCACCAGCCCTCTGTCAGCCGGCACCCCTAGCACGGCTCATCAGCGGGGACAGCTTCCCCCATGACACACCAGTGGGCTTGCTCAGTGATGCTATTTTCAGTCAACATGTTACAGAGAATTTTGGAAGAATTTTAAAGCACAGAATGGCTAAAATTCCCACCGCAGTGTAAAAATGTGACCTAAACTTCACTGGTTTTGTGCTTTGCTGGATTTTGAAACTGAGCCTTATAAGGCAATTTGGCAATTTGACACAGGACCATCTCTTTTTTTTTTTTTTTTGTAAAGAACTTAGGTTCATTTAAATATAAATCAGAGCTCTAAGATGGCATATTTGCCAAAGAAGGAAGCCATGGGGGTAATTACGTGGAAGGAAACCCAGGGCAGTGGCTTAAACTCAGATCTGTCTATCTAGAACATAAATTTTCCTTTCTGGCTTTCACTTTGGCTTCAGGGAAGAGTTATAGATGGAGCTACAGCAATGTTTTCTCAGTTGACAGAAAAAAGTGGCAGTAAATATCTATTCAGATCAAACCAAAACGTAAATATCTCTAATTATTCAACAGCCACAAAAACTGAAAATGGTTTATTCAATATACAAGAGGAATTCTCCTTTTAGTTTTAGGTTATTAAGTTCTGTTTAAATTTTTTTTTTTTCATTTAACTGTTGATTGAATTTTAAACTCAAAATGCTGCTTCTAAATGAAAGGTTGAAAATTAAGTAAAACTTTGTCCTATTTTTTAAATAAAATTTCACATTTCAATTATCAAATTTTCATGCCATGGACTTCCTAATTTACACTCTTCCAGAACAGTCAACATTTTCTTGCCTGACTCTATTTAATACGTTCAATACAACGTCAAGAAAATTTTTATTTTGATTAAAACATTATTTTCCAGAGACGTCATTGTTTGTAAAACATTCCTGCCTGCTTCTGAATCCAGTACTTTGAAGACAATTTCCTTTTTCCCAAATGCAACTCACCTGTCATTGCAAAGCTGATGTTATGAGTATTTGCTGAAAGTAAATTGACGCCCATGCCCATAGCCCAGGCAGAGTGAAACTCAACCGCAGTCAGAAAGGGCAGGACATTCATCCAAGCTGTTGGGAAGAGCACGGTGTCCACCTGCAATTCACTCACCAGGACCACAGCAGGCTCATGGAAAAGGATGTCAAAGCAAGTGAAAATGCCAAACTTCCCAAAGGGGGTCTCAAAGGTGATGGCTTCTGGCTCTTTTGGGTAATTAAACTGGGTTTCTCCTCTAAACAGGTTGTACTGCAGGTGAAGAAAATGCCATATTAGAAACTAAAAATAAGGCAAGATTATGAACATCTACTTTCGTGTCTGAGATTAGGTTTTAAGGCAAAGTTGGGGGTTGAGATACTTCAGCTGGCTGGTCAGTGGGTTTGCATTCATCCAGCCAACACTTTCTCCCTGCAAAATGGGGTGGCTGTGCCCCATCTGCCCCCTGAAAGCAATGCCCAGCCAATCTAAACTGCTAAACCCTGCCAAGACATCACCTGCTAAAGCTCTATCTATCTTGCCTAAAAGTGCACCGAGGACCAGCTAATATTTACTGAGTATGGAAAACTGTCACTGGTTTTTTCCCATTTACTATCATAAATGTAGCCTTTAGATGTTTGATATCTGTCATGCACTCTGCTACTGCAGTGCTCCCAGGAATAACGCCTGATCGAGCAAACATTTGCCTGCTTTACCTGCTGTCCATAAGATTCTTTCATCGGATCATCCTAGATTGGTTGTCATTCAACAATAACATAAAATTATTGTGTAAACCAGCTGAAATCGGTACCAGAGAAATGAAAAATATACTGATAGTCAATGACCGGGTGACGTGAAGCACCTCCTTACCTTGTGGTAACGAGCCACCAGTTTCCCCTCTGGGTCAAAGACGACGTCAGTGTTGTACTGATAGCGACCATCCTCGGGGCAGCTGGGATCACTGGAGTTACATGGCTTCTTGTCCCCGATGTTTGCAACCACATAGATGGAGTTATTCCTGGCCATGCAGCTGAGTCGTTCCTGCACTGGAGCAGGAGCAAATCTGATGTATTTTAGGGAAAAGAAAAAAAAAAAGAAAAAAATTTACAAGTTTAAATTGAGATATGGAAGAAATGCATTCAAAATTACTATTCCACTAACTCCACATCCCCAGGTGCTGGAAAGGGATAGATCAAACCATAGCTTCTGTTCACTTTCTTCTCTGTTCATAACATCATTCTTAATTGCCAGTCATTTTCACCTTTGAAAACTGGTCTCCCTGTGTTCTTCTTTTCTGTACCCTTAACAATGTTGTTTTCTGTGTGAATATAGTTCCAAGCTAACACACATACAAAGATATGGACATCTTCAGAAAACAAGTGAGAGAATAAATCAATATGTAGGCATAAATATAAAGTAATTTAAACAATTGTTCAGGCAGCTCTAAGCCTTGATTTCAAAAGATTATTTCAGCCTTTTTTTAAGACTTTTCACTCTGTTTAAGGTAGCTGCCCATAAGCGTCTAGTAAAAAGTGACCACAGCTTTTAGAGCTGAGGGCTACTAACATATGGTTTCATAAAGCCTCAGGAAAGAAGAATACAAAAGCTTAGCTTGGACACAAACCCCGTCCTGTTGATGTGCCCTGCTGACACCACTCAGAGCAGCCCTGTGTAACACAGCAGCCTGTGCAGGCGGATGGATTTCTAAAAGGCACTTCTTTCAGATCTAGATAAATATTTTGTATAATATGATTTAGAAATCACCCAGCCACACGTAATGAGGACTGAATCACCTTGCCTAATCTGTGCATCTGACAGGATACTTACAGAAGATTTTCACAATTGGTCTGAAGAGATAAAGTCTTGCATGCTTTAATAACTGATTTTGCCTAACATTTCCTCATTTTTCTCCTCTTGCAATTTTTAAAAGTGAAAGTGTCTCAATGATTTTTACCTTGCATAATCCCATTACCATCTAATTAAGAGTTCTTTTTGATGCACCTCATTTCTACAGTGCTTGGGATTTTTAATAGATTAAAAGAATTAGCCGGTTTGGGGCATTTATTGGGAGCAGTTCATGACTCCATGAGACACTAGCTTAAAAACATATAAATCACTGCGGAAGAAATCACCTTGTGGGGTCAGTGCAGGGAATCCAGTTCACCGCTGGATCAGGGATATCCTCCAGGTAGGGGTAGATGGTTTCTCTGGTGAAGCGCCAGCCGTAAATGCCGTCTTCAGGAGTCACAATGATGCGCGCACCCTGGCGTAACAAGAATTCACCCATCAACAGACAATCATGAAGGTCAGCAGGAGCAGAAAACACTAATTGACGGCACTCGCAATAGTACCTGCTGGGCAGCTTCCTTGATGGCCCCTTCCAAGACATCCATGTTGCTGTTCATCAGGGCCAAAGCATCATCAGGAGAAACAGGTTCATCGGCAGTATCCGGCAGGATGACGGCGTGCTCATAGACCGCTGCAATGAACGTGTTGGAGGCAAGGGCCTGAAGGACTGCGAGTGCAAACACTGCAGCGTGCAGGAGAGGCTGGAACGGGAGCATGGCTGGTGCCTCGCAGCTTGTAGATTGGGCTTGGGGAATATAAACCAGATAGAAAGAGGAGGAGTAAAGGAAATAATCTTCTATTGAGTAATCTGGGAAGGTTCTGCCAACAATCAGAATATTTATTTACAGTAAGAAGTCCAAGAAACATTTCTAGACATTGAATCTTTTCTCTAATTTGAAATGCTGTAAATAAAAGATGAACAAAAGGCTAAGAGTGCATGTCAGAAGCAATGCTGATCTGTGGAGAGAACACTCCATTTCTACATCCCTATCCATGCTTCCAAACCCATCTTGGGATGAGCCTAGACTCCCTTGGTTATGACCCATTACTCCATATAACCTTACAGCATGTGGCTGCTATCAGTTAAAAAATCAGCCAGTGCTGAAGGCAGACCACCTGCCTGAAGTGCAGCCCTCATGTTTCAGAGCATAGCTGATTTGTCTGCACTTAGAAGACACACGGTGCTGCCACGCTTTTTGCCTTTCGTCAATCATAGAATCATCATAGAATCATCGAATAGTTTGGGTTGGAAGGGACCTTCAAAGGTCCAGCAGGCAAGAGCCCTACACAGGTGCTCGTTCACTCTCCCCTGGTGAGATGGGGGAAGAGAATCAGAAAACTCATGGTTGAGATAGACAGTAAAGCAAAGCAGAACAAGGAATTCATTCACCACTTAGAATCATAGAATAGTTTGGTCTGGAAGGGACCTTCAAAGGTATCTAGTCCAATGCCCCTGTAGTGAGCAGGGACATCTTCATCTAGATCAGGTTGCTCAGAGCCCCATCCAACCTGACCTTGAACATTTCCAGGGATGGGGCACCATCCATCTCTCTGGGCACCCTGTTCCAGTGTTTTACCACCCTCATTGTAAAGAATTTTTTCCTCACATCCAGCCTGAATCTCCCCTCTTTTAGTTAAAAACCGTTACCCCTCATCCTGTCACAACTGGCCCTGCTAAAAAGTCCTTCCCCATATTTCTCATAGGTCCCTTTTAAGAACTGAAAGTCTGCAAGAAGGTCTCCCTGGAGTTTTCTCTTCTTCAGGCTGAACAACCCCAAAACTCTCAGCCTTTTCCCATAGGAGAGGTCCTCCATCCCTCTGATCATTTCTGTGGCCCAACTCTGGACCCTCTCCAACAGGTCCATGTCTTTCCTGTACTGAGGACTCCAGAGCTGAATGCAGTACTCCAGGTGAGGTCTCATGAGAGCAGAGCAGAGAGGCAGAATCACCTGCCTTGACCTGCTGGCCATGCTTTTTTGGATGAAGCCCAAGGTACAATTATCATGTCATCAGTCAATGGCTTATTATAGTTGTGGCAGGTGCCCTGAGAGTGCCCTCCTTTCTGGACTCAAACTGCAATGTAAACTAACCCTTGAACTGTGCTGATCTCTCTGCCTAGAGCTAACATACTAGCTTGTCCCCTGAGAAAGAATTAAACAATACAGAGGTTTTTTTTACTATTTTTTGTCACAAAAGGCATTTTTTGCACAATAAAAAATTTGAAATTACTCACACAAAACACTGTGTCTGAAACCAGGACTCATGGAAACAATTGCCGTATAGAATTTTATAAATAAAATACCTATATATATCAATAAATAAAAAATACCTATATATACCATTAAAATACCAATACCTAAAGGGGGCTCACAAGAAACCTGGAGAGGGGCTTTTTACAAGGGCATGTAGTGACAGGACAAGGGGTAATGGCTTTAAACTGAAACAGGATAGGTTTACATTGGACATTAGGAAGAAATTCTTCGCTATGAGGGTGGTGAGACACTGTCACAGGTTAGCCAGGGAAGCTGTGAATGCCCCATCCCTGGCAGTGTTCAAGGCCAGGTTGGATGGGGCTTGGAGCTACTTGGTCTAGCGGAAGGTGCCCCTGCCCATGGCAGGGGGCTTGGAACTAGATGATCTTTATAGTCTCTTCCAACCCAAACCATTCTATGATTCTATGAATCCTCAACAGGACAAACTGACACTTCAGAGATTCTATGATTCTAAGACCTGTGATGTAGCTGTCCAGGGCACAGGCCTCCAGAGCAGACAGCACCAAAAGCACGGCAGAGGTATGAGCTTTAGGGAGCCCCATGTCTGGAGCCTGGAAGTCACCCAGAAGGAGGACGGGGACAAGCAAAGCCAGGGGACTTAAAAGGAAATTCTTGCAGAAACCTGGGAATTCCCCAGAGCAGCAGAAAGCCGACACCAGGAGATGCCTTCACCCTGCCCGGAAAGCCTCACACATCAACGGCAAGAGAGCCGCAGCATTGAGCAATTCTGCCTTGCTCCACCAGCAGAGAAGCCACCACTGTGCTGCAGCCGAAGAAACACATCACCTGCCAGATCTGCGAATGGTGCAGGTGTGGCATTGCTGTAGTAATCCAGCTCCAGGCAAGCCCAGGTCACAGCCGGATAACAAGCCAGAGTCTGGGAAATCTCAGCGAAGACCAGCACTGCCACATTCCCAGCCAAACGGGAGGGCACAGGGGTTGCAGGAGGCAGGGCTGCAGGAGGCAGGGCTGCAGGAGGCAGGCGGCTGGCCCCGAGCTCGGTGCTGCAGCACAGACACTAGCTGTGCTGCCTCAGCTCACTATGGCAATGGCTCAGGGTTCTGTGGCATTTGGGGGCAGCTCCACATCACAGCAGGGCTGCCCAGCAGGCTGTTTGTCTAAGCAGAGTCACCAGCACACCACTCTGAGCTGACTGGTGTGAGCACACCACTCTGAGCTCTGAAAAACTCTGGTCCTAAAGGTCTCTGTTGGAAAACCATCATGAATGGGACCCACAATTTCTAATTTTTGCCTATTGCAACCTGCTTTCTCATGTCTGTATAGCACTCCAGCAGAGATCTTGAAGCTAAAGCTACACATGCACAAAAATTACTTGTATCTGGTTGCCCATTTCTTACCTTCTTTGGTTCTGACTCAGCTGTCAGGTAATGAAACGCTTTTCTGCTGCACTTCCCTCGAAGAAGTGTTTATTGTTACCAATGGTTACACACAGCCTTGTCTTATACAGACTGAGTTGTTACGTGGATAATGGGTAGATTTCATAGGATTACTTTCTGTATGCTTGACTCACTTCACGCAGTAACACATTTCACAACAATAAGCGTTATGCAATCTTTGTAAAAAAAGAGTTTAGTGCCATGATGTCTTACGCCAGTCTTCTATAGGAAAATACCCAACACACAAATACACCTAAACCAAACCACAATGGCCATGAACCAAATTCCAAATTCAAGATACTCACCAGATTCAGGGTTGGGATCATACTACTTGCACACACATTCCCTTAGCAGAGGACTGGTATCAGCAGTGAATGAAACAGAAGCAGCTGCCTCTCATCTGAATCTGGCCACACACTCCTGCTGAAGCCCTTCTGCATTGCAAGATGAGACCTTCTCGTGTGCCATATCCTCCCTTAGATCCAGATCCTTTTCCTGGGAGAGTGCTGTGGTATCACGCACTGGTTCCTGGGAGACAACTACACTGAGTTTTTACCTACAGGAAGAGGGTCACACTGGATAATCCCTTGCTGGGCTGAGATCAGTCTGTGGTGACAGAGTAACTGACTCCAACAGTGAACAAGGTTTTAAGAGAGTGTGGCTCTAGCAGTAGTTATTTTAAGCTTCCATGAGTCAGAACACATTGTCCGGGGCTTTTGATAAATGTATCATTATGTTTGTTAGACATGACACTATGTTATGTCACATGAAAGCATCTATTTACATTTGAAAACAGGAAAGGTCATATGGTGCACAGCAGTGATAATCAGTGCTGGACTTTGGACTGTATTCACGCTCAAATTTCTCACCAGTTCCATAACAGAAGTACATGGGACTGAGAACATTGAGAGTACCATGCTGAGATGAAGAATTGTGCCAGTGTAGGGAAGAAGAGGGAGAAATTAGACTACTAGGTGTTTCTGACCACTTTTAAGAGCCACAGAACATGCACATTTTTAAACACTGATATGCTGAAGGAAAATCACTAGGGTCCAGCTACAGCAACATAGCTGGGGGAGAAGAGGAAACAAAGATGTGAACAGTGCCTTCTCACCAAGAATAACTGGCCTTAAATGTAAATCTAAACTCCCTAATCCCTACATCAAATTTATCTGCAGGGCAGCACCACCCAGCATTATCATGAAGGAGCAAAGGACAAGGCTTATTTCACATATGTTGGTGTTATATGGGCAGAAATAGAGAAGATGGGATGGAGGAGCTGCTATATGATACCAGGTCACTCAGTGACCTCTTCACTGGGTACAAACAGTTCCAGCTCTGAATAGCATCTAGCGCAGCCAGCAGGTGTTGGCAAGCTGTTGTTCAGAACTGGCAAGCAGAATACTTTGAGGTTTCAATTCTAAGTTTTGGTTAACATAGATTTCAAAGAAACGAAGATTCATGTTGAGTTCTGATCAAGAAGTGGTGGCAGGTTTTGTTTCAGGGTTGTCTCTTCAACTGGAGTCCTTGCTCAGCCTCCATGATGCACTATTCTGTGCTGCCATGTGCCACATGATGTGCACCAATGGCATAAAGGCAATAAAACCAAAGAAATACAAATAGGAGAAAGACGTATAAGTGGGGTAGAAGCAGACTTGCATAGGTCAGCATAAATGGTTGTATATCAGAGACAAAGCATTGTCAAGCTTTTTTTGTATAGACCTGTCACAAATCACATCTTTAATTGTTGTATTTGCTGGTCTTATAATAATATGCAATTATAAAAGATGCAATGCTGTTTTTAATAAGAATGTATCCTCTGACCCACAATACAAGTTTTCTGAGGGCTAGAAAAAGAATTTCCATAAAACAGAGAGAGAAACAAACAACTGCTGTTTTACACTATAAAAGATTGGTAATTTTATGATATAGAAATAGATACTTCTTGATAAATGGTATCAATAAAATAATATTGCTGCATTATTATCAAACGAAGGACATTGATAAGAAGTTTGTGCAACTGGAAAGAAGAAATATAATTGGGATTGTTATAGTAGAGGATGCTGTATCTCATTTGGACGTAGGATTAAAAGCAGACAGCTTCAGTTATGGCAATATCATGAGAAGGCTGGCAGTTGTGGGTCTTGCTTCAGATGATCCTTTTCATACCACCGTCCAAAAAGCGTCACAGTGACGACTGGTTTTGTTGGTCTTGTCTTACTTATCAAGCGCCCGTCACTCAATACCTGATTGACGAAGGTAAAAGAACATGGTTAGATACGAACATGCTAAGAGCTCAGCAAAATGTGACAAAACAGGAAGAAGGTACGTCAGACCATATCTGTTATACAAGCTAGTGACTTAATTAAAAGCTATCTAATAGATCTGATGATTCACTATGAGCAAGTTCGCTTTGGCTGTTTTGAGACAGTTTATTCCATTACTATCGCACAGAGAACCTAGCATAACACAGTTCCAGGGTTTCCCATTACCTTGAACTCCCCGGGGGCCAGCTGCACCCCGCTGTACAAGACTTCTGGAAAGACGTAGTTGGTGCCAAACGTGCCGCTGAGGGAGAACATCTCAAACTTGGTCTGAGCCGTCTCCACCGGCTGCCCACACGTGTTCAGATCTGTGCTCTTGCACTTGAGCAGTGTGCATATCTGCGGGGAGGAAGATGCAACAACATATTTAGCAAGACGGAAGCACTCTGGTAGGAAAGCCTTGTGTCTTTAAAACCAGTGTGTGGGGGAGCAGGTGACTGTCACAGGATCTCTTTCATAATCGTTAAGCAACTCCTTTTCAGTTGTAGCAAATTTTTTCACTCCTTGATCTGATTGTGGCTATTCCAGAGCTTCATTGCCCTAGTGGTCAGAAATAACCTCTTTCTGACTTAAGTGCTGCCAGAGCACCTTATTTCATCCCGGAAGCCTAATCCTGCCACTTCTGCTAATTCTTCCAATTGCCTGTTCTCTTGTTTGAAAGTTCCTTTCCCACATGCTTCGTAAGATGAGTTTGTGAATGGAAATTGTAGGCAGATGAAACAAAGTCCTCATCATGGGTACATTGTGCAACTGTACATACAGGTCCTCCTACTGGTATTTGTATGTGTTGCTAATGAACATTCATTAGATGGCCTAGTAGTCCATGGGAAATCTGAATTTGATGTTCTTCATCCAAACACTGGTGAGTATATGTCAGGGTGATGAAGTTAGCATCCTCTGTTACAGTTTTGTATTAGTAGTAGCAGCATATAGAGGAAAGTAGGAATAGCAATGTTTTCCTTTTGCCCTTACAGTAAATTATCCAGCTGATAAATGTTTATGGAAATCATGAAGAAATATGAAATAGATCTAGTACTCCTGTGAAGATTCAAAAGAAGTTAGCTGGTTCTGCTGACAGGTGATGGAGCTTTTCTATTTTTGTCAGATATTGTGGGACAGAAGAAACATTTGCAAACATCAGAAGTATTATTCATCAGCAAATTCGGTTTTGTGTTAAAATGTAAATAATCATAGAAATAAAGAATAAAATTCTATCAGCATGTTTTGAGGAAATGAAAAAAATAGGAGAAAAAGGAAGAGTAGAAATTCCTGTTTTCTCTAGAACATTCAGTACTGGTAGAGACCATCTGGCAGCTTCCACAATCACTGAAATAAATTTTCTAAGCAAGCTCATTAAGAAATTAATTTATTCAAGCTATCTTCTTAAAAGCATTAGATGAGCTGTTTGCTACCTAAGACTTCCCCCTATATCCTGGAGTCTGCCCAGCTGCTATGCAAAGACCATGTGGACACATAGAAGTAATTAACTAAAAAAAGAATAATCTGCTGGCACAGTAACTTAATTATGAAGGCAAAGAAGATTTTCTAATGTGGCTTTAAACAAATTCAACCAGGATGTAACTCACTGTCTTCTCTAACATTTGATTAAAAGAGAACAGATGACATTTCCAGTAAACATCATATGCCATTTCAGTAAATTTCATTGCTATGATTTGGGAAATGACAAAAAATTAACATCTCTGTGACTCTAAATTATCAGATTGTCTCATAAAAATAGATATGATCAACTGATTTTTTTAACAGCAACTCTTTGATGAAGATTACAAAGGAGATTCAGAACACTTGCTGCAGATAGCCAAAAAGGAGAACCTAATTTTATCGAATACTGCACGCCTAAAAAACCTGCTAAGTGCAGTCTGGGAACTTAAAAGAGGTTTAGAGACCTCTCCACTGCATCTGTTGGATATAAAAGTAAGCAGGCTTGGATGTTTTAGCAACTACTTCCTGTTGGTAACAAATAGGACATCAGGACTCCGGCATAGAAGAAAATAATTGTCTTTCTTCCCGAGATTTGGAGGTTTCTCTCTGTAAAGACGATTTCTGAAAAAAGGAACCTCCCTTCCAAAGAATCATTACCTGCAGATAGTATTGTCCTTCAACAACATGAAGCCCATCAAAAGCACCCAGCACATAAACTTCATCTTCTCGTTTCTCTGCCATCTTGTAGCTCAAGTGACAGCAGAGGTCCTTCTGGCAAACGGTGCGATTCCCCTCAGGCTTAGCGAGCTCAGTGAAAGTGAACCAGTCATGGAAGACGAGTCCTCCAAAATCATTGTCATTCGGTGAGAATCTTTCAACACTCAAAGCATATGAGCTCCAGTTGACAGCCGGTGGGAAGGTAGCAGAAAGGCGAGGGTGTGAATCTAATTCAGCAACAAGGAGGCGACCATCCTCAGTTTTCATATTGTAGTAGTATGCTCTGGCTCCATCTGGTGCATAAATACCACTCCCTGAGGAAAGCACAATGGTCAGTACACACAGAATAAAAAATTACAAATTGCCCTTTTAACTGTCCCTACTGCTATTTTATTCACTGTTTTATAAATAGTACAGAAATTTTAGTTTCGTCGAAGGTGACCATTAGCAACTCAGTACACAGAGCTCATGCTTTAGCAAAGAATAGTATTTATTTCCCTAGGTGAGGTCTGCTCACTGTAGTCAAAGATAGAGTATGCTATGGTGTGTTTATGGACTCCTCCGCTCTCTTTTCTCCTGTATGTAACAGAGTTGCTTGAGAATTCCTTTATTCTTGGCTAAGTGATGTAAAAGGACCATCTATTGAGACCATCCAAAACACAACACAGACACGTATCACAGGCCCATCCTGGTGAACACAGAAGATAGCAGATGGGCTGCCCAGCTCCGTTTACACCGGCTGAGGACTCTTCCCCACATAGGGAATTCGCACCTGACAAGTGCCAAGTGACGGAAGGAAATCAAAGAAGATCTCTCATACCCATCACTGCCAAGGAGCCACATAAAATGGTCAACAAGCCTGTCAGACATTTCAGATGAAGAGCCCTAAGCCAGTACTATGGTTTCACAGCTTGATGAAGATACTGGTCTAACTGAAATCTACTATCCCATAAGCTAAGCTCTAGAAAATCAGTGCTATATTCTTAAAAAAAAAAAAAATAATAAAAATGCAGACTTCTTAGCAGTGTTACTGCCATAGGTCTGAACGTTTGTTTTTAACACTTTTCCACTTTACTGTGTTAAATACAACTACAAATAAATCATTCGGCTGGAGTAAATGAAGCCATGTATGTGGTTTACAAGTATATTTATAATTTGGCATGCAATTAGACTTAGAGGTGGAGAGGAAAAGAGCCTAAGTTTCAATAGTTTCTATTCGTGTGGAAGGGGCAGTAATTAACTACTTGTTTAGAGGCATTAAAAGAAAGAAAGGAAAATCCTAAGAACCTAAGGCAAAGAAAAGAAAATACACAAGTTTTGCTGTGCATTGTATGGCACCGGTATTTTAAATGTGACAGGATTTATCAGGTTTAAAATTTGGTGACTAAACTGTTTACCTTCCAGATAAATACTCTATATTCTTCTGCAAATCACCTTGCAGAACAGGGAATAGAAATTCATGGTTACAAAGATTTTTCAGACAGAGTGAGAATGAATTACCTGTCATAGATACGCTGGTGTGGTGTGTATTGGCAGCTAGGAAGTTGACGCCCATGCCCATAGCCCAGGCAGAGTGAAACTCAACCGCAGTCAGAAAGGGCAGGACATTCATCCAAGCTGTTGGGAAGAGCACGGTGTCCACCTGCAATTCACTCACCAGGACCACAGCGGGCTCATGGAAAAGGATGTCAAAGCAAGTGAAAACGCCAAACTTCCCAAAGGGGGTCTCAAAGGTGATGGCTTCTGGCTCTTTTGGGTAATTAAACTGGGTTTCTGGAATAAAGAGATTGTACTGTAGGGGAAGGGGAAAAAAAAAGTAGAAATTGGTTAAGAGAAATTAATTTAAGAAAAAAAAAAGAGAAATTGCACTTACTGCAATCCTGGAATCATTCCCTAAATTACTAGAGAAGTTTTTTGAAACAGAAGAGCTTCTGTTTGAAGCCTTCACATGTAGGAAGTCAGGGTAAAATTACATGATCACCATAGTGCCCAAAAGGTGGATATGGGAAGACACACATTGCCCTGGCATCTAGCTAGGAGAGCAACTGGCTATCTGCAGGTCTGTTGGTGTCAGCCACCAGCAACTCCCATAAAAATAATCTCTCTGCTCTCCCCAGCTAGTTTATAATTCTGGTGACCTAAAAGACACACAGAGGAGCAAGAACAATGGAAGAGCAGCATAGGGGATCTGGTGCCAAGAGACAGGGTTGGTGACCTTGGTGTGGAGGTGCAAGAAGTACTGGGAGCACACAGCAGCAGCAGGAAGTGTAAGACAGTACTGGAAGACTGCAGAGCAGAGAAGAGAAGAAAACAAAGGCTGTGGTGATGGGCGAGAGGCAGATGACCTCAGCCAACGGAAAAATGCAAGTTTGGACATTCTCAGCTTTCCAACATTCTCCTTCTTCCTTCACATTCATGTTTACTAAAAGAGTCCTTTAACCTCGAGGTTCAAATTTACTGAACTTGTAATTCAGTGGCACATGGGGGATTAGACTCGCATTATCAGTGTCCCCTTCACCCAGTTTGCTCACAGATAAATGTCTTGGCATTGTCTCTGAAGAAACAGGTGTAGTACTGTGCCTGAAGTGCATTAAACAAATAACTGACTTCAGTTTAGCCACATCAGCATGATATCTGGCACACTGCCTCCAAACAGCTTTGATGAACCTTGCAAGTAGGCACATAAAACTGAAAGAAGATACTTTCATTGAGTGCAAATGTTTTAATGCCATCATCTCTTTTTACACCTAGCTTAAGTCTATGGTTTTGTCCAGATAGTTCTGTGCTGAACTGTGCTGAAACATCATCAGAAAAAAAATGCATAGCAAAGGGCCTTTCTTCCTTAAATTACTCATGTAAGACAAGACGCAGATGAATATTTTAAAAACCTGGAACATGAAGGGGCAGGCCAGTGGAAACCTGGCACTGAAAACTAAAGCTGCTTAAGGAGCAGGTTTTCCAGTAATAGGAAGTTAATGAACTGAGGAAGTTAACCAAAACCATATGCCATCAAATTGGACCTAAGCAATAATTTTTTCATTCTAGCATGTTTTGAGAAACATGACAGTAAATGCAAATTTAGAGTCAACAATTCACAGCAAGAGAGATATTCTTTTGAATTATTATTACTAGAAGCAAAAATCTGCCATAGGATAATGACTGGCATTTCATTCTCTTGCCAAATTGAGACATTTTAGAAGTAGCTGAAAAACAGCTCCTGACTTTCCAGGGCCACTTTACCTTGTGGTAACGAGCCACCAGTTTCCCCTCTGGGTCAAAGACGACGTCAGTGTTGTACTGATAGCGACCATCCTCGGGGCAGCTGGGATCACTGGAATTACACGGCTTCTTGTCCCCGATGTTTGCAACCACATAGATGGAGTTATTCCTGGCCATGCAGCTGAGTCGTTCCTGCACTGGAGCAGGAGCAAATCTGATGTATTTTAGGGAATAGAAGAAAAGAAAACAAAAAGGGTGACAAAATCTGTGCTGTCAGTGGTGTCCATCACTGGAGTGCTGAGGGCACACAGGCAGCTCTTCCAATCCAGTAGCCATGGCAGGGCAGGCAGATACATAAGGTTGCTGCAGCACTCCCTCAGGTTGCTTCCTGCACCTTGGTGTAGGTTCTGGAGCTCTCCCAGTGGCATATAGAGGAACATGCCACCCCTGTGCTGCCTGCCAGCACCCCTCAGCACCCAGAAAATGCTCTGCAGCAAGCAGATAATCCTAGGGCTGGGAAAGGGCAGGAGAGGAATCATTGGGCAGAGGAAGAGACTAAGTTGGAGTCACACAAGAGAAATATCTTAGTGCCTGGGAAGGTGGCATCTGAGGACCGTAACTCTGGGCCCTCAACACATGGAGCAGAGTCGAGCTGTGGAATAGTGCAGCTGATGTGGTCAAGGCAATTTGTCTCCTCCCATGGATGGGAGCACACAATCCTCTAGTCATGGCATGAACAGGAGTGGGATATTAATTTCAAGACGTGACAGGCAATGTGCCATAAACTGGCAGCACCTCTGAAGTACCCATTACCAGGCCAGAAAAAGAGCAGTCATCCCCCTCTGTAAGGTGGCAGTGCACATGGCTTTGCAAGGTGTGCATGGGCCACACAGGAGGACCGTCATGCAAGATACATATATAGCACCAAGGAATAGGGCATGCCAGTCTGTAATGGCAGGCATTACATTCCCATAAGCCGCTAATGAAAACTCTCATTTCAAACAGTGAAGAGACACACAGACCACCTTCACAAAAAATAACTGTGTGAAGAACAGACTGGAACAGGTTGCCCAGAGAAATCATGGATGGCCCATCACTGGCAGTGTTCAAGGCCAGGCTGGATGGGGCTTTGAGCAACCTGGTCTAGTGGAAGGTGTCCCTGCCCGTGGCAGGGGGGGTTGGAACTAGGTGTGCTTTAAGGTCCCTTCCAACCCAAACCATTCTGTGATTCGGTGATTCTATGAAGAATCGGAATAAACACCTGCTTAGGCATGCTGCCACCCCACACCCCACATTCACTGGAGGACTCTGCATATTTTAGCTATGTATGTCTCAGTAAAAAGTTATATATCCTGCATTTCTCCCCACTGTGAATCTTCCTCTTGGCCCATTGAGGAGTTACATCCTCACAGAGGTAATAACATGCTCTAAGCAGCTCATCATTGAGCAGGTACGGAAAGCCATGGTTAAAAGGCAGACCACAGCTGTAGTTCTATGGCTGAGCACTTGTTGCACGCTGTATGGATCTGAAGTCCAGTGCTCAACTATAAGTTAGCTTGCCCCTGCTGAACCATGATGCTTAAATGACAGATCACATTCTACAGCACTGAGACTCCAGCAATTCAGACTATATCTTATCTTAATTGTGAAAAACTAACATTGGAAGTTTATGGGTTAGTATCTATCAGAGGTTTGGACTTTGACTACTGACCTCACGAACCTCATCACCTCTGCTATTAGCTGCTCAGAAACTAGTTCTTGGCTGTTCACAAAAATGGTATGTATGCTTCTGTTTGAATATGACATTTGTAAAAAAACTAAACAAAACAACAAATAAAAAATAGTGTTAAGACTTTACAATCAGTTCTACTCAAAATAGTGTGAAAAAAACTGAAAGCAAATGAGAAGCAGAATATTTTGGCATCAAAACTTTTCAAAGTGCAAAAAAAAAAAAAGATGTTTTCTCTCCATTCAGTAACGCAAATTCTGTATATTGTTCGAATTTCTCTTTAAAGTGTCTAATAAAAAAATAAATCAATAGGGTTCTCTCATCAATTAGTCATGGACATGCTATATGTTTTATCATGTAATTTACCTTCATATGAAACTTTAATTGAAACTTACTCTCATATCAAAAGCATTAGCATTTTTGGGGCACTTACTGGGAGTAGCTTATGCATGACTCCATGAGACACCAGTTTAAAAACATATAAATCACTGCAGAAGAAATCACCTTGTGGGGTCAGTGCAGGGAATCCAGTTCACCGCTGGATCAGGGATATCCTCCAGGTAGGGGTAGATGGTTTCTCTGGTGAAGCGCCAGCCATAAATGCCGTCTTCAGGAGTCACAATGATGTGTGCACCCTGGCATAACAAGAATTCACCCATCAACAGACAATCATGAAGGTCAGCAGGAGCAGAAAACACTAATTGACGGCACTCGCAATAGTACCTGCTGGGCAGCTTCCTTGATGGCCCCTTCCAAGACATCCATGTTGCTGTTCATCAGGGCCAAAGCATCATCAGGAGAAACAGGTTCATCGGCAGTATCCGGCAGGATGACCGCGTGCTCATAGACCGCTGCAATGAAGGTGTTGGAGGCAAGGGCCTGAAGGACTGTGAGTGCAAACACTGCAGCGTGCAGGAGAGGCTGGAACGGGAGCATGGCTGGTGCCTCACAGCTGCTAGAATGCTTTGAGTCGTGGACAAACAGTGCAAAAGAGCATGCATGGAAAAGAACAGAGGGACAAAGTTTAACTTTGAAGGAGGGAGGAAGCGCTGGCCTTTCAAAGCATTACTTTGGAATCAAGTGTCACTGGTGGCATGTGGGAAAGTACAACAGTACACAGTAAGGATGTTGCAACTGAATGAGACTGAAAACCTGGGCTAAGTCAAGACTAATTGTGCCAATATAAAAATAAATCATTAAACACATGGCTAGAAAGAACTGTCCATTTTTGTTGTCACACTTTTCGCTGTCATTGATTGCAATAGACTTTAGCTATCTATGTTGGCTCAATTCTGATATCCAGGTGAAAGGTGGATGTGTCACCCCTGGAGCTAGTCTTCTGTGAAGTCTGAAAGACAAAAGTGAGAGTCTTAAAAACTGCTTTATTCTAGTGCCTTCATGTTCCCCAGTTCCTGTGCTATGTGTCAGTATTGCTTCCCTGATTTTTTTAGACCAAAATCTGCATTAGCATCTCACTGTATTTAAATGTGATACACTTAACATGCCAGCAACAGAAGTGGCCCTTGCATGTGTTCCAGTGGCGCTCTCAGTTGCTTCTGTTTAGCTGTACCTCACTTTCAATGGCTTTCCACTGGAAAATATGCATCTGGAGAGAATATTTTTCTCTGAAATCAGGCAGGTAAGTACCCATTGCCTGGCTGCCACTAGCCTGAAGCAGAAGAGCAGGCTAGTTCACCAGGGGCAGCAGCATGCCTGCTCCTCTGCTCACCTCTCCTGTCCCCAGAAACATGCTGTGTATTGAGAAGCCTTAATTTTTAATCTTCAGTTCAGTTCAAATGCATTTTTTGCCTATGATATTTTCAATTTTTTGACTTTCTAATAGTTGTGGTGTTCTGATTTGGAAAAGGTTTCCTGAATAGTGGGAAGCAGAAGAGGCTGTCTGCCTTCAGCTTCAGCAGACTGTCATTGTAGAGCTGTGTCAGAAAAGAAAGAAGTGTGGATAAATGCAAGCACCAGGCAGTTCCCTGCAAAAGTAGCATTAACCAAGAATTTCAACCATTAGGAACATGGGTTTGCATCTGGTAATGTTCACCTCTAAGTACTTCTCTACCTACGTTACTAGATGCAGCATGCTCATTCAGGAACTTTAAATATGAGCCTTTAAAAGGCTGCTGTGGCATATGAAAGGCACAGACTCAGAGCATCTTCATGCAGAGAATCACTTTATTGCCTATTGCTGTAGCTTTTATACCATTCTAGCAAAAGATATTTTTAGCCTATTGCTCTACCTTTTATACCAAGCTAGTTTTAGCACATCATGTTTAGTTTCTGGTTTACAGTTTTGTTTTTTCCAACATTCTTCATCATTTCACAAACAGTCCCAAAATAACCAGTTCCTTATCTTTCTGTTCTCTTACTCCTGTTCACCTAGGTTGCTCTCCTTAATCACACAGTGTACTTTGCTTCTTCTTTAACTCTTTCTTCTCCAGCCAAGCAGTTACTTCTCTTTGGCAATAATCAAATAGTTTCCATCCTCTCCTACAGGCTGCAAAAGAGATTTCAGTGATAATTGAAGTAGTGTAGCTTGAAAGCCTTTCCTTCCATCCCTGTTTTTCTTACCAAATAAGATATGGATTGGGTCGTATTAACGACAATCAGGCAGAAGTCTGAAGGAGGAAGCAGTAAATGCTCCCTTGTTCAGCAACAGCTAGGACAGCAGTCAGTCCGGAAAGGTGACTACTCTGGCAGGGCTGAGCAGATAAAGTCACAAGCGCAGGGCTGGGGTACTGCCCTGCAAACTACACTGCCAGGACACTGTTGCATGGTGGGATGGAGGCACCCGTGTCTGCCTCTGTTCCAGCAGGCACCACCACCTACTGCCCGCAGAGCTGGGAGCTCACCCAGGAGCAAGAAACTAATGCCAATTAAACAAACTAATCCACAGAACCCACAGAATAAAACTTAACGAAACTACAACAGTCCGGGCTACACATGGCTGTGGGCAATGTAAAAGGAAACTTACTGTCTTGGTTTAAACCCAGCTGGCAACCAAGTACCATGCAGCCACTCACTCACACCCCCCTACCCTAGGTGGAATGGGGAGGAGAAGCAAAAGAATGTAAACCCCATGGTTTGAAATAAGAACAGTTTAATAACTGAAGTACAATATACTACTACTATTAATAATGATAAGAGAAATAACAAAGGGAGAAAATATAAAACTAAAAGGGTAAATAAACACAAGTGCTGCGCAATGCCATTGCTCACCACCCGCTGACCGATACGTAGCCTGACCAGAGCAGCGATCAATCCCTCCTGGGTAACTCCCCCCAGTTTATACACTGGGCATGACGTGCTGTGGCATGGAATACCCCTTTGGCTAGTTTGGGTCAGGTGTCCTGTCTCTGCTCCCTCCCAGTTCCTTTTGCCCCTCCTTACTGGCAGAGCATGAGGCTGAAAAGTCCTCCATCAGTGTAAGTGCTACTGAGCAACAACTAAAACATCGGTGTGCTATGAGCGTTGTTCTCAGACTAAAGCTACAAAACAGCACTGCACCAGCTACTAGGAAGAAAATTAACTCTATCCCAGACAAAACCAGGACACTTATCTAGAGCTCCCTTTACTTTTCTCACCTCCACCCTCCCAATCCACTCTCCCCACCCCTGTACTGTATTCTCCCCTTCCCCTCTCCCCCCCCCCCCCCGCCTCTGTAACTGTCTGAGGATGGTGGTTATCTGAGCACTTACTTCTGTGAAACAGGATGCAACTTGATGCTAAATCAGCTTAGCTGTAGAGATAGTCTTCAGATTGCGGTCCTGCCCCTTTTCTTGTGCTAAGAGAGACTGCGTGGAAGACAACTCCTTATTCAAAGGGTTAATCTTGCTGTGGAGAAGTCTCTGTGAAGGGTCACACTTGCAACCATTCAATCACCACAAAGCAGTGAGGACATGCGCAGCGGGACTGAGGAAACCAAAAGCTACTTATTTTTAGCCAGAGCACATAGTTATGTTGCTTAGCTGTAAGGGGGCACCATGTCCTACGGTGCCGATGCAAAAGTAAAGCTGCAGTATTTTTTCTCCACAGAAAAGCAAAGTGTTTTCCATTATTTCTACTATATTAATTGTGGACAGTTACAATTTAATACATTTACAGACTAAAATCTTGTTTTTACAACGTTGACTTTATTCAGAAACACTGTATCTTGCATCCTGCAAGTCTATTTTTCTATGTCACTGGTCAGATTAAATGTGAACAATGTTTTTACTTCCGAATAAACCTGCAGAACAGACAACTGAATTAGCCGTACAAAGCAATCTTAGTTGTGCCACGCAAAGTAATCCAGGCCACTTGCCTAGCAAGCACAGTCTGCAGGACCTGCACCTGCACGTGTGAGTGCATTCAATCTGTGTAAGCTGTTCATCAGCCTTTCCCAACACCAGCCTGCACAGTCTCAACTCTCCCTCGCACCAGCATGAGAAACATTTCATGCAAAGACAGATGTGCACCTGCAAAATTTCTCATTTTGAGAGTTTCTGACATGGACCCACCTGACTACTTGAAAAAGGTTATCAATATTTCATGGAAATATCAATATTTCATGTAAAGGAAATTTTCCACACCCAAAAACTATAACCAGAAAGCTTTAGGAAGACTGCTCCAACTGTAAGCTGGGGCTTGGCATGATGACACATTACACTGTGTGACGGGTTGAGTAACTGTTTTCTGAAAAACAGGTTTTTTTGTTTTCAAGGCTTGTTTTCTTTTTCAGAGTAAATTATAAAAGTTCAACCATCAGCCTTCAAAGGTTCTGTTAATCTCTGGTTTAGAAACGCGTGTGTTCAGATGTTCAGAGTCGGGGTGGAACAGTGTTGTGGAAATGACCTCCCATACTCCACCAAAAATTTCAAAGAATTAAAAGTTGGTTGCTATTGGGCCACATCCCTCTCTTATATACCTGAATCCCACACTGCTAAAGTCAGAGGAATTTACTTTCTATTGTCCCCAGTGTCAAGGTGAAGCCTATGGCAACCTAAACTATTATATAAAAACACATACAGAGCTGCCCAGCAGTAATTTATTTTTGCTGCAAAATCAAGTCAACAAATCAATGAGCAATGACTCTGCTGTTAGATAAGGCAACTTGATAAACAGAATGTCATTATAATTATGTGTATTAACATTAATTAACATCAATTGACATTATGATTTATAATGATTAATTAGTGTTACAGAAACAAGCAGATGAGATCTTAAAGGATCTGCAGTGAAATCATGGTGAAGCTTGCTCTGTGTGTGGAGGGTCCTTTTCATACCACCTCCCAAAGAGTGTTACACTCAAAACTGGCTTTGATGTACTAGTCCGACTTATCAGACGTCCATCAGTTAGCACCTAGTTGTGGAAAAGTGAAATAAACAGGAACATTAGCAAACCAACACTGTTGTATGACAATCACAAAATAATACATTCTTTAACATTGACCTAGTTGGGAGATGAGGTAGCTCACTTGGAGCTACCATCAAGTCTGAGAAAAACTATGGTTCTGTCATGAGCAAGATTTTGTTCTAGGGGATTTGAGGGGACAAGGAAGAAGGGAATCGGCAGAATGAACCTGCTGTATCGATGCAACCAAGAAAATCGGGCAGAAGTAAAGCTGCCTTGAACTCCAGCCAGTTATTGAAATATAGGACACTGATAACTACCAAGTTGCTCCTGTGACTTTTTGACCATTTGTGTTCCAAGTCAGACAACTCACAAGGGTGTCCCATTACCTTGAACTCCCCGGGGGCCAGCTGCACCCCGCTGTACAAGACTTCTGGAAAGACGTAGTTGGTGCCAAACGTGCCGCTGAGGGAGAACATCTCAAACCTGGTCTGAGCTGTCTCCACCGGCTGCCCGCATGTTTCCGGGTCTGTGCTCTTGCACTTGAGCAGAGTGCATATCTGCGGGGAGGAAGATACAGAAAGGTAAAATACCACTAAGCTCTCAACAGCCAAGAGCTGGGTTTGATTATAGGAAAATCTACCATGATGAAGAAATAATCCAATACATCTATTCATTTATTTAGACCAAGAGGTGGCTGGCACTTCAAACTTTGTGAAAAGACAGTTCTTTGCCAGCACCGCAGCAGAGCAGTGTCTGTGTGTATCCATGTGTGTTTGTAAGTCCTGTGTGCACTCATGCATAATGCATAATGCATTTAGTCACGGATGTGGAATAGTTTGTGACCTAGGGAAGTTACTTCAGCTCTGGCCGAGTCTCCTAAAAACCTGAAGGCATACTTTTTTGCCTACTCTAATTGGAGTACTCCAAAGATACAGAGAAAAGATATAAAGATAGAGCAATTTAAAAAAAGCCCAACAGCAAAACTGAAAAGAATCAATACACTGACAAGCCATATGAACGCAAATGTTATACCCATATTTAGTTTCTTAATTTTGTTAGACAACTACATGTTAGAGAACCACATCAGCACAATAGTAAAAACCACTGAGCAGAAACAGCTTTCTTGCGACAAGAGCATTCCTATGAAGACAAGGAAAACTATACCATCTTCTCGCCCTTTTGCACACATATATGGAAACCTCCTTAGGATCACAGAACCATAGAATTGTTTAGGTTGGAAAACACCTTTAAGACCATGAAGTCAAACTGTAAACCTGCACTTCCAAGTCCACCACTAAATCATGTCCCTAAGCACGACTTCTACATGTCTTTTAAATACCTCCAGGGATGGTGACTCAACCACTTCCCTGGGCAGCCTGTTCCAGTGCTTCACAACCCTTTTGGTGAAGAAATTTTTCTAATATCCAATCTAAATCTCCCCTGGTGCAATAAGAGGCCATTTCCTCTTGTCCTATTGCTTGTTACTTGGGAGAAGAAACCAACCCCCACCTCGCTACAACCTCCTTTCAGGTAGCTGTAGACAGTGATAAGGTCTCCCCTCAGCAATAGATCCTGCCAAACCTACAACCTGCAAAACCTGAAGACCAACTTATGCAAGACATGTTCTAGAAATTACAATCAGCACAGAGAAGCTTACGTATCTATCTTGGTCTGTCCTTGCCAAAACTGCTGGGTGACCTGTCATCCTTGAAGTGTTATAGTATAGGGTCAACTCAGGGCCTTCACTTTCATCATTTATAACACAGACAGAAAAGCAGGGTCAACACCCTTAATGAAGTCAAAATGCATCATGAAAAAACCCAAATGTTTTCAATTTCAATTTCAATGTAATTTCAACTTCAAATGTAAGATGAGGCCTAAAAAATGCCTCATCTTAACGCCCCTCAATCAAAAATAAGACAAACACAAATGGTACGCAAAGAGAATACTGCAGCCTTCCCACTGTCCAAACAAGAACAAAAACCCCTTTACCTGCAAATAATACTCTCCTTCAACAACATGTAGCCCATCAAAGGCACCCAGAACATAAATGTCATCTTTCTGCTTCTCTACCATCTTGTAACTCAGATGGCAACAGAGGTCCTGATGGCAAACGGCACAATTTCCCTCAGGTTCAGTGAGTTCCGTGAAGGAGAAGAGATCATGGTAAACAACCCCACTGAAATAGTGGTTGGTTGATGGAAGCTGTTCGATCCTGCTGGCATACAGCCTCCAGTTAACAACAGCAGGATAGTCAGGAGAGAGACGTGGGCGTGAAGTCAGTTCTGTCACCAAAAGGTGACCATTTTCCATTTCTGTATTGTAATAATACGCTCTTGGACCATCTGGGGCATAAATACCACTCCCTGCAAGCAGAACACCAGAAAGCTTTTAATCTGAAAGGAAGAGTATGAGACAAGTAAGCATTATTCCCTAATTAAACATGTGCCAAATTTTATTCTAATATTTACTGTTTGTTTTGAAACTAAGTTAAGCCTTCAGAGACCACAATCCTAACCGAGTGCTTTTTCCAATCAGTGGAAAGTAGACCAAACTCTGATGTTTCATGTATTGTAAGTGACAAGATTAGTATGTTAATTATATGCCATTATATATAATTTAAGTGGATGAAGCTACATGTTCCTCATTGAGTTTATCTGCATTAGAAATCAGTATTTCTGACTAAAATGAATGGCAACACGGTCAAGTCAAAAAAAAATCAGTAAGGAAAAGATATTACCAAAAGTCACATCTTTATGCAAGCTCTTTGCATACATACAAAATATTTACTCCTGAGTAAAACCTATCCATAAAGAATATGAGTTGTATGACATAGGGCCATAAATGACAGATCTAAACGAATGGCCAATATCTGCTCTTATGTGGAAAGCAAAGTTTAGGGCTACGGTTTAGCAACACCAGTAAGTTTCTCTCACTTCTGCAAGCACATGCCCGCACAACTTGTGCTTGACTTCTAGCATCTGCTCAGGAAAAACATACAGTGAAAACCAAGCCTGCAAAGAAAACGAGGCAAGGTGTGCAGTCCAGAAGTGTTTGCAGGACTCACAAGAACATTTCAGAGCTAGGTTCCCACCTAGTGGAGAAAAAAAGTTTGGGCCTTCACATGAGCTCATCGATAAACACCAGGGCCAAAAGATGAAGAATCACACGCATAAACTCATTTAACAAATAACTAAAGGTGTTCTAGTCAAGTTAAGCATTTCTGAGTTCTTACATATCACATTTTGATTTCCTTTTTATGTGTACAGGTTCTCTTGTCCTAACCCTGTTGGTATGTGTATGCGTGCCTGAAGCTGATGGGAACTTCTGCTCAGCTTGACTCAATACATGGATATGAATGTTGCCCACATCAACAAGACCAGTTAGAACAATATCACATTACCTGTTATATCTAAAGTGGAGTTGTGCAAATTTGCTGAAAGAAAATTGACGCCCATTCCCATCGCCCAGGCCGAGTGAAACTGGACCGCTGACAACAGTGGAAGAGTGTTAACCCAAGCAGTCGGGAACAGAATGGTGTCGACCTGAAATCTGCTTGCCAAGACCACAGCTGGGTCGTGGTAGAGTATGTCTGCACAAGTGAAAATGCCAAAGTAGCCAAAGGATGTATTGAAAGTCACAAATTCTGGATCCTTAGGGTAATTAAACTGTTTCTCTGTCACAAAAAGGTTGTACTGTTCATGGAAAGGAAGGAATGGAGACAAAAAAAATACGTTAGAAAAGAAATCAAACCACTTAAATCAGACTAATATTGAATATAATACTCATTCACTTAAATACAAGTAATGGAGAATATGTTTGTGACATGCTATATCTTAATTTCTTAAGGACACTTCATACCACTGCAAGAAAAGTCAAGCACAAATATCCGTGGTTCTGATCTATACCAGTGAAGGGGATTTGTATTTAGTTTGCAAGAGTTTAGGACATTGAGTATCTCATGTGTCACTTCCTCTTAAGAAGCAGTAAAAATAGAGGGCTCATTGAGTTTTAATTAACTTCATTTAATTATTTGCTATTAAATTCAGAATAGCAGGAATGAAAATACCTTCAGGCAGTGGCCTTCACCTGCCCTCTGACACCTGCTCTATGATGACTCCACGTACAAATACATTTAAGCCTGGGAAGGAGCTTCTATTTCACATCTTTAATCACTGGAGGATGATGCACTTCCTGAACATTGTAAAATCCTCTTACCTTGTGATAGCGAGCCACCAGTTTCCCTTCTGAGTCAAAGACAACATTAGTATTGTACTGATAGTGACCATCATTTGGGCATCTTGGATCACTGGAATTACAAGGCTTCTTGTCTCCCATATTCGCAACCACATAAATGGAGTTATTCCTTGCCAGACAGCTCAGTCTTTCCAGCATAGGTGAGGGAGCAAACCTAAACAGCAGGGAAGGAAGAAAGGAAATAAAACATCAAAACCAGTTAATCTATAAAAATGCCAACACTGAGACTACAGATCACATGAATTATAGGTCTAAGTTAGTCATATCTATTAAGAGAATCTCGTTTTCTGTTATTCAGAAGGCAGCACTTCTGTGCTTCAAAGCTCCGTGTGTTGAAACTCTGGCTTCACCTCACATTAATTGAGGAACACAGGGGTTTCCTTCACTCTCAAGTCTCCCTTCTGCTGCTGGTGTGTGGCACAGCACTGATGTTACATCAAGACAGCAGCTAATCTCAGCCATTCTACTTCAGCTCTCAATTTGGCTGCTGTGCAAGGGAGCTCTTCTGTGGTGCATTTTGTTACCTTTTACCAAACATTGCAGTTTCAAAAAATGGTGCCATTTATTAAGGAAAATGACAGAATCAAAAGCCTTCCAAATCATGATTAAAAAATGTAAATTTGAAATTCTGCAGTATATCCTTTCAGTAGTAGCTGCTATTTTATTCACAAATACTCCTAATATTCCTGTATCTTAAACATTTTCTGCAACATGCATGGAATACATTACTGAAATGTAGATTCTGTAAGTTTTTGGGTTTTGTTTTAAATAAATCTCAACCTTTCCGAGTATGCTAACTAAAATAAAAGGAAATACAGTGAGAAAAAAAGACAGATAAAAATGAGGAAGGAAGCTGTCTAAAGTTATTTATTGCAACTACAGGGTGCCTAACCTGGATTCATTTCACAGCAGTTCTTCCAAGATATATAAAACTATCAACAACCACTCCTAAAGGCAGCCCTCTTTCTCATGGGACCATTCCCCCATGCACAGCAGGAACAATACCTTCCAGGATCAGCACAGGGAATCCAGTCCACCTGTGGGTCTGGGATATCCTCCAGATAAGGGTAGATTGTTTCTCTTGTGAAGACCCAGCCATAAATTCCATCCTCAGGTGTTACAATGATATGGGCACCCTGATGCCAACACACAAACCCAAAACACACCATTAAGAAAATGAATAAATAGTCAGTGTTTACCAAAATGAATGTCTGTAATGAGTCATAATACCTGTCTGGCTGCTTCTTTTATGGCCACTTCCAAAATTGCCAGGTTTTTGTCCATCAGCATCAAGGCCTCCTCAGGAGAAACTGGCACTTCAGTGTCCTCTGACAGCACCACACTGTGCTCATAGACAGCAGCAATGTAGCTGTCCAGGGCACAGGCCTCCAGAGCAGACAGCACCAAAAGCACGGCAGAGGCACAAGCTTTAGGGAGCCCCATGTCTGGAGCCTGGAAGTCACCCAGAAGGAGGACGGGGACAAGCAAAGCCAGGGGACTTAAAAGGAAATTCTTGCGGAAACCTGGGAAATCCCCAGAGCAGCAGAAAGCCGACACCAGGAGATGCCTTCACCCTGCCCAGAAAGCCTCACACATCAACGGCAAGAGAGCCGCAGCATTGAGCAATTCTGCCTTGCTCCACCAGCAGAGAAGTCACCACTGTGCTGCAGCCGAAGAAACGCATCGCCTGCCAGATCTGCGAATGGTGCAGGTGTGGCATTGCTGTAGTAATCCAGCTCCAGGCAAGCCCAGGTCACAGCCGGATAACAAGCCAGAGTCTGGGAAATCTCAGCGAAGACCAGCACTGCCACATTCCTGGAGGACACAGGAAGCTGCAGGCAGGGCTTCCAGAGGCAGGCGGCTGGCCCTGAGTTCAGTGCTGCTGCAGCGTCACTACCTGTGCTGGTCCCAGCTCAGGGGTGCTATGATCTAGCCAAGTGTAGTTTGGCTGTACCCGGCACAGTCCCTACTTATCCCAGCTCCACAGATGGTACAACTGCATTAGTAACAGCAGATGGGTATTTAGACCTGCCACTGCATGAGACAAGCACAGCACCAGCCAGGCGTTTGTTGAGTTTCCCACATGAGATCCCAGTGCTCTGCTTTAAGTATAGTTCCATGATCCCTGGATAATCACGGCAGGAGAACATGCTTGTGGGTTAGTCTGAACAATAAACTGGAAGACAAGGTTCCTCTTCAGTTTTCTTTTGCCTCCATTGTGTATGTGAAAGAAAGAAGAGGGGAGAAGATGTGTTGCCAGAAAGCTAGAGGGGTTAGTTAAGCCTGTCTAGTTTCTACTGGAGGTCTGGTCCAGTTCGTGCATTGCAGGACAGCTCATTAATTTCAATGGCATTTGTGCTCTTTCTGGTAATCCCAGACAATTCAAGTCCTAACAGCACAAGTCAAGTAAGCGAACAAGTCATTTCACAGAGAACTAATTAAGTCTCATGTCTACAGGTCTGCAACTTCTGCGCCTTGCGCTTACCTCCAGTCCTCTCAGCTCCTTCTCACCTGCCTGACCATTGGCACTGGCAGCGTCAGCACCTCATCATAGGTTGAGGTTTTAGTAAAGTCTAACACCTGTTACAAAAGGAAAGGGATCTATTGCCAGGATGTTCCCAGGGGAAGCCTGCCCTTTGGTATCCTGATGCTTCACAGTTCAGCTGACTACCAGAGCAGTTCTTGCTTGCCCCAGGAAGGGCTCTGGCAGACAAAGAAGTATTTGTCATGTAAATCCAGTAGCTATTCACAAGAGAAACCAACTGTAAATTGCTAGGGCTAGACCATTTATTATTATTATTAATGGAAAAACGGGTAGCACAGAGAACCCCTTCTAAAATTGAGCTGTGCGCTCAAGAACAAGTTCAATGATGCTTCCCACAACAGTAAGTGGTGTAGTGTGAATCTGCCAGGTATGCCCTTGCCTCAGCTCCCCCTGAGCTGTTTTGCCAAGCACCCTGAGGAAGTGAGGAAATACTTCTTTTCCCCACCGTTGGAAAATAGTAGCTCTAGACTTTTGATAGACCTACTGTTGCAGAGGCAATTAGTACAAACATTCCACCTGGCATTTATTAGTAAAAATAGATCTCACAAACATCAAGCTGAGTCTTCATACATAACACAAACATACATATATCTCTGTGTATATGTATACACACGATGCCACGTCTCCTCCAGGACTGAAGATCAGTTAGTTCTGTGTAGAGATTCTAACTCTTCTCTTCATTATCTTTGCCTTCCATTTTCAGGCACTTTCAGGATAATACGAATGTTGACAGACACAAAGTCTTTTAGGCTCTGTTGTCTGAGAAAATTTGCAAAACTTAGGAAAAAAAGTTGCTTTATTGAAAAAAACATTGTGCTTAATGCTTTGTCGTTTCAAATTCTGCTTCAACGTCATCAGTTAAAGTATTACAAGATAATGAACATTCTTTAAAAATATACAGAAAATCATAGTAGCAAAATAGTAGCTTTACCCAAGAATAATGCACAGCAGGCTCAAGCACAGAAACCAGACATTTGAAAACACACTTCTTTCACACACAGTTCCATGCACTGTACATGGAACACAATTAAACAGGCTGACATCGGAGGGTTACTCATCACTTCAGCCAATCCACGTGAAGACTTTTAAAAGACAGTCAGTGTTTAGTGTTTCAAAACACTAATGCAGCTACAACTAAACCACAGCTGGTCGTTCACTAAGGGATCATGTATCCCAGGTCCAGAATAATGAAACACTGTTAAGTCCACTCATCTCAATAATAGGTTAAACCACAATAGCAAACTGAGAATTGAAAGTATGTCTGGCTATGATTCACTGCTCATCAGATGAGTTCTTTCTTCATTAGTAGCAGGAGGATTTGGCAGGCTGGAACTGGAACTGTTTGCACAAGGAAGACAACAGGAGCGAAGAAACAGGTTTAATATTCTCTAAATACTTCAGTGCAATACCAACATTATAGCAAAAAGCCACACATTACATGGAAAGAGCTATGTGGATCACTGGATTTGGCTCTCTACTACTGCACAAAGTACATACTATTGCTTTCATACCTATCGCTTCACAGAATCACAGAACGGTTTGGGTTGGAAAGGGATATTTAAAGGTCATCCAGTCCAACCCCCCTGCCATGAGCAGGGATGTCTTCAACTAGATCAGGTTGCTCAGAGCCCCATCCAACCTGACCTTAAACACTTCCAGGAATGGGGCATCCACAGCTTCTCTGGGCAACCTGTGCCAGGGCCTCACCACCCTTATTGTAAAGACTTTTTTTTCCTCACATCCAGCCTGAATCTCCCCTCTTTTAGATTAAAACCATTACCCAATGTCCTATCACAAAAGGCCCTGCTGAAAAGTCTGTCCCTATCTTTCTTGTAAGCCCCCCTTTAGGTACTGGAAGGCTGCTATAAGGTCTCCCCGGAGCCTTCTTTACTCTAGGCTGGACAATCCAAACTCTCTCAGCCTGTCTTCATATGGGAGGTGCTCCAGCCCCCTGATTGTCTTCGTGGCATCCTCTGGACTTGCTCCAACAGCTCCATGTCCTTTTTATGTTGGGTGCCCCAGAGCTGAATGCAGTACTCCAGGTGGGTTCTCATGAGAGCTGAGCAGAGAGGGGGAATCACCACCCTTGCCTTGTTGGCTACGGTGCTTTTGATGCAGCCCAGGATATTGAGGCGGTATTCAGGCTTTCTGGGCTGTGAGGGCACAATGCCAGCTCAGGTCCAGATCTTCATCCCCTAGTTCCCCCACGTCCTTCTCGACAAGGCTGTTCTCAATCCCTTTAGTTCCCAGCCTGTATTGATACCAAGGGTCTCCCCAGCCCAGGTACAGGACCATGCACTTGGCCTTGTTGAACCTCATGAGGTTCACATGGGCCCACTTCTCAAGCTTGTCCAGGTCCCTCTGAATGGCATGCCATCCCTCAGGCATGACAACACACCAGTCAGTTTGGCGTCATAGAATGGTTAGAGTTGGAAAGGACCTTAGGATCATCTAGTTTCAACCTCCCTGCCATTGGCAGGGACACCTTACATTAGACCATGTCACCCAAGGCTCTGTCCAACCTGGCCCTGAACACTGCCAGGGATGGGGCATTTACCACTTCTTTGGGCAACCTGTTCCAGTGCCTCACCACCCTCATGGTAAAGAGCTTCTTCCTTATATCTAATCTGATCTTCCCCTGTTGAAGTTTAAACCCATCACCCCTTGTCCTACCACTACAGTCCCTGATGAAGAGTCCCTCTCCAGCATCCTTGTGGGCTTCCTTCAGATGCTGGAAGGTTGCTATGAGGTCTCCAGGCTGAAGAGCCCCAACTTTCTCAGCCTGTCTTCATACAGAAGGTGCTCCAGCCCCCTGATCATCCTCATGGCCCTCCTCTGGACTCGCTCCAACAGCTCCATCTGTAAATTTTTTGAGGGTGCACTCAATCCTACAGTCTATGTCATTGGTGAAGATGTTAAACAGCACTGGTCCCAATATGGACCCCTGAGGGACACTACCCATCACTGACCTCCATCCAGACATTGAGCCATTGGCCACTACTCCCTGAATGCAACCAACCAGTCAATTCCAGCTCACAGACACCCTTGTGGAAGAACCATCACTAGGGTTTCCTTGTTCATGCCACAGTCCTGTTGCTTGTATAGAACAAGCATTGCATAGCGTAGGTCTCTGTTTAAGTCAGTATAAATTTAGGAAAGCATAGAGACAAAGTATTTAAGCGGTATTTTTACTGCTTATCTTGTCATTCATTATCAGGTTGGTAGTGAGGAAAAAATGGAAGCGCACCTTTCAAAGGTTTGCTTTAAATGGCTGCAAGTAAAATGAAGAATAAATATCTCAGCATACCTTCTCTTTGTTGCCTCAGTGATATAGAATATTCCAGTTGCAAGACCCTTTGAGGAAACAGTCAGTTACAATTGTAATAATAATAACAACCTTGTACAATAGCTCATAACTGCAATAGATACAAAAAGCAAAAAGCGTGTAATTACTTACACTTAACAGTGCCCATCCTCCTTGGATGGCTGAGGCCCATTCAAAACCCAGCTTTTCATTTAGAAATCCTCCCAGAGTGGGACCTGCAAATGCCCTACAGCAAATCAAAATGAGGTATTGGCATCCCAAACAGAAAAGATAACATACTGTATTCTCAGAGAACTTCTTTATTGCATTTCGTGGCCTCCCTCCATTGATTCTCTCTCCGTCAACAAAGAGATTGTCTTCCACAGACCTAACTTTCCTATAATCCACAATAACTATTAATACTCTGTTTGCCATGTCTCCAACAGACCTGTCTAGTTACCTCCTCACCTGGAAATAGGATCCACCTCAGAAAGCTGAATGCACTCTTTCCTGTATCTAGACTGGTTTAGAGATCCAATTAAGGGCTATGCTCTATGGGGCATGTACACTGATCAATTCTATCATAAAAGAAATTTAAACTCTCATCCCTCAAAATGTAAACCTTCCAAACTTCAAGACAAGACTGATGGATATAGGCACACTGTGACAGATGCAGTTACTGCCAGGTTGAGCTGTGTGTAACCGCTCTGCGTCTTCATGCCTAAGAATGTCATGAAAGGTTATGCAGCTGCTGTCACTTTATGAAAGGCCTTACATGATATGGTCTCTGGGTACAGAAAGGGACAAAACTGTGTAAAACTAGAGAGACCTCCTGGTAGCAAGTCATATAATAAAACCAGGTTTGATAACAGCATAAAATGGGGGTTTGGTAAATTTATACTACCTCTATCTGTACTGTACCCTATGCCAAATAAACAGGACAGCTACAACTTCAGTTAGCTTGGAAAAAATGGTGCAAGTTTTACCTGCAGCCACAAGGACAGGTAAACAGGACAGGTAAAAAAATCCTAGGAGTGGCAATCAAAAAGGGGGAATCTTCCCATTGAGTGACAGCTCTGAAGGGTCACTCAGCCAGTAGCGCCTTTTACTCATTTCTGTAACAACCACTGAGCAATAAACACAGATACACTCTGCTAAGCTACACAAACACAGACCTTAAATAACGGCTGTGACTGAAAGAGAAGATTCTACTCTAAGCTGTCCCAGACAAAAGGAGGAAATGTGGGAAATGAAAAAGGGAGAACAGAATTAGTCAGGAGCAGATGCATTCTAGCTTGGTCCATGTGTGTGGGCTTAGCTTTGTAAAAAACTAGGGTCCACCTCTCTCTGTATTATTAAACATTAACTATTTCAGTGACAACAAAAATGACCACCCAAAAGCACAAGTTTACATCCACTTAATCACTGCAGCTGTTTGATATGCAGGACAATACATTTCAAAGGAAGACAAGCTCAGAGTCCATTCCCTTTGTTGTGTGAAAAGCTTTGTTTTAACATGTCCACCAGGCACCTGTTCAGCAAGAACCTTTTGAATCAAGGTCAACACAATGACTGCAGTGCAGGACTTCTGGTTGTAATGCAGCAGGCTTTCGTGTGGCAATAGTGTAGAACAAGCAAATGCTCACAGCTTACAAAAAGGTGACAGTATACTTACCCAAGGGACCACATGGCGTTGAAGAGCCCAGACACCAGCCCCAGCAAACTCAGACCTTCTTCAAATCCATTCTCACTGCAGAAAGACAGACCAGTTACAGCAGTACAATACATTATTGTGTCTCAGTCTATACCTTCCCCTATAGTTTTTTCCCTCCTTTTAATTTATATACAATATAAATAGTTAACAAGCAAAAGTGTACAGTGGAATCATGTCTTTTTACCCAGAACCTTCTTTTCTGTTGCCTCTCTGGAGGATTGCAGTGCTGCTCATCTCTGATGTCTGCCAAGTAAGACTCCTAACATCACACCATCACTTATTCCCCGTGTTTCATGTGGCAAGTGAAAAACAGTGACAGGTAGCTTTTACAAAGGAAACACCTTGTTCCAAGAGGAACATAGCAATAAGAGTAAATCAAGACCCTTCTATAGGTCATTACAGCCAAGCCACATCACAGACCTTGTACTTCGATCAAGTATGATTCCTGTAGGTGCAGCTGTTAAAGTCAATGCAGTCTGAAAATCCAGTGAAAACTGCTTGCTATTAGTTGTCCTCAGAAGCTGAAATAAATCCTACGTATATGAAACCACACACAGGTCAACCCATGCTATGAGATCCAAAGTCTGATGGACTTCAATGTGTTCACAGTACTGAGGCATACATTCACAAATTTAAATTTGGATATTTGGAGTATAATGACTGGGGTGTTCAGTCAGAAAACACTAAGACAAAAGAGTAGTGGAAGCATTTAAGTGTTACTCATTGCCTTTGTCTCAAAATGAAGGAAAAAAGCCACACCAAAACACTACTTCATATTCACCCCTGAAAATTCAGTAGCATGAAAGATGTGTTGGACTGAGTTACTTACTATGCACACTGCAGTATCTCTGGAAACACCGGGATAACACTCATGCCAAGGGAAAACCCAACCAAAACCAGCACTAGCACAAACAGCCACAGCTGACTGAAAAAGAGGCATTTAAAAGAAGTTAGCTGCTGAAGAACCCCATCTGAAGGCTGTTGCATCAGCTCTCCATGACCGACCAGAAAACTAGATTTCCTGAAGCCAAAAAGAACTCTAATTGAACGCTAAGATTTGAAAAATACAGTTTTAAGGTTAAAAAAAAAAAAAAGACTGTAAAAGAATTTTAATATCCTGTGCTCAAATTAAGTATTTCCTTATTGAATGCAGTTCATTTTAAGAGGAGCACATAGAGAAGAGGTAGACAGATAAGCTTAACTCATCAATCATATATCCAAGCGCTAGGCTTAGTCTATTGCACAAACTAAGTGAAGAATTTTGCAGCTAAAATTTTGTAGCCTAATACATTATAACCAAATAGACTTAGCTAAAGAATCTCAAAGATTTTACTGATTTCTTTTTCTCACCAGCTCAAACGTACTATCTCACCAGTTTCAAATGCATGACCTTTTTTAAAAATTAGAAGTCTAGGAGGAAAGAGTTGACTAATTCTGCACATTAGCAAGCCTATCAGCATCTTTAACAGAGTATATAACCTAGGACAAAAGGATTGTCCAGCTGTTTTGTAAATGTAGCAGAATTGTTTGCTGTGAATTAACTTGAGAGATACAGTAATGCAGTGTTCAAGTGCAAAAGACATTGTCTCTACGTAGCTAGCTGAAAACAAAGCTATCATCTGGCATTTTCCCTCAGAAGCTACATGCAGAGAGAACAAAACTCAATAATGCAAATAAAACCCATAGTTAAGAAACACTATTGAAACAGAGAAAACTGAAAAATAAGACAGAAAATATAACTTTGTTTTGCTGCAGTGGAAATGCACAGAATTGGAAGGGAAGGAAAATAAAAAGCAGCATTCTTCCCACCACACACATTAACATGAGCAAACACAACAACAGTAAAAGCAAAGGAAAATGATCTATATGACGAAGCTGTAAAATCTTCATTTTCAGACACTTTCACTGCTTTATATTCATAGTAGTTAAACAAAAAACCTGTTTCATGATCAGAGGTGCTAATTGTAGACTGTGGACATTCATGACTATGGTCACGACATCCATCACAAAAACATCACACAAGGGGATAGGCTGAAGAAGAGGCAGTTCCATACCTTTCAATGTGTAGTACAGGAGCAGGTCCTAGCATGAAAAAGCACAGTGCTGTCATTAAGCCTCCAGATACCACCAACCACTTCCTGAGGTACTGTGAAAGGAAGAGGTATGTAATTTAAAGATGCGAATTTGTAACGTAACTATTTTGCTTCTTGTAATACCCCTCTTCTAAATCTCTATCTCCTGAAAAGTGCAGCTCCTGTAGAGACCATCATTACACACAAACTGGGAATTCACAATTTCTCTGCCAGTTCTGAATACCACCAAGAAACACTGAATTCACGTTTCCTCATCACCAATGTTGTCACTGGCAGCAGCTGCCTAATACCAAGATTTCTTCAGGATACTGAGTAACAGTGTTTCTCTGTTAGCAAAGCATTTTAGGCCTTACTCTTTCTTAGTATAAGAAATATCGCATAGCACTGCATGTAATTCTCATGTACGAAGGCCATTATTAAAAAAACCAGTGTCAGAAAACTGATGCTGTCCTTCACGCACAGCATTCAAATTGTAGGCTTCCTAGACCAGTTAGCAGTGGCTGTCAACCAGGCAGTTTTAGGTGTATCACTGCCAAAGTGTCTTTTTATAGTGCAGTTAAGAGCTAGAAAACCCTAGCCAGTTGGTGTGCTGATCTAATTAGGATATTACACTTTTTAAGAGGTAAAGTCAATACAGCTAAGTAAAGATGCCTCTTCTCTAAAGCTGATAAAATTAGATCTGGTCAAAAGCATGGATAACTGGGACGTAACCTCCTACTCTTCATTTCACATTGGCTGGAAATAGATTGTGCTTAGTCCACTGGAAAAGCTCAACACATTTCAACTACAGGATTAATGTCCAGTATCTTTTACTATTTTGGACATTCTTGTATTACCTGGACCTTGCAAAAGAGATCTTCAAATGAGCAGTAGTCAGTTCTCGTGCGAGGTCCTAAAAGACATTCCTTTATAGGACCAGGCATTCATCCATCACTTCAGTATGGGAATTGCTGCAGTTTTAACTAAATGCACAGAGTGCTTTACTAACCCTGCACAAACTGCAGGGTAGTACTCACTGGTCGTTTGTCACTTAGAAGTCCGAGGAGGGGAGAAGACAGGGAGTACGAGAGTGCCAAACCGAGGAATACCAAGCCCACATAACCAGCTGGGAGTTTGAACTATGGAAAGGAAGACAAATAAAACAAACCCCAAAACATCAAACCATATATGCTACATTCATTAAAACACAATCCAGTAATTCTATTTTAGGTCAAAGTACTGAAATGCATGATTGTAAGTATTTTACTGATATCATACAGAGGTTTTTCAAGTATTTGAAGTCATCAGCAGAGCTCATTTCCTTCCACTTCTAAGCATGGAGTGAAAAACACCTGACACACATAAAGCCTAAATGATATCAGGAGGAAACACTGTGCTATGTCCCTACACCAGCACATTGGATTCTAATATTAATATCTGGCACATTCGAAATAGACACTTCAGACACTTGAAATTTAGATGGATTTAGTCTTTACCCCTCCAATCTTCAGTTTTATTTCCACTTAGAAAAGCATAAATACTGTAACCATCAACTGCTGATCAGTGCATCTTAAAAGCAAGCAGTGTAAGACACAACTGTGGCTTTTCAACCAAAGAAGGATTTTTATGAGAATGAATAACAGGGTTTTTTGCACACCCCCCCAAGGTCTACATTTTCCTAATGCAGAGTCACATTTCTGTATTGAAACAAAATGTGTAATGAACCAAAAGCTAGTCTCTCAAATGAGTTCTTCAACTACCAGTTAGAAGGTATTTGAAGGCGTTTCATGTGGCATGGACTACATAAATATTCACTATTTCCTTGCCATATGCAAGCACATGATAATAACTCTAATTTAGTGGTTAGAACACCTGCCAAAAAGGCTACAGCCCTTTCACAGCAAGTATCTGATAGCACAGTGCATAGGGAAAGCAGAAGAGCCACACAATTGCACAATATTCTACAGTGGCATAATTACAGATCCCTCTCGGGTGATGGAAGACGTACATTCACATCTCCACCGATGGAAGAGGCTAGCACCAAGTCTCCTCCACCCTGGATGAGTGCTCTAAGTACTGGACTAGACAGACAAAAAGAAGGAGCACAACCACCTGTAAAATGCTATTCCCTGGAAAAACAAATAACAAATAAACCACTTAAAAAGCATTGGTTAATTTCACACAGGAACAGAATTTTAAACTGTTTACTTCAAATTCAGTATCTCAAACACCATTGGGAAAACAAATAAATAAAATCAAGTAGGAAACAAGTATATAAATATTAAAATAAATTAAAAATAAATAAATAAAATGGCATTTGCCTTTTTAATAAGTGCGTGAAGTAGTCAGCTGGGAGGCTACATAGTTGCAATCAATTTAATTTTAGCATACCTGCCAGACAAGGCAGAGCTGTGACAGTGAGTCCCCAAAGGAAAATGTCCATATCAGGAGATAGAACACTGTCAGTGACTGTTGCAGTTTTACAGAATTTGAGTTCAGATAGGAGGGAAAAAGTCCCTTATTTGCAAGACCAGCTGCTATTCCCAGTTCAGAGAAGGTTCTCCGCACTCGAAAGCCAATTAAGTGGAAAAAGCACATTTTTGAAGGCCTTACATTTCCTCATTCTCAAAGTTACCAAGACCCAGCAGCCACAGATGGTGTCAATGGAATTGTGATTTGCCAGTCCTGTGGAAATCAAGTTATTTGGAAATCATATTCTTAACAGTTAATTAAAGTGGATAATTGGATAAGGCTTAATTTTGTTTAGGATATTTAAACCACATTTATAACCAGTTATTTACTATTTAGCAAGACTTCCCTGCATATTAACAGGACTTACCTTCTTTAGGATAAATAGAGACATTGTGGGATCCAAAAAGCCCAAGCATGCACTTAGAGAAAATATAGTAAGACAGAGTAGTAAGACTTTTGGCAGAAGAATGAGCTTCCAAAAGGAGTCCTTGCTAGGGACTGAATCTGTTTCAAGAGAAATAGGAAATTGCATTATTTTAAGCAGCATAAGCTCATGATTTATCTTCTTGCTTTAGAAAAGAAATCAGTACTTCTCTTTTTCTAGTCCTATTACTCATTACCTAACAAATAAAAGTCAAGAGTAGACTATTATGCATTATACCATTTTTTATATTAAACCCCCAAATTTGACAGGTAACTAAAATAAGAAAAGTACACAGTTTAGATTCCAACACTGCAAATCCCCAAGGAAAAAAAAACATGTACTATTCCAACTATGTGAAAATACGGTTACTTCTCCGCTAGTCCTTATACAATGACAATCTCATGGATACGTTTCAACTTTAACACAACATGCATGAACCATTCATGTCCAGTCAGAAACACGCTTTGAAAGGAAAATAAAAAAATTGCTATTTATCAATTGAAATCTGTCTAGTCATTCAGGTCTCCTACATGTTCAATCTGTGCTACAGACAGGAAGGTTCTTTCAGATGTCATGGTTAGATGCCATTTCTAAGTCAAGCTCCTTTCCTGATATGCTTGGTGCTTCAATAGTTGAACGTGGTCTCAAAGTATAGATAGAATTAAAAGTTCACTTGTTAGCATCCACTAGCTCACAGCTAACATTTATTTAACATAGTTTCAAATTGGCTAGTAATATCATATGATTGATATGATACATCATATCATATTTAGGATATGATTTATATGACCTTCAGTTAAGCCCCTCATGTATTAACTTTAACATTCTTTCATGTTACTGAGATCCTGCATTAGTCAGTACAAATAAACCCCTTTTGTTCTCCCCGTAATTCTGTTTTTTCCCCTACTCTTAACCACTCAAACACATCAAGTTCTCTTGTTTTAGGCAAAACCTATCTCCAGCTTTTCCTCAACTATCTGCAATGACAAGCTGACACTAAGAAGACACAATTGATTCTTTACAAGCCCTGAAGCTAAGGAGATGAAAGAAAACAAAAATATATCTCAGTTCACTTCCACAGAGATTTTAGTGTTTGCAGAGATGGGCATGAGGTGTTGGATTCATTCCAGGCCATCTGCACACATTAATTTAGCTTAGCATCATAAAACATGGGCCTGATCAAGATCACAAGTTAATTCAGCTGGAGCTTTGCCCTCTGAGTTGGATCAGACTCCAGAAGCGATTTTTTTTAAAGGACTGTTAAAAACATGAGAAATTAAGGTGAGTGAAGGAGGCAGGAAGAAGGATGCTTACCGTATTTTGATAACACGCACATATTCACAGGCACCAAGACCAACACTACGCATCCCACCGTAATGAAAGGGACCTCATAACCAAATGATTGATACAAAAAGCCACCTAAAGGCGGGCCCAGTACCAGTCCAAGTCCTGTAAAAATTTCAAGGCTGCCCTAAAGGATGAAAACGAAAGCAAGCAAGAAGTCCATATGCTGAGAAACGCTGAGGTAAAAATAAAAAGCAAGCCATTTTTCTGAGGAGCAGTACAACATAGCCAGGCTAGTGAAAAGAAAAAGGCACTGCATGACTGAGGGGGATAACAGCTAATAGTGACCTTCACAAAGTGGGACAGCCTGACAGCCGACCCCTCTTTGCCTCACTACAGGGAACCACCTGTACTGCAGCATTACCCACTCCGCTGTCACCTAACAGATCCCAGTCCTGAGTCAAGATAAACACTTTAGTGACAGAAAGCATCTGTAGGACAGCTCAGGCTGAAGAGGTCATCTCTCCAACCTGCCATTACACTCCAGCCTGAGGGAGAGGACCCAAACAAGCCTATCTGGATGGATCATCATCTCATGGGATAAGGAGATACATGAGGGTACATGTGCCAAGTTAAAGCTTTCTTTCCATAACCAACGGTCTGGATTCACTGACTAGGGGTAGGAAATAACAATGAAATTGAAGGTTTCACTGAGGGATATCTCAGGTTATTATGGCCATAATTTAATAATCTGGCATCTTTTATAAGATACTGGTTTTTAAAAGTCCAATAATACAGTTACACTTAAATCTTGTGCTACAACACCACAGTCACCACTGTCAACATCTGCCTCAACACTTGATTAATGTTTAGACCACTAGTAAGAGCTGGTGGTAGAAACTGCTTACAGTTAAAGTTTTGCTAACTTCTGGGATCCAGAAACCACAGCATAAGGATTCATCCTCATCTTTAATTTTACTGATACAAGTCAGAGTAGTGAAATGGCCTGAGAGCAGGCACAGTCAGCAACAGCCAAGTTCTTTACCCTAGGTCAGCCTCAGGTAGCAGCCTTTTCCTTTCCTAGCAAAGGAAATAACTAGTGACAACATATGACTACGAAGTCTTCAAAATTTCTAGATAAATTTTGAGACATTTTGGTAAACTTCAACACATGGAATGCCCATGAGTTAACATAACTGCATCCAAATGATGCTTTTATTTCTGTTATTCACAAACCATAAAAAATATTATTAGTGAGACATCAGTTCAAAACAGGCTGTACATCATTTAGCCTTTTTAAGTTAATGAATTATTGGGATGCAGGGGAACTGAGTCATTGCATTATTACAAATCAGGGGAAGGTAAACCTGATATTGTAAGAAAAGTGACATTGTTTATGTTCTGTAGTTCATACCTCTTGCAACAGAGGGATCATGTGGACAGATGCTGAACTTCCCACTTCAGGACTAACATATCTACATTTAGTAACTTCCCCATATACTCTCTAGGGTACCCAATGGGTAAAAGGTGGGCTGAAAACTGGTACCAAAAGGGTAAGGAGAGGAAACGTGCTTTTCAGGATCTAGCACTATCAAGAAAGGCAATGGAAAGCAAGGCTAAACACCCCTCATCCATTCCTTTGGGCTTTATGATTTTACCCTAGGATGCACTTTGCTTGATCTAATCTAACAACTAAGAAAATTCGGGCTGTTCAGCCTGGAGAAGAGAAGACTGCGTGGAGACCTCATAGCAGCCTTCCAGTATCTGAAGGGCGCCTACAAGGATGCAGGGGAGGGACTCTTCATCAGGGACTGTAGTGAGAGGACAAGGGGTGACGGGTTCAAACTTAGATATAAGGAAGAAATTGTTTACTGTGAAAGTGGGGAGGCACTGGAACAGGTTGCCCAAAGAAGCTGTGGATGCCCCATCTTGGATTCTTGATTAAAACCAAACATTATGTTATGATTTCAAACATGCCTGCACATAAGACAGCAGATTTTCTCCTCCTGGTTTTAGGCTTCCTATTGGCAATTTATCATCTTGTGGGTACTTGGCTCTAACACTGTTTTTTGCACTTACCAGGACAGTAGCTATATTATTGGGAAATGACTTTGCAAGGATTGAAGATGATGCTGTCATTGCTGCTGCAAAACCTACTGCATCCATTCCTCTTACTAAAAAGCACAAACCAATGAAAATTGGTCCACTTGGCACCTTGTCCAGCATTCTGGAAAAAAAAAAAACCCAAAACAATAAATGCAGATTTCTCAGGATGCAACAAATCATCTCCTAAAGGCCCTGGAGCATCATTTCTTACTCATTAAAGGACACATCTATTGCCACATCTTTTTGAATCACATCAGCGAAGTAATTCAAAGTCTACCAAACTATTTCTGGCAACTTTCTCCTTCCCCTTTTCTTTGGTGGTGAAAATAGCACAAAAAACCTAACCTGTGAAAAACCGGAACTCCATCTTCTGCTGTATGTCACAGCTTTTTCAAGCAACTGTGCAAGGAGTCTGACACAATGAGTTTCAACTACCTAAAAAGAGTTTCCTCATTGTTAATAAAACTTTTATTTTGCTAAAATGAGTGGCTTAACCTCTCTGCCTGCCAGGCAAAGCTTCTCATTTGCACTCAATATTTTTAAGAAAAGAGCAATTAAACATTATGCATAAGTAGTTCCCTTATTGCTGCACTTTGACAGACTTCTTACTGTTTATGAACTATGTTAGTTATTTAAACACACAGAACGTTCCTCCTTTGCTTTCAAATTAGTTAACAGGCTTTGAAACCTAGTGAAATTTTGCTTTATAAGGGGCAGAGAAAAAGTAAAGATGAAAAAAGTTAGGTGACCTAACCAACACCCAAAAGACGCCCAAGAGTTTCCAGTTTTGTTCTGTGTCCATCTTTTCATATGGATGAAAATTATTAGAAGACAGACACAACAAAACCAACCAACAAAAACTACTCACCCAAACAGAATGGTCACACATCCTGAGACAAACAGTCCTGCCAAAAACATGAATTTTGCTCCAATATGCGTAAGCTGTAAATTGAACACAGTTTTTACATGTTATTATTTCATGACTAGATCAAAATTCTTTGAAAGTAAGTTACTATTAAGAAATCAAAACTTTATGGGCACTTCATAGCGTATGTAACTAGAAGATCTGGAGACACTGCTTCCGCCACTGTGCCTTCATGTAATACTGAACCTAAAAATACTCTGAAGGGTTAAGTGACTTAACCCAGTTTTCAGAGTAGTAAGACAATGGTTTAGTTAACTGTTTCACAGCACGGTGCTGCAGCTTCTGCAGAGCAGCAGGTTACAGCAGCATTACTCATTATAAATAAAGTAATACATTCCCCCTCCAGCACCATCAGTAATGCCAAGTCAGCAATACCTGTCATGTATATAGCTAAGGAGAGTCAATAGAAGCCGATTTTAAAGCAAATTTATCATAACCTTTAATAGCACAAAGCTTTGACAGAGGAAGGACGGTAGCTTCAGGCTTTCCCATTCATTACCATGGAAAGGACCTCACACCTTCCTTCACTTCAGACTCCCTTGCCAGAGTGAAGGGCAACGAAAGGCATGCTGCAAAGCTAACTCAATCCCAAAACAAAGTATATCTGAGCTTCTAATTCCCTGCTGCAACTTTCCCTAAGGAGAGCAGGTATTTCAGACTCTTCTTGTTCAGGCCTCAACAAAGTCCCCACATTCCAACCATTATTACTAAAGCCCATATTTTGCCAAGTTTCACTGAAACCCTCAGAGTTTCTGACTGCTGTACTGTCCACCTCTCCTGGTGCTCACTTCACCCGTCTGCTGTAAGGGTGGTGCGCTCACTCTTTCTCTCCCCTGCAAAGTACTTGGTGAGGGTTGTGCCATAGTTGAACGCCATGAGAGGCACCGAGGCTGGACTTACCAATGGCACCTGTGTGACACCTTGATAAGCCACCTCACCATCAAATAAAAACATTCACCATGGGATTAGCAAAGAAAGACTGTGACACTGCGCAGCAGCCACAACTTAGGGTGTGATCCTAGCCAAAAATGCACAGAAAGCAGTGCTCCAGCATATAAACAAACAAGCTGGTTTATAATTTATTTGTAATTTCTTCATCATGAGAAACATCCTGAATGTGTGGAAAAAATGAAGTTGCAAGAACTGGAGACATTCATCTCATATTGCTGTATAATGGAGTGGAAGGGAAAACTCAGTTAAGCAGCAGACACTCATAATAGGAGGAAATGTTAAAAGACAACATACCATAAAAGAAGAAGGGGAGCAGCTAACTAAAGAAAAAGAAAAAGAAAAACCAACAACAAATATAACAATAGAAAAGAACTGACCAGCAAATTACTCCGAAGCAAACAGAACTGTTAAGCAGAGAAACAGAAGAGCTACGTGTCCACCACCCCATGTCTCACTACCCTTGAGAACTGTAGAAGAGTAATTTATAAGTTGTATTGACAAGACTTGGCTCAGATTCAGACTGACGGGCCAGGCTCCAGTCACTGCAAGCACAAGCCTGCAGGAGTGCTACTGAAGAGACATCTCTTTTCTCAGCCTTAGAGAAGTGTCTTCATGTACCAACCTGTGCCATCATAGAAATAAGTTACAGCCTCAATTATACTTACATAATTTCCTAAGATTAAAGCAGACAAGAAATTGACCAAAGCAAAACATCCAAAAATCAGGCCAACAATGGTGTTACTGGCACCTTTTTTTTCTGCCTGCAAAAAAGATCACAACGGTGTAAAAATGGAGGCAAATTCTTGAGGCGAATAACATTCATGCCTTGTACATTTAATTTTTTTTAGTTCTCTATTAGCGCAGTTACAAAGCAATTTCCTTTCTCAAAAGCAGTAGGAGCTCACAAGGTAACACCACAACAATTTAAAGACATCTTGCACTTCTATTTAAGCTATACGTAATCAAGGGAAAAGCAATGCTCATTCCTCAAAGAAGGGGTATGCTGTGCTGTTTGCTGAACTACTGAACAGGTCACCAGACTTTTTACAGGTGGCTTCAGCTGGTGTGCAAAGGAGCTAGCTGCAAAGCCCTGATCCCTTGCATGGTGAGAGGGCAGAAGAGGTACCTGTTATCTTCACTATACCATGCCTCTCCGTAACAAACACCAGGCAAATTTTTTACTTACCCAACTGGCAAAATACACTTACTTGGATACAAGCAGTACATAGGAGGATTTGAAGCAAAAATAACCTTATTATTCTTTGTTAACACTTGGGAACAACTTGGTCATGAGAGAAATGGACTTCTGCTGCAAAGGCACCATGATCATTGTTTTTCATCCTACATTTAAACATTGTATTCACTCAACATAAGCAGAAATTATTGCCCCTCTTGTCCCTCCCACCCTCCAGCTGCTAGGTCAGGAATTTAACACAGTGAATGATGGCCCAGCACGAGTTAACAGAGAAGTAGCTATAAATAAAAGGTCATTGAGCGGCTAGGGTACTGAAATGCAAGTCAGGGCACGGGTTAGGGTTTTAATCTTAGCTCTACCACCAAACTGCTATCTGGCACTGGGCAAAAAGCTATTTCACTTCTCCAAGCATCCATTTCAACTTCTGTTTTATATCATCAGTTTACTGTCTCCTCTGCAGCCATAGGAAGGTGAAATTAGTCCATGGACAAGATCCAGGTCACTGTTATATACACTCGAATCTATTTTAGCCAGCATTAGGCCAGGTTATGAATTCCCACAACTGAGAAGTCTAACTGAGAGCCCACAGCCAGCCATCAAGGTCTCATGGTGCTTAGGAATCTTTCAAACATGCAGCAAAAATATGTAAAAAAATAATCTAAAGAGCAGCTGGCTAAATCATTTACCTCCAAAGGGAAGAAGGGTCCCAGGATTGAATAGCATATCATTGAGCTGAAGTTTATAGAAGCTGTCGCGGCCATTGTAAATAGCTGCTCCCTGGTAAGCCCTCTCGATTCCCCACCAAGTGCTCCTGGCGCACCATCTTCTACCAAGGAAAATGAAAATGAAAACGACAAGGTGTTACAAGCTGACAGAGGGAAACACGATTTGCGAATCAGGTTTGAAAGCTAATACCCGCGCCGAAGCTCTGCCCCGCGGCCGCGGGTCGAGCCGTACCTACGCTCGTTCCCCGCACGGAGGAGCACAGCCCCGGCCGCACCGGCGGACCCTGCCCTGCCGGAGCTCCGCGGGGCTCAGCGGGCCCCATGCCCTTCAGCAGCCCCCCTCTGCCCCACACCTGCGGTCTGCTCGCTGCCCGCGCCGTCCGCAGCCCGGCTGCCCATGGGGAAGGAGCGCCGTGCCCGCAGTGGCCGGCGCGGAGCGGCACCTCCTCGCCGCCCCGTTCGGCAGCGCACCGGGGTCGCCGCCACTGAGCATGCTCGGGCCGCCCCACGCACCGACGGCCTCGCCGGGAGCCGCCGCGGGCGTTGCCGGGGGGGCTGCGCACAGCGCGGGGTGCCGGCCCGAGCGGGGAGGGCAGCCGGGGCCGAAGCGTGCGGTGCGCTCTAGGCGGGATGATAATGACCTGCTGGCTCGCAGGTACCCTGCACGGCCGGCGCGGGGCATTCGTGGTGGCTTCTTCTTCCACAACATAAGAAGGACATGGACCTGTGGGAGCAGGTTCAGGAGAGGCCACGAAGATGATCAGAGGGCTGGAGCACCTCTCCTATGAAAACAGGCTGAGAGAGTTGGGCTTGTTCAGCCTGGAGAAGAGAAGGCTCAGGGAGAGCCTTAGAGCAGCTTCCAGTACCTGAAGGGGGCCTACAATAATTCTGGAGACGGACTTTTTACAAGGGCGTGTAGTGACAGGGCAAGGGGCAATGGCTTTACACTGACAGAGGGGAGATTTAGATTAGATATTTGGAAGAAATTCTGTACTGTGAGAGTGGTGAGGCGCTGGCACAGGTTGCCCAGAGAGGCTGTGGCTGCCCCATCCCTGGCAGTGTTCAAATCCGGGCTGGCTGGGGCTTTGAGCAACCTGGTCTAGTGGAAAGTATCCCTGGCCATGGCAGGGGGGTTGGAACTAGGTGATCTTTAAGGTCCCTTCCAACCCAAAGCATTCTATGGTTCTTAGGAGTGGCAAACCAAGCAAGCTCACTGATAATCCACACAGCCTCTAGCAAGTTACAGGATCCACAAAACAGTAACAGAAGGGCTGGATCTGTCGCAAGAATTACTAGCTATAAACTGTCCAGGAGTACACTCTTAGGCTAGAGATGAGGAAGAGGTGATACAATCAGTGTATTTAGCACGAGTTTCTACTGGGAGGGCAGGAAAGTGAGGAAGGAAACGAGACATGAGCTGGGGATGTCTTCAAAATGTAGTATAATGCAGACCACCCATTGCTTGAATTAAAAAAGACATTAATTACTTCTTAAAAGCACTATTTTAACTAGGCCATGCTTATTCCACCTCGTCACCGGTTACACAATATTAAGATACACAATAAGGACATCCCAGGGCAAATGTTGCCATGTACCTAACTTTAGAATCCCATACTCCATGTGACAGGAAAAAGCAGAACAACTTTCTTATCACAAGATTAGGCAATCAAAAAATTATATCAGGCACAAAGAAAACAGCCACACTTTCCTTTGCTGAAGCCTATTTTGGCAATATATTGTATATGGCATATCTTATATCTGTGAAGTTGAAAAATTCCTAAGAACTATGTTAATCTTTTCCTGTCTGCCTCCAGGAAGAAAGACATAAACGTAAATCCATTTGAACAGCTGTACCCCCTCCAAAAAACAAAAAAAGAGGAAGAGCACTTGCAAGTCATCCTGAGTTCACAAAAGGATAATAAGAAAAAGGTGATCTATGTAAAGCATGACATGCAAATAGAATTGGGTAAGAGAAACGTGTAGAGAGAGATTAAAATTGTGGCAAGAGAATAAAACTTTCACTGCTGTGGCTAGAATAGTCAATTATGTTCAGGAGGTGAAATAGTTTTCACTCCAACTACTTGCTCTTTTCAGTCTAGACTCTCACTCAACAGTTTCCAACCACTTTCAAAACCCAGTCGTCTTCTCATTAATAATTACCTGTGAGTAATGAGAAATCCAGTAAAGACTATGGATTCAGATTTCCACGAAGTCAGTGAGTGCAGTAGAAGGCTGAAGTGTGGGAAGTACTAGTGATGCACTCTGATCAGGATGAGCTATGGCTCCTGTAACAAAAAGGGCTATGAACTCCCTATGTGTGCATATGGGTTACTTATGCACTGCTCATTATTGCCAGAAGAAACTGGTTGATGTAACATGTTCATTAATTCTTCGTATGTTCTCCACAAGCTATTGTCATGGTTTAACTCCAGCAGGCAAGAGCCCCAGACAGGTGCTCGCTCACTCTCTCCTGGTGAGATGGGGGAAGAGAATCAGAAAACTCATGGTTGACATAGACAATAAAGCAAAGTAGAATAAGGAATTCATTCACCACTTAGAATCATAGAATAGTTTGGTCTGGAAGGGACCTTCAAAGGTAGCTAGTCCAATGCCCCTGCAATCAGCAGAGATATCTTCATCTAGATCACGTTGCTCAGAGCCCCATCCAACCTGACCTTGAACGTTTCCAGGGATGGGGCACCACCCACCACCTCTCTGGGCACCCTGTTCCAGTGTTTTACCACCCTCATTGTAAAGAATTTTTTCTTCACATCCAGCCTGAATCTCCCCTCTTTTAGTTTAAAACTATTACCCCTTATCCTATCGCTAGAGGCCCTGCTAAAAAGTCTCTTCCCATCTTTTTAATAGGCCCCTTTTAAGAACTGAAAAGCTACAATAAGGTCTCCCCGGAGCCTTCTCTTCTCCAAGCTGAACAATCCCAACTCTCTCAGCCTTTCTTCATAGGAGAGGTCCTCCACCCCCTGATCAGTTCTGTGGCCTTCCCCACGGTCAGGTGTTCAGCCATCCCCAGCACAGCAGGGCTCCATCACAAGTAAGAGTTACTTGGGAAGACAAACGCCATCACTCCAAACATCCCCCCTTCCTTCTTCTTCCCCCAGCTTTATGTGCTGAGCGTGAACATCATATGGTATGGAATATCCTTGTGGGTATATGGGATCAGCTGTCCCAGCTGTGTCTTCTCCCATCTCCTTGTGTACCCCCAGCCTACTTGCTGGTGGGGTGGGGTGAGAGGCAGAAAGGTCTTGACACCCTCTAAGCACTGCTCAGCAATAATGAAAACATCCCTGAGTTATCAGCACTGTTTCCAGCACAAATTCAAAACACAGCCCCATAGAGCTACTATGAAGAAAATTAACCCTACCCCAGCCAAAACGAGCAGAGCTATAAATATTTCTTAGCATTTGAACAAGGACTTGTTACCAGCCTGTCACGATAAGTTTTCCAACTGTACCAAAAATCTTTTTTTTTTAGAGCATACAAGCCTTTCTTGCTGATGTCGTGTCTGCAGCAACTTTAAAAAAAAGGTATCTTTCCCTTCAGAACCCAAACCGTATGTAGAATTCAAGCCTTGGAGCACTAGCCCTCTGCAAATACTACAAAACAGAGTCTACATCCATTGCTTATGTCCACAAGATAAAAACACATTAACAACAACTGTTTTAAGAGCAGCTTCCTTCGTGGTCATCCAGGACGTTCTGAAATGCTCAGTACAAGTAGGAAAACATATCCCATATTATTGTTCTGTGTATTTGTAGAGATCTTAGAAATACTTTTGCATTACAATCCAGAATCACTTAGCTGGTGCTTATTTGCATCATATTACTATTTCTTTTGGCAGAAGGCATAGTGGCTGCACACAGGTATTTGGAAAGGGTTTAAAATGGATCTAATGTAACCACATGATAACCACATCCTTTGAAACTCTAGTGCGAAATCTGTAGAAGGCAACAAAAACCTGCAAACTGTTTTGTTCAATTACCATGACATCAAAGTCATGGTAATTTCAAACTTAATGTATTTTCAAACTTAACCGCCATAATAGCTTGTCCTTTTTCTGAGACCCCAGAATGGTCTCACCATAATTTCTCCAGGCACTTCAAACTCAACACAGACATCTCTTGCGCTCCTGAGTAGCAGCATGCAGTTGGCTGTTCTGAACCATTACCTGGAGGCGCTTGGAAATACACATCTCTCCCCTCTGGACTGATGAGCAGGACTTCTGCGGACACAGAAATTGGTAAAAATAGCCTGGTCTCCCATCTTTATGATGCAGAACCTGGTTTTGGACTGTGTGACCAGGAAATTAACAAGATAATTGTTTAGGAAGAGTAGGGTGAAATGTGCACCGGTGTTATTTGCAAGAAGGCTTCCAACTCAGTGTTACACGAGACTGAGCAATCATGTCTCTTTTGGAAGGAAAATGACATCTTGTGACACTGGAAATGAAATCATAGCACATGCCTGTGCTTTGTTTTCTAGAAACGGATGCCCAAGGAAAAGAAGTTTTGCAAGGATTGTTCAGAACTGAAATTCAGAACTGATTGTTCAGAGTTTAGCAGCGTTGTGGACTTCTCTTGGGAGTTTGTAATACCTGACAATTTCACCTGCCTACCTGGCTGCCTCACTGTACTGTGCTCATTTGAACTACTTAGTTCCTGAGTCTCCACAGTTTACAACATGGCACTTAGGCTATCACTGGAGTCTGGCATTTTGAAGGAAAGATGGGGTTTGGCTGCCAGGGGGAAGGTGAAGGTTGCCACAGCAAGAGACGGAGTGAAATAGAGAGAGCAAAAAAGAAGCAGGAAGAGGGTGGCTGAGACAGTGTGAACCATTATATCCTCACTGCAGTACCGCTCTTCTGAAAAAGCCCCCAAGTTCAGTTGCCATTTTGATCATAAAGGGAAAAAAGAGGAAGGCTGCCACCCTGGAAAGGGGGGACAGTCAGGAGGAGTGAAGGAAATGAATGGAGAGTGCAGAGGGTAGTAGCTATAACCAAAGGATTTTTAAATATATGCAGCAAAATGGTGAGTCAGAATGGTTTGCCCAGAACAGCAGGCTGGTCACTGATTTAGAGGCTCATATGCTTCATGTAGCATCTTGGATCAACACAGCATTGGAAATCAGGGAACCGATATAGTTCCATGATGAAAGAAGTCTGTGAGATGAAGTATCCAAATTCTTGAATGTGATGTGACAGCTTGTGGTTAATCTTTTCCTCCCCAAATCCAAGTTTACAGACAGCATGTTATGATGTTTATAATATAAGCAAATCCTGAGAGGACCAAGTTCCTTTGCTGGGGCTGGCTGCTAAGCCAGTGTTTGCACTGACACCAGCTCACCCCTCTAACAGCCCAGGCAGGCTCTTGAACTGCATCTGGCTGCTCCTCGTTTCCTAGCACCCTGTTGTTACCCCCCTCACCACCCTGAAGTGCACTAGAAGTGCTCTCTTAGCACAGGACTGCAATCCTTGGCTTGTCATGCCCTGTGGCTGTATGCCAGCATTTAAACTGCGGGGTGCTAAATGGACTCAATTCCAAGAGAAAATACAGAGGTTAAAAAACTAGCTGCTCTTTGTACTAATCTGGACAGAAAGGTGAAGCAGGTGGAATAGTGCCAACAGCGTGCAGAGCACCCACATGAACCCTGAGCTCACATTAACACACTGTACAGTTAGACAGGATCACACGCTTCCATTAATTATTACACACAACTATGTGTACCTACTGTGCTATGCTGACATTTCAACAGAGTTCAGTTTGCCAATGCAAACTTCCCCTCTACGCATACATAAATTTTAGCTTAACACAGCTTTTTTTTCTTGCAGCTGTGCTAGGAAAACTATTTCTGCATATTTACTTCTAGAATACTAGATTATAATTTGACTGTGATTATCACTTTTGCTGTAATATTTCAGATATACATACTCCCATCTCCTGGACAGAATATATATTGCACATATCTGGCGATACTGATGTGTTTTATGGCTGGCTACAGGACTTCTTGTTATCCTTTGATGACCTTCAGAGGAGTAATGGTTTATTGTTCCACTCAGTAAAAAAAATTCCTCTATAGATTAGGCGCCTCTGAGGCTTTTTAATGGGCACAAGAAGATTAAGTGATAGATGGATATAGGGAAGAACATTCTCCCTAGGCAGAGGGAAAGAAGGTGGGTATTATAACTTGTGTGTGTTTGTGTGCTTTCTGGGGTCCGAGTATGAAGAAAATTGCATCTTCCCACTTCTTGTGGACGAGGAGGGGAGAAATGGCCAAATGTCCCACAGGAGCTGATAAATGAGAATACCTGTGTTGGGGTTGCAGTGCTTGCAACCCACTGGGGTATTGCAACTGGGGCTGCAGTTCAGAGTTTCAAGCAAGTAGTTGGAGGTGGCTGTATGCACTTCGGAGCCTGCCAGCGGGAGTAACTGGCAGTGTTGTTTCTGTAGGCTTTGCTCTTGATAGCTCAGAGAGCAGAGAGAGGAGTGCCCTCTTCTGTCTCCACTTTTTCAGAGGGCTCTGGTTAGCTTCTTCCCCTTCTAGATCTCTGTAATATAAAGGGTATGTACCTGACTGCCTCAAGAGTTGAGATTAGCAGGAAAAGAGACAGCTGGAGCCTGGAAGTGCAGCCACAGTCCCCCATAGCCAGGCCTTTCCCCCTTCCCGGCTCAGGAAGGTCATGCTGCCTGAGCTCCAGGCCTGTGGGGCAGCTCTGACCCAGCCGAACGGTTCCCCTTTCCGCCTCTGCTCTCCCCTGCCCTCCTCAGCACTGGCTGGTTGCTCACATGGGAGAGACAAGGGATAGTGGGCACATTACTGCTGGGGAGATTCCAGCTGGTCACAAGAGGAAAATTTTTCACAAAGACGACCAACAGGCATTGGAATAATCTCCCCAGGGAAGTGGTGGATTCCCCAATGCTGCACACTTTTAAGATTCAGCTGGACAGGCTGCTAGGACATCTAGTCTAGGCCATGCTTTGCCAAGAAAGGTTGATGATCCTTGAGGCCCCTTCAACCTGGTATTCTATGATTCTGTGGTTCTGCATCGTGTCTCCTCAGCACCCAGATTTAGCCCTCAGCCTGCCACTTGGCCGTACCAGGAAGATCAAGGAAGGACATACTGTGGAAAAGGTGGCTCACAACGCTGGCAACAAACGCGTTTGCATTACCAACCAACCATGGCTATCAACATCTATTACCTTGTTATATTTTGTCACTACGTGCTTTGTTACAAAGACGGCAATAGGTAGCCCACCCAATGGCCACATTGTCAAGTCTAAAACAGACACGATGGACGAAGTCCCACGTCAGACTGACAGCCCCCAAGCAAGCACCACGTTGTAAACGTGGTGGCCATGCTGTGCATGCCATCAGCGGGATCAGCGACGTGTGTGTGAGCGCCTGACAGGGACGGGAACGTGCTTTCTGACTTCTGAGTTACAGCCGAGGGCCATAACCCCACGGACAGACGGCAGGGGTGGACAGTTTGTTCCCATCCGCCTCTACGCTGCCGGCTATGAGGAACGCGGACACTTGAAGCCAGACCCGCAGCAACAGCTGTGCTTGCAGCCGGCTGCTGCAGTTGGCTTGCCGCAGGAGGCTGCCCTGGCAACGAGGGAAGCTCCTCCACGGCCGCGGCTGGCGGCTGAAGTGGCGGATCAGGCACCGCCGCGGACAGCCCGGAACCCGCGCGGGCTGGGGTCCTGGAGCGCTATAAAAGCGTAAGGCGGAAGGTCCGCCTCCTCTTTCGCTGGCGGCTGGCGGCGGGGCCGGGGTGAGTACCCGAGATGGCGCCGGGGCCCGCCGGGCGGAATCCCCGCGGCCGCCGGGGCATCGCGGCGGGAGCGGGCCGGGCGGGGGCCTCGGGGCGACCGGCGCCACTCACCGGGGCCGCGTGTGTCTGTATTTGCAGCAGGAAGCCGGGCGGGAACAGCACCCACCGTGAGCGCCATGGCCGAGGAAGGGTGAGCGGGGCCGGGGTCACTGGGGGGGGGGCGGCGGCGGGCGGAGGGGCCGCGTCTCGCCTGACCGTTTCGCGCCGCTCCGTGCCGGGCTTTGCAGCTCCCGCCGTGCGGGGCCTGCGCAGGCCGCGCCGTGGTGCTGCCGCGTGCTTCCTGCAGGCTGGGTGCTCGGCTGGTGTGCGGGGCTGCCCCTGCTTTCTGAGGGAGCGTGGGGGGAGCAGGGCTGGCTGGCTCGCCAGGAGGATTCAATTTCTCAGTTCCCTTCAGATTCAGATTTTCCTCCGTTTCTCCTTCGGCTTAGTGCCTCAGCTTGCTTTTCTTCTGTATATTTGTAATGATTGGATGCTTGCAGGTAAACGGGAAGCTGTTGCTTGTAGCTGTAAGATGTTGGCATGTTGAGAGCAATGTGTGTCTTCTCTTTAGCATTACTGCTGGAGGTGTAATGGATGTTAACACTGCCCTGCAAGAAGTGCTGAAGACCGCACTTATCCATGATGGCCTAGCTCGTGGTATTCGTGAAGCAGCCAAAGCCTTGGACAAGTAAGTCTGGCTTTCCCATTTTGCCTATGGTAAATCGCAGAACAGCACAAGGTATGTTAAACACATGCAGTGGTCACTTTGCTCAGACGTTTAATTGAAAGCTTTTGCAAGACCCTGTTTTTCTGCCAACGAATTCTGTCTTTTTCTGTTTCTTTTCCAAGGTCTTTAACTGTGATCTTAAAATACAGATGCTAAACTTGGTGATTCAAGAGTAACAGCATCTAGTGTATTCAGGTTCTGTCTTTTTGTGACCCCAGTGCCATCGAGTTTTCATGTGGACTGGTTTTGTGAAGTAAATGGAATGGCACTTGCGGTATGTAGCTATGGAAATCTGGGGCTCAAGAACCTTGTGTTTTAAGAATAAAACTCTTCTCAAAACTAAGATTCTAATTAGGAGGGTTAATATATGTCAGACTTAACCTGGAAGAGTTGGTTTAGTTTTATGAAGCAAACCTGAAATTCATAGCTTGCCTTCACTGCTTTTGCTAGCTTCAGGGGTTTTTTGTATTGCAGCTGTAAATAATTGCTTTGGTATAATATGAAAACAATACTAAACTTGTCATATATGTGCCAACCATGGAAATCAGTTATGGTTTCTTGGTAGGGTGAAGTACTGTGTACAGACACACATACGCATCTCTTGTGTATGTATATATAGGCACATACTTTTAAGAATAGACAGTGCTTAAGTGAAATGCTGCAGCGTTTGGGTGATGACTTAACAACTTGTCGGATACCCCTTCACTCGTCTTATGAGTGAGACCAGCAGTCTGACAAACCTGTATGCAAGAAGCTCTAAGACAAGGTACCAAATAATGGAAGAGAAATACTACTTAGGTAGCTGACAGCTAGTTTGTAAGAGTTGTTTTGAGTTCAGCTACAATTTCATATGCTGTGTGTTAAAGAGGATCGTGTACAAAGTTTATATACCTATGAGTATGATGGGTTTTGCTTGGAAGCATTGTTTCTGAAACATCGTGGTGAAACTCATGATGAAGGAGGCCATAGAGAAAACTGACTTTGTTTGCAGTGGTCAAATTACATTAGGTTAAGCATGGAAAACCTATACAGCTCTCTGTTAGGTATCCTTTTGGTATTCTTAACATTGTACCACAGTATACAAAGATCCTAATTAGAAATGAGGCCCTGTCATAACAGCTTCTTTCAATGTAAGTAGAAAAGATTGTTCTGAAGAGGTTATAACAAATTGATACGAAAGTACAAGCTTTTAGTATTTGCAGTTCTAATGTTAAATTCTTATCTGTGGTAAACAAGAAAAAGCAACTTGTAACTCGGTTGCTTTTTAATAACGACACCAATTCTGCGTGGGACTGGTGTATACCCAGACATTACACCTTTTCCAAATGGCTGAGAATTTAGTGGGATTTTTGGAAGCTTCCAAAACTGCAATAGAGTAATCTGATAATAAAGCTAACAATGTATGAGTAGTCTGTTACATATATGAAAAACTTAAATAGTAGTAGATCATCTCAAAAGTATGTTAGTATTTCGAAAGCCTGTGGCATCTCAAAAACAACTTAGGAAGTGGTTATCTAGAAATGCACTAGCTGAATTTTGTTCTTCACAGTTTTGATTATCAAGCTGTGTCTAAAGTTAAATTGTATTCTTTTTTAGACGCCAAGCCCATCTTTGTGTTCTGGCTTCAAATTGTGACGAACCCACATATGTAAAATTAGTTGAAGCACTTTGTGCAGAACATCAGATCAACTTAATAAAGGTAAGTGTCAGAACTTCAGACACAAGTTTGGAACAGTTACCCCGATTGCAATATGAGCTGCTTGTTTCAGCATACAGAGAGCTGAATCTTTGAAACACTATGCTGTAATTCTGTATATGGCTTGTCTAAGCAAAATTCCTCTTGGCAGCAGAGATTGTTTTAGTTCCGAGTGATTGTCATAGCAGCACTGCAAAAGCTGCATGTAAATGGAAAAGGATGTGTATCAGATTTTACAAAGTTAAAACGATTTTTTGTTTCTGACAAGAAATAGATTAATGCTGCAAGTAGTTGTGGAACGTAAGGGTTTCAACATGACTTTCTTCAAAGCTGTACGGTGATGATACTTTGGCTCCCTCTACTGATAGTTGTGAGGAAAGCAGCCATCCGTTACCCAATACTTCTGAGAGTACAGCAGCTTTTTTGCTGAACCCAGTTATGTTGGAAATTGCTAGTTCTAATGCGATGCGATGTTTTACACAGGTTGATGACAACAAGAAACTGGGTGAATGGGTAGGTCTCTGCAAGATCGACAGAGAAGGAAAACCTCGCAAAGTAGTGGGCTGCAGTTGTGTCGTTGTCAAAGTAAGATGATGCTAATTATAGCTTACTTCTTGAGTTCTGAAAATAAGCAGTAAAGGTGGCTTTAGATAATGGAGTATTAAATAGATCTCTTAGGTTTTTATTTTCTTAAAACAGTTGCTTTCCATTGTTGATAGTGAAGATAAACTGCTTCCCTGTTCTGTATCCCTTTCATGTGTATTTAAAATACTTGTATTAATTTTGTAAGTTACTGCCTATGTCCTTAAGGTATCTATGCCCACTTGCCAGTAAGCATTAAAGGACAGAGATTTTAACTAGAAGAGATCAAGTTTTGCTTCAGGGGGAGGAAAGGAAATGCCAGTTCAATGTGTCTGCTCAACTTGAAAATGTTCTGCAGAGCATATTTTAAAATGAACTGGTAAAGTAAAGCCACAGTACGAGCCTTGAAGACTTTGTTGTCTTTGAGGTCCCAAGAGATGGCTACATCTTCACAGTAAAGACTAATCCCTTCTTTGTATGTTTTTGTACTTTTGTTACTGTTTCCCATAGTTGGCTTTCTTTAAACAGAAATGAAGAATTACATTTGAATGAAATAGAGCAGTCCTTTATTAGAACAGTCTTTTATTAAGAGAATGAAAGGAAAACAGCTGGCAGGTTGTTTGAGTTTACTTGTATGGAATTGGGGGAATATTTGGGATGTCTTGAGAAAAAGTGTCAACCTCAGTTGTCCTTTTAAGGATAGTTGTAAAATTTTGAATGATTCTGTGTGTTATTAATGAGTTATCTCGTGTTACAGGACTATGGCAAGGAATCTCAGGCCAAGGATGTCATCGAAGAGTACTTCAAGTGCAAGAAATGAATGGAAAATAAATTCTGAACCTGACTAGTCTGTGTGTGATTAATGGGTGGGTACCTGTGGAATAGTTCTTTGAGTTGCAACAGGTAACATCAGAAGATTAAAGGACTTTTCAGGTCTTGGTATAGCAATTACTTTGTTAACTGTCAGCTTTGCTAAAAAGATAATGGTGATCCCTGCTATTCTGTTCTTGGGTGCTTCTATTTCCTGTTCCACCCCAGAGGGTACCAGCTTGGGGAACTTGGCACAGCTCACCTGCAGAAATGCTGTCGATTACTACCTTTGCTTGGGCCTGTACTTCTGAAGGGATTCTGAGTATCTTGTTAGGGGAAAGTCCAAAGTTCTGCTGCATCTGTGATGAAAATCTGGCTCCCTCTACTGAAACAAATGAGGAGAATGGCCTTAACCGTTACCCAAGTCTTCTGAGATGTTGCAGGAAATTTTTAAATGCTATCCTAACATATTAGGGACATTACTTGACACAAGGTGTGCTTTGTTGTTTGGTTTCCCCTTCCCCCAGTTCTGAAGCAAACTGTGGATGAAATAAGCTTCTAGGAAGTATTGTCATGTACTTCTAGATATTTATTCTGTAGGAGTCTCAGTAGTCAGGTACCCAAGTAGCTGAGATCTCATCACTGCTCAAAACAAGGCATTGTTGAACTCTGACTTGCCCAGTGTCTTTAGTTTCCATAGTAGTTGGATGATGTACAGAACTTGTCAATTTTTTGCTTTTTGGTTACAAGGTGGGATTCAGACTGGAATTTAAGGTTAGTTTTATTTTCTCCCTCCTGCAAGTTAGGTATGTCTTCCATTTCCTGTGGAGCAGCTCTAAGTGGAGTCATAAGGAATTGCTGCTGTGTAGCTAGATGTGGGTGACTTGGATTTTTGAGAAGTTCCTGTAGTAACATTTTCAGGTGTACTTACTGACAGTCACCTGTTCCAAATCTGGCCAAATACAGGAAATGTAACCATGTGGTGATACATATTCAGTTTTGTCTGAGAAGTTCTCAGTAAAGTGAGTTAAAAGTAACTGTTAACATTTAAATTAATGTCACACTAGTACTGCAAATGGAGGGAAGTAAACAGAAATGTATGGATGTTACCACTTTCCATTTGGATGCTGAAATGACAGACTTCCTCCTGTAGATAAAAGCCTTAGTTGCAGACCTTACTTCATTAAATTACTGGAGGTTTCTAAACACTGAGAAGAGACGTCGTTTGTAGAAAAATACTCCTTTTTAAATGGAGTAGAAAGACTATTGGAAAACTTGTCAGTTGAATTTGGCTAATAATTTTGAGTATACGACTTTCACAGAAGCACAACAAAGTACACTTAAATCTTTTGTCCTGTTTTAGGAAACTGCATCTTCTAAGAGTTTGGGATAAAATAGTAATGGTATTTGTTCTTCAGAGTTTTGTTTGCAGCTAAATTCTAAGAGAATTGTCTGAAATGGTAGTGGTGTTCGCAGTATAATAGGATTTATGGTTTGCTTTTCCATGGCTGGCTGTTCTATCAGAGTTATTATGAAGGGAATTGGGATCCAAAACCGGAGCGTGTGGGTTCCATGGCCTGTGTATTGCTGAGGTTGAAAATTGTTTCTTAATTAAACATGCTTCTCTACCAGCACATTTCTTACCTGCTAGGAATAGTAAATTCCTCTTAATTCCTTGGATCTCTGGATACCAGGGTAACAAACATGCAGTTCAATAAGCCCCCTCCAGGGTAGTGGGTGAAGATTTGTAGAAAAGATTAAATCCATAGCCTTATGTTCTCAAATTTGAGGAAGCTTTTGCTAAGCCTGTGCAAGCAAACTGAGCTTTTCCAGATGTTTGGCTTTTTGGCTAAAACAGAGCTTTTAATTTTGTCATTACTTTTAAACACAGTATGACTTGGGAGAATGGAGAAGAGCGTGGTCCTGAGTTCAGTTATGCTTAACTGACTACAAAGGGAGAAAGTCCTGCATAGATACTTTCTGGATGTATGATGATGTGAAGTTAAGCTGTTTAAGGTTGTAGGGCTATTCGATAAAGTTTTGGTTGCTTTAGCATGGGCAAACAATAAGCTTTTTTATTTTTTTCTTTATTAAACTAGATTTGCCCTTCTCATGAAACTTATGTTAGCTTGAAGCCAGCTCAGCATGCAAAGCTTCTGCTATTGTAACTTAATTTCCCACAAGTCTACTAATGGTATCTTGTAATGTGCAGAACTAACAGCAACACATACTAAGTTTCAGAGGGGACAATTTTTTAATTCACTTTTGAGGAGGGATATAGGAAAGGATATTGGTGGAAGAAGGAAGAAATATTTGTGTCCAGGTTAACTAATTCTGAGATCTTTAAGAAAAAGGATCCATCACTGAAAAGGATTAGGAAAAATAAAGTTGATAACATGTTGCTTTAATAAAATTCTGAAGAAGTTGTCTGGCTGTTGATACTTTACCTCCATAGAGGATGTGGAAGCCTGTTCACCTTTTGTATTTAATACCTGAAGTTGTTCATCTTTGCACTTCCCTCAGTATTTATGGAAAAGCCAATTCAAAATAACATGCTGCATTGTGGTACCATCACTGCATTTCCTGCCCAGCCCAGCTATAATGCTATAGAAATAGGATTTGCTGGGTAATGACAAGATGTTCTGTGAGCATTCACAGCCTCCTAGAAGGCTGCAGAAAGATTACATTTGTTTGGCTAAGCTGGAATAGTAAATAACACCAATTTCAGCTTTCTGCTAAAGGCAGTCAAGATGTCCATTCTTATGCATCTGGAGGTAGCATACTGCTTGTGACAGGAGCAGTGAAATTCCTTGTAACAAGTTTTTAGTTAGGTTTTTTAAAGACATATGGGGAACAGGCACACTGAATCTATAGTTGTATAAGACTTAGGAATTGTTAGCACATTCTGAATTTATGTTTAGTCAAGCTATGAGTCTTAATTGTAAATAGATCCTTAAGGAGCTTTACATATTTTAAACCTGCAGGCAATTTGGGAAGAGTCCGGCACATTCTACTTCATTTAACACATTTTAACTTCCGTGTGAGAAAAATAACATCATCTGTCAAAATGGTTTTTGTTTCATTTCTACCATGGGCTATTGGAATTGCTACTTCAGCAGTAGCTGGATTATACATTTCCTCTTAATTACTATGCTATGATCAGTCAACTCTTGGGAAAAGGAGTTCCAAGTAAAGAGCTGTAGTCCATGAGCAAGTTTAAGCAGTGTTTTGCAATAATTGAATGATACCTCAATGTAAGTTCAGGGCTATGTTTGTGTTTTGTTTTAAATGTCACCTTATTTTACATAGCAATGAATATTAATACTAGGGAATGACAACTCTTCATGCTAAGTTTGTTTTTTCGCTGGATCAGAGCTAACACTTCCTAAGTGTTTTTGCCAGAAGGAATTGGGTTAAGATCTTAAATTTTTGATCAAAATGCTTAGGTATAAGGTTAGGGGTTTCCTGTAATGTTTTGTTTCTTGGAAGTGGCCTTAGAACCTATGCAGGGTCAGTGTTGGAGAACTGGTTAAGAGTTTATTTACTTAAGACTATCCCTAGTGCTTGATATATTTTCAAAAATTTCTTGAGGACTAAATTCCACCCAAACGTTCTGGTTAATCTTTTGTGAAAATTATTTTGGTTTTTACTCAAATTGGCCAAGGAAGACAAGGGATTGCTAGTCCTTCTTCATACTGGAAGACTTGGCATATGCTTCTCTGAGACCTCTGCTTTGTAGACAAAAGAGAGTTTCTTCTCACTTTCTTGATAGATGGTATTTTTGTATTGCTGTAGAAGATGTATTGATATTAACGTGTCCTGCAGGATTTCAGAGGAGTACACTTTGGAATACTCCTTAAAGTATAGCCATCTGTAGTTATCACCCAAAAGGATGGGATTAGCATTAAACATGGGATTGGGAGTTTGAGTTTGACTCAATGAGTGACTGACCCTCATTTTTCCTCTGTTGCTGATTATATTTAATGTTCCTTGCAGGTTTTCCTTGTGAAGCAGGGATAATGCAGAATGGCTTGCTCAATGATACATGCTTTGTGGCTTTTGGTTGACAGAAGCAGCAGAATGAGATTCTTTTTCTGGACTAAAGTACCAGGTTTTAGTGGGTTTTGCATGGATTGGTAGTCCTTTCCAGGCCTAAATTCTTACATTTCCATGTGAAGTAGAAAGCTAATGAAGTATTTTGAAGAAATGCTGCTAAGTCATTGTGAAGGTGCTAAATACAGATGTTTAGACTGTGTTGGAAGAACATCCTTTATGGGATTTCAAATAAAAGTAATCTTGAGAACAGTTAAGCTCATTTTGTGTTGGAACCTGTATGTCTTCCTGGCCAGTACTGCTTTTCTGCATTTTGTGTATTTTGCCTTGCATCGTAAAACCTTAAGCATCTGGACAGCACCGCCACCATGTATTTGCAGAGATCCTGCTCTGATGGAGTTGTGGGCATGACTGGTTCCATTAGGGGAGTTGGTTATGCCTGACCTCCACTCTTTACCATGATAGTGCCCTTTATTCTTTCAATCCCTTGAACTCGGGGACAAAGGCAGTGCTACTCCATGCTAATTCTGGTTAAGAAGGAAGTATGTGTGCTTGTAATGTGTAGTGGGAGCCTGAGTGCTCACTTGAAGGTAACTTCTTGTCAGGACAACTCATTCACATCAGGATCTCCCACTGTAATAATATGCTGATATGTTTTGCAGTAGTGCAAATGTCAGGGGATCAGGACTTGTCAGCAGCAAATTGCCATGCTGCACAAGCACTTGTGAGGGCTCCAGCCCTTCCTTTGGAGAGCATTGTTTATTCTGCCTCCTTTGGCAAGAGAAAAGTTTATCTTCCAGTCTTGCATAACACAAAGTATTTTATGGAGGGTGAGCACTAATCCTACATGAATTAAAAAATATATTTAGTATGCAAACACACAGTATCCTTACGCTTTCTGTAATAAATAAGCATAAGCCCCAGTATTTTCTGACTAATGTTCCTGATTTAGAATTGCCTCTACCTGTCCAGTTTTATTCCCTCTCTACTACAGAAGCTGGATACCCCAGCTGCAAGCCAGTGCCCCTCTTGTGTTAATGTTACTGAAGCTGGTGTAGACACTGTCGCTGAAACATGCTCCCTTTCCTTGAGACCTCACAATGAGTCTCTCATCCAGTGATGTAAAGGAACTCTGGACGTACATTTGTCAGCCTTGCCTTCTCATTTTGAGATGATGTGTTTGGATTTTTAATTTGTGTCTGGCCATTGAACCAGATACTGGGTGTTGTGTGAGCACAGCTGTGGCTTGATTTATGTAGCCTGAAGGAAAACAGAAGTAATGGCAAATTATTTTCTCAATGGTTTTAAGCAGTTAAGTAAATACACAGGATTTTTTTCAGCACTTGGTCAGCAAGCAAATGTTTAGTTTTAACAAACTGAGCAGATGAAGTGTTTAGTATGCTGTCCTATATAAAGATCCTATGCACACCCATAATTTTCCCATGCACTGGCATTACTTTTGAATGAAAGCCCATCTACAAAAAGCCCTAAATCCACATTAACTGCTTTATGTAGCTGACCTGTTCTAACTGATGATATAATAACGATATAATAACTGACGATATAACTTCTGTGGAAGTAAACCACTATACAGATATCTGAACTTTCAGCCACTGGTAACTGTGCTGCTTCTTTTTAATTCCAAAAGTGTCTGGGTCATGCTATATTATATGAAATAGGGGAAACTCATTTGAAAATCACTTTGGCTTATGGGAGTTTTTCCACTCCTCTTCCAATTCAAAAGCAACTTGGGGGGGACTTTTTATAGTACTGAAGCAAAAGTATTCACAAAATTTTCACTGAGACCCGTGTGAGCAACGCAGTATTACATCAACTCAGGATACTTTTGATAAGCAAAGTAACAACCACCACACTTTTCAAAAGTTTACAAACTGATGTAATTATTTTGTTTGCACATTTTTTTTTTTAATCCTTTTAATTATCATCTGATATTTCATATTGCTGAAAGATTATTAGGCACAAAGCAGAGTTATATAAAAATATCTATATACAAGGGGAAAAACGTTCATGTACAAATGAACTAGCTGTTTTGCTCATCTGATAGGAAGTTTGCTATTTTCAAGTAGTCCTCTAGCTCAGTCAGTGTCAGGTGACTGTTCATTTGCTGTAGCCTGACTGAAGCTAGTGTCTGTAACGTAGTTTTACTCTTTGAAGCACAGCAGTAGAGTTTGTGTGTCAATACAAAAATACCAGCACATAAATGGTCAGATATCCTTTTCTAAAAGGAATGAAATAAATAGTAGGTATTTAGGTCAGTGCCTGGCATGCCAACTTCCTGCCCTGTAAAATTTTACAATCAAGTTATGAAACTGAAAAAATATATTTTATGCTGGTGTGCAGAAAAATGTTTATTAAAGCGAATTTCCTGTTTTCAGACTCCAAAACCTGTAATTTCTCTATGCTTCATTTTTTCTTTTTTTTTTTTTTTCCTCCCTTCCCTGAATGATCCTGAGACATTTTCCACACTGAAAGAGTTCAAATCCCTATTAAAATAAGGTTTACGTTTTGAGGACAGAAAAAAAGCCATGCCCCCTAAGTAACCTTTTATATTGATTGTATTGTTAGCAGCCAGTGTGTTGGATAACATAATACAGATGCTTAGGACAAGTTTAGGAAGGCAAATAGGGGGGAAAACCCAAAATGTTTCTAGTTTTAGGAGTATGTGTTTAAGGGAATGGAGGTCATATTTTGTAGAACCCTTCCACAAAAAAATGAAACACCCTCCGATATCCATATATATAAAGGCATGTGTATGTCAATACCAGCTATGGTATATATTCTCTTTTTCATCCATTTATTTGAACGGACAATATTCAAGTAACACCTTTCAACTTTGCTTTTTTTCAGGGCAGCAAAATACAATGTCAGCACATGTACAAGAAATACCTTTATGTGCATGTAATTTAGCAAGCTACTGTAATTTTAAAAACATATAAATTCAATTCCCGTTTCTGCAGAGACTGACTTTCACCCTTCCCTTCCTTTCAGGGATATGTTTTATATCCAAATCAAAATCTCAGCTGGTTCTGACTCTTCCCTCATGGCTACCTAACCATCTGCTTGAAACTCAGTATGACAGCTTTTAACACTTCCTTTTAAAGACCAGCACGTCTCGGTTCTCTTCTGATCACTGTGAACAGCATCATCATTCCGTCTGACCCTCAAGCCTATTTACATGTCTTCAAATGAAAGTTAGTTGGAATAAATGTGCCTCTTCTACTTGCAGTTGTGTGAAAACACCCCTAAAAATGCTGTTTGGACATGAGCTATGAGTGATTCTGCATATATTCAGAAGAGAAGAAAACTTTTAGCCAGCGTGGCCTACAGCCAAGAAACAGGGATGGAATTGCAGTTCCTTTTGTATGGCTCTCTCCATTATCTTATGATAAAATTCATCACGTTGTGATTGACTGAGCTAGTATGGTTGAGAATATTGACAGTTTTAGCTAGCCCTTCCCATAAAATCCTAACTATGTTGTTGAGAACTTTGCTAAGCTTGTTTTCCATGGCCTGAAATTGTTCCTTGTAGAGGTTCCATCTCAAATATTTTGAACTTTAGTTAAAGCAGCATAGCTATTTCTGAGACTCTTGTTGAGTATAAGGTGTTTGATAGGGGTTTATTCACTACTTTTTGTAAAATAACCCCACCTAACTTCTTAAAACCTTTTCATTGGGAAGTTCAGGTGTTTCCTTTCATGGACTTGAGATCTAATAGGAAAGTGGGGGGAAAGAAGTACTTCCAGATTATGGGTGAAGGGGGAGGTTTGGGCATGTAGGAAAGAGAAGGCAGACTGATTAACATAATAGTACATGGGGGCAGAGCAGGAATAGCAAGAGGCTTAATCAGTGAGACACAGGAGAACCTGGTACTGATCCTTGAGAGGCCTCTGTCTCACTATTGGTTTCATGCCAATAGTCATCCATGAAAAAAGCGGCAAAGTATGTTTCTCATTGTCCTCTAGCACTGGTCCATAGGGAGGATGACTGTCAATGGACAGAAGAAGAGTGAAGGTGCAGGCACACAATACATGCATGTGCCATTTTAAAGGCATATTACAAAGCTGAAGATAGGGGGAAAAAACAAGGCTGCACGTGCCACCCTGTTCCAAGTCTCTTGACATGTATATACTCTTTAAACATGCAGTCATATACTGTTGTTTCTAATTTTGTTTTGTGTAATTTGAAGGCAAAGCAGACCCTGAGATCCTAACAATGAACCTGGCTTCTACTGTGAAGAAGGCTGCTGTGTATAAATAAATTAATAAATAAATAAAAGACTATGGTTTGGTGGTTAAAAATAGTGATGTTGATTTGCCTCTGCCACCAAGTTCCTATGTGGAGGTTGGTGAGTCACTTAGAAGTGTTCAGGAAAAGGGACTGATGGTGTGTATTCATTTTCTGGTGCACCAATTTGCCTGTGCCATGTTCTGTAGGAATGACGAACATTCCCAGCTACTGACATCTTGGTTTAAGCACAGAAAGCTTGCTTTTTTCCTGAAAAATGAGAGTTTACAGGAGTCTCAGATTGGCTAATCTTCATGGGTGGGTGCCTGTAGTTTGTGAATTATAACGTCCCAAAATGTAGAATGGGGAAATAATCTCCTTTGGGACGACGGTGAAAACTTAATCCCTTTCTGCTTGTCAAGTGCTTCACCATGCGGGGTCCGGCCGGTGTGTCAGTGCAGTGTGCGCTGCACCATCCCCTCGGCACTGCAGCGAGAAGCGGTGGCCTGGCCCTGCCAGGCGGGCAGCCGAGGGGCCCGCCCCGGCCCGGCCTCCGCGAGGGGTGGCGCTGCCGCCGGGCCCCGGCCCTTCCGCTGGCCGGGCCCCGGCCCCTGGGCCTGTCGCTGCCGGCCGCGCTTCCCCAGCGCGGCAGGAGGTGGCACCCGTGCTACAGCTAAAGGGCCACGGCCACAAAGAGGCCGTGGGCCCGGGCCGCGTCTGGCCGGCCGGGGCGGGAGCTGCAGCAGCAGGTGCTGCGGTGATCCCGGCAAGCCGGCAGCGTAGGAAACAAATGTGAAATGAAACTCTTTAATGCCTTTGAATGTTGTCGATTTCTATGCGTATTTTCCAGTATTGTAGCCTTGTAAAATCCACGTGAGTCAGATGTTCAGACTTTTACAGCGTGTAGAAATGTGTTTGCATAAACCAAAGGACTTTGTTGTACAGCTGCGGCTCCTTTAATCTGTTTTTCTCGGAGTCGTACCACACAGGGCATGCACCCTCCACTGCTTGCTTTCACAGAGATATTCAATGAACAAGGAACAGCTTAGAGAGGTTTGGGGGATATGTTTAAGTAGGGAGTTGTTTGGAAGTTCACTTTGTATGTTATAAGTAGCACTGTCTAGGAGATTAGGGAACACCAGTGTCAAATTAAGCATTTAAAAGACAGTACAGACTTAAGAGGCAAGATAGGTGAAGGGGTTTTGATTTTTCCCCCCCCCCACTGCCTCAAGTGTCTGATGTATTACAGTGTTCAAAGCATTTCAGTATGCTTATATTGTATTCACACATATGCAATGTATTTGAAACATTCCTACCAAGGAGATTGTGGTAAAAACTGTAACGTGCAGCTTGCTGGGTTTCATTGTAAAGTAATATAATCTCCACATGTGCGAAGGCCAATGCAATATTTTATTTTTTGCTTACCCCAGGGAATGTGATATTAAATTTATCAACTGAAGTATTTGAATGAGAACTCATAAATATTTTTTGAGGTGCATCAGTTGCGTACATGGGGAGAGAGAAGACGTGCAGCACTGGCTGAAGAGGAAGTAGTTCATACTTTTCATCCTCCTCTGTCACATAACAGCTATGCATTGCCCTTCAGATGGGGTACTGGTAAATTTTCTCAGTGACTGAAAACAAGTTTTAAATTGGAGAGAATTTGTTAGTCACTGATTTTTATTGATAATTATTAACTCTGTAGTACATGGACTTCAGATGTTGTTCACACCAGATACAGAGTTCTGGATGCCCTGAGGGGAGAGGAGAGGGCTCCCCAAAAGAGAGACGTTCAAAACGCACAGGAGAGACTGTTGGCCTACCCACTTTACCCGACATGCTGTGACTGTAGGCACCTAGCTGGGCAAGGTTTCTGCCAAGTCTAGGAGGAGTCTGTGCAATGCCTTGATAGAGTTACGAATCTTCCAGGGCTTAAGCAAGTATCTCAGCATGTCATTACCCGGGTGTTGTTGTGTGATCTAGTCTTTTGTTGGCAGTTAATTTGGGTATCTCTGAAACAATTCCGTGGTGCTTTAGAATAATCCAAGCCATGCTGAGTTAGCAGGTTTTTGTCATCATTGGGTCAGTGTGCAGCTACAGCCAAAATTACCCCTATCAGAAGGGTACTGAGAATGTGACCAAAGATGACATTTTGCTGCTGTAGAAAATCTTCATGCCTCCACATCTTGAGTATTGCATACAATTGGTGTCTACATCTCAAGAAGAATGTAGTTTTTTTCTTAAGAAAAAGAAAAAAGTTATGAAAAGTACATCTAAAGTTGTTACATAGAAGTAAGAGCAGGCTTATGGTCTCACTTCAGTTTGGAGAGAAGGCTGAGGAGGAATGAAGCTGATTTACAGCATCAAGAAGGCAGTGCAGAAGAGGAGTGCTAAGCTTGTTTACCAAATCCTACAAAACTGGATCAGAGAACATGCATTGAAACTGATAGGATGTAATTTAAAACAGGTTTTTGAAAGTGCCTTTCTTCAAAGCCTGTGATAAACTACTACAACTTGCTGTTGTAAGAAAGTGTGAAGTCAGAACACATCAAGAAGTTGAAAATGGATTAGAGAAATTAATGGATAAAAGGTGCAAACCAAATACTATTGGGAATAAGCAGTGATATTCCCTCTGACATCTGAAATCTAATAGCAGGATGTGTAAGGAGCAAGAGGATTGGACCTCAGGTTGGTTTCACATGTTTTTCCTAAGCAGCTTCTGCTACAGTCACTGTGGGAGACAGCAAACTGGGCAATGGACGTTGGTCTCACCTTGTGGGTCATTTCTGATAGGAAAAGATAAGATGGGCATGCTCCTGAGAGTGCTAAAAGGGCCCAAATGGCCGCCTAAAGCCTCTTGTTTAATGGTCACGGGCTTAAAAAGTACAAAAGGAATCATTAGCACTTGCAGACAGAGCAAGCCAAGAGGAGGTGGCTACTTCAAACCCAAACCTTTTGAAGTAAAGAAGCTAGACTTTTTCAGGAATCTGCTTGGTTAGTCGCTGACTCAAAACTGAAGACTAGCAGAGACTGAAGATGGCTCAGAGTGGTAGATTAAACTGAAAGAAGCAATAAGCCTTTTTCCTATTGTTTAAATTGAGAATAGTAGAACTGTGAACACACCTAATCCAGTTAGCTTTCTAGATACTTGTAGTAAACCTTACGAAAAACTCTTGAGCGTTTTTCTGTCAGAGGTCGCTCCAGTTTTGCAGTGGACATACCTTCTGTGCCTTTGTAATCTTGGGAATTACTTTGCTGTGATGCGCTGCACTTGGAACTACTTTTCGAGCCAGCTCAGAAACAGAAGTCAGTTCCGGGCTGAATTTGGCACATGCTGTCTGTTGCTCTGCAAGTATATTGCCTTTGTGCACCAGGATGTGCTATTTCCAAAAGGACTTGAAAGTTGTTTTTTCCACTCCATAGAGTCTTTAATGGCCCAGGCCTGCCTATGTTAGACACCAGTTCTTCACTCGCCATGATATTTCATCCAGCAGAAAAGGTGAACTGGCACTATTTTGGTGTAATAGTGAGGGAGCTCTTGGCACTTCAGAAGGTATTTCTCCCTTTGATCTAAAATAGCCCATGTGCACCAGCTTCTCTGGCACACTGCAAAGTTCACCAGTTTTTTTAGGTTTTTCTGAGAGGAACAGAATCATGAAGGTGGTGAAAGGGTGAGTGGGGGCAAGGATTTATTTGTTTTTTCCTTTCTCTTAGCTGTTGTTGGCCTGAGATCTGAGGAGTGAAGCTAAATTTGTAATTTGTAAGGACTGTATTTTGAAATATTTGCCAGTTGCTCCAGATAATAAAATAGGGATTTCTATCCAGAGGAGAAGAAATGAAAATAAATAAACATGGATCTTTTTCACTTAATTTATGATCTGCAAATATGGTTCCTCCTCAACCTGCATGATTAACTGTCTTCAGTCAAGAGTGACCATTTTGATTACATCTTCCATCAATAAAAAGCCATGAAAACCTTTTTTTTCATATGAGAAAAGAAATCCAACAATATCAGATGACCGCAGTGTAGATTGTTTTGCCATTTGTACTGGGATTTTAACCATATTACAGCCAATATATAAATTACAGTACCTCACCTTTAACTTCACTGTCAGATTTAGTTTAATGGAAATTGCCTTTACTCATACCAACTTTAAACCCAGTAGAGGTGGAAAGCTTTTTTCTATGGGCATGATACTACTTGTTCCAACAGATGCTGGTTATGTATAGCTTTGTTTTTTTGACCATGTGAGTGTACCAAGAAGGACTAGAAAGATTTGTTTAAAATTTTGCAGCTGATTAACATTTTTGAAGCCCCGTTTTCTTCTTACAGAAAACTTTGTGGCTGAAGTGCTTGTAGAAGATAGTTGATTCCTGAAGGAAAAGGGGCAGCAGTTCTGTATTAATGTCTCTGTTCAAACTTATTATCCCAGCCTCAGAAATGTGTTTTCACTAACCTGAGTGTGCTAAACTGAAGGAGAGGGTACCCAGCTTAGGCATTTGGCAGTGCTTCCACTGGAGCTGCTGTGCTGGGGTAGTGGTGGAGGTTCATGAAGTGAGGTGTTCTTTTGAGTCTATCATGTCTCAGCTACTTTACAATCTCTGGAGGGTCCCAGGCAGAGTTTCTGCAAGCTGTGCCTTGGTGTTCACCAGATAGTGCATGTGCTGCAGATGTTTTAGGCTGATCACCTGAAGTCTGTGATAGCTACAACACATGCTATGTTTTGGATGATCTCAATAGTACGTCTAGTATCTTATTTCTGAGGCATTTTTGCTGCATGAAGCAATAAATTCAATTCTGTCATCATTAGGCAGGTGTTTATATGTACTGCAAGACTTTAATCTCTCTCTAGGGAACGAAATACTTTAGGGGCCCGTTCTACAACTTGGCATTTGCTTTGCATCTCTGGCATGTTCCTGTTTCTCTCGATGCCAGGAGAGCAAACATGGTTTTACGGTTAGGACACAGGTCTGGAATAATTTCCCAGCTTTGCCAGTGACTGCTGTGAAACTTAGAGCAAATCTATCCCTCAGCTCACCATCTACAAAGAGTAAGGATAGCGTGGCTTTTTATTTCTGCTGTGTGTTTCATCTACTTAGCTTTTCATCTACTACTTTTCATCTACTAACCCTTTAGGACACAGACTGCGTTGTGCTAGATGTATGTATCATGGATCCTAATCTTTGTACACAAAGTCACAGTCTGCTGGTAATGATAGAACAGAAGTTTAATCTACAGAATGTTTGATAAAGAGTCCCCCAGAATAGAAATGGTGAAATGACTTGCCATCATCCTATACTTTGGTAGTCGTGTGATCTGTGAACACGACATTCGTGGTTGTGACATGACTACTGTAATGTTTGGATTTGGGAGAGTGTCAGTATGTACCAACTCTAATTTCCTGGGTCTGAAGGCAGTTTGCAGCATCTGAATGGCCTGGAAAACCTGGAGTCTGCTCACTGGTAGTTGTTGAGCAGTCATTAGTGAAACTTTTTAATGAACCTTGGTGAAAATTACCTGAACTATGAGAAAATTCATAAAGCAAAGAACAGGGAGGAAGGAAATGCCTTGAGGATGCTTTGAGCAGAGGGCTTAGAAGCCAACTAGCTCTTATCATCAGAAAATTACCTCAGGGAAGAATATAATTTTTAAAGTTTTGGATCCTGGGAGAAAACTAACAGAGAAATTCAATGTTCTTGCAAGATAATTTTGGTATGCTACATAGACTTGAAACAGCTCAGCCATAAAGGCAATGCTAAAACAATCATCTCAAGGAATTGTGGTCAACTGAAAAAAGTAAATAAACGTTTCCAAGTAAACTTCCCGTACTTAGAAGATAGTATGCTAGGATAACATTAAGGCAAACAGAAGGATTATGAGAAGCCTAAACAAATCCTTACAGCTTTAAACATGAATAAATTGTTGTATGCATAAAGTCAAGACAGCAGCTACCATTCGCATCAAGCAGTTAATGTTTTCTTTTAGCTGTATTTCTGAAAAATTATTCCATTAGATTAAGACAAAATTCTTCGTTTTACTCTTGAAAACACTTACAAATTCATCGTATTATAAAATGTATTATAGTCTAGTACTTCAGAAATCTGTGTTGGTACAAAGGAGATTTTTCCACATTCTTACTTTGTGAGTTTTAATTCGTTTAAAGGAAAAATACACCATAATCTAAATTTCTTTTTCCTAGGGAATCTAGGAAAATAAAATTGTTTCCTTACCTTACTCCCCGACTGCATGTGTTCATACACATGCCAGGGCACACTTGCATACACGTTTCCCTCCCTGAAGGAGGTAATGTACATTCAGATGTTCAGGTTATCTCTATCCATTTCTTTCCTGACTTTAATAATAATGGTTTCAGAGTTTTACACTCACTTTTGCTTAAAAATCTGAAGTTCTTAAGAATTTTTAAATGTGCAATACTTTATTTGGGTATTTTTTTATTCTAGCAAACAAATGTTCAGTTTATTATACATTTCCTGTGTTAGGAAGTTCCCGTAGTAGTGATTTTTACTGTTTCTCTTCTTAAACAAGCCAGCCCTTTCAGTCTCTGTATATAGGCGGTGTCCCCCCTGCCCTGCTGAAGGTGGACCTGAGCAGCCAGAAATGCTAAAGTCTTGGGGCAAAAAGGAGAGGAAGCTGGAGGGATTCTGATCTGTAGTTCAGTGGATACAATCCTGAACTGGGTATGGAGAGAAAGAAGTTTGGTCCTTTATGTCCTGGTAAATTTCTTGGGACTTTGTTTGTTTTTTTTCCTTCAATGACTCTCTAAAGTAAAATGCAGAATCAGTCCATGGAACAAAATACCAGGAATGCTATTGACTTTTTTCTGGTGAGATCTCTCATCTCTCCCTTGGTGTCTATGTTTATGACTTCAAGGCTGGTTTATCAAACCTACGTATCTACAAGGTACAGTTATCAGCCCTGACTCTCCTTATTGCCAATGGAAAATAAATATGGGATCACTTAATCTCATCTGAAAGTAGATATTTAAAATGATGGGTGAAATGAAGCACCTACTCCTCTGGAACTGCAAAGGGAGCCTTTGACAAATGACCCAGATGTCTGCATACTTCTGGTGTATGGGCACCCATGGTGCTGTGAACAAAGCTAGTTCAGGCCAAGTCTGGGTCAGAGTCCCCCATTCAAGTAGCCCTGACTTAGTATGTTACAGAAAAAGCCTGAGTTGATCAATCTTTAGTTTTCTTGCTCTGTGTTTTTTCTGCTGGAATCTGACTAGCAGCCACTAATATTTGTCTGTTCTCCAAATTTGAGGAGAAAGGGGACAATCTCCCTCCTTAACAAACAAAACGAAAACAAAACCCCCAAACAACCAAAATCTCCCAAAACAACAAAAAAGCAGGAATTGCCACAGAGAAAGAAGTGTATTGTGCTCTGTTGGTGAGCTGTAGGGGAGAGAAGGCATTGGAAGGAGATCAAAGATAGGGTCAGTGCTTAAAAATAGTGTATACACAGTACCAAATGGCCGCTTTACCCTGACCACAACCACCTAAAAACTGTTCAAAGTTGCAGTTTTGCTCTCAGCATGCAAGCTGGATACACACCAGAGCTCAAATTGCAATCTAGGAGACTGTAAACCCACATGGTCAGTCAGGTATGCTCAAAGTCAGTTAAATTAAAACCTAGTTAGTGCGAGCACACTGTAACTGCCCCTAGTTTTAAAGGAAGAACTAGCAAGTAGATGTACACAGTGGGGCCGTTCCTTGTTTCCGGCTTCAGTGGAAGGCGATATGGAAACTCTGAAATCAGTTTTGGGATTATTTAGTCCTAGAAGTAAAATTATTTGAAATGAAAACACCTAATACAACAGAAGATCCTTGCCACCTCTTCCAGTGCATGTTTATTCAGGATGGTACATTTTAAAAAGTAATGGTTAGGGTGTTTCCTCCCCTCTGAAAAACTCTGAAAGACACAGAGGACGCTTCGTTTCTCCCCCCATTAGTGATAATGAATCAGAAGTCCATGCCCACCTTTTGTGTAAACCAGCTGCTAGGACTTGGAGTTATATGTAGCTGTAGCAATATGTAATATGGGCAAAACCACAAATGTGTCTAACCCTAGGAGAGATGCATGATTTTGCTTTCACTGAATATAGGAAACAATGTGACCTTACAAAATGTGGAACAGATAAGGTCTAAACCCTTTTTACTCCGGATCAGTGCCGAGATTAGCATGGTACAGGGAAGATGCAACTCTGATTTAACAGTGAGCTGCATGAAGGGAAGAAGGAGGAAAGATCTAAAGGGGATTCACTGCATGGCTGTACGTCTTTCAGGTGACACCACCTTCTAGTTGTGCTTGGCAATGCCAACTGCAAAGTGCCCAACAGTTCTGGTAGATGTACCGTGCCTGCCTATGTGTCTGAGTTACCCAGTCCTAATCTTACGCTTCCTGACTAATTTCTTCTAAATTCCTTAATTTGTCAACCCTGAGGTATATTTACCTTGATAATTTATTAATTATTAGTAGCTGTATTACAGTAGTGATGCTGTTAATAAAGCTTGGAGCGTTCCTGGTTCAGCTGTGGCAGAGATGCTTAGGCTCCCTCATCTTAGGATAAAACTAAAGCTTCAAAAACAAATACCAAAAATCTTGTCTATGGCCTTTTCTCTTGCCTGCCTGTAATACCAAAACTATCATGTTTCTGGGTTTTGGCAGAGCAAAGGATAGGTTCTGCACCACCCTTTATGTCATCACAAACAAGGTAACTACTATGAGCACTTGTATGCATAGGAACAGTCCCTGAGGGCAACGTGGTGAAATTAACTGCAGGGCCGCGTCTCCCTTTAGAGCAGGAAATCACTCATCTGACAGTATTATAAAACATTACATAGTTATTAAGTGGTTTTCCAGTAATTTTTCAGTACTCAGCAGAAAACATTATCATAACTGATATACACTAATTTTCTCTTGTTTATGTGTGTATATAGTGTAACTTCCATTAAAGTGCCATTACATTTACGAAAGGGATTCTGTAAAAATGACCTGGTGGTCTTCTAAATTTTTTCTTTCAATGGCTCCAGATCAAATTTGCCTACTTTAAACAATATTTTAAAAAATCGACAGTGTTGAGGGTCCCACCTGGAATCAAGTTGTATTCTTTCTGTGCTGCATTTATAATGAAGGTGATTTAATAATTTGGCTGACAATGTTACTAACGATGTGCAAGACAGAACAGAGTCTGCTCCCCCCTGAGCCTTTCTCCCTTTCCATCTCTCCTTCCCAGGAGTCATCGTAATTGTAGAGTGTTAACAGAGGAAAAATCTGTGTTGGTTAGTCGACTGAGGAGGTATATTTGGATGACAAAGCATTTGGTGGGAAGGTGCCATACTGAAGGCTTTCTGATCACTGTGATATTTTAAGGCTAATGAGGATTTAGTACCTATGTTGAGTAAAAGGATTTCGACGTCTTAAATCACTGAGAAACTAGCTTCGTTGGTGGTTGTCTTCTGTTGCCATCCACCTTGGCTCCAGAGAACTTCTGTAAAAGTGACCTGAAGCCCTAAATCCCACCCCAGATTTTTGTGTGTTACTGTTGGACATTGCCCAGGATCCATGAGAAGGCTGCCTCTACCGCACATCATGGCTGTATTGCTTCAATCCCCTCCACTCCCACATCAGTGTTGGAATCATTTGCTGGCCATTGCACAGCTTCCCCCAGAAGTAATAGGTCTGTCTGCATTCAAACATTCTGCATATACAGCTTTGTCAGCTAAGAGCATGGGAAGAGAAGAAACATACCACTAATTAAATCACCAGTTCTGGTAAATGTTCTTATACCAGCAAAAAGCTCTATTGAGAGGTATAACTTATGTCATTTGGGTAGCTGGTATAAACACTGCTAGCAAAAATCTCTTGCCGGTATACACCACATCTCCACTCGGAGAGTTTGTTGTGAAAGCTGTGTCTGCAAAGATCTTGTACTATAGAGAAGGCTCTAGCCACAGGGTAGAAGTGCCATTACATTGAAAGTGGAGTTTCAATTTTTCTAGTCTAGAGTGAAGTCTGAAACTGCATGAAATTGGAATAAATGGGCAAATCTACCCCGGTATCTCCTAACACTTTAAACAATAACTTGGCCTTTAGAGAAGATGCTTTGTGAGTGTTACCTCTGCCTGGAAGCTTCTCTTTACCTGCAGAACCTGCAGACAATGATCCAGAGCACTCAGGCTTCAACAGAATTACCTTCCACCAACTTTTTGGGTAGTCTTGCCCTCTAGTTTCTTCCCCTAATTTTGCTGACTGGAGATGGTGTGAGTACCTCTGCTCTTTCCTGGTATATGAGAATTCCTGGCTGAACAGAGCAAATATCTGGGAGCAACAGTGAGGCACCCGAGGTTGGTGTGCCGGTGCTGGGTGAGCAGCAGCTCAGTAAAGCCACCAGTGGGAAGGGAAGAAGTGTAACTGCACTCTGTCCCGTGTGCCCTGTGCCCATGGGTTGCCATGACCCATTCCAGCAGTTTTCCTGCTGGTGCTGGAAATGTTAATTGGTGCAAAAAATGAAATTTGGAAATTCAATACGGAGGGTGTTACAGATGGTAATAACCTTCCCACACAACGCACGGGGCAGAGGCAAACAGCAGCACATCAGACTTCATGCCCCTAGTCTTCTGTCAGGCGGTGGTGGTCATTTACAGTGGTTTGTATAAATAGAAAAATTCAGATCAGAAATATTTCCCTTCTGTCTGACCTAGAACATCTGGGCTTTGCTGAAGTCATTAGTGCAGTTATTTCACTGTGAACTAAATGGCAATTAGCAGAGTGAGGCCACGCTAGAAACAGGATGCATGACCAAGATTTTTAAAACCCATGGTGATCCAGACAACCTGGGAGTAAAGTGCAGAAGAATGAAAGCTCCTGTTCACACGGGATTCATAGCTTTACTTGCAGACAAAGGGAAATGTGTCTCAACATAAGCTTCATTTTGAGGGAAATGCACACATGGATTGGCTGATACATTAATTATAATCAAATTAAAGGAAAATGTTACTTTATATTTTAAACAATCCCTAGCAGTGCCACAGCTATCACTGTTAGTGTCTGGAAATTAAAGGGAAAAAAAGTAAAACCACAGTTTTCACTGTTTGTCTGCTTTTGTGTGTATCTGTTTAACTCGGTTTAGACTATGAAATTACTAGACTTGTCTGGTTCATTTTCCTTTATGGGCAGTGTAATGTTCTGGTTTTCATATCCTATAAAAGTAGCGATGCCACAAAATTACAAGGGAAATGCTTCGGTCCCTCAGTATAGATATAATCAAATCCAACTCAAGAATTTTCATTGCCTGAGATGAGGAACCTTAAATAAAATAAGCAAGCCACTCAGGTAATAACATAAAGGTAATTTTTAACACCGTGTTATCAGACCATTGATGAGCATTTTCAATTGCATATTTAAATCTTTTCTTTAACAAAACACACAGCCATTATCACACAGTAAAATGCCTATAAGCAGCTATACCTAACAGGACTGTAATCCTGTTGAGCCGCTGTAATGGCATGAACCAGAAAAGCAAAACCCGAGTGGTTTATCAATGTCAACAAACTCCCAGATGGAATTACAGTCTTACACGCACCGTTTAGTTGTATGCTATTCATTATAACATATGACAAAAATTATGCTTCTATTAGAAATGCACAGATGAGAATATGTGTTGTTGAAGGGGACCTGTTTAAAGAGCAGAAGGCATCTCTCGCTACAAAGCAGAGTCATTTTCAGTGCAATACCTTTTCAGGCATATTTGCAGGATGATGGGGACTTGGATCCAAGCACTGAAGGAAATACAGCGCTTCAGGCTCAGTAGAATATTTCTGGGTTTGCCTCTTCAGCTGCAATTTTCTTCTGTTCCCAGCCTTCAGGGAAATCTGGCCACCTCCGGAGAAAGTGTGAGCTGGAACACAGCACTGAGAATCTTTGGGAAATAAACCATGAGTTGTTGGCCAAGGATGTCCTTTGGGACCCATTGGGACTTTGTAACAGAGCGAGGGCACTTCCTGGATATTTTAATGATCATTATTTTGTAAAATTTCAAAACAAGTCAAACAGCACAGATTCCAAAGTTTGACGTGCTGCCTGTGCAGTCCTGTTTGTCATCTTTTTAGAAAAGCCCCAGTGTAATAAGTATTTTTCCCAGCTTAAAATGAAATTGCAACTGGAAAGCAATGAGACAAACATGAAGCTAAAGTGTACCAAGTAAAAGTGTTTTCTGAGTTGGAACTAGCTTTGGAATCCCCAAAGTATTTCAGAGGAGCTTCAGTGCTTCAATTGCCACAAGGTTCGCCCATCTATAATTGAAATAGATGGACTTTACATTAGTTACAGGTATAATGGCTGCACAGGCAGAGAGGAGAAGTAAGTGCAGAAATGACTGAACCTGGGAAAGTGGTTTGCTATCCCTCAGGACAATCAGGAGAGCCATTAGCTCTCTTGATGGCCAACCCCAAGAGAGAAGTCAGCTCTGGGGATGACCAGAAGAGTTCAGCAGTTTGCTCCAGGGGAACAGTACAACAGTCTCTACAGTGAAAACAATGTGCTGTTGTGGGTTTAATTCTCCAGCGTGATATCAGAAATAGGTGATAGCATTGTAGGATGGTGCTTTCTGTAGCTCTCAGAGTTATTTAATTCTCCCATCCTAGAGAACTGAAAGGCTTACACCTGCATGGAGACAGCTTCTCTGAGTGTGCTTTATGCAGGAGCAACAATGGTGGAAACACATGGGATATGTATGCAGGCTAAAGAAGGAAAACACTCCTTTAAATTCCATGCTCGGGTGAGTAGATGCTCGGTGCAGATTTCTGCAGTGTGTGCTGCAAGTCTCAGTGTAAAAGTTGTGTGTCTGGGGACATAAACCCTGTCCCCACAGCCTCCATGTTACATACATGTCATGGAACCCCAGCTGGCAACTAAGCCCCACACAGCCCTAGTGTGTTATCAACATTATTCTCATCCTAAATCCAAAACACAGCACTGTACCCGCTACTAGGAAGAAAATTAACTCTATCCCAACTGAAAACCCTCTCCAGATGGCCACTAATGTGTGACCACAAACATGAGCAGCTGCCACTGTCAGCAAGGGCAGTTTCTTTGAATTGCTGCATCACACGCATCAGTCTTGTCGTATGCTTTTCTTCTGAGTTGGACACGCATGGAGCTGTCTTTCAAACATACTGAACCTGGCTTAGCAGAAGGAAAGCAGGGCATGCCTTGGGTTGAATGATGGCAGTAGCTGGGCAGTATCAACTGTACGTGGAGGACAAGCTCCAGTTTCTTCTAAATGGGCAGTGTCAAAATCATGTTCATGTGCAAGACAGCAAGAGATTTTAAGGGCAAAGACTAGGAAATTAGCTTGAACTGGGTAGAACTTTTTTCATCAGGTTAATCTTTGGGGGATTTTTTGTTTTCGTAAAGCAGATTTCATCCTAGTGTCTCCTCAACCTACCTAGTCCCCTAGATTCTTTCATAAGTTTTCCTCATGTACAAATCCAAATTTAAAGCTTTGTTTTCAGAAAATGAATGAGAAAGTTTTCTTCTAAGGTTTATGTTTTGTATTTTTCATTCTACTTTGTATTCTTTAATTCCATGACATGCCAGTAGAAACATGTTTCAGGATAGGAGAAATCCCACCATAACAGCAGTTGCAATATTTCACATTCTGTTTTTAAAACTGAAAGAGCCTGCTTTGTACTGACTGAAGTATCAAATCTGCTTTCACACAGCAAAATGTCTTTTCTTCATCTTTTAATGAAACCACTTGATACCTTTCCGTAATGGGCACACTTTTTGCTAATGGAAACAAGTGTAAAAATATAAAGCCACAAATGAAGTTTAAAGTGAAATCTCAATTTGCAGAACAACATTACCTGTTTTCCAAGACAAATGCCAGAAAAGCAGAACATGTATAGAGAATTCTTGTTATAATTCAGAATTCAATCAAGGGGAAAAAGAGAGCTTTAAAAGCTTTCTGAAAATAGGACTTTGTTTGTCCTTTCTGCAAAAAGGACAATTTTCATAAGAGGACTAAAAACAAGAGTGAAACCAGGCGTGGCACAACCCTCTCCCCTGCTCCTTGACCTCTTCCCAAATCTCTTGGTGCAGCTCTTGTCTGCCTGCAGTTGGGTGGTGGGTAATTCCTGCGCGAGCTAGAAGTAGCAGGTGAGAGGGTTAAATAAGCTTCTTAAACAATTTCCATCCTGCCACTGCCGTGCTTTAAAATCCCTGAATTACTCACCAGCAGAACTGTTTATTTCATTATTAAAATGAGGCTGCAGGGCTCTCCCTTCTCCCACCCACACATGATGTTCACGGAAGGAGAACTACTCCCACATGATTACAAGGTCTGCTATTAAGTGTGAACTTCATATTTAATTGTAATTGCTAGCAAAATATAATTTAACAGCAAAGTATGCTGAATTTGTAACAAAGTACCCCTTTTATTTGAGCAGGAATATGGATGCTGCCCAAATGTATCTGCATGGTTCCAATTAGGTGGAGGAATGTTTAATGTAAAACTCAACTTGATGAAAATAACCAAAGTTTCTGACAAACCAATAAATTGGAGTCTAGAAAGCTCTGCGTATACAGTATAGTCAGGGAGGGGCAACACCCGCTGGGTCATCAATTTTGGTGTAGTCTTCCTGTTCATTTATGCTAAAATAATACTATGTAGGTAATTCAATTTCTTCCCAGCTGTAAACATAGACAGGAATGCTGGATGCAGATCTGGCCGAGGATGGAGGGGGGCCTGGGCTGACTCCTTAGCCCTTGTGCAATTTCCAGGCTGACATTTTGAGAAACTTTAAACCCAGGGTTGCTTTTCTTCTTCTTCTCCTCCTTCTCCTTCTCCTTCTCCTTCTCTTCTCCTTCTCCTTCTCCTTCTTTCTCCTTCTCCTTCTCCTTCTCCTTTTTCCACTTCATCTTTGTCTTTCTCTTCTTCTTTGACAATATAAGCAGTTGTCAAAAGTTTCCACCAAATACTCACTCAGAAGATTTGAGTGTTTGTTTGTGGAGATCTGAACACAGGGTTCCACATAAGAGCTATCAAGGATGCTGGGTATGCTGCAGAGGGCCTTCCAGCTGGCAAGGTCCGCTCCTCTCAGTCCCTGTTGTTCCTGGCAGGTCCCACCTCGAGTTTTTGTTTAAGATTAAGGTAATGCTGGAATCAAATTTTGATCTTGGATGCAGCTGTATAGAACTGGATGTGCTCTACCAGCTGAGTTCAGAGCGTGGCCCTCTATCTAATACAGGTTTTGAACTGGGTTTTTTTGAGCAGAATTCCTCAATTACAAATCTAAAGTTGTGATGATTAATGAGCTGCATACATTAAGGGGGAAATCTGGGGTTGGGTGATTGTTTTAGCAACCTTTATGCTGTGTACAGGGCTATAAAATCAGCACAAATCCCTGGAGAACTGGAGCTGAGGGTTACTGACTGCATCCTTGCAATGAAAGCTGCTGTGTGTGATAAAATAATAATCAGCTCTATGAGTGATCACAAATATGTCTTCTTCAAGAAGCAGGAACGATAGGCTAGGTGGGGCGAGTTCAAAACGAAGGCAATAGATCATGAGTTTTTTACCTTTTCACCGCTGCTGTTACCAGGCTGTGCCTCACTCTAATCCACAGCCACATCTGTAGGCATTACAGGCTTAGGCTTTCAAAGGTAGTTACATGCCCAAAGGTTTTCACCAGCAACCAGACCAGGGTCTGTAAAAGGGACAAACTCTTGGGTACTTCAGCTGAACTCATTGCACGCAAACAGTGTGAGAAGAGAGTGTGCTGGGAAATCACCTGTACCAGTGTGTGTGTCCCCTTATCCTCCTCTGAACCACCCATCCATGGTCTATTTAATCTTATCTTTTTTAATTGCAATTTTCATCTTATACACTCCTCAGCAGTGTTTGCTATACCCACCAGGATATGGCCCGATCTAAATCAGGCCATAATATGCTCCTCTGACATGCATAAAGATTTATCTCAGTTAACATAAATTGCACTGTAATTCTGCTCAGGGTTTGTGTGCAGGCTATTTCTCTGAATTCAACCGGCATCTTTTCTTACGCAGGTGTATTGCTAAAGGCTCTTATGCAAGGGCTGTTTTGTTTCTCCAGCCCCCCTACCCTCTCCTCCCCATCTCAACAAACAGCTTTGTAAGACAAAAGAAAAGCTGGCTAATTAATCTGCTCTTTCCTCCCTACCTATGGAGAGATCTGTTTACACTTTAAATGGGGTGGGCCAGGTTACTCTTGTCCTCCCAAGGCCAACATAAGAGCAGACTTTAAAATGGGACTGTGTAAGTACTTATGTTTGCTAGAAATATTTAGCTTCTTAGTCCTGTGACCAAAGCAAATTGTTCACTTGAGCAGAACATGATGGGCTTTTATTTCCCATTATGGGAAATACAATCTGTGCAATCCTGAGAGAATCGTTTGGTAGCTGACATTGGAGGGTCAGTTCAAAGTTATTGTTAGCTGTCTCCTGCTCTTGCCTTCCATTTCTGGCTGGTTTCTTGATAAGAGTCAGCATTTAAGTGTCCTTTTTAAGGGTAAAAAAGTTATGTTTTCCAATTTTTCTTGGAACTTTATAAATTCAGAATGCTCTTTTGCAGGTCATTTTGAAATATGGTGACAGAAATATGGGCTAAATAATCAGCAGTGACTCAGAGGATCTAATATGTATTTAAAACTATCAGGATATATTGTTCTATTTTCCCAGAAGCTTAATAATGTATAACCATAAACCTGGCATGCTTATATTAATCTCTGTAGGATATTACAGTTTGCTCTCAAGACCTGAAGTATTTTTTCAGCAACAGCACCAGTTGGTATGTACCTTTTCTATTTCTTCTGTGCTAGGCAGGTCAGTACATAAACCATGTACATTTCTTACTACAGAAACATCAGCTAAAATATAACACAGGGAGAGAACAGACCTCTTTTATCCTTTCTACTGCATAAATACTACCAACAAGTTCTGTTTGCATAACATATTTCTACACTTTGGAAGACACTTTTTGCTGATATGCCAGAACTTTAAATTGGTACTTAAGGAATAGTTGGACATTTTTATGAGTTACCTTTATCTCAGAGTCTAAACTTACTCATGAAATTGGGCAAAAAGTAACTGGATAACCAAGAACAAGTTAAAACTTCATCATTTAGTCTCAGACACTTCAATAAAAATACTGGAGGGGAATGGTTGTGTTTGGGACTTGTATTTAGCTCCTTGTGGGTGTCCTCCATCATAGGCACCTGATCCAGCAGAGCCTGCTGGCTGCAGGAGCCATCCACTGGCTATGCGAAGCTGCAAGGGCAGAAGTTAATCCAAGATCCTACGGTTCTTTCCCTGCAGTCACTAAGTTAGGGACTTGGGAACTTTTTGCCCTGGTAAAGCCAACAGCATCATCAACCCAATCTTTCCACCCAGTAAGGTAATATTGATCTGAAAATAAGTCTCTGCTTTGCAAGCATTTGCTTGCTTCAGAGGAGCTTCATTGCAGATGCAGCTTCATCACTTCCCTAGCTAGTACCTTGGTAATGCAGCCATGCAGCTTGTTCTGCAGCTGAGTGTATTTTAATGTCCTCTTTACTTCCTCATATTGAAGATTAAACACCTCTTCTGTGCTTTTCTAAAGGCTTTACCTAACTCTTCCATGCCAGTGAACACAGAAAAGCAAATCTGGCTCTGCTCTGCAGTCTGTGGGGCCGCTCCCCAGCACAGCGCTGGTCCTGAAGGCATGTGTGGTATTCATGGCCCTGGCATGGCCACAGCCTTGCTGAGGGCTGATGTTAGCTGAAGTGAATCTGGTGCCTAAAATGTCAGTAGGTTTTGTGCTCTTAAAAGTGATGGACTAATAGCCTTTGGCTTGCAACTGGGATAATGTAAGTTTCCCCATGCAGTTTTGCCAAGCTTGCTCCATCTTGGCCTATATTTCTTTTGCCATAGAGGCTTTAAACCAGACTAGACAAAGTACTGAAGAATATCTTGTAGGGAATACTCTTGAACTGGGATGATGGTGAACAAAGTGATCTAACAAAGCTCCTTCACCTTTAGTTTTTATCTTTCTTTTTTCTCTAAAGCAAGTGCCTGCTGGCCAGGTAGAGAATTTTGTGACATGCAGACCAGAAAGACAACATCAGACCTGTAGTTTTGGTTTGTGAGGGGTGAAAAGCCAGGGCAGCTCCAAGACAGACCCACAGGGAACAGTTTAATGTTGTCATTTACATGGCCTTCGGCGTACAGATGTTCTGCCAGGCATTTTCATCACTGTGACAAGCAGGCAGCATTTTGTTCTCACCAGGATTTCCAAATGCCTGGAATATTGGAGCAGGAGGAACTGTATCTTTCTAGAGCTTATTTTTATGGAATGTATTATGAAAGGAGTCCTTAGGAAATAGCAAGTCACCAGAATGCTTATTAAAATGACCTTAAGGTCACATTCTGCCACTGTTAATCACAACAGTTGTACCTTACTCTGTGAGCTTTCCCATTGGATTCAGTGGGATTACTTAAGGAATTCAGGTACTACCTGATGGGACCAAAGTGGCAGAGAGGCTGGCCCTTAATAAGCATTGCAACATGGCTTCATTTTTACCTTCTATTTTAGCTGGGTAAAAATACTTCATATTCAAGATGTTTTCTTTTGAAGATCCCCTTCCTCACAAAAATAAAATTTTTCTGTAGCAATTGCTAATATATTCTGTCATTTTAATCAATATTTAAATATATTTATTGTTGTAATGTGAAGTCATCTTTGCTGGGAATGTGCTTCTAGATTAGAAGCTCCCTGTTTTTTGATTTTAAACACTTCTGCAGTAGGAGAAAGAAAATAATTCTATTCTGGTCCCCTTGAAATTCTATAGGTTTCACAAAGATATTTTCTAGGGTTTGTTTTGGTTTGGTTTTTGGTTTGGATTTTTTTCATTTTTGCTGGTTTGGTTGTTTGGGGTTTTTTTAATTTTATTTTAGACCAATTCGACCCAGTAGCCTGGTTTAGAAGAACTGGGCAATACAACTTCATGCTCTTTCTCAAATGATAAATAGCAGACAATGACTTGCTTTAGTATTGTAACAGCTGCATGAAACAGAATGGGGCTGATATGCAATTCTGAATATAAATGGGAATCTCACCTATGAGGAATTGTTTGTACTTCTGCAAAAGTTTTGTACACTTCTAAGAACTTCTTCACACGTTTCTATGTGCTAGGAGGAAGGGATGTAAGAATTAATTTTTTCATCTCCTCACTGGAGAAGAAAACAAATCTGGCTTCAGTTTCATTCTGCTAAATAGATTCTTTTCAACTTGAGACACAGGACACTTCTTTGGGTGTTTGCAAGAACATTCTTAGCTTTGAGCGTAGTTCAGGTTGTTGAACTTGAACTCATGGGCTTAAGCCCTGCAAGAAGGTATTTTACTAATAAAAGCTTTTATTTTTTAAAGTAATAAAAGGGTTGTTCTTTGTTTTGTTTTGTTTTGTTTTGTTTTTTGTTTTAAGCCAGCAAATTTAAAAATACTCTAATACAATGTAATTCTGTAATACACAGGTTGCAGTGCAGACACCTGGTCTTTTCAGAGGAGCTGGCGAAGGGTTTAGTCTCTGTGCTAGCCCTGTGCTCACAGACAAATTTAACACTGCCTAATCGAATGGTGAAATTGTTCACATCAAACCCAGATTTTTTTTAAAAGAGCTTAATAATGATTTAAATTCAATCAAGTATGCACTACTCTAATTTAATCCAGAAGAATCAAATATCAGTATTCAAGTCAGAAAATAAATGGTTTAATACTGTTTTCCTGTGTCTTGCTGGTGTGACTGCAGTTATTGAGATGTTTCTCTTTAAATTCTCTGTGATGGAAAAAAAGCATGATTATAGAAAATAAGAATTAGAATTTAAAGTTAATTTAAGTCTGAATGATGTCACGTGGAAAGACAGAATTCTTTTGCTTCTTTCCTTGAGCCAAACTGTGCCTTAGAAGTGTGTATGTAAATGTCAGTGATTCTTGCAAGTTTCATGGATATAAGGGTAAAAAATCTGGTGGAGTGTTTAGCTAACCAAGAGTAATTATTTCTTGTTTGTTATTTTTCTAAGTGTAAATGTTTTCCTCAAACAGCAGTAGAGCCAAAGAAATTCCTTGTTATTTTTAAACATATATTAGTCAATGTGAACCATTAACAGGCAACTTTTATGCTGAAAATACATCTGGACAATATTTCTGAAGAATTAGTACATTCAAAGGAGAGTGACATTCCTATCATATTATATGCAAAAGGAAAAGGTAGATAGTTTTTACATCTATCAACTCCAGATAGGAAACTTCTGTGTCATCTATTCATTTTTTTGACAGTACACGATAATTCATTATTACATATCTATAAATGATTTTGCCCAATACAGTACTTAACAGCCTAAGAGATGAAGGTGGTATTGCTTCCCTAGAAAATTCTTTTGCACACTAATATCTCGGCCTCTTGGGAAGTATTTTTTCCCTAATTTTAGCTCTAGTGTTCTCCTTTCTTATCCACTGGCATCATGTTGTGTATTTTTCTGTTTAATTCCTCTCTACTGGAGACATGGCAGATCTTTTAAGTATTTGTAATTCATGTTTGCCTCAGAAATTGCTAGTATCAAAATTATACCCATTTTGTTCTTTAAATTTCTCACCTGCATGTGGTAGTAGCAGTACGACACCTGCAGACTTTCCTTTCCAGTCTTGTGATAGCGTCTGGAGAACATGGTCACGGGTCATGGTCCTGTGTCCATGTGTGTCCATGTGTGTGATGCCAACATAAACCAAGGCACCGTAGCTGCTGTGGAGAGTTTCCAGGCAGAGCACAAAATGGGGAGACAGACACTAATGTGGGGAATAGAAGAAGAGCAGGGGAAACGGTGGTCAACCCTTAGTGCTTAAACACACTTAGGAAAGGCAACTCTTTGGCCAAGCTTTGTGTAGTGGTTTACTGGGATGTCTGAAGGTGTGTTTTCCTTTAGTCGGGTCATTTGTGATGGGCTTCTGAATAAGGGCCCTGAGGAAGATTGCTTTGAACCAACAGCAAAAAGATCTTCTTGGTGTATGGGGTTAAGCCTCAAGACATTTCCCAGAATGGAGAAATCCCGTGGTTTCCATGTGTGTATAAGTGTATTTAGTCTCTTTTTCCACAGGCAGACAAGCCCTGAGTTTCTCATTTCGTAGTTTCCATTGGCTGGAAGCAAGAGGAGTTTATTATATTTAAATTTATTTATGTTATACTTATGACTATTATATTTCTTAATATTTTAAAATGTCATAAACATTTCAAGTGCTGAGGGCTGAATCATTGCAAATCACAATAAATTCCAGTGTTCAGAAAGTAAATCAAAGGGATCTGTCCCCTCAGCCAAAAAGGCACTGGACCAGAGGATCCTTTTTCAGGGAGAGCAGTGGAAACCTGCAAGCAGAGGACAGGGCTCAGGTGCTGAGGGATCCCTCTTAGGTACAAGTGGATTTATAGGCTCTAGAAATGCAATAAGATGACTAGCTGGTAAGTATCAGGACAGTGTCTGAATTGTGACCTTAATGGAAGAGGCAACATGTCTTTGTTGCAAACTGGTACAGCACCTAGCAGGGGACTCCTGGCCCCAGTTTCCTATATCCCCCTGTGAGGATAGGTTGCCTTCAGCAAGAAGTAGGAGATGAAGGCCCCCATTTCGGCTCACTAATGGGGCATGTTCACCTTTGGAGAGAGCTTGGGATTCTCTCCTCCTACTTCCTATCCCCTTCATACCTCCTTCTCCGGTGGCTTCCCACTCTCCTTTGACGCTTTTATTTACCTTATTATACTGAATATACTCTCATATTCACCCCTTTTACTAGAAAATCAGGCTGAGGGCCACACAGGGTCAGCCATATGGACCCTCGGTTCCCATGAGCATCCGTTCCTTCTAGGACTGTGACTCCCATGTTGCTGTCTGCGACCTACACCCCTTTTTTCTAGAGGTACCCATATATATGAGGCCATTTATAATGTCTCCTATAAGAGAAGGGCTACAATCCATCTAGGGCTAAAATGTTCCTCTAGGAGATATTCTGAGTTATGAATGCACTGGAAAATACTGCATCTTTCTGGGTCTTTCAAATACAGAAGAGAATGATTTATTTTGGGGTTTTTTTTCAGCACTTTTATGACATATTCTAATCTTTGCCATCACATTCTACATTAAGTAAGTTTGCGTTTGCTTTTATTATGAGATTTATTATTTTTTTCCTGATCAGGTGAACATCTTTGTCTTTATCTATTTTCCACACTTCGTATTGCTTGCTGTATCTTTGTCTTGGATTTATTTATAACTTTATTTCTGTTTTTTCCTTCCTCCCTGCCACTGACTCAAAAATGCATTTGTAGCCAACGTTGTCATCCTTGGTTATGCAATAGTGTTCTTGGGCCCTTTTCTCTTAATGTAATACTTTTTTTTTGAGAAGCATTTCCAGGTTTTACCATCTAGTCTTCTCTCACTTTAGCTTATAGCATTCCTTTTGAAACCTAGATTTTCTGATGGAACAAAAGAGAAGGCTCAGAATTTAGAGCAGCCTTCCAGTACCTAAAGGAGACCTACAAGAAATCTGGAGAGGGACTTTTAACAAGGGCGTGTATTTATACAAGGCCAGGTTGGACGGGGCTTTGAGCAACCTGGTCTAGTGGAAGGTGTCCCTGCCTGTTGCAAGGGGTTGGAACTGAATGAGCTTTAAGGTCCTTTCCAACCCAAACCACTCTCTGATGCTATATGATTATATTTGTAAAATGTGATCTGATTCTGAGACAACTGCTCATTTTTAGTCCAGTAACCAATTTACCTTTATTCACCAAAAACAAAACACAAAATAGAGGTTTACAGCATTGCTGAACTTTCAGCCTGTAGAAAATCTTTAAAATAACCCTACTGCACCACAGAAAACTTTGCTTTCATGGGAAAGAAGGAAAACTTTTTCATTTACAAAGCTTTGGGATTTCAGAACAATTCAGATGATAGATAATAATTTTCTTTTAATCTTGCTTACTTAGCTAGCACTGGCTGCTAGCAGATATGATGCTAATTTCTCCTCACCAACTGGGAGAGTGATGCTTCTGAAGAGGAATTCAACCCCCTAGTTCATTGACATATAACTAGCTTCAGTGGGGGTTTGGATGAGCCCATATTTCAAGGAGTATGTGTGAATTTTGATGCGCTCATCATCCATCTATCACTGAAATCTGTTGTTTTGCTCATGTTTCTTCTACCCATGGCTAGAATAATGAAGACAAGGGTGATGTTATGATGAAGTGGAATTCCAATTGCGGATATCCTGCCTTCTACTCACCTAATGTTTGATATCAACCTAATTATATGATTTTTTTCAGGATACGATTAGTTGTAAAGTATTAGACAATACAGCACGGTGGTGATTATAACTGTAATAAACTAGAAGCAGAAAAGATTATGAATCTGGTTTTCTGTCTGGTAAGTGGGTGCTTAAGCTCAAATTCAGGAAAGCATTTCTATAGGAAAGCAAGCTTTCAGCATGCTTAATGTCAATCACAGGTCTGCACCACATTAAGGCACATTTCAAACAGAGAGGAACGCATGGGCATAGGTGTTTTTAAAGATGGAGACTTCAAGCACGAATGTGAAAAGGGGATTTTGCAGGAAATCAGGACAAGGTCTGTGTGCTGGCATAGGAGTGTACCCAGGGATAGGTCTTTGGTGAAGGGCAGGTCCTCTGTTTTCCTAGGATTTTCACTGCACAGTCCCATAGATCCTACTCAGGCAGCACTGTCGTGAGAAACTTAGCTAGCAATAAGGCAAGCAAAAGGGAAGAAAAATAAAGCAAAAGTTTTTCTTGCCAGTCAGCCGGGATACATTTGGCAGAAAGTAGCACAGATAACTGGGCAGGCAAGCTAGAGATGCAGTCGGTAATACTTTATTTTCCAACAAATGTTTCCACTTTTTTTCAGTTGAGTTGCTATTGAGAAGATTTTGATTAGTAATTCATCAAACTTATTTACAAAATTCTATGCCTGTAGTTAATTTATGAGTAGTTCTTGGCACACTTCAAACAGCTGTAACGGCTGTACAGTGTATATGGTGTATTTCTGTTTCCTGACTGGATGAAGGGAATGAGATTTCCACTGCAAATATTTTTTGTAGGACTTCAAAATTTGCTTTTCCTGAGTATTTAAAAATATTTTTAACACTGTTTCCATGAGCATTCCTGTTTTTGTGAACACAAAGTCAACATGGTTGAAATGAAGAGTTTAAAATTTTAAAGGAAAAATAAAGCGTTTCTTTTTCAGCGCAATCATCCAGCTTGACCTGAAAGTCACTTTAATCCTAGTTCTAAGGTTTCATAGGGAAGTACACAGCCACAGGCACGTTCACACATTGCTTGTGTTCGTAGAAGCATTAATTGAATTTCCAAAGTCCTGTCTCAGCACATGCTACATTCGGTGGGGAGGATTCTTTAAAAGTCTCTCTCACTGTTGGGACCCAGGTCCTTGTGGAAGATGGCTTCATACAGGAGAAGGTGGAAGGGAGTACCTAAAGTTCAGGTGGATAAACAGTTATGGCAATGATACCATAGTGCAAGAGGCGTTTCATCGGATGAAGGGAACAGTGTTGGGGCTGACTACAAAATTGCAATTTTCCAGGCTGTGGGAAAAAGAGTCATGTAGTGGCATTCAAAAGCATTTTTACTTTGAATTCCTAAAAGAGGAAGCACTTTTCCTATATCATAAGTAATGCTACCGGCAAGAGATAGCCCCTGAGCATTCCTGAATGACGTGAAAACAGAATCCACAAATTCACCTTTGGCACAGAAGTCTCGCTAAAATATGCAGGAAAACACCACCCTACAGCTCTTTCCTAAAAGATAGCTTTTCTGAAATGCCTGCGATGCAGATATCCCTACACAGCTAAAGCCGGACTGCCCCTGCGGCGCAGCGGGATGGATGTGCTGGACGGAGACCAGATTAAATCCCATCTCTGTCACGCTCCTGTCAGTCACCATGCATCCTGACACCAAGGGAATCCTGGCACTGCGGCAGGGAAGCCCAGCCTCTCCTCATGCTGCTTGCTAACAGTGGTCAAGATTGCCTTTCTCTCTGACCAGTTTATTTGTGTCTTGGCATCTATCTGGTTTTGTAAGCACTGCACAAGACCAAAAGGATCTAAAGCTCAGGCTCAGCTTGGCTAGGTTTCTAGGGATTTTATAATTGAATTTTTTCTTTTAGTTGTGCAACATTTCCAAGAAATACTTTACAATATACATTTTTTTAGCGTAGCTGTCTGTCAATTTTCATGGCAAAAAAGTATTTGGAAACTGGAGAATAGTAATAGTAGAGTTGTTTTTAAAGGAATCACCCTACACCATTCTAGGCCAAAACCTTTTATTAAAGTTTTATGAAAATCCTCCCTGTTTTTTACATTCCAGTTGCATTTATTAGCCTTGCAGGTTTTGATGATCTAGCAGGTATAAGCACTTCTCACATTAAGTGCAGTGTTGACAAAGGAAATTCATTAGCAAAGGTTTCATTAACTGGGGATTATACTGAAACCTTTTCCCAGAATTGCCAATAAACGGAGCCCTAATCCAAAATTTGGCTTTAAATTCAAGTGCAACTAATATAATTTTGTGTTTGGTTTAAAATTACATGTGGTTATTTTCTCGTTTTTACAATATTCAGCATTATGTCATCTGGATTCTCAAACAGCATTGTTCCTATGATGAAAAAGCAAACTTAAATCCTATGTATGAATGAAACTTCAGTTTAACTTATGCTTTCAATGAGTCCTATGGAAAAAAAGCCCTCTCCTTCAAAGGTGGAGAATTAACTAGTTCTCTCAAATGATGCCGTAGGTAATGGACGCACTGCTCAGCCAGGCCTTGGTCATGAGGAGACACATTTACAACGTGCCAGCACTGCTCGGAGCTGAGATCATGCCCTCCCTGTGTTGGTCCGAGTTTAAGGTAAGAAGACGCAAAGATGGGCCTGAGCTGTGAGGGACCCTGTGGTGCCTGGGGGTTCGCAATTCCCCCCAGCATTCAGATGCTCCGACCAGGGGAAATCCGGCTTCACCGCAGGCAGTGTGAGTTCTTCTGTTGACATAAGCTGTTTGACAGTCGTGCCAACCTTGGTATAAAATAATGTTAACACCCTTCTCCAGGTCTCTCTCCCAGCATTGAAGTTATCTGGCAAGATCGCCTGGTTTGCTCTCTCCAGGCACATGAAGAGGCTGCAGCAGCTGCTGGCTTCCTCAACCAAGAAAGTCTGCAAATTTACAGATGCTTTAGGGCCAGGAGTCGTATGCAGTCTTTCTAAGTTTGTTTGTGTACTACAGAGGCCTTTTTCCACTCTGTTTCTAGGGGAAAAAAGTCACAATGACAGATTAGGGGATTGCAATTAGGGAGGCACCTGAGGCCCTGCTGCTATGCTGCAGTCCCTGGTGCCCAAGGAGGAGATCCCTGGTCTGGGAAGGTGATGGATGCCTGATCCAATTCTTCTAAACTCTGTGGGAATCTCTCCAAGGATCTAATAGGTTTAGAGGTTATAGCACAGTCTGTTAAGATGAAGTTTTTGAAACTACCTGAGGGAGCTGAGCATAGCTTTCTATTAAAATTAATAGGGATCAAATATTTAAATTCCTTAGGCATCTTTGAAAGCCTTACCTCTAAGTAGCATATAAAGCTCTAATATAACTTCCATTGCACCTAATTTACAGTTTATAGTTAAGATGATGTAAACTCTGGGGTTTGTTTCAAAATGCAGTTCATTTATTTACAACTCCCAAAGCTAAGCCACTGTTTGGTGTTCTATGAGAAGAAACCAAATATTTTGTAGTAGCAGGCACTGTGGTCACAATTAGTGTTTCGACTTGCATTTCATCTGAGTCAAGAAGATTGCAGTATCTCATGAGGAGAACTGAGACAGAATTGTAAATCTGAAGACTTTATGGTTATCTTTTTAAAGAAGAGTTTGAACTCACATCACCCTTGGCTTCCTTAATGGTTTTACACAAACAATGAAGTGCCTCAGGAAAATCACCAGCAGCTCTTCTGTCAACAGATAGCTTCATTTTCTCTCCCAGATTAGGGTGGTCTGAAGCTATCAACATCTGATCTGACAGAGTAAATCTGAAACAAATTGCTGTTGCTTTAATCCTTCCTTGGCATGAGATGCTGCAGAGGAGAGAAACCAGGTATTGTGGCACAACTAAATTGGTTTGGCTGGTGGTTCATTAGCATGTACTGAAAAGTGTTAGGTTCCCGGCAATTCCTATCTATCTATCTATCTATTTATCTATCTATCTATGTAAATTTGGTTGGGATATATTTCTTCACACCCAGAATAATGTAGGAGAAGCCATCTCCCTGCACCTCCTAAGGTTGATCCACAGGTGTAAAATGATGTTCTGAGGTTCACCAAATGAAGATATTATGAATGTGGGGTTTTTAGGTTTGAGAAATGTAAACTTTTTGTTTGTTTATATTTTTCCTGAGACTACTGTTTTTATTGAGCTTAAAATACTATTGGAAAAAGCTATTAGTCATGACAGCAGCTTAGCAGCATGGCAAAGGTGATGCCCAGTGCTTAAAGTCCTGGAAAGGCTGTAGCGGGGGTGACCGGCAGAGTATTGCCAGCTTCTCTGGCACTGGTGGAGACAGTCATTTTGGTAAGCAAGAAGCAGCTCTACATTGCTCCCAGAGTTAACTGGGGAGCTGTGATTCAGATGCCATAGCTGTGTTTACTGCCATTTCAGGGACTGGTTATGGAAGATAGATTGGCTCCATCCCAGGAAATTTCCAGATGCAGCTGGTTTTCATTTTGCTGGGCAGATCTTAAGAAAAGTGGATGCTGCAGGGAAGAGCACCATTTCTTTCAGTTTGAAGCAAGCATCACGTTGTTCAAAAGTTAAGCTGATGAAGGAAGTACCACCAATGCAGGTCCCAGCACCCCAAGCCAGCACCATGCTCTGGCTGCAGGCGGAAGAAGGAGCAGTGGGGGAGGTGGGGGATTTCTGCTCTCCTCACAGGAACACACTGCAGAGGGGTTCACCCCTGAGGGTGCTTGTCTCCTCACCTCAGTACCTGCCTTCTCCCCTTTCCCCTTTGGTTTTTGTGTGCACACTTGTCTACGTGGCTAACAAGCTAACTGAGTTGGTTTGGGATGTTTTCCTTCTATTGGAGGTAACGCCACCAGTGGAAGAGAGGGCTCTCCTCTTACATCTTAGTGAAATATCAAAAGGAGCTGTGCGAACTAAAATGTTTTTTCTTTCCTAGCAAAACAAAAGATCTGAAAGATTTTAAAACCTAATTGCATCAAAAGAAGGAAATTAAAATATCCTTACAGGAATTCAGGTTGCTGAAAAACTCAGGTCCAGCCCAGACACAAGTATGTTTTATATTAAAACTTAAACAACCAGCCAGTATAATATTTCCTGAAGTTTCATCCATCATGCTACTGGTTTCTGCAGGGAGAGAAACATAACCTTCCCTTGCTATGTCTCAGGAAAAGTAAATAATATTGTTAAGAAGCTTGTCATATCACAAGTGCCTAATTGGGGAGGCTTGGAGAGCTGGCAAGTTTGCAGAATTCATTAAACACGCTGCAATAACCCGAGGAGGAAAAATGTTGAGGGATATCTGCAAATCATATAGGTGCAGGCTGACCTGTGTCCTTGTACCACTAGACTGTAGAATGGTTTCTCCAGAGCGGCAGTCAAAATAGCACATGGCTGAATAGACTGAGGCACAGAGCTGACAGGAGTGTGGTTGAAGCAGCTGCAGCCTGGCACCCAGTTACTCTCCTGCTTGCAGAAGACTCTGGAAAACCAGAAGGGCTTGCCAGTATCCCTACACGTTTTGAAGACAACCATAGACCTGCTTTATCTGGGAAAACGTCTGAGTGCCGGTGTTTGGTGAGCGCAGCCTCGCCACACAGTGACTGGGGTTGGGGCTCCACCAGGAGAGAGCACAATCTCTTCTAAAGAGACTTCCCATCTCAAGGGCTTGGTCCTCTCTGCTGTGTGTGGAGCATATGCCTGGCTCTGGTCCTGGCTGAGGATATGAGCTTCCGACAGCCACTGGGAGGTAATGACAGCAAAAGGGAGGAGAGCCCCCTCCATTCTGGCCCTCCATTGGCATAGGAGTGCATGAAAGCCAAATTTCCCCCCACCTTGACAAATTCTCCACATGCCACACCGCAATGGCATTCTGATGGGGATCTCTTTTAGTTTCTCCCACTGAAGCTGTTGTGTTTTTAACGTAATAACTAGGGAACCGAATGGTGGTGAGTATCGGTGAAGTCATTATAGGTCTTTCCGAAGTGTTTGTCCCAACCACCGATCTTGAAGCAAGGGCTTTGCCAGTCCCTTCTTCAATGACCAGTTAATTACTTAGTCAGTGAAAAGTCTAACAGCTTGAGGAGGATAGACCGGGAGAACAGTAACCCTGGATTTGGTAGACCCTAGAAGAAACAGAGCTGGAACAACTTTCAGGTACCACAGGTAAGTGGGGTATTTAACTAGAAGTGGTAAGAGGTGAGGTAGCAGCTGTGCCAAGTTCTCTGTGCTGTGTAGCGACCAATCTGAGGTGTGTTCTCAGACCATCTAGTTGGCCAGCTCCTGCAGGGTGGTCTCAGCAGTGGTCCTGATATCACTGACACAGGTGCCAAGCTGCTCAGCACTGCTGAGGTTAACACATTCTAGGCACATTCAGGGCAACTCATACAGAAATTTTACTGGGGGTGGGAGGCATAGCCACTTCAGGCCTTTAATTATAAAGCAACTTCACTTCATTTGCTAGTGTGGGAGGAAATCCTCTTTTCCATGAAGATGCTCCAGAATGTCCTGCCTGACCTCCTAGCTGCCAGTCTAGGAAATCACGGGTCTCCTGTGGGGTATGTGTCACCTTTACCTCCCCTGTGGGTGTGTTTCACATACCCTAGAGAATCTCAAATAGCATGGGACACCTAAACACAATCAATGATACCCAAAGGGTCTAGTTTGGATTGAGGTGAATTGCCATCTAGATGTTGATGTCATTGAATAGATCTCCATTACCTACAATGCCAGTTTCAACACCTACGTGCACGTATCTGAAGTTACGTGTCTTTATGTAAAGTAGAATCTCATCCTGTAAATGACAAGTTGATTGAAGACAGCAGTATTGATAGGTGCTAGATCAAAGAACTTCAGCAGTTTAGCCACCACCCACATTAGGATTTCAAAAGAGAGTACAGAGGCAGCCAAGCTGTTCAGCCAGGGATTGGTTGTGTTCAAAAGTGAAACTGCCCAGACATTGATTCAGAGCTGGATGTCATTTTGGCTATAACAAGAGAATTCAGAAGTTTGGCTATTAGTTAGACAAACTATTGCTTTATATTAATTTTATTTTGTTAAAGTACAAGAAAGAACATTTTCATCTGAAAGACATGACCTGAAACTGGGCTATTCCAGTTAACACCTGTTTCACAGAAATGCCACCCACCAAGAGTTTTTCTGAACAAGATCAATTTATCAGTCCTGAATGGCAGATCCTTAGCAACTTTAGTCATGTGCAGTGATTAGCTAACTTTGATCACATACTGAATGCTCTGAAAAACTCAGATGTGGCTTAACCATCTGGCATTATATTATACATTTTAAAAGGTGTATTTAAGACCTTCTGTGGCTGGAATAACACTCCTGTGGAGCTGGTGCTCTGATCTGTGTTCCAAATCCATCACATTATTTTCTTATGAGGCCAGAGCTACCATCACTAATTAGGCCTTTTATTTTGTTTTACTAGATTATCTGGTTTTTAACTTTAAAATCTCCTTGGCGAACCAACAGAACTTGGATGAAGTTATCTGAGTAAATCCATGCCAACTCTCACACAAAACTAGCTGAGTTGATTTAAGATTGCCACTTTTCCAAAATGTCAAAAACAAAGTTTCCCTTCTTTCTCGAGATCCATAAACACCAGTTTGAATGTTGCAAACTAGACCTCATCATAGCTGTGTTTTGCTACTTCACCAGTTTTTTGTCTCACTGTGAGGCTGTTACATTATGAATGTTTGATTATATGCCATTTCCAGACTTTGCTATTGTGTTATTTCGATGTGATGTGACAGGGAGCACCAGATGAGCCTGATGGTCAGTTTCCTCCTTTGGTATATGAGTCAAAAGATAGATATTAATCTGATTAAATGTCTTTGTATTCTCATCTTCATATTTTAGAGAAATATATACATTACTTGGTGTACTCTCTGAAGTAGGCTAGTGAAGATATAAATATAAATGAGTTAGGAAAGCACGTAGAGCAGAGAATAGATGACAGGGTGAAAACAAGTTGCTGTATCAATGGGTTAGAAGACTTTTCAATAGGTGAAGTTCAGCAGGTTTGGGAGTTGCATTAGGGTCAGCTTGTTCAGACTACCCTGCAGTCTCCTTAGAGCAGATTCTTCAAGTGCAGATTGCTTGTTAAATTACTTCATTACTATCTGCTTTGGGCTGAATTGGTGCTCACTCCAGCCTCCCTCCTGGGTTTAGAATTGCTCCACCAGAATTTCATTTTACAATTTCACACTAGAGGGGACAAAAGTTTCTTTGAAGAGACAAGCTCAAATAAGAGAAAATAGCCATTAGCAATTTGTATGTCACAGCTTCATATTTGCCTATATTTTGACCATTGGAGGTTCCTTCTGAGACTCACTTCCATCCTCCCAGGGGAGGGAGTGAGATGTGACTAAATATCCCCTATACACCTAATGTGGGAGATGGGGCAACCCATGAGCTTGCCTGTTGTTCTGTCCTGGATCCTGGATATGGATAAGGCTGAGTTGAGACACCATCCTGCACAGATTCAAACAGTGATGTTGCTTGCACAGAATCTAAGCTTTCTATGTGGTCCATTGAAAAGTGCTTCTGTTCATGTCTGGGTGGGGTGCTTAAACACAGCCACCAGGAATGCTGTTTCAAAATGAGCTATATCTACTGAGTGCATGTACCACCAGTCCTGGAGGGCTCTTGGAGCTGGTTCAATCATTCCCTGGGATTTTGGCCCTGATTTGCATGCTATAGGAAGCAGCCTGAATCTCATTCTTCACCTTTTGCTCAGAATCTACTTTGTGACTTTACAGACTGTGTGTGGCAGAGAAATACAAGTAGTCTCTCTGAAAGTTTTTTTTCCATGCACAGTGTACCTGAACAGCATCACCATCTGTATCTCAACCACCACATCATCAAGGCAATGGTATAGTTCAAATTCATTTCCATCAGTGGTTTGGCCTTCAAATTGTAGATAAATTTTGATAGATTATTTGAAATATCCCACTTGTTACTATTAAAGCAAACAGGAGAAGAGGCAGGTCTGTGAATATCACTAGCTCTGTGCTGAGATAAAATTACTACTCTGGCAATATGCAAGCTGCATTTTTTCCTTCATCAGATGTATGATACTGGTTTTGTTTTGTTTTAAACAGCATGGTTTATTACAGTTTTGTAGAAAGCAAATTCACTTTTCTGTACAGAATAGGGTACCTCTTAGTAAATCATGCATTTACCATTTCAGTTCAGTATTAGAAGAATTATCCTCTTAGATAAAAACCTGTCTTTGATCGAAATTGTGAATATTCTTAAAAAAAAAAAAAAAGAAAAAGGTTGCTTTTTGGAATTGCATTTGCTTCAGCATCCAAATGTACCCTAGGGAAAGATCATTGTCCTTCCAAAAAAAAAAAAGAAAGCAAGCCTCTGCCAAATACCTCTCTATTATGCAAAAAGCCTCCAAAAGAAAGAAAGAGAGAGGTCAGGATGGTGCACTTGCCAGTAAGAAAGCTGAAAAAACCAAACAAACCACAATTATGGCACAGATTTCAGCAACAAAGATCCCTTGTATGAAGTATGGGCAAGACTTCTTTTCCATATAAACCTGTCCAGGCCTGAAGCAGCTCTATTGATTTCAGTAGTTTCCACAGACCTGTACCAGTTCTTTGTTCCATCACAGTTATGGATATCGGACGAATTATTGATACATGTCAATGCAAAAGGTTAGAAAAGAAATAAACAGCAAATGGCTAAATGTGCTTCCATTCAAGTGGAACTGCAAGACAATTTATGCTGCAAGGAAGGTCTGCATTCATGTCTCAATTGAATTGAATTTAACCTATTAAATAATTTTGCAGTTCTTGGGTTTTATTTTTAAGGTCTTTGGACCCCAACAGATGATACCTGCAAAGCCTTAGATGAAGTGTGTCAGAAAGGTCCCATCTCTTGCAGGGCCTCTGAGGTCCCTTCCATGTGCGAAGGGTGAGCTACCCAGGAGCTGAGGGCATAAGGGGCTGAGCTGACCCTGCCTCTCAAATGAGGGCATGTCCTGCAGGAGCTGCTGGCCGGAAGGAGTGATCATGCTGTAAGGTACCACTCCAAACTCCCACTAAAGGCGGTGGACTCTTTGGATGCAAATCTCTAGGAAAATTCATTTGGTACTATACAGAAAGATTTATGTTTCTATGCCATAGGTAATTTCTGCATTATCTTTAACATTAGTGCAGTATGTTTTTAATTTTCTAACTTAAAAATCTGACAAGCATTTTAAACAAGTCTTTAAAACTTCCCTGGTTTTTGTTTTGTTTCCAGGTTCTATCAGAAATCAATAAAAATTAAACAAAAACCATACCCATACCTTAAGTACTATAAAAAACAGAATCAAAACCGCATAACAAATAGTAAACATAAAGCCGTGTCGAATGCAAAGTAAAAATCCTTCTAAAAATACCTATGTCACAGAAGACTGCAGTATTTTAAACAAGGATCTTTTCCTGACAATTTTTGCAATGGTAATATTCTTAAGGATTTATGTTAAGGTTCATTTAATTCTATTTATTTCTTTAATTAGCCAAAAAACATCTACCAAAGATATGCATGCAACAACTTTCAATTGGAAAATTTAAATTCAATTTAATCACCGTGTCTTGCTGCTTACAGTTTTCGTTATTTTAATATACAGTTAAGAAAACATAGCAAGTCTTTGTTTCTAGAGAATATTATATTACAGTTGCATACAGCAGGCGTAGCCTCCCCTATCTGGGGAGTAAAATGGCCATGAATATGTTTTTCTCCAAACCAAAGCCTACCAAGTAGTCTTTCTTTATCCTCTTAAGAACGTATGCCTGTACATATGGCCTTCTACTGACCATTTTGGGAGGAACACCCTCACCTGCTTTGAGTTGCCATAATTCCCTGAGATATTTTTGTCAAAAGAAATGAATTTATTTCACTGAAAATGCTTAATCCAAACTTACAAAAAGTGACAGCAAAGGGGACATAGCAGCCAGGTTACCTTTCTGCTCCTCCTCTACTTTCAGATTTATTAAGCAGCTAGGAGGAAGAAAGCAGGATTTATATGAGAACTGAGCTAGTAGTGGCACTGGTGGCTTTTTGTGTTGTGTTGTCCCAACACCTGACACTATTGGAGCTGATGGATGTTTTCCCAGTGGATTTTACCTTAGAGGAAACAAGTCTACTTACAAGAGAAACTCATGGAAGACACCTGAAGCCCAGTGTGGTCAGGCGTTTTATCTCAATTTGTGTTACAGTCTCAACCTTATAATTCTTGATTTCTAATGGAGCTTTCACCAATAAAAGTGGGAAAACATCTAATGTGGTTTGGGAATGCCAGTAAATTTGGAAGTTACAGGCATGGCATCCACTGACTGCAGGAAGTTTGAAAAGCAGAGCAAGATTGTCATAGATTATTATATTCAGTGATCTTTGTCTTCTATCCTTTTCTTTTCCCTCCTTCTTCTTACTCAGATGAGGAAATGTAATGGAGAAGAAGAGCTATTGCCTGACCAGCATGGAAATGGATAGATTCAATGAATAAAAACCCCTTAACAGTTTAAAATAGGGTTGCCATGCACTAAGGCAGAGATTTAGCCCCTGAATATTTTGGCTTCAGTCTTCACCAACATTTCATGCTCATGGCAGAGCAATCTAAGAGCTTTGCTTCAATAAAGAAGGAACTGAACTCATAGCTGTCTTTGCAACTAAAAATAGGGGAAGTCAGTGTGCTGCCACATGACTTTTTGGCAGGGAGCTGGAACATTTTCATTTTGCAAGGCAAGCTAGTGGCACTGGATTTGCACAGCTCATGACCTCTCTGCAGAGACCATCCTCTCTTTTTCCACAGACCCCCTCCCGTGCCAGCCTTTGCCATGGGCTCTGGATTTCTTCCCCTGAGAGTCTTTGAACAGAGATTTCTTCAATTGCCACCACTGACCCTTCCCATCAGGATAAGCTGGCAGAAATTTTCCTCAGAGAGTGGCTTCCAGTGGAGGAAGCCTTTCCAAGAACATTAAACACACCAAGTTCTTGCCCACTGCATCAGGGCAAGAGTCCTCTTTCAGAAAATGCTGTGTTGGTAAGGCTGATTTCAGCATGTCATACGCAATTGCACAACAGAACGCAGTGCAATGACGTGAGACAACTAAATGACAAAATGCTGGCTCTCAATCAAACATGTAAAGCACCTATTTTCGGCTGTATCATCTGCTATCAGTTTGCACAGTGTCTTTCCCAGCTGAAAACACAAGGCAGATTGGCACAAACGGAGCATTCCTCTGGCTGGTCACAGACTGCAAGATACAAGATTTTTCTCCTCTTGTGACCAGCCCATCTCTCTTTTATTTATTTTTTATTTGCATGATGAAATAGGCTGTTTTGTGCAAGTTAAATCATTATAATCTAAAAACCAGTGCTCTAGGAAAATGTTCTCTAGCATCCTACCAGGCAAAATAATGTCATGTTACTTCCTCCTTCAAAATAAGCATGCAGAAATAAACAACTGAAGTTAATACCAAGATTGGCTGAGCCTTTTCTGCTAGAAGTTTTCCAGTGGGGATCCTTTTTCAGTTGCTTGGTACTCCACAAGATCATTAACTGTACTGTCATCTACTGATAAACAGGGAAAAGGCAGAGTAAGTAAGAAGTTTTTTTAGTTGGTAAATATGTTGGGAAAATAGATACTATGGGGTATTTAGTCTGGAAAACAGCAAAGCAAAACAAAGCAAACCCAATAACCTCTAAGCTTTTCTGTGGAGGCAACCTCACCCCCACCAATCATTTGCTGGTTGGGGTGGTTGATCACTCCTTCAGAATAAATTGATTACTCCTTTAAAGCCCCGGGTTGGAGGGAGGGATCTAATTTGAGATTCTTTCCTTTATAATAAAGGTCAAACCCACTAGTACATTTGCTGCTTTCTTCTCTGAATAAATAAGATGTTTCTGAGTTGAGGCCCTGGCTCTGTTGACTTCACTGGGGCCATGATTTCACCCCAGGAATTATTCTAAAAGCATTACTCATTTAATAAGCATACCACACTAATTCTCTACTGTTTCCGTATGAGCACCTCCCAATGCCAATGTAAACCCACTGCACAAAGCTACATTAAAGTAATATTTACGGTTGAGATCTTAACACAAAAGTCAGGAAACTCAGAGTTATGGTTCCCCCAGCCAACCATAACCAGGGATAGCTTTAGTGTTTTGCATTACTGTGTCTATACTCCACAATGTATGTCCAAATACCAATGGCTGAGTTATAGCTGCTGTGGGAACTATAGCTTTGGATTTCAGTATATTTTTGCATTTAAATCCTCAGCCTGAGTCATGAGCAACTGTGAAAATTATGACTGCAGGAGAGGTTGGTGTCTCATTTGCTGTTCTTGGTTACTGCTAAGGATGACTTGGGAGAATGGTGGTGTCCCTGTGGTGTTGTCGTGGTTTAATCCCAACTGGCAACTAAGTACCACACAGCTGCTTGCTCACCCACCCCCTCCATGGGTGATGAGAAGGCCGAGGGTCTCTTTTACCCTGACAAACAAAATACTTCAGCTGCATTCATAAGGTATATAAGGATTAACTCTTCTATAAGCTTTGTATCATTCAGCAGATACTCTGGAAGCGAGCAAGAGAGCTAATAGGATTTGACAGAGATTACTTAACATGATTCTAATTCTAATATCCAATTAACTTGCTCAGAGACAAGGAATAATAAGCTGCTTTTCTGTACAATTTATACTGTGTTAGGAAAATTCTGTATCTTCACTTCAAGGGGAATAGTACTGCTTTTACCAAGTGCCCTCAGGAACGAACTGCATGGGATGTGGAAAAGAGAGTTTGCACAGTGGGCAGGGCTAACCAAAATGACTCACAGTGGTGTGAAATACTCTGCCCTATGCGGCAATGCCTCTCTAGCTCAGATCTGTGGCTGTTCTAGGGCAATTCTACCTGTAACCTAATGGGTAGTTAAGATGCAGTTTATTAAAACAATTCTTTTAGACATGGATACTCTCAGTAAGGACTAAAAATAGACTGAATAGGTTGACAGTAACTGGAGTTTGATGTAGTCAAATGTTTCTCAAGGACCATGACATTGAACTCTGACTTTACAAAGCTAACTGGCTCAGGAGTGGGTAATGGCTGGAATGCCAAAGAGGAGCAAGTAAGGCTAGAACCTCTCTCCCCTCAGCCTATGCCAGTGATGGGCTGGAACTAACTAGTCCAGCCACAGAGAGAACTAAATAGCTGAAGGTTGCTGGCATTTGTCTATCATAAACACTGGAGGAAATGAAATTACTTAGGCATGTATTTCCTTAGGTGAGAAGTTCACAAACAGAATCAAGATTGTACAATCCTGTTAATTTAGCTGGGCTGTATTTCTTGGGGTGCTGTAACCTCATGTACATTTGGACTGTGATCACAGTTTGTAATCATTAGTGAACATGGACACTTTTCTAAGGCAAGTTATAATCTTGTCTGTAGGGGAAGCGATCCAACCAAAGCAGAGCATGATAAGTGGAAAGAGAACTGTGAGTGCCTGCTAGCAGCCACTCCAAATCATCACCTTTGTTTGCTTTCAGATGTTATCAACATCCCACCAAAAGGATGAATGAAGTGATACATCTGGCTCATGGACCAAGACATGAAGAGTGTTTTCCCCTGCTCTTAACAGATGCCAGCAGCAGCACACAGCTGAACTGGCCCTTCCAAAAGCTAATCCCTTTTGAACATGGCTGCTGATATATTCATACCTCATGCATATATGTCTTGGCTTTTAGTTTTACATATTGAATTGCTTGGATAAGGTCAATATGTACAGCAACAACATTCCCACTGACTACATAAGCCCAGCTGCTTCTGCCCCATATTTCAACCACATTTCCACTCCATCTGAATATAGCAATGATATAATTGGATTGCACAAGAGCAAAACTGACCGTTTAAAGGCCAGGTGGTGGAAATATTTTGCTTTGCGCACATGTATTTCTTCAGTGTGTTTTGCAGCAATTCTAACAGACCACTCTATGTCAGGTAAGCATTAAAGCCAAGTAGCTTCACATAGGGCTTTTGCACAACCAGGTCAGAGAGCAGTATATTACTTCAGATGAGTTTATCGTTGTTGTTCCTTTGTACATCTCAATGTGATATGTGTACAGTGATACGTCTAAATGAGCATGCATGTGGACAAATCTTTTGTTTGCGTGTACCTAATATCTTGGAGAAGGGACAGAACTAAGCAAACCTTATCAAAAAACCTGGAAAAAGGAATAAAATCAAAGTAAACTATATTTAGCTCTGTATAAGCAACATTTCAATTGGTTTAAAATAATCTGTATTGGAAACTGCTTGAGATATAAAGGACATTATAGTCCTTTGCAAAAAGTTTGCCTGTGCTCTGCTGAACTGTTGGTTTATGCTGAGAATCTGTCATTTTATACTCTTAAAAATAATTAAAAGGAATTAGAATTGCTTACCAAGCTATAAATTAGTCCTGGGTACAGTATAGTTCTTGCAAACTGCTTGATCATGTACAACTTGTTATCTCATGCTTACCGGATCACTAGGATGTTATTTTGCAAAGCCAAAAATCTGCTAAGTGTGTACCACAGAACTTGTAAAGCAAGTTGGAATTAGGTGTAAACATACTTTTCGATGTTACTTCTGCTGCTGGAAAGAGATGTTTTTGCAATTGGAACAGGTTAGCAGGCATTTGGGTTGAACTAAATTATCTACTCTACTGCTTATTTAGATCACATGTTTTAAGTAATTTCCTACAGATTTTTTGATTTCTGTCTGTTTACTGATGCTGGTTGATATGAACCACTGATTTTGCTGGTTTTGTTGTTTTGCTGTTTGTTTTTTTAAGAAAAAAGGCACTGCTTATGCGCATACCTGTCATGAAATAGGGTTCTGTACTGGGCATTTAGAAAGCGATGGGGCAGCTAGTACCTACAGCTTACCTTGATGTAACCAAGAGCAAGATGCGAGTTTCTGCCCCTTCATTTTCCATGATTTTCTTTTGCATGTGTGGAGTGTTTTGCATACCTATAACCTCTCAATTAACATTATTTATATCTCAGTAAACTGGTGTGCTACTTTTCCAGATGTCCTAATCCTTTATGTAAATGAATTTACAAACCCAGCCACCAGCCTCAGTGAAACCTGCCAAATCCACTGTGTCTGGACTCACATGCTGTGTAGACTAAGCTTTATTTGCATAAACTTGTTCTGTAAGTGTAGTCTTACTCATCATCTGCAGAGTTAAAGTTTCACAAATGTAAATCCCTGACAAATCAAGCACAGATGTAACTGTCTGCCTCCAGGCTCAGCCTGTCAATTCACTGCCACCCTTGTATCTTCCCCCTGCGCCCCCTCCAACCTCTTCGCCACCCACCATATCCCTGCAAGTGGTTTTTAGTACTAGTAGTCATTTAAAACTGTTTATGTAGATACGTTGCAGGTACTAAACATGACACTGAGCATTAGTCATTTGGGATTTTTCCTTTTGATCACACTGTCTCACGGAATGGCGTTGGCATGTAATTCTGGGTGTCTGCTTGTACCACCTGGAAAAATTCACTCTGCCAGTGACCAGGTGCCAGACAGATTGTTGCAGTTTGCCAGGCGATGATCCAGATAAGGAGCCGAGCTCAATAAATGCTTAATGTAAGCTGGCAAATTCCACAAAGCAGCCAAGGAAAATTCAATCAGAAGGCAGCAGGGGGTGTAGCTCCCTAAAACCACCAGGAAGAGGTGGATGGTGGTGTAAGGGGATGATTCTTGTGCTTCATGTCGCATTGTCTGTGAGAAATGAAAATTCCTTCCCAGTTATAAAAACAGTAGATTTTAAACCAAACCAAAATCTTCCAGCTCTTGAACCTTTTATGAAAAGGAGTAAAATGTTATTTTTTATTTCAGAGGGTGTTGGCATACACTGGGTTTGTTTCTGATTACTTTAAGTTCTGAATATGTTTCCTTTGCTGGTACCCAGTTGCTATTTATTTGGCTTTCGTCTTTGATCTCCCTTATGCTGGCACATCATAAAAAACATATTCCTGTTTGAGTTCTGTATTATGCAGTTAGTCTCTGCTTGTTATGTTCACCAGGCTGGTTGTACCTACAGAATAAGACTCTCTTTGTTTTTGATAGACTCCAGGTGTTTATCACTATAACTTACTAATGGATTTGACCACAGAATATGCATGCAAGAAGCAAACTGAAAAATTAATGGCAAAATTACTGGTTTGATAATTCAATGGCCTGCTGTACCCTAACCACAGGAACCACACATGTGCACGCACGCATGCACACACGCGCGCAGAGCGAGTTTTATAAAAGCAGGGAATTTTGCTCACTGAGTTTTCCTGAGATGAATTTTCTGTTCTGGAAGTTAAATTTTGCTTCGGATTTGTTTGTCATTCTGAGTTTTCTTTGAAAGTTTTACAAATTTCCTCTAGCTGAAGACCTGCAGTTCCTACAGCTCTGCTCCTTGTCCCTTGCAGTTCCAAGTAAAGGGAGCATTCCCCTCAGCCTGCCCAGGTCCAGCTAACCTGTTTAATCTGCAGTGCAATAGATTTGGGGTGGCAAATATTAACTGTAGCATCTCAGGTGAGGAACCATAGCTTCATACCACACATTAACCCCACTGCTTTGCAATAGCCAAAGATTACTTTTTTTCCCAATTTTGGTGAAACCAACTTTTTCTAATAGGAAATTTATAGAAATCCCACTTTAAAAGATAAAAAATCCTTATTCCTAATTCATTTCATAGTTAGAATTATGGTTAGGTCACTAGCTTATATTGTTAATAAGTGATTTCACTGTGATATCAGAGGTAACCCAACCATTCCTCGCAGACGAATTTTCATTTCTTAGTTCTATTATTTGACGATTTCCATACATTAAAAGCTAGGGCTGCCTTTTGCGTTTAAATGTGATGCTGTAGTTATAGGATTCACTAAAAAAATGAAACTTTTAATCCGCGTTTATGCCTATGTACTTCCAATCTTACATTCAGTTTAACATAGTTGTCTAAGAACCATAGAAGAGATGAAGTTTAGAAGTGTATAGAGATGACTCTCAGGACAAATTTATCACACTGAGATTCAGATTTGCCCCATTTATTCCTGCTAAGTACTAAACACTGATGTTTTGCTATTGTTGTCTTTGGCTGCAGGAGAAGTTTCTCTCTGAGGTCACACATGCTTTCTGTGTTGGTTACTTGTGCTGTCGCCATGCTGATGCAGGGTTTTAGCTAACACCCATGGGCTTGTCAGGCTGTTTCCATTAGGAGTAGACATTCATGCGGCCATTCAGCATATTAACAAGGAATGCATGCAAACCTTGTTTTGAGGAGAATAAGGAAAATAAATGGCAACAGTCTCTTTCCTTGCAACAGTTTGTAGGGCTGCCTTGTCCTGGATCCTGAACTTTTGACTGTCACAAATGCTTTTTTGCCTCTCTTAAACAGCCATTTTGCCAAAAAGTAGCCTCCTGGTTCCAAAATTATGATTTGATTCCAAGTCTGAGCTCAAGTTTGAGTCCAAGTCCCAGCCCCCTCCTGCAGCATGGCTTTCGTTTTGGACAGTCCTTGGCAACCTTGTCTCGAACAGTGACTGCTATTATTTCAAGCTACTCATATAGAAAATGAGTTTAATTCCTTGGACATGAAGGAAGTCAGATTAGCTTCTGGCTCTTCTGCTATCTGTAGATCAGCTACAGCTGAAGGCAGCTATTAACATTCGCAAAAGAGTGCAAAAGGCTGGGCCAGGAATTGGGGCAGTGAAGGAAAAGACAAAGAGAAGATAAAGCAGCTTGAGGGGATGGAGCAATGACAACAGTTTTTATGTCCATGTTATACGAACCAAAGTAATGTATAGAAGGCAGAGCTGTGAGGCATAAAAGCATAGAAAAAAAGTAATGCTTACCTGTTCGATTTTAGATTAAAATACATATTTTTTTGTACTTGGGAAGGTAAAGCCCTACTCAGAAATGAAAAAGCAACAAAAGCAGTTGATTTTATACAACACACTGCACAGCACTACCAATGCCTGCTTATGTTCCTTCCTACCATGACAGTTTAATTTAAAGGAGAAAATCTAATTTCCTGTGCTGATTGTATATCCAGTTAATTCCAAGCTCTCAAGTAACAGTTAAAATTGCTGACAATTAATGCAGGAGACACAGCTCTGCTGTTATAGCTTAGACCCATTCTCATTGAACCACTAGGTAATTTAAGTGGGAAAGGTCTTCTAGAGATCACCTGGTCCAGACCGCTGGCTCAGAGCAGGGCCGACTTAGATCGTGTTGTTCGGGACTTTGTCAAGTTCAGTTATCTCTGGGATCAGAAACCCCACACCCTCTCTGAGCCCCTGTTTCAGCATTTGACCACCTTCATGCTAAAAATATTTTCCTAATAATCAGATTTTTTTCATATTATACTCGAGTGCGTTTTTGTCCCCTGACTTACTGCTGCACACCTTCGAGGACAGCCTGGCTCTGACTTCTCTGCACCCTCCCATTAGGCCACTGAAGCCAGCAGGAAGCGCTCCATGGCCATCTCCATGCTGAACAAGTCCTGCTCCCTGCTTCTGCTCCTGCGCCACAGGCTCCAGCCCTGACACCCTTCACCCGTATGTCAATGTCTTTCTTGCACTCAGGAGACCATGGCTGGGCAAAGGACTCTACTGTAGGCTATATTAGTGTGAATGGTTCCATGGATGGGCTTTTGCTGGTATCTCAATCTTCTTGCTTGGAGACAGGGTGTGAACACTCTGTTGCATCCCTACAGAGGACATAATATGTATCAGGCTGTGTACTGGTTTCCCCAAGAAAGAAGCTCAAGACTTATAGTTAGATGGATTTGGGGATCATTCCTGCAGGTACATAATCTGCTGGTGGTTAATCTGTACAGTGCTCCTTCATATCACAGCAGGCCATCAAAGAGGTTAGTGTAGATACAGTCTCTGCTAATCAGTGGTGTGCAGGCCTTATTGTCTCAACTTATAAAACAAATCCCAACAAAATTCTTAACTTTAGATCAAGCTTCAGAAAAAGAAAATAAATGTCTTTTCTTTTGGGGCATCATCAATGGCAGAGAAACCTAAGTAAAGGAAATATCTTCCCTTTCATTCAACAGCCCAGGAACACAGACAGTGTTGTCTGGGAAAATCAACAAAATGCGTCTCCCATGCTCATTATTCTTATCATCATACCTGTGCTTAAAGGATATTGTAATCTGAGTGAGTGGGATATGGAAGCAATATTTCAATGCATTAACTGGTGTTAAGGTTTGTAAGGCTATCCAAAATACCCTATCCAATGGGATCTTCTCCAACAGTAAAAGTCAGATTTATTAAAGAGGTGCTATTTATTTGCCAAATATCTGTCTGCCTTTTGAACCTCTAGTTGAACTGCAGATGCAAATAAATGCCCGGTGTTTGATTGCTGCTGCAAATTCTGAATACCTGTGACTAAATTTTCCTCATGGGTATGCATTTTGTAAACATCAGTGTGGACGTCTTTTGAAAATGCACTGCTAAATCTCATTAAAGTAGGCACCAGCTAGTCTGTTAAAGAGTTAGTAGGTATTTCCCTAAACCATTTCTCATATTTAAGGGGGTTCTTTTTTATTCACGCTGTTCTCTTCACTGTGAGGGTGGTGAGACACTGGCACAGGCTTTTCCCAGAGAAGTTGTGGCTGCCCCATCCCTGGCAGTGTTCAAGGCCAGGTTGGACACAGGGGCTTGGAGCAACCTGCTCTAGTGGAAGGTGTCCCTGCCCGTGGCAGGGGGTTGGAATTAGATGATCTTAAGGTCCTTTCCAACCCAAACCATTCTATAATTCTATGATTTTTTAGAGGTAGATCAGAGAGAGCATCAGTTATTGATAGTGTTTCAATAAGCATTTAAATGTAGAAAAAGTTTTCTGGTTAGTTTGCAAGAACGAAAAAATGCTGTACATATAATCCAGTTTTACATATAACAGGCATCATTTACAAGGGAGCTTTTACTTATAGCTACCACATGTACTTGGTTCCTTCTTTAAAGCTGTGTGACCCTGGGTAATGGTTGTATTCACAGTGGTAAGTGGTATGTGCCCTGTGAGATCTGATATGTATGGGGGTTTCCAATAGTGTCAGGTGCTTACCATTCTTGTACTTGTTCCTGCTGTCATCTGAAGCGGTAGTTATGGAGACCCTTGAGGCAAATTAGAAAATAACAGCTTATCACGTACATTAATGATGCAGTCAAACTGAATGATTTAGGTGTCCTGGGCAAGGAGAACTGACCCATCCAATTCTCTCTGCAGCAGTGATTGATAGAAAAATGTATTTTAGTCATTAACTTTAAGGCAAAGACGTTTTTGGACAGTCTTCCTGAGTCTCAGGAGCTCAGGACTGTGTCAAAAGCACTATATGATCAAGCCTGTACTGTTGCTTTTTAATTCCAGTGCTCATGCAGCCTTAGCGCTTGCATATCTTCAGAGCCAATTTTTCAGATGTTGTGCAAGATAGGACTTCATAGAATAAAAATTTTACTTGCAAGACCTCACAGGGCAGAAATACCATCCTCTGAATAAAAGTATGGTCTTATTGCGCTCTGGTGACCTATGTTGGCTAAGCTCTGACCTTTGGGTACCCTTTGGGTGTTACTTGTGCCTCTAGGAATGCACCCCTTATTGGGCTCTGCAGACGGGTAGCTCAGGAGCTGAACTTGGAGTGACTAGGGTGAGAGGCAGGGTTTGCTGACCTTTCACGGAGATATCACCTGCAGTTTGGTTTAATATTTCTATATTTAGTCTTTACATTCTAAAGCACTTCTAAGGCTGATAGTTGAATTGCCAAATGTGAGAAAATCAGCTCTTGGGCTGAAAAATAGCATCTTGGAATAACAAATATTGTTGATGATTGCTACATGCAAACCTGAAATACCTTAAGAAGCATAAAAACCTTGATGGTGTGGGGGAGTGGTTTTGATGAGTGTGTGACCAGTGGACTGGCCTCTGCTCTCACTTGCCATGCTAGACAAAAGGGTCTAAAGTCCTTATTTTGCAGAACTAGAAGTTTGTGTGGTCATGGAAAGTAAACAGCAGAAAACCAAGCTATTTTTAAGGGGAGATGGAGCTCATTAGTTTGTCCTGAGCCTAACCCTGGTGACCCAGACTGCCTATCCACAGCCTGGTGGCGGTCAGCCCTGTTCGCCTCACCCCTTCCCAGCAGAAACTGCTACGGGCTGCAGCATCAAAGCGCCCTAGAAAGCACCATCCTTCCCCACTACCCACCGATCCCCTTGTGGGCCAGTCAGGAGCGGGCTTAGGAGAGCCCTGAGGTCTCTGGCCACAGGGGACCCTGCTCCTGGGGGCCCCCATTCTGATGGGTGCCCCAATGTCAAGCACACTTCAGCCTGCTGCAGTTTCTCCTTTGAAAACAAAACCCCACACTGCTGCTGTGCCAGCTGTCAAATATCTGCAGAGTATCCCAGCCGCTCCTGTAGGGTCTTCTGAGCAGCAAGGGGGGAGCAGCGAGAGGATGTTTGTTTTAAAAAGTGAAGGGGAAGCAATATTTGGCTGTAAGCGTATCTGGGGGTGGGCAGACTGGTAAAGCATGCAGGTTGTATTTCTCAGAGTTGAATGGGAACAAGACAGCAGTGGAAACAAAGCGCTCTTTAAGGAAATAAAGGGAGAAGTAAAACTGAAAGAGTCCTTAGTGTAGCATTTTGAGTTTATGAGGCGTTTCCTCTTGCTGATGAATATGGATGGCTGAACTTTTCTGCACATTGTTGTTAGAAATGACTAGAGTACAACTACAAATAGCTGTCTGTTCTGCCTGCAGATTCCAAACACAAAAATGCAAAGTTTAGCATTAGGTTCAGTGTCACATCTCCTGTGAAGCCAATGGAACTGGCATAGTTTACACCAGCACAAAATGTTACCCGCAGTCTGGATTGCTAAACCACTAGGGTAAGTAGTGAGAAAACTTATTTATAGACATTTCAGTGACATTTAGAAACCTTTTCCCATGGCTGCATTTCCAAGCATCCTCATTTGCTTATTGCGCACTTTTCTTTAAGTGCAAGTTGCAGTTGCATAATTTTTTTTGGAGGGTCAGTTTTAGCATAGTAGCAGATGTGTTTCTTTCACATAACAGCATATATTTGTCAACTAAATAAAATCTTTTCAGGTACATGGAAAAAAAGGTTAAGAATGGTTAAGTCATCTAGTCCAAGAACTGGGGCAGTGTAGGGAAACTTGAGTGAACAGTGTGTCTACTGAAAACAAAAATTCATGGCCACTGAATATGTGCCAAGAATAAATCTGGTTAATTTTGTTGGCCAAGTTGTTCAATACAAACTGTACACTCAAATAAGCTTGGAAATAGTAATATCTGATCTACACAAAGTCAGGATTAATTTGAGAGGTAACTGGGCAAAATTTGGCGATACATATATTGAGGAAATTAGACAAGGTACTCTGAAAATCTGTTCTGTCTTCAACTCTATGAATCCTTATGTAGATATTTAACATGGCACATCAGTGCATCAGCTTACAAGAGTCACCCTTAACATTCTTTTTGATGACAATAAAATGTGTATCCTATTGTGTATCTCTGTGTATCCTATTTTAAAGCATATTTTTCTCATCGTTGTGTTCTTCCTATGGTTACTTTCCTAAACTGCTTTGGCAAGGCAGATTTCAGAGTGAGGTCCAGAGGCTGCCTTGGTGCTGCTGAGAAGGGTCTGAGGGTCCAAGCTGCAATGATGGGCTCTTCCCACCTCTCTTCAGCAATGTTGTATCTGGACAACCCTTGCAGATACTTCAGAGCAGAAAGCTCATGAGCATCCCATGCTTGGAAGGCTTCCTGGGCAGACTTGCCTGCTTTTTGAAGAGGCCTCCAGCTTAGGACCAGCCATTCAGATCTTCTTTAGCTTAGGCAAAAATACTTTTTAAACTTAAAATTTTAAAATATGAACATGTGTTCAAAGGGCCAAGGGAGGGGAAGCAAGACTGGGCTAGTGCAAGCTGGAAATGTCAAACACCGTGTGCATTAGGCTACACTGTTGGATCACCTGGGTATTTAATCTCCAGTTATGGGGCCAGAGATGCCTGTGCAACATGCAAGAGGGTTTGACAAGAAGCAAGATGGGAGAAAATGAATTGTTGTGTCTTGTGATATGCTGTATGCAAAAGTGAGCCAGGGGTGAAAGGGTATGATGACAAAGCTGTTGGCAATTTAAACCTTGGCTCAGGCATAAAATAAATACATTATTCCTGATGGTGAAATTGGATGGTGCTGTCATGGATTCGTTTTGTCTTTCTGGTGTTTTTCTAACCCCTTCTATTTCATCTGACCTGTGGGATTCATATCTGCACACCGATGTGTCAAAACGCTCTTTGAACGTGTTAGGTTGTGAGCGCACTTTAATTGCAACCCAGGCTGCATGCATTTTAGTTGAACTCCTCATCCAGATCCCATTAAAATCCAGGAATTTTGGGGGGCATTGTATCAGGCCTTCTGCAGATGGCACTGAATGGGTCAGTTCTGGTTTGGGGCACGCTACCATTTGTGCCTGGCTTTTACGCGAGTTTGGTGTGTGAAGAGCTCACCAGACTATGCAGGAGGGAAGCACTGGCTTTTCACACAGCTAGAAACAGGGTCCTAGAAATTCATGAGAGGTAACATACAGCTCGTGGAGTTAAAATTACAAGCAACCCCAGAAATATTGTGGCAATTACTGCCATATTGGGTGTTTTGGGAACATTACCTTTCTGTTTGTGTCACCTGTATTGTTATACTTTCATGCTTTTTTCATCTTTTCATGCCATCTGCTTTCCCTCCTCCTTCCTCTATAGTTTTTACATCCTCTAAAAATGACACCTTTTGTCATGTTGTAGATATTAGTGCAGGGAGTCTCTGACTGCTGGTCTGGCAGCTCCTGCAGCACTGAAAATGGGGATTTCCTCTGGGTGCAGGAGAGATAAGCTCTGTTTGCACATGACTCCAAGATGTTTCCTTTTCAGTTTGCGCTAGTGGCTTGGGCTAGAATAAAGGGAGCAGGTTGATATTTTAGTTTGGATAACCCCCACCACCCCATTTGCTTATCTAAGGCTTATCTGAAACTTTATGCACCAAAGTTAGGCTGGGAAATCGCAAAATCAGATGTTCTTGGGAGTGTTTTACTGCTTTCTGGGCTTGGTGTGGCTAGATATACCACAGGCACAGCTTGTCACACAGTGTTTTGGTAGCTCTAGCTCCTTACAGCAACCTAGAGCATGGCTGCACATGAAAAATTAAATAAATGGAATATTGGTGGAATTTGGTAAGTGCTCTGGAGCGGCCGGCACTGCCTGCAGCTTTGTGCTTGGCTCTTTGCTTATTTTCCAGGGAAAGGCTGACCACCCCTTGCTCCCAGGGCATTGAAGAAGGAATGCAACGCCGCGGCTCGCAATGGGACCTCGCTGCTGCTCCTGGGATCTGCACTCTGAGGCAGCCACTGTGAAGCCCAGGTGTAAAAAAAATCTGAACCTCTACCCCATTTATATTTAAATTCCTTATAAAATGCTTGGTGCCAAGAGGTTATTGTGGCTGTGTCTTGTTTCTTACGGATCTTAATGGGGAGGAAAAAAACTTTCAGCCATTTTACTAAAAGTATGTGGAATAGGATTAGCCTGCACCTTGTAAAATTTTATTTTAAGAAACTAAGGCCCTGATCCAATCACAATGAGGTCAGTGGGACACTTTCCACTGATTCAGAGGGCCTTGGATATGGCCCTAAGACATTATTTTCAGTAACGAGGACTGTGAGAAATGAATCTAATATTAGAAATTCATTGTTTATATTCTTTCTATAATTAAAATGGCCAGCTGCCGTAAAAAGCTTTCCTCTGTGATGAACGTCTGAATGCTAAATTTGAGCCTGAAGAAAAATTAAAGATGTTGGCTCTTGGCAACAAAGGCTTTCTGCACAGTGATCCAAGGGGGATGGTTTCTCAGCTATCCTGTTCCACAGGGCACTGCTATGAGACATTTGTCCAAGTCCTCCATGGCCTCCTTCACAAACATGACAGAAGAAGACTGCACTCAACGAGTAGATTTGGATAAGCTGTTTACAGCTTGATGAAAACATCACGACAAGGATGTATGTGACTGATCCGATCCATGCCTGGTCTGTGTTGCTCTTGGACAGGCACAACTGAGCCTGTCCTGAAAGTATTTTCTATTTCTTTGCAGTCCTCATGGCATAAAACCTTGAAAGACCAAGGCGCTTGCTGTCAACACCAGGTGAACGGGCAGCCCAGGCCTCCAGATGGATGGAGACTTGCTGGGGAAGCGGCTCTTTGCCAATCTTTGGTAAATAAAAGGAACTGCGTGGGTAGACTGAGGCCATTTGTATGCAGGCAACCGACTGAGGCAATTTTTCCTTTTACAGCTGCTAAATATTGGGGCAAAACTGCCATCTGCATCCGCCATCCGTGTCACCTATGCACAGGATGGAGGGTGACTCTTGGCAGGATGCAGCTTGTGTGACTGAGATACAAGATCCAGACTGGAAGACATTGAAGAAACAGAGATAGGCAGGAAAAGAAACCAATGAGGGATGATGTCCCTTTCAGGGGGTGAAGGTCCTCTGAGAGCACCGAGGGTCACCCATCCCTCTGCAGGGAACCAAAGCGCTCCCAGGGCAGCTCTCAGAGATGGTCAACATAGCTGGGATCCAAACATACCCAAATGCTGAGCAGCAGTGACAGGGAGTGGTGGCTGGGCGCCACAGAGGAGTTTGGGCAGGGCACAGCCCCATCCTTGGCACAGGCTGCCATAAGGAGCCGACTGGGGTTTCCTCCCCAGCCATGGCCCCTTTGGTCTGGACATCAGCAGGGGCAAGAAAAACCTGTGCCGGCAACCGCACCAGCCAGCCACAGGAGCGCTGAGCCGAGAGCTGCCCAGAGCCTGGTGGTCTTCCCTACTGTTGAGCATTCACCCCTTCCAAGTTGCTGTTTTATTGTGTCCCCCATCTACCCCTTCCCTCCTGTAAAGTCACATCTGTGTAAACCCCTTTGTTTGAACCCCTGCGCCTGCCTGCAGAGGCGTTGCTCATTTCCAAGTGCTCCTGGAGAGTTATGTAGCTTCCTGAGTTTCTGCATGGGAGGCCTTGGCAAGTACCATTTAAGCAATTTTCACACGAATACCTGGAAACTGAATCAGTCTTTCTTGCTGCCCAAGAGAGAAGAAACGCCTCAAACACCAATCCTCCTAAAAAGTTAAATTTCAGCCTATCTCAGCAATGTAAATAAAGTTGGGCAGGAATCGCATGTGCTTTTTTTCCTTTGTTCATTGAATCCAACTGCATGCTACAGTCAGTATTTCTGTTACAAATTGCTAATGTACTTCCAAATTTTGATCTCTCTTCAGCTTCACACCTGAATGACTGCATTTAATGCAGCTTTGTGGAAAGATACGGGATCTATTGGACACACATTGATATTGGTGAGCAGTTATGCACACATAACCAGTCCTATTGAAGTAAGTAATGGCTCACAGATTTGAATGAATTTCAACATTTGGCCATTAAGCATCACTTTAACCTCTTTACCTTTTGAACATATCTCGATTAAATAATGCTTTGGATATTCTAGAGAGATGGCTTCAGTTTTAATAGTTATCCATATAAAATGGGACATCTCTTACATTAGCTTGATCTAGATCACATTTTATAGTAAATACTTGGTATCCAGAGATTTTTTAATTACTACAGTGACATCCAAAGCTTGCTCAGTTCTCCACCAGGACCCCAAAACTCACAGTGATAGGGAAGAAGACTTCCTGATAATTATGTTTATTTTACTCATATAAAACCAGCAAATGCAAGAATTGACACTTAAGATGACACTAAATTGACACTAAAGTATTTCACAATAGATAGGCTAAGCAATGTTGCACATGGCTGATGCAACAACACAGGCAGCAATAAATAGGAATGTCTTTCTGCTTAAGTTTCCCCTTATTTATCATGCACCAGTGTGCATTGTTATATGTCACATATTGAAAAAGTTTTGCATGCTGTATACAGTCTCAGAGAAATGGATCTTCCCTTCTGATGAAAATGTTTGTTGTTAACATATAAGAAATGGAATGTTTAAGCTTAAGATCAATTTTTAAGGTCTTTGGAAAGAAAAGGATCTTCATTATGTTCAATGAATGCAGAGTGTTTTATCACCACTCATCTCAGAACAGCTCTTGAGTGAGACTAACATCAGCACACCACCCTCAGATTCAGGTCAAAGTTGTATGTTTGCTTCAGCCGCGTGAGGACTGTGGCAGAAACACCAGCTCCTCCTCCCTGTTGTTCATGTGGTTGCATATCCCCATCCTGTCCTTCTGCTCACATCACTGCTCATCCTGCTGTGCAGTGCTGGAGGAGCAAGGCACTATGAAGGGTTGGGTGAGGGGAATCTGAATTTCAGCTGGATCTGATCCCTGCAGAATGGAACAAACTACACACATCTAGAGGGACATAAGTAGTTTTGGTTAGACAAAGAAGGGGGAAGGGACCACCCCTCCCGCCCCCTTTTAACAGACTTTTGGAATAAAATAATGATGGAACTTCGGCCGCAGCCAGGCAAGCAGAATTACCTGCTGAGGCTTGGTTTGTGGGGGAACAGAAACAATAAAAGTTGAAAGGAACCTATAGCGTTTGATGAGGTTTGTCTATGTTTGGCAAAGACTTTTTCCTTTCTTAGAGTTTCTTGGAAATGTCTTCAAAACATTCCAGGCTTGGTTTTGCTCCTTAAATACCCTTCAGTGTTTTATTTAAACAGTGAAGAGCCAAGTTCTTCCCTCAGATATGCATGCAAAAACTCCCACATTAATCAGAAGGATTGTCTGCATATATCCTGAGTGCAGCAGGTTTCTTTTTTGTAGGCACTTTGTTTCCTAAGGAGAAGTAAATTCTGAGCACAAGCTTCCTCCTATTCACACAGAGGAGAACAGTTTTGCATGCTTCCAACATGTATCCGGGACCAGTTGATCTCACCCTACAAGGAACACTAACATATTTCATAAGAAGCTCCAGTGGCTACATCAAGACTGCCCACAGAGCACGGGGTATATAAGGACAGTTAAAACAGAGATTCCTACCCTATGATTTATGAGATGTGAGGAAGAGGTAGGAAGACCTGCATATAAGAATGGGGTAAGACATTAATTTATGGAAGATAAATTGGTACGTTATATTTGATTTAAAATGAAACACTAATGTAGGTGTTTAACCTCCTTGATAAAACACTAGTGGACTTAAAAATAGGCTTTAAAAACTGAGCTGCTGTTTTGACTTGTAAAACAAGTTAAACCAAACTTGACAATAAGGCATGTGCTTTAGATTTCCCTGGTTTGAGGCACTGTTTACTCTGGCAGATATATCCTTAAGTGAAGCTTTTTTTCCCCCCTCAAAGCTGTTACATGGTAGACTGGTGTTGGCTGACCCTGAAGCAGAAATTTGAAAACAGCACATTTATTTTCCTCCTAATGCTAAACACACATGCCATGCAGCATTTTTTGGTCTAGCTGGAAACTCTTCAAATCTGGACTATTTGTCCCTTTTACCCTGACTTTAATGTTTTCATGAATATAAAAATAACATAACGAAGTCGGGGGATGGGAGAGTGTGTGTTTTACAGTGGGAGCGCAGCCTGTAATTTGCAGGCTGCAGACTGGAACAGGCAGACAGGAAGAGCCGATGGGTCAGCCCTGTCCTGTGCTGGTGACAACGGGCTTTCCCACATGCCTCAGTGCCCAGCAGAGGTCCCAGACTACCACTAGCCAACTGGGCAAAATGTTGGCAGACCTGTAAATGTGCTTCTCTTCGCTTCCTTATAATACAAGCAAACAAAACCCATTAACCCTTCCTGTGCTCAGCCGTGTGATGTGGCAGGAGGGGCCAGATGACTTACCAACCTTTTCTTCAGTTAGGAGCAAACGGTTAGCCTGTGGCAAAATACTAGGTTGACACTCATCTTTGCTACTACTTGAAAAATCCCTAGGAGAAAAAAAACCCAAACTGGAAGATGACTGCCTGCAATATTCAAGGACAGCTCTGAAGGAAGATTACCTTTTGAGATAACGGTATTGCAGTGCTAGTTTAAACCCTAAGCTACAGAGATGTTCATAGAATCATAGAATGGTTTGGGTCGGAAGGGACCTTAAAGATCACCTAGTCCCACCCCCCCCACCACAGGCAGGGACACCTTCTACTAGACCAGGTTTCTCAAAGCCCCTGTGTCCAACTTGGCCTTGAACACTGCCAGGGATGAGGCAGCCACAGCTTCTCTGGGCACCCTGTGCCAGTGCCTCACCCTCTTTCAGTTTGCCTCTTTTTATGCTCTTTCATGTGGGTATAAATAAAACCAGCATGCCTGTAGAGCCACAGGCAACCTCAGAGGCACTGATTTGCCTCCACTGGAACCCAATTTACAAGGCCCCCTAAGTCTTCCAGGAGTCAGCTGAGGGTGTCAGGGTGGGTTACCAGAAGAAGGAGCAATATGAGCTCCCTGACTGAAGTTGCAGTTTTTGCTCTTCTTGCTAACAGAGCAGTGGTTTGGGTAAAACACTGAGGGTCTGTTCCATGCAATTCTTGAATGGATTTGACTGGGTTGGACTTCAGCTAAATGGATTAAATTGTTAAACCAATTTAAGAATGTCCATGTTCAGAGATGAAAGAAGTTGCTTAAATTGGTGCCAATCCTCACATCAGTAAAGAGGGAAAAAAGATTTAAGAAAGAAGGACTTATAAGAGATCATTCCTCTTGATGAAATTTCTAAGTCTTTGCCAATGCTAACTGAAAGGAATGAAAAAAAAAATCCTCTGGAGAGCTTTTAGCAATTAGTTCCTGTTTGCAAAGAATCTGGGCCTATGCTGCACGAGGGCGCTCGGCCCAACCACTTTCTATTTTTTTTCATAAGCTGGACTGCACCTCGTTAGAGATGCCCAGCTGTATTTTTCTCTCTCTTTCACAGCTACACACATCACTTTTCATCCGGTCCTTTTCATCACCTACTGCTTCTATAGCAAGCAAAGCAAGTGAACATGTAGCACAAAGACACCTTTTACATATTTATCAAATTTCTTCTGCTGTTTAGCAGCTGGAAGCACAGAGGTTAAAAGCAGCACCTTGAGACACACACCCTTGGAGATATTCTGCAGCCATCAGTGGTGCATGGACCACAGTTCAAGCAGCTCTGTTACACGGTACATTGTATTGTAGAGGACCAAGCTGACTTTGCCCCCCTCTGAACTGGTGTATAAGCTCGCTCTAGCCTTGAGATTATATGGCTGCCCTATTGCAAGCAGGGAAGATAAAGGGAATCACACATTACCATGTTGCTACAGCTTCTAGATTAAGTCAGTGTTGCTGCGTTAGAGCGAGATCTCCTAGTTCTCATCCAGTTTTCTACCTTACAATTTGCAAGGATAAAATGAGGTTGTAGTCAATATGCATTATAGGTTATGAATAAAATCCTGCCTTTGTTTTTCTTTTCTCTTTTTTTTTTTTTAATAGCAAAATTCCCACTGCTGGGCCAGAAGTTCAAGGGCTTCAGTAACAGACTTGCTCTCAAAGGCAACAACTAAACCAATGTGTGCTAGTGTCCTTGAATGCAGAGATGTGGCCTCTGAAAACAAGATGTGCATAACAGTACCCTTCTGTTCTGTAGCTTAGCAACTCAGGATGTAAATGGATACTCTTCAGAAGAAGATTTCCCATTTTAATTGGCAAGAACAGAGATCCATGTTAGAAAGTAGATTTTGTGTTTGAAGCTGTCCAGTGTAGATGCAATTATATTTGTAATAAAGTGCATTTGTTAAGGGTCAGTAAAAAATCAATGTTGTCTCCATTTTTATGTATTGCTATGGTCACATACATATATATACCTGTACATGCCATCATGTGTGTCTGTGGGTATTGTATGTATGTATACATATAAAAAATACGTTGCTATATAAAACTGCTTTTATATTTTGCTATATTATTGGAAGCATTTCCACACTGAATTTAACTCCTGTCCAAATAAAATAACTTGCTTAATTTTAATATTGTGCTTACTTAGTTTTTTCTCATTCACTACATTTACAAATCAAATGTGCCATACTAAAGAATTTTTTACATCCATATAATCAAAATGGAGCCACCATTTCATTTGCTGCCAATATAAAATGAGCTACTTGCCTATATGTACTGCCTAGTTGACTGGTGTCTACACAGCAAAATCCTACTGGCTCATGCTTTTCATAACTCTCCCAGGGAGACCAAATTAAAAGACAAATGTAAATCTTTTTACTGCTTTATCACATTCTAGTTATTATATACAGTCATGATGCCTCGAAACAACCACCAAAATAAAATTTCCCATTTGGTTCTGTTTTTTTAAAGAGTGTTCTCATGTCATGTTAACACTGTGAGAAGAGCAAAGGAGATTGGAGAGGAGGAGGAGCCTGGAGAGCATGGCGCCACATGCGCTGGTTAGACAAAGCACAAAGGAGAGTGCGGGTGAACTGACCTACTGTAAGGTGAGTCTCACTGTGCCTGACTCAGCACCTGCCTCCAAAACCAATTCCTTGGACCTTCTGGGGTATGCTAAGCACACTGGAGTTAGTACCGTTTGTAACAGACGTGTAACAAATACACCTCTGATAATTATGTTTGTACTTGATGGTACCTGCCTGAAGAAATCATCTCACACCACATTTGGAGGTGCTGCTCTCTCGGGCATGCTCTGCTTATGTTAGCAGTGAAGTGTTTACCAGAAAAGGGTGTTTCAGTCACTCTTTTGCCATTAATCTGAATTTGCTAAACAGTTTTATTCAAAGAAGTACTTTGGTATCCAGCTTCATGGTACCAATCTTTGGAGAGGTGATGATTCTTAGGGCTGTTTCCCTTAGCTATGGAGACATCTACCAGCCTGTGTCTATACACGCCAGGATGTGGGGTGGGAGGTGCTGGTTCCTGTTTGCTCAGTGAAGGAAGGAATCGAGACTGAGATACCCACAGTGAGTGCCCTGAAGACAAGGGCTCCCCCTATTTTCCCGTGGGACCCCATTTCTGAGGGCTTCCAACCTCACCTTTAGATTTTCCTAATATAGTTTGGAAGCTACTGCCTTCATCTTTATGCTATTAAGCAAAGAAATAGCATGCTTATGCATGATGCCAAAATGTTGCCCTTTATTTCAGTTGCCCTGTTCAAAAGACTTAAACCGGAATAAAGATATTTTGGGATTTTCAGTCTAGCAAGAACCTCCCAAAATTAATGTAATTTGGAGCAAAATACTGCTGTTCTCACTCTCCTCCCCTTTCAACAGTGTTTATTCAGACAAACAAAAATACATTCACTCATTTATTCACTCAGTGATGTTGAATACCAGGAGACCTCTTCTACCACGTAGCACAGTTTTCTGTCAGTCCTTTGGCTGCTTATCTAAGGTAAGTGTCACTGGATTAAAAGTATTTTGTGTTTAGTGCTGTTGTCATGTATTTTATTCCAAAGGATTTTACTTTCCAAAGTAAATGACCAATTTTTAGTTACACTAAAAATCAGTGCTTCAGCATAGATCTCAGGCCCACTGAGGTGGAGCCTGGCAGCCCCCTAAGGATCAAGACCAGCACGGCAACCTAGAAGGAAAGAAAGACTGTACCTAGAGGCTGCAGGAGGGACTGGACTGAAAGCACCTTAAGGAGTTTAACATCTCACGGGCTCAGACCTTCAGTCTCATGTATTGTCCTGCCTTGTACTGACCTGTATCCGTGAGGGAGTAATGGATCCAGGAGACGAATTAATTTGATTTTGATTCCACTGTTTACACTACCACGTCTTTCAGAAACTTATATCAATACTTCACCTCCATTACCTACAATAACAGAAGCTTGTGGCAAGCCCTGCAGGCTTGGCATGGGTTACCCCTGGGCTCCTGGCAGCCCTGAGCACGCACCCCTGTTCAACAGCTCCAACTGAGATATCGACTTCTTCCTTCCTGAGGGAGATAAAGGGAGAGCGTGCATGCATGTATGCATGTGTGCATACATGTGTCTAATGAGCTAGTGCCAAGTTTGACCCTACCTGTCTGGGATTGTGTTTGACAGTGATGGTCCCCCTCAGTCATTTCAATTTTTCAGGCAGCTTATGGAGTTGGGAAGATTTTAGTCACATATTTCATGCTACTGTTATTAATGGTGGAACAATCTAAACCATCCACTTTCATACTCCCTCTCTACATAAATAGGAATGATCTGGCCTTGTTCACTAAGAAGTTTACTTGCAGGGGACTGGGCCATTTTTTCCCTTCCTCCTTCCTCAGAGTGGTTCACTATTTATTGTGTTCTTTATAGCGTGTTCCTGGCTTCAGCCTTCTTTCTTCTGTTAAAAGCCCCTTGAAACACTGTGCTAAAACCTTGCACATCATACATCTTAGCAAGTCATAATCACATCTGGTTTAGAGTCATGGCTGGAATCAGCTATTCTTACTGACTTTAGAAGCTAAACATTGATCAGGGATTAAGACACTGTAGTAGAGCCCAGATTGAACAGCACTCTCTAGCACCTGGTAATTTCAAGGTACTCCCCAGGTACACAGGTGCAATAGGGGCTGGGACACAACAGCATCTTGGCTGCTTTGTACTGCAATGGCCTAACAAGAGTAATTGCGTATCTTTGAAGTGTAAAATAGGGGACATTTAAGAACATAACTTTATGAGGACTGAATCAACCTTCTAAAAGGCAGAAAAAGCCTTGGTAGTAATGAGTTCAGCTGGAATTGAAGAACTGTATACTTATTTTTCAGCAGAGTAATGGATTCATCCAATGGCGTGAGAACACACACATCACTTGTAAACTGAAACCGTGTTGGTGACATTCACTTATTTATTTATAGGAATACCTCTTTAATCAATGTGTAATTATAAAACATTATTTATGACTAGTAAAGTGTATTTTGCTGAAATGGATAAGAGAAAAAGGAGATTTGTGCAAAATTACTTAGTACTCCATCCTGGGGAGAAAGAGCCTGAGCCACAAAGTCTTGATCCATATCTAAACTTCCCAAGTGGGTATTGCTCAGTGGCTTTGGTTCAGTCAAAGGAACAGCTTCTAAGCTCAGACTTTAGTTTCCCTAATCATCAAGGAAAGGGAAAATAGGTCAGCTCTTGAGTCCAGCATCATTTCTAGTATTAATTCACAGAAGATATACATTAACAAGATGGGAAGTTTGCATGAAGCTTCTCTGGCAGTCAAGCTAAGTTATCATTTGGAGACTATCATTTGGAGGATTATCATTTGGAGACTATAATCAGAAGTTATGATAGACCTCAGCAGATCAGTCTTACCTTGGTTTGCTAATGCAACTTTTGTGGACCCATACAGGAGATTGCTTCTGTGAACTGGGTTAAAACAATGCAAAACTGTGACGAAAAACAAGGGAGGGAGTTACTTGTCATATTATTGTCCCAAGTTTTAACATGGCTGGTCGAGTCACTGTTTCTCTGCTGTATGATAAGAGAATCAGTTGCCATTTTCAGCTGTGCTTTGTGCTACACTAACTGCATTGGATTATAAACCCTCTGTACAGCTTCAGTCGTACCAGGTTAAGATAACATCAGAAGCCTGGTTTTGCTGTAGACAAATCCTTAGTCTGCTGCATGCAAAATAGATCCGCCAAGGAGGAAAATTCATTGGATTCTGTTAGGATAAATTAACATGACAATAATTCTCTTCATTTATCTAAAGTTTGTGTTAGTCTCTTCTGTAAAAGAGCAGTTTGATACTTCCCAGCAGAGAACTTCTATGCTAGAGATTCCTTTGTCTATTCCACCAGTTGCGTCAGATAAAAATTAAGTGGAACATGACATACTGACAATGAGACCAAGAGACAGAAATTTGGCTGGGACTAAAGTTGCAGTTGATTTTCTGCTAAGCATGTCATGAATTGTGGCAGCTGGAACACGTTAGTAAAATAACAATAAAATAAAAAAGCCCAACAAATAAAACCTCAGAGAATTAAAGCTTCTCAGTTCTGATTTCATCAGGAAAGGAGAGCTTCTAACAGTGTCTTATTTTTATCTGTATATTAATTTATCTTTGACTTTTTCTACTTAATAAAGGCCACAAAAGTGGTGTTTCTATGTTTTTATTGTGAATATTTGACTATTGGTATTTATTTAACTTGCTTTACATAAGATATACATAAAATTGTAGAGATCAACCTCCTTACTATGGTACTGGTTACTGTGGCACAAATCTTAAACATATTTATGACTGAAAATAACTGAGTGCAGTGGACTTATGTGCATCTGTCAAGTTCCTCACAAGCACCTGGTTTTGCAGCATTGGCTTTTGTGGGCAAGCTTTCCAAAAGCAGTGCTGAAAGTCTGCCCTTTCCCATGGTGAACCAACCACCCTTCTGCCTATGGAGCCCTCTCAAATCCTCCCTTTCTCTGTTGTCTCCTCTGCTTTGGTCACAAACATGAGGCTGCTCTAGAAGAAATGTAGAGAAGGAATATATTAACTCTAATCCTACGCTAATATGTTACACGACAGATGCCTGTAGCAATATGGCATACCAGCTCTGCAGCATTGCGCCTTAGTCGAAGCCCATCAGCTATATCTCCCCCGCAAACCACCCTGTTTGGATGTGGCTGTGCCACCGAGAGCTGAAGGTCTCCCTGGAATGCATTTGAAAGGCATGTGGTTATGTTTTGTTTGAGATTATGACAAATCCCAGCTGCACAGCCGGCTGTAGGATTGCACTGAAGATAGAGGCTTTCCTGGTCTTTGGCTTCGCAAGGCTACTGGGGAGGGCTATCATAACAAAATTCTACTTTGCTTCATATTTTTCCCATATTTAAAAACAAACAAAAACATATGAAAAAGTGGCCTTCCCACATGTAGAAGGACTTCTGAACTTCTGCTGTGCTCAGGATAATTGTCCTCAACACGTATTTGATTTTAAACTTTGCTGTTTCTATTTCAGACCAAAGAGGGACTTGTCAGCCATTTCCAATTACAGTAGTTTGCCTAAGAAAAGACATTTCTACTTACAAACCTCATCTTGCCTGTGTGTCTGAACCCACCCAAGAGCACAGGGCTGAGAACAAGCAGACAGTGACATTGTTAAGATATTTACTTTGTAAGGTCATATAAAACACAGCGCATTTCAGTGAGGTAAGCCACCACATGAACTTACAAGTGTTTTTACAACCCATACGCCTGGAAAGGCCTTGGCTTTCCAGGCAAATGTCACAACAACAGGGGCATGGCTGGTGGAGGCACAGCTCAGCATGTTACTTGTGTGGGATCAGCTCTGCCCCTGTACCTTCCAATCCTTCAAGCAGTCCTGGCTACCCACAGGAGCGCAGGGCTGAGCGCTCCTGAGTGCGCCTCGGGATGCTCTGGAGCATCTTGATGGGGAGAGGCTGCAGCCAGATGAATCCAAAGTAGAAACAAGAGGGGATTTCCAGGGGAGGTGGAGATAATAAATTTATTTAAAAAGCCCTACTCTTTTTCATGGGAGCTTTGAAAAACTGACAATACACTCCTGTGGATAAGACTCTTCAAGTCTTATAAGCTGGCTGGTGTCTCTGAGGCCATTTTTTTTAACTCAGTTTCAGTTTTGCTTTTGCCACTACCTCATGGCTCTAAGATATGGTGGGGAATGGGAGGGACTAGAGTAGGGAAGTTTAAAGTAATTTTCATTTACGAAGCAAAGCTCCTGGGGAGTCGCTTTGGGTCAGAATCAACTCTTTGTTCACCTGTGCAGCCATGAAAGGGCTGGGATGTACACAGCTCACCGTCACCTCTGCTTTCTCTCCATCCCAGGCTACTTCAGAGGCCCTGTCATAGCTGAAAGAGCAAAGAGGCCTAGCTGGGCTCTGAAATGAACTGCAGCACTGCCCTGAATCTCTACCCTGCTGTGAGACCCCCATCTTGTGCCTGACACCCTGCTCTGTAGGCACAGTGTGCCACGCCAGCCAGGTTGCGGGAGGTGGCCAGGCATGTACCAGCACAGCACAGAGGCTCGTCTAGGGATGCTGCATGTCACACTTCAGTGATATTGCACCACAAGCGAAGGTAGGTTTTGTTTTAGAAAGCACCGACCCTAAATACTGCCAAGTCATTGATGATTTTTGAGGTCTGCCAGTGAGTGTCTGGATGGAAAGCGCTGCTTGTTGGGCTGCTGCATGGGAGGGAGAGAAACCTATCCTACAATAAAAGCGTTTGTTCAAGCAGTGCTTGTACTAGTAGATTACATCTCAGCGGAGTCATGAGGACTGATTCTAACACATGAAGGCCTCCCTTGTAGCAATATGTCTATTCTGAGCATACACAAGTCTCATTAGCATTAATAAATTGGCACTGAGGGGATTTTATAATATCTCTATGGCTGGCTGTGTCAGTTCCCTACAGCCGGTTCAGCTTCAGAGAGGGCTCTGCGAGTAGTTTTTAAAGGGGCAGACTGGGACAAAAATCACGATGAGGCAGAGGAGGAGCAGGGCTTAATGTAGGCATGACAGGGAAAGGCAGGGTGTCTTTTTGCCGTCTCAGCTCCATTTTCTGCTTGTTAGATAAATATGTGACTCTTTCTGAGTCCCCAAGTGACATTATCTGCCTCTCTAGCTGAGTGAGGGGTGAGAAGGGGAAGGATGTGCTGGTGTTGTTCACCACCCTGTTTGTATCCACACTTTCTTTTCATCTAACCTAGAGCTGTCCCCTGCCCATAGCACATCTCTGACTGTCAGACCATGCGACCCTTCACTCCTGCTCCCCACCTCTATTGCATGCAGCTCCCTACACTTCCCCAGTTCCCTCTGGTTGCTCTTCCATGCGCACACACACTCTTTCCCACTCCCCTAGAGTTTCTTTTGTTTTCCCAGCAGCAGCAGAGAATAACGTTTCACCTCTCCCCAGTGTGACTGTGATCCTCTTGCGTTCTCCCTCCTTTCCTTTTTCTCCACCATGCAAACACCCCTTAAATGCTGAAGATCTTAAACCCCTGCAACTCACTCTGCTCATTACACAACAGGGTAATTCCTCCCAAACTCTGGTTTAAGAACTTGAAAAGCATGTCTATGTCTGTTCAACAACAAGACTGCCTTATGCTTTAAGGCACACTAATACGGAATAGCACCTCTCTGACAGTCATTTCTCAACACGGAGCGAGCTGTGAAAATTAGATGGGCAGTGTACCCTTTTCTAGGTTAGAAGAGATGAGATGCATTAGTTGCGTTGATAGGAGCACTTCTGACCATCACTGTTTGGAGTCACTTCTGACCCCAAATATAATATTCTGGGTAGATTAAGGAAAAAAAACCAACCCTGCAATTTCTCAAGTTTTCTCTAGCTAGTGATATTACAATACTTTACACTGCTGCTAGTAGTAGAGTTATTTTCAGGCTTATCCAGCTGCAGGACAGTATTCTGGCAAGTTCTTGTTGTCCTTCGCAGCAGCATTCAAGCACCTTGGCAACAGCCAGTCTAACAAAGACCACTTTAAGGCTCAGTGCAGAGCCAGAGTAAAGCAGTGAAGAATAAACCTCACCACGATCTGCATTTGGAGTGGAAAACCACTTAGGCTAACAAGCAGGAAATGTCAAGCAGGGGCTCTTGGGATCTAAATGCATTTCTCCACTCAGTTTGCATGGAAAGGAATCTTCTCGTGTAATTAACACCAAAACACCTCCTTTCTCACAGCAAGAATGGAGATACAGCAGATGGACAACCCTTTCACAGAAGAACATCATGGTGAAAGCAAATGGGATTTTGGCTTCTGGAGACTGGATTTGAATCCAGGTGCTCCATATGCCAGGAAAGTGGTCCAGCCATTACCTACGTGCCAGTGGGTATATCTCCCTGCAGTTTGTCCAAGCCATTGTATAAGCCAGCTGGGCTGCAGAGAACATCAAGATGACATTGGGCCCCAGGGACCAAGGGCAAAGCGTGTGTCTGCCAGTAGCAGTGCAGGCACCAAAGAGTTTAAAAATTGAGCCTCATCTTTCTAGCATGAAGAGGCAGCTAAACATGACTTACAGGCACTCATTCCACTGTGAATTTAGTTACTTTAATATTTTGTGGAGATTGTGAAATTTTTAAACATAAGATAAATAGTTTAGAAGAATTCAAAGAAAGAAACAAGATTTCTAGAGTTAACGGGAACATCCAGTTTAAAGAGAAAATCTCAATGAAAGAGCCTTGGAAGGTTTATAAATAGTTTCATCTATGCAGTCGAACTCAGGGAACCAGAGGAAATTTCTCCATTAGGTGGGCCACCCCACAGATGCCCACCCAAGCTGGTACTGGTCAGTACCACGGGAAAGACAGGAGACAGGATTTCCTGATCTCATTCAGTCTGGCCAAATTGCTTTGTAACAATTTGAAAAACACCAAAAAGGTAATATATTTTCTGCCAATTCTTTTCCTCTGTCCAAAGTAGAAACCAACTAGGAAAATATGCTTAACATCAGACGTACTTTTTCCCTCTGCACGTGAAGAAATCCAGAAGATGAGTGTTTCATTATAAAAATATTTCATACCTAAGAGATACTGTCTGTATGTCCTTGGTTGGGTAGCAGAGTAAAAAGTTGCATAACAGTGAAAGGATTTAGGATGTGTTAAAAGGGAGTTCATTTTAGCTGCACTATAACTACAATAACATACCTATTTTTTTTCTTACCCATGCCAATCTTGTATGAACGCTCTCCCTTCCTGTTACTCTTTCGCACTGCCTGGATAGAAAGTCAAACACAACAGAGATGGGGGAGACCAGAAAAGTTTCAGATTTTATTGAACTTTGAGGGTTTTGGGAGCTAGTGGTTTGCAGAGGTATCACTCTGTGGAGGACTTAATCTGTAGCTAGGTGATTAGCAACTGAAGGATGGACCATGGGGACAGCCATGGATAAATTTGGCCCCAGTTTTGTCTGTTGTAATGCAGGAATAATTTGCAGCTTGAACCACGTTTGTTTGACTTGTGTGTAGAGAACACGGCATCTTTTGAAAGAAATGCAGCTTTGCTGACTCCTGTGTTTGGAAATTACCTTTTCAGTTACTCAAACAGGAAAGGATAAACACTGGAAATGTTATTAATAAAACATTAAACCCCCCCAAAACCCCAGCTCCTAATTCAGCAGAGGTCAGACAATAAAGTTTGCAATTACGCACTCCACGCTGCTCAGCACTCAGAGCCAGCACACTAGTGACTAGCCAGATTAGTTAATCTTCCTCAGCTTCGTCTTGGGTCCTATAACTACTGCGGCAGGTCATTAACCAGCTAGTGAAGCCCCGGCACATCGTACATTTATTCCCAAATCTTAGCAGCCATTGTTGAGTCCAGGAGCCTTAAAGAGGTATTTCTGATGTTAGCTGACAGAATGATAATTTATGCTCTCTGTAATTCAAAGGGATTCCAAAGCAACTGTAAACTAATGAAACCTGAACAGCTTTCCTGGAGAAGGTTCCTTATTTAATCAGTTGAACAAAAATGGAAAAAGGTAAAATGAGCAGTTGCTCCTTCTTTTAAAAAATACGGCCTTTTTGTGAAAAGGGAGATAAATGAGATCATGTTGTGTTAGAGAAAAGAAATGTAAAAAACATTTGATTAATGCAAAACGTTTATTCTCTGCACATTTTCTGATTTTTTTTTTAGACTTTGCTGTTCATAACTGCCAAAAGTAAAAAGTAAAGAACACAATGTCTAGCAAGTTTGGTAACCCAGTAGAGGTACGGCTTTCAGCCAGGATTTTCTTTTTCTTTCCTTTTTCTTTTTCTTTTTTTTTTTTTTAATCTCAAATGAAAGACTCTCTTTAATCAGATAATTGACCGGCTGGTAATTTTAGCCTTTTGTGACACACCAGTTGGCAGGTACAGTGGTACATAACCATGAGCCTTTCCCTACAGCCTTCCCTCCCTCTGGGACACTCACAGACGTGTCTCTGTCTTATCAGTCCAAGGGGACTGTTCCCAAACATTTTGCAATGAAAATGAAAAGGAGGGGCCTTTTTCCTCTTGCAAAGGAGGCCCAGCTGTCAGGGGTAATGACTGCTGGTGGACACAGAGATGGCACTATAGGTGCTCCCTCAGCCCACCACAGACCTGAAGAAAAGGGGTGTCCATTGCACAGCTGTTCCCATAGGAGCTGTGCTCTGCTCCCATGTCCTGCGGCTCAGGGTCCTTGCAAGGCTGGGGGGCGCTTGGTGGCGATGGACATGGATGTCCCCAGAGGTGCCACGCTGGTGAAGAAGGCATGGCCCTGAGAGATTATCCTTTGCAGTTACTGCCTACTCCTTGCTATTACCCCTCCTCTGCTCATCGCTTTCGGTGGTGGCCAGGAGTGACACGTAACTTGCTGCATGACTGACAGCCCTTCAAGCTCCTCGGCAAACCTCGGGCCTTATTTTGAAAGGCCCCTGAAAGAAAAAGGATTGTATGCTCTCTGAATGCAAGGCTGCTGAACCGCTGCCAACCCCAGGCTGCTCCATTCAAAAGGCTGAGTGAATAAATGAGAATAACATCCTTGGGGACCTTGGGGATCAGTTTACTCTGAAAATCCTCAGCCTTACAAAGGGTCAGAGTCACAAGGTAAATGAAAATGGCTGAGAGGGGACTTTGATGGCCGAAACACTGTAACTGTAGAGGACTTGAAAGAAAACTGTATTTTTCAAAAAGTGAGAGAAGGGAGGGAGCAAACAGGGGGAGAAGGTGGTGGGGAAGGGGACTTCAGCCTGCAGCCTCGCCAGAAGGGAGAGGGGGGAATGGGAAGAGAAGAGAGAGAAACCTCTCCACACTCTTAATCCATAGCAATCTTTAAAATATTGCTATTTAGGGTTCAGGCAGTGGCCGTAGCAATGGAGACCCTCTACCCTGCCTGCTGCCTCAGTGCGACAGAGGGAATTCCTCTGCATATTCGGAAGCTCTCAGGGCACAGAGGGCTGAGCAAACGGCACTAGGGGCATTACTGCACTGTGCCCTGAGAAGCTTAAAAGCACAGCACCCAAGTATTGAGATAGTTTGGGAGGTTCAGTTAAAAAATGCCCTTGTAAGTTAATGAGAAGACATTCAAGAAGGGCGTTGTAGAAATAGCCTTGCACTGATATGGAAGGCAAATAATGTGAATGTGTGCACTTGCGTCGGGTCTGTTTAAGATTTGCTGTGTAAATGTCAGTAAGTCGTATAAGGCCAGATCCAAATTAACATCTTGAGACTGGTGGGAATTAGACATCTAAACACTTCAGTCTCAGAAACTCTAGCTCTTGTTGGTGTCATCTCTTTACCTTTAGCTCTCTGAGCAGATCCATTAATACTGACAGTAGTAACATTAAACACAGACCTAAACATTTGCAGGATCAGGATGTAAGTGACTCAGAGCAGCCACAGTTTCTTATTAGGTGTTCGTATAGTGCCTGGCATCTGGGCCCCATCTCTGTTGGAGTTACTGTAATTCAAGCCCTTGTAATTTCAAAAATGGGTTAAATACAGAATTATAACAGTTTTCTGTCAGATTCTCTTCTGCTGGTTAAATACTTTTTGAAGTCCTTTAATTTAAGATGCCCAGCTGACAAGTGCATAATTTTGGCCATAGACCTGCCTTCTAAATGTTATACCCTAACTAAGGGAGAAGCTCTACATGCAGCTGAACTCATCTTTACTCTCTCATGGTAAAGATGATATCTGTAGGCCACTGAGATAGTTAGGGGCATTTATCCCCCCTCTGCTGTCGGTAAAGACTCTGCTATCTCCAGATAGTTTCCTTTTGCAAATAGTTAGTCTTCTCTCTAATGGAGAGTGGGAAAATAAATATCCTACTGAAAACTAAGAGAAATTCAAGCTTGCTGCATTTAGGCATTCAGATCAGGATCCATACTCCATGAAAGAGCCTTGCACTTCATGTCATCATATAGACTCCTTGCCTTGTAACTGAATTAAACTCTGCTATTTATGACATGCTTTTGGGGCTAGGAATGTTAGTACTGCGTACTGGTGCACAAAATAACAGTGGGCTGGATCCTATTTCATGTGTCCTACATTCCAGCTGTAATATTGTTGCTCTGAACAAATATCTCCTGCCTTAGGATCCAGGTGGGGAAGGACCTGTCAGCCCCAGAGACCATCATAGGCTCTTGTCTATATCTCTGGTGTATTTTTACGGTGAAAACAAGAGGGTTTAGCTCACTGGTAGTACAAGCCAGCGACTAGCTAGATCCATCATCTGAAATTAGAGACAAAACCTATTTCAGTTTGGTTTTGTGTAGCATGGGTTGCTAATAGAGTTGACGGGACTGCAGAGGAAGTAAAACAGTATCCACATGGGCAAACACTAATAGGAGATTTTTGCAAACCAGAAACCTTTAAGGCTTTTCCACAATTCCACACTCCCAATCAGGTTCAGAAAACAGCAGCATTTATACCTAAGTTCTTGTACTGGGCAGAATAGAGACATTTCTGGGTTGTGGTCCATTTCCTGTGCTAAACACTAGAAGCTTCAGAGGTACTCATTTAACCTTTCAGCATTTCAGTTTCATCTTTATGGGGCAGAAACAGAAGCACTAGTTTAATACTACGTACAGCGCAAAAGAGGTACAAGTAAACAGTAGAAATCTTGTTTTGGCAGAAAAAATAATGGAGGAAGAAATGACTTACAGAGCACATCAGTGAAAAAGATACTTGATCATTCATTTTTAAACAAAAGCAGATAGCTCACAAAACTCAAGTCAGGTTTTCTAATAGGAATGGGTCCCTAACCCAGTGTTTGGGCTTCTTTGTGGATTCTCTAAAGTCTAATAAGGAGCAAGGTCAAGCTGCGGCATACCCAGTGTGTGGACATTAATGGGATTTCCTTTTAGCCTGCCACCTATTTTCTTACACCAGTGGGAGCTTTGCTACCTTTGAGATCTCTACCACCTTTGTCAAATTTAGCTGAAATAGGCCAAAGGGTTCAGAAGTTACTGGATTATCTTGTGTTGTAGACTCATTTCCTTATGAAATCAGGCTGAGAAAGCAGTTTGGTTCAGAGTACATTCATGGCTGTAAGAAGCCATAATTCACTGTAGCTGTGAGCATCATTGTATAAATGAACACACATGCACATACATTTTCTAATGCTCAGCGGAAGCAATAAGGAGAACCAATCATGTATATGTAATTGTGTTTATTTTTCACAAATGTCTTTTTAAAAAGGATTCTTTTAAGCCAAACATTTGAGAAATGGCCCATATTCGGATTTATCTCAATTAGGTGTGTGTAGAATTATATGATAGACATGTTTTTCCAGGAGAAAAAACTGAAATGGCACATGGAGCTCATTAAAGTTGAGCTAATGGTTTCAATCACGTTTCTAATAGCATAGAATAGCTAGCCAGCAACGTGGGCTGCGAATAAATCTGTGTGATACCTATTGAAACATATGTGCTTTTGTTTTCCCTCCCCGCGATGGGCAAACTGTCTGTTGCTGAAATACTTTATCATTACAAATGAGAGTAACGAGAAACGTGAATGAAGAAAAACATGAATGAGCAGAATGAGTAAGCATGATTAGTCTGTGCAAAATCTTGCTATAGATGGGTTCAGATAGAGAGGGATGAACAGGCCTGTATCTGCTGCAGGGTGGACAGTTCATGGTTCTCTGCAGTGCACTTGTACGTAAGGACAGTTAGTGCCATACAGGTCACAGTTCTTTTATAAAGTGCCAACTTGCCCTTAGCCTCCAGCAGACAAAAAGCTTAACTTGTTAATGCAGATGGTGCCAACATTTGCCTTAAAGCACTCCTTATTTTCCCAATTCCTACATTCTTTTTTTTTTTAAAGTTACATTGGACAAACCATTTTTGTTGTTTCAGTTGCCCTAAGTGCTGCAAGGTTTTTGTTGATGCAGGACAGGGAGCAGCTGCCCTCCTCTCCACCCTCGGCCCGCTTCGGGCTGTCTTCTTTTTTGCTTGACAGCCTTCACAAAGGCGGCTCTCTCTGTTCCCCGTGTTCCCCAGCAGCAAAACTTTGGACTCCCCTCCAATTTGCTCGGGAGCCTGAGCAGTGCTGTGGATTTAACTTCAGCCTTCAGAGGGCAGCCCAGGGCAGCAGACAGACCAGCCTGTGCTGAGCCGCAGCCGTCGGTCTGTGCCGGCCTGAGGGGGGACGGGGACGGGGCGGCCGCGGGGCCGGGGCCGGCGTCCCTCCGCGTCCCTCCGCGTCCCTCCGCGTCCCTCAGCGCTACCAGCAGTAAAACCTCCGCTTGGTGAGATCTGCGCTCTCATGTCCTATTTTATTGTAAGCCCTTTTCCAGACAGCGCTATTGATTCATGATATTCCCCTCCACATGGTGTGCTTATGGAAGGCGATATACCCGAACGTAGCTCTCTTCATGGACATAACGGCATGGCAAAAACGCTGGGTGATGGCTGTGAATCTGCTACGCAGGCTGCTGTGGGAGATCTGCAGGGGAGAAGGAGGAATCACCTTTCCTGTCTTGTGTTTCTGTGTGACAGAAACAGAGCTATAGACGTGGGTACCACGCTTTTCTGGAAGGGAAAACTGGTACTCATTTCTTCAAGAATTAATATAAGACCCTCTCTCTAGTTTAAGTGTTAATTGTGATTAGTTCTGCTAGTATGATAGAGACAGTGAGTTCAGTGTGCCTCCCCCCAAAACAAAACGTGACTTGTTTAATTTCATTCTAAAATCCAACAAAAGCACTTTAGATGCATGTTGAAAGAGCCATTGGCTTCCATCGGGCACACCGCATAAGCAGTTGGCGTCCTATCTCCTTCCCTCATCTTGCTTTTAATTCTCTCTTTTCCCTTACTTTCTAATATCAACTTTCACATAACTCTGTATTGCCCCAGGCCTACGTGTTCCATAGATCAAACCACTTTTAATAAGAAAAAGTGAGTTGATTTATAAGGAAAATATTGCCTTGATGGGCACTGGGGAAAAAAAAAATAAAAAGCCCCAAGAATTTTCTTGGTGATCTTTTTCATTTCTTAGTTATTGTGCCTGCAAGATAACCTTCCCCCAAATTGCTTGAGAAAATGCCCCTCTAACCTAACTGAGGGATTTCAGTTCCAGTTGAAATGATGCCTTTCCTCCTGCTCAGTCCCTCTTGCAGCAGTCCAGAGTGATCTTGGAGCTTGCTTCTGATCTCGGAGCTTTTTCTGGAAAAACTCAGCATTTGGGCTTCTGAGCTGGCTGGCCGGCCACAAGCATGCAAAGCAGAGAAAATGCTGGAATGAAACGATGCTTTTATATCACTGTTTTCCTTCTGTATTCTGAAAGTGCGGCAGTGCCAGGAAGGAAAAGGAAGGTTTTACAAATGGGAGAGTGCAGTTTGGGGAAGAGAACCAAGTGTCCTTGAAAATATCTCCTGGGTTGTATCACATGTGCTCATGGATGCCAGCAACTGGGAATGGAACAGCACCAGGGAAACAGGACGGATTTCAAAATATCAAAATGCAAGTGCTGTAGTACCATGCCAGGGAAGCGTGACAAAAATCCCTGACTGCACACCTAGCTGTAGCAGAGAAGAATGTAGACAAACCCCTAAAGTTTGGACAATTCTCTGAGGAACAGAGGAACTGCCTTCCTGGCTTGTGCTACTCCCCAGGCTGAAATCTGGCTCCAGGACTGACCTCCTCCAGATGCTGCAGAAGGCGGCAAAAGAACCCCCTCTGAAAAACAAAAACCTCCATGAAGACATTAAGGGAATAGTTTGCCAATAAAGCAGAATTCTTAATAATCGCCTTCAGTTAGTTACTGCCTTACACTAAAGCAGGAAAGCTTAGTTTATTTCTAAACCACTTTTAATATACAAGACACACAAGGAGGCATGGATTTTGTAAGTTACCTGCTCACGCATGCATATAAAGAGCATATATTGTACTTAACGCATGTGCAGGAACAAGTTACATACCTTTAAAAGCTGCTACAGCTCTGTGTGTTAACTAGATAAAAGCTAAAATGAGTAAGTGTGCATTGCCCTTATATTTTACACTGATTGTCATTCCTATTTTGCTCCATCATGCTTCACTTGATACCCTTTGCCACTTTTTACCCTGGAGACATGCCCCTGCAGAGGCAGGTATCTGTGTCAGTGTTCCCCAGCAGTAGGACAGTTATCGGTAGGCTAAGATTAGTGTTAAACGTGCTCACAATTCCTGCTCTGCATGATGGTCCAACTCTCTTCCTTGGTGTGTGATGCCGATCCTGCACCAGGAGCCTGCTGCACCCAGACTGCCAGGCTGCTCAGGGAGCCTGCCCCAGGCATGCTCTGGTGACAGGCAGCAAAATAAAAGCACAGGAGAAAACTCTTTTTCTACATTCATGTCTGCAATACATTTTGTCTACTTTTCTGGCAGGGAGGCCAAATAATACCTTTCCTTTTAGGATAACAAAATGAATCATAGTTTCTGTCTTAAGAGACATTTATGTGTCTCTGGGAATGTGATCCTTATTCTCTCTGTTATAGACATGAGCCAGATGCTTTCCTGTAGTTAAGATACATGCAAGATAGATACCTTCATTTCTCATTTTCTGTCTTTACCTACCTCCCTCTCTTCACTCTCCTTCGTTCCTTTTTCTTCCCCTCTCTCATTTTTTTCCTCTTTTTATTTTTTTCTCTCTCTTGATGTGTGTGTGTATATGCAGTTCTTTCCAAACAAAAGGAGTTTGCTCTTTTTTTGTTGAAGAGTGGGGAAAATTGTTGCATGAGTGGAAAATTCTACAGTTTGTTCTACATCTCTTCATTCTACAGTTTTGAGTAGGAATTGCTTCCATGTTAGTCTCTCAAAATGTCCTTTAAATGCCATTGTACTCCCAAGGGAACAAATTATGTTTTGGGAACTACAAATAGGGCTACCTGAAAGAGATCTGGCTTGTGGGGAGTTGTAGGCACCTACTGCCTGGGAAGCTACTACAAGCTGGATACAGTAAATAATTCGACTGATCTTTAGCTCATTTCTGCTTAAGCCTGGAGAGAAGCAGGAACACCCTTGTTTGGCTTTGCCACCAAGAAAGATGGTGGCATGAAGTCTAAAAACAGCAGGAGAAAGCCACTGCAGAAGGAGTACAAGCAGAGGCAAGGATCTGTCAGCCAGACGAGCAGAGGCCTCAGCCCATCAGAAGTCTTACTGCTTTCTTTCCTGAGCATAAAGGCAAAGGCATATTAAGAAAAGGTCTAAAAACCAGCTTTGTGGATGTTTACAACAAACTCTTCCCAATGCGAGGAGTCACACAGATGTGGTTGCTTACAAATGTAAAAATTCAACACAGATGGATTAAGAAGGAGTCGAGCTCTCGGTGCTGACTCCAAGACAAGAGTGGGCTGCGAAATGAAGCCTGCTAGCTTATGTTTGACGAGGCAAAGACAGAGAGCTGTAACATGATCAAAACAGTGAGGCTGGGAAATGATCTTCGGAGCGGCATTCTCGATCACCGTGAGCAGGGAAAACTGTGTTTGTCAGGAAGAGAGGAAAAGCTGTGGCTTCCGTGGTCTACTGTGCTTCGTCCAGACCAGGACTGAACAAGCCTTTTAATCTATGCAGTACTCGCTTTACTAGACAGATTTATGTATTGTATATGTGTGAGAGAAAGGTTCCTGAGCCATTATTCGTTCTAAATCCTTCCTTTTTTCATTTCATTTTTACTGTGATCACAAATGCCCATTAAATCAGGATCTCATAGATCTAGTGGACACCCAAATATTACTACCACCTTTGTACAGCTACAGAGGATGTGAGGAAACAGCAGCCTCCTCATTCAGTTGAGTTCCCACTAACTCATTCCTGTTGCTGCTCAATGCTAAGGACAGACTGGGAGGGAGGGATGTCCCTTAGCCTGGTTCCTTCTGCTGCCTGTGCTCAATGCTGTGATTTCATGGGCATAAGATCTGAAGTGGGGAGAGATGATGGGAAGATGGATTTATCCCTTTTTCCAGCAGCCTGATCTGTGTTGGGTGGCCTTTCTTCACACTGATGTTTATCCACTTCAGCTTTAAACACTTCTGATAGTGGTAAATAATAATGCAAAGATCCCAGGAGGGTTTCGGTGATAAATCACAGTGGCATTCAAAATGAGAAGCACTCTGAAGTGACAGAAGGGATTTGGAAATCTCTCTGATGGTGCTGGAAAAGCCCTTGATGGTATAGAAAATACAGCTTAGCCAAATCAAGTTATTGCAGAATGACATCCCATGTCCCACATTTCAGTTGTATTCCCTGTTTGCCTCCTATCATATAGCCTCTCCCACAGCACTGATAGTAGGTCAAGGCAACATGTCTCTATTCCTCAGCTGTCCTTCTAGCTTTCTTTTAACTGTTTTTTTGTTTGCTTGCTTTTGTTTGTTTGTTTGTTTTCTGAATCGTTTATAACTTGTTGGCATTTTTGTGGTATTAAAATATTAAAAAATGAACAGTTTCCTAAATTGAGCCTTATGGTAACTATGCACGTGACTTGGTGGCTTTGTGTTTTGGTAACAGTATGAATTAGGGGTTCTGGCTTTTTTTTTTTTTTTGTTATTTTACACCATGCTACCCAATTTGCTCTTCACCAGCGTGGTATAAGCATTGTTGCTCTTCAAGACTGCTTTTGCCTGTTGTTAGATAGCCATGCCTACTGATACTCGTACTTTTGCACATGGGTTAGAAATCTTTACAGAAATGCATTATTTCTACAATATCAATTTGTCTGCTAGTATATCAGTATCCAACCTAAGTAAGATACTCATGCCTTTGTTGAAAGACAAACAGGAACAACAACATGTCCAGAGACCAACAGTGTGCCTGATCTATGTAATATATTTATTAATGTTATAAAATGAGTTATATATAAGAAAAGCTAATAGTACTGAATAATCTTCTCTAAAGTGAAAGAAGCAGCCTAAAAGACTTAGGAGGGTTGTAAAGAAACATTGGAGGGTAATAATTTCATGTACAAGACAGAAGAAACAAAGTCTGTTTTTACATAATCTGCATCTCAGATATTTAATGGCATAGATGAATGTGAAAAAATGTAATAGGTAGAAAAAAATAGATATATGTCTTTTGAGCCTTGTAATAAAAGATGTATCATACAGGAGAGGATATTGATTTAGGATGATCGACACCTTGGCTCAGAACCTCAGTGCTTCTAAAGAAGAGCCAAGGAGCATTCACAGGGGAGTCAATTCATTCTTGCCTTAGAAAGCAAGTGTTACAGTTCGCTTCTGTACCTGTCTGAACAGGATATGAGTTGTTGGAGGGTTCACTCGAGTCCTCAGGTTGAGCTTCACTAGGTCTTCTTTTCTAGTCTGGAAGAGCCTGTCTGATCCCTGCCGCATGTGACTGGTAGCAAAAATAATATAGTTAAACAAGTATGTAGAAAAAAGGAATTAAAAGAATGCATTTATTCTGAGGCATTATGTGCATTTTTGAGGAATAGTTGCTCAGCTGTTATATTTTAGATGAGAAAAAGAAGTGCGCTTAAAATTTTCTGTGCTTTAAGACAGAGCTGGTAAACACACGTGTTGTGGAGCGTCCCTGTTGTCTGAAGCTCACCGGCCCCTTATTGCACTCGTTTGTTCTGCATGGTGAGGGCTGAGTTCCACAGTTTGCTGTTGGCAGCTGAGAGCTATTATTGGGCTGCAACATCTGTTTCAACAACAGTGGGTCCCTGGTCAGCAAAACTAATTAAAAAAGAAGTCCAGAGTCAAATACCATGACCTATCTGGTGTCTCTATGTGTAAACATGGTAACTACTGGAATAATGAAAACTTTAAAATGTTTAGGATAATTTACAAAAATATGACAAGTGATGAAAAGTCTCAGAACTGTTCTTCATATCAGACACTTAAGAACAGCACAGGCAAAGACTGGGATTCCTGCAAACGCTTAAGTGCATAGAGAACTTCTTATGCACATGGGCATTGGTAGTAAACTCACTGAGTCCACTCAGCTGTGCAGCCCTTCTCACATGGGTGAGTATTTACAGAATTGGATTGCAAGTTTCCTCAGTACTCTGCCAGGATTTTGTTAATTGGTAATAGTAGCTATGAGGGTGCTCGGGTGTACATTTAATGGCTCCAAACATTCATGGGATTCCTCCATTTCTCCCTTCTGTCAAAATTTCAGTTGTCAAGACAAAAGTAGTTGTTGCTGGTGAGTTCCAGCATGTTAAATACTTCCCCCTGACCTAGTGAGGAGGAGAGGAGTCATGTTTATATTGGGCTGATGAAATGGGATGACTTGTTTGAGGAAAAGGCAGTAGACAAAATATTCAGGACAGGAGGAATAGGAAGCTGTCAGAGCAGGCACTACTTGGTTGTCAAAGTGATGACTGAGTTAACTACAAGGCATCCTAATTTTCGGGGTTTTCCCAGGTTTGCTGATTAATTCCAAACATTTTAAAACTGAACTGAGGCTGAAAAGTTACCAAAAGCTCCCTACCGCACACACAGATAAAAAAATGATCTGTTTTCTTTTCTAAATATGGGTAGATTTTGTGCTAAAAGTTGTGCTTAAAGGAAGCCCCTTCACAGTCCCTGCACAAGCTATATGGGAGCTGGGTCCATATGAGTGAATAGAGACAGAAGTGCAGTAGATAGCACATTATGAAGCTGCTGCTTTCTAACACAGCAAATGGGCAGGACATGACAGAGCTTCCCTCCCCATCCCGTATTCAAAATATGGCCCATAAGCAAGTAACTATGAGGTCTTTTTTCCAGCAAACAGAAAACACGTAGAAGGAACTGTAGCTCTCAAGGTCACAATTTCCCATCCATACAGCTACTAAGGTTGCACAATACATCTTGTCTCCAGGCACATGGTGCAGCTGCAGTCAAACCCATCATGACTATTAAATGAAAGTATCAATGATTAATAGCGCCTCAGAGTAAGTCTGTCTGTTCATAGTTCTTCGCTTTTTCAAATGTGTTTTGAACATTTCCACCCAACAGGAAAATTGCTAATGGATTCTTGTGTCTGGTTTTAAAATACATAAATTTGAATTTAGCTCTTTCCTGACCAAACTTACACTTGTCTTTGATTTCCCTTATTGTGGAATAACAGAAACCTTTCTTTTCAGGGGAAACAGAGAGATTGAAATGGTGTACTGAAGACAGTGCACCTGTGTAGCCAGTTGTTTTCTGTAATCCACTCTTTCTTTAGAAATGATGGGAAATCAGTGTTTCCCTAGAGATTTTTGTTGCCAGTCTGTTTATCTGCCAGAACTTCTTCAATATCCATCTTAGATGGCTGAGAATTATCTTTACAAGGTGTTGAGATGAATGGTTTGTCAGACTTTCTGCCTGATGATTTTTACATCCTTTTCCAATCTCTCCATTGAATAGTAGGTTAGCAAAAAGTAAAATATGTATAGTAAGCCATTTTGGACTGTCAAAATTGCTGCAAATCCTAATTCAGTTATGAGACTATGCCCTTAAAAGCAGTAGAAAAACTGCCATTAATTTTAATGTCTTATGTGTCAAAAATAATGACTAAAGTATGTCTTTGTCCCATTCAGATTATTTGTCAAGAAGTATATCTTCCCCGCAGGGTGACACTATTTTTGATGAGAAAGGACAATATTCATATTGATGGTTTTCTTAATGTCACTGGCAAAATTCGGGTTATCCACTGCTAATTCTCTTTGTTTAAACTACAAATCCTAGTCTTCCTTTTTTAAAATAATTTAACTTGCCATCATGCCATGTAGTGGGTTAGATGACGAGATGATTGACCCACTGTTCCGCATCTCATTGGGCTTTTCAAGATTTTTTCATTGACTTAGGCAAGCTTATCTTAATGTTTCTTGGTTATACTTCAGATATAGCACCATTGTTTGAGAAATGAGTAATTGCATTTCTACCTTTTTAGTATTTTGCCAAAAAATGCCTCCAACAAGACCAGTTACTAGGAATTTGTATGGATTCTTAGAAAAATTGAATAAAGTCAGAGAAGAGACAAAGGAAAGGAATAGAGAATACATCAGCATTTATTTTGCTAGGAAAATATCATGAAATTGAGACCTTGCATTTGGTATTGGGACCCTGTTTCACCATTGTGCCTCAGTTCTAAAGAAAGCCCAGAAAACCCAACAAGCCCAGAAAACCCAACATGTATCAAGCTAAACTTTTTCATTTTAAACTTAAGACCCTCCCTCTCCTCCAGCAGATGTGGACCTTGAGTTTCTGCCCATCTCTAGTGTAAAAAGGCTGCTACTGAATGAAGGAAGAGGTGTTTCAAATCAAGTAATCCTGTATGGTGACCATATGTTCCCTATTTCTGTTTCATGCTGTGCTGTTTTCACTTCATACCACTAAACTTGTGGGGCACCATGTTGGTAATTGTCCTCTGCACAAAGACCACAGTGAGGACACTTGGTGCGGGCAGGGATGCCTCTGAGCTGCCCGAGGGTGTTTGGCAAAGAAGGCAGAGCTTTGAGGGCAAGACGTGGGATCTCCTTTGTCAAGGCAGGATGCCAATGCTTCTCCAACAGTGGGCAGGTTCATGTCACACCTGCTATGCAGTGGGATAAAAGCACCCATAAACATGATGTTCATGTTTTCCCAGCGTGCTGTTCCGGCTGGTGCTGGGCCATAGGCAATGGTGGTGATAGCTTGGAGGGGCTGCCCAGGCTCACACAGCTCTCCCACAGGATCTGCCTGCCTGGGGCTGGCACAGAATGAGGGAGCGGGGACAGATACCACTGGCTATGAGGACAGGACAGTCACTTCTGAAACAGCCCTGCCCCTTCCTCTTTAGCCCAGATCCCCACATTTCTCCATCTTGAACATGCCTTTCGCCTCCTATTGTCTTTCCATTGGCAGAAGCAGCCTGTCCTTGGACCCTCATCCACAGGAGAGTGACATCCAATTTCTCCTACACTGCTGAAAAACTTGGAGTCAGCTGTGACCATGTTGATCTACTTAGTTTTACTGGATGAAAACTGTAATTATCATAGCACTGAGGCAGTGCAGAGCAAGACTTTCAGCTGTTGCAATCATCACAGTTCTGCCAGCTTTGAAGGAAATAAATAATCTATTCATGCCAGTCCAAAATCTGGCCTTCTAAAGAAATCAGGTAATGCTGAAATCACCATGGTCACTTTTGAACAACATTGTATTAACGTAGTTACCTTTTCTTGCAAGAATAGCTTGCACCTCTTAGCCCAAATTTGAGCCAAATTCCAACTGCAAATATATTTGAGATTTTTTTGCCTTGCAATCAGTCTTATAAAAAAATATAATTATCTTTTCACTGGTTTATTCCCATTGCTTGGGTTATGCTATTCAAAGTTCTGAGTAGCTGATGAGTTCAAATTCTTTCACGCACCGATTGCAAAGTTAATCAGTGAAATGGGACTGAAATACTGCTATTTGCTCTGATTTCTAGGAATATAAATAGTGACCACAGCTTTAGTTTTTGAGCTGAACTATTCTCAGGACACCTGCTTACATTCACTCAAGACCCAGTGGGCATCTGGCTGCAAGACTTCATGGACTTGCTTCTAAAAATTAGAAACGAAACAGAGAGGACAAGAACAACACAGCCCTACAGGATCTCTCCTAAATTAGAGCTTTCACCATGGGAGACTGAGCAGCTCAGGGGAATTGGTAATGGGAAATTGGAGCCATGCACCTTGAGGCTGCCAATCTGTATCTGATCCAGGCTAGCACTGGCTGGAAGCCTTTAGCATCCAACAGCTCTTTTCTTGTCTTTGTGAAGCTGTTAGCGGCCTCGGCCCAATTCCTGGTGGAAAAATATCCACAGTACAGGACTACTTTCCCAGCTGGCATAAAGCTGCAGCCTCGCTTACATTTGCATCAGAGAGTCGAGGTGAGGTCAAGGTGGAGATATAGCGCCTTCCTGCCCTTAGAAGGGTCCCCAGTGGTCAGGGAAGAGGCACATAGGAGAAGGGGTATGGGTAAGACACCATTGCTGGTTACTGAGCACTCAGGAGAGGAGTTTGGCTCAGAGAGACCCTGAGCTAGAGAGATGCATAGGGAGGGGGGGCCAAAGCATTGCTCAGAAATCACTGGATGGGGCAGGGAAGAGTAAGGAAGCCGTCTGCATACAGTGCCTGTCAACAGCAGTCAGCTTCTGTCCCTACGCAGCATTTCTCATGTGAGGACTGAATGTAAGAAGAGCGTGTTTCTAACACACAACTGCCTAATTTCTGTGCAATCAGTGGGAAGGCAAGGGATGCACACTTTGTGTGCCTTGGAAAATCCTAGCATCCACCTGACAAGTGCACACCCAGCTACTTGTGCCGACGGTTTCTGAGGGTGAAGAATTACTCAGCCCTCATAATACACATTGCTCTTCCCCAGCTCTCCAAATAAATAAATAAATATACAAAGCAGCAGTATCAGAATTAACAGCAGCTCTGAAGTCATCACAGCATAGGCTTTGTTCTTGAGTTAGAAGTGCCAAAGAAGAAGAACAGCAAAAGGGAGATTGCATACAGCAGCAGGAGGAGAAATAACTCATTGCAGCAGAGCCAGATTTCCCAGAACAAACTGACACATTCAATTAAGCCCTCACTTGTCTGCTTGGGGATGAGCTTTAACTGAACCTTGGGCTGGCCATCCAAACGCAGGCAGGTAATCAGGTAACGTGAGCCACTTGATACCTACCTGAAAAAAAAGTATGGGTTGGGTGTGCAGTACCTAAACTAATTACTCCAAAATGATTGCCTGGATTTGGTCCAAGCATTATCTCACTTGTCCTCGATGCTACTGCAATGGCATGAGGGGAGCAGAAAATGCAGTAACCTGAGAGGGAGATAAGAACAAGAGAGAGGGAGAATTGAGAACGCTCTTTAGCTGTGAAGGAGATGTTCTGTCTCTGCACTGCTCTTTTGTCCAACCTCAACAACACTGAAGCAGCCTTTGTATCTTGTCTCCTCCTTTTAAAATGGATTGGCAGCCAGAAGCATTATCCACACATGCATAGTCTAAACACTGTGAATTAACCTGTTTGAGTTTTTTTCTCCTTAGCTCTCCATAGAGCTAGACTGATCCAATTGAAGGAGAAAATGTCAAGATTCGAGAGTAATTTTTATAAAGGAAACCACAAATCCCTGGTCATAAAAAACCTGTCATCTTCATTTTCTAAGCAGATCATTGGTTATATAGTGAATATAGTTTTGACTCACGCTGAGTAAAACAGAGAAGTTCCAATCCAAAAGATTATTGAGCTTAATGAAAAGAGTTCCCTTTACTTTGGTATGTTTAAAGAGGAGCTGCATAGAATGATTATTTTATTGCCAGTGGAGAAAAGTAGTCAGTTTCTGATATTGTAGATTGGTATACAGGACCTGCCTAGGAATTTAGGACAAATATATAAGGTAAAAGCCAAAATTAGAGAGCAAAATCATCAACAACCAAGAGCATCTTTTATCTTTCATATGCTGTCATCTGGAGAAAATAAAAAATATTGTTCATATATATGAATATGAGGAGTTGGCAACTCATGCATTGTGTTTAAAATGTGCCTGGGAAGTGTGGGCTCCGGAAATACTACAGATGTATTTTTGGGAAAGGAAGGCACCTGAGACCTTGCTAAGTGCTTCAGGTTGTTCAGCTGATGTAGAATATATAGTATGAAACCCATGTAAAACAGGCATCAAGTAGGAGCTGAAAAAATATCAAAAAGCTATAGCTTTTCATTCTGTTTGCTGTTCTGTTTTCATATATTTGAATATAATAAAATTAATATTTTAGTAATAAAACATCAGAAAAGAATAGGCAAGAATGTGAACTCAATAAGCTTAGTCTTTACAAGAAAGGACAAGTAAGACTCTTATTAAGTGAATTTAATAATCCATCCCTAATTCACTTAGTCAATGTTTAGAAAGCCAGTAAATGCTCATTTTCAGCTCTGGCTCCATAGGGATATACTCATTCAACTCAATGTAGATGTGTTTAAACTTGCAGAAGAGTGCAGATCTGGGGAACATTGCTTCATTGCTGCATTAGAACCTGCAAACTACGCTTATCCAAAAAACAGGTAAGCCATGACCACTTATGTGCTGCTGCCTGGCCTTCTGCATCGTGTTGGGTGTGAGCTGGGCATGTCAGTGTTCACCTTTGCTCCCTGTCGAGGATGTCAGGGGAGGTTAAGCTTTCGACAGGAGAGCGCAGCTGAGGGTTAGGGGATGGGGCAGTTTCTGTCATTGAACTTCAGTTTCGCACTACCTGGAAGCTGTAGCTGACATTAATGATCTTTTTTAACTCTCTTCTGTCATCTTTGGTGGTCATCTGTATTTACAGACAAAGGGCCCGAATGTGCTGTACCTGCCTGCTTCTTTCAAGGGAACCTGTAGCCAAAATTGCCTGTGACCTTTCCCAGGAACACAGGTAGAAACCTCTTCTTGAGTGAGATAAAGAAATTAGAACTTCATTCTTCCGTGGTTTACTCCTAGGAATGCATTTTGGCAAGATGCTAAGAATAAACCAGTTATTGAAAGGGGGATCTGGGAAGCTGACAAGCATGGCTAAGCCCAGCAGGGAAATTTGATGAGGAAATAAGATGCTTTGTAGATCAGTGTGTAGTGATTAGTCTTTTGAATGCTGGGATTATTATATAAGCAAAAGAGGAGGGGGGCACTTATTGTATCTGACAGCTACCACTTATACAGGTATTCTTCAACCTAATGAGAAACATAATGGTGTATTTGTTTATGAATCTTGAGTGAGACTCCTGTGTTTTCCACAGGCCAATTTAATGTGGTGGAAAAGACAACTTTTGTTTTTCTTCTTTCCCAAATTAGAATCACTACAGAAAGAACAGGTAAAAAAATCCAGCAAATGTCCTGCCCTATCACCGACATGCTGCCTTCAATCTTGGAATCTATCTTCGTCTTTAAACAAAAACTGTATTATATATATGAAAACACCACATTTTGTACACTGTAAACACATGCTGAGAATAACCAAGGTTCCAGAAATCATCTGGTATGACAGATGTTGCATGCTATCCAAAAGCAGGCAGGTTAGGAAAAGCAAGTAGTAGAAAAACTAATTAAATGAACTTCTGAAACAATTGCAAAGAAATTAAAATTTCCAAGATGTCCTATAAAAACACTCGAGAAGCTGAGACTTCAGTCTGGTTTTTTTTTTTTCCTTTTTCATAATTATTTTCTTAATTCTTGTTTTGAAAACTATCAATCATCTCCATGTTTTACAAATTGAACTATCTCTAATAAACATTATTTTCCCCTCTGTACTCTTCCATCAGCTTATACATCTTATACAAACAAAAGTAACTTGTTAAACTTACTTAGACTTTTGCACATAGATTCTACTAATAAGCATTAAGTCTCTGTGCATGTGTGAAATGAGAGAAAAAGCGAGATAAAACATTGAACTTCAGATAAAACTTTAGACTATTTTGCAGAAGTTTTTCACACATGACACATAACAGATGAGATTATTCACATAGAAAATGCTTAGGGGAACAGACAGAGTCATTTACAAACTTCTCTGAGTAGCCTGTAGGTTTGATTCAAAATAACCTATTTGAAATGTTATTTGATTATCCCGGCCATTATTACGCATTTTTGTTTAGTTTTCTGCACCATAGCTAATGAGTTGGCTAAGACCACCTGGAGCTAGCTGGAGATTAGAGTGTTTCCAGTCCTGTCTGCAGTGCCCTTTCCCTTACAGGCAGACTAATCTGTGCACAAGCAAGATTTATCATGAGCCTATGCCTCCCTGTCTCACTGGGACATTATCTTAGGAAGTGTTATTCTCAGTAGCAATTCCCCAGTTCAAGTGAAAACACTTACAGAGCCAGCTTATTGAAGGAAAAGCTGAAGTATATTTATGAATGTTTACATATTCATATGCATACACATAACATATGCACATACTTCTACATGCTATGGGATATAACACCACCTGGACTGAGGCCAGATCTCACTGTTTATATGCACAGAATGTATGGCTGCATTTTGTTCAACTTTTTCTGAGTAGCAGGGATAATCTAAGTGTAAATGAGTCCCTGCCTGAGTTATAGCTTTATTGAATTAGTTGCTGGAGCAAGTACTTACTTATGATAACATTTTATAGGTGGAACTCCCAACCAGAAAAGAAAGGGGACATTTTTCCAAAAATTCACTGTGGCATTCATATGTTAAGTACACTGTGTCGTTCTAATAAACCCCATTTTGAGGAGTATCTTCAGTGCTAGCTGCCACTAGTGACCCTGCGATTGCTCCTTAAGCTGCAGTTGGCTGACTACTACTAAGAAAGTCCTTGAATTTTGGAGTGTCACATGAGGTTTTATCATAAAGCTAGCTTAGTCCATGTAGCAGCATTTTATGTATTTTTTACTTTGCAAAGTAAAAATGCAAAGAAACTTAAGTAGAGTCATTTATTGATATGATAAATGACTGTAGGTTTTAAGAGCATGAGAACATGTTGCCCATCTATGTGGAACCTACATGGATGCCCTTCTGTGATTCCACTTCATCTTTAGTCTACTGTAAGCTCATCAAAAACAGACCTATATAAATTTTCACATGTATTACATTTTCCTCAAATACCCCTACCTTGTTAGAGGATTGCTGGCAGTTTTTAGAATACTTGCCACAACGTATTTATGCACTGGGTGATATTAGATAAATAAAAATCCAGTTCTAGTAGAATAACAGATTGCTGTCATCTTGAACACTTGATTTGTTTTACCTTCCTGCACACAAATTTTTTGATCCTTTTATTTCTAGCTGTGGAATCAGTATCTATAAAGAACTTGAGATGACCTCCACAATTTATAGCCAGTATTTTGGCTTTGTGATTCCTTCTGCAGAGTACATCTTTGAATTGGATTCTATCATTTTAAAGCTGTTGTTTTTCTTGTCTTACAGTTACTGCTGGAAAACTTGTCTAGATCCAAGACTTTTCATAAACATCTTTGGTATGAATCTTTTATGACTCTTCTCCACTTGTCTGTGTTATACTGAATAGTGAATGCAAAGACAGTCTCTTCAGATAGTGACTCACAGGAATGCAACATGCAATCCACACAAAGGAAATTTAATACCCTAGCAGCTAATTAAAAAAGCATTACTTTCCACCAGTGCTGACCTCCAGCCATACAGAGGATAAAGATGGGTGTCTGTCAGTCAAGTTTACCTAACAAATCCTGGCACAATATCATGATGAATGGGCAGATCTAAAAAAGGGTGATATTGCTCAGAACTCTAAGGTACTCTTAGTACCACGTTTAAAGAAGCAAAAGGCCTCATCAGTAATTTGAAACTTCAGCCTGCATACTAGGGATATACCAGTGCTAAATTTGCCAAGTACTACAGATACTAGACATGCAATATGTAGAAGGACCATTGCAGGCCTCCATGAGGATTTTGATGTACTCAGCACCAGGGTGTTCGAACCACAGCAGTACCTACAGACATCCTAAAGTCTACATGCTGAGATTTCACAATCTTTCATCATTACAACAGCAGAATAAACACTGAATTTTAAGTGTTTTTTATGTTCCAAAGAAATTTTATGCTGTGTTTAAGAACTTTGCAACTGCTGATGTTGGCTCACTCTCCATTTTTACTTTATAATTAAGACAAATTCACCTGCCAGGTTCTCTGTAGGAATAGCAGTCGTCCGCAATGCTCTTGCAATACATTTAATTCCTCTATCCCCCTGCCCAGGTATTTTTTTCATCTAGATTTTTGTCATGAAGCCTGTTGCCCCAGAGTTCTGTGACAACCCAACAACAGAGCTCTTTGATACAGCAAAAAATGGCTTTTAAAAAAATGTACCTTTTGTTTTCCTTGAACCAGTTAAGAGGCGAGAGGGTAAACTTCTACTCATTTATATCAGTTCCATAGCACTTATCTGAATAGCCATATAAAAGTCTGGCTTAAAATGTGATCTAACCATGTTTCAGTGAAAATATGAGGAGCAATCACCTGAATTTGGTTCTGATGAGATGTCTTTCCTCTGCACAAGTGCATTCACTCTACATGCAGGATAGTGTAAAGGGATCCTACTGTAAGCGAGAGCAGGACAGTCAGGCATTTTGTGAGGGCTCATCACCTTGTTTCTGGATTTCCTCTCCTGAATTCCCTTTTACATTGCTCAGTTCAGACTGGAAGAAGAAAACCCCACGAATCAGAACTGTCTTTATGCTATTAGACACTGAAATATTTCAGTCACAGGGGTCTAGGAGTGTGAGTTGAGGCAAGAACTACACTAAGGAGGGAGAGAGGAGCTGGGGATCAGGATCTCTCTCACTGCGTTGGTCCTGCCATGCCTTCTTGGTCAGCTGTGGCCAACATCTATTGAACTTCTCCTGGAAAAGTGGCAAAGCCCACTCTTTGTCCTTCTTTCCTCTTTCCTCCCACTGAGCAGGGAGTCCATTTCAGTCTGTTTATACTCAAGGGGAGGCCTCTGTAATTATTTTGTATGCCCTAGACTGTGGGATGTATATGAGGAGCATAAAATGAACAGCTGTAGCTGCAGTGTATTAATGAGAGAAAGAATCTCATGGGAAACTGATCATATCCTGTGAGGGAGAGCAAGGCAGTAGGCTCCATATTACTATTTCAATGAAAATGAGTAAATCCTTTCAGCGTATCCTTGTGTTTTAAAAAATCAATTTATAGATCTTTGGGGAGCATTTTATTCCCTTTAAGATAATTTTAACTGTGCTAAAAGGCAGTACTTGGTTCAAAAAGGCTAAGTTGGGTCCTGTGCTTTGGTAACAACAGCCCCATCCAACACTACAGGCCTGGGGAAGAGTGGCTGGAAAGCTGCCCAGTGGAAAAGGACCTGGGGGTGCTGACTGATGTCTGAACATGAGCCAGCTTGTGCCCAGGCAGCCAAGAAGGCCAACGGCATCCTGGCCTGTATCAGAAACAGCATAGCCAGCAGGATTAGGGAAGTGATTGTCCCCTGTACTGGGCTCTGGTGAGGCCACACCTCAAATCCCATGTTCAGTTCTGGGCCCCTCACTACAAGAAAAATATTGGGGTGCTGGAGCAGGTCCAGACAAGTGCAACTAAGCTGGTGAAGGGTCTGGAGCACAAAACCATGTGAGGAGTGGCTGGGGGAACTGGGGCTGTTTTGTCTGGAGAAAAGGAGGCTCAGGGGGGACCGTATCACTCTCTACAGCTACCTGAAAGAAGGATGGAGCAAGGTGGGGGTTGGTCTCTTCCCCCAAGTAACAAGTGATAGGACAAGAGGAAATTGCCTCAAGCTGCATCAAGGGAGGTTTAGACTGGGTATTAGGAAAAAATTTCTTCACCAAAAGTCTTGTCAGGCACTGGAACAGGCTGCCCAGGGAAGTGGTGGAGTCACCATCCCTGGAGGTATTTAAAAGATGTGTAGATGTGGTGCTTAGGGACATGGTTTAGTGGTGGACTTGGCAGTGCTCAGTTAATGCTTGGACTCGGTGATCTTGGTCAGGACCAAATACTATTAGACCAGTGCTTTAGAGGATGAGGAATGGAGGAGCATGGTATAATGAACTCAGAAGAAGGATGAGGAAAAATGTAATTGCTACAAATGTAAAGCCTGATGAAAGCTGGCTTGCTGTGAGACCTTCAGGTGCATCACCTGAAAGGGGAGGATATGGCTTGCCAGTAAAACATGCTGCCCCTGCTGAGGTTCTTGGCTCACAGGACATTGCAGAAGCGACCATCTCTGGAAGCTGATGGTGAATGGCAGCTCAAGCAGGTGGGTGCCAAGCCAAGGGTACCCAGAAACTGCTGCACACCTGAGCAGACAGCATCTGAAACATGAAAGCAGGTAGATCAGCCACCACTTCTCTCTGCAGTCATACAATTTTCTGTTGCCTAAACTGAATTGTTCCAGATGAAATTTTCCATGTAAGAGATGATATCAGGATGAGTGTTCCAGAGAAGTGGCAGTAAAAACAATTCAGTTTTTCTCTGGCTATGCAGGCAAAATATACACTCACATATACTTTCATAGCCTTCTCTTTGACTAATACATTGTCCCATACTTTGGAACAAGGGTTTGAAATACGGTAGAGATAAGATTTATTGTCTCAGCAGTGTGCTGCCTTTTGGCATCCTCAAAAAAAGCTCCCCAAGTGATGCCAACTTGCAGACCTTTGACTTGCTGCACTTTGCACATGCTCAGCTGTGAACTCCTGAATTTTCCCAGTTGCATTTCCAGAATATTCCAGTTGCTTCGCGCATGCTCAAGGATTCTCTCTGCAATTGCAGCTGTGGGTTCCTGTCTACGGATACGGTTTCATGATCAGCATAATTTGATCTAACAGTGGGCTGCTACCCAAATGGGGTGGCCCCATTTTCTCTGGAACCCCCAACTGCATTTCTGAACTCTCCCTTTGCGTCAGATCTAGCAACTGTACAATTATTGAACAGCTTGGGGGGGGTGACAAAAAAAACTCACAGGCAATATGAGTGGCCCTGGTTTTCTCTCATTGACTGCCCTGCTTGGGTATGCACTGCAAGGGAAGGAAGAGCTGCTCACCATGATGTAGGAAGGGCATGGGCCAGAGCTGTGGAGCAGGCAGTTGTGTAAAATACATTTATGAAATAATACATGAAAAAACTTGTGCTAAGTAAATGAAACCAGTAAACAGTGTCCAGGGTATTAGGTCTACAGATGCTTTTCTAGTATATAAGCCACCCGAGTACACAGTATTGTGCATGTCTGTATGCAAGTATCTTCATGGTCAGCAGTAAAGAGAAGGAATTCAAAATGACTATTATTAACTGACCAGTGCGTACTGGAAGAACACCAAAATACCAGGTATTTTAAAGGTATTTCAGACAAACAGGCCTTCCATGAAGAGCTGTTGTATTCAGTGTAATAAATATGGGCACTACATCTGCTGTGCTATGCAGAGTAAGAGAAGCACAGCTTATGGTGCTGAAGGACCCACTCTTTCCCTGGGATAGTGTTCTAGAGGTTAGTTAGGTTTTTACCTTTAATGTTCATCATCTAGTCAAGCCAAATAAAATAGGATACCTTCAGCTGAAACTGAAGCAAGGTGCATCAGTGTTCTAATCTGTGCTCGGAGGTATGCCGTGCTTCCCGTGCTGCCCTCTGCTCAGCAGCTTAGAGCAGCACAGGGCCTGGTGGCTGTCAGTAGCATCTTTCCAGTGGGAAAGGAGAGATATCCCAAAGTTTAATTAATTCCTTGATTTAGCATGGATCTCTCTTCAGGGAAAGCAGTGCTCTGCCTGCCAGCTGTTTACTCTGTTGCGTTAAAATAAAAGGGTAACTAATAACTCTCCCATAATACTCTTGTATTTTTACACATAAATTCTTCTATTCATCACAAGGTTTTATAGCAAATGACTCGCAGGGGATGACCTTGATTTCTAGCAAAATGACTGGGAGAATCAGTTTTTAATTGTTTTCTGCACATGCAAGCACAGTTGTAGGGATATAATGCATACACACGCACAAAACCCAAAGGCACTTCAAGAAATACAGCTTTCAATATATTACCTAATCCAATTCAGAGGAATTCTCTGAGTACAAAGCCTGGGCTGGTGTGATATGATTCAAGCATGTGGATATAGAGAAATGGTAAAAGAAATGGAATTAGCTAGCTTATTTATGTTCTCCTCTACCCAGTGCACAGCATCGTTATCATTTTATCAGGATCCCCTGACACTCCTGATGAAGTGTGAGCAGATTGACTCACCAAAGCCACAGCTCAAATGAGCCTTTACTCTCTGATGTTCACAGACAGCTTGTGAAACTTTCCAGTTGATGCCGAGATGTCCTCTGGGAATACTACAAGGAGTTCAGGAAACCTTTTTTTTCTTTCTTTCTTCCTTTTCCTCTTTCTTTACCATGATGTCTTACTTTATAGAGGAAGAACTAAATCTCACTAAGGGAAATATGAACTTGTGATAGAAGCAAGGGTTAAACCCAAAAAGGAACCCCAACTTTTATAATTTTTCCAAATCTGATCTGTCATTAACAGCAGTGAATTTGGGATCATTCAAATTCTTTATTCATGTTTGGGAAGGGGGAGAAGAGACACTTCGAAGAGTTAAATCCTTTTTCACAATGCAGTTTGCCCAGTTTGCCTCTGATCTGCACTGTTATAAATGAGACCAACTACAGAGCTATTTGATAGATCAATAAGATACTTGTCAATATTATCAGATGATTGTATCCTTTGTAACAGTTCTTAATATCTGCTAATAAGGAGTAATTTATTGAATTTCAGTAGTACTGAGGAAAAGAAAAAAACTTTTGAAAAGGGTAGTATGTACTAGCTTTAGCTTCAGGCTGTGGGTTCAGTGTCTCACTATCGCTCCTTTGTGGACCATCAGGAACTCACTCCTACTGAAAACAACTGCTAAAATATACCACCAGCGTCAAATATTGTCAGAGCTAAAAGGAATGCCCATGCAGTAGGACTGTGACACCAAAAAATTGCACAGCATCTAGCATATGAATCAAACCTGGTTTTTAAAGAAGGACACCCGTATATGTTAATGCAGCTGCTATCTTCATAGTATGAATAAAGCCTAAGTTCAGCATTTAACTGTAACAAAGACCTCCAATCATAGCCTCAAAGCTACAACCGGGTTAGCTCTAGTCCATGCTATATTGTGGAGCCATGTTCAAACAATTACGAAGACAAAAATATATTGTAACCAAATCATCCAATATTGTTGGATTTTCTGGCAGTACACGAGTCCCAAAGGACAAATGTAGTTGATGAAGATTGAACCAAGGTTGGTATATAACAGAAGAGAGAAAAGCCACTCTTTTTCTAAAGAAATGTAAACAGATCTTGAAGTTGAAGGCATCATTCCACCCCCCTCTTCCACTCTCCCCCCCCCCCAAGTAGCAGGGTGATTTAATTTGCCAGCTGTTCATTTCCATCAGTAATTCATGAGCAAAAGCAAACAAAACACTTTTCAGGAATGCTTCTCTGCCCAAATAATAAGCCATTATTTTAACTCAGAAGGCTCTCGGGAAGGACAGGGGGAAATAAGCCCTTAAGTCTGTAAAATGCTGTATGACATTCAAATAATTAATGTTGCTTCTCACATCCAGGATGTGCAGAGTGGGTTTTAGTCTGCTGAGGCCCAAACCCTTGTTTCTGGATTTCTTCTGTAGTTATGGAAATTATTCCTAGCTACGAAGTCTAGGCAGTTTTCCTTCCTTTTCTGCACCTGGTGCAAGAGGTTTTTAAGGGGAAATTTAAACTAACGAATCTTTGCTTCCATCCCCTCTTTCCAAACAAAATCCTTATTTTTAGGTCATTGTCAAAAAAACAAATAACAAAATAGTGCTTTGTAGATATTACTTTTTTTAAAGTCACATAGCTCCAGCAACTAACAGAAACTGAAGACCAGATAAATCATTTATTAAACCAACCACAGGACCTATTGGGGAGTGCTGTTATCTGCCCTTTGGAGTGTTACATGCTTGTCCCTTTTACTTCAACCTTTTAAACATCTGAACCGTGAATCATTTCCTTGTACCGTTATCTAAGCCTGCTGTCAATCATTTGACTTGACTTGGCTGCTTCTAGAGACCAGGAGGACATCTGCCCATCTCTGGGATGAGGTTTGGGAACTGGGGAGGAGGTGAGGAGTGACGGTCCTGCAGGCTGGTACTGGCTTCCTGCCACCCACTTGAGACCAGAGCCTGCGCTGTGACTCCCACCACCCCAACCAACCTGCCTCAGCAGTGTCTGTGCCTCCTCCTATGGGAGATGTGATTTGAGCTGGAGCTAATCCTCACCCACTGTTTTAATTAGTCAGGTCACTGTAGGATTTGGGGCACATAAACTACTCCAGAGATGCAGCAGATTTCCAGTCCCAGCTGTAGCATTTTGCCTTGCAGTTCAGGGCGGTTGTCAGCGTGGAGTTCATGTGCCAAGACAGAACTGCTGGGAAAGCCAAGCCTTTCATGCTCCCAGTCCCATGGTGACAGTAAATCAGAGCATACAGCATTTCCTTTTGCAGAAGAGCAGGTCCCTGCTGCTCATTCACAAGAATGCCGTGAGTCCTGCTAGTATGAGAGAAGCTACCTTCGTTCATCATCTGGCATCCCAGACTGGTGGCGAGTTGGCCTCGTACTCGCCAGGAAGGCTGTAAGAGAAGTTCATCTTCTGCACCTGTTAGAAAAAAGTCCCAAAGGCAAGCAAAGATGTTGGAATGATCCCTCGTGTCACAGGCAGTGGCACTTCAGGAATGATTTCGTATGCCAGCCAGACTCCAGCTTCCCTGATTCCTTAGAGTCTTGTCATGGCTTGCATATGCTGTGTGGCACTGAACATGAAACATTGGAGACCACTGATTAACCAGCTCTAGAGAGTGGATTTAGGGCATTGCACATTAACTGGGAGGTTTTTCTGGCTTGCTTATTTACTTATTTATTTGTTGGTTGTTTTTTTTCTCTCCCTTATCCTTCTGCACACCTTCCCTATGTTTTCATGCAACTTGACAGAATTTGGGGCATACTGAAATCAGTGATTAATTTTTTGTTAGACTGCAGCCTTGATTCTGCAGGGGGAAAGGACAGCACACAGCTTTCCTACACAAAGGGAAAAACAAGGGAACACGTGTCTCCAGGGCTTCCTGAAGCTACAGAGGCTGGACATCCATAAGCATGAGCAGCAGATCATTTCCCACGCTGCTGTTGTGAATCCTCTGCCTACCCTAGAGGAAGGAAGAGCAGCCTGCCAGGGTTGCTGGGGATTCATAGGATGACTTAGGTAGCTTGTGCAGTCAAGGAAGGAAGCTCTGGGCACCCTTATTCCATCTCATGCGTTGTTAATAAATTGTCTTTTCCATAGTTAGTTTCAGTAAAGAACTGGCCTAGAACCTAACTTGCATGCATTCATTTAATGTCAATGAAATCCAGCTATCCATCTTTAACACCTTTTTGTGAACTGCTTTTTGTTCTAGAGTGATAGTCTGACTTGTGTGTATTGGCATAAAGCACATCATTTAATCTCGGAGTAGATCCTTCACTCCATGTTGCTTTTGCGGAATGAGTGCCGTGCCCTGCATAGATCCTCATGGCTCACTTTGAGGGGAAGGACTGCACATTTATAGCCACTTACCACTTCAGTGTCTGGAAGCTAAACTGTCTGGAAAACACACAAGTAAGACTTGGGGCTAGGAAACCAAAGATTTCTCATAATAGCTTACGCTACGTTACAGACTGCTTGAAAAAATTCAGCACTGAGGGCAGTTTGCTCACAAGCCACCTTTTCCACCTTGTCCTCCCCATGGAAGGCAGTGGTAAGATAGTGCACTAATAGGAAGAGGAACTAGCTCAGCCACCAGGTTGATATACAGAACATGCTGAAATTCAGCCAGATTCAAGTTCTACAGGTAGCTCGGACTAAGGACAGGTGGGGGCATGTAAGTCCAAGGCAACGGCAGTGTAGCAGGAGGCTCCTGAGAAAACATGGCAAAGCCAGAAGCTTGAGGACATAAGTGGCCTAACTGGCAGCTGGTCCAAGTGGTGGGGTAAGAGGAGGCAATGCATGTGAACAACAGAGAGGCTTAAAAAGAAAGCATTCAGCAAATGAAGGCAGCAGCAAAAATGAAACAAATCAGAACAAAGCAAAAGAATCTCTCCAAAGACCAGAACGTATGATGATCCTGAGATTAACAGGCCATGCCAGCACAGCAGTAAAAACATATCCCTGTAAAGAACTATGGCCTGATAACCTCTTACTGTCCCACTAGTCAGCATATGCTGGCTGAGAAGACAAAACAACAAGGAAAAATGATAACACCAAAGTTGTAGAAACTTGCATGAAATTTCAGAGGAGGAGCGTGAACTAAAAGAAGGAATTCTGAAGGAAGTAGGAAGAAGTCAGTCGGAACATGAACCACCAAAGAGCCAGCAGCACACACACACAATCTGCAAATAATTCTAATAATTAGAATTCTTATTTCTATAATTATTATTATTAGAAAAAAGTCTAATAATAAGAAGAGAGTTTATTTTTAGCAACTAGAAGCCTTCTTATACGGTTATCCCAAATGCAGTTACTGAAGGGGGAATCATATCGTGTATATACAATGCCTGCTTCAACACACCCTTGTTACTTGACTGGCTACATGTGTGTTATCTGTCACAAAAAGTTAACATTTCATAATTAGAGTATATCCCCTCCAGGCATCATTCGTGTCATCTGCTCACATGACAGCTGCAAATGATTTTCATTGCACTGACAGTCGCAAAGAAGGATGTGCAGAAGGGTTTGACACAACTGCATTCATTTCTAAGCATGTTGGCTGCTTGCTGATTTGTGAGTAATTCAAATATTTTGCCTAGTGGGCTGAGCTCAGCAAGAAAATAACTGGGTTTCCTAGGAAACATCAATTTTATTGGGGTTTTTTTCGGCTTTGAATTCTGCTGCATCTCTTCTGTAGCACAGAATTTTGTAGTTTAGACAAGGATTTCTGGGTCAGGAAGAATGCAGACTTCATATGTTTGCAGTGGAAATTATACATAGAGAACATGAATTAATATTTCTACCAAGATAAAAGTAGGTATAGCTTTAGAAAAATACAGATAATACAGATATCTATACTAGTAATCACTGTAAAAACACAGTACCGCCATACTAATGACGAAGTAACAGCATAGTATGACATCTAGTACTCAGATCCTCTGCAAAACTCAAGTTTTGCACATACTACACTGCTATACACTGGAGACTTTGGGTCAAGGGTCAATAATTAGCTGCTTTTTAGAAACTCTTGTATTTTATTCCCTTATAATTTCTTTACTGCCTGGTCTCTCTCTTAGTGAGAAGTGCTGCATCCAGAATAACTGCAAACATGAAATGAGAAGGAAGTTAGATAATAAAACCCAAAATAACTGTCAATCAGGAGAGGATGCAGCCCCAGTATAAGTAGAAGAGACTGTGTGACCATGATCCATCATATGTTATCAAAACGTCCATAGTGTTAGCCCGTGCTGTCGGCAGAGGGGAAGAAATGCTAAAGTAGTCCAACCATATCTGGCACTGGTGCCTTCCCTTGTGGCAGATGATTGCCTTGTTACATCAGAAAGCTGGAGACCGTGATGAATGGACAAAAAGTAGTACACACTAACCATCTTTGCCTGGTCTAGAGCCCTGTGCAACCATCTACCAGACAGAAAGAGAAGTCACTGCAAACATGATACCCACTTCTGCCTGCCAAATCACCTCTTCCTTGAGTTACTCTATCCTCAATGGCAGGTGGCATACTTAAGTATTTGTGAAAGAGAAGGTAATGAGGAGTTCTGCATTTCGCCCCTGTCCTAAGAAGGCATGAACAGACTTTGGCCAAAACCTGGTTAAAACTCTACCCCAAACAAACACCGCTCTTTCCTGCTATTACCTGGAAGGGTGGACTAGATTCCAGTTGCTCTAGAAATGCCAATAAGTTAGAGTTGCCTGAGTTTTGCCTTTTGCAGCTGCTGCTGAAGAACAATGCTGCTAGAGCTGTCTTTTAGTTACTCATAAGTCACAAGTGCCATGGTGTAATTCAAGCTTCACTATTTAGACTGTCTCTGGGCTCAGCAATGCTTAGCTTACCTCCTGGTCCCTAATTGCCACTGTCCTTAGCACATGTCCTATGGTACTAACAAACAGGGTCTGAGGAGCATCCACAGGATTTAGGAGTGTGGAGAATTGAAAATCCTCCCCTGAATTCAATACAGACCCTCTGGTTTCCTGAAGAAATGAATTCTCCTGTGTATTGCCATCCATTTAAAAAGAGACAGAAAGATGGAAATTCCTTCTTTGAGAAGGTAACCATAGCAGACTCGGGGTGATAATCAAGGACTGGGTCCTGAGGTCCTTGACAAAGAAATCCATGTTACCTTCTGACTCATTTTCCCCCTCGCTAGGTCTGTTTTTCCCCTGATTTTGAAGGATTATGTCAATGACTGCAAAGTACTTTACAGGATGCTGTAAGTGTTAATCATAAGAATAACTGAATGGACTGCCTGGGGCTAATCATAGTGGGTGTCCTATTCAACAGGTAGTAATTTTGGCATTTTAGAGACAATACTAGAAAGCTCACTGTAAATTGTGTAGCTATCGACATGATCATCAGCGTTGGTTAAAGATTCTTTTGCCATGCATGTTACAGACTGTGAAAATTACCTGCTTACTGAACAGTGTACTAATGCCATGGGTGGATACTGGATGGTGGGATTTATTCCTTCAGAATCCCGGCTAAATTTGCCTATTTCTGTTGGAGGAGAAAGAACACAACAGTTCTTTCATTCTTTATTCTTTTAATCTGAAATTCACTCAAAATTTCTCCCTCACATTTTTCCTTCTGTTCTAAAGTGGGCTTGAATTGACCACAGAATCACATCGCATAGGAAAAGCAGAATCCCCTGAGATGGTGAAGTGAGAGGTGTAGAGGACAAGGAGGTATCTTGATCAAGCTTTCCTTCGTTGTTCTGCTCTTCCTCACAGGCTTTCTTGAGAGGCATCTTTTAATGTCCTGCCTCCAGGTAGCTTTTCAGCACATCAGCTCTCCTGTGCTGGGAGTGCTTCCTAACATCTGTTTCAGATTTGTTTCTCCTTTGTTTCCATTTATGTCCCTTCTCAACCATTATTGCTTTTAGGCCAAAAATATTAAATTGTATAGAAAATGTCCAGATAGGCTAAGACTGGTGTATGTGTGGGGTAAATTTTATTTGAATTGTTGTTTTCTATCATATTAAACACAGGAGGTTCATCTACTTTGTTCACAGGAGAGAAAAGATTCTTATCTGTCTTCATTTAACAAAGCAAAGCCTGTAGAGAGACTCTGTCTTTTATAGACCAGCTATTGCAACCAGAGAAACATGACAAGGTTTTGAGCTCAGAGCCTTCATCACATCACACTTCTACTATCAAATCAGCACTACTACAGCAAAATGTACTGATTTAGAAATGAAGCAATTTCTTATTGTAATGAGTCTCTTGATTACTGCAATCCTTGCAGGATGACAGAGCTGTGGGAACTGCGCCTTAAGGAGGTCCTGGTACACGTCTTTGGGTCTGATTTTTAGATTATACCGGGGCTCCCAATAGTGCAAGGCTGATCAATGAGTACCCATATGCTGAATGAAAACGCTGGAATTTTTGTGGGATCCTTACGATTACTGAACAACAGAACTATTTTGCATAGTGTTAAAAAAAATAAGATGGGAATACAAGTGCTTAGTTGTTACAGTTTATGGAAGCAATTCAGTCAGTGCAAAATGGGAGCTTAATCTTGATCCAGAATGATAAATGATTAAAAAGTAAAGATTTGGATACTGTACCTAACAGATAAACATTGTATAAAATAACCTATAGAGTGCCAAAGCAAGACAACAGAATAAATGCACATGTACAGCTAACAGGTCTCTTCAATTTCTGTTCTTGTTCACCCTTTACTGCTGATGATAATTTCTCTTTTTCTTCCACATTCTCTAACGTTCATGTGTCCATTTCTACCTCAGCCACCTATACCTGCTGAGAAGAGAAGTAGGTGGCAGAAGTTAAAAGTGGGGTGGCTCTCTTGCCATTTCCCAGTCCAAAACATTTAATGCACCCTAAGACAGTGCATGAAAGCTTAGTATATGGCTTCTGCTTTGAGTAGCAGAGGTCATCTGACAAGCAAGAGGACTAAGCACCTCACTGCAAGGTCGTACTGTTTTTCTCCAGTGTAGCATGTCTAATATTTAAGCTTTGCCCTGATTCCATACATTGCTCCAAGCCACATCCCGTTCAATGGAGTCAGCAGAGCCTCTGTGTAACTTCTCTGTGGGGCCATTTTTATGTTCCACGCTGGTAGGACATAGATACCTCTGTACCACAAACGTGGTTTTGGCTGAGGTGTGGACTTTGGAGGGAGACTCCAAAGCAACTTGCTGCATTCTTTGGCAGTAAAACTACAGAAGCATATGGCACTGAGTTACTTACTGGATAATATTAAAAATAGTATAAGGCTCTGCATTTTAACTGAGCAACTATATTGCTGCTCATTAAACACTTCAGAAATGTCCATCTTCATAAATATAAAATATAGAATTACATATGCCAAAGAAAGGCATTATTACAGTTCCTTAAAATGAAATCTTCCAGGTTTTAAAATGCTTAGTAATACTGGCCTGCTGACATCCTTCTTGTGACCTTAAAACAATTTTTTGTTGTTTCCTTTAAATAATTTAGTAAGTGATTGCTCAGTGATGATATTTAAATAAAAACACAATGTGATAGTTAATCTGCTAGACAGATGCTATTAATATTGGATGGATGCAGTTTCAGAAGTATTCTGCCTGAATCTGAAGTACTAAGCTGGATATAAATAGTGGTAGATTTCCCTTATGTGGAAAATGTAATAGCCCCATTAAGCATGTCTTCACTGCAGAGTCAGGCAGTATATTGGCTCTCGGCTTTGAGTACCAGCTTTAGCCAAGACGAGGTGCGAGGATCCAGGTTGCCAAGCTAATGAACCCTCATTAGCTTAGTGCTCCCATGGATATTTCTGTTGGCTCTCACAGGGCTTCTCCCCTAATCTTTTCTCCCTTCAGTAAGTGGAGTTATTCCAAGCCTAACTCTTCAGGGAATGGTGTCTCTTTTGGGCACAAGGAGGGATGTGGGAGGCAGGGGGTGATGGGATCTGCTGATCTCCTTTGGATAGCTGAGTTACGTAGCCTAACTGTAATAACTTCAAATGAAGTAATCTGAATCTGTAGCAACAAATAGTGGGTAATGATGTGCATGGAGAGGGATCCTCTAGCTTAAGGTCACTACAAAGGAACAAACAAACAAGGAACAAACATGATGCCTTCACAAGGTCTAGCTGTTTCTGAAAAGCCTCTATGCCTGTGAGCAAGGTCTTCACCAGTAGACTGGGAAAATAAGAAGGCTGAATGAAGGTGAAAAGCTGCCTTTAACCTCCCTCTTCAACTTCATCATCCCTCAGAGACTGGCAGCATCAGAGTTTGTGTGCGGACATGATGAATGGAGTAAAATGCAGAGCTGAAGTAAGAGTCAAAACCCGCTCCATTCTGCAGATGTACTGTTAACAGGGGGCTGTTATATGGCAAGGTCACTGTCCCGAATGCCCACAATTTCAACATAAAATGGAAGAGATGCATCTGTGGATGTGTGTGCCAACAAAATGCTGGCAAGCATATACTGCCTTCTTTTCAGCCCACCCTTTTTTCTTCCCTAGAAATGTTATAACTGCTGCTACTTTACGTTGTAGACTATACCCACAGCTACACATTCAATTATTTTTAACCAGTTCCAGTTGCAATTCCTGTAACGGGCTCCATTTTCCCCTTTGTCCTTTGTTTTTTGACTTTTACTAACAAAATAAGAGACAGATCAGCTAAGGATCTTTGTTTAAATATTATTGGCGTACAGTAAATTTAGTAATACTAGAGTTATTCCTGGAAGGATGTTAATAAGATTACTCATATTACCTATGCACGTAATAAATTTCTTCTGGCTACTGCTGGGTGCTCTGTAGCTCTAGTAACTTAAAATATAAGTTAGGGAGGTTCCCAGCTCAGTAGTGAAGGGAAGGCTGATCCAGCCATTAGTTAGTGCCTCGAGACTAGGAGAAGCAGCTGCAGTTTCCTTGCTTTACAAGAAATATGTTTGCACCAAGAACATGGGCTAAAGTCTCACACAGGCTTTAGGAGTTTTTTCCGTACTAAGGAGGTCCAGAGTTGCCACCAAAAGCAGCAGTGCAATCAGCAGAGGTGCCACATGGCGATCCCAAGGCAGAGCACCCACATGCTGGAAATGCCCCAGCCATCTCCCCCTCCACAAAAGAAGAAAATATTTCATTTTTAACCCAGGAAGGTCTCTGGTTTAGGATTTGATTGGTGGCAGCATGGATGCTTCTGCTGGCACACAGAGAAGGGACAATAATGATGTGGCATGAGAGGAAGGAAGGACTGATGCTTTTCCATCAGTGGCAGCATTTGTGAACTAAGAGCTACTGTCCACTCTCTGCCCCACCATCCCATCTGTAAAATCAGGATGGAATACTCCTGTTCCCTGTAGCACTTTTGAGGGTCATACATTCCTGCCGCTGAAGTACTCAGGTTGTATGAGAGATATAAGTTAGACCAGGCCTCCATTAGGAACCTTGGGAATGTATTTTAGCTGTTTGTCTCACATGACTCAAATCAGAAACCTTAGAAGTTTTCTTCAGCCCCCTGCTGTATCATTTTCAGGGTAATTTAATCTTTTTCCTTCTTCCTTGCAGTTCCATTTACATATTGAGACAATTCTGAAAATAAAAATACTGTGCAGAAATAAAATTTTCAGTACTTTAACATATTCTATTTTCCCCAATATTTTGGCCAAAAGTAGTCTCATAATTTGATACTAATCTTCTCCTTACCATACAAAAAATTCTGACATATTTCACTGAATTTATTGTCTGCTGAAAAATATTCTCTGAGTCATGTAGGATGGAGGCCAATCTGAAAATCTCTGTTTAAAGACTTCAGTTTTTTATCATTAGGAAAAATTATGGTGGTATTTACAAGAGGTATTTCCACTACTGAAAAGTTGGGACAAGGCAAGATTTTTGGAAGCCAAGTCCAGAGTTAAGACTTGAAGTGTTTTTCTTGGTAAAAGAAGCTGTTGGAAAAGAAGGTACAATGAGAAACTTTGGACTCTTCTAAAACAGCTACCGGTGTGTAGCATGTTCAGGTGATGATCAACAAGGGAACACAATAACACACTGTAAATGCTAGAAAAGTGATAATACTAGAGGAAGTGAGGATATCATGAAGATGGAAGAGGGAACAATTAGGAAGAATAAGATGAAAATGAGATAAGTATCATTCAGTTTTGAAGAAATTATCTTTGAGGTATATTACTTGGAAGAAAAGTCTCCAGTGCTCTGTGGTGGAACTATCCATCTTGAGTTTCTAAAATTAACCTTTATTTCACATTTAGTAATTTGACAAAGAAAACTGAATGACAAATATATCACAAAACTTCATTTTTTCCCCAAGTACACCTCTTTACTGTGTAAACATTAACGATGTATGTTAAGTATACGCAAGGTACAGTTGGTTGAATGATTCTTTGCAAAGAATACCTACAAATGTAACCCATCTTTCTTCTAGTAAGTCAGCCTAATTTCTACAAATATGTTTTTTGTTTATAATATTTACCAAAGAGTTTCCAGCAATTGATTCTACATGGTATTTGCAAACTATTCGGTATGACTAATGCCTTGCATTTATTATCATTCATTCATTGCTGCTCGAACGGAGGATCTGAAATTTCTAGTACATTACTGTAGGTAAAGTACTTGACAATTATTTTCCTACTGCAGCTTTGTAGCTAAAAATCATTAATGTGGCAGAAGTGTTTGTTTATTGCTTTATGCTGTTTCTAAACTGAGGTGTCTGATGAAGACGTGCATTTTTCTTGTTAAAAGTTTTAGTTCTTCGTGCACACACAGTCCTCTACCATTTTGTATCAGAAATACTATTTTTAAAATATGTACTTCTTGTAGAGGTTTGTATTTGTGTCATTCATACCACAAGAATTCAAAGATTCACTGTTGGGTTTTTTTCATAACTTGTTTGCCAAAAAGTACAAGACTAACGTAAGCAACAAGCCAGTCTCTTGAAATGCTCTTTTCCACTCTTATGATACATTTCAAAGCCATTGGAAGCTAATCTGACAACATTTTTATGTGACATGGTTGTCAGTAGGAAAAAAAGAAAGGCATGGGAAAGCAGTGGGAAAAACCTGAATATAAGAGACTTCAATATGTTTGGGAACAGCTGCTAGAGAGATACATGTGTGTACAGGAAATACACTGCCCTAAAGGATCAGGATTTCAATAGATGTTGGATAACACTTTAAGGTATACTGTACGGTGTCTTTACTATTACTGTATTTACAAAGAAAAAGACAGAAGACAGCATCTTGATGAGGCAGATTGCAAATGAAAGGAAAATGACAAAAAGTTGAAAATTGAAATTCAACTGAAAGCTGAATTAAGACTCCATCAGCAATTAAGGAATTAAAGCCTCATTTAAAGTGGATGATTAAGGGCATAAGTAACACCACTGATTCTGAAGCAATGGTTAACATGTATCAAAATCATATTGCAAAGACTTCTAGAGAACTTGAGTTTCAGCACAGACTCTGAGCACTTCCCTCAGCAAAAGCTAATGACTGACTTTGTATGATGTGCCGGTGACAATATTAAACGTAAAATCACAAAAGCCTTTCCAGTTCTGGCTTAATTAATGTATCTGCTCTCTATTTTGGCTTTTAATTTTCACTGAAATCTCCACCCTGTTATAATTATTATTACTACACTGACTTATTTAGCAGTATGGAGGAATTTTCTTAGTTTAGTTACACAGCCTTTGTATGATTGCTCAAAGCACTTGGTTTGCAAATGCATCACAAATTGTCACACATTTTGGGTGAACTAGCAATAAGATGTTGTCTGTTTCGTAGTATTAGACTTGCAGAAGTAGTACAGACTTCTGAATCATGCTTAATACGACACGAAAATCACCAAGAATTTGTGTACCAGGACTCAATTACTTACAAAGTTGAAACTGTCAATAACTTCCTACAAAAATTGTATTTTTAAACTGCAAAGGTTGAATTAAGAAGGTTGCTTGTGCCTTAGTGCTACAAGGTATGTTTTGAAAAGCCACTGAAGGAATTTAGTTGCACCGCTTTCCGATGTTGTTGACAGCGCACACCTCTTTGAAAAATCACCCTGTGTGCTTTGCATATGTTAGAGTCCTCCAGCTCCATAATCTCCCAGAGTGTATTGTTATTGCATTTTTGACAGCTGGTTCACATACCAATAGCGATGTAACCCAGCTGACCTTATACCCTTGCAGGTCATGCATGATTCTTGCATTCATAGTTTAATAAAGCTAAGAAACAAGACTTGCAGAGAAATACATCCTTCCATGGGCAAAGCGGGTTGCAGCAGCTCTAAATTGATTTAATGACATAATGGAAACAGCAAAGTATCTATCTGTGTCAAATTATTTTCTTTTATGACAGTAAGTCACCATGTGGATTTCGATTCCTTCTCAGAAGAGAATATCTAGGGAGTCACATTGGATGTGGCAGGTAGAAAATAAGTCTTTCTCATTTCAACACTTGCTCACTTATTTTTACATCATTTTAAGCACATGATTTTGTAATTTCTTTTGCTTCCCATCTCTCAAAACACTGTAACTCTCTAAGTCTAAAAATTACTGAACAGAATTGGTTTTGCTGCTATTTCATTACTCCAAAAATTCCTTTAGATAATCTTCCTCCTCTTTTTTTATTTTTTTTAATCTTGGTGCTCTATTTTCTGTTGGCTGTTTCTCAAAATTTCCTGTGTTAATGTTGATTAGGTCCTTAGAATGCTGCTAAGATTATATGGAGTCGTGTGCAAATGTGTTGGCTTACTTTACTCTAAATACGAACCAGAAATTTAAGACTGTGTTGATAGTGATAGTTTCAGCTGTGCCTTTGTGCATTACAAAATATCACAGAAGGCTACACCTGCTCTAGACCAGGTTTTGACGAAATGAGTATTACGGACAGTATGCAAGTGCTTTGTCCATCTCAGATGCACTCTTTCCAACCTTAAGGGATTGTTACCCTTCCACAAGTTTTGCCCTTCTGTCTGCTGTATTATCATGTTTATATTTGTCCAGTTCAATGCCTGGAATGGCAGAAGATGTTGAACATCTCGGTAGCACAGCTGGAGCCTGTGAAACAGCCTTTATTCAAACAGCCTTTGAATTGCCTTGACTGTTCGAGTGGAAGGGAGATGGAAGACTCAAAAGAACAGCGACAAAAGTAAACAGAGAGGAGCAAGAGCCACCAGACACCTTCTGACAGCTCAATGCATTGTACTGACATGAGACACTGATGACTTCATTACTGACAAACTTTCTTCGAAAGTGGAACTGATATGCCCTCACTGAGTGCATGAAAGTAGTTGAAATGCCAAAATAATTCAGCAGGCTCTGCCCACTTTATTTTTCCTTGACTATCTAGTTGTGAAGGTGTAAATATTGTAACCCCAAAGGGATTTTAGGGATCATTAGTGGTGTAGAAGCTGAAGACGTGAGTGACGCTTGGCTGAAAGCCTGCGACTGATTGGTAGCCACAAATGTGATTTGCAACTACAGAACAAGAGTGAGATCATCATCATTAGGAAGGAAAAGAAAGATGGAAACAAGATGACATTTTTCACAGCAAATTCAAAGATTTGTACCTTTGCTTTCAGCTTGTGTTGCTGAAAGAAAGTTTGAAAAGGTAAGGGAAAGAAAATCACAATATCCACAATGAAATTAAAATTCCCAAAGACTAGAAAGATTGACACAGCCATGGGTAGCACAGTGAAACTTCACTAGCCTTCAGCTAATTTGTTCTTATGTTCCTATTAGCGAAGCCAAAAAGATGTTTTTTCAGCAGTATTTATTTCACTAAACTTATAAAGACAGTATAAATGAGAGCCGGAGGGAGAAAGTAGCTAGTAGTTGACTTCTAGAAATAATTTCCGGGCACAACACAGTCACTTTATGAACTGTTTAAAAAAAAAAAAAAGTAACCTCCTACCAAAATCACAGTATATAAAATACTTGTCTATGTGCTGAAAAAATCCTCACTTTACATTTCATTCTGCAGGGTAAGCTGCTTAAGTCCAACTTTAACCTTCAGAGCATGACAAACAGCTGTCCTTTAAGAAAAAATTAAAATCACTCTAAACTAAAGTAGGAACAAGGAAGAAAGAAATAACTTCTTTCTTTTTTTCTTTTTTTTTTTTCCCCATGAAATAAGAGAAAAAGAAGGAGTGGGGGAGCAAATGAAGTTTTTTGAGGCCATGTAAGGGTTTTCCTTATTAGCTTCCTCTGTCTACAACTTCTCTGTTTTCATGGATTTCACTGCTGAAATTTTTCAGGAAAAGCAAAAATGCAATGTTTTTTTCCAAAATATCGGCTATAAGAAAGAGATCCACTACAGCTTCCAACAAAATTAAAAGGACACAAAACAATGCAGATGAAGCCTACAGGTCACTTATCAAACCTTCCAAAGTCAAGCTGCTGCATTTTCCCCTGCCCTGCTTTGCTGGTCCCAGTACTGGGAGTGCAGTGAAACCAGTCATGTAGCAGGCAGCGAGAGGATTATGGGGATACAGGGAGATGGAAGGATGTTTTCTGCACCAAAGATCTCAGTTTTTTGAAGAGGAAATTATGGGTTCTTTTTGGCATGCAATTGGAAGCTGAGATGAGGGCGTATATGGATGAGAAAGCTGCTTTTATTTTTGACTGTAGACATTATCAAGAACATCAAAATGAAAGCACAGAATCGTAAACCATTCTAGAATCTATTAACAAATTCATAACTGTTCTGAATTAGAGAATGATGGTGTCCGCTTTATGTCTTTGTCTTGCAATTTAATTAAATTGGCATCCTTTGGAAGTACTCATTAGGGCACAGTGTAAGTTATTTACTGGGTCCATTCGCCATAGCACTTGAACGTGATAACACAACTCCAGAGTCTCAGGAGAATAAAAAAAGTGGTAATACTGGATGACCTTCCTAATTTTTTGATTTCCTGGTTTGAATCACTGAGCTCATTGAGAATCACCAGCATAACCCCAAGAGCTCCCTCCTGTTAAAGGAGCACATTGATGCCATGAGCATGTGGGTGCATTTCAGGGCTTGTCCTTCCTTCAACCATGCCAAGTTATCTCTGACCTACCCAGAAGGATCTGGAAAGCCAAGAGGGGAGAGCATCTACTGTCACCTTCTCAGGTTAGAGGGGGAATGATTAAGACACCCTGCCTGGATGACTCTCATCTCCTTTACCTTCTGCGTGACACTGGTGTGACAGTGGTGACATGACTGATCCCCTGAGCTATGTACACAGAGTTGTTTTTCATGCCATTACTGGGCAAACATTCAGAGCAATTTAAGAAAACCCTTTAGCATAGAGGAGATTGAGGCCAATGATAGCTAAATTGTATATGAACCTCAACCCTCCAACGGATGTGTATTTGGGTTGATCATCCTCCCTGCAGACCTCACCTATTAAAAGGAAACACAGAGATTTCCACATAGACCCTTGCCTAAGCTTTGTAATATTGTCAAGCCAAGGATGTTCATCCCAGTGAGCTGGCTTGTCAGAATGGGCTAAACTTCAGTCCTTGCTGAGTGTTCGTGCACTGGAGAAAGGAAGCCTTCTAGCAGTAAATTGCATCATTGCCTTAGATGACCATTGCCAGAGGTCTTCACCAAAGCGGTTCTCAAACATAACATAAGGTCTTACTGTAATAAAATAGCAGGGCTACATGCTTCATTGCCTTGATATCAGCTGAAAACTCTGTAGCCTCTCCAGCAAATTATAAAAAAGAAAAGACTAAATATCTTTTGAACCTGACTGTGATTTTGTCTCATACAGAAGAAGACAAGTTAATGGCATGCAAAGCAGTGGGTAATTGATACTGAGTGAAGGGTAAAGGAAAAGGAAAAACAAGGGAAGGCCACGCTAAGACAGCAGAAACTTACCATCTTTGGGAGCAGTCTTGATCAAAAACCTAAACCAGAAATAATAAAGAACACTGCAGGTGGGACTGCTGATGCTTTGGTGTCATAAAGTCTTGTCATGTCCAGAACTGCCAGCATCAGCACCTACAGTGAAGAGATTGATTTACATCCAGTGAACGCACTAGCAACCTAATAATAATAACAATATGTTTTCCAAATAAGTCACTCTGGAAGAGCTGGCTTTATTATAATTATATACACTGTTGGACCTACTAGAATCATGTGATCACAGGCAGTACTCTCATAAATCACATTGTATTGCTGATTTTATACATATACTGTGGTTGTGATTTACGTGTCAGTTTGTATTTATTCCCCTACTTGACATTATTCTTCAGTTTAAGAATGATTTATATTTTTTTCCAGTGTTATTTTGGCCTTAATAAAGATTGTCTTACTACAAAGTGAATTATTAGTATATGGACCTTTTCAGCAAAGGTTGGTGCTCAGAGGAATATGACCCACATTTTTCAGGTCCCCCCATCTTTTGGGCTCTTTATTGTCTGAGTTCAACATGGAGGATAAGCCGTACAGTTCAGATCTCATGGCCAAAGTGGTGGCAGGAAAGATGCCTCTGAGGAAGTTCAATCTTCGGGAATTGCTCTCCCCAGAGATTCAGGGCACAGCCCTTTTTGGGTTTGTCCTCTAAACCAAAGTAGTGCTCACTCCAACCTTGCTCCCACAAACCTCAATTCCAACCCAAACCATTCTATTAATCTATGATTCTATGATCCTATGATTCTAAGAGATTGTGTCTAATGTCTCAGACTTTTATCTTGAAATTGCCTGGATATATGTGCATTGACATTAGTGGTCCAATTATTTTCTCTGCTTTTACCAATAAAGAAAATACATTGATTTCAGAGATGTATATAAAAATTATTGAGAACATTTGAATTTGACCTCATAAGCCTTCATGTTGAGAGATTTCCATCTTTACAATGTGAAGGGTTTTTTTAGCTTTTATTAAAACTCTAGCTTTTTTTTTTTAAAGGTCAAGTTATTTAATATGGGTATATTTCTTCATAGAAATACCACACTGTAAATCTGCATTCCACAAAGGCTTAATTCCTAGTATTATACATATTCTGCCTATAAACTCTGCTTAGATTTATTTTATTCTATCAGTTTCACACCTATGAATTAGGCATGACTATCTATATGGGATAGAGGGCCAAAGACTGCTGATCCAGAATAAAGAATAGCAAGCTATCAAGTTGTTGAATACAGAAATTGAGGCTAAGCCTCTTGGAAACAGGAACCTAAATTAATCTTGAGCTTGATTTTAGGCTCTTTATGCAGCACTGGTCAACAGAGTCGTAAAGTAGGACATTCATTTCCACTCCAAAAGTGTGAGAGGATTTAGGATACATAATACTAATTCCATTTTGATGGACATGATTCTATCTCTGGTTAAAATTTTCATATATGTTCTGCGAAGTTGTTTATTATATATACAGAGACAAACATGAGCCTGTCATTGCACAGGCTTTCTCCATCAAAAGTCCCATGATGGCAGTCTAATGTGGATGAGCTCTTTTGTTGTGTTTACCAAAACACACATCATAACAGTCTCATCATTATTCTCTGAAATGAATTAAAAAATATTTCTATTGATTCCATTCAGTTTCGTATCAAGTCTTAAAAGGAAAATTAAATAATTTTTAATGAGGTATACAAACTTGAGCTAGAAGCACTGAGTAACTCAGGAAATAAAGCCATCTATTGTTCGTCCCTGCGTCTCATTGCTTGTTCATGACTATTAAAAGAAAAATACACATCTAGCCAACAATGCAGTGATACTTGTTCACGATGTCCATTTTTTCTGCTTTAGTGGCATGTGTGAAGTATCTGAGGGAAACCTATAGGCATAACATGTTAGATGTCTTATCTGGGTGCACCACAGCCAAGGTGCAGTTGGTCAGATTTAGACTTCATTCATGTAAATCAGCCTAACATAATTAACTGAGTTATTTGCTCTGCTGATTTAAACCATGTGAAAATCTCTCTTAGAAATTGCATGAGTGATTTTTTTTTCTTTTGTCTTCTCTGAAATATAGTGTCTGTCGGTAGATTTTGTTTTGTGAAGTACTGCTATAATGAATGACTGTTCATAAAGAAAACAGATGCTGTCTCTGTTCTTCATGGAAAGGCATGGCTGCAGAGAACCAGAACCAGAGAATCAGAGAAAAGCAGGCTGCAGGAAGCTCGCTTTTCACACCCCACACAATCTGCATTAGCCTCTGATGCATAAGGAGTCTTCCTGCCCTCCCACTTGTAAGGCAATTCTTTTACACTGATCTATGTCAAACACATACTGCACATATGCCAGCAAATCTTCATGCTTCCCCAGAAGACTGGTCTTGCTCTGTGCCAAGGTATATGCTGAGAACTGCTGCTTCCCCTTGGAAGCAGAAAATGTTCATGCCAGCCCGAAACATGAACCTTGAAGGAGAAACTCTGATTGTTTTTTCACCAACAGTTGGAAAAAGTACTTAAGCAAACTAATGTTTAATTCAAGTGAAGTGAACCATTATTGAATTCAGCTAGCTCCTGTGGGAAGAAGAAGCACACAAGACAGCAGAAGTACTTGAACAAGTCGTGGATAACAAGTGTGAGTCCACAGCCTCGTCCAAAAGAAAGGAAAGGAAGCACAGTCTAAGGTTTACACGACTCATTCTACTTGTGTTGAGCCATGCTCAGTTTGGTAGGTAGCAGGAGACTGGGATGATCTGGTGATATTTGTAATGTTCTGTTTAATAAACTTTCACTAAATGGAAACACAGGGACAATACAGGGAACAGAGAACTATGTTAACTTACATTTGGGGTGGTATAAATAGAAGCTGAAGAACTTCCACAGGAATAATACAAAAGATGAGAATCTGTGAATGTGACTATGGGAAAAAAGTAGAGAAAAAATGAAGAAAAGAGATGCTTATTTGCAGCAGATAAATTCTGCAAGTAGAGCCAGGCTGGCCTGAAATTTTGGCCTGGCAGGTGCATGGACTTTAGCCTCAAGAAATAATCTACAGAACCACTGCAAGGTGAGAAATGCAGCACAGTTTCACATTAGGAAATGTCAGCTCCTCAGCACAAGCCTAATGGCTGTTCTGATTAGTTCACATTACTTTCTTAGTCATGATCCGACAAGCATAGGTCCCCTGTTCAAGGCAGTGTCAAGGACAGTTACATTTTAATCTGGGAAAGAAATTTCTGTACCAAAGAAATAAGCCTGAGTTGTCAATATGCTGAAAACTTTTCCTGATTTAGAGTCTGCATTACCATTTATCTTACCATTTGCCTAAGTTATCAATGTTTATTACTCTGCCTCCCAGTGGGATTCAACATCTTGTTGTGCTGGAAAAAGCCAGCCAGATGTTGGTTGAAAAGAAAAAAAAAAATCTTTATTCTAGTTAAAAGTAAAAGCATCATGAAGGAAAGAGGAAAAATGGCAATGCCATAGTTTGGTGGCCCACGGCTCAGTGGTTTCCTGTCCTAGGCGTTTAAATTGCCCCTCCAAACAGCTGCGCACAAAAGTTCATGGGCAACCTTTGATCACATGCTGCCATGTGAGTGCAGGTGCAGGCACAGGGTAGAGGAAGGGCATGACAAAACCCTGTTTGAATGTATTCTATGAACCTGTGGATCAGTATGTTGTAGATGGACAGCAAGGGAAAGAGGGCAGAGAAGAAGAGTATGGGAAAGGGGCTGCTGAAAGTTGTTTGATCAGTGAGCAAAGGTTTTGTGCAGACTGCACTTGTCTTTGCAGCTTTAGGAACAGCTGCGTATTGTAGCATTATCTTCTGCCCTGTCCTGTGCCAAAATATACCACGAAGATAGCTCAAACTTGTTTTATTGCTTGGTGTTCTTCAAACCTGTGTGGTTTAGGGCATCCTTCCTTGACCCTGAGTGTGAGTTCTTATGACGTGTGCTCTCTCAACCTCTGATGGACTCACATTGACAGGCTTGAGCCTTGTAAGTGCAATTCAGAGTTGGAGGAGACTGGTCCAAAGCATCGTCTCTCTAGGTTCCTAAAATGATACGGTTTCTGTGTAAGATCTGGCTGTAGTTACTTTATCAGCTGAAGTAAGCATGCAAGTGGCATACTGTAATCTACTTATAGCCCAACCTACCAACAGTCTTTAATCACGTGTTACATCTTTGTGGTCAGTTGTCAGTGCTTATCCTAAGATGTTAGACCCCATAGCTAACCTCAGGTCTTACCAGAGGTTCCTTCTCTGAGAGCGCAGCCTAATTTTTGTGAATATCACTACAGCTCAAAGATGAAGGGAAAGGGAGTGCTTTCTTCTTTCATACAAAGTAGTCTGCAATCTTAAAAAATGTGTGTGAACCTACAACTAACCAGATTAGAAGAGGCACACTCAGAATAGGAGTCAAGAAAGTGAAGTAACTGGACCAAAAAAAAAGTGAATGCTAAGCTTTTGCAGCCAAAAGACATAGGAGAGCTATTTGGCAATAGGGTTTGTCTTGGCTATATTAGTTATTATGTACATTTTTCATTTGAGGTTTTGCATTAATATCCCATTGGTTTGCACACATACTAGGGCTAAGAATGATACAGCTAAGATCTGGGGATATTTTACATTTTCTGGGGAGGAGGGGGAGGGAGAGGACCTGTTCACGCACTGGCTGTAACCAATCAAGTTTTGCATGATGCCAAAAAATTAAACACAGTAAAGCCAGACCCTGTCAGCAATGAGTTGATTGCTTTAAATAAGGGAGATTTCCTGAATGTTTAAATTGAAACTTCTACTATGATTAAAGCAAAGAGAAGTACCAGGATGCTTCCTAACTATTTAGTTCCTAAAATTCCTGTGAGGTCTGGAGATGACAAATTCAATTCTGATGTGCTGTGTTTTACACTCTGCAGGCTGTAGTAAAAGGTAAAACTAATCAAGCTTGGGTTTCCCATGGGCTGTGCTTTAAGATGTTTTCTTATTTAAAGTCTTGGAAATATGTTAAAACCCACGTAGACTGGGTGAAGTTTATATAAGGCAAAATGTATTCGACCATGCTTTTGCACAGTGTGCATATTTTGACTTTTCATTATTTTTTGTTTGTTTAATCCTTCATCCTGCTTAAAACTGTATTTCAACCACATTTGCAGACTGAAAATGGGGAAGAACGGTTTATAACTCTCTCAAAATGTTGCTTAAGACTGTTTAGAGCAAAGGATACCTTGGCAGTGAATTGAATTTCTTCTGTAAGATGTTATATGCAGCAGGAGAGAGAGTAGGTACATACTTAACAGAAAACTTTTAATTACAGGTGGGAAAATGTTCATGTTGCTTATACTCTTCTTGGAAAAAACAGAATTTTATCCCTAAGCCTGTATTTTAAGGGAAAGTTTAAGTTCACCTACAGCAATCCTTCTTCACCATTTCAAGCTCCACAAAATGAATAGTTAGATGGAATGTGCTCAATTTATCATCATATGTACACAATCAACATTTTACATAGCAGGGAAAATTATGGAAATGGGCCTTTTCAGAAGATCTGTCTCCATCAGAAACTACTTCTGACCTAACTATGAATGTATTCCTCAAATACATATTTTTGAAATGATCATTTTTATATTTCCTGAATGAAAATGATGTTTCCGATTGTGAATAAATGAAGCACTATTTCTGTGCAACCACACTTCACCATATAAAATGATCTCATCAAGATTTTTATGTCCCACTGGAAGAAATATTCATCTTTAAATCTTCTGTGTCTCAGAAATTTTAAGGCTGGTTTGAATTGCTAGACTGTTTACATTTCCAAAGTTTAGCACTTTTCATTATGGTTATTCATTGTGGACATATTTTTTTCAGTTCATAATTAAAATCTCCCCATGCAACTTCTCTGATATGATTTCCAAGTTTAAGTTGGAGAGAAAGAAAGGAGGAAAATACTTAGAAGATTTATTATATTATAAGTTCCATAGTGGTCCTTTACCAAATGAATGACAGATGAATAATGAGTACTACTTAACTGCCTGTGTCATCATTTTGCATTCTGATTGAAACCCTCAAGTATGATATAACAAATGAACAATACAGATATAGACAAAAAGATTCATATTTAAGACAGTCTTTTAGACTCAGAGGAACCCAGAGGAACTCCTGCTGCTATTAGCAGATATCTATCTGAAAAATAAAGGAGCTTTATAGAGGCGAAAAATGCTATCTTTTCTAAATGGAATGGTGTGAACACATGAGTGCAGATGCAATTGGGGTCCAGGTTTATATTTTCTCATTCTGGCTAGCTTTCATCACGTGATGTTGCAATTGCGGAGAAACTATGTCACTTTATTATTGCAGCCTACATGTCAGTTTTAAATAACATTTTCCATAAACAAGACTGTTTTGATTAGTATAGCCTAAAGAACACCTGTTGACAAGTGGTCTTTGGAATCCCTTAAAATTACGCTCCAATTAGTCCATGCGGTAATTGACAATGGGGTGCTGCTGTGAGCTCTTCCCTCATGGGTATGCCCTATACAGCCAAGTGTGGGAGCTGAGATTACGCATTCACTTGACGGCCTTTATGTATTGCTGAATTTAGGATTAGGGTAGCTTTCAGGCTTAATCCCACATAATCAGATTGTGCCTCTGTGGAAGCAAATGATGGAAACCCCTTCTTTCCAAAACAAACAGATACACGTGGTTAGTGAGGGAGCAAGTAGGCTTAAGCCTCCTTCATTTGAGCTCTGCTTGGCCACTTGGGAATTTAATTTTTCAGAACCTGCTAAAGACAGCCATCAGTATCCATGGTGAAATGCAAACTGGTGTTGAAGGAGCAGCTGACAGAGGAAAGGTCAAAGCCTGCTGTGCTCCCTGGCCTGGATGTGATGGTGAGAAGACACCAATAAAGTGGATAGCTAGAATTCCATTGTTCCTCTCTGCATGTGGTCAAGGTATTTCAAGGTAAGAGCCCAGAAAACCTGTTTATATGACAATACCTCAGGTATTGATGGGGGTCTGTATGGTGAAGGTGCCTTCACCATGGACATGAGCACCTAAGCTACTTGTGTTGCAAGCTGGGCTTGCTGCGTATGATGCCAGCTGCCCAGGCTTGCTGCTTGCTGCTTGACCATACCAAAACACTGGTGAGCATCAGCACGCTGGGAAAGCCTGGGATGCCTCTGTGAACCCGCTGCGGCTGTATCTTCAGAGCTAGGCAAGCAAGGCAGGCAAGGGAGCAGGAGCTGCAGCTGCAGACAATTACTGCCTCCTCACAGACTAAACAAAGGGCGACCACCACAGCCCCACTGATCTCAGAGATAGGCAGCCCCAGCCAGCAGGACCAGGAGGGACACCTACCCCTTCAGCATGGACCACTCGCCCAGGCGGGTGTTTTGCACAGCCGAGCATGCAAAGCAGGCAAGTTTCAGGTAATTGTGAGTGACAGGGAAAGGCAAGGAAAGGGGAAAGAGCAAGATTAGCTTTGTAAAAGCATAAAAGCATCTCTCCCTAGTGTGGCATTGTTTTATTCCCCCCTCAGAGGCAGGTCTGATTCTATCCGCATGGATTTCAGTCACTCCTTTTGGGTAGAAGAAAGGGGTTTCTGTGCTCTTTGAAGCCCATGTATGCTGGTCAGACAGGAAGCCGGAGCTTCTGTCAGTCAACAGCACATGCAAAATTTATCAAGTATATTACTTGACAGAGGTTACTCTGTCATTACTAGCTAACAGGGCTCTGCCAGAGAACGTTTTTTATGGAAGCATGTGCTGTCAAAGGCAAAGTGTCCATTGATTGATTGCCACAGCTGACCTAAACATACAGGGATCACTGTGTAATAACCTCTTTATCATATATAAACCACCAAATGCTAAGTTCAATAACACTAATGGTCTCACTTAAAGCCCTGAAGCCAGGCGAATTCAAAGGAAGAGGGAAAAATGCCATCCTTTTTGTGATCACCATGGGATGCAGCAGGGCTGCCGCCTGGGATGGAGATGTGGGACTGCTCGGTGGGAGCACCGAACCCTGCAGTGGGCTCAAGGGAAAACGCTGTCCAGGCCATGGGCTTAGCATTCCACAGCAAAAAATGTATTTATACATTTGTATTGATCAGTTCTGTATTGTCTGCTAAGAAGCATGTTATTACAGAAGTACTGTGCAACAGTCGTGTGGTATATCCTAAGCCTGAAAACTGCTTGAACTTCCACAGAAAATGGGTAGACCCCTTCTTGAAAGAGTTTCTTCGTGGTTAATGCTCCTTTAAAAAAACAAACCAAAAGAAACAGTAAGAAAGTAGCATTTAAGAAAGAGGAGTGAGAAAGCTTTCAGAAGCTACAGGCCAAGCTTTAAGATATCTATCAGCCATTTAAATGCATCATTATTATTTTATTCAAAGATAGAAATATAGGTAGAGAAAATTAGACCTGAATGTTATTTGTGTTGTGATTTTCTTAGGGAATACAAAAAGGCCTAGATGAAGAAGTGGAAAAAAACTGAACATAATGTTTGTATTATGGGCTATTACAGTGCTAAAAGTTTGAGAAATGAAAGGTTTGAGTGGGAAGAAGCACTATTATTTGAAACTTGGAAAAGCCTGAAAACAACTCAGATACCATTACCATAAAAGTGAGCAAAGGCTGAATTTTAACCCATTAGTGTTCTCAAAAGAAGAAATTAAAATTTTTCTTTAAATGTTACAATGAATTCTCTCTTCAATTGTTCCACGGCTGTTAAAATCTTCTGCCTAGCTGTAAATGCAGCAGCTATTTAGTCAGAGATCAGGGGTAATTTCAATAGCTGGGAGCGAAGCCCTTGTCCCCCTGAGGTTAATGACATAGCTTACTATAATAAACACACGACATCAGGCTGAGAGTCATTTCTGGTGGGGAGGTCTAAGGTCTTGCGGGTCCTTCTGTCACGGTGTTTCCTGGAAGACTATGATAAGACTGCAGCTGGGGATGCACAGAAAGATCCAACGCAAGGGACGAGCACTGTAAACAATTTCTGACAGAAACTACTTGACATTGGGGTTAGGTTTATGCATAGATTATTGGTTTGTTTTGGGGTTTGTGGGTTGTTTTTGTTGTTGTTGTTTTTGCTGTTTGCTTTGGTTCAGCAGCCAAGCCAAAACTTTGCTTTGGTTCTGCTTAAGCGAACCTGAAACAAACAGTTCCAGTCCCTCTCAGTACGTGCACAGGGCTAGATCGCCATCACCATATTGCGAATCATCTTTTGGAAATCGAGTGAAAAAACCAACAACAGTCCAACGTTATTAATAAGTACTTTACAACAACCAAAAAACCCAGCAGAAAAATCCAGGACAGATGCCCTCTTGCTGCTGCACCTGTTGCTCTCTTGCCTGTTTAAGGGAAGCGCAGAGGAAGGACTGCAGGGAGCAGAGCCATGGCGGGGGAACAGAGTGCTCTCTAGGGATACTCTGGCTCCAAGGCTGAAATTGGCAGGACGATTTACTTCAGGGGCAACTTATACCCGTGTAACACTAGCAGGGCACAGCCCAGCTCTGCAGGCGAGCCCTTGGGGGAATGCCCTGCTTCGGTGGGAGCCGTAGGGCATGAATGGGGTGTCCAGAAGAGCTAAGCCAAGCTTTCTGTCAGGGGCAAACATTCAGAAAAGTCATAGCTGTAAATTTGGGTTAGCATCACCTAGGCAAAATCTCCAACGAAGTGGAAAGAATTTACTGCTTCTGGTGGAAACTGGATACAAATAGATTTCTATGAAAGTGCCTTCCTAGAGTTTCAAGTTCCAAACAAAATTTAGTCAACGGGTTCAGGTGAGAATTTCTTTGGAGTATGAGATTCATTTGAACTTGCAGTAGTCAGAGGCACAGACGTAGTTTTCCTGAACCCTCTCTTGTCAGCCCAGAACCCCTCATTCCCCTAGTTTGTCCTGCTACTTAGTACCTAGAGAGACATTACCCATCTTACCCTGCTCTGTGTGTAACTTGTCTGCAAGTTGCTGTTGGTAGTCACAAAAGATGGGTTCAAACATCTAGGATTTCTTCTAAAAACTTTCACTACCTAGATCCCTTCACCCACAGAAAAACTGAATTTTGCCATTAAAAGGCAATCCCTTCTCTCTCACATGCAGAGCCATAGTATAAACCAGCAAATACTTCAGTCGGGGATACAGTGACAAATCATCAGTAACTCAACGATATACAGATGAACATAGTACAAGTACTAAGTCAATCAGCTACGATGAAGCACAATCACTCTAACGCAATGACATTAACTTACAGTATTTGTATGTAGAAATGCTTCAGCGGAACCTGGATAAAAGGCCAGTGCCCACTAGGAAAACTTTGAAACACTGGAAGACATTCTTTCTTTCTTATGACAGTAACAAAATTTAAGTCCTCTTGGTCAGATCTATGGGATTTTTCATGTGCTTCAGATGTCCCATATCCTGTTTTCAGCTGAAGTAGTTAATATACTGCACCACATAGGTTTGTCTGTTTTCATCCACCAGTTCCTTGCGGGATATTTTCTCTTACAGCCTGAAAAGAAGAGCTCAAGTTGAATTCAGCTTCGGAATTCAACTTCCCAAAACAGCCAGCCGTTTCATTCCTGGTGCAAGTGTCTTACAGTACCTGGGAGGGAGGACAACAGAGTCGCCTGTGATAACCAGCTCACACCTGTCACCTTTCTTAAAAATAGCTATTGAGTCAGTCTTTCTCATGGTTTCCCACTGGTGCTCAGTGACATTGTAAATAAACAGTGAGTGATTCTGATGACGCCCTGCAAATTCCTGCAATGTCCATGGAGAATCCCATCCATCCGGTCATGGTGATTGATGTTCTCCTGGTTCTAGTTTAGTACATGCCATCTCAACTTTTATATTCAAGCAACAAATTGCTAAGAGGCTGTAGTCCTCCATTGATGCATGGTCCTAGTTCCAGTGGTGATACCAACAGATAGCACATATGGGAGACTCCTGACATGGGTAAGAAATCCACTGGGGAACAGATGAATGTATTGTACAGCATGACTTTGAGATGTGATGAGATACGGAGATGTAATAAGTGGCTCAATCTGTCATTTACTTCCTCTCTCCTGCTCCTTTTTGCGTGTGTGTACTTTGCAAGAGACACAGTCTTGGAAAGTGAAAGTGAAGAACTTTCCACATGGCTTTCCATGTGGCTTTTGCTGCTGGGTCCTTCATTTCGTTCAGGGACATCTCAAGCCCAGTGGTGTCAAACTCTGACTGGAGGAGTTAGAAACAAGGTGTAAGCAATCTTCCAGGTGTGGGGAGAGAGCTCTGGTGGGAAAGGACACATAAAACACACTTGGAGAAGAGTCAACCAGTCTGGGTCAGTGAGCAGCTGAGGGAAACAAAATGATGAAGGAGGCCTACATTTGGAAGAAGAACAGTGTTTCAGGATCCAAAGCATTGTGCATCAACACCATCACTGTAAAGCGAAAGGCAGAAAGGAAGCCATGGAGAGCTAATAAACAGATGAAAATCTGGCTCACAGAGGTACCTGGCTCTGCTGCAGGTATTATAGTCAATTTGCACATCTCTCTGAAGAGAGCTTTCTAAAAACATCTCTTTGAGAGATGGACTTGCCAAAAATAACATTTTATCAACAGCACAGCTTGTCAAAACCAGCATTTTAGCTAGGGCAAGCACTTGGTGTGCAAATAATGTTTTTCCAGGAGCAAAGCTTCCCATATTGGAAGGTAGAAGCTGTTAGCCCACTACTTTCACTAAATCCATCCCTCCCCCCTTCTTTTTGATAAAATGTTATTTTCATCCGTCTCCTCCCCCTAAAAATAACATTATTTTTGGAAAGTTCCTGCCCTTCATGAAACACTATTTTCCTCAAGAAAAACTCCTGATAAAACTCCACTTTCAGCAAGCCTTTCTCCTTACATTGCCATGGTCCTCACTCCTGATAAAAAGGTGTTTTCTGTTAAGTCTCCACTTCTGATAAAATGTTACTTTTTCCAAACTTCTGCTCCTGATAAAACATTCATTTTGCCAAGATTGGCTCCTGAGAAAATGTTATGCTTGGCAAGGGCTGTTCCTGATAAAACATTTATTTTTGCCAAACCTCTACTTCTATTAATTTTTTTCCCCTCTCAAAATTATTATTATTTCCCCTACAGCCTCCTTAATGTAAGATATTGGATATGACACAACAGTGGGCGACGGAGTATCACTTGCCAACCAGTCTTTTATCCACAGCCATGATCATTACAGTGAACCCCCCAAAACACTGACATTGAATGCCTCTTGCACAGTGTGGTTCTTCTGGAAGCCTAGGAAGGAACAATGAAAACGATATTTGCACCCTTTTGCTGAAAATGGGCTTAGTTATCATATTAGCTCCTTACATAAGGCAAACCTGGTCTTATTTAAAAGTGAATAAAATCAGGGCCACCAACAGGTTAAAGGCAAAACACTTAGTGGATGTTCAGGATTTTCCAGTTCTATAATATTTAATGTTCCAGTGAGGTTAAATGAGGTTATAGACAGGAGATCAGGAGATCCCTGCTTGTCCACTGCAAGTTTAGACTGCCAGCAGTTGTGTACCTATTCTTTCTCATCCTGCCCAGATTCACATTGGTAATGGCCATACTGCACCACATGTTTCTCGAAAAAGGCTTCTTCCATAGGCATGTGCAAAAAACCATTCCTGCAGTCATGAGGTGCTGTAGAAAGGGGTGACAATGACAGAGGGCCCAGGTGTCATGTTGGCACAAGACAAGAGAACTTGGGTAACGTTCTGGAATATTCTCTCCCTTTGCATTATAACATGTCCCTCTGCCTGGCAGTGTTCAACCTGAATCCAAGACTCTTTGTCTACTTGTGTGTCAAGTCTCATTCAAGAGCTAGCAATGAGCCACCTTATGTTTTTCACATGTTTGCACAAAGTGCAGCTGATCACTTGCATGTGTGGTTAAGGGGCTGTGGCACACAATGTGTGCGGAAAGGGTGAAGACCCAAGTCTGTCTAGCTTGGAGAAGCCTCAGGTCTCTAAATGCCACCTGCAGCTATCTATAGGGCATTATACAGCAGACTCCTCAGAAGAGGACCTTGCAAGGTCAAGAGGCAATGGGCACAAATTGCAGCAAGAGATATTTCACTTAGATAAAAGGAAGACTAAATATTACCATGAGAGTGGCCAGGCACTGGGACAGGTGCCCAGAGAGGCTGTGGAGTCTCTGTTCTTGGAAATACTCAGAACAGAGCTGGACACAACAGAGCAATCCAACTTTTAAGACAGCCCTGCTTTTAGAAGGAAGTTAGATGAGCAGAGGTCCCCTCCAATCTGAATATATGATTTTCAATGTATAGCAATTTACACATTGAAGCTGGAATGCAGCTTCATTGAAGCTTCATTGAAGCTTTAGAATGCAGACAACAGAAAGCATTTTCTTCACAGTGAATAAAATATTTACCTTGAGCTGAGCTGAATATTAGGTGGTAGCCCATGTGTTTTGTTTAGTCTTACTAGACAATGTCTCACCAGAATTATACCTTCAATATACTAGCCTTCTGAAAGTTAGTTGGAAGACAGTAGGTAATTCATGGGAAGAAATGTTAAAATTAGTCATTTTGATTAAATGTCTGATTTATGAAGCTTTAAAGACAGGAATGTGAGTTAGAGATGTCAAATCTCAATGCAGCCTCGGAAAGAACATGGTAAACCTGAAGACAGCCTTGCACGGAGGCTGTTGAAGCATGTGGGCAGAGACACCCAAAGCATCCTTTTCAGCAGCAAAACACGCTTTGATTAGTTTAAGCCAATTGGGAAACTGCAGGTTCAGGAAGTGCCCATGGGTCTGATCTGAAGTTTTGGTAGCAATACGGGTTGCTCTCTCTTACGTCTGTGCCTCTATTTCTAAGCACAAGATCTGTTCTGGTTTGGGAGTCTCATCTGCAATGCTGAGCACCAGGCAGCACATCTTTTCACAAACAGCAGAGCAGCGGGGAGCATGCTGGGTCCCAAGAGTGCCTTCGAATTGTAACCCTCTGCATCAGAAAGGCCCAGAGTATATTCTGGAAAAAGCTGGAGCAGTACATGAGCAAGTGCTCATAGGCTGGCCTTGAACTCAACTCAACCCAGGTTACTGGGCTCAGTAACCAGTTAGCCCCAGCAGTAATGAGTAGTGTGAAAAAAGAGAGCTCTGGGTCAGTATATTTCACTGCTCCCTTGCTCACTGGTGTGAGAAGGAGCCCTTTGTCCTTACAGTTTAGCAAAAGTTAGTAACTTTGCTTTACATATTTAAATAAAAACTTAAAATCAAAAGCATGTCTTACTACCAAGAAGCTGAAGTAATTAAGAAGTCCTCCCTTGCTTTCTTGCACTCCGATTTTAACAAAGTGACAGTGGACAAGGTGTAGTGACATGCAAATCCTTAAGTTGTTAAGCTGCAAAACATGACAGTAGTACCTTTATTCCATAAAAGAGACTGGAAAATCAGTGTTGATCCTTTCCCTCTCTCCACACCTCAGCAGATGCAGGTGTTGTTCTGAAAATAGAGTAAAACCCTGCATATTTTTAGAACTAGTCCAGAGTACAACGTTAATCTCTCACTTCAGATTAGCAAATGTAATGATCCTTGTCTGGTTTCATTTGTGTTATCTTTTCATCCCAGAATGGGAACGTTTTCTTGCCAAGAGAAGAAAAAACCTAAAATGTTTTCCAGGTTATGTCATAATAATAAATCTTAGATCCACTACAGCAGAAGTTGCATGAGAGAAATGTTAACAAGTCAGTAATAATGATGAACAGAACTACGATCTAACAGCCCCTACATTGCAATGAATTTTCTGAAAGAAGAATGAGATTCATATGCAGCTGCTTTGGGATGCCACATACTGCAATGCTGAACATCAGGTACCAAGGTAGTGCTCTGAAGATACCCCAAACCAATTGTCCCTTCTGGAAAGCCACAGATTTTACTACACTGACATTTAAGTTAAAGTTAGGCTGACCTCACAGCAAGTTGCCCCTTGTATCTTATTTGTATTAGGCTTTTTGGGGATTCACCTATATAAGGCTTTTGTAAATATTTTTTGGTTTTCTCCCAGAAGATCTGGCTTCTGGCCAGGCAGCTCCCTGCTATGTTCTTGCAGTATTTAAAAGACATAAACATCTGCTTAAGGGCATTTTTCAGGTTTCTCAAATTTCCAATTTTTTTTCAGTGTCCACACTTCCACACAAAACAAAACTGTTCAAATATAGCATAGTTTCTTCGACTGTTCAGAATTTGTCTCCCAAACAGGAGGCATGTGAATCAATGCAACATGTTTTACTGTATCTACAAAAGTATTTTCATATACTCTAATACAGCATGGCAATGTAAAAAGTGCAAAACCATTGACAGTTTATTCCACAGACTTTTTCCAATACTCACAACATTGCTGCTTTCTTGGTTCAGCTTTGAGACCCTAGAGAGGTTTCTATCTCACTGTCTAACAGTAGGAGTTAGTTTGCCTGAAAGCTCTTTGTGACTCATGTTGTTGATCTATTTTAAGAAAGCCATCTCATTTCCAAAATTCAGTCACTTCTGACATCCCCTGCCACAGTCACCTGCCATTCCTGGCTGTTATTCAGCAGCTAATTTGCACACCACATAAGCATTTTAAATTTGCAGTTAAACTAGGGATAAAATATCAGTACTAGACATAGTTGATGACCTTTCTGTTACTGACATAAGCAGATTAAGAGGTATTCTTTTAAAGAGAGGAACACCCCCCCCCAAACACCAACAAGACAATCTATTGCATTTGCTTGTTGGAGTCATGCACCAGGCTCTGCCTCATTTGCTATTCTAAATGGCTGAAGTCACAATTATGTTATGCTTAAAATATTAGCACCATAAATAAAGCCATTAATGCTTACGTGGTTTTCTAGGAAAGCTTTACAAAGAGATTTCATTTTTCTATCAAACCCTGTAGTAGACACAAGTCTAGAGGCACCCAATATCTGTCTAGACGCTGCTCCCTTAATATCATACACATAAAGTTTGTATTGTATTTCTCTATAATAGTGGAACTAGTCCCCAAACAACACTGCACTAGTAAGAAAATATGAAATGTCTAGCTCCACACCTGAGGTCAAATCTTTTCAATTTGGCAGAAAGATAAGTAAAAGGAGGTTAGTCTTAAAACTAACTAGCATGGTTTAAGAAAGTAAGAGAGAATGAGAACCTGTTGATTTTCTCTGTAGTAAATAACCATACAAGAGGAATAATGTTGGAAGTGGTTTTGAGCTGTTAGGGCACAATCTGAGTGCAACCTGTAGGCTGTGAATTCTCCACCCGATGAGACCAGTTGCCAAGTAATTTGTCAGGTAGCAAGAATTTGAACTGATACAGATTTAGTGGTACTATTTAAAAAATTATAATTGAATAATAATTGTTCTGTTTGCTAGAGAGAAGTATTTATTTCCTTCCTTTGGAAAACTGTGGAAAAAGACTTTGTCCCTGGACATGCAAGTGATGAGCAGAAGGCAACTGGTGACTGGATTAACCATGAAGCATGAACATGAGTGCAGACGCTTGAGGGCCTGTAGGCTTGGCCATAGCCCCTGATTCAGGTCACTTTGATGGCAGCACAGATAGTTGCCTCCATGCCCTCAGGTCAGCTTGGCTCCAAGCTTCCTAGAGCATGAATTTCCATGACTTACAAGCTGTGGGGTTAGGAAAGACTTCTGATCGTATGGGTTGACAGCACTGCATTTTGACTGTTCCCTGAAACTGTTAATTGCTATGAAATTTGAAGCATTGGAAAGGGCTCCCAGAACATGGGATAGCTGCTTACACCAAATACATTTTGACAAAGTAAAAAATACATCCCCAAAACAGAGTGAGTATTAGGTTGCTTTAGGAAATGCTGAGTTTCATTTCTTAATGCTTCTTATATTTTGCAGTGTACCATATGGAGGCTGTAACCATTTTAGTTTTAGCTGGTGGTAATCATCAAAGTAAGTTTTAGACTGGGGAGGAAGAAGGCAAGGTGCACTATCAGAGAGGAAAAGTGTCCTAGGACTGCAATGGAGTACAGATGCCAATAATGTGTATTAGTATCTTCTTACTGAAACAGAACTATGGCTGGAAAAGGATAGCCACAGTAACTATCCTGGTAAGATGCTAGCTATATTCCTTGTTGAAGCTTGAACCCATTTACTTATCTCATAGGAAAAGCTACAGAGGCTGGTCTGTAGGGTAGTAGTGGAGACAGTGACACATGCCATAAGTATTCCTGTGGTAAAACACAAAGCGGGAAAGCCCACTGTTGCCCTGAAGCTATAAATTGTGTTCAGTAGACATGCTGTCAGGGAATTCATTTGAAAACTAGCTCTGGTAAAAAACACCAGTGAGTTATAGCAGTAACACACATGGTTAGCTGAAAGCTCATGTTAACCTAAATAAATAGAAATCACAGGGACCCTGCTTTTACTACAAGTGCTAAGGTAAATTCCCTCATAGCAGGAAGCCTCTCAGATGTGATTGACTAGAGTCTTTATTGGTAAACATTAATAAAAACTTGCACTAATTGATGTCAGTGATGAGACATTCACACACAGCACAGGGGAGTTGTGAGTAGATCCAGAAGGCGGCTCTGAGAGGAAAGAGTCTCTTCTGAATCTCTTCTGAGCACTTCTGATGCTGGCAGGTGGGCCAGTGCATTCAGGGAAAGGCAGTTTCCTTTCTTGACACCTTTTCTCATTAGGCTGAGGATCTCTCTCAGAATAAATCTGAGGATGCTGAAAAATTTTTTTCCTTATTATTTCTTTTTTTTCTCCCATCCTTTCTTTGGAAATCTTTTCACCTGCGCTAATTTTTATTGAGGTTACTGTTGCATGTATTATTCATGGTGGCTTGTCTGCACCTTCTTAATCTACCACTCATTTGAACCTTTTAAACCAACCCTGTTTACCGCCAAACCTCCGTGGACAATGTGAAGAAGGTGTTTGCAGCCTTCAAGAAATCCTTTATTCCTGTCACACCTGCAACAGTCACAAAAGGAAATAATGAGCAATTTGTTCACATGATTTTCTGCAAAAATATGGTCCATCAGTGTGCTTCTAAGAGAGCAGACTTTCCTAACAGCTTTAATTGCACAGCATAAAGAATTTACTGCAAAGAAAAAGGGACTCTCAGAAGGTTGTTTTTTCACCATGGAGTATTCAAGTTCTTCTGAAGATCACATATAACTTACTAAAAAGCTTAGCAATATTTTATTATTTTCTTTTCAGAAGTGTAAAAAAATACTTTAAAGTACATATATGGACTGACCACAGATTTACTGCCACTGGCTCTTTGTAAGGCAGTCGGAATGAGGCTGCTCATGTGCATAAATGAGTCCAGCTGGTATATTTACTGGCAGCTTTATAAGAACACCTCCAGAACTGCTGAATGCTTGTGAAAGGTAGGGTATCAAACAAACTGGACTGGACATGTGGGCCAGTTGATGGGCACAGGCACTATAAACCTATCCATAACTAGTGCAGCTGTGACTATAAAAGATTTCAGAAAACCCCCCAAAAATCAGACACACAAACATTTAATGAATTTCAAATGAAAAACCTGGAATGCTTAGAGGGACCATGTAATGATTCGGGGGAGTCCATTACAGGTCACACTTAAAACAAGAAGTGAGGTTTAGTAGTCAATATATTTTGTTGCTTCCTTTAATCAGCCTCAATTAAAATTTCCCAGCAACTATTAACTTTCTTTCTATTTTTAAAATCACATTTCAGAGTGCAGCCTGGTATTAATATCCAACAAAACAAGGGGACCTCTTTAATATTGCTGCCAGGAGAGTGGTAGCATTGAGGTACAAACGCAGGCTTTGCGTATTTGTGTTCAACAGAATAAGTAAAGCCGTTTGCCTCATGTGTAATAAAAGCCTATCTAAAATTTATTCTTCCTCTAGCAGTGAAGTGCCTGTGAAGTGCCTACATCTGGCCACTATAGTGCCCCTCAATGAAAGTTTATATCCTCAGGATCAATTGTTTCATTGATTTACCCTTTTTTTTTTTTAGCAAGTATAAGCTCTGTGTAGTCAAACCCTAAAAACTGGTTGCAATAAGTTATTATCTGAGTTCTGTCCTTTATAGGAACAGGTAAATGGGAACTCATTAATTTATATACATAGCAAGGTATTTGTAGAGATGCCTGTCATTAGTACCTCTTCAAGTTCTGAAAGAACCAAGTAAACTTACCCACCTGGTCTAAGGCATACCTGACCACAGTTCTCAAGGTGGCTCAAGACGTTGAACAAAATGGGAAATATTGCACATCAAAGGCCAAGAAAAGATATTTCAGTATAGTAGCAGTGGACAAAGTAGGACTTAGTAACACTATGTGCACTCATGGTTTATTTCTAGCTCGGTTCTTGGGCAGTGTCTCTGAAGACTATCACAACAATCATAACCTGCACAAACGCTCCTGCTTAGCTTTACACACCTTCTTTAGGATGGAGAATGCTCCAGTCCACTTTGGGCCCATGGGGTGCTAATGCCCCAGCCAAGCCACTGCTGCCCCACACAGGGGCAGCTCAGGGGTCATCTCATCCCTGATCATGAGATCCAGTCCTCTGTACACAGTCTATTTGAGCCCTGAGAATCACTGATTGTGCAGCCAGAGATGTGTTATGTTTATAGCTCTTTGGAAAACTGCCAGAGCCCATGTTTCTAAGGGGCTCGTGGCCTAAGCCTCCACAAAAGTTGGAAGCTCTTTCACAATTCCTGAGGCAATAAGACAGCTGAAGTTACTCCAAGGACTGTCATTAAGATAAAAAACCTCCACAAATGGAACCTGGCTAAAGCAGCCAGGCCAAGCCTCTACAAAAAAGGGAGATAAAAACTGGTTTTGGGGATCTTTCTGACTGTGTGACATTATGGGAAATGGATGTATTCCATCTGTATCTCAATTGCTCTCTTAAAACAGCCTCAGGCACATCTGTGTGTGGAAGATTGAGAGAGAGAGCATCTCTCTGTCAGCTGTGTGGTGGTGTTCAGGTACCATGCAGAGCATCTTCTCCATATGCAGTTCAGCTGACCACACCTATTACAAGGCAGACTATTTTCACATAATAAAGTTGTCCAGAAACAAAAATGTTGAGACTATCAAATCATATTAAGAAAATCTTCTTCAGCAAGAACTGACTGCTCACTTTTGATTACACTGACGCATTACAGACATCAGCTTCCTCACCAGGGTAGTGAAGCCAGGGGATTAAAAGTAACAGAGACAGCTGCAGGATTTCTATTCTTACCACATTCACTGGAATGGGTGGAATATAGAATAGTTGTCAGGCTGTTTTGTAAAGAAACCCATTGATAAACTACTCTCTGAAATACAGTACTAGATTAATTGATCCCATGCTGCAGCTTCTCAGCTATCGAAACCTGACCTGCAGGGCTTCTTCTGTAACGAGCAAATAAATACTGAGAAAATACACAAACTTTGTAAGCACGACTTTCTATTTGCTCAGCCCTTTTTTACTCTAACTTCCTTCTACTGCTGGCAATCAGGAATCTCCAGTTTTATTCTTCTATTCATGCTGGACTTGATCACCAGCAGAGCAAAGCAATGCAAATCTGAGAGAACTATGTTGATTTATGCTGGGTGTGGGGCTGGCCTCAAAGTGTACAAATACAAAGAGATTTGACTCAGTAATAAATATTACTGGTAAAAACTTTCCCCTTCCTCACGGTTCTGCACTCTGGCAAAAGAAAGGGAAGAAAGTGGATTGTTTACCTCAAACTGCAGGTCAAATTTCAAATGTTCCTTTCCTGCTGCTGAAACATAAATTGTGAGGAAGAACATTGTAGCACTGGCTTGAAAAGGCTATCTCCAGCAGAACCCCTGCTCACTGTCAAAGTCAGGCCACGTTACCTCCGTTTAGCATTTTGAGTTTGGATTACATTTTCCGCTGCTCCAGCTGATAGACCAGCTCAAAGTCCCATGCTGTACTAGCAGTGATAATCCTTTCTTTTGTGGCTGAAGTCCACAACAGAGGAAACAAAGCCAATCTCTTATCTTACATAGTCCCCGTCTAATTCACTCCCAACACAGACAACCATTTATTTGCTCTCAGAACCAGGAGGCAAAATCTGTGACTGATCTTAACTACAGGAGATGCTTCTTGGGAACTGTAAACAATCTGGCCAGTTTTTAAGGCTATGTATAAAACAGATGATGTGGCCTCAGGTGGACTGACATTGTGACTTGCATGTTCACCCAAGTAACTGAAAAAGGGTAGATTTAAATTAGATATTAGGAAGAAATTCTTCCCTGTGAGGATGGTGAGGCTCTGGCACAGGTTGATCAGAGAAGCTGTGGCTGCCCCATCCCTGGAAGTGTTCAAGGCCAGGTTGGATGGGGCTTGGAGCAACCTGGTCTAATGGAAGATGTCACTGCCCAAGGCAGGGGGTTGGAACTAGATGATCTTCCAACCCAAAACACTTATGATTCTATGAACTTACCAACTTCCAAGTATCTACTTGTGATTTTTATTCCAATAATTTCTTCTGGCGATGTTTTTGCCTCCTCATTCACACAGCTGATGTTGAAAGCAACCCTCTGATACACTAGCCTTCTGACTACTAGATAATTGGTGACTTGGTCAGGATAAGCTATTGATTTTTTTAATCTACTTGTGTCTTAAAATGTTCTCATGTAACTACAAAGAACTCTGAAACCAGCATACAGTGCGTCTGCTCCCCTTTCTTCCTCCTGTCTTCTCATAGCCATGAGATGGCTGAAATGAAACACTCTTGTTCAGGTTGACATAAACTGTATTATTATTATTTTGGAAGATATCTACTCTTTCAGTCAATATCTTTGTTAATGTTCGTTCTCTAGGTATGATGGCCTCAAGGAGAACTTCCCCCCTCCAGTTTGCCATCTTTATATTTAATTGTGGCTCCAGAAAGACCTTCAGTCTGCGCTCCTGCTGATTGCTCACTCCTGTAGAGATGCAGGGATATGATAAAGATACTGTACTGTGGGCAATGGGAGCTGCAGTGGAGGGAGAACTAACAGTACTGCCTTCCAGAAATGCTTCCTGATGGATAATGTCCTGGTTGCTGAGTTGACCATGTAGGGATGTGGACCATGGTCAAATTTCAAAGCAGTCTGGTTATGTACTTGAAGTCTGCTAGAACCTTCACCAGTCTCTGCATCTTACATCATTTCTGTGGGGTTACACACTTGAAGATCTTTTTTTACTGTCCCTGCTCTGTGTATTACTGGACCAGAATTTACCTATGGCACATTGATGAAACTACTTTTTTCTTCAAGTACAGCTTAAGACCTCACTGGGCTGGCCATTCTTGCACACCAGCCCAAGAATCTGTCCCAAGATACAACACGGTTGCATTTGTTTTACCCATACAAAAAGTTTAGATGCACAGTCTATTCACAGCACCCTGTAACAACAGTGATTTGCTAAAGACTGTAATTAATTTATTTTGTTTGTATTGTAAGTATCTCAGCAAAATGATATTGCAAGCCATGCTATTATAATGTGGTTTGCTAATCCAGCAGTGTATTTTTCTAACTCTGTGATTTATGTCAAGGCTGTATCAATCAAGGATTTTAAATGCATAAAACTAATTGTTTTGGTGATTTGCTTTTGTAGAGTGCACTGTGTACTAGCTGCAATAACACACTCCAGGCTATGCATTTCCAGAAGATTACTGAACTTATTACTCTTCTTGGGTGGTTAAAGTCAGTCATTCAGCCAAATACCTTTATAACACTACACATAGAGGGCCATATTTTTATGGTATAGTATATGAAAGAGATAATTTCAATGGATAACGGCCTCCCACCACTTCATAAATGCTGAGGTAAAGCCAAGACTTTATTGTAAAAGGAAATTGATCTCAAGACAATGTTCTATTGCAGTTGCTGAAGATCACAGCTATTTTATTACAATAGCTGCAGCCTACTATAGTGCACATGAAGGGCAGTTAGTTATTGTAGGCTTGAACCTGCAGAAAGAAGCTTTGGAAGACCGCATGTGCAAGTGAAACAAAAATGCTCAGTGTGCACAGGGAGACAAAGAACACCATTCTGTGTTAATAAATATTCTGCCATAGGGCTACTGCCCTACTCCTGTGTGCAGCTGAAGGAGGAAGGGCTAACAGAGCATTTGTTTAAGTGAGAGAGGCAGTATGGAGATAATACTGCAGTATGAGTAAAGTCTGAGATCTGGTAAAACAATGGGAGTTTTCCCTGTGGATCTTAACCTACATCCTTTGCTAGTTTCAGTTCCTACAGATAACTTTTCATGTCATTTCTCGAGAGATAATGACTATGCATCAGGCAAATCCAGAAGGCTGTTTACGCTCTGTGCACACACACTTGCCCAGACATGCGTAGTTGGGTGGCACAGCTCAAACCACGGCTTTGCACTTCCAGCAGTTGCAGTCCTGCCTATGGGCTATGAGAGCTGGGCACAGTTGCTTTTGCTGACATACTGTCTTCAGCTGGGGCTGCTGTGCATGCTATACAATTAGGGGTCAATCTGTCTTAGAAATACATATTTGATGACATCCTGCCACTTGAGTAAGAGAAGGGAATATAGGAATTGCTGTACTGGATCTGTAGGGTGGATCTGACCACGACCCCCACCAGGTGCTCAGCAGATGCCGGCATACCATTGTTGGCAGATGTGGGATAATCTCCAATCCACACGCATTAGACTTCATCCTGATCTCAGGCTTAAACTCTGAATCAAGAGGTTTAATGGCTGGATGGCTTCCAGTGGGCCAGTATTATTTATGTAACGGAATCAGGGTTTGTCCACACAGCTAGATAAAAGTGGGAGGGCAGCAGGTTTTGGCACCACTGGGTTACCAGAGGGGCTGCAGCCAGGTTGAGAGAGTGACCTCTTTATACCAAGGGGACTAGATGGCCGCATTGGGCGCTGATCCTGCAAAACACTGTGTTTAAAGTAATCCTACGGAGTTTCCTCAAGGAACTTGAGGGTGTCTATGATATTTCCAGTGAGTTTTAGCACTCCAACCAGCTTGGACCATGATGCATGCAAATGAGGGGATAAGCCCCTCTCCCGGCACCTCCCCTGCCTCCACAGTGCTGTGAAGGGCAGGGTGGCAGCTGTGTCCCGAAAGCCTCATGCCCTCGGATGTGCTTCCATCTAGATCCAGCTCACAGGGAGGGATGGGAATTGCCAGCTCTCCTTGACTCAAAAGCCCACGTCTGGAGTTTGTGGGGCGTCCAGCATGGGCTCTGGAGCAGGTTCGGACTGACCTGGTAATGCAGACAGTGATGGGGTTTAGGAGATGGTTTTGGCAGGTTTAGGTGATTAATTATCTTGCTGGGAGAAGTCCAGCAGGTACAGTAATACCAGACAGGTGTTTATTAATATTACAACCATATTTCTTCCCACTGTTTGATCTCACCAGCTCCTGACATTGTCTTCTCAGCTGAGACAACTGTCAGATGACATCCTCTGTTTGGCACATGCATATCTTGTATTTCACCTCCCCCCTCGCAGGTGTTAAAATAGAAACAGAAATGGAGAAGTAGGGTTTACTAGGGTGTCTGTGCTGGCCAGCGGGAAAACTCAGCGGGGTTGGCCTGATTTTCCGTGCCAAGTGGACGGTTAAGGTGGGTACCTGGAGATGGCAGATGCTAGGGCAGATGTAGGTGAGGGGACCCTTGACTTCAAGCTGCCATAGCAGGATCACAGCCCTTGGAGGTTCCTTTTCAACTGCTTGTTGAAGTTGATAGAAGTGTCTTTCTAAGATGATGTCTGCAAAGGCCCTTGGAAAGAGATTAAAGCTATTAGATATGGGGTGGAGCAGGAAGTGTAGTTATTTACTGCCCAATCTGGTAAAGATTTATCTGTGTGTTTGATTTTACACACGTGATCCAGAGGCTGAAGAGAGATTGGTTTTAGAGGACTTTGGATCAGATGCATGAATATTTCAATAATCCACATGTGACAGGCATGGAGTTATAAATATATGCCTTCATTATTTTTTTATTTTTGCAGAGCTGGGTATGAGCGAAGTAAGTTCTCACTCCTGTATCTATTTTACCCAAATAAACCTTTATGGATTTTTTTTGTAGTAACTTTCCTCTAGCAATAAAACTGATCTGCTATCAATTTGTATTCAAACACAACTCTTTTCAGACTACCCAAATTGGTTTTTATTTTTGAGACATGCCACAGTGTTAAAATGTAATTCTTAACATACGTGCTATATATTAAACACATGGATCAATGAGGAATTTGTCCTTATGTCCTCCTTCCTGTCTACTTGCGGTATTAATGAATGCTTATAGCCCATGCTTGCTGCTGTAACTGACAGGAATTTGGGGTAAGCCCTCATGGTGATTAATGGTAGAGGTAGATGTTTTGGCAGGACAAAGGAAAGTACTGGAACAGTAGGTTTTTTCATTATGGCATTCAGTTTTGCAAAATTTAAAAGTTGTTTCCGGGGGGGTGGAATCAGGTAGGAGCAGAAGAATGCTTGTGCCTTTAGGGGAAAAACTAATTTTATTCATAGTGAAATAGCTTAATGAAATTCCATCATGTGTGAAAGCTTGAGAAGAGGTCAACAGTCTGAAAGACTAAACAAAGCCCAGGCATCCCGAGGCACTGCTGAAGGTGTCTCAGTCCTCTCAGCACCTCATTGCCAATGTGAAGCCCACCTAGCCTTGGTGAAGCCAGAGGTTTCACTATGAGCTGGTTGCTTGTCATTAAACGGCCTTCAGCAATGCTGGTTCCTTGCAACAGCTGTCTGGTCACCATATCCATGCCTCTTATTGGCATGTTTGGTAGAGGCCTAAATCCCATGGGCTCCAGGCTAGACCCTAATGGATAGAGTGACTCCCTCTTCCTTCAAATAGCAGGCAGTGTGTGAGCTACCAGTGGTGTAAGGCAGGTGGGAAATGAAGTAAAAAGGCCCTTATTTTCATGAGACTGATCCTGAGTGCACAACTGTATACTTGTAGGAGGTAGTACAACACAAGAAGTCCCTATTTTCAAGTGTCTATTCCACAGACTTCAAGAAGAGACTAGCTCTCTCACCTAGAAGTCTGCAGCCATAAGCCTACTCTGCAAACTTTAAGAGAAGGATGTGAACATCTTCCCTCTTCACTGGCTGTAAACAGAGCATACATTTGTATATCTGTGTAAAAAAGCTTTTGGAACTATTTATCTATGTAATGCATAACATAAGTATGCGCCACTGCCAGGATCTTACGTGGTATATTTTTCCAGGAATGGTACATGTTTCAAAAAGCACAGTTTTGGGTACTATCATAAAGTCCTTGGTTTACTCCAATTTTTCTTTATCAGTATTAGTATCCACGGACTATCAGAGAACTCTTCACATATTTTTCTTCTAATACAGACTGAACGGTTGCGGGATGCTACAAAGTCATTACTCTAATTCACTAAGATAGATACTGTTTTAGTGAGAGCTATAACCCTCTCCATTTGAGAGGAATGCTCTTTTTTTTAACATGCTCTGATAGGATTGCCTTTTTTAGCTTCTAGAGCCTCAAACATGAATGTAAATCATGCACAGGAGCTGTAAGAACAAGAATGGCTGGGATTTCAGTTTACAAGATAATTCAGAGTCTGTATAGGCTTCTTATTCTACTATCAAAACACAGCCAAGAATAAAACATGAAGATGATAAGTACAATAATATGTTCCTTGTGTTGTTATTGTTCTCATTTCTTCTAGATGTCATCTCAGAAATGGTATCTGGTTCACCTACTTGATAAATCTGCTTTCCTAGCTAACATATTTGATGTGTTGGTTACTTGCTAATATTTTTTCTTCATAAATCTCATACATATTAACTCCATTATAGTATCAGAAAAATGTCTTAAACACTTTCAGTGGCACAGGAAACTTCTACAAGACCTTTTATAAACAGGGAGAGAAATTAGCTGTAATTTTTAAGTATGGGCCTTGTGTGGGATCACTTTTTTCTGACTTCTTTCTGACACTACTTCTAAAGTTGCTCATTTATCACTAACCAGGTAGAAGTATTCTTTTTTTGCATGTGTGATTTTAAAATGATATATGTATGGACATAAATAACTTCAGGAGCCAAAAAAATGCCAGGGAAATTATTATTTCCAGTGCTAGTGTTGAAACAGTGCCAAGCCCAAAGTTTTGTAAATTAGGCTGTAAGTGTGAAATCCCTCCAGCTGTTAAAAGTATTCCATATCTAATTATATTTGCAGTTTTTCAGACTACTCTCTCCACTTGGAGAATCCTGAACACACATACTGTGTGTCTGGAAGTAAGGGCCACATGGGTTCTGTGAAAACCTCCAAAACGTAAAGAAAGAAAATAGTCAAAATAGATAGGCCACATATTTGTATGGTTTTGTCAGTGCTTTCCTATGTGGCTTTCTTTGTTTTCACAATATTTCTTTCCAAGCACCATTTACTGTAATGTGCCCACCCTGTCATTCCAGATGCCGTGAACAGTTATATGTAAGGAAATTACTATTTTTTAAACCTATTTGTACAGGAGGCTAAAACAACAGCTGCATGGGAGCAGTGAACCCCCAAAAGGAGGAAAAGCTTATTTGTAGTCACTGCTCCAGCCTTCAGAAACCAACAATAAAAGCTCTTTGTGAGCACCAAATAGTATTGTCAGAGAGTGGGGAGGATGCCCATTTTGGGGAATAACTTAATGCCAAAATGATGGGAATTGCTTTTTTCAAAAATCTGCTGCTAAACTTCCTGACTGTACCTGATCCTCTGCATGTTCATGTTGCAACAAAACTCATTAGTTAACAACCTTGTGACTCATTAGTGAAGATACTGATCGCAGGCATCCTCCTGAATAGGAGCTTGGTGATGCAAGCATTAAATAAAAATAAAAGTCCTACACCTTAAGAGCAGCAAAGCATTGGCAAAAGTGGCAAGAAGTGAAAACCATTTGCCATCAGAAACATTTGCCATCATACTTTCCTGTTCTTCTCTGGCTGAATTAAAATTCTATATATTCTTTATGTAGAAACTTATATGATGATACATATATATCCATGTATAAATGCATATGTGCATGTATTATATATGTGGGTTCACTCATTCCTTTGTGGTGCATCCAAAAATTTATTAAACCAATAGGTGTTTTCCAAGATCAAGGGTTCTATTGAAAACTGTTCATTTGTCACTTTTAGCTTGAACATACATACATTATGTAAATATTTCAGTCATAAAACTCAAAAACGAACCAAACAAAAAGAAAGTAATTTATCTTATCTATTATCCCATACCACAAATATAATTTCCCACTGAAAGGTCCTTGGAACAATGACCCTGAGGTACTTAATGACACATACAGCTGGCAGCCTATGGTGTTAGTGGGGACTTGAGAGGCACAAGGGCAAGAGAACGTACACTTTGGAGAACATACCTGAGAACACAAGTATGTTGTTTTATGAAAGACGTACATAAATTTAGTTCAAAAAGACTTGGAAAATCAATGCAGATGATAGTAAGAAAAAATTATGAGATTTTCAAGTTGCTAATGAAAAGTGCTCTGCACAGCAGAACGCACATCTTTCCATACCATGGTCCAGTGTGGAGTCACTGGACCAGTCCGGCAGTTCCTCCAGGCTGCTGCTCTCCCCCTCGCTAGTCTGTGCACTGTGCGTAGCCATGCCAGACAAACCTCAGGATATTCTGAAGCTCAGCCCAAAGCATGGTGGCTATCTGCACTCCTGATAAGCATTAAGGTGAGCTGGAATGTGCTTAAATAACACATTTTGACTTTTCCAGAACTTTCTGCCTTTGGTGAGGCCCAGAAATGTGACTAATATTCTTTGGAAATCTGTGATCTGCAGAGGCAGGGCTCACCACAACCAGAAACCAGAGCAGCAGTAGGATCAGAAAATACTTTTACAACCTTCCATGACACATCTACTTGTATGCGCATAGCCAAGGATGTAGCTAAATCAGAATTACTGATCTACCTAAAGTTGGGCACAAGTGAAAAAGTTATGAAGGTTGAAATGCTCTGAAGCAAAAATGTTCAGCACATCAACACAAGTGTCCATTTATTATTCAGCTTCTTCTATTCTACTGAGAGTGTTATTAACTTGAAAATAAAATTGTGAATAATGTGTTCTATCCTGATTTTGGTTTTATTTTAAACTGGACTACAGCAACTTTTAACAATCCTGTTGATAAGTCATTTTCGCACTGAAATTAGCAGAACTGACCCAATTGTTTTCTCAACAAATTTTCATGTAAATTAGTACTTTTTTGTGAAGGATCTCATTGTCTCTATCATTTTCAGATAGAAAGTATTCAGGCAGTCAATGAAGAGATCTGGAAATTGTTCTTATTTTAATGATCTTCCTCTACTTTAGAACCTCCAAGCCGTGTTTTTACATGCAAACTCATGATATTTATTCTGCTTTTCATAAGCCCTGTTCATTAAAAAAAAAACAAAAAAGTAATCCCCAAACCATCACCACCATCATCTGGACTGCAAAACCACAGCATTCCAGGCAAAGCCAAACGAGCGCGCAGGCAGCACATCCAGCAAGCTAGCACAGGGCCTCAGAAGTGCGCACATACGCTGCACAGTCAACATAAAGTCCCTTCAAAGTTCATGCAACTGAAATCTATTTGGTTGTTGATAATCAGCTCAATCTAACACCTGATATATTTGGTAGTTTTCGTTACTAACCTATGCAAAAGATCATTGGAAGGGTTTGGGGGGTTTTTTGGGGGGGGATTTTTTTAATTCCAAGCAGCTTCGCTTTGCTGCTGCTGTGGTTAATCATTGTCAGATTGTAGCATTGTCTTGATTGGTTTATATGTATTATGTTTCAGTTTTCTAATTCTAAAAGGGTGTTTTATTTATTTGCTTGCCACAAACTATAAACACCCATTAAAAGTGTAGATAAGGAGAACTGTACAAGACAATACCCTGCTATAAAACACCAATGAAATAAAAGTACATAGAGATGCTGTGCCTAGTAAACTAATATGATGCCCTAAGGTTTCAAGCACAGTAGCTGGGGAAGTTAGGCAAATTTATGTTTTAATCTGCTCATGTCCTTTTCCAAAATCTGTGTGTTCAAACCCTGGCCAAGATGTGTCAGGGTATTTTCCCCAGGGAGAGGCATCAGGCCTCCAGCATTGGAACGAGCCGTTTGTCTAGGCAGAAGGAGAATCATGGCATCCCATGCCAATTAAAGTTTTCCAGGAGAACTTAAAAACAGGGATGTCTGCAGGGGCATATGAAGACTTCTAGCTACGCTGAGCAGCAGTGAAGTTTGAAACTAGTTAGCTCATTCTTCACCCATTCACTGACATGAATGGGAATTAAAAGCTATTATTTGGCATTTCCATGGATTAATTTCAGTATCTGTTTATTTTGAACATTATGAAGGCATGGATCTTTAAAAGAGAGTGAAGAGCAAAATGCAACAAGCTAAGCATTGCAGGGCAGTCCCTCTCTGATCAAGGCCATAGTTTCTGATTTCACATACATTTTCTAGATTTAGCTTGTTTTCCAGCCATGTTTGCTGAGCTTTTCAGAAACTGGAATCCATGTTAAGAGCTAAAGAAAGAGGCAAGTTACCATTTCCAAAAGGATAAAAGAGATCTAGGATCTTAAAGTCAGTGGTGTCTGGTTCCCAAACCAAATCTGACTGTCTATTTCAGTAGCTTCCATTGAAAATCTGGTGATCTCCAGGAGGCAATCTGCAAGCTGGCTCTTGTCACAGAAACACAGTGGGGACATGCCCACACTCTAAATCCAGTCCTCTGAAAGTGCAGCCTCCTTGAGCTGATGCCATGTCCTGTAAGACCTCTTCGGAGCCCAACCAAGCTCCCTCTCTCAGGTGCTGATGCTGCTTTGGCTTCAGACGTTCTGCGTCATCACCAGCTCTGTTTGGTGGAAATGCTGGTGAGCTAAAATCATGGCATTAAACACCCTATATGCCTATAGCTTGTCAGATTCTTCCCTGTTTTTTTTTCTCACAAAAAAAATATTTATCTATGCAGTCAATACCAGAGATTTTTATTGTCAAAGGCAAACGCCGTGAATACAATCACAGGTCCCAGTATCTAAAAAGAAATATTTTCACAAATGAACAAGTGAAAATATTGATCACTCAGTCAGACTGTGTTACTGAGCAGGAAATTAATACAGGTTTTGGAGCATGAGTGTTTTCTTTTGTTTCATTTATTTTTGAACCATTCCTCCTGGGGCCAGAAAAGGTAATGTTAAAATGCATAAAATCTGTGCTGTTAGCCCAAAAGGTTAGGCTACTGTATCTCACCATCCTTGACATGATCCTCTTTCTGCATGGAGAAATGGCACATTGTGTTGGCAATATCAACACGCTTCCTGTTAGGGAAAGAGTAATTTGCTTTTTTGCTTTTCACACCAAGTGTTTAAAGGAGAAAGGATCACACACTTCTCAGTGCTTAGCATCCTAGATTAAATGAGGTAGAGTCCGAAGTATGATAGAAAGCATTTCAACATCAAAGTATTAAAAACTGCAAAATTCGAAGTGGCAATGTGAACAGGGAGAATTTTGTTTTCAAGCACAGAATGCATGATTTTATAATCTGGCCACTTTACCATATCTGATAGGATGTTTTTGAATTAGAAAAACAGTACCATGTACAATTTAAAAGTGTATGTCATAAGACATACCCTCCCATACAGAGAAGAAGTGTAATTGTCATGTATGCTACATTTTGCAGTCAGAAACAAAATGCTTTTTTATTTCACCATCTTGACATCATGTGGGGATTAGGAAAGGACAACATTAAAATAAAAGTGTTTCAGTGTCTGGGTAACTGAACCAGTCAGAATTAAAATCTGCAAAATTTGAACATAATGAAATCAATTTTGATTCAAGTCAGAATAAGAATTAAAATGTATTCTATAAACCAAGCTGTCAAAAATGTCTTTAGGTCAAGGAAACTGTAGATTTCAATTCCTTTCATTTCAGATATTAATCTTTAATTTTCAATATATAAAGTGTAAAATCAAAGATGTATTTTTGTGGTAAAACTCAAAAGCACATATATCTTGTCTTTCACTTTGGAAACAAAACGTTTTTAAAATCAGCACATTCCTCAGAAACTTTTGATTCTGACAGAGCAGCATATCTATTAAAAAATTTATAGCCAGAACCAGTATGTGTCTATGCATAGCCAGAACACAAATTCAGTTGGCTTCATCTTTTGCCATATATATATATTTCTCCTTTCTGTAGCATGTGTTTATGCCACTTTCTTTAACTTTGCAAGTGTTACATCCCAGTCCTGCCACTTATTCTGCGTGAATATGTTATTGCACCTATATATCCTTTGAAGTCACGTCTGTTTAATAGATTAGTCAAGCATATGTGACAAATAGATTTTCTTTGTGAAATACATTATCTAGTAAATGTTTGATAGATGACAAAATCATTTGCGTATTTCTGGTTGGCTTCAGCCTTCCCCTGAGATCAGAAAAGGAACGTTTTGATAAAATAATCAATCAAATATAACTTTTGCTATTAAACTTTAATTTTTTAAGTGTGTTTTAACCCTTACCACAGTAAAGGATAACAAAAATATCTTTTCCTGGATTTTAAAAAATACTTTCAGCACCAAAGAACTGCATCCATTCAAACCTTGCAAGACCATTTCTCATGGGCAATTAAAGTGTAATTACTGCAACATTTACATATTTGGCAACTGCGACAGTGAGTTCCAGGTCACCAGAGAATGGATAATGTAGAAGTTATTAAACAGAACATAACTAGTCATAGGATAAACTATAAAACTACTTCTTTCAACCTGAAACATAGCAGTTACCTTGAAAGAAAAAAGAAAAGAGGAGTTTTATTGTGTATGTTATGATGATATTTGTATAGAGTAGGTTCTATATAGCTTCTATGAATTTGGGTCTATCAACGCAGATAGGTTCTGTACATCCTTAATTAGATAAAATCTTTGTTTCTTTGAGGGATTTTTTTTAGTTCTTTGAGTAAAATGTAGAGAACTGTAAGGAACTTGGAGAAAGAAGTGCAGTACTCCCTCTGAAGCTTACAAATGTCGAGTTTACAGGATACACCAGGAATGGGCAGATCCTTTACAGTGCTGGAAACTGGGAAGTTCTTTCTTGTTCCCAGATGTGTTCAGTTCTACAAGTAGTGCTCCAAGCATATATCATAGTTGTGGGGGGGTCCCTGATTCCCTTGAGGGTCACATTCCCTCCTGCAATGCAGGGGTGCCACATCCTTCCTTCTGTGCACCACGTCTGCAGCTGGTTCCTCACCTATTGCTGAGTATATCTAGAACTATACGTGTGGGACAGGGATTTACTGTCTTCACTCTGAACGCCAAAGTTCACTGTGTACATCTAAGCTGGTCGTCCTTTCCATTTATCTTGTCCTGAGAGAGATGTCGCAGATAAGGAAGATGAGTTACCTCTATTTATTTCTAATGCCTCTATAAGGAGGCTTGATGTGGCCCGCCAAGGGCTGGACTCTATCAGCATTAACAAGTTATCTCAATGCAACCGGAACAGATCAGGAGGCCAAAGCAACTTTGGTGCTCTGACTGCAACATCAGCACTGCATGCAGTTCAAGGAGGGCTGCTTGAGCTCGTGCTGGTAGTTCAGAGTTGTCCAAAGGACCAGTCTGGGATAGCACCCTTATGTGCCCACTAGATGTTGAAAAGCATTTTGGCCTTGGAAGTAGAGGTTCTGGCCTCATTTTCTTGTAGAGGAATCCAGCTTCAACCCACTGAAACTGCTCTGCAAACCAAACCAAACCAATGTGCAGTAAGGGGTCATGATCAGAGGTTTCATTTAAAAGCATGCTGCTGCCTGCAAGAAGATGCTGATGTAGGCATAGACTTAGCCAACCGACTTTCACATGTCTAAAGTTATGTGAGGTAAATCCTGACCAACAAATATATGTTGGAACTTATCATCTACTCATGGATGCATTTTGAGACAATCAAAATATAGAAGTAAAAGAGCACCACCTTTCTTTAGTTACTGTGGCCTGTCCTTGCCATGATCAACTGAGGGGATCTAGAAGCCAGATCTTTTTGGGAGGACATTCAGGACTAGCATTATTCCTGAGGGTTAAAGAAAAGCAACCCAGAATTGAATAGACAATGCAGAGATAGTGATCTATTAAAAACGCCCCATTATGCTTTAAAGTACCTGTTCTCAGAAATCATCTGAGGGGAGGGAAAAATTTACATTTATAAATATGTATGGAACATGGGCACTTAATTTAAGGCAAAGAGGATCTCTCTCTGAGTAAAACATGGAATTGAGCTGAAGTTACATAAACCCTTAAGTAGCAGTTTTAATTTCTCATTCATCCTTCTCCACCAAATAAAACATCTTAATGCAATTACAGTGAAGCTGTGAAAATAGTGTGTTGGAAGAAATAGACAGTTAAGGTAGTGATCTGCAGCCTTTATGTAGCCAGACTGTACTTTCTAAGCTTATACTACCAGAGACTTTCTTGGAAACTGTGCATACATTTGTGCATATGCATGCATAGCTGTGTGTAACAGAGCCCTAGATATTAGATTACATCTGCATATCCTTATCTATGCGCTATGGTCTCTGCATCTTTAAAGTCGGAAGATGTATTCTTGTATCTCTTTCTAGTATAATTTGCAGGGCTGCTCAGGCATAGGAGAAAGACTTTGGTTCCATTTGAATAATATTCTTTTAATTAGAAAAGAAATCTTTGAGCATGAGTTCATCCTCTCTAGCAGGCAGATCTGCTATTTATACATGCACATATGCATTTTCCTTTATCTAACAAGTATGCCATGTTGTGGTCTCCAGCCGCATGGCCCAGCCCAAAATTTTTTGAAGCCAAGAAAATGACATTATTTCATTTGGCAACAGCAGGATCAGGCTAAGACATAAAAAATACTGAAAAAAAGCCTTTCTTGTAGAATTCCTGGTCTTGCCTAAAGAAAGAAGTGCTAAATATTTCACAAGAAAGCCTGATCCTGCAATCTAATTTTAGACATGATGTAATAGGAGCATGTACTAAACAACAGGAGAGAAGGAGGGGAATTAAGGACAAGGATAAAAGTAATGAGTGAAGGCATTTCTCCAGCCTTGTTATTTGTGTAAATTGGTAGCTCTGCTGAAGATGTAGTTATACATTTATTCATTTAGTACTTATTTGGTTATATGTACTAATAACCCATAGAGGCTATGCCTGCTGTTCTGAAGCTTATTTTCTACTTTCTTAATGGACGTTTTTCTTTACAGGTATAGAGCAGTAAATAGGTATGATATGTAAGGTTTGCTGGACATTGGTGCTGACTTTCTCCACCAGGTCCTGTCCGGTGCCCACCATCCAACAGTGTCTGCTGTGTGTATGTGGCAGATCTGAAGCAGGAGGCAGAATGGGGTCAAGCCTTTAAGAAAGCCTTTTTCTCCTCTTATTTGCTAGGTTACAAAGCACAGCCTTCAGCTTAGTCCAGGAGATGAGTACTGTGAGCAGTGGTTGCAGAGGGCTTCATAATGGGGTTTGGCCATCATGGGCTGGGCAGGAAGCAGACAGGGAGTGGAGATTGTAGGCTTTTGCGGAGCAACAGCTGCACAGCACCACTAGGACCTTTAGCAACCAGTAAGAGCACTATTTTCATGTTTCTACTCTTTGGGGTGAATAATACAAGTTTCCACCTGCAAAATAAACCATTTCTCTCTTCAAATGAGCCTGTGTCCCTGCTCACACTTAGAGTAAGTGTACGCGATGGACTAAGGCCTCAGTGTGGCTTTCGCTCTGTGGGAGATGTTGCTTTGCACAGAAACCCAAGAAGTGGCATTCTTTCTTCAAGTGGATTTTTCAGTTCTCTGCAAGCCAAATCAAACATTAATAACATTCAATCAACATTTCCATATGTAGATATTTTTATCAAGCCACATTCTCTTTCATTGTTATTTTTCAGTACCACTTTGGTCTCTCACATATATACATATTGAGCAAAGTAAATAACACTGTAACTGTATGAAATGTTACTTAACATTTATGAGTGTTTTTTAAAGTTTCTGATTTTGTTACTCTTGCCAGTACCAGTAAATGTGTTTGAAGTCCTTCACATGTTGCTTTGTTTATAGTAGAAACACCAGATTTTGCTGAGGAGCACATCTCCCTATTAAAAAAAAAAAAAAAAGAAGCTGGAGTTTTATTAAATAAAAGCCTTCAGAAGAGTCAGTTGCTCCATAACAGTTGTGTGCAAGAAAAAAAAAGTTTGTGTCCATTTTCGTTAATGACCTCATGAGTTTTGCTAGTTAAAACTGAAAGCAAAGAAACCAGGACTGATGCTTAACTGGCAAGAAGCCAGTACAATGAAATTAATAACATATGTTGAAGAACCCATTTGTAACAATTTTTCCATTTAAAAAAAAAAGAAAAAAAAAAAAGTGGCAGCTTAAAACCACTGACAGGACTGTCTTTTCTTTTTTCCTTTCTTTCTCTTCTTCCCTTCCCCCTTCCCCTTTACTACATGGGACACTTTGGCTTATGTCCAACTGTGCGGTACCAAACTTGTCTCGGAGTTCAGATTAATGCTTTATGCAATTTTAAGTGATCCTCTTGCAGCTGCTGCTTAGGGAAATATCGTAGTGAACGTGTTCGCTCTGAGGACTCAGTGGCAAAACCACAGATGCAGCGGCCTCCCCTTGGCAAATAACAGATGTGGCATATGCTGCACTTAGCCCATGCTCAGCATTTACCTTACTCCTGAGCAATGTGTGGGGCACTGCCCCAGCTCACTGCCATCCAAACAAAAAATCAGCTGTAAAGCACTTCGCTTGTGAGGTTTTTGGCTTGATTGTTCTCCGGTCACATGCAAGTGAATCTTATTTACTGATACCTGCGTTTCAGACGGAGAAGTGAGAACCTTGACCCCAGGAAGGTTGTTTCAGTCATTACCCTCTGAGATATTCACGTGCCTGTATTTTGATTTTCCCTCGAAGGACAAAGCAATTTCTCTTGCTAAATTACTCATCAGATTTTCTTCTGGGCTTCTGGGCACTGCTGCGTTTCTCCCAATAAGAGGGTTAAGCACCTACAATGGGATGCACAAACCAGTAATGGTTTAGTCATTAAAGCTGATGGGAGGAGAGCATTGTGTTTTGAGAAATCACTACTTGGTATCCAGGAGATACCTTGGTTTTTCAGAGTGGCCAGTGAGCTGGAAAGGTACTTTACTTGGTAGTTTTTAGCTTGGCACACAGAATGACAGAAAAGTAGGAATTCCCAGCCATGGGATTGCATCAAGATGCCTGGTAGGGAGACAGTGCCTGGAGGTAACTAGATTGTGTATGGAGAAGTGAATGAGTGAGCTTATGGAAAGAAAGAGAAGGGAAGGGAAGGGAAGGGAAGGGAAGGGAAGGGAAGGGAAGGGAAGGGAAGGGAAGGGAAGGGAAGGGAAGGGAAGGGAAGGGAAGGGAAGGGAAGGGAAGGGAAGGGAAGGGAAGGGAGTGGAGCTGTGGGTGTCTAACAGATTGTGAGTACTGAATGACGCTAAAGACGATTCAGGAAGCGAAGAAGCACCACCCAGCAGGTGGAGACACCAAACAGGAAAAATAAGGAAAAAGAGTTAAAGTTGCCAGATACTACAAATAAAATTAAAGTTTCATAGGCAATTAGTGCTCATAGTGAGCTGGGAAAACAAGTTGAAGTCTTTGTAATAGTGGACTGAATTCCTCTTTGTGCAATCTCACTGACTTCAGTGGATTGTACAGGGTGGTACTGCGCTGAACTTGGCCCAAAAACAAAAATACAGTTAAGCGCAGCTACCATGCTATGCCCTGACTTGGAAAGAAATTGCAAGGATTGTGGATAGGAAAATCTTCAGTCATCAGTTCATTGTATGACTTCAGTAAAAAAGGAAAACAGGTGGAGCAGAGTGGGGGGAGAAGCCTGAGTGTATGAATGAGGAGAGAAATCCAAATTAGTTCCAGTGTTCGGAGACTGTATGAGGTGCTAGCTCCATTTCCTTTGCAAAACTGGACACTTTGGGTCTCCTCACAGAAAGTATACCATTGCTTTGGAGATGGGACAATGCTCAGGAAACATTTGAGAGTCTAAAGCTGTTTTCCACCAGAGAAGGAAAAACAAGATAACAGTGTGCAGTGTTTTTATAACCGGTGGCCTGCACAGGCTTAGTTGACAACTACAACTATAATTTCTAATAGAAGGTAATAGACACAGCAGGTGTTTAAAATATACTGAACACCAAGAAAGTCTGAAACTTTTTTAAACGTTTGGACAGTGAGAGGGTGTCTAGATCACAGGATAATCACAGCAATGGCTAACCCAGCCATCTAATATTGTTTAATACTTGCACTGCACCCTGGCCAGGGTGCCAGTCAGCTACAGGAATACTGCTGCACTGAGCACTGCATGCAGAATTACAGAACATATCTGCATAGGCTGTAGTCTATATTTTATTAAAAAGCGGCTGAAAATTAGGTGCAAAAATGACAATACAGAAAAAAAGTGCATTCAGAAATGTTTAGAGCATAAAGCGGAGGGTAGGTGGAGGATATTTTGAAAAGATATTGCTTTTCAAAAGGGGTAGGTTTTTAGTTATGATGTATTTACAAGGGCGCATGCTATACTGTCTAGGCATAGGAGGTCACCTTCTCTTCACTGTGACTTACCCATGCATATTCAGGTTTAAGCCACATACCTATAAATTTTGAACCTCCTTCTTATGTTATTTCATGGGTTTATTACTGAATACCTGTTATTCTGTCTTAATCAAATATCTGACTTCAGGAGTCAGTTTTTCCAGTTTTCTGCAGTAAATTGAAAAAATGTATTTCTAGGTGCATATGCATTATTATTCAGGAGTTCTATGAAGCTCTGTGAAAAATGGGCTTTTCGGCCTTGCCACCAAAAAGAAAAGGAGGTTACCAATTTCTGTCAAACCGAAACAGAATTTTTGGGGTAAAATAACAAACAGGAAATTAAAGAAATGATCATTTGTGTAAACACAAACATTTCACAAACCACAGTGAAACATCTTCAGATGGGTAAACCCATTATTTGATTTCAGTTTAACCTTCATTCAGTCTGAGTGGAAAAAAGTGGGGTTTGAAGCAAATTCAATGCCTTAAAATTTTTTAACAAACCCCTATTTTCCAGCCAAAACTATTAATGGGATTAAATATTGATTTAGAAATAACCTCAGCCCCCCAAACTTCATTTTTAACCTGACAATTACTTAGATTCCTTTTCTCTCAAATTTGACTTAGAGTTTTTTAAGATAAAAATGGTTGAAGTCCTGATCTCATTCAAGCCAATAGCCAAAACCCCATTGACTGCAACATAGTCAGAATTTTGTGTATGCAATGAATTACTCACAAGAGCTCTGTTCAACCATTGCCTGCTCTCCTCTCCTTCAGAGAAAATGCACGTGAAGCACTTGACTCCTAGTACTCAACTTCCAAAGTTAAATTAATCCAACTTTTAAGAGGAACTCTGTAGAACAGTCTTTTCATATTCAAGGTAGTTAATTGGATGAAAATGAAACTGAGATTTCATTATTCTGCATTTCACTTTTTGGCAATTTTTAGCCCCTCTTTTTTTCCCTTTACTTGAAAAATGCATAACGTTAACTTATATTCACAGATTTGCAAATCTCTTTTTTATATAACCATTAAAACAGTTTTTCTTAGACTTCTGCACATTACATAAAACTGTTTTTATAACAGTAATTTATTAGGTTAAGTTGGAGAGCTTTTACTGCTCTTTATAGAAAATGACTGGGCTGATTTTGGATCTCTTTAATGTGGCCCTTTAGATGTAGTAGCTCTGACATTCGAACTTACTTGGAATGTATGCCCAGTAGCTTGGTAATGCGCAAAATATGCCAAAGAAGCACCATTCCCTTCAGAAAAAAGGGGACTGTGCTCCCCAACATTCTTGTGCTACACGTAGCCCAAGAAGTAAAAATGCCATGTCCATGGAAGAAGGGTTTGATGCTCCAGAAGCCAGTTTTTGTGGTCTTCTGTGCGGAGCTAGGTCTGCAGGCCGCAGTAAAAAGGCTGGGTCAAATGAGGAAATTACCTGCTAAGACAGGCTGAATTTTGTTACATGCTTAAAAAGGCTAAGATGCAAACCTATAATCAGTGTTAGAGATCTAGTGGCCGGAGTAAAGTTTATGTAAATGCATTTTGTCACCCTCCCATAGGAATCTCCTATGCAAGGTCATGTCCTTTCTACCCCATCTATAGGATATTCTGCAAGAGACAACTCTATGTTTGTCATCACGTAATTAATCTCACTAGGCCCGTAAGAAATTACACACTGATCAGGTTAGAAAAGTAATTTAGGTCTAACAAGTCATTGGCAAGCACTCTGTGAAATGATCCAGTCTTTCTTTCTTAGCATACATAATTTTCAGGACAGAATCCTCTCTTTACCTCAAATAATCAAGCCTGGTTCCATAATGACTTTATAAATCCAGAACGAGCAGACATTTCCAAATCTGATTTTATTATTATTGTTAATTAAAGACAAGCAGCAATGCAATATGGAATCTTCTCCCATGGCTAAGTCTGAAATGAAATGCTGAGGTGAAAAACATAATTATATGCAATTAAGACAGCAGAAGTCTTACTTTGTGTCTCCAGATGGGTGGTTTGGCATAAAAGGTATTCGTTCCTTCATTTCCTTTCTTTCAGGATGGGAAAGTGCTGAGAAGACTGTTACTCATTCAGCATCCTGGTGATGAATCCCAGCACAAGACTGTCACAGGAATTAGAGGTCAGACTGGGACTGAATGAAAATCCTAATATGAATAGAGCTAACTACATTTCCTTTAACAGCTTTCATAAAACTTTTCCCCTTCAGAAATTCCTACAGTTTTGCAGTTTCCAACTTTTCCTTGTCCTCTTTCAGTTGTTCGTGGGGCCGTGCTTTAAAGTTGGATTACTGAGGTGATACTAGTTAAAAAAGAAGCCCTTAATTTTAATGTTTACTGAGCAGTACTTGACTCTAGTCATCCCCTGCTCTTACATTTTTGGGAGATCTGTTTGACCTGGGTATCAAAGACACAATATGCCATCACTTCCTGTGGTAGAAAACCATTTCAGAGCTAAAATTGGGCAGGGAGCTGGAAAATGCAAAAGCATAGCTGTATTTTCAGCTTTTGATTCTATGTGTACTGTGTTTAACGAGATGTTTGTGGGTTACTTTTGTGGGTTACTTTAGCTGGGGCTGAATTCTGGCTTGCACTTCTTTGTGGTCTGCGTTGTAAATATGGAACCAAGCTCTCCAGAAGTGAAAGTCAGCGCTGTACAGCATGCATGATCTAGCACTAGCCTTAAGTCATTTTAACTTTTGCTGAACTCTGTTAACTAGCCAGTTTAGGGTAAAACTGCTATAAATAATTCAATTTGCAAGATGTAAATCAAAATCGCAAATACTCACTCTAACCATTCGGCCTAACAAGGAATCAACACAGCATACTGTAGCTGAGATGAATATCTAAATTAATAGGAATGCCCTACAGTTCAGCCTTACAGATAAAGTTGCTTGGCAGGAACTGTAAAGCAAAGTGAAAGATTGAGATAAAATATAAGTATATTCATTCTCTCTGGCTTTTGAAATTGCTGAAAATATAAAAAGTGATAATGAACTTTATAAGCACTTCCCGCAGTATTTCACAGTCTGTATTTCATTTTTTGCGTTATAGTAAGTCTTTTCGGTACCAAATACTTGATTGCTTTCCATTGTGATTTATTTGTTTTTAATATGAAATTCAGGACTTGACTAACATACCTCACCACATTTCTTTTTTTTTAAGGGAGCTACCCTTTAAAGAGGCACAGTAAGATTTATCATAGAAGTTGTGAGGTTTGTTGCCTTTTAAAAGTGAAGACATGGGGTGAGGGGTTTTTTACTAGACTGAAATTCAATAAATGCTGCATAAAAATATGGCTAGTAAAGTGGAAAAGAAATGCAGGCTTGATTTTGTTTTGGTTTTTTGTTTAGGTCAGGAAGTTCTTACATTAAATATCATTTTGCATCCTCTAAATTCCTTTCGAACTGAAACAGTGAAGAATCAACCTGTGTGAATGAGGATTAACACTGTCACTTTAGTGCTTGAAATGTTCACTACAATTTCTGATGGAAAAAGTCCTCTACAGTCATGGCATGTAGCATCAGTTTGATTTGATTCAGTCTCTATCAGTTTACACTAATAAAAGTTGTAGCTGTAGCACGGTATTTATTAATACTGTGTTCACGCAGGTAGACAGAGCTAATCACGTCTTTTAAAGCAGCATCTTGCCTCCCAGAAGGTAAGTCTCTTTCTGCTGTCACAGAATTGGCCTGTCCATACAACCCTCTAATGTACCTGAGATGAATTCTGAGAATGCAGACTTGTCCTTAAATCCTAGAGCAGGGAAAGAGGCCAGGAAGAGGCAATGTTATTTGGCAGCAGTGTTGCACTGTAAACAACAATTTATGTGGTGGAGGGAGGAAATGGTGAGCAAAAGAGTAGCTTCTGAACTCAAAACTATGGAAAAACAAACGTGAGCGATTTTCCCATTTGCACCTTTGAAGACTTATAAAGACTTGTGGCACCATTTCAACAAAGCACTTTGGCATGTGGTCACTTATAAGAGGGTAAGTTCCCTTCTACTCAGCAAAGCACTTGAGCGCATGCTTAACTTCAACCATGTCAAATGGCTCCACTGAAGTCGAATGTAAAATGATTTAGAGTGAGACTTAAAGTTAAGTCCATGTTTCATAGATTGATAGCATTTAAGGCCAGGAAGAATGATAATAATCATGTAGCCTGACCTCGTTCATAACATGACCAAAGAATTTTGCCAAGTGTTCCAAATATGAAATCCACTGCTGCTGCCTGAACTGTAGCTGCGCTTTCAGAAAGACAGCCAAGTTTGATTTAGAGACTCCAAAGGAGAGAGAATCCATTGTATTCTTAGATAAGATTTCTTTTCAGCAGTTAAGATCCTTCACTGAAAAGAGCTGTGTGCTTCTATCCATAATGACCTTTTCTGTTAAGTTAAAAAGTTAGATTCTCCAGTTTTCTTTCTAGAGAAGTGTCCTCAGGCCATCATTATATCACTTCTTAATCTGCACTTTTTAGTGACTAAATTAAGATGCTTTTCTCTCTCATTTCTGTTACTGAAGTTGTGTTTGTAAAAGTCTTTTCCAAATATTTTCCAAACTGCCAGCATCCTATTTAAATGTATACATCAGAAGTGGGCAGAGACATCCCAGTAATGATCTTACTAGTAGTCAGTAGTCAAACTCCTTTGTTTCTACCTAGTAGTCTTCTCCCATACCTACATCCAGGACAGCATTTGCTGGCTCAGCCTCTGTGCTGCCCTGGGAGCTCTTGCTCATCTGTTTCACAGCAAAACCACTATATCCTTTTCTGAGTCACTTTGTGCCTAAAGACTGTTGACCATTCTGTAAAACTAATCCATATTTTCCATTCTTAATGAAAGGTCTTAATTAACCATCTCATGTGACATGTAGCAGTGATACAGGTGAGGCTAATTTAGTAATCAGCCCAGATTTCTGTGCAGTACTGGTATGTCTTTATCATGCTACCAATCATGCATTAAAACTACCAATTTTGGTGTCATTCACAATGATTTTGTATCTATCATCTTCTTCTATACTCTTCTATCTTACTGAGTAATAAATCTATGCTAGAAATGTGCCTATTTGATTTTTATTTATTATGTGTATTAACTTTTCGAGATGCATTGCAGAGGACAGGAAGAGAGAATAATGTATGCTATGCTGTTTTTCATAGAAATAAAAATTAACCAGTCCCCTGTGTAAAAGAATGAGTCGATAAAATACACAATGAAAAGTAAAAATAGACCATAAAAACTCTTTCTTATTAATTAACAGTGTCAGTGGCAAATTTTTCATCCTGAAGTTAGTTATTCATGTGAACTGCTTTAACAGTAACTATTTCCTATGGCCTTCATCACATGGTTTTCCATGAGGAAGTGAACTGTATGATTGTGGGTGAGTTTTCCAGATTTAGAGGCTTTACTTAATATCATGGAGAAGGGCTCTTAAAAAAATGTGGAGATTTGAGAATCAATTGATTTCACTGCAGATCGCTGATTGAAATGAAATAATGTGACAATGTAACAGTGAGAGATTAATTTTAGCTTGAGAAATAACTATGTCACAAGTGGTTAGTTTTTAATTGCCTTTCTTAAATGTGATTATTTCCCAGCTGGCTGCTTTCCCCTTTCACTTTCTTTCTAAATTAGAATTATTGGCATTAGAAATGAAATGGACTTTTACATCATATGTGAAAAACAGGCTCAAGCCCAACTGATTCAAGCCCATTTATGCAATCTTTCTTTAACTGCTGAATCTCATCAGCTTCAATATATGAACAGTAAAAGCTCATTACTGGGTGAGATATTAAGTAAAGCACCTCCTAAACACAACCCTGACACTTGAGAGAAAGGAGTTTTATAGTCCCCCAAATCACTTGCCTCCTTGCACAATTTGCTTTTCCTTCTTGTGTCTGAATTTTCAATTTATAAAACAAGAATAATAATCTTACCTCCTTTTATAAAGTGCCTTGAGGTCTGCCATGGAAAAGTGCTTTCTCAGAAGGAGAGTTATTATGCAGACCCTCTGTAGCTTCAGTCTTTTTGGAAAGTGGGTTTTCTTTGGGTAAGGATACCTGTGTGGAGACAGGTCACTTCATCTTCTATTGGGCAGCTTCTGGATGCTCCTGTGCATGTATGTCAGTCATGCAGAGAAAAGGTGGTCTAGGAGACTGGCAGACCAGTCCGTAATCTACAAGATGAATTAAAACAGAGAAACAGCCATTTATTTCCCTTTCCAGAAGGTCCAAAGGTAAGAACAAGGGACTATGACAAGTTTGGCTTAGTTTTTTTATTCAAACCCGCCTCCATCTCTAAGCAGCTCTGTTTTCAAATAGCAATTTTTATTCACTGTGGGTGAAGGAAAGGGTGTGAAGTAGATGAACACTGGAGACTCACACAATGTCCAGAGAACTTTTATTGCTGGAGGAATGCAGGGTGGAAAGCAATAAAGATTGAAACGCTCAACTCTTACACAAACTTTAACTTACCAAGCATTACCTTCATCATAACCACATAACCCCAAACTCCCTCCCTGCTTCCTGCTGTTCCTACAGCCTCCAGGGCTTCAGTGGTGTGCTCTTTTTTTTTTTTTTTTTTTAAGAAACATACATCATAATGTGTTCTTTTTCTTTTTTAATAAAAATATCAAAGGAATACTTATCAATGACTGAGGAGGGAGAGCTGCAGTACAGTCTATTTTTTAACTGGAACATGCACCATGCTGTGACACACTCATCCAGGAGCAGGAGAAGATTGATGGCTAGACATGTGGAGAGAACTGCCACTGATTGAAATCAGACAACTGCAAGCTGTGAGGGAGATCCAGGGGAAACCATTTTAACCACAGTAGTCCAGTCTTAGCACACTTGGACGGGGTCTTTCCTCCGTCTGAAGTCTGCACTGCAGGACACAAAGAAACTAGGCAGTACAGTGAGGCCAAAGGCAAAATATAAAACTATGACAACTTGGAAGATATATGTGTACATCTCTATCTATCTCACCTCTGTAAATTATTTCCTTCACTAACAGATAATAGATCAGAAATTTCATTCCTCAAGTACCAGTCATCTTCTAACACCCTTCGGATTCTTTCGCAAAGACCAGAAGAAAGAATAAGAAAAAAAAAGCTTCCAAGTAGGGGAAAAAAAAAAAAAAGAACTGGAACAGTACTAGAAACCCGATTTTCAGAAGTGCTGAGCACCTGGAGTGTCAATTACAGTTACTGGGAGCTGGAGCTGTTCACCATGTCTAAAGACATCAGACTTTCTGCAGCACAAAATCGTAAAGTATTTACTTAATTCCATTTTGGAAATGTATCTTTTATTTGCTGCAAAACAGGGAGAACTGAACAAAGTGATGTGGAAGGGTGTGTTCCCAGCACCCATCAGTGGGGCTGCTGGGGTGGGTGTTGGTAGCAATTGCGCAGCCATGCACTTGCACCGAGACGTTTTTATTTCATTACGGGTGTCAGTTTACAGCCATTAGCTTAGCAGATCGGCCTTGACCAAAATGCCTCCTTTTTGTGTGCATGCGTCTTATCACTAGATCTTGCTTCTATTAAAGTCTTTTTAAAAAAAAAAAAAAGAAGGAAGGAAGGAGATAGATAAAAAAAGGAAAGAAAAGACGAGAAAAGAAAGGCTTTACATGCATTGCGTTTTGTGGCTTGTCTCTGTCCTCTAGCCAGAACAGTTTGAAATAGGTTTTATTGGAAATCATTACTTAAATTCCAGCGGTGAGGAGAATATTGATCTCTTGTGCGTAATGGTTACCAGACTGCGGAAAGTAGCAGAGAGGGCTCCAAGCAGGCCGACATGTCAGTGACAATTCATTTTTTTTACCAGTTCGGGTGCTGGTTTAATATCCTGCAAGAGGCTCTTAATGCCAGCCCTTTCGCAGCATCTGTCTGGCTGCAGCGGTAGTGGCAGTGGGGGGCTGCTCGTGGGGTGGTGGGCTGGCAGGCACATTGGAGACCTGCTCATCCAAAGGCTGCTGGCAGAGCCCTGGCATTCCCCCGGCACCCTGCACGCGCTCACCAGCTGTCCCAACTTTCCAAGGCGCTCCTCAATTTTCTAAATATGTGCCATATAAAAATACAGTTTTGGACAGCGATGTGCTGAGGAGCCCCGTGCCTGCAGCGCATAATTCATTCATAGTGTCCATAGCCCATTATTCCCACATTCCTCCCGCAGAGCTATCAATTTCATCTCTGGCCAAACAGGAATCTGAATCTTGGGAGAACAGTGAAGTGGTGGTGGTGTGGGTATGCTGCTTTCCTTTTTCTCCCCCGCTCCCCTCCTGCAAGAAACGTTAGATTTGTTTTGTGTTCGCAGGTATGAGTGGCTTGGAAAGAGCCACATGAGTAACCTCAGATTCCCAGACTTGATAGATTTTAGGAGAATAAAAATCTGCAACTGTCTGCTAGATGCTGAACCACACAGAGAAAACTATGATCTTCTTCTTCCCAAAATCAAACTGCCAGTTGTTCAATGCATCTCTCACCCAACAACTCTCATGGGAAAACATGGGAAATCAGTGTTTTGCTAATGAGTTCTGCTCATCTTGTAAAATGCATGATGATTTCTATAGGTTTCCCTGTGTTTGCCGGTTTGGTAAGCAGAGGCATAAAACTTTCCACAGGTATCTGTGCCATTTAATTAACATAGAGACTTGGATACCTGCGCTGCAATAAGCTGTGGAGAGTGGTTTGTACTACATTTAATCGAGCCAGCAGCCAGCACGCTGTAAGCGCACTCAGAAGGGTACCAACAAACTACAGTGTGAATTTGGCTTAAATTTACTAGCTCTTTTTTACTCTCTGAGCACTTTTGAAACTACCCTCAAAAAACCGTTGGAGAAAGGCTAATCCATTGCACTGCAACAGCAAAACAACAAAAGGCTGCTCATATGAAGGAAATTATGACAGATAAAAAGAGCTATTAGGGACTAATGAAGGAGCTGGCAAAGCAATGGCATCATGGACTTCCAAGTCTGTTATCTGTATCCAGATCTACTACCTGCTTGCTGTGTTTAGCAAATAAAATCCTTTCCCTTCCTCCCCGCCGCACCCCCCCCAAAAAAAAAAAAGGAACATTCTCAGCTAAAGTTTTGTACCTTTGTTTTCTGTTAAAAAAAGTGTTGGTAACTTAAAATAAATATTAAGTGAACTATTATATTTAACCAGTAATAGGAAAATGAGTAGCAGTGGATCTCACGTATTCAAAACCCATCTGAACACAGTGCTGGGCAACCAGCTGTAGCTGGCCCTGCTTGGGCAGAGGAGTTGGACCAGATGACCTCTGGAGGTGCCTTCCAACCTCAACCATTCTATGATTCTGTGTTTGAGATGGAAGATATGTGAAATTTTACTTAATTAATATTAATAGAGTTGCACAGAACTGCACATTTCTAACACTTAAAGATCAGAATTGAATGTTAATAATTTGACACAGGCAAAAGGTTATTGTTATTCCTACTTTACAGCGTGAGAAGCATGTAAAGCCTCAGTGTTAGAATTCATCACACCTAATATTAGCTATCTTAAAGTTAAGAATTTAGTCTATGACAGAAGTCTAGGCTCTTCTGTAATTATGTTTCTACAAAAATAGCAGAGGTTGCTGGTGTGGCCCATACCTCTTGCGTGGAGTGGACTCTGAGGCAAAGCTCTCCATTAATGCTCAGGGTTTGTGCTGGAAGGAGCCTGGGAGAAAATAAGCACCTATGCAGAACAGACTATCAGAGATATACAGCTAAAGGAGAGATTTAGTCCTTGCAGAATCTAGAAAGCGGAGCGAAATGTCTGCTAGCTGCAGCATGATGAAGGACAGGGTCTAAGCAACTAGCTTAGAGCAGAAATTCCCCTTCTAGATGGTAAAGTTAGCTGACACGGATCTAGGTCCTGATGACTTGCTTGAGAAAGTCAATCGCATGGAAGGTCCAGGGCAGAAATAGAAGTTGAACAATGTTTTCTAAATTTCAGTCTGGCAAGAATTTCACTAACAATGATCCTCCACTATGAATATCTACAGGCTCTTGCTTATCATTTTCCAAAGCAGAAATTCAGCAATTTAATGCAGCCCTCCCTGCTTTTCCCTGGCTTTTCTTAATTTTCTTCCTGGAACTGTGAGGTGTATAGAACATGTAAATGATACGACAATCTTGTGCAAATTCATATGCAGTTGCTAGGAACAGACATGTTACAGAATCATTACACTATTCGCATCTACCTGTAGTCCTCTAAAAATCATTACAGCTTTCGAAGAATTCTAATTAGGCATGTCTGAAGCATCAAATCCAGGTGGATTTTCACCCACTTCCAATAATACGGCAGCTCTGAGCCCTTGCTGAAATAGATCATATCTCTGGAATCTAGCTGTAACAGAGATCAGGTTCTGACTTATCCCATAACCTCCCAAAATATAGCCAAGTTGCTGTGATGCAGCCTGGTTTAAAGCTCTGTGGGGCTCACAGCTGTGTGCCTGTTAACATACACTCCAGTTGCTTTCGTTCAGTAGTTATGAAACATGGCGTTAAAGCAGAAAGAAGAATGATGAGATGGGTCATTCTTCTCTCTTTGCCCTGCAACTATTCTTTTAATACTTTCTGGGTTGTTTTTGTACTAACATGGTACTTTCCTGCACATACCCGCTGAATAACGCTATATATCATGAGCATCAGCTTCTCATCTGATGCAGTATGGGACCTCAACACTAAGGGTGAAAAGAAAACATTTCTATTCATAATTTTGAACACATGGTCATTCTTTTCTAAACAACTATTCCAAGATATGTGGATTTTAAGGTGAGAAAAGTGTCATTTCCATAAAAAGGCCATGTCAATTTTACGCTCCTACTTTCCAGTTTCAAGACTGGACTGTATGTTTATAGTAGCCTTAAATGATTTAACAGGAAGAATACAAGGGTCTTGTTTCACAGGCAGCTGGTATAAGGACTCATTGTATTGTATAGATCCAAGTTAATGTAAGAAGACCCAGACTTCCCTTAGAACGCGGTAGATAAAACCCCAAATAACATTGAAGGCAGTGAGCTCTCTGGGACAGGGATTTCGTGCAATATATTCCTGATCCTCCAATTCAATAGATTTCAAAGACAAGAGGATAGTCTTATAGCTGAAGTCATTCCTTCTGGTTTTTTTAAGCTTGAGTAATTTAAAAATCAAAATCACTGCTCACAGGCTTAAAGCTAGGTGAGTTCTAAATATCCTGCTGGACAATCACAGTCTGGAATGTTAAGCAGGCCCTCACTTCAAAAATCTGTAAGGACAAATGGAGTCAATTAGGACTCAATTTGAAAGATTATTATTATTGCCATTGTTATTATCAAGATAAAACAATATGAAATCTGTGAAATTTTGGGTTCTGCAACTGAGAACATCTTTATATAGAAGTTCTCTCAGGTAGACTAAATGACATAGGGGATTTTTTTCAGAAGGTCACTGTCTGATCTGATTCTGCTGTTGCCTCATCACAAGAGGAACTAGGTGTAGGCAGAAACAACTTTGGTTTCTCAGTTCACCAAGGATTTTGCCATTTAGAACAAGCTGTAGTGGTTCTTCCAGACCTTCCTAGATTTAGAGGACACACATTTTTAAAGCCCACATGTATTAAAACTGATGTCAAATCTGCAAAGTTATTCTCTAAGAGGCAATGAAAATTCATAGCATAGTCATAGATATATTACAAACACACCCATCATTGCTTGATAAAAGCAATTAAAAGCCTGAAAAACATAAATTATATTAGTTTCAAATAGTTTTGGTCAGGCCATATAACCACAAACATGATCATACCTCTTTTATTTTTAAGAAACTATCCATTATGTTGATATATGACATTCACTGGAGGTGAATCTTAAAAATTAAATATTCATGGATGAAACCATTTAAACGAATGAAAGCTTGTAAAAACTATCTTGTCGTAGCAGAACTGCCTAAGAAGTGACAAAGGCTGCGTGATTGTTCACATGTGCTGTTCACAGTGCTTTAATGAGGAACTACAAGTGTTTGGAGGTTGTCAAAACACCCGGCCAGTCTGGAGACATATGAGCCTTTCCCAAACAATGCTTGCAGGACAAAGGATAGTATAGGGAAATATGTCTGTTCTGACATTTACTGAGATATTAAACTGTAGGAGGCGGGGAAAAAACCCAAACCATAGAACTAATATCCATCTATATGCTTTTAAATGGCCCTGTAATATACATAGCTTAGCCAGAGATGCATACTGAATTATATCACGTCTGATGTTGGAAAAATGTAGTTATGATTAAAGGCAATAAAAATCATCATATTTATCACCAGATCATCATACACTAGTGTTCTTATTTCTGTGTTGTATAAGAGCTGAAATATATTCCATGCATTCCTGTGCAAACCAAGATGAGAAATAATGTCAAGGCTACACATTAAGCTGGTGTTCATTCTATGAGCCTAAACTTCACACCCTGCAGGACTTCACAGGATGTGGGCCATGGTTTTACTCTCAGCTCTGTGACCATGCTACTAAAATCCAAAATCCAGTGGGAATGACAATAATTGCAACAGGAGAAAGAATTTCCCAGTGATTCTACTGAAAGAAAAGTCTATGTAAAGGCAAGTTAATTAGCATTTCCTGAAGATAAGGCTCAGGCAGTGAGAAAAAGATAGTCTCCAAAGGGTCAGTGCTTGAATAGGTAGAAACAAGCCTGGTGACATATGACCCATTGTGGGTTTTTTTCAACTGAGATCAGTAATGATTGTTTTGGCTGTAATGTCATCACTCCAAATACTATTAACCACTCGATACAAAAAGGTCAAAGCACCTGTTAAAATATGATTTTTAGTGTCTCTAAATATCCAGCTTTATTATTGCTTCTTTATTACCATGTGACAACTATTAGATGAATCTGCAGCATTGTATGTATGAGCCTTATGAGCAGAGCACCTCACATTCCCTTTGCTGGGTATAAAAGTGCCTTAGCAATTTTTAGAAGATATCCATTGGACAGGATCAGACTGTTGAATTTTTCTAATGAAGAGTATTAAGATGCAATAACCTACTGGATTTGCTGTGGTTTAAAAGAGTTAGCCAGTGAACTGTGTCGACACGGCAGCTCAGCATGGGAATTTTGCAACATGTTTTTAATGGTTTTGCAAACTAATGAAAAAGGATATTGTTGAAGGTTATGTTGATTGCCATTTGTACATGTCCACCTCCTGCTCTCTCCTTTATACTTCAGATCAATTCAGAATCAAAAGTTCTTTTAAATCCAAGAGGAAAAAGGAAATATTGATGAGAGATTACAAATGATACAGTTATAAAATTGATACATAAAGGAAATATTATCTCTTTTAGGCTTCCTAGATGTTGTTTCTTCAGTGTTAAGCATCATAGTGCTGTCTTTGACTTGCATGTTTCCGGTGGCTTTTTAAAATGTATCATACCTCTTAAAATGCAGTGATAGTTCAAAAACAGAAAAGGAATGTTAATGTTATAATTCTATTAAGTTGAGTGAGTAGTGTTAAAACTCCTACCACCAATATAATTTCAAGGATTATATACAAGTAATTAATATTGTTAAGGGCCTTGTTTTCAAAAGTAGCTTCAAAATTTGAACCTGTATAGCACGTGCACGTAACTGGCTTCTTGTCTCTGAAACAGTAAATCCCAGGTCCTGGAGACCCATTCCATCCATCTAAGCTTTTCCTGGGGGCACACCTCCAACTAACTCCTTCATCTTCCCATGTATGCAAGCTTCCACTTCGATAAATGTCACTGCAGTTCTGACCTTCTCCTGGCAGAACAAGAACAGCAGAGAATGCTATGCAGAATGATCTGCTCTTTGGAGCCCATTCTGGTGTGGAAAAAAGAGAACAGTGAAAAAGCCCCTGCACAAAATTCTTGTTGGCCAGAGAGCTCGTTACAGAGAACTGCTAAAGATGACAGAGACGGATCCAGCCTAAGGTGACCTCCTAAGTTGGAGCTCAGTATTGGCCAGCTGTAAGAGTCTGGATGTACTCCTCATCTCCCTATATAAAAAGACTGAGAGCCATCCTGGCAAAGACAAGCATCCATCTCAATGCAGCTCACTGCTCTCTCATCACCACGATGTGCAGGAGAGACAATGTGACAGAAAAGTGCTGTGAGAGGAACTTGTTTTTGAAAATACTTTCAAAACATTACTTTTCAGTTTGATTTCTTTAGCAGTCCCAGGTTTGAACAATTGCAAAAAAATTGCCTATTTCTTTCCCAAAATTGAGGCAGTCTTTTGCATATAGTGAAGTCCAAAGAATGTCACATGAGTATTGGATTCATTTTCACTATGCCTTTATTATGTCACAGCAAGAGGAAAAATTTACTGTGACCAAGTATCCTTAACCTGATGTGTCCAAATGTTGCTTGTATGACAACTCTTGGACCTCACTGACAAATGCGTACAGGCCATAGAAACTGACTGCCTCATTCTGTTCATGGTGAACCAGCTGTGTCACTGAGCTCTTATATTCAGGATAAGGAAGAAGATTGCTCAAGAGAAAACATTTAGAAGGTGTTATACTACCACTGGGGCTAATATCAGTATACAAAGGCATGTGATACTCTGTCACTAACACACTGCCGTAAGCATGCTTCCCATCACACCACTTTTGACCACACTTTTAATAAATAACACTTTTACCCAGCTTGTGAGATAACACAGAAGGAAACTGTTGCCCACATTAGCCTTTTTTACTTTTGGCACAGTCACTGAAGTCCTAAAATCTTTTTTAAAATCACAGTCAGTGTTGAACATCCCACTTTGAAAAGGATCTAACAAGAAGGCAATGGTTATAAGTGGCAAGCAAAGATAAGTACAGATATGGAAACTGTTTTGCGTAACAAGAGACTAAAAGTTTCGGACTGCTTGAGAGGAATCACACTAAAGATTTACAACGTAATGAATAAGGAGGAGAAGTAAATCAGAAAAACCTATGTATCTATTCTCAAGATGGCACAACACAAGGAGACATGCTGTGAAATTAAAAGGTGCCAAAAGAGAGGAAGACTCATTCTTCCAGCACAAAGAAATAGTTTTATCATTCCGTTCAGTGGGAATAGAGCTGGTGCTTTATTTCCATGTTACTCTGAGGGATACCTCATAAAACATTACTGTGCTTATGGTAAAAGAAAACGTGGTGAAGCACACTGTCTCTTCCCCTAACATTTCTTTTACTGAGAAGAATCACGTGAAGAAATGACAAAGCACCAACTTTCGGATATTTTACTTTACAGACTTTTTTTCTTAGAGACAGTTGGATTAACATATTTTAAAAGATTAGGTTTTCCACAAGATGACAAATGAAACATTGAGATAAAACAGTGAAAATAGTGTTTTCTTCCCCCAAAATTGTCACTAAAAGAGTTTCGTGGGAACAAAAGTGTTAAGTGAAAGTTGTTATCTTTGAAATGAAGACCTGAATGAAACAAAAGTTATTCAAAATGTTTTTTAATAGAACAAGTTAAAAATTAAATAAGCTTCAAAAGGGGATGTACGGTTTAGTGAGAAAAGCATATGTAATTGACACACTCACATTAGATGAGATAAAACTTTTATAAAGGGGAAACCCTTTACACTCCAGGGTATAATCTGGGCATTACCTTCTGCTCAAGGTTAGGGAGAAATATCTCCAGTGCATGGCTTCTTTTACAGTACATGGATGGAGTTTTGATGCTGTCCAGCACAACTCTCATTGCTGTCTTGCCATGTCTTTGTGAGAAATCATTATGGTCTACTTCTCATAGTCTCAACCACAAACACGATGGCAACTTCAAGTAAAGCCCCATGTTCTCCTAGCTTATGTTGCTGCCTCCGTATTGTTAACTCTTTTGTAGTATTTAATGAGGAGAAAAAAAGCAAGATCTATATTTACAAGTCTTTTAAATGGTAGAACTGTATTTTATTGCAGAGAAGTTCTGATTCAAAACCATCTTGTTTAAAGAGTTTAATCTATTTGCCAAACAGACATCTGGTAATCATTATTTTTTCTTTCCCCAAATGGTTTCTTTTGCAAGAAATCACAAGCAAATAAGTTGGAAACTTTTACATCAATTACACGACTTTGAAGCTACTATCATAAATTGATACTTGTTTGAGTACTTGATACAGATTCAATAAAGGAACACCAATGAGTACAATAAATCTTAAAAATCATGTTCTGAGCAACTTACACAGGAATCAAAGTGACAAAAAGGAAATTAACTCCCAAATTAACTTTTGATGTAAAGTTGGCTAAGGATTTGTATGAGCCATTAATTTTCTTCTCCCTGTGATATTGGTGTGCCAGATAGCAAAACATGAGCAGTCACCAGAGCTGGAGGTGTCCGGAGGAACCAACATAGGCATGTTGTCTAGCACCATGAGATTAAGTAGTCAGGTCAAGATCCTGACCAACCATTAAAAAATGCATGCATAAAAGGTCCTTTCTATCCAGTGAACAGGCTGATCCAAAGCCTGTGGAAATCCACCTGGTTTACTTGAGAGCTTGAGATTGATTACTTGAGAGCAAGTTCTCATGAGCTTCCTAAAATGTTGCCTTATAAAGCCTGTCTTGCAGGTGAGACTCTTAAGGGAAAGATACTAAGAGATTTGATCAGCAACAGCTTTCACCAGATTTTCTAGCTGCCAAAAGGTTCTCGTGTGTGAAGTGGAATATCAAGGATTACAGATTTGAAGAGCTCCCATTGACATCCCTGTCTACTTCACTATACACCATACATTTCCCATCATGTAGGATCTCAGGAGAGCAAATCATTGAGCTTGGCAACAGCATCATACAGAGAACTTCCTATAAAATGTGAATTGAACACAACCAGTGAGTACTCTCAGGAGTAAGATGGCACATGCCAAATATTTCTCATTTCCTTGCTCTTATGTAAGTCAGAATAGTTTACTCTAGTTTGCCTTTAAAATGTATTTTGTCTTCAAGTCAGAAAAAACACACCAGTTTCTAGCACTGCCCTTCCAGTGTTTTTTCATCACGTCGATTTAAAACCTCTTTTTTTGTTGTTTTTAAATGGAATTTTTTATGTTTAAGAGCACCACATTTGGAAGAGATTTTTTTAGACATCTGAATTGACATGCAAGTCAAAAAATAGCTCTGTCTGTTTTTAAATGGGCTCCAGGTTGGAGAAAGTACTCCATTGCCTGCCTATGAACAGAGAAGTGAAAGACATAAAGCACTTTCTGGCTCATCTTTTTAAGCCGAATCTTGGTTGTCTCTCTGTTGCATACAGCACTGCAGCAGAAGTGTCTGTGTATTGGAAAGCATTTTTCATCTCATGCATCACTGCCATTTTGGTGCTGTGATTCCATATAGTCAGCTAATCTTCTTCTACATTCATATCAACACAAATAATTTAAAATAATAATTTGAGGTGTTCGGGTTTTTAATAATTTTTCTGCCCCACAACTCCTGCCTCTCCCTCCCTCCACAATAGATGAATAAAGCAGATGTGTCGGTGAGCATTTTTAGCCAAATGCCTTGCTGAGTTCAGCCCAGGTGTCTGCCTAACAATGAGCAGAGCATTCCTTGTAGTGGCTTTAGTGTATTAGAAAAGGATTTACTGTCACCACTTTCCAAGCCGCATAACAAATCCTTATAAAATATTACAGCAAATAATAAAAAGACTGTCTCCTACATACCTCGCTCAAAAGCAGCCATACAAAAGTAGCAGAATGTCTGAAAAGGGAAGAGCCACTTCAGAGAACAGTATTTTCTGAGATATTTTTAAAACACCAACCAATGTCCACTTGTCACTGTCCATGCATAAGCTGTTTCTTGTGGAGATCACTGGAAGAGGAAAGTTAAAATGAGAGCCGATGACAAGAATAGTAGGAAAACATCTGGTGGCTACAGAAATCTGCTTATGACTCTGAAAACAAAGGCTAGCATCTATCAGACTCCTGTAGCCAAATAGAGAGCAAAGAGGAAAGGATAGTTCTGTGTGGATGGGGAAAGGAGGACTGAAGAGCTGGCAATAGGGAAGAGTATTCCTGGGTAGTTTATAGCTGAGAGGGGAGCTGTATGTTTAGGGGTATGAGTAGCACCTGGTTTGGCAGGCAGGCAGAGATGAACCTAGATGCTTGTAAGCAGAAGGCTAACAGAAGACTTTGTAGTTGGTGAATCAATGATCTCGGCTGGGGAGGTTTAGGCGGTGAAGAGCTGGAGGAGGTGATGCAAGGATTCAACAGTTCTGACAGTGGCAAATTTTCTCTGAAGACTGAGGGAAAGTAAAACAAATGGGTCTCAGGTCATAGGAATTATGATCTGAGAATCATATGACATGGAATTATAGGAAGATGGGGAAAATACATGAGTGGACCTTAACTAGAGTCCTTTGGGCTATTTGACACCTAAACACATAGCAACTGATTTCCAGAACCATGGCGTGCTTTGCTTTGAAAACCACATGCATTTCTAAATGGTATAAATTACAAATGAAATCTGAAACTTGCAAAGGAGCATCTAATTTGAATCTTTCAGGAAAGGGGGACAGAACAAATAGGGATAAAGGGCCTCACCCTTGGAGATACTGAGGCTCCATCACTGCTGCCCTAAAAGGCACGGTGGCTTTCAGGGTTAGCTTTCTGCCTCCACTGTTGCAGAACACCATGGCTCTCTTGTACTTCAGAGCATGATGGGACTCCATTTCATGTCGAACAGAGGGATGCCTTGTTCAGCGTGTGGTGGTGTGACCTGAACTGACACCTTGATGATTAGTGAGGTTCATATTATTGAACTCCTCAAGTGCACTCTGCAGGCTGCAGGGGGTAGAGGGAGCGTTTGGACTGCACACATCTGTCTATGTGATCAGAACAACCAATCTACTTTTATGAGATTCTTTTAAAACAAAGAATGATCTTTGTTAGACCCTGGGGAGCCCTTACCAGCAGCGTGAAGAGTACTTATTAACCATAAAACCATGTTTAAACTGATAATATTCAATACTCCTGCAGGGGAATGAAATTCACCAGGCTTGCCGGGGTAAAGGTAACTCTGTGATACACAACCAACAGACAGACACATACCAGAGACTGTGGCCCCAGAATTTCCAGACATGATCACTACTCGTATATTGCTAGACTGGCTGCATCAGGAGTGGCTTCCCCATGCAGTTTAGGCTAAACTTAGGTTCTGAACATTCAGTCAGTTAGTTCCTCGAGTTCATACCTGCAGAACTTCGCTAGAGGTACAGCTGATTTCAAAATAGCTTCCATATTTCTATGCAGCCTCCACACAGACTACAGTTGTATCGTACCACCAGGGCTGGACACCTCACATTGACTCCCCTATATAAGAGGGGAAGAGGTTTGGTCCTCTTGAACAACTATCATTTTCTTTTTTTTCTTATCCTTAGCTTTCAACGGTATCAGCATTGAGACAAAAGACTGAGACATTTTTGAAAGTAACATGAAAAATTCGGGCTTTCTTCACTATCTTGGGACACCACTCCCTTTATTTCCATGTGATCAGAATATTAATCTTTAGCTTAGAAGAAGTCATCTTCCAAAGCAGGGTGAGACATCAGGAAAAATATGGAGAAGAAGAAATGTTGCATTAGGAGCAAAATGCAAACAAGATAAAAGGAAGCCGGAAAGGAAATAGGGACCTGGGAGCCAGATGGAATGATTTTCAAAATCTTTCTAAATGTGTATGTCCTTATTTCATGCCAATATCAATGTGCTGACACCACCACCAGAACTGTCTCTCTGTGACTCAGAATTTCACAATGCCACAAAGAAGACACTTAGAATCATAGAACCATAGAATAGTTTAGGTTGAAAAAGACCTTTAAGATCGAGTCCAACCATCAACCCAGCACTGCCAAGTCCACCACTAAACCATGGCCCTAAGCATCACATCTACACGTCTTTTAAATACTTCCAGGATGGTGACTCCACCACTTCCCTGGGCAGCCTTTTCCAATGCTTAACAACCCTTTCAGTGAAGAGACTTTTCCTACTATACAGTCTAAATCTCCGCTGGTGCAACTTTAGGCCACTTCCTCTTGTCCTATCACTTGTTACTTGGGAGAAGAGACTGACCACCACCTCACCACAACCTCCTTTCAGGTAGTTGTAGAGAGCGATAAAGTCCCCCCTGAGCCTGCTCTTCTCCAAGCTAAACAACCCCAGCTCCCTCCAATGCTCCTCATACGACTTGTGCTCTAGACACTTCACCAGTTTCATTGCCCTTCTTTAGACATGCTCCAGCACCTCAACGTCTTTCTTGTAGTGAGGGACCCCAAACTGAACACAGTATTTGAGGTGTGGCCTCACCAGTGCCGAGTACAAACGGATAGATTTGTGTCTGTCTCACTCTGCATTTCCTTCAAGAGTGATATGAACATGAAGGCATAAACCTGGGTTGGGTTTAGAGGGAAGGAAGGTGAAGCAAGGTACAAAAAATCATTTCACCCATCCACTTCATTTCTGATTATTAAGCCTTTTACATCTCCGGAGGAAGTCTCATTTTAGTCCTACTCAATACAAGTGGTCCCTGGAAGGGATTAAGGACCAGACTCCAGAAAAAGCACATGATTTATGTGTATAAATAGGAATAGAGAGAAGCCTCAGTAGCCATCCTCCACAAGTCTGCACAGAAAAGGGTATAACTCTTCTTTTTCATAAGCTCAGAATAAGAAGCATAATGATATCATTTTACAGCATCTGGGAAAGTTTTGTTATAGACAGATCTGTATAAAATAATTCCATTTAATCTGAACCAAACTTCTCTGATGGATTGGCAGTCCTGTAGTAGATTTCTCTGGGAGTTTGAGCTGGCTTTGACATTTTGAATTTTCTTTCTGCACCAAGGCCACATGAAGGTAGGCAGGGAATAACACCTACAAACTCCCGGGGGGGGAAGGGAAATGATAGTGAAATTTCCCCTGTTGTATAACACTAGCACTGACAAAGTATAAATGCATGGATATCTGTGAGTCCTCCTTGACAAATAAAGAATTTAACCTGTACCACAAGAACCAGCAGCTTGCTTTTCCAGAAGATCACAGTATATGTCACAGTCAGAGTTGGAGGTGGCATGTATAGGTTTCATAGTTTATCTGCTGGGTTTAAAGGGCTATTGAATATACTTAACAGCCTACAGTACATTTTAAAATATCATAGAAAGCTGAGCAGAGGTGCATAATGAAATAAAATCGTTAATACTTAAAGCACATGTTTGTATATGTGGAAGTGTCTACACAGTCTGGTTATTTAAAAAAAATCTCAGTGACTATCAAATGTAAAAGTACCTACAATCATAAAATCTAAGGTCAGATATTGAAAGGAAACCACAAGAGAGGTCAGGAGTGAGTACCTGAATCCTAAACAGATAAAGTCATTGACAGCTACAAAAAATGACTTAAATAACCCTAGGATATCTCATTTAGTTGTCTTTGTGCAACTAGGAGATATCCATTTCAGTCTCTGAAATACTGGCTACTCTTATAGTCAATTTCTGCATCAGACCTTCTTCAAAATGTGGACAATGCCTGCTATTGTGTGGTGACGACACAGAGCACACAGGAGGGTGAAGGTGCACTTTTTATTTGTGTAATTGCCAAACAAAGCAATGGGAGTGAAGTAGCATAAATTAAAGCTACGAAATACCAAGAGTGGCAAATACAAGAACTGCAAGTGAAATAATCTACTAATAATCACCATAATTAAAAATAGATTTGTGATGTCGGTTCCTCAGGGGGGCTGCTGTGGTTAAAAAACAAAAAAGAAATCCCTTCATGCCTAGCCGTGAATGCAGTTCAGTTTGACAGTGATTGAAGACTGTCATGTCATTATAATCCTGACCACAAGCTTCCTCTCCCAGCTCCATCACAAAAATCTCAACCAGGATAAGTATTAGCTACCTCCTTCCTTCATTTACAGGTTCGGCAAAGAATTCAGTCTGAAAGCAGCATCCACATTGCATTTCTAGCTGCTGGAGCTGGAAACTGAAATACATGAATAGGAGATGCCACTGTGGCATCTACTGTACTGCTGTAGGAAAGACTAGAAGATTTATGGGATTTATTTGGAAGAGCTTCTGGCAGAAGCTCCACAAAGCAAGTGCTTAGCTGTGCTTCATCATGCTGGAGACCTGATTTTGGCTGGGATGATGTGGCTGTGGTACCCTCCCTGTTAGGGCACGAGCAGCAGGGTGGGACAGGGTGGACCTGCGGAGATTCTGGGCCAGCACCTGGAAACCTTGATCAAGCTGCCAAGGGGAAACCATGGGCCAGAGTGTGGGTCACCCTGGCACACCACTACTCCTCATGACTGCAGTTTAGGAAGGAGAAAGGGAATTGGGGAAATGTGCACTCCATAGAAATAATGGAGAAGCCAAATGCTTCACTGCTGTGTGAAGTCAAACCTTCAATGCTGGGTTTATTTTGCATTTCATTTCAATGAGACAGAATTCGGGTGAGTCCATATCATCCCTGGATGATCCTAAAATCCTTTCCACGGACCTCCCCTTTCTCTCCAGAGGACTTCCCTCCCCACCTCACTTGTGCCCACATCACATAAAAAACCACCTTGTTCAGTATAGTATATTCAGATACCTAAAAGATACTTTCTCTGTGTAAATGCCTGGCATTTGGGTTAAGAATAATGAGGATTAATAATTTTATTCCTAAAGCACTCCCCCTGCTGATAGACTCTGAGAGAACTGTACTATTTATTTAAGTATATCATAAAATGTAGGAAAATGTAAGAATGGTCAATGAACAAACCTTGATAATCTGTAAGAGCGATAAAATAAGACAAAGAAAAGGGACTGAATCCCAAAAAAAAAGAGCAAAGAACATGGTAGGAAGACATACATACAAAATAATCATATTAAGAATTTGTTAGGAGACAAAAGAAGTGGGTCACATTCCTCAGTTAGGAACAAAAAGGGACCTGTGACTTCAGTGCAGAGTAGCTTCTGCAGCTTAGGTCCACCGCAGTGCACTGCTTGCTGCAGGAGAATGGCATTTCCCAAAATAGCAGTGCTTGGTAGAGGTTGCTGCATGTGAAGGGCTCAGGCTGGCGTAATTCCACAGGTAGGAGCCTCAGGGAGGATACTTTGAATGCTGCCAGGGCTCAGACTGTTCTCAGCTCCTAAAAGCCCTTCTCTGCCTACTCAAATCAAGCTGCTACTTCTTAGGCAGGCCATGTAAAACAATCCTGTATTGCACTAATGGCCCGAAATGGGGGCTTGAGCAAGCATGTATGTTGACAGCTCTGAAATGCAGAGAAAGGAGTGGAGAGCATGGGAGAGGTGCGGAAGGGGGCTGTACTGACAATCATGATAAATGTTTGTGGCTTTTCTTTCACGCTTGGAAGTGTAACAAACACCAGGCTAAGCATTCACAGGTAGGAATTCGGGCAATCTTTATTTAATGTTAAACTCCATGTGTAATACTATTGTGTGGCTTTATTATTACAATCTGTTCCTACCTCTCCCTCTCCTTGCCCCTACTCCCCCCCAACTCCCAACGCAGTAAGACATTGAAACCATGGATGCCCTGTTTCTACTGAAACCTTTCTCTCAAATCTTTAGAAACAATTGTGCACTTTTAAACAGTTGTAAAAATAGTCCTGGTAGTGTTGCTGAAAAGTCTATCCAGCTTCTATTTTCATAGAAACTATTTGTCATGATACCCAACAGTCCTTCCTGTTGGTAGCCTTTCCAAAAGACGGAAGTGTCGCGATGGTAAGTCATCGTAAAAAAGGAGTGAGAAAGCTTTTCCAGGGCATTAACCAGATAATCCAGTCCACACGTAGCTCCACACATGAGCAAGCAATCCCATGGACTGGAGCAGGTCTACACACGTGTAAATTGAGGCAGAATTGTTCTGTTTGCAAGATCTGAGCTCTGGTTCGATTTTGAAACCGAGTAAGATTCACATGGTTGTGATTCACACTGAATTTGAGCCTCAAATTTGAACATGCCAGCTTGTCATCAAGCTAGCTGCCTTTATTTTATTTTTGGCTTTTCCTTTGTCAGTGCAAGCTTCTTATATTTCAGACATATATATATTTTGCAAGGCAGCTCAGCCTGCTGAGCCAGGATCTTTCATCAAGGAAAGAAAAGTGCATTGCTCGATTCTCAGAGAAAGAAGAAAACATTTCTTGCTTTTTGGATTACATCCAAACTGTCCACGACACCTTTAAATACCATACAAGTAGTGCAATTGGTCATAAATTGCAACTATAAATGGGCTTTAAAATACACGTAGTCTGATTAGCATGTGACCAAGTATAGCAGTCAACAGCAGTCAATAACTATCTTTATATGATTCCACAGCTCTAGTGGCCTCCGAGGAATCTGTTCTTGAATCTTCAGTGTTTTAAAAAGTAATGCATTCACTATGTTTTACAGTATAATTCACATTTGGAGTGCAATATCCCTCCAAATTCTGCCCTCAAAACTCCTGGAAGCCATGGTTTGATGCTTTTTCAGCTTTGCTCCTCAGCTCTTCAGAGGCAGCAACCCTGCCACCACCAAAAATATCCCCAACCCAAAACTTTGACTCTGTCACTATTAAAAACAAACAAACCCAACAACAAACAAAAAACAAAACCAGGCAATCATTTCATATTTTCCCATAAGAAAGCTAAAACAGCTCAGGTATGTGTCCACAGTGATGGATGGGTAAAAAGAATTCTACATCACTTCTACGCTTTATCCTCTCACTGTGGCGGAGCTTATCAATTCAGGCACTGTGCCGCACTGTCGTGACTGCATGGCTTGAGCACAAGGGTAGGATCACTTCTGGACAATCAGGATTAGAAGCTGAGAAACTCGCTACCATCTGTGGTGGCTGAAGAGACATGACCAGTAAGGGAAGCTGTGTTTCTACTTCTCTTTTCTATGACAGCCCTGTGGAAATAAGTTTCAATTAAGGATTGTGAACTTAATGTGTGGCCTTGCTATATTCCAGAGCTCCAACCTCTGCTAGGAGAGCTGGCCCAGTTTCCTCCAGGTGGTTTTCCTGCCCCAAGCTGTACTGATCATGGAGGTTTAGCCCTGGGGACCATTTCAGCGAATACGAGTCATATAGTAGGATTCAAACACACATTTTTCTTTTTAAAATCACTTATAATCTGAGTGAGCAAAACTGAAAATTTCATCATGAAGTTGCAACCTGCTTTTCTGCAGAACTAGTTCTATGAAATTTGCCCATTTCTCACAATTACAGTAGAAATAAAGATTATGACCATTATGCTTTATCTTATATTACTTGAAATTTTATGAACATTCTTCATTATCACTAGTAAACAGAGAACTAAGATCTTCAGGATACACTAATGTATTGATGACCATGGAAAAACTGAATAGTCAAGAGCAGAATCTGATCTCTATGTCTCCTTGGCAATAAAAATAATACAGTTGCTACACATTAAAACAATAGCACTTCACTAATTTAATAATATGTACATGAAATGTCATATGTGCTCAGCATATTCTGAACCATAAAATATTTTTAAATGCTTAAAGCATAGAACTGTACAAGGTATTTCATGTAGCGTTTTATGACATACCAATATATCTTTTAATACATTTACCAGAGAATCAAAGAAATCTCTTCCCTTCATATGATGTGATCTTTTCATTAGATACTTTTATAACATGGCAGTGATATTCGAACTTATCTCACTATAGTACAGTCCATCGCCTGGCTCTTTTTCTCAACAGCTTCCTTATGGCTAGGTGATGGTTTGAAAACTTGGGATTACTTCCAAAAAACATGAGCACAAGAGAGTTGTTCTAACTGAAAACAATTTTGTTAAGTAAAAAAGAATGTTTTTATGAATGTATATTAACTGTAGACTTCTATAATTTATTTGTGAGTAGATTAGTTCTGCTTGTGTGTATTGGATACTGTAGTATATTGGATGAAATTCAGCTCCTTTATTGAAATCAACACAATGAGATAATTGAGAAAAGTTTTCACAAAATTATACCATCTTAAACTTAACAAAAAGAGCACCAGGATAAATCCAGTCCCAATTAGGCAATCCAAACTCTCTTCTGATTTTCTTTTTTGTTCTTTTTTCTTACTTTTTTTTTCCTTGCCTTCTCTTGCCTTCCTTTCACTTCCCTTCCCTTCTCTTTTTTCCCTGTGAATTTACGGTAAATTCCTCACTAGCTCTGCAGTCTTAGAAAGCATGACTTTTGGTCTGCCTGATGACATGCAACTCTGTGCATAGGATGAAGGTGAAACCTAAACAGAGCTTGAGCCGTACGCAGACAAAAGCACTGCCAGTTATGGCTGAGTTATGTGACTATGTCTAATTTAAAAACAATAATGTAAACAAGAGCATGATTTGAACAAAGGAAGAATCAACAAAAACACAAACATCTCACAACTTCTAACCATGGCCACCTGAGAGAACACAAATAGCAAGTCTGTCCTTGGTTTGCTTTGTGTTTTACTTTGAGAGCTTCACAGACACTATTTGGATTTTCCCAACTAGGAGCATACATATATTCTTTTTTTAAGTGTATGCTTAGGATATTTATGGATACCACTTCCATACCAAGTCATAACATACCAAGATCCATAACAATATGGATCTTTCTGTAGTATGAAATGCCTGTTTCAGTGAATAAATACCAAGTAACACTGGTGATTTTAAAGTCAGATTTGAGATCTCTGCCACAGGTCACACAGCTTTCACATTTATTGGTACTCCAAATCAAGAAAATACACGTTTGCATGTCTGTTTAAAGCACCAAAACAATTGTTTTGTCTTTTATTTGCTTGAAGACTAGGGCTCAAGATGCAGCTAAGGCTCTGTGCTTGAACTGTGTCCAAGCCTAGAAGAGTTAAAAGTTCATCTGACGGTAAACTGAGGAAAGGTTTATAAAGATGAAAAAATGGGACACCATTTTGGTCAAGCTTGTGCTTCAGAAAGCAGAAATCTATGATATACGGGCTGGAATATGAGCTTAAATTATTGTTATTCAGTTACAAGGTTCACAGTTTTGGCATCTCTGTCTTTCACTGTTCCTTACAAGTTTATAACATATATAGGTTACAGACTTTACTGGTAGGCTCTGGAAGCCCTTCACTATAAAGAGCCTGTTCATCACTATCTCTGGGCAGCGTGGGGTCTCTAACTTCAGAACATAGAGTTGTCCTTTGAGCAAAACAGAGCACATGCTGTTAACTATTTAACTGTTACCCAAATGAAACTCATATATTACAGTAAAAATGAAACAGAACAACACAGTTTTAATTGCTATTTCTACAATAAAATTGTGGCTTGTTTATAAGTTGGGATTTTATTACCTACCGCAATTTATACCCACTTTATCTGGAAGTTCATGGTGGGCAACAAATGACTGCTTGCAAATTTTTTGGTTATTTTTCCATGAAAACATAACTGCATCTTAAAATATGGAAAAGTAATTTATCAGCAAAATGAAAAAAGCTTACATGGAAGATTACATAAAATACATCTGTCTTTTCAAACCACTGAGATATATAAACAACTCATTAAAAACTGAAAAAGCCAAAGAAAAGGACAAAAGACTTTTTAATGAGAAGGCATTTTGAGCAGATATTTTTCTGTGTATAAAAAGACAGGATGTTACTTCATTCCTAGGAAGACAATCTCAAATGAACAGGGAAAATACCAGAAATTTCAGCGAGCACTGCCCTGAGAGGGCTTATGTTAAAGCTTAAAAAAAAAGAAAAGAATAGTTGCAAGTGGAGATGTCATTTTAAACAGAATCCAGGCTCTTATTTTTCCATTGCAAAGAGTTTTCTTTTATGTCAAATGAAATTTTAAGATCACATATGAATTTGCAACTGAACCCTTTACTGCCAAATCTGATTCCAATCCTTAAAAAATCTGTTTCTGTAATATGGCCAGCAATGCACTAACTTCTAAAGGTAGCTAGACATATTGGCAAAAAATATATGTGGTTAATCAACTAAAACTATGTAGTGCTTTGGGAACAATCAATCAACTTCCAGAACCTTTAAGGCATGCAGTTGCTGTGAGGATATCCATGAGCAATGGTAATACTAACAGCTAATGTACACAGATGGTTTCGAGATGGTCTTGTCTTTATTTTTTATTTTCAAGATGCTTCTACCCAAGTATAGGCTTTACTGTTAAACAAAAATAAACCCACCACAAATAAATTCCAGATAATAATACAAATATAGAGGGACAGTAGGTGTCACTTTGCACCAAGTTAAAATAAGCACTGTCAAAAATGAGGTTTGTGTTCAACCACTGGTGTTGTGTTGTCTCATTCACACAAGGACTTGGGGACTTAAAGAGGGACTTAGGTGGAAACGTAGATAACTGTGTCCAATACTTGGATTCTGAAAACTCACCTTGAGTTACTCCATGAAGCATCATAGCTGGTAACCTGCAAGATGCCTAAGCATTTGAAAACATTTCTTCTGTCTATTCACAGAAAATGTCTCTTTTTTAACAAGCAAAGCTGAGTTGCTCACTTCCACATTCACGCTTTAGCCTGCCTGGCATCAAGGAGCCCTCTGCTAAGTTCCTTGAAGGGCTCATTAAAATACATTGCATAAAGTCATCCCTAAAGAACAGCAGTAAGGAACAGTCACCCATCAAACATAGTAGCACTTTCTGTACTTTAGAATAGGTGGAGGAAGACTCCCACCGCTCCCATGTTCCATTTACACCGCAACACTGTGGTCTCTGCACTGACCGAAGAAATCTGTGACCAAGGTTTAGTTCCTGGCTTTATCTCCCAGGATTTTAACCCACATTTCCCACTTCCTAACTTGATTCTTTATCCATCTGGTTGCTGGCTTTCACCCTGAAAGATGTTTATGTACATACACTACATTAAACTATTCTTGGATAAAGTAGCAGTCTGAGCACAGGAACCAAGAGAAACACAACAGCAGCATCCATGTGGGGACAGTATCCAATTCACTGTGTGTTCTACTGAAAATTATGGAATTGCCTTTAATCTCCTTAAAAACGCTTTCAGAAATCTGTGATCAAAGCAGACATAATAGCCCTGTCACATGAAATGGAAGCCCACATTTTTATACTTAAAATACCATAGTCCTGTTTATGTCATCTGAGAATAAAAAATGATTGGGTTTTACAGTTTTGCTGCCCCAGATGAAAATAGCTGCTTTACAAATCTAGAATCCTGATTCTGATGGCGACTACTTGCTCCATTGGTGACAAAACCTCAGAGATGGTCTTGTCTTGAACTGGCATCATCTAGTTATTTTGGGTTTGCTTTTTTATTGGGATCAGTGGGTACTAGATTGTGTCTTGCAAGCAGCTGAATTAAAGATGAACTAAGATGAACTAAGTATTTTTGTAAAAAATCTGTAACGAAAGTGTGCCAAATAAATAGCTTTAATTTAATAAATGTGACAAGTTCGCACCACTGTTAACATGATGATTTTTTTTAATTCAGTTTCGGATTTTTCCAAAGCTATAATGGTCACTTTTATCAAGGTGGGATGTTGGGTTAGGCTTAAACTGAGCAGGTTTTGGAAACACAACTTTCAGGAGATAGAATCCAATTGTTCTTTTTCCAGCATTTTGTTTTGCCATAGCTCCACTTGTTTCAGAAGTCACAGTTATAAATTTTAAAGATTTTCAGGTAATTTTGGTTCATATTTCCTTGATAAAATGGAATAAAGCAAATTGGATTAGTCTGCCCTATAGGCAGCTAGCATTTTCTGCAACTAACTGCACTCATATTTACTTAAGGAGCAGTTCTTGTTTTCAGATATATAAAAGCATTTTATAACCTTGAATTTTTTTTTTTACTTTTCTGTTAAAGGTTAACAGCAATTCTGCTGTACGCAGAACATTCGTGATCCCAAATCATTAACAGAATCTGTGTCCAGACTAAATATTAAATTTTAAAGTAAAATAGTTCAGAAAATAGATACTCCTCAATTTACGTACCCAGGCTTAAATTTTAGGGGTTTGTTTCCACTGCAGCAGATGATGATGTCATTGACACCTAAATCAGGACAGAAAAATGCCTGTTTTCAGGTGTCAGTGACATCATAACTAATTCAGGGAGCACATCGCACCCAGAACTCCTAGGCCTGGCAAGAGGAAGAACTGATGTCAAAACACACTTGCTTGTATAAAATGTACTCATCTCTAAGATAAAAACTACCTAATATCTCACAGTGAAGATCTTAGAAAACGTATAAAAAAAGAAAAAAAAAAAAAGTCAAAAGAAGATTTTACTGTTCACACAGAAGAGGGTTGAAGATATGTGTAAAGCGTATGTTTTGATATTTTGAAGTGGTTTGCTTCTAACAATAGAACTGCACACTCATCACTGGTAATGGGATAAGTGTGGTTTGGGGATCTGTGCTATGCCAAGACTCATAGCATTTAATATGAGCTTTGTTCTGGAGCAATGGCAACAGCAAATGGGAACTGACATGCAGACAGTGGTGACTTCAGGCTTCTGAAATTTATGTGATCGCTTAGGAGCTGATGTTCCAAAAGTCCCACGTGACACCAAAACATCTGACCCACTAACCAGCTGCAAGACTTTCCCGGATTCTCATCAGCAGATGTACCTTCACAAGCTCTGGTAGACCCCAGAGTATAGTAAACTCCCTTCCTGCCCAAGTCTTTTGCAACTCTCACTGGGCTGTGCTTCAGCTCGTTGTGTACTGACTGACTGGTTTATATCTGTTACTACATTTGTTCCATGTCTCCTGGGAAGAAAAAATTCAAGGGCTGCTGGTGCATGAAGTGGCTAGCTGGGACAGCGTGCCAAGAGGCAAACCAGCAATAACATAAAGCAAAGACACTGTTTTTCACCACTTTTCCACTAACGCATCAGCAGGTCTCCTCTTTCTTATGATACTGCTATTTAAGATGCTTCCTGATTTGGATTCCAAATTCCTCCTGGTCTAAGGCTCTGTATAGGTTCAGGCACTCCCTATGCACGGTCCTGGCAGCTCAGCATGGCAAGAGCCTATCTTCCCAGCTGGATTGTAGCCTAATAGTTAAAAACTAAGGATAGTAGGCAATTATCTTCCAAATGCAATGTACATTTCGCACAGACTTAAATATTGCGTGATTACACATTTAAATCCAAACATTTAATGATGTATACTATATATATTCTATTAATTAACATATGTATTTTTGCTGGTTTGTGTACCTATGCATAGATTCACACACTTGCAAAGCATATATGTTATGTGCACATGGAAGGCTACTGCTTTCCCCATTCAGTTTTAACCTATCAGGACCCCAATTACTATTTGTAATGGGAGATGATTTTGTACACAGACACATAGCCCTCAAGAGGGCTTGACATCTCTTAATCCAGTCGCATCTTTTCCTTTGTAAGACTCCCTGCCCCTTACCCTTATGCCTCACAACACTGGAAAAATCCTGTGGTCACAGCTATAAAGTTCGGAAGAGACGAGAAGAAATTTAGGGTAATCTGAGAAAATGATTAAAAAATTTAAAGTTCCAAGAGCCCTGGAAAAGTTCCAAGAGTGGCCGTACTACTATCCTGTACTACTTGAAGTAAGAAAAGGACCAATGTTACTTTGTTTTGCATGAGATTGTTTTACATGAAATTTAGATGAAAACAGTAGGACTGAAAAGACCAGCAAAAGCTCTCCCAGCAGAGACCCAACCGCTTCACAACAAGTAAATAGTGAGGAGAGACAAGGAAGGAGAGGAAAAGTTCTGATGAAGCATGAATGGAAAAAGAGTGGCAACAGCATCAATTGTTGAAGTACCAACTATATTCATGATGCAAGATCTCATCCATCTGTCATTTCATTTAATGGCAGAAGGTGGGGGCAGCCCCTCCATGTCCGGCTCTCTAGTCTGCATATTTCTGTGACCTTTAAAACCATTTCCGCAACTTATAAACATGGATTACCAAACTGGCAACAAACTATAAAAGCAAATGCATTTACAATATGCCCTCTAGATAGACTTACTGCCAAGGAAATAGTTTTGCTGTGACCATGGGCTGTAGGAGCTAAGACTGGGGAAACTACACCCTTTGTAGTGATAAAATCCAGCAGGTTTTAGCAGAACATTTTGCTTCTAACCTACAGCCATCTCACCTGCGAAGTGTGCTTATTAAGTTCCTTTCATGACCATAGGACCTGCAATTTATAAATGCTGCAGGTGTGAAGGCATTGTGTGGCGCTTTTAGGTTAGTGAAAGAACATTGTTATTCATGGGTGAAATATTCCATTTATTCAGTGGAAGAGGAGTAACGTGTGTGGGGGTGGAGAGTGCAAAGTTGATGATAGAAAGACATAAATAGAAACAGACATCTATGGAACACCTCAGCCATTCCATTGTATTACTGCTTCAAGCGTTTAAATCTCCCAGTAATGGCTGAGTGCTGGGATTTTTCCTCTAATGATGCAGGCTTGCTGTATCTCCTGCCACTAAACTATTTTTAAAAGTTTACCTAATCTTACTTAATTTTTATGGCATAAGAGTGATGGTGCCAGACCGTACTAAACCAATGGCTGCTTTTAGTTAGAGACCCAAGTTCCTGTCTCTGTGGATCCTGTATACCTTAGCCTTTCTCTGTGTTTATATGCAGTGCTTTGTTCTGGTCATCAGAGATGTCTATTCCAGAAATAAATGTCCTTCAGAAGTGGGATACTGGAATTTCTTGAAGTTAAAGGCAGGGTTTAGACTATTTAGTAAAATTTTTTTAGATTTACAATTGTTGTACATTATCGTTACTGGAGAACACTACATTTTTTTCTTCATTCTCTGGACTGTTTTCCATTAGCTGCCCCCATCTTAGTTTTAAAGGGCTGACAAGGAACAGTTTGAACACAAGGTTATTTTAATGCAATTAATGGACCTCTGAATTTTGTGATAGCTAAAGATTTTTTTTTTAAAGGATATACTTAATTAACGATTTTCACTTTGAAGAAGGTTGGATAAACAGCTAAGTCTAAGCTAATGCATTAGTGTGACCATAACATTTTATAGCTGAAGTCACCATGATCAGATAACACAGAAGTGAAGGCCTGGCAGGAACTATGATTTCATCCTGTGTTCTAGCAACATCTGCAACATCATCTTTTGTCCTTGATCCCTCCATCACAGATGCACTGGTTTCCTTGCACTTCTGTATTTCTATAGATTTTTGTATGATTAGACAGTCAGCTGCTCTTATTCACATAGAAGTATATCTGCAGAGAACTTATACAAGTGACTGAGAGTAGGCTTTGTAAATACATTATTATTTTAGAGCTATATACTTGAACGTTGGTAGAGAGGACTTTTGGTGGAGAAACATATTGTTCCTCTTTCAGTGAGATACTGACAGTGCCTCTGGCATCAGTACTAACCTGTTTAGATAGAATATATGAATGTTTGCTGAATTTTTTGTCAGACCAGCAAGGTAAGAAGTATATTACATGTAGCAAAGGATATAGAATCAGTACTGTCAAAAACATTGAAAAGTGATTTTTTTAAATTATACTTAATACCTCATTTTTCTAGTTTCTTTTCTAATTTGGCTACAGGCACTTGGGAGTCTCATTTTTTCAGCTCCAAAGCATGCTACATTTTTAGCTCAGTTGGAGGGGGGGAAGCCATCCTTTTCCCATTTGTTGCTGTAATAATAGCTGAAGTACTGACATATCCCCCTAAAAAAAAAAAACAAACCCAAAAAAGGTATGCCAAAGTGCCAAAGTAGATACAGACAAACTATAGACAAGCATCTAAGATGATTTAAGGTCTAAGATATTTCTTTCTTTAAAAATAAGTTCATAAAAGTTACGGGAACTGCTTACAAACTGAATAACTGTAACACAGAAGATTACTTTGCTTACATCTCTTATACATTACTGGCAGCTGCTGAGTAGACAGTAATATTGCTTTCTCATTAAGAACATTTAATGAACAATATTTTATCCCTGTGAAGCTAAGAGAAACTTGAGCAACATCTGAATTCACCTAGAACTGAAACTGAAGGGGACCTTGAATCGGCCAGGGCACCAGCATATTTTCTGCTACATCATGAAATCTTTACAATTGTCAGAGCCTCAACACCTCATTCACAAGACATGGACGTGATTAAGTACCAAATCAGGGAGACTAATACCTTCCATCCAGTCACCAGCACACCCCTCACAGCATTTGCAAGATCCTTAGCACTGGTGGGAGCAAATACTACTGATCAGTTTGCAAGATTTCAGCAAATCATCTGCAATAGCTAGAAGTCGGAAGCTACTAGTTAATATAACAGCAACAACAATGGCACATACATCTGTTTTTTAACAAAGTTTTTCTGAACATTTCAATATATTACAGTACATTGCAAGCCTGAATCAAAAGACAAGTGGAAGAGAACTTTGAACCCGCGTTTCTTTCAGACACACATTACTTCAGGCATTTGAAGAAAGTGTCGAACAGCTTCCCCACCCACTTTCTCAAAGTGGAGGAGAAATTGCTCTCAAATGTTGGTTATAAACGTGTAATCTGAACTCCAGCCACTCGGCAGGGCTGCAGAAGAATTTACGATGTGCTAAATATTTCCTTTGTTCTTCCCAGTGGTAGCCTGCTGTAGCAATTATAAAGCAACTGGCTGCACAAGTAAACTGTGGCTGTTTTCTAAAGAATTGTTGATAACTGTTAAAAGCCTCCCTAAACAGGACTTGCTCTGCTAATACTTCAATACTTTATTTTTAAATGTATGTCTATATTAATTCTCCATGTTCTTTTTTCTCATCTTTTAATCTTGGTCATGTCCTCTAGGTACCTTACTACTGGGATAGAAAGCAGACACAACCATCTACTGTTGCTGTGATTCAGCCATTGCTAACCTTAAAATACAGCCTCCCAGATCACTCTTTCTTTACTGGGCAGCTACATAGCTTCCATAGGAATGATGTGTTCATGTAAATGATCCAAGCCATGACAACAACATGTATTTCCATTTCTGCATGAAACTAATACAAAATATATCCAATGTCAGTCCAATTCTCACTTTCAAAGAAAGCAGTGTCCTAAGCCACTCTGCAGCACACTGAGAACACGAGGTAACAACCCCCATGATGGGAAATTTAAAGTAAGCCTGCTATGAAGGAAATTGCGAATAAATATGCATAGAGAAGACTGCAGGTTTTGAAAAGAGGAAAGATGGCTTTAGGAAATGTCCCCTGCCAACATCCTCTGCTTTAGCCATGGCTACAGAGAAGGCAACAAGCAGGGCAAAGTAGACAGACTCATATAGCTGCCTATGCAGGAGCATGGGCCATGCTGAAGGTGGAGCCCACTAGCAAGACGAGGCATCAATAAACAAATGCACTAAGCGGTGAGACCACAGCTCTTATGGGAATGAAAGTTCAGAGTGAAGAATACGTTAGTTATGCTGGGAGTAACTTTAGCAAGCCTTTTGTGGCCTGTCACCTCCAGCCCAAGGCTCAGCATGCAGGTGCTGGCCAGGAGCCAAGGGCAGCCCAACGACCTTTCTGCCTGTACTGCCTCTGCAAAACAGATTGAGAGCAGTGAGGAAGCCAGAGGGAAAGCTTCCTTCATGTGCCAGCACCAGGATCCATGGGATTTGGCCTTGGAATTCCTGTAGAGTCCTAACCAATACATCAAAGTCAGCTCCTTGGCACGTGCGCGCTATTGCTTAGCCCTCTGGTTTCCCTAATCCTTGGGAGGGTATGTCATTGTTTCCCCTCCAAAGCCTGAGGGAAACACAGTTCCCTAGTGAAAAAACAATAAGCATCCATTGGCATGTCAGCAAAACACCACCTCTGGCAGGTGGCCTTCCAGGTAAACCACTGGACATACAAGTCGAAAGCAAGCTTTCGGATACGGGCTTTGAAGAGAGCAGAGTCTCCTCTGTGGTGGCCTTCACTCTGTTGCAGCACCTGGCAATGTCTGGAATGAAGTCATTTATAGCCTATACAACGAGAAGTCGAGTTGGGCAGTTCAGGGTTTTGGTAATGGGATACAGACCTTTCTGCTTTGGGTTGGCTGGGTCAGCCTCAGGGCGGGCTTGTGCTAACGAGTGGAAGTCATTGCAATCCGGCTGTTTCTCAGCAGTATGTGTGAAATGGGCTTGGTTTGGGCACCTTTCCTTTGAAGGTTCTACAGACAAACCAAGGAAGAGGGCAGACTGAACAGTTTCTTCACTAATTTTGACCCTCACAAGGCAGAGTGGAGATACTGTACAGCCAGTGCTTTAACACCTTCCTACAGTTTTGGTGACAGATGTTTTCCGGAGCAGACCCACACCGAGCTGAAGTTGGTAGAATGAATCCCAGCTTGTGCTACTGCCTCCTATACTACTACATTTTGAATGTAAGCATGACTCTCCGGACTGGTATTTGCATTCACAATTATATTCATCTGCTATAAGAAAAAGGCTCTGGTATTTCAAACACAGCCCTACCACCCCTATTTTCATTCAGGGCAACCACCAGTTTGCTGCTTCAACTCCCAGCTTCTCATCACCATTTAAAACTTGTACTTCTTTTGATTTCTAGGGAAAATGAATAACCTCTGAGACCAAATCATCACCCATGCCTCTGGGAATGCTGAATATTTTTGTGGTTAGTCCCACACAGGACTAAATGATTCATCATCCTGAGACTCCAGTCTCAAAAGGTGCCTTGAAACACAACCCATTGCCAGCTGCCATGTTACATAGAGAATCCTGATGATTCCATCTTTTTGCAATTTTAGTAGGGAAATGAACAAGAACTCACTATTTGCCTTCTTCTGTGTCATCAGCCAAATACTGGTATGTATGTCCTGGATTGATTTTAACAGTCTGTAATGTTGCTTACTGTTACATATATTTAAAAAAGATACAGCAAGTAACATGATAGGAAGAAAAGGGAACAGGAAACAAAATTCAATGGGAGTTGAAGAGAAAGGCAGCACTTAGCCGTTATGCTCAGAAAGCATGCAATCAACACAGAGATTCAACAGGATCTACTTTGATGTTCTGAGTGTTCATTTATTACTTGTTTCTTGGAGATGTATGCTTCTGTCTCAGCTTTATATTGCAGCAGCACTGACATCATACATATTCCCTCGCCTTTTTTTTCTTGCTTTGACCTACTGAGAGGAACACTTTTCTGCAGGCTCTGTTAGTGTAAGAGGATATCACTTGTCTCCTGGACTGTAAGTTTGCATCAGACTGTAGTTGTAAATCTAAACACTAAACTGATTAATTTTTAGCACTATGTGTTATTGCAGAGCCAATAGGGCCAAAAAAAGATTGACTCATTTGGTACCACAGACACCTTACAATATTCCTTGCTGAAAAGATCTTCCAATCCAAGTAGATAAGACAGACCACAGATGCAAGGGAAAACAGAAGCAAAGTGAACATAGATAACTCGTCTAAGTTCTAAGAAGAGCTCAGACTAACATTATAACCTCTGAGGATACATATTCATATAGAAAAATCTAAATAAGATCCTACATTTGGGCATTTTTAGCAGGATTGCATGAAGGTGCTTGAAAGACAGAGTAAAAGCAAACAAAAAAATAAAATCACTATATTTCATGTTATTTTTTCTCTCTTATAAACAGACTGACAATGTCTTAGCATTTATATATGCACTTTCTTACTCAAGGATTTCAAACAACTACCATTTAGTGCAGCCTCCTCATTCTCCAATGCTACGGATAAATACTGTTCTCAATTTACAAACTGAAGCACAGAAAGTCAAGGGACTGGCTCAGCATTCTTCTAACAGATCCAAGCTGAGGCAAGACTCCAGGAGCAAAGACATTCAGTCTTGACTATTAGCTAGGTGACATTTGTTTTTCATTCTGCTGACCTATGTTGCAGTTAGGTAGTGCTGGGATCATCATGCTAGTGACTTAAAGTATGTTCCTGTAGGCTCAGAGAGGCAGGAAGAGTGGATGGAGAGGAATAAGTCATTGTCTTTCAGAATAAAGATAGGGCAGCGGAGAGATGACAGAGACAGCACAGGTTCATGTGACAGCAGTGATTTAACAGTTTGTGCAATGAAAGAAACTTCTTGCCCATCAGCATTTTGAGGTAGCTCTGATCAAACACATCATATATTTTTACCTCACCGATCACTGCATTTAGAACATTAACAACAAGCACTGCAACAATAAAATTAAAGTTCTCAAAGTGCTGTTAAATTTCACCCACTCGTACATCAGCTAGAGTGTCAGTAGCTTGTGCCATCAGTCTCTGATTATTTTTATACTTTGTTTGACAGACACTTCTGGAAATGTCTTCTTGTTTTACGTCGTCAGCAGAGCTCCCAGGCTAAGTTCCTTACGTATCTTTCAATGCTGCTAAGCTGATTGGCATTTGCTTGTACCCCCCTCACTATAAGAATCATGGGGTCTGGCTTGCCAAGAATCACCTCTTTTTTTTCTTTTGAACAGAACAGCTGCCCTCCGAACTTAAGCCCATCTGGTCTAATTTGAAAAATGAAGGGGAAAAAATTAAAATCAGATCTCACTAATTAGAGGAAAATTGGATGTAAACAATTGAAAGGTCTTTTCATACTTATGGCCTGACATTTCCACAAAGAGCTTAATTGCTTGCATGGGCCTAAAGGGTTATGTTCTTTTTTTAAGTTGCATATGCTCTCTGCCAAATACTAGCTTGGACATGCTGTGAGTGATTTTTGGATCACCAGCAGCTCTTGCTATTTTAGGCTCTGTCACAGCTTGAAGTTGTAATTAATTTTGAGGATCCTGACAATCATAATTATGACAATACTGGTTTCTGATAAGGCTCACTGAGGGTTTTTTTTTCTGTAGGGAAAACTTTGAGTTTAGCATTAGGAAAAGAATGTCATACTGCAGACTATCACACTACAATAAATTCTCAATTTAAAGAATAAACACCTGCCATAGAGTTAGGCAGGAAACACACTTCTTGTCCCATGAAACTTGTCAAGTTTTCATAAATGTTTCCACCATGAAATCAAGATTCTTCAAAGCTCTAGTCATAAAATCAGGTAAAGGAAAAGCCAGTCAAAAATGACCCATCATAGCAGTATACCATTTTGGATGCTCAAGATGCATATAAGAGACAATTTCAGTTCCTTTTATACTGTCTTCTTTATCTGAATAGCCCTAAAGAACAGGCCACTACTTGTTCCATAAGAAGCCTCTCCTGCTGCAACCATCTAGATTTATGCAATAAGTGAATACTAAGTGAAGCAGAGCCTTTAGTCAGCATCTTTGTCAGTCCAAGTCAGTGTCTGATTAAGTTGTCCTTTGGTATTCTTGGTTTTCTATCATTTTCTCTTCCCATCACTTCCTTTATTTTTCTCTCGAGTTTTGATTAAGAAATCAAGTTTTGGACTAGAGGGATGTTCCCCGAAACTTAAAAACCATTGATTTCTTTTATTATGGATGAAAAGCATGTTGCTTACAACTTCCAGTATGGATTATTTTCAGCCTTCACATCACTGGTAATTCGTAATAGCAATAATGGCAGGAGTATTTTCCTTTTCAGGTTTTTACAGACATTGAACTAAAAATTCACTGGAGTTGGTAGCGATACAAGTATACAGTGAAAAGAAAATGTTTGCTGGACCCTTGGATTCACTTCTGATGGCCCTGGGAAATAATGTCTCCCTCAATTCTTATGGCCCTTGAAGACAGAACCTCACAGCCCAAACTAAGCACATACGTCATGCTGTTGTTACTGTTTTCTGAGATTTATCCTCCCACTTTAGCAGCTCCCATTAATAGCAGAAGGAATTTTATGGTTACAGAAAGGAGAATGTCCCTTCTGAAAGAATATTGCTGTGCATTATTTGGAATACAACACCCAAGGCCAGCTTGTACCTTAGAGATTTTGGCTGATATAAGGTAGTTCAGGGCCTCAATACAAGTACAGAAGCAGATGAAGGATTTTCCTAGGGTACATATTCCCAACCCAGGGAGCAACACGGTTAAGTAAGAGAAGACATGCAGTTCTGTGCCCTCCCCTATCCTGGGAACCACATTGCCTGTGTACACAGACAGCTCGGCTGGCCCAGTGTCCAAGAAAGGAAGAAAAGTGATGCCTGCCTTCTCATCTGCTCCAGGGGTATTTCTTCCATCATTGGCATCAGGAGAAAGCCTTCTTTGTGCTTCCCCAGCACAGCAATGGCAATTTTACCTGCATTCATAGCATCCTTTTGCTTTCCCTTGAGAAAGAAGTGCCAGCCTTAACCCTTCGGAGACAGAATATAGGCCTGCACCAGTATTTGTACTATATTTAGAGAGATCTTCCAGGGACCCTAAACCCTAAAATGATGTGAGTTTGAGAGGATATCTTTTTTTTATTATTATTAATCAATAATCATAGAATCGTTTAGGTTGGAAAAGATCTTTAGGATCTATGGTCCTAAGCACCACATCTACATGTCTTTTAAATGAGTCACCCAGGGATGGTGACTCAACCAGTTCCCTGGGCAGCCTCTTCTAATACTTGACAGCCCTTTCAGTGAAGAGTTTTTTGCTAATACCCAGTCTAAACCTCCACTAGTGCAACTTGAGGCCATTTTCTCTTCTCCTACATGAGTTTCTAGCTTCTCTTTCTCTGTCAAGAGTCTGACAGTGTAAACTAAATACGTACTAAATGCTGAAACTCCCCCTTCCCCCAAGCTCAAAAACAAAGGGGCAATTACATGTTACAATTTTTCTTAATTAAGGGTTTCTAAAGCAATTTTGTGATTTTGCTTGTTTGAATCCAGGTTTTTCAACGCTGAGAACCGGTAATCCTGAGTAAATATTTATTAAATCAGAATTAACACATTTAAAGCTATCACATTTTATTTGGAATGGGTAGGGGAGAGCTTGGAACTTCTTATCTTCATTCAGTGAAAAACATAGATCTAAACATGATCAGCTTTCAAATCTAAGCATGGATGTGAGAAATTCACAGGTAGTGTCACAGAGCCATTTTAAAGCTACAGCCATATCCATGAAGGAATACATGGCTGCCTGCACTGTGAGGACCTCAGTGTGCCACACAGATTCCCAATTCCTCCTCAGTTTTTGCCTAATCCCATTTACATGTTTTATTTTAAAATTTCTAAACAGCCAAAAATCTGCTGTTGGATATACCCAGAAACCCTTTTTCACAGGACTAAGCTATTTGGTAATTTACTCATTTTTGCAGCTCAGAGGGATTTGCAAATTAGTTGTTGCCTCACTGAGCTTTCAAGTGAGCTTTGCTCTGGTAGCCAGTTTTTGAATAACCTGAAATATTCAAGCCCAGTACAGTAATGGCCACAAAGGATGTTAGTAGTCGTTAAAATATTTATGCAACTTTAGTTCTATCCTTTATCTGCCTATCTCAGGGGACAAGGCTATTGGCTGTACTGGAGTATCTAATTCCCTCCTATTGAAACAGCTCCAGTCTTTCAAATGAAGACATCACTAGTAGTAAGGCTGGAATTCAGGGCTTCCTTCCTTTTCTCAGGTGGCTTGCCATCATGTATGATTGTACTCACACTTTCCCTTTCTTTAGACCAGTAAATCAAAATATCATTTTTCTCTCCCAGTATAGCCTCTGGTCTGGCTATTGTAACATTTTCCTGAGGATGCAAAGGAAGATACTGAACCCAGAGTGGGGAGCGCTCAAACCGCTGAGTGACTAGTAACAAAGAAGGAATGAGATGCATGATAGCCATCAACTCTAAGCCTGTACTTGTTGAAATGCCTCTTTGAGTATTCCAGTTTATTTCATTTATACTTATTAAAGTGTGTCCTTGGTTAAGAAGCAAGATAGTGAAGTTTCATAGAAGTGCTTCTGGGTTTAGTTCTTGGTACTTGTCCTCTTCTCCTCTCCCTTTCCACAGCCCCGGGTCCACTCAGTGTAAATGGTGTATCAGCAACTCTCACTTTGTTCTGTTGTATTTTATTTCACCCTCAAAGTACCCCACTTTAAAAAGCCTAATACATATTCTTAAATCTCTAAGAAGTTGCTAGTACACTAAATATAACACACTGTAGATCTTCCCCGCATATCTGTTTTGTCAAGTCTACAGATCACACAGACTCTGAATGTGACTGTGCAAACATGACTGTGTAAAGCCTTTGGGGGCATCTTGCCAGTAACAGCGATAGATATAAGAAAGAAGGTCCTATACAAACAGGGCTCTGAGGGCAAACTTCTTGCTCTTGCTCTTTCCAGTGTATTGCTGGGTTTGGGGATTCCTGAAACACAGGGAGTACCACCAGCTCCTTCTATGAAGTCTTCAGAAAGGATGAAACAACTAATACTTGCTTGTCAAAAGAAGAAAAAGAAACAAGAAAAGATATATAAACATCTCACTCCAGGAGGGAAGACTACGAATCCTGCTGCCCTGCAGCTAGTGTAAGGCATGTGAGCCCTAGAAAGTACTGACATCTAAGATACACCACGTCCTCAAGGCTTGCCCTGGTGCCCGCTCAGCATGCCAGCTGCTGTGAATTCCTCTGGGCAGTGAGACAGGCAGGCAGGCATTATGCTTCTGGAGTGAGGTGCCTGCCTTACAGGCACCACCATGGAAAGAATTACAAGGCCAAAATTTCTTTTTTGGCTTTGCTGTAGGATGCTTGAGATTAGGCAGAGCACTGTTCAGTGCTGCCAAAGAGCCCTTTGCAGGCTTAGCCTTTAGAATACAATTTCCCTCCAGATGTGAATGTATAACAGGCGACTTAGGAGGTAACAGCCTAATTGTTCTTTAGCTAGTAACTCTCTGTCCTGATCATTAAACCATTTTATGTACTGCTCAGAGTTTGTACATTGTAGTAGCAATTATACTGAAATAGATAAAATAAAGCAGACTGATAAACTTGTTTGTTTTCCCTTAGTTTTCTTTCCAGACCTGCTATAATTGTAATAACAGAAAGAGTAACAATAATGCAGATTAACAGGGTTGTCGTTAAGGCACGGAGTGGATTCTGCTCATAGCTCACTACTGAATTCCTGTGTGTCCTGGGGCGAGGCTCCCAGTGCTTCTGGTCTCCTTGTGTAAAGTGAGAAGAACATTCTACTTTCTACCTGTTTTATCCATGTCTTGTCCTTTGAGAGGTATTGTGTCAGAGATTAATCTTCACACCTGCCATGAAAATCTTCCTTAGAACATTATCTGATAATTGCAAGGTCTGTTAGGGCTCAGAACTTCATTTTACACTGAAAAACCCACCAGTACTCCACTGTGGTTGCATTTCATGTCCAGAAACCAGGTGGTACAAACCCATGTGTAAAGCCTTCCTCCTTCTTTAGAAAGATTCTGTTAAGTACATCCTACACCCAGTAATTAGTTATCATTTCTGTCTAAATTATGTTCGAGCTACTTGAAAAGTGGTGGAGAGATGCTAACCAAGTTAAAAAAAACATAAAAACATTAAAAAGAATACCTATATATTTTATTTAAAAAAATTCAAGATGAATAAGTGGTGCCTCCAATAAAACAAAAGAAACCAAACAAAACCCCAAGCCTCAGCTGTAATAAAATTTTCATTCTCACAGGAATCCAGCCAGTCAGTGAACCATCAAATTATTATTAGACACATTATCACAGTTTTTATATGCAAGATTTATAGACTTTATATTTTATGCAAGATTTATAGACTTTATTTTATGCAAGACAATATTTTATGCAAGATTTATAGACTTTAAATCTAAAAAGGAGAATGAGATGATGACCCCAAAAGGACATAAATTATATAATTCCATGTAGTTATAATTCATAATCAAAATAATGTTTTTGACTACAGCATCCAGACTTGTTTAGAAAGATGTTAGGAGATGGTGCAGGTATTATTTCCTGTCTGTATTTGTTCCAGTGTCAACATCCCATACATTGAAAATACGTGGGTTTCAACTTTAATGGCTTTAAATTTTACCCATTTGTTCTCCCTATGGTTTTTTTTTTTTTCCCCTACTAGAAGCAATCAGTATCTAGAATTTCTTATTTCTCCCTGTAAAAGTACCCCAGACACTGAACATTGACAGTATGAAGCACACCATCTGTGGTCTCCATAATGCTAAAAAACCAGTTAGGTTTTCTGCTGTGTACCTGGAAGAAGATCTGTTTCACACTAGTTCAGACTGTGCCAAAGCCCAAGGCTCTGGCAGAAAATGCTTTACATGAAGTCAAGGATAACAAAACAGTTATAAGATTTGAAAAGCAAGCAATAAGGAGGCTCAAAAAGCCATGACTAAATAAGAATTCATACCTTGAATTTTATTAATAAGAAAAAATAGAGTAGAAAAATATCGCAAAAGAACCTGTGAATTCATTATTAAGCTCCCTACTCCATTTATTCCTGAAGAAATAAATGACGTTGCCCTAACTAATTAAAATTGGTCAAGTACACCTGAATATTTGGTAAGAAAATTAAAAACTTATTCCTAACATAAAGCTGACACCAGAAGGCATCCAGTTTGTTCTGTGAGGAGGGATCAATTACATGTTTATTTATAGCTTGTGAACTGGGATTACAAAATGTGGGCCCATGACTCGCCTGGGCTCCCAGTGCTTGCTGCTGGAGTATTGCACAATGCTCCACATAGAGCATGCGGTCGCTATGCTTTCAGGGTCAGACTGCAACGCCTCTTGTGTGGCTGCCTCAAACAACAAGATGCTCAAGCAAGCCTGGCATAATGGAGCACTTCAGCTTCTCTTATCTTCTGCGAGCTAAAGTTAAAGGTCTTACTCAGCAGTTACTTCATCTATTTATTCAGTTAGATTTTTTAACTGACCCTGCTTTTCTTCCATCTCCTTTAGTTTCCTGCCAATACACATTTTTCTTTTGTTGGGCCATATAAAAACTACGTTTTGAATCACCTATAGATCATGTAGTCACAGAGCAGCACAGGGTAACCCCTCTGGCTCCAAGACCCATGTTCCTGAAACTCCTTGCTAGCTTTCACCTATGATTTGCTTCCTATTTGCACTTGGGAAATAGAGTCATGAAGAAGATGAAAGGCTGTGACTTAGTACAGATGCATTACCTAAAGGAGAACCTCTACTAAAAAGGGTCTTGATAAAGGTAAATTCCCAAACAGCATCATGGGCCCTCCCTCTAATGTAACTTGATGAGACAAGGAACATCTGAAGAAACCCTGAGTTGAGTTTATTTCTCATCTCACCTGAAGCTACCTTACTTGGTGCCTAGGCTTCTGTCATCACTGTGGTCTTGGGACCAGAGCCAGGGCTCAGCCAGGTAACATTAAGCAATGGCCTTACTAAAGCTGCTGTCTTCCAGGGAGAAAAGGTTTGAGATATCATTGTATGTTTGTAAGAACACTGTTTTGCTGAGCTATGGTTTATCTAATTGAATGATGAACTAAATGAACTACTCATTTAGTAGTTTTCACATCAGCAAAAGCCACATATTGAGAATTACCAAAATATATTTAAACATCTACACAGCAGCAACTAAATATATAATAAAAATGCAACTGTTAAATATCACAGAAGGGACATATTTTAAAAAAAAAAAAAAAAAAAGAGAACTTGAACTTTGAATGAGCTTATGCTGTTTTCTAACCCAGGAGAGAAAACAAAAAAGTAATGAATGATCTTTGCATTCAGCCATGAAATCCTACACCATCATAGATGTTGTTTTAACTCCTTTAGTCAACTCAGACAATCCTTCTGGAGGGAAAAATGCGAAGGTCGTAAAAATTGCATATCAGAATATTATACGTAGGTGTTTAGAGCTGAATGAACTAAAGGCTTTCCCACTCGATTCATTTACTCTCCAAAGTAGCCCCTCCTAAAAGATGAGTCTGTATGATTAAAATATGGCCCAGGATTTTATATAGTAAGTCTTTACCACTTTACGGTAGCTAGCTCTAGGGCATATTTCAATTCCCATTCAAATGAATCTTTCTATTTACTTTAAGTGGAGATGGATTGAGCCTTCTAACAGCAGTCTTCTGGCCCCATGTGCACTTCTGTAAATCTACACTTACTGGATTAGATGAATTCATGGAGTCTTTTCTACCATAATTTTTAAGTTTCTTTTGTGTTAAAATGAGGTAGTTTAATTCTCATTTCATTTGATTTCTCAAATCTGACATTTCTGCTATGTAGAGCAAAATTTCATTTGGAAAGCTTTTATTGAGACAATTTATAAAATTTTAGTTCTTTATTGAAATAGTACTGCATGAAAGAAATTTAATTTCCTATTTGACTTCAGTGCTTATTTATATTTTGTTTTACAAAAGTGTATAGCAACTGAATAGTCTGAGAGCCTATAAGAACGTTACATTATCTTTTAAGGCCTGTAGATGCTATCAGAATATTCAGCCTGAAGGTTATAGCAAATTCAGGCAAGAAATGTGAATGCAGCCTTATGCTTGCTTGAATTGCATTTTTAAAATTAATGAAAGAGTTTGAGATAGTACATTTTAGAGCAATATATTTTAAAATAATTTAGAGATTCAGATTCTTTATCTGCATGTTGATATATTTTTAATCTGCTTTAGATACAATAATTAATCTCATTTTATTTCTTTTAAATGTCAAATTGCATTAAGCAGCACAAATTGTATACATCATAGACAACACAGCAAGAAAGAGATGACTGCACCTCACATGTTATACAAATAGTCTGTGATATTTAGTGCCCCCAGGTATAATCTGCCATCCAATACAGTCATATGTTGTCATTAATGGATTTTGACTATACAAGCAACTTAGGCAATGCTACAGACTGTTGAACTATCAGTATAAACCAGATTGAGCCATTTTCAACAATATATCAAAACTCCACGTGGAGGTAGCTCATGCTTGGATTATGTGAAGGCATGTTTGGGAAGAACATGGGTATATAGGGGAGAATCATCATGGTATCCCTAGGAGAGCTGCTTTCCCAGCAGCTTCATGAAATCCTGTATTTTCAAAGCCATTTCATTGTACTGAAATGTTCAATAGGTGCAGATTAACCTGGGATGTCAAAGGGGTTTTACTCTTCTATTCCTGTTAGCACCAACTGCCTTTCCTTTGTGATGTACTTGCTGTAATACGTTGGTCCAGCCCTCCCGTCAGAGTGGAGCATTGTAGCTGCTGTTCAATATTGTTCTCCTAAATATGTCTGCTTCTATAAAAGTTGAAGAAGTTTTCTGACAGGCTCTGTTTTCGGTAATTGGAGAAAATAGTCAAGACTAATTATAGTACTTAATTTTTAGAGAAAGAGGAAAGGAAAGAGCACATACATATTTCTTCTTCAATAAGAAGTGGGCAGAATGTGTGATGGTCCCAGCCAGGTCCTTAATAAAACGAATGATGTCTGTGTTCCCAAGAGGATTCATGACGCCACTTTGGAGTTTGCAGTCAGCAAGAAGCAGCTCATATTGCACACCACATGACACTGGAATATGACTTATAAACATCAGGAAGTCCCCAACGGCTGCAAATTTGGCAGCGCTGTCTGAATTGGCCCGTCATGATGTTCATGAACCTTGTGAGCATACCTGGGCCCAGTTTCAAGTGCATAGTAGATCCCTGGCTTTTGATTTAAGGCGCCTCGCTGCTTAAAAGAACCTGGCAACTGAAATAATAGAGGTGTTGCCTGTGATGAAGCCTGCGGTGCACCAGCTAAGCAACAGGGAACTGAAACTTCTGCAATGCCTATCTGGTTTAAATAAGGCTATTAACATTCCTCACTAGCATTCATATACACCCATTCATATTAAAAATCTAATAAAAATATTCAAACCACATCTGGGACCTAGTATTCTAGGTCAGCACCGCTATTGTAAATTTTCACAGCTAATTCACCAACTTCTCAAAAAGAGTTTCTAATGAGAATGTTGATAGGCCATTAGCTAAGTACAGTGGTGAGAATGGCACTGCTATAGTAAGAATGACCACGAGTCAGTTTAACGAATAATAAAATGCTAGTAAACAGATGAGGCTTTAAGCCTATTCATTAGGCTCACTTACTGATGAGTTAAAACAGACTGCTTATTTCTTGTCCATAAACACCCCCAGGCAGTGGAAATCTGTCACGGATAAGGCTGGTGTGACAAAGTTTGTTTAGTTCTAGAATACAGTAGTCAGAAAAATGCAAGAAACCACATATGGTGACATAGTGCACTTAAGTCTGTAAAGTCAGAGGGAAATTTTCTGGTTAAGAATTCTGATGTTATAATAATGTGTGTTATCCTACTAAAAACTAGATATCTGTGGGACCAGTTTAGAACAATGGGACTGCTAAGAATATCATTACTAAAAAAGTGAAACCTTTGTCTGGAATGGTCTCCGGCTGGAGGGTTGTGCGGTGGGAAAATATTTTAACGGGGTTTCCTACTAGTGTGCTTGTTCTTGACATGCAACACTAGTATTGAAATACAGTGGAATGTTCACCATGTGCGTCTTTCTAATGGATGGTAAGTACTTCATGGTGATTTTATTTTTAAAAATCCCTCTTTCCAATTTTTGCTCTGTGTTACGACTAATAAATGAACGGGCTAGTACAGTTCACACGTGACTAGGGTGGCAAACATGTTACAGCATTGGATAAGCAGAACTGGGGAAGAAAGAGGAAGACATCAGAGCTTATGGTACATTCTGAGCCAGCAGCCTGTATAGTAACTCATGGCATCGAAAGCCAAGCTTAACCCCTGCCAACAGTTCACAACCAAACCGTCTCAGCCTCCAAACCCTGATAACTTCTAACTACTCACACAGGAAAGTATTTGCAGTACTGCCCTGCAAGCAGATAAAATACAAGCAAGATCTGGGAAAAGTGGAAGGTGAAAAGAAGTTAACTGGCACATTTTTATTAGTTTCATTCTTCCATCATGTGCCTATTGGTTTTAGCAGATAAGCTCATAGCAAACATATTCCACTAATAGGTTTATTTACGCAGTAGCGTGTTTAAACCCAGTTTTACATAGAGTGGATTTTTATATAGATAGTGGATCCCTGTGCAACATAACAAGTATATGCTATGATTTAGTAGTTGGGTGTGTGTGTGTGTGTGTGTGTGTGTGTGTTAATGAATGCTACGACATTTGCATGTTACAGTACATCATAGTCCACTACAATAAGATACCTTACATACAATTTTACGGCTAAAGCTTTTACACTCTTGTATTTTTTCTAGCCCTGTGTTAAATACTTTCTCCTTGGATGGGAATGGCAAACTCACAGTTGCCTCAGTGGAGATCTTAGGTTAAGCTGTTGCCCACTTTTACCACTTGTTCTTCTTACAAAACCAGTCATGACTGTGGGCTATCTTCAGTACACTTCCATGTCTTTTCATGTCTTCTTCACAGGAAAAGTGAAGGTCCTTTATGAAAAGGAGGTCCTCTTCAAAGTGAAGGTCTCTTTGAGACAATGAAACTAAGGTGTTTTGTCATCTTATCTGAGTGTCATGTTTGTAAGTTGTCCTCCTCCACTTTGCCTGGCATGGACATATACTTAAGATAGCCCACTATAATGATGGGCTTCAAGTTGTCTCTAGCTCTTTAGATTATAAACATGTCAGTCAGATAAGAGGATGAAACTTCTCAGTTCAGTATTATACACATGCCACATGTATACTGCAGTTCTGCACTTCTTTGGAGAACACAGAATTTATGCTGGTTTGTGTGAGTATAACCTGTTTCTGTCCTACAGAAACAAACCTATACTGGAGAAATGATTCATGCAGATACTTTGCTACAGCTCTGGCTTTAGTTACATTTGCCTTTGATTTCATTATTCATACAATTCATGGAAGGATCTACAATTGTTAACTAAAATACGTATCGAATTTGCACTATACGTATGCTGATGCATCAATGGCACGGCACTTTCAACAACGTCTTGGCCTAGCTAGCATAGATAGTTTAGTATTTCTTACTCAAAGTTCCTGCTAAGTGACTTCCTATTCTGTGTTTCTAAATGCATACAGTGGTGGGGTTTTAATTTTATTTTTATTTTTTTTTCCCAGACCTGCTATGTTACAGTACTTCTTTTTCTCAGGCGAGTGCTGATAAGTGATTCTGGTTGTTGTTTTTTAATTTCTAGGTATTATGGATCACATGTAGTTGGAAAAAAAATCACTATTTAAGGAATTGCTTTCTTCCATAAACTCAGGTTTCACCAGTATTAGAGAAACTTAAGAAATACGTGTTCCCTGGAATGTAACTGAGATTCTCCTTCTGCACTGGAATACCCTATTCTCCCTCTGTAAGCACATACTGAGGAAATCACCAAACATTGACTCTATAACTTGTCTTTGCATTTTAAGTGTTGTTTTCTAATGTAGAATCTATCTCCCTTCACAACTCTTAGGAGTTTCAGACTGGCTTACTAGAAAGAGAGAAGAGCAATCCATCAGTGGTGAACCTTTGCAACACTAAGGATATACCTTTGAAGTTTGTTTTCACAGTTCCATCATGGCATGAAGCTTCCCTTAATATATACGTAGTCCTATGGTATTAGAAGGTATGTGAGAAGAATAAGGAAGAGGCCTTTATCATTTGTGTGTTTTCTTTAGTTGTATGCTTTCAGCAGAAAAGGAGATCTACCATAGGAGCCATCTAATGCTCTTAACACTGAAGTATACTGCAGCATGTTGCTCAAGCCATGAAGTGCTAGCTGGTTCATCTATGTATGCAGTTTTATCCAATGTATTTATGCTAGTAGTTGATGGCGATCGTAAAAGCAAGGAAGCCTGAAGGGCCATGAGACTTGAGGGAATACAGAACAGAAGATAATTTTGCATTTGGGAAAAGGGAAGATCCATCTTATTCTTTGAGTCTGAAAATTAGAAAAACATAACCTAATAATCTGAGAATGAAAATTACTACTTACTATACTTCTTATACTTAAGATGCAGGATGTACCACAGGGCAAATACTGAGGAATTGTTTCACCCTAGGGAAGTATTTTAACTAGTTTATGTTTGCTTTCCTACACCCTTAAATTTGAAGCTCTGCAGGAAGGTTCTTTCCTTTTCATTAGATGATCATATAACACCCACTATAACAGAGTCCTGGCCTGGACTGTTGCATTTTATTTCCCAAAGCAAGAATAAATCTGGAAGTCTCTATTGTTTTCCCACAGCAGTGTTAATTTGAGTTGTATAAATCTCTGTAGTACATATGAAGCTTTGATAAGGAAGCTAGGGAAAGGCAGCATCAATGTTTAGCATTACTTTAGCTTCCTCTGCAGGATCACCCCATTATCCCTGTGAGGACTTTACTGCCCACCTTTGCTTTTCCTTTCTTTAAAAACCTTTCCTCAGGACTTATGCAATATGTCGCATTGTTCTGATTGATGGGGGCTGACAGGATTCTTTTTAGAGCTTGTCAGTGCTCCTCTTTAATTAGCCAGAAAGACCACCGCTGAGTGACAGTAGTGTATTCTTCCCGCAGGTTCCCGACCTGAGCTACTGCAGGGCATGTTAAGATGGGAACTGAGGGTAGCAATCAATTTCTGGTTTCCAGAATACCACTGTCAGATGATAACCACCATGAGGTCATGAAGCCTGTATTAGTTGATGGAAGTTGTTTTTTTTTAAATTAGAGACCTAGAATGCTGCAAACTTACCCTCTTCTTAAAGTAATTTTAGTGCAACTATAATCAACACATAGAATGAAACAACCACTAAACTTGTAGATGTTTGAAAGATTATTTTCTTCGACATATATGTGGTTTTCTTCTTCCTCTTCTCTTGACTTTTGGCATGTGTGTTTTTTCATATATTTGGTATTTACAACTTGTCCAAGCACTAAGGAAAATACTAGCGTAGGATTCCTGTGGAGGTGGAAGAAGTCTTGCTGACAACATTCCCCACCTGCTGCTTCTGTAGACAGAGGATTTGTTTACAGCCTTACGATATGAAGTACCTGGGTTAAACAAAGCTCTGGACCTCTGCAAGGTCTGTCAAACTCAAACTTTGTACAGTTCCCTGGAAAGAATCATTCATGCTTTATTTCCTTGGTTTCTGTAACATAGTGCTAGAAACATCTATGCAAATTACCAGGAGTAAACTTTATATCGCTGATGTATAAATACCAGAGAAATATCAAAAAACTGCAAAGTATTCTTTTAATAAAATGCAGCTTCTACATTATGACAATACTAACGGAATTATTTTACAACGTGAGTGGAAGATGCCAGAATTAAAACTAAAAAAAAAAAGCCCATTCAAACACAACAGAAAATGAACTGGCAGTTCTCAAGAGACTAAATTAAGGCATAAAGAAGAGTGCCTAAACCTTAAATTAAATTCTACTAAATGTGAAGTATTATTAAGCTATCTATTAATCTTACTAAACTGCCTCAAAATTCTATCTATCTTAACTGTAAATATATATATAATTTAGGGAATTAAATATAATATGGACAATAAATCTCTCAAGCATTTGTGTACAACCTACAGATGTGGTATTTGAAGTACAAATATGATACATATTGAGTCACTTCAAACAGAACATGATCACAAGGGGAAAAGATATGAGCCAATGTCAACACCTTGTTATCTCGACATTATAAACGTCACCAAACTCAGCTGTTACAAGAGTGTAATTCCTCCTTCCATGGACATTTCTTGCAGATAATAATACAGGCTGCAACTCCTACAGAATCTCAGAAGAATTCACACCAAAAACTCTTTCCCACTGAAAATCTCATTTAAGTCTGTTCTTTAGGCCTGTTTCTCTATCCTTAAAATCTGTAAGAATTTAAACTGCTAAGTACTTCCCAGAATTAAATTTACAGAGATTATTTCTCCTTACTCTAATTTTCATCAAAATATAGGGGAAAAAACCCAGCATGTTTCTACCTAAACAGGCTGAGAAACTTCTTTTTGTGGTTCTTTCTTCTGGTGGAGGAAATCTACCTCCTCTATACAGAACTAGCAGCGCTCATCCTCCCTGGCTGTCATTTGGTTGTGTGTCAGGGCAATATTGCTTTGCTTTTCTAGATTGTTCTACTTGAGAATAGTTGCTGAAACAAACCCTGACTCAAAATTTTCTAGTTTTAAGAAAATAGTAATTACTTCAGCAGTACCTCACCCTTCCAGAAATCCTGTTTCACATTATGATTTATCTACAGCAGTATGCATGATACCAAACAGGACAAGTAAGCAGCTTCAGGATACCTGAGCAAATTACTACTTCACTTGCCCTATGGTAATCTTTCCCTTCTGAAACTCTTTCATCATAACAAAATGGTTTTTAAACTTTCAAAGAGGTGAAACCAAATCTGATACAAGAACATTCCTGCTTTTCTCCTGGCACTCTGATATAGATGCCATTACCATTCATCTTAGGAAGTGAAGGTACCAGGAAGGAATGTGAGAAAACATCTCTGCCACATCACCCAGAACCTGGTGAAGTGAAGAAAGGGCTCCAGCACTGGCCCTCCTCTTCCTTTCCAATTCATCAATGTCAATTAATCTCTGACTTTGTGTAACTAACTGAATATATACACAACTGACAAAGCACCTCCTCTTGCTGCCAACTATGGTAATATCATGCCTTAACTACTCAAATTGTTAGAGCAAAGCCATAATGCCATATATCTGAGCATCATAACTGTGGTTTATATTACCTAAGATATGCTGAAAACATGGTATTATTTATTTTTTAACCTCCCTTAGTAAGTAATATTAAACTCTGTCAATAACAGAGTGAAGTTATTTTCAAAGTCGCTGCCTGCTTGCAAAAACAAAACCTAAGGAAAACTGATACATGTTTAAAAAAACCAAACCCAAAACCAAACATAAACCCAAACAAAAAACATTATTAGCAGAATATGTGATGATGAGGAGCACTGTAAAGGGTTTACTATTTATTTACAAAGGTTGAGTAAACTGCCTGTGAGTTAATGCAGTCTTCACAAGCTTTAAGCAGTAAAATTTTTATTACACTTTGCACACTATGTACCTCTACTATCCAATCTGAAGCTCATTTACCAACAACCAGTCCTATGTAAACAATGAGAGGAGAAACCTGACTTGTTTTCACTTGTTATTGATGATCTTTCAAAATTCAGAAATTGCCTCCTCTTCAATTTCCTACCACCGAATTCTTAGGTAATCACCTCATCAATAGTTCTCAACAAAAATAATTGTTTCCAGAACAAAACTCTCCCCAGATTTTAGGCCCTTTAAACTGGTCCCTCTCTCTGCTTCAAAAGTGTGAAAAATAAACAAGCAAACAAACAAATAAATAAAAGCTTAGAATCTTTATATGCTTTTATTAAATCAGAAGTGGAGAAAAGTTTTCCCAGAAAAGGATATGGGGCAGGGAAAATGAAACACAGACTGCCACCTTTTAGGATATGTGTATTTTTTTTCCTTTGACATGAAGTTCAAACTTCAGTCTCATTTACACAGCAGTACAGATCATTCAAATGCTAATAAGGCACTCACATTCACAGCCAATCCCAAGTGTAGTCAACTAATGCAAAAGGTGAAGAGGAAGAGAACTTTGTATGTCTTTTAAAGAGGAGGTGTGCTATAGGGCAAGGAGTGGAGATTTACAGTAGCTGCTTTCTTCTCATCTGTAGTTCACATCCCCTGTGTCCCTTTCCTCCACTCTCTCTTTTTTTAACTGTAATAGCAAAGATGCCTGAAACCAGAGCTGAAGTAACCACTTGTAGGTCTTGGAACAACTTACGAGCTGTGGCAAAACTGACACCATTTGGTTTTAATTCTTAAAAAACCAAATTAATGTATTTGTTACTAGGAAAAGAAGAATATAATGTGAGGGGGTGCAGAAGGATAAAGACTCAAGAGAGCACATTTACCTTGATAATCCCCTGCCTCCTGTTTTAACCCACTCATGACCGCTTTGGAGGCTGTTGTCAAAAATGTCCTTTTCCTGTCCCAGAACTGCTGTTGCCCGAATGCAAACTCATGAGAGAAAGATGTACATGTACCACTGCATCAATACTCAATCGCACACAGCAAGCTCTGTCTGACGAGCTCTTCTCCCCCAAAAATGGAACGGAGAAGGCACGTAATCTCTATTTGTCTGATTTGGGAGAATAAGCTGACTGCTGCACAAGTAGCTTTCAAAGCTCCTGATGTAATAGCATTGTTCAGTTTGCTGAAACAAGGCTAACAAGGCTAGATTCACACTAGCATCTTCTTATATTGCTTAAAATTCGGAGCTGGTGCTTCAGAAAGTACATCAAACTATTAGCTGCTTCTCAGCTGAGAGTCTGTTTCATCATATATGTAGTCCTGTGTAATTACAGTAATAATGTCCACATGAAAGCTCCAGATATGCATCAAGATATGTTTCAGCTAATATGAAAACTGAAGTGCTTCTTTCCATCAACTTCAACCAGTGGATGACCACGGCAGAGGTAATTATATTAGTAATTTCTTTTGTGCAGTATACATAGAGCTAGCTGGCAAGATCCCTGGGGCAGGGACCATGCCTACCTCTGTGTTTACAGAGTGCAGCAAGACCCCCCAAGCAAAATGTATAGAGTAAATGTTAATATGCAACCAAATATAATAACTACATTAATAACTAATAATACACTATATAAATGGGCTAGACCCATTGGAAGAATGCAGAAGCCAGGAACATCAGTGATTCTTTCAGAGTATGTTTATTACTTCACAGCCAGAATGGAACAAACTTACCTCTTGCTGGATGTCTTCAGATTTCAGTGCACAAAGAATGATTTAATAAGGAGTTTATCACAGCTGAGGACAAAACAGACCTCTACAACTGCTAAACAACTCTAAACTGCTAAACCTAAACAGTTGATTTCTAATTGGTATCTCTGAGATTCAGGATGAGATCTTCACGGAACTAACACCTGAAGAGTCTGGTCAGGAATATCCCAACACAAGACAACATTGTAATATTTGCTGAAAATGAAGGATAATCATCCCTAAATGCTATGCCCAGCTTTCTTCCTATTACCATACTTACAGTGCTGCAATTAAACTAGCAGCTTAAATCTATATATTTTTGGTCCTGTAATTTACAAGTTCAGAAATGTCCAAAGTCTTTCAATAGAACACTTTAACAGCAGAAAGGAATTTGTACTTTGAAATAAAACAGGTTTTCTGAAAATGCTCTGACATAATTTTTCTGAATCTCTGCTTTTCATTTTATAGTTTTTCTGTGTTTCCTTCCTCTATAGCACACCACCTGCAAATAAATGAGTGAAATTGCCCAAGCTTCATTTAACCATATACTACTAGAAAAATCTAATTCAGTCATGCCTCTGGAAGAAATAAAGTTATTTTTAGTGTAATGGTAATATATAATGTCATTTGTAGTGTCATTTGGCAATGACATTTTTACTTCTATAAAAGACATGAAAAAGCTCACGGCCAATTATTCTTTACTGAATATATGTTATTATAACATAATGCAATACAGCAACAATATGATGTTACAGTGTAGTAAAAAGTTCTTGGCATGAATCTGTACTTGAGTTTATTGCATAATGAGCTCAATCCTGCTGACAACGACATTGATGAATGCTTTGCCATTGGTTTCGCTGGAAACCTCAACATGCCTGATAGTTGACTAATAAACACAAGTATTCTCGTACACAGACCATTTCTGATCAGTGACAGTAAAATGATTATATCATGTCTTTGGTTTATGATACCTATATATGTAATCAAAAACTATTTCCAAAATGCTGGGGCTTATGTCTCACAAATTTGAGGATGCTTTAAATAGATTTATAGAAATAGCATGGTGGCCATCTCAAAGTTATTCCATTGAAGAATGTTTTAAATGGATATAAATATGCAGAGAGAAGTCTTAAAAGATGGTAATCAGAAAGTGAGGAAAATACGTCTACCATGAAACTGGTTAAAAACCGATTACAAGGGAATTACACTAAGCAGCAGAACAGATTTAAATGTTCACATTTTTATAAATCATCTAAGGATTGCTCTTTATTTTATTTATGATGAAAGTGTTTAATAAATGACAGAATAAACACAGATGGACATGGGGCACACTCTCAGCCCTGCCCCAGTGCCAGAGGCTCTGGAGGTGAGGTAACACCAGCCCTGACATCTCTCCCACCTCACCAACAACCTGACCCAATGTTGTCCCTAAAACAGGTCTAAGAGTGACTTTCAGGCTATATCTGCACTAGGAAATGGTCTGGAGCTTGCTCTTCTACGTTGAGGCCATCTGCCAGGGCAGTATTTCTATAAAGCTAACTCTCATTATCAACTCTCTCATTCTTCAGCATAGGATGCCTGGACCAGACAAAGCACCAGGAATTTTCCTTGGCCCTGAACCACACCCTGAACAGCACCAGGAAATTTTTTAGGAGAACATTAACTGGTGAGAATAAAGCCATGCCAAGAAGTAAGCTAACAGATCTGTGTGCTAGCCCTGATTAGTGCAGACATAGTTCTCGCATCCCACACTGACAAGGAACATGTGGTCCATCAAAAAAATAAAAAAATACGGCCCAGCATCTTCTCTCGATAGGCTCCATAAATAACTTAAATGAAACTTCATGTAACTTCCATGAAACATGAAGGAACGATAACTTGCTGGAAGCAGAGTGGTTCTCTCCCAAGAAGGAAAAAAAGATTCTTATGTAATTGTAAATACAAATTAGAATTATCAAGCACACCTCATTCTGCCTGCACAGCCAGCTGAAAAAAGCAGGTTTTCCTTTGCACTCAGCTAGCTCTGTTTCAAGCAAGCTTTAAAGGCAAAACTTGCACTAATTTCAGCGGGACTTTTGGCTGTCTATGGGATGCAGAACAGAGCCCTCTCCTGGTAAGCGCCGAAGATAATTGAGGACACCCCTGGCACCGTATTTGGCACTGTCTGCAGCACATATCTATGTGATGAAGTATTGAACGTAGGCACTCAAAATAAAATATTAGAAAAGCTCAGCTATTTGGAGCCATGGAACCTTATGATTGAAGTCAGATTTTTTTGGATTAAAAAATATATGGAAATCTAAATAACATTGAAATGATGGCGTATTGAAAACCGAAACCAAAAAATAGGTTATATAACGTACTTAAAGGCACAGTTGGCATTTCCAGATCACAATGACTAGCCAGTTGTAACCTGCTTTTGAACCCACAGATGAACCCTGCATGTCGAATTACTGAAAAGGGTGGGTCACCTTCTTTTTAAACCTGAAATTTGAGAACCAGGGCAAAAGAACCCCCATTCATTCTTCCTTTTTATGACTATAAAGCTATGAAGCACCAAGAATAACCTTAAGTATCAAACAAACTTTGCCGAATTAACACGCTTTTGGATTTCATACTTGAACCTGAAAATCAGAAACCATAATTCAAAGCCCTGCTTTTGTAAAACAAAATCTACAACAGGTACCTAAGCTGGATGTGGCATATGGTAGGCACTTTAATAAATCATAATAATGACACATTGCCAAAATAGTGGCTGTCTGTCATTAGATTTTCTTGGAATAACTATGTATAATCCCTTTGCTTAAACAACAAGAAGAACAAAACTGTTTAGTCACTGAGATCCAATGTAAAATATATTGGTTTCATTGCAAAATTACTTATAAAGGTTCTAAAGTCCATATTGTTTGTAGTAACATATGCAAACACTATTATCTGGAACCATACTATTTATGGCCATAATCTCATTAGATTTCACAAGGTAAGTAGGGTTGGGTCTCTATTATTTGCATGGAAGACCTCCAAGGAAATTTCAAGTTACTGTATGAATTGGTATTTGTGCAGGGCAACATTCTTCTGCTGACTCAGTATTGAACCAGCATAAAGTATATGATCACAAGGGCTGTCTTTATATAAGAGGTAAAACTGAGGATACCGAGCACTTGGGGTCATTAAACATCCTATGGTAGTTTTTGGAAGTGTAGGAGTGTCTGGCCAAATACCAATCTAGATAATTACATCCTGCCTACTTACATTCCCCTGTTGCTTTAAATGGATAAGGTATTATTCTTCTATTCTTGTGTAAAAGTGGATCCTACAGCCCTTCCTTGGGCTCTGTTAGGACTATTTCTAGCATGACCTTCTACATGCAGGGCTCTATATGGTCACACAGAGTCATTTATATGACTCAGTATATTGTACTAGATTTTGGATTTGCTGTCTTCTGAAATCACTTCCACTGAGCTCACTGGAATTTACTTCAGCCCAAAGACACCGATTTAATCTAAGTCATTATTTAATTCCTACCTGTAAAAGTCATCTTTACAATAAATCACTGGGAAAAATTAGTGCATGTTTATGAGATCAGTTTCTGTAAGACTTCCTTTGGTTCATGTGATCCTGGCCAAATGCTCATTATTTTTGTGCATGACCCTGCCCACTCTCACTGAAATCAATAGCAAAATAGCAACATGGGTCAGTGACAGCAAGGCCAGGCCCCTTAATGGGAGGGAGACTTGCCTTGGGTCTGTACCATGTAACAGCAATGGGATTCTCCCATCCCTCCTCAACTTGAAACGTTACATCAAACAAAGGTCATACATGATCTTTTCAAGTCAGCTGTACCTTACATTTTAAGAGTGGGTGCAGCAGATAGTTAAAAGCTTGCTCTAAAGTGATATGTCCATTAGAACAACCCATGTTACAGGGGGACAAGAATTTGCTTCACTGAAGTAAAGTGGAAGGAAACCAAATTTCAGAAAACCTTCATTATCATGTTTGAGTAGCACACATTAGACCTCTCCTGCTCACAAAAGTCCTCTCGAAGAAAGAGTTGTTAGCACGTTTCCCTACAGAAGGAGCCTGTTAGTAAGATGGGCACTGGCATCAGTCGTGCCTCTTCCTCTGTGGTGGTGGTGTCAATCGCAATTATTCCTGCAAATCTCAGTTTCCCCCCTCCCGCCCATTTACTCTGTAAACTCTCAAAATTCACTTCATATTTCTGGCTTGTCCTACACTATGTCAGTTTGAAGGCTGGCTTTGGGGGCTTTTTCAGTTTAAATGTTTTTCTAGCAGTATTTGTGTAAGTCAAAAGAGTTTTCCAAGTCTGTTCTCTTTCTGAGTGGCGACTCTCCCAAGACAGCAAATACAGGGTTTTTAGAGATTTGTTTTCATGAAGATTTAGTCATCTTAAGTCTGAAATTATTTAGGAGAAAGATGACCATCTTAGTACAATTCCCTGAATGCAAATTCAAAGGCAGACAGCCTGAGTAAAGTTATGCTTTAAATAGTATCACTGGATACAAAGTAAGGAAATAGAAGGCAGGTAGGAAAGAATCTTCACAAATCCATCCTTTTTTTTTTCCCTCTTCATTTCATGTGACTTGCCTACCTCAAAAGCTTCTGACATTCTGTACTTCTGAAAACCCAGACTTCTATCTCTCTCCAGGGTCTCCCTTTTGCCTCCTTTTGCCTCACACCCATTGGAGAGTGAAGTTACCTTGATAGAAAGAGGGTGATGCAGCTGCTTGAACAAGAGCCACCCAATCCACTCAGGAAAATACTACTTAGGCGATAATACAAGGTGAATGGTAAGAGCATGAAATGTGACTAAGCAGTTAGGGAATTTCTTCCACTTTCCCACACCAGGTAGCAAAGAGGACCAAACGCAGCTGCTGAATTTCCAGCAGAACAGAGCGTTCAGTTTGAAAGCAGGTAAGGACTTTGTGTCCATCCACACTGACCAGCTTGAGGAGACAAAAAGGGTGCAGCAACAAGTCCTGTCCTGTAGTGCTTGATCAAGCTTGATTGTATACTCCCAACCTTCTCAAAAAGTCAGCATTACTTTACAGTGTTGGTTTATTATAGAAGAAACAAAAGGAGAAAGTGCAGTGCGGACTTTAGTACCTGCACTCGAGCGGACTAGCGTTAGACTAGTCCCTCAGGGCTCTCTCCTTCCTTGCTCCCATCACTGCTGGCTGTGGCTGCCAGGGAGTAGCGAAGGTGAAGGGTCCAGGCCGGGCGCAGCGGGCCGGCCGGCGGGCAGGGGTGCTTTCGGGGTGCCTGATGGCCAGGCCAGCCGGGGGGCCGCGGCGTGCCGGGGCCGGGGCGGCGGCAGCGCAGGCGTGCTGAGCGGGGTGGCGGAGGGGCAGCCGGTCTCCTGCACGGAGTAAGGGCCGGCACAGGGCGCAGCCCCGGCACAAGTGCAAAGCGGTGTGTCCCGCTGGCTCCTGCGCTCCTCACCCCTTACCTCCCCGTTCCCGGGACGACTTTTTTTGGGAGGGAGGGGATTACCTTTTCTCGCAAAGCCCCGTCCCTTGCTAGGGGAACTTTCTACGTGCCTGTGCGTGAGAGGCAACTAGTTGCACTCGCTGAACTGCGAGTGTTTGGCTTCTCCCCTACCAGCCTCCTCCTCCATCTAACACCCCCCACACACACCCCCCCGCGCCTCTCCTCCCGTTTTGCTCCGAGTTGCACTTTATTTGCGTGCGGAGAAAAGACGGGGGGAAGAACACGACTCGTAGAGGGGATGTTCTGTTTTTGCCAGAGGAACAGTGCAAGAGGGGAACCTCAGCTCGGAGAAGGTACGAGAATAAATAAATAAGGAGCAGCCCTTAAAATAAAGGTAGCGGCATATCCCGGCAGCGAGAAGGTGAGTCTCTCCCCGACTTCCCTGTTCCCGAGCCTCCCTCCCACCCCTTCTGCTCAGGGGTGGAGGAAGCCGGCTCCCTGTCGCGAGTGCATGTGTCCGTGGAGGTGGTGGGGAGGGGGTGTATGCGCTTGTGTTTAGGCTTTATTTAGCGTTGTTTTCCTGTTGGTCCGATGAACAGAAAACAAAAAGTTGCTGTAAAACAGACATAATGGGAAGGAGCAGCGGAGCCGTCCATCGCAAGCCAGAGCCGGGCTTTCACCCCCGGCCCCGCGCAAGTTTAATTGTAGAAACCCCACCGGTCTCCGGTGCGGACGGGGTGGCTTTCTGCCCCTCTCCAGGTGACAGACCCTGCCGCGTTGCTCTCACCCCTCTTCGGCCGGCTGTTACCGTGGTTGCTGTGGTGAGCCCCGACGTGGGCGCAAGCCTTGCCGGCTGCCATCGCATTGTTCCCCGCTTGCGCCTCCCGCCGACCCCAGTAGGGGCGGAAATGGGGGCCCCGGGCTGCGCCCCGCGAGCAGCCGGGGGTGCCGGCCCGCCTGGGCGAGGCAGGAGGCAGGCTGGGCGGGAGGGCTCCCCAGGCCGCCCTGCCGACCGACCGCCCCTGTTAGGGCCAGAGCCGGGGCCGGCTCGACCGGAGGTTGGGAGGAAGCAAGTTTTCTGGCAGCGGGGAGCCCCTCCGGCCAGGGCGGCATGAAAACACGCAGGGATGGTAGCAAGCCCCTTCCTGAAACACTCTGTTCTGCCAATGAGGTTAGGGTTTGGGCAGCGCAGGGGGTCAGGCAGCTCAGCCGGGACCCGCAGGCACCGGTGGCTGAGGAGGTCGGCGCCCTGGGGCCCCGCTTTGCCCCAGGGGTCTGTCCTGGCTGCCTTCCTCCTGCCTTGGGGCTCCTCGGGCGTGCGGTGTCCGGGGTGCCGGTGGACGGGATGGGGCAGGCTGCCTCCCGGTCAGCAACCCCGCGGGACTTCGGCAGCCGCTGTTCCCAGTGTCCGCGGGAGCGGGGACAGAGCTGCCCGTTGTTTTTGTTCTTCGCCGTTTCCTCTCCCCGAGGGATCCCTCCTGCCCTTCCCCTCCCCCGCCCCGGCTTGTTGTTTTCTTGCGGTTTAAAGACAAAACGGCGCGTTTTCGGGTCGTCCCACCTCGGGTCCTGGTCCCCGCTGCGCCGGAGGACGGAAGCTCAGGGAAGCCCCAGCGCGGGGGTCCCGCTGGCGATGCGGGGTCTTGTGTTTTGGTTTGAAAGCGTTTCCACGTGGGGAAGCCTCTGTGTGTGTGTGTGCGTGCGTGTGTGTGTACTTGATCCGTGAGGAGGTAACAGGATTCTCCGTGTTCAAACCCAGTGGGCTGTTGGCCATTAATTTGCCTCTCCGGCTGTCATTACAGATACTTCCCAAATCAGATACCGCCGGAAAACCGCCGGCTGGGTTTCACCGGCTCCTGCGGCGGTTCTCCCCGGGCCGCGGGGGCTCCGCGCCGCGCCCGGGCGGCGGGGAGTGCCAGGGGTCGCCGCCCGGCACTCACCCGCAGGGAGCGGCTCCGCCGCGGAGCGAGAGCGGGACCCCGGGGCAGCGCCGCTACCAGTCAGTACTTGGCGTCTAAGGTTTCATTTACGTTTATGAAGCTGCCGCTGAGAGCCAAGTAGGTACGGCGCTGCCTTCCCGTTATCCTGCGGGCGGGATTTAAAGCGCGCACACGGAGGTGCACCTTCATCTCGCGACTGGGGATGTGAAGTGCATAGCTGGTACTTGCACAAATCCTGGGAGGCACGCTGTAGCAGACAAGGGAGCGCCTTGGCCGATTCGGGTTTAAGCACGAAGCCATGCTAGAACAGTAAGAAACTAGTATTTTCAATATTCTCAGTTTTGTTTTGCGTGTTTCAGTTGCTGAGACTAGAAAGTATGCCTGAGGTAACTAATCTGCAGTTTAGAGTGAAGTATACAAAGCAAGCATCTTTTCTGTATGGTAAATATTTTTTTTGGTCTGACCTCATTGTTTGTTTGTTATTTGAAGGGGCGTGCTTTTCATCAAAGCTCAGCTTATATCGTTTTATTTCCCTAACACTCAAAAGAGAAGTTTTGCAAAATTAAAGTGGGTTTCACTTTTTCCCCTGGTATTTCTGAAAACGCTGCCGAATAACAAATGTTCGCATACATCCGATACGTATCATACTGTGAGTAAAGTGGAAATACAGATTGACATTTCTCTCTCTTCCTCATGATTCTTCCTGTATGTTTGACATCTAACGTTAGCTGGGCTATGTCCGAAACAGCTCTTCTTGCTTGCTTTTGAAAATTCTGGTATTTATGTTGCCGAATGTTCTTCATCAAATATAATAAAAATGAAAGAGCAGTGTGGTGGCTAATCTTTTATGTATCTTTTTTCCAGGTAATTCATGGGCAGTTATAAATTGATATGCCTATGTGGTTGTACTAATAAATTTAGTTGAAGATTATTCTTGTTGCATTTGTATTTATTAATGCTTCAGAACACTTTGCAATATAAATTTATTCTGCTCTACGGATAATGCCAATGGGATAGATAAATTCAAAACAAGGAATTTAGTAAGTAGAAAACAGTTCATTGCATTTCCTGGTTAAAATGTTTCAAATAAGGCAACTAGAAATACAGCTATAGATAGTATCCTGTTGCATATTTTTAGCCTCTGATGCAAGCTTTGAGAGCTGCTCGTTAAACTTTACGCAACTTTTACCTTTCAGTCCTAGAGTTAATCAATGTTAAACACTGGCATTTGGTATGGGAAAGGTACCTGTCTGTTTCGTTCATGACCTGGTGGTATTGCACGACATTCAGTGCAATCCTCCGGTGTTGAAATTTAAACTGCTTTTTCCTCTCTTAAGTATGAAAGCTAATACTGAAAGAAGAAAGAAATTCCTGGAATTTCTGTCAAATGCTCTAGGACGCAACTATTATTTTTTTCTGTGTTATCTTTTTCTTTCTTGAAAGTAAAGATTTTATGAACTCTGTGTAGAACAGGTCTCCCTTTTTATAAGGAGAGTTTATTCAGCATACTTCCATATTGCAGCTGCTGATCATATTTCATAGAGCTGTTAAAGCACTTAAAACCTAAAATTAGGTACTGTCTGGTAGTAAATATTTCAAATCACTCCTTGAAGAAATAAATAGAGAAGACGTTTTGAAATATATCATTGAACAAAAGTGATCTTGCTTTGCTTTTACTCAAAATAATGCAATTACAATCTAAACCACTGACTTCAGTGTGTGAAATCAGTGTGGGGTTTTTTTTTTCTTAGGTTTTCTTCATCTCATGCACTTTTATTGTGATTCTATACTGACTTTATTTGATATCATAACTTGGTACTCTGTTCAAGCTATGTTTACTGCGGCAATGCTTGTATGAACAGGTGTCGAATTAACTTCTAAAATACCTGTACTTTTAGGAAGTATTACTCAGGTACCAAGAACTTATGTTCTTAATAAGTAAGTTCCCTTGCTTCCTGGCGTGCATGTGTCTGTATGGTTTTTAATTGCAGAAGCTGTACACTTGCTGTTTTCCAGATTTGAAATGAATAAATTTACAGATTAGTATTTTTAATTTGCAGGGGTTTTTTGTTGTGTGGTAGTTTCCTATTTGTCTTTTAGTTGAACGTGAGAATAGGTTTATTTACTCATTGTCATTCATTTTTGGTGTTGTCAGGGTTTGCAAGGAGAATGCAAACACAGCGGCATGAGACTAGCAGACATCCGTCAAGCTGATCAAGTATTTTTAAATACAGCAGTAAAGTTCAACACTAAACCAAGTCTGGTAGCAGAAACACTCAGATGTCTTTGATTTTTACGTTGTACTTGAGAATCCAGTGTTATTTCTGCTACCTAATGTATCTATAATGTTTTTGCCATTTTCTGTTAGAAAAGCAGTATTTATGTTATGCAAGTAGAAGAAGAGTTTTGATATTTGGTCACTGATTGAGAGGTTTACAAGTAAACTTAATATGTGCTGTTTTTCTTTCTTGGATTTAAATATTGTGTAAATGTGTGTCCAACTTAACCTTTTCTGTCATTGAAAAGCGCTAATTGATCTTGCTGGCCCTGACATAATAGTATAGTTTGATATTTGAAACCTTTCAGCTTTGGCATGGCCCTTTAATCACCCCTGAGATTTCAGGGCATGGTTCTACTGAAGGCATAAACTGCTACTCTTTTTAAAATTAAATAAAAATGGTTATTAAAAATAAATTATGGTCTTTTAAAGGCAGTGGATGTTTTACCTATCAAAGCCCCAGGCTTTACAACATACATTAAAAACTTTCTGCTTTACTTGTATGTATTAGCTGACATTTTAGATGTTGCTTTACAGAAATCAGATTTTTATGCAATAATTTTTTTGGCCAAGTCCACACTTCTGTGTTGCAGTGTTATTAAATCTGTCATTAAATCAGAAGTGCTTAAAGGAACTTGGATGCACTTTGTAGTGTGAAAGCTCAGATACGAGGAATGCTTATAGTAAAGAATAAATTTTTTTTGAAAAGGCAGCAAAACTGACGTTTTTAGTCCACATTGGAGGTTGTAATATTGCCAATTGCTTTTGGGATGCCTGTAATACAGGACCTTGGTGAAAACTATTTTTAAAGCAGTTTCTTTTTGTCTCTAAGCCTGAGAAGCGCGTTGAATAGCTGGCCTGCCTTTTGCTTTAATGTTAAGCAGTAAAATTACTTCGATGATTGATTATCCTATATCAAAATGCATCACTGGGCAGTCTCACTCACAGGATTGTATATAGGCTAGTTGTCAGACTTTTGAGCAAAATGTCAAATGCTAATGGCTGTCTGAGGAATACTAAAGTTAAGCATTTTATTTTCAATTTGTTTAAATTTTCTTCATGATAAGGGAAGATTGTGATGAGCAGTGATTATCTTCAGAACTTTCAGAGGTCCACGTACCAGTGAGACTAGTATTTGGTCTTAAGCTATTAAGCTCAGTTACTAGGCACTAAGCTTTGAGTTAGACTTCAAGTACCATGGATTTCAACAGAAGGATTTTGGAGGTTTTCTGTACCTAAATTTCTTTGGAAGTCTGTGTCCTTTTCCTAGAACTAGAGAAATAAATAAAATTACAACCATTTTTCATTAAGCAGCTGTCCATAGCAGTATGTTGTAGCGAGTGATGTTGCAGGACTGAGTAGGGCTGTTTGACTGGATGTAATTTAAGTGCTGTTTCTGAAGAACTCAGCCTGTCTGGGCTGACTGTATAATGTGTCTTTACACCAGGGTCGCCTCCTATTGTGGCTGGACTATACAGTTTGACTGATTTGGAGCAGCAGATTGCAAAAAGACCTCCTAAGGCAGCCTACAAAATAGTCACATACAGAAGAATAAGTTAATATGCACTAGATTTTTTTGCAACATTAAAATTTATTACTATTGTGGCATGACCCAGTATAAGTTGACATTGTCAGCAGTGTAAAGAATTACTGCTGCCTTTTTTTTTAATTGGGTAGACGCAGCAAGTAACTGTTATGCTCTTGACACATATATAATTAAACCACAAAAACCTACATTAAAATACCATGAAGGGTCTGATTTAGACCACGAAAGTAAAAGAAATACAGAGCTGAGTTTGCAACTTTTCAAATAATTCTCCTCTATGGCTCTGTGTATATAACTATTGAAATCAATGCTGGTGCATGAGGTAATTGGAAACTTAACTTGATGTTTTGTGCCAGATCCTTAGCTGTTGCAAATTGGACTAGGAATGTTGAAATTACTGGAGTGGTCTCACATTGTGTCAGATGAGTATCTAGTCCTCTATTCTTAGTGCAGTTTGTTTTTGGGGGGGATGTTGTAGTATACTTCATATGTGTGAGATCACATGCACAGGGAAGTGATCCTGCAATACTTAGAAATACTTAGGAAAAACAAAGGAGGGTTAAGTATAAATGTCCAAATAATATATTCATGTTTTCTTCCACTTTAAGACATATTCATACTCCTATGTTGGAATATATCTTTTTATTTTTTTCTACAGCATTTTACAAAGGACCACAGAAATGCCTTTTACAGTAATTGTGTTCCTGAAAATGGTGCAGTTAAAAATATTGTTAACTGGCTGTATTCTTTTAATTCCTTTAAGGCAACTTCGTTGCTTACAGAAGTGAACAGTCAGGTGGCGTTTGCTCAGGGGTGTTTCGTGAATGCCAAACCTGTTCAATGAAAGGTGTAAAGTCTTTTGCCATGTTAAATCCCACCTGGATGCTCCTTTTTTATTTACTGTTGTATATTCCCAGTGAATCATAGAAAATGAAGTTCACCTTACTCCCAAGTGAGAGCAGCTAAACCAGCCTCTTTACGCTCCAGTTTATGCATCCTGACATCATGCTATATGTGAGGTCTTTCTTCCAGCTCTCCTGAGTGTCCCAGTGTAGACATGGTTTTACAAAAACAGGCACAGCTCAGGCAGATTATGTACATTTCCTCTGCCAAGTTCTAGCAATGCAACTCAGACACATCATAATGTTCCTGGTCTGGTGGTCTTAACGCAGAGAACTAGGGAGCTGCAAACTCAAGAGGGCCAAGTGGTATAGAGGTTTTACAAATGGAATAATTATATTCTGGGAAAGAGTCTCCAAAATAAAATTTCCAGGTTACCCCAAGGCAAGATTTGGAACTGTGGCAGGTTTTCTAAATGGAAAGATTAAAGTACTTTTCCATTCAGTCACCTATTTTTATGTTTATTCTAATCTGGTGTGATAGAGGGAGCTGGTGTAATGTTCGTTCAGTTGATTGCCCTTCAGACAATTTTTGTGTTCAAAGCACCACCCGAAAGCTGAGCTCACCGTGCAGTAGTATGGCTGGGAATCACTTGCAATAAGAGGTCTTTCAGCTAAAAAGACCAGATGATGTGTTTTCTAACCATTTCTGGTAGCTAATTAGCTAATTAGCTTGTTTTCCAATTTTATAATTAAATGATAGTCTAATTTCTCCAAGGGCTGAATAGTCAGATTTTTGGCTTAAGATAAATGAAGTGGAAGGAGTGGCTCCTTGATAGTTGTGAAACTACCCAACATTTTGAGGTCTTGCTTAGATCTGCATTGAAGGAAGTCCAGGATTGGAACTGCAGCTCAAGAGATGCTGTCAAATCAGAACTAAGCTTGCAGCAGTTTGATTGTAAGGTCTGTAGGAAGAGGTCCATCATTTTGCTCTGTTTTTACATCGTTTGCTAGGGGTATTCATCCACATGAGCAGTAATAGCAGTAGTCTGTGTGTGACCAACCATATCTGATGTTCCTACGCCCATCTCTTCTGTGACAGAGGATGGAAGAACGTGAAGCTATGGTTTCATATTTGGTGGCAGTGCTTCTTAAGCAGCCCCTTACTCCTCCTCTGCTGGTCACTCATTCAAGCTGGATCCGTTCCTAGCTGTGGTTCATGATCAGCTGTACTGGCGAGGAGGCAAAGGTCGGAATGAGTGGCAGCACCCGCGCTGCCCAGCCTGGCACCGGCGCTGCAGAAATAGCTGCGGAACCACAGTCTCCGTTACCTAATCTGCCACCTCTATTAACTGAAGTGCAGGGTCAAATCTGTGGGATTTCTCAGAACAAAAACATTGTCTACAAAAATGACCCCTTGATCTTTAACCAAAAGGTTTTGTTGATCTGTTTTGTTTTTTGGTTTTTTTTTTTTTTTCACGAAAACTAAAGTGGCTGCCAGTAATTTGCAAGTACATGTGCAGGTTAAAACAACAGGGAAAGTTATGGTACCTTTGGAAGGGACAGCTATGATGTTCTCAAAGGCAGGCAGGAGTTCAGGTGTGATACCCGACCACCGAACTGCTCCAGATCTTTGCACCACTGCGTAAAAGCTGGGCTCACAGGGGGTAGGTAGAGCATTCTTTTAGCACTATCCCTGGGGAAAGAAGTGGAATAATTTATCAAAATTATTTAGCTGTCACTGTAGACAAGTGCTTAATTTATGACAGCTATTTTTTTATTAGTCTCCACTGTTGCAAAGTATTAACTTACATGCTGTTTTGTTCTAAATGCTTTTTGTATGTTGTTCCCATAGAACACTGAAATATGCATGCTATACCACATCACAGGTTTATGAACATTCGAACATGCTGTTCTAGCGATATTACTTTTGATGTGAGTACAAGTTTGATTTCTAGAGAGAAGAGTAGTGATATAATAAAGTTTTGGTTTTGATTAATAAACTTGAAGGATACAATATCAATTTGGCACAAACGAAATGGATTAAGTGGCAAACTAAAGCATAGATTTAAAAAAACCTTGTTAATGAGTCCTTAAAGAGGACACTGTTATAAAGAGGTTTTCAGGGCCTAGTCATCAAATCAAAAACTATTAATTATTTTACCTGTGACACAGAGATTGGTAAGTTCTACAAGAAGTAATTAGATCAGTGGCTGACCTGATGAAAGAGATCTTTCTTCTTACAAACTTTCTTGTAATTCTGACAGACTGTAATGCCTGTAGTACTGCTACTACAAAGGCTGAGGGAAGAGTAAACAATGAAGAGCAGATTGCTGAGTAGTCTGGCTTGTTAAGCAAACTGAGAGCAAGCAAAAAGTATGTGCTTCTCTACAAGCCAGCGGTTTATTTAAAAATAAACCCAAACAACTGGACTGCGTAGCAAGTGATCAGGATGCTATCACAGCCAAAAAAAAAGCAGTAATTTAAACACAGTACTAGAGAGTAAGAGAGGTTACATTACCTGTGTAGATAGTTAGAATGCAGCTGCTACTGGAAAGCTGTGCCTTCTTTTAGATTTGGAAAGGAAGATTGAAAAATCAGAGGAGTTTCAGATACAAGACCAGAGGAGTAATTAAACAATTGGAAAACATGTCTTCCAGGGGATGAGCAGATTTTAGTTTACCAGAGGAGAATGTAGCATTATTCAATCACAGCTAATATCTACATGGGGGTAAGGAAATCTGGTAAAGGATCCATTGTCAAAGCAAAAGTTGTTATAATTAAAATCTGGGAATACCTGTTTTTCATGATTGGCATGCCTTGTGTGGCATGCTTTGTGCTGTCTCTGGGGTGAAGAGACTCATCTGTGGGATGGCAAGCTGTTCCATGGATGTCGTGGCACTTAATGTTGCCAACTTCAGTTGCATGTGGGGACTGTTGATGAGCCAGGAACTGAAATGAGTGCAGGCACCTCTTGTGAGGATCAACATCATAAAAATGTGGACTACAGAGCACTTTTAGTACAGGGTTTAGTGCTTGCTTTGGGCTGGACAAAGGTGGCACGCAGGGATTTTGCACTTTTTCATTTGTTGTGTTCTGATGGTTTCAGTTTAACTTGACATCCGTGATGCAGCAGTGTTAGGCTTTATGAGTAGTAGTTGTCCTTCTGTTCCATCAGAAACTGCTGGAGCTGCGTGCTGGCACCAGCAGGAGTTCCTTATTCTGGGACAGTTTTGCATTCACGTTTTTTGTTTCCTGTTGTTCAGTAATTCCTTTAGAATGGAAAACTTTCTCGACTGCAACATTTAGGAGTTACTGTCAACTTTAATTAAGAACAAGGTTGCATTTCTCCTACCAAACCAGGACCAAACTACTCATGTTTATTTTCAGTGGCTTTACTTTAATATTTATTTCTGGCACTTCAAAATGTTCCACTGAAGAACTGGACGAGAAACACTTGCAGTAACAGGAATGGCAGCTGACAGCCAGGGATGGGCAATGGCACTGACAGCTGAAAAGGAGGGGCAAGCTGCAAGCTTCCTCCTTCATCAGGATGTTTCTAGGAATCTTAGCGAGTATTTGAACTTCATCAGTAACTATCATTGCATACTCATAGTGCTGAATACACTCTTCAAACTGTGGCATGGCTTTTGAAAACAAATAGGATGTATACATCCTATGCTGTCGTGGCTTTCATTTTAACATGGGATTGGATTTTTTGGGTTAATTTATCCAGCCTTGTAAAACTGCTGTTTGCTTTCACCTGGAGGATATGCTTGTTTTTGGGTTCTCCTGAATTCTAAAATGATAAGTAGGGTTTCATTTTTAGAAATAACTTTTATTGTTACCTTATGCTATTTTTGTATCACAAGATGATTTTTTCTTTTTTTATGTGTGAAAGGTAAATTTGATATGTCTTTGGGGGAGAAGAAATAATAATATTTTCAAGTTGACAGCATTTCTTTAAATATTCTGGCTAACAAAGCATAGTCTTTCTCTTTCTGTTTTCAGTGGCTTGTTTATAAAGAACTGAAATGTTTTATTTGGTTTGTTTTCAGCTATTTTCTACAAAAAAAACCCAAAACAAACAAACAACAACAACAACAAAAAAAAAACCCCACAAAAAACCAAACCCCCAAAAAAACAAAAACAAAAAAAAAAAAGAGAAGGAAAATATCTCAGAAATTAACCAAAACATGTCCTGGACTAAACCCCAAAATCCTTCCCCTTGAAAAATCTAGTTGTTCAAAACATTGAAATGGCCAGTTAGTACGAAAATAAACCTAAAATTTTTATTAACATTCTAAAAGAGCATGCTTCTATTCTGTGGTATCTTTGCATTACTTCTCCCGACCCCCTAACCCAGAACCATCTTCCTTTTTGGTAAGGATTGTGTGGGTTTCCTCAATCATGAGTTTGAAATCACTGTGTTTAATTTTTTTGCAAATCAATTTTCCTATATTTTTAGGGGAACACAGTGGGATTCTAGTTTAGATTTGTTTACACATGCAAGCCAGAAACAGGCTCAGCATTTGTTTTATTTATTTCTGGCTGGAATAATCTGTAATTGATTAATCTGGAATGAGTCAGAAGAGCTCTGTGTTGATGCATGCCTTATCTAAGCGTGAGTGAAGAGGTCTCTCGTGGTTGGGAAGCCCGCAAGCATCAGTAGATTCGCAGCTCTGGTTTCAATCTCGGCAATTTCATGGCATATTGTGCAATGTTAGGAGAAGGGATGAATTGTTGAGTTTATAATTCTGTACTCTGAAATTCTTAAAACTAATCCTTCTGATTTGTTGCACAGGTGTTGGATGGGAGTGATAAGAAGAGTAGGGGAGTTGATTTTAACCATATTTGGGTACCTGTAGAATTGGTACCTATTTTTGCCCAAGACATGAGTGCTGCACTGAAGTACTATTTTACCTACAGTAAATGAGACACAGTGCTTGCAGTTGCTGACCATTTGCCAAGAAGTATTTCTGTTTTCCTACTTGTTTTGTTGTATGATAATAATGGGACGGCAGGCAGAGCTCTTTTCATGGACCCTTTCTGTTACCTGATACATGTAACTAATTGATGCAGATATGTCATGGTCTGTGTTGCTCTTCTTTTTTGTCTTCATGTCTGCTTTTGACTGGTACCAAGTGGTTTTGTGGTGGTGTGACTTCTTTCTAAGTTAGAAGTGCCTGCCACAGAGTGGGAATATCATCTTCATTTTTCCTGAATAAAATGTCCACACATACCACACAAGCAATGCCACCTTTCAGGAAACTCAGTTCAAGGAAGCAAACTGCACTAAACTGACAATTGTATAAGTTCACCAAAGACCATGCAGAATTTGCAAGACTGTGTGACAAATGTCTAGTGACTGGCTTGAAAGCCAATTATTTGACTTAAATTTTGACAAGTTTTCGTGTATTACAGTTTGGTGGCATGAATTGTGTCTGGTAATTGCTTTATTTAATGTCTGGCATGAATTCTTGTGCTCAGAAAGGAAGATGGAAATAACAAGTGACGTCCCAGTTATAAATGTTTTTCAGTAATTTTTCAGGGGAGGGAGGAAGTAAAAGGAAACTAGATGAGCACAGAACTATAAATGTGTGATGGATGTTGAAGATCCCTTCCTTGTTCTTAACATATATCATAATCCACTATGGATAATTCTGTTGTCTCAAGATGTGGAAATGCCTGGACTATGTATTACCAGGACCAAACACTCTTTCATCTCCAGCAGGGATAGAAAAACCCTAAATCTGTGAATCTGGGCCTTGGGTTATCAGTGTCTTGGTAATAGAAAACCAGGATTTTTTTCTTTTTCTTTTTTGTGTGTGTGTGTGTGTGTGTGTGTCTGACATTACACCTTGAAACTTACTCATTTCAGATGCATCGTTTGTAGAGACATTGGAATATACAGTGTTCACCCAGTTTAGACATATGCATGTTCTTATGCACATGGATGCTGGATGCTGTGCTGTGCTGGGAATGCTGAGCGGATTCTGAAGGGTGCCCGTTGCAGCCCCTTCCATCTAGCCAGCGCACTATCACTCATGTACTTGCTGGGAGAGCGAGGGCTCTTGTTTATGGAGGAAGCAGCTAGATCTGTTTGCTTTTTAGCTTACCCTGGAAATTCCTCCTGTATTCCTTCCCTGTAAATGAGTAGCTGGAGCGTGCGTGGTTGCAGGCAGCAGGAAATCCATCTATGCTCAGAAGCTTACAGAAGTTGCGTGAGTTGTGCAAACTCCTAGAGTAATTCTGCTAATTCAAAATAAGGAATAACCTATCTTCTCTATTTAGGCAAACGAACTGCAAATGAAAATTGGTGTAGGCAGGTGCTCTGCACAGCACAAACCTCAGCGAAGGTAGTTCCATTCCACCAGGGGCCCCTGGATGTGCTTGGAGCTGAAAGGAGCTGTATAGGGAGGGGGGTGGCGTGCGCCTCATCCCTGGCTGCAGGGCAGGGGCTCCCTCCAGGTAAGGATGGATGGAGCCTGGCATCCTGGAGGTCGCTCCAATAGACGGAGAAGTGGGTCCTGGATGTGCTACAGAAGGTTCCAGAAAGCTCTAAAGCTTTGCTAAGGGTAAAAGTCTCATCCTCAACAAGCTAAAAGTGGGCTGAAACCCATCTGATCCGAAGAGAGCCATGTCTAACCCTCCTGACATGTGGGCCTGAGATTAAAAGAAATATTAGAAGAGGAGGAAGGGAAAGACAGGTATTCCATATTCCCATTAATTCTCTAGTCGGTGAAGCAAGATTTATTTCTACCATGCAATATTGAGTTTTTCAAGAGGCTCATTTCACTTGATACCATTCAACTATGTCAGGAGGCTCATACCTCTTGATACCAGGAGGTAGACACCAGTTACCTCAGCTAAGCCTAAACATGCATGAGAGATTCTCAAGCCACTTCTATTTCCTGCAGGAATCCTTATGGTTAAGAGGAATATGAAAAGAGAAATTTGAGAGCTAAAAAAGAGATAGAAATCCTGTATATGTCTCTCCACCTAGCAGTTTTTATCAGGAAAACAGTACATGTTCCTGACTAGGTCATACTGTCAGAATGTCTTTGCTTGCCTTTTTAACTGTTTGTTATGTTTATGGTGTTTAAAAATTGTCATTTGCTCTCCCTTCAAGTTAGATATAGATAATAATCTTTCTTACTGTTTTTTCCATTAATGAATAATTGTTTTTGTTAGGGTTGGCACTCCCTTCAAGAAGATACAGTGCTTGTATAAAAGAAAACACAAAAGCCAACAAAGCTAAAAATTAGTTAATATAAATGTATACAAATATAAATTAGTTCTAGAATTAGTCAGAAATGTATCAAGTACTAGATTTTCTGAGATTATGTTGAGAACTGAGTTTTCATTTTGCCTGACAACATAAGAAAGCTGACATCTTTTTCTACCAAAGCACAGACAGTGATCTCCAGTTTCTAGAAAGCCCTATGATTATAATTTTGTTTATTTTAAAAGTGTTAAATTAGATTGTTTTTCTTATTGACTTGCCTGCTAGTAGTTTCACTTGAGTTTTGAAGAAAGTTAGGTTATAAAGCACATCAGTCTCATTCCTCATCGGGGCATGGGTCTTCTTTTCCAGAAGTGATACTGTTAGGGATTGAGAAAGCTGTTTCTACTGCCCGAAATACAATTTTGGATTGCTGATACAGGCTAAATTGAAATTCTAATAAATCAGCATTTGGTTTCCTTTTCTTTTAATTTAGATTATATTTTATCTTTTTCACATGAGACTACATGTGATACGTGTGCAGACAACTGGACGAATGTTTTCCTAAGTAAGAAATGATTGAGTGGTAGGTGGTGCCTGTTTGTTACTGCCTGTACACTCTCCTGTTCTTTCAAAGAAATTAGTTTCATGGGAAGCAACTAGCATAAAATCATATAATTTACTGAAACTGCAGTGCATATGCACTAGTTCCTTGCACTGATTCTCAAGCAATTAATATTCTCATTAGCTGTCTTGCATAACCTTTCACAGTGCCTCAAATGTGCTCCGCTCTCCTCAGAGGCATCGTTCTGTAGGAACGATGCAAACCCAGACAGAGGCTTGCCTGAGGCTGGGCGAGTTCAGACCCTGAAATTGGTCCCCATTTGTTGGCACCTTATTGCTGCACATCCTGCATTCATTCAGTTGCAGTTATAAGCACTAAGTACTACTACTGTCACGGGTTTCTGAAGTAGAGTACTAGAAAATGGGAAATTGCTCTATCTGTGACCACTTCTCACAACATTTTGACTCTCAACCTGTGGCTGCGATAGAAATGAAATCTTCTTTGTGGCTATGGGTTAATTATGTTAGCCGCAGCAGCATTCTTTCAGTTCATTCTCTAGGCTTCTTACTGACACATTTCAAAATGTAAAAAACATGTCGTAAATTTAGGATGGAAGATTTGGGAGGGATCCTCCAACTTCTGTACTATGCTGCCAGAGCATGACCCTGGTATAACCTCAGTAGAAGTAGGTGTTCTTCAGATGAAACAGAATAAAAAGAACCTGACAATGTGCCCAAGGGGATTAACATGTGAAAAAAATTGTGGTAGAAACAGAGGTCCACCCCCCACCCCACCTCCCATAATTTCATCTAAGAAGACCAATTCTTTGTGAATCAAGAGAGGAGTTTCTTCCTAAGATTTTGGGTTAAAGTGAAAGGGAGGAAAATTTTTGTCTGATGGCCAAACTCCTCTTCTAGATGATGGATTCTTCTTGGAGCTCCATTTCACCATCTGGCTGACTGGAGGGCCTGAAGCAGCCTCTGAAATACCCTTTGGGAATTGTCAGTGCTTCAAGGCTGTTTTTCACATGTGGATCCCCAAGCTTTGCATTCTGTCTTGCGCTTATGAAGATTGCAGCACAGGATCTTTCTTATTAGATGTCCCATAGAAAATGGAACTGCCTCAGTCTGTTGTTGAAATCCTAATTTCCTGAAGAAATCATTGTGAGGGAGGAGATCACATCCGTGCTGTCTTACATTTTCATTTACAAAGCGTTATGCCACAAATCGTGAAGCAGTTTCCTTTTTTTCTTTTTAACTTATGGGTGTATCTCTGGGAGGAAACACATGTTTCTCCTCATGGTCGGGTCCTGGAAGTTGGAGTTTAAATTTGATGAAGTGTTTTATTCCCCCAGATAAAAATAAATAAATAAAAAATTAGATTTAAATGCATTTGTTGATGAGGAAAATCAGGAATCGTCCTAATTAAGACATTTCTTAGAAAGGTAAAATTTTTATCTGGGAGCATAAAACACTTCATCAGTTTTAAAGCCACATCTGCAAGGACTGGATCAAGAGCAGAAACAGGTACTTTTCTTCATTCAGGCTTGTCTGTGAGTTTAAGACTTTTAACAACAGTTTTAAAAATATTTAAACCCAGTTAGAAACACTTGTAATATAATGGGGATAAGAGTGCCCTCCCTCCCTCTGTTTTTAATCTAGTTCTCTTGATGGGATAAACTACAAGGTTGAATTGGTAACTGGATTATTGCCTCATAAAACAGCACGAGGTTACAATTATCCTTTAATTTTATATCTTTATTAGGGAGTAATGTTGGTCTTATTTAAATCACTGACTTCTCTAATGGTTTTTCTCCTCTTTTACAAATTTATAAAACTAAACCCTAAAGGATTTGGTCTAAGTGCAATTGGCATAACTGCCATTATAAAAATCATTGTGTTAGCAGTTGGTTATAACCAGTGGCTTTCACTGGGCTCAAGATGTAGCAGGATTTAGCTGTTGATAGTTAGAATACTGATAAAACATTAATTCTGAATTTTATTTTAAAAACTTCGATTTCCAGTAATAGTATTTGAATTTTGAGGTAGTGTGAAGATGAACAACTGAGCCCTAGAAACTATTATAATTTATCATGTTCATGCAAAAGATACATTTAACACACTGTGTACTTCTGCAAAGATTAAAGCAAGCTTGTCTTTGTCTTAAAATTCAAAGTAAGTTTAAAAATTTGCGAAGGTCAGTCTTTTTCAGAAGGTGACTAATACAAATGGCATATTTAATGATGCATTCGAGTGGATATATCCGCTTGAATTTTGGGACAGCACACAGATTGGCATGAGTCATAGGCAGTTCTTTAGGGTAAAACTCCTGTTGGGCCTACATGGTCAGGATGTATTTCAAATATTGATACACTTTATTTTTTAAGGAAAAATGTGACATCCATCTGTTGATTTCCGTATGCGTTGGTTAAGATCATGATCAATATGGAAAGAAATGTGAATATGGGTCTGTCTGTTGTGACTCCGTAGATGAGTTGTAGTTCAGTTTCACACAGAAAGTGAGGGATCTGTCACTGGCAGACAGAATTAGAGCATGTAATGTTTGAATACAAGCCAGGTACTGACTTTCAGTCAGTAAACTTAGAAACCAGTCAAACAATTTGTTCCAAATCTTGTATTTTACTACTGAGTGCCTGACTGTTTCTTTCTGCAGGCAATCTTATTAATGCAATAACACGCACACACTTCAAACTCTTAGTTAAATTAAAGCAGATTTTGTGTTTAAGTTATCCATGGAATATTTTAGGTTTGGTTGTGAAAATTTGCCTTTGTGTTTGGAATTGCCTCCTTTGGCAGGGGATGCCTCAGAAAATGCCATGTACAGCTGCTTTTTGTCAAAATACCCGTTGTTCTTGGTAGGCTCCTCTCTGAAATTTGCCTATAGTGAGTGTTTTAGAAAAGCTTTTCAATTTCCCTTTTCTCTCCATTGGATGAAGACTGCAGGAGATTTTTACAAATACAAGGGTGTGGACCCCACATTGGCTGAAAAACCATGGGAGGTGGTTACTGTTTTGGTGAAGGCATCATGGGTGAAGATGTCGATGTCTTGAAACTGAGAGGATGCTAAAGCTATTTTGAAAAACAGGAATTATTTTCAGCTTTCTAATAGGGTGAAATATGTGCAACATGATTTGCTTGCAACTGGTATTTTCCTTATGTAACATCGTGGCAAAAATTAATGGAATGTGAATGAAAATACTTCTGAAACTTAGAGAAGAGGGAAGGAAAACAGGAGGGTGTAATCTGGTGGCAGGAAAAATCCAGGTGAGACTGGGAAGAAAGTAGACTGGGGCTGTGAACATGCATGTGTATTTGTTATAGGAAATACATGATGCAAAACACAAAGAAAACTGGGGATTCACATTTTTTGAAGCAAATGGAGGTATGGCAAGTAAATGGCACTTCAAACTAAGAGAGGAGATGTACACAGGGCAACATAGGGTGCGATAGCTTGTAGCTGTGGTTCTTTTCAAATGTTCTGTGAGTGCCAACAGAGCTATACGTTCTTGAACCTCAGATAAGTAACGGTTACATTTATGCAGGGTGGAGGTAGCACAAAGTGTGTTTGCTGGTCAGAACTTAAAGCAGAGATCCGTAATATGTCTATGTTATTGGGTATACTTTCAGGTAATGGTTTCTTGGACTCCTTGTTGATAAACAGTTCCGTGGCAATATTGATAAACAACTCCAGCTTGTTTGGGTTCCTTAATTTATGTGTTTACATACTGTTATATATTTTGGTTTGTTGTAAATGTAAAACTAGCTTTGATTAATAATATTATTACGTATATAAAATATCCCTGCCACTTGCTTTGTTCTAAATTACGTAAATATGCATAAATCCAAAGTGGATCTTTTCTGAGAATGGAGATTGTAATATAATTATGTGGCTTTATAGTTAAGGTTACCGTAATCATTTCTAAACAGAACTCTTAGAATTTTTCTATTGAAGATCTCAATTTTTAATGAGAGTAATTCACCCTATGAGAGAAGGCATAGACATAGCAGGTAATTAGGGTAATGTCTGTCATTTAGCACTTTGTAGGGAGCTGCTTGTTATAAGCCACTTTGTGTATTTTGTTTAATCCTAAAGGAATTTAATGGACTTCAGAGAGGGGACTTCATGCTGATAATTGCATAATAACCTTTTTCTGCCAGACAGTTAATGACTAAGAAGTTATCATTAAATGTGTATTAAGCAGTTTTGTTCGACCTTTCATAATTGTCTTTCTAATATGTTCTTGCAAGGGTTATCTTTGGTGTCTGCTTAAACAACTGCCTGCATTAAACATTTTAGCTTTTTTATTGTTTTGTTTTCATAACTATTTTTCCTTGCAGGAGTCAAAGAATTATTACTTAAGCGTGTTCCTTCTTCTATTGGTATATTTTAGATATCTTCCCAAAGTAATACTGGAGGTGTTGAAACATTTTATATGAAATTAGGCTTCATAGAAGCCAATGGGACCTTTGCTGCAGATTACAGTGAACCCACTGCCTCAGTTACGGTGTTCATTTATTGCAGATTTGCCTTAGAAGTGAGGCCACAGACTAACATGTTAATTTTTTCTCTTTTTAATTTAGACTACTGAGCTATAAATTGAAGGGAAGATAATTTCTGCTTGTGGGGGAAAAGAAAGGTGAATAACCTCCATGGAAGACTCTCAGGATCTAAGTGAACAGTCAGTAAGTACAAATGTTGCTAAACTGAATGGAATAAATTGAATTCCATTCAGTTGTGTTCAAAGGGGTTTTACTTCGGATTTGAGAATTATAGTGAGATCTGGGGAAAGCTTCTGAGCTTCTAGATTCAAACCTTTTCTTAGTTCATACATGAAATGAGTGGGTTTAATCTTTTTTATCTGTTGGAAGGTAAAAGATCACAGTTGTATAGGATTTTGCAGAAATAGAATTGTTGGAGGGCTGATGGATATAATTAAGGTACACTGGAAGAATGAAATGTTGAAAACTTGCACAGTGGTATACCTTGTTCAAATAATTGTATCAAAAGGTTTATCCATAATGGTCTGTCACTTTTGCCAAAGCAAGAGTTACCAGAACACAAACAAGAAATTTCAAATGGTCAGACTGCGGCAGATGACGTACATGAATTGTTTCAGGATTCTGCTGGATTTCAAGAGGATTGTGAGAGTTGGCAGTATATCTCCCTGTCCCATGTCAGAAGGACATTCCTCTTGTCATTGATGAAATAACTAGGGAGAACGGGGTGGATATTTCATCTCCTTTTTCCTTTCTAATTTTTACTTTTCTTTAAGGATGCAGTCTCCAGACTTCCTTACCACCAGGCTGCGGTTCTGACGAGGCAGCATGCTCTGGTCAAATTTAAAGTTGGTTGGGCTTGCCATCCTAAGTATTGGCTTTGGTTTTAACGTCTTAATTTCTAGTGGTCACAGTACTGGCAGATTTTGCAAGTACCATGATCCCCAGGAGTCTCAGCTTGGGCTCAGTGTACTAAAGATCAACACAGGGATTTCATATTTCTATTTCTGACATGCTGAAAAAGGTTATCCACGTATTAAATTAGTTTTAATGTCTTTTTTTAATAGCAGAGACTTTTATAGGTAACACAAGTGCAAGGAACTGAGAAGAGTTGTGTGTATTTTTAAAATGTCAGTAATCATCTTTAATAAGGAGTACTTTGCTCCTGACTGGATAGCTCCTATCTGAGACTTTATCTTGGACTAGAGTTTTATTGCTCATTTAAAATGGCACAGAATTGGAAAGTTTTAACAGTGTAAAAGCTACATGGCTTCATAATTTAATAAAGTTTTATAAAGGTCATAAAAGATTAAGCAGGAGTTCTTCTCTCATAGTCTGTGAAATAATTATTCTGGGCAGTATACGTGGTAGGTTATTAATAGGAAGCAGACTAGCCAGTTTAGCCTAGTGCAAAAATGTGTTTTCCTACTAGTTAAATGTTTTTGCACCACTGAATGCCTGATAAATGCATACCTTAGTAGCCATTTTACTACTTTATTGTAGTCTAATTTCTGTAGTATTTTTCGTAGTTACTACATAGGTTTATACTAATATGTGAAAACAGTCTGAGGTGGTATCTGTGCCATGTTGTGTATTGAGATAGGATTTGCTATCCTTACACTATTGTTAGTGTCACAGAAAACTGTGATTCAAGACAAGAATGTATTCTTCTTACTCTTTGCTGAACAGCGGCAGAACTTCAGTGTAATGGGTGGGAAGAGTCCTGTTTCATCACTCCCTTCATACAGGTGGGCACCCAGACTAAGATCTCACTAAGGTGTTGGGCACTGTCCTGGGAAAAGGAATTGTGGTGTGAGGCCTGTCTGCCTAGAGCAGATACCGGACCTTTATTTCTCCACTTCAGAAGCCTTTTCACTATTATATCATGGTTAAACTCTTTTCACAGCCAATTAAAAAAACCCCAGAAAATAGTGTTTCTTGCTTAGTTCTTTAAAAGCTGCAGGGCAGGACTGTAGGCTAGAGATCCCAGGTAGAAGGGGGCATAATCTAGCCAAAGCTTTTTGGTGGTTTGAGCTCTAGGAAAATATCAGGTGTATATCCTGCAGCCCTTCTGCTCGTAGTGCCCTGGTGTTTTGTACTGGTTAATGTGTTTTGTACTGGTTAGCTCTAGGCAGTTTCTGCTTATCATGCAGGACTTCTGGGTCTTGACATGTTCAAAGAGCCTAGGTACTTCATTCCGGCTTCAAGATTCCTGTCTGGGAGCTGGGTGCATAAGATTTAGATCATGGAAATTCAAGGAGCCTAAGGATCTAGCTGCTGCTGTGAGCATATTAGATTGTGTGAATAAGCATGAATGTGAGACCTGTGCTCAAACTTGTGCTGGCGCCTTGCCCCGAATATTCTAGTCCTTGGTTATTTGAAAGACTGCCTGTCTCTGCAACTGAGATGGGTTAGAAGGTGCTTGCTGTTGGATGGTATGTTTGATGGACAGTTGAGATTTCTGAGTAGAGAGATTCCTTTATTGAATTAATTTCCCTGGGTCTTTTAAGAGGCATTTATCCTTGGTAAAGGAGTCCAGGCACAGTTACTTGGAACAGTGAACAGGGTTACTTTTCAAGTTTTATTTTAAAGAAAAGAAATTATGCTAATTTCTGCAAGTAGGTCGCCCTCCTGAAGTATGATGGTCTGTAGTGTAGCTTTTTTTCTGACAGTCTTCTCCATGAACCTGAAATTGCTGTTACTGTTCTAACTCAAGTTTTTGTTGTTTACCCTGTCTCCTCTTAAAATACACTCAGAAGAAATGATTGTTTCTATGATTCCTCTTCTTAAACTATATCACAGTCAGGTGAAACTCATATAATCACAGCTATGAGCAATTCCACAGCATCCCTGTTGCCATATGAGAAATAAACTCTTCCACTTTTGTCTCAGACCAGTGACTGCATGACCACATGCTGCTTCAGAAATCTTAGTGCACCCTGTTTAGCGGCTGTTCTCCAAGCCTCTAAAGAATTACATTTGACTGAAATGAGCAGCTGCTGTGTGTTCTGAGCTGCAAGATTGATTAGATGTAATATATTCACCATTTATTGCATTATGTCAGTAATTCATTTATTTTTCCAATTTTTACTTCTAGTAAATTCCTTGCCTTGTTACATTTTTTAACACTTGTGCACTGACTGACCAGAAGGTAGTCTCCTTGCCTGTTTGTTGTACTGTACAGCCTCAGTACTGAGAAATCCATTGTGCTCCCTTTCTTTTGCTTCTCACTCCCAGTCCAATGTGGCAGAGGTGCAGAACTGAGTCATAATCTAGATCATACAGTGATAAAAAGAGTCAGAATCAGAGCAGAGTTTATTTTACTTTGGTTTTCCTGTCTTTACACACTACTGCATAGGTAAATAGTTGTATTTTGAAGATCAGCAGGAAAATGATGCAAGTTACTACCTGACACAGAGGAGGGCTGGGATCCATCAGGTGCAGCTGAGATCCAGTGGGTTCCTGCAGCTGTCATGGAACAGACTGGTCTGGGGTATATCATGGTATTGTACTCCTGGGGCAAGTGTGTGTCCTAAAGAGCTCACAACAATCTTTTTCTGTCTAATTCAGATGCAGAATATGCTTCTACATCCATGCATAAGAAGGAAAGTTTTCGTTCATTGATTGATAGAAAAGGTCAGTTGATAGTATTCTGAAAGAAAAGCAAGAAAACAGTAAGACATGTATTTCACAGACAGAAGAAAATAACCAAATGGTCCTTCTTTTATGTTCTAGTGTGATGTCTGTCACCATGTGCAGGCTGTTACTTGTCAAGTAAAAGAATACTTAAAGCCACATAATTGGTTTTACGTGGACGGATGTGGCTAGGTAAAAATGTAGTTTTAATAACTGTAGTTTCCATAGACTAAATTAAAAAAAATTTAGAAGATATAATTAATAAAATATATTAGATTTTATGTTACTATTATTTCTATCCTTCAAAATAAATATGCTGATTTATACTAAATTCTATCTAGAAACACTGTCAAAAGATGCATGTTAAAAATTTTTATGTTGAATTTTGAAGTGGGAGAGAAAGGCACTTTACAGATCTTGTATTTATGAAGAATCTAGCAATCAGAAGACAGAAGTTTTCTAAAACTGGTCTTGGAGATGGTCAATAAAATGATAAATGTTTAGCACCTTAATAGTCTTCTGTTGTGCCTTGCTACAGTAAACACATACAGGATTTTGAGAACTACAGTTTTACACTCTTTATTTCATCTTCTTGTAGTCATTCTTTGCTGTTCAGTCTGTATTAGTAGAAGCAAAATAACTTGGCCACTAACTTGCTAGTTTAGGGTTTCAAAGGGCTTTATTAGAAACTGGTGTAATTTCATCCCCTGGCCCTTTTATGGCAGCATGCATATTTAGAGTACTTCATTTTAACCTAGAATTAAACAATAGATTGCAATGCTGTGGGACAGGAGACTAGCAGATGTGAGGTTAAACCTGAATGAACGGGTTTTAATTTTTGTGACATTTGGACAATCATCTGCATTGTGCCCTGGGTAAATTATTTGTTTTTCATCACATTATACAGGCTGTCGTATCTGTTACTTGCATTTATGCCCTACTTGAAGCTGGGCAATGCCTGGAAACCTTTCGGGACAGTGTTGTTTCACCATTTTTGTTTTGTTTTAACATGTGAAGGTGTCAGATGCGATCCCTTGCAGATCAGTTTTCAGCTGTAGCTACTTCTCTGTCGCACAGGCGCTGTGCCTGCAGCATTTAGTCTTTCTCCTTCTGGGGTGGGCAGCCTATCTGCACCCTGGGAGCTTCGGCTGAAGCTCATTCCAATGAAATGAAAAGCAGTTTAAACTCTTTTACTGAGTTTTCAATGTCAGTCATACTTTAAAAGACTGTTCTGTATCACAGCATAGTGTGTTGTGGTTCTTATCTCTGTTATTTGCAGGACTTGGAATATTCCAGGAAATACATCATGTCAAATAGGTGATGTTGGTTGAAAGACACCTCTGAAAGTTATCTAGTCTAGCTTCTGGTCATGAAATGCTGACAGTACATACAAGTATTTCACTGTTATGAAAGGATTGAACTGTATTAAAAATCAGTAAGTATTAATACCTTCTGAAGAAATCACAGGTTTAGCAAGCAAAAAATTCTTGCCTTAATGAGTATTTGCTTTTAACTAAAAGCAATCATTGAAGAAAAATTATATAACTTGAAGTCAGCTGAAGTAAAAGAAAAGCAGCATGTTCTTTTTCAAGGTGTATTTCAGAGTATTTTTGAGAGTTGCTTAGGTATTTTATTACCCCCTTTCTATAGACACATTAACTGGCACAGAGAGATAGCTTGCCATAGATGGTCCAAAATTATCACCTACTTTAAATTACGGTAGATTGAGAATAAAGTGTCATACCTTAATTACTTTTCTGTAATCTAATAGGAATTTGAGGTAGAAACATCACTGTTGTTCTCTCCCTGCTGCAGGATGTTTATATTTGGCATAATAGCCTCTGTGAACACACAAATACTTTTTTTTCCAACTACTTTGCCCTCTACCACTTTAGCGTTCTGTCGTTTCTATACCATAATCCACCAGTGCTAAATTTGAAGGTAATTTTTCCTAACTACATTAGTGGTTATGTATGTGTTTTATTTTTCCCATTTACCAAATGGGACAGACAAAATGAGACAACACTCAGAAGCAGATTTTGCCATGCAGAATAAATGAGCTGATTTGTGTTCCGTATGAATTGCATGTTGTTGGAGAAATACAGTTTAGCATTGGTCAAAGATACAAACGTTCACTGTTGATACATAGATACATTTCTTTCTGATTGAATTAAAATTATTATTTGAAAGCTCTTCTGTTTAAAAGCTAAATAGACAATATCTTAAATAATATCCAAGAGAATGTGACAGAATAACGTCTTGTAACCTTGCAAGATGGGATGAGAAGAACGGTTCGCAAACAAATAGAAATGTTCCTGTCATTGGCATTGTCACTTCTCCTCTTGTTCAGCTCTCCACCTGTCTCCTGAACATGTAACTAAGTCAGTATTAGAGGTTTAAATGGAAAAGCATTTTATGGGCTTGTGTTTAATAAGAAGGGAAAGCACAAAAAGAGGTCTGTTCTGTTGTCTCCTACTATCCTCAGAGCGCTGACAAGGACTGACACATAGCTACTCTATAGTTTGTCATGACTAGTATTCCTGGCTCCAGAGGGACCCCAGATTGGAATTTTAGGGATAAAACTAGTTGGGAAAATTGCTGCTTCCATAAGCTACATGAACTTCCCTCAAACTAGATACTGTCTTCTACACAGAGGCCTGTAGGATTCCTGGAGCATGGAATTCTGTATTAATAATGATGTTATAGCTCTGATGCTATAGGGATATTGGAGGCAACTTCTATTATATTATAACAGATAATACCACTAGAAAAAGCTTGCAGGTACAAAAACTTCTTTCAAGGCCTGAAAACTGGGCCAATGTAGACCTTCTTTGAAGCTTCAGCAAGGGCTTATTCACCTAAGAAAATGTTTGTATATATGCATGTATATGTAAGATTTGGAAAAAATGAGCCAGTCTAATTAGAAGTATTGCCTCTCCCTATAAATGGTACATCTTTATATTAAGTCATCAGAATCTGACAGACACATTTCAAGCTCTGCAGATGAATTTTGCTTGTAAGATATGATACTTGTTCAAGCATTTAAAATAACAAATTTATAAACTCTATACATTTAATTGATCTTAATATTGTATTTTAACTTGGAATTACTCACAAAATTTCCAAGGATGTCGATGTTGGTCCTATCCGTGAATGCAAAAATGAAAATATAATAATTTCCTTAGCACAGTGATTGCACATCAGCTTAGGCTTCTGATTTTGATAGTGAACAGAAATATTTTCTTCTTCAGTAAAAAGAGGTCATAGTTTTGTAATGCACAGAAAATATTTGATAATATGACAGTGAGTCAATCTTCTCTAGCCTTTTCATTTTGTAAGGCTAAAAGCCTAGTGCTTTCCTGTCTATTAAACTACATTTTTATACGAAAAGTATGGATTACCCTGAACATATATTTGGTTTATTCTCATTAGATTATTGTAAAAAGTCCAGATGCAGTAGTGTGCTAAAGAATGCATGGGACTTAAGGGATGTGATTAAGACCATTAAAGTCAATGGTATTCCTCATGTGCTTTAAGTTAGGCACGTGCTTAAATACTTTTCTGGAAAAAGCTTGGGAATACAGTACAAAATAAAAGCAATCATTTCAGAAATATTTTATTAGCAAATACTTCTGAATGATTTGTGGCTATGGCTAATATTTTTTCAGCATCATATAACAGTCATGGTTTCTTTCTTCTCCCTGTAGTAACTTTTCTCTGAGCTCTACCCCAGTATATGAGTGGTTGATTTGCAAGTCAGCTTGTATTAAAAAAAAGAGGAATGACAGGGTGAAGAGTTAAATTTTTAAATAATAAATGACACTAGATGAAAAACTTGATTTTATATTTTATGAAGTATGTCTTAAACACATTGAGCACATGCAGACCCATTAAACCACAGTCACATCCTTGTCCTCTTTTATATTATGTTAAATCTCTAGCATCTTAAAGGAGGAAATGTTAGAAGTGTTGAAATGTTATGGCTATAGTGAATGGGAATATTTTTGCCATAATATAACTAAAGACCACAGCTGACTGAACAAGCCTTTTCTTAAATGTGGCAACAGACCTAGTTTACCGTATCTCTCTCTTTGTCCATATATGTTAGCTGCATCATGACATTAGTTTCATGATATTTAAGGCAAAAGAAAACCAGAATGTTGCTGAACAGAGCGACTAATAAGCTGAGTGTTTGTCATTTGTCAGCTAAGAATAGGGCTGAGAAATACTCTGGAAAGATGCATAGCCCTTTGTGTAGAGTTTAAGAAGCTGTACTTGAAACTGAAGATTTTTTTACAGAAAATCTACTCATCCTGGAAAACCTAAGCCACCTATAGTAAAATTCTTTTGTTTCAGTGGAGTTAAGAGGTTTTCCCATTTTCCAAGTGCATTGCCTAAAGGGAAAAAAAAAAGGGGGGGGGGGATAAAAAAGGGGAAGAGGGGCCAGTAGAAGTCTAATGGTTTGCACAGATGCTTTTGGATAAGCCTGAGTCTCAAATGCAGTAGGACTTGCTGGCTGACACAAGTGTGTTCATTTGCTGACACCAGTAGATGATAGAGCTGTATCTGGGCGATAGACAGAGAAGACATTTCTTTCTGTGTTTAAGATTGATGTGGATTCTAATCTGAAAAGTTTAATGTGCTTTCCTGTAGCGAAAGAAAAAAGGGTATACAGAGATCTGAACAATCTTGTGGTCAGATGTTCTTTGTAACATGAATTGTCACTGATGTGCACTGGAAAAAGCAAATCTTTACAGTAAATAACATTACAATAGTATTTTTTGAATTGCTTAACAGGAATAAAAATAGCACTGTAACAAGGCCCAACATATTATGGTATTATATGTGTATTACCGATGTAATACTATATAATTTTTTTACAGTGCAAATCTTTAGTTATTCCTGATTCTGTAAAACCATGTTTGGCATTAAATTTTTAGTCTTTGTTTCTGGGCCACATGAAATTTTTGATTATGTGATTCAGTCAAAACATACACAGGAAGAAGCTAAGGCGAATCACGCTTATTTCTGAATGAAAATGAATGGTTTTCTTATTTCAATTATCAGTGCTGTTAAAAAGTTAGCATAGATTTCCTTCTTTAAAAAAGTCAAACTATGATTGTAGTTCAGAAACCAGCAGTAAGTAAGGTGTGCTTAAAACGTTTTTAGGAATTATGTTTACTGACTATGAGTAAATTGGATTTGTGCATTGATCAGCCCAAGTAGGATTAAGTGTGAGAAGGAGCTTGTTCACTAAATGGTGATCCTTATAGTGGCTTTTGAGCAGTTAGAAAAACCTCTGCTTGCTCTTTTTTCCACCCCCTGAAAGATTCTTACTCTGTTGTTAAAATTTTTCCTGTAGCCTGTTCCTTGAATGCAGCACGTGGCTTCCCAGCAGTTCAGGAGTTTGCTTGACTGTAATTTACTGTCATTTCGTCTCCTCCTTGTCAGCTTTTCTTTCAGATATGAAGTAAATTTTATAGTATGCCAATTTTTGAAACAATGAAATTAAGATAATTCTACAATGAAATCTGTGGAGTATTTCTATTTTTTCAGTGGGTTTTACCATCAGGGGGAGCAATGTGTTCTGTACTTAACAGAGTTAGTTAACTTGTTACCCTCTGTTTACATCAATGACTATTAATTACATTTATTTAAATAGCGTGGCAGGTATTGTCCTTGAGGGACCCCAACCCATTATGGGTACCTGAACTTCACTTGCTTACCTTCTGGGCACCATGGGCTGTTCTAGGATGCTTTTAATCTCTCTCACATATTTCAGGAACCACATTCACTCAGCCTTCACTGTGTTGGACGCATGAGCCTGTTCTCAGGAAGCATGGCAGATAGCAAGAGTGAATGCTGCACATGATCAGTCAGATCCTATATGTTTTTAGATTGTTCAGGAGCTTGAATCCAACCACAATTTCCCTTTATATACATTCAATCAGTTTCTTGTACATTGAGCTGCTGGTTATTGTATTCCATTATGCATCTATTACCTACTTTTCAAGTGGTTACTCAAACTAAGCTCAAGTGCCAGTTATTAGCACATTCAACATGTTCAGTTTATGCTAAATAATCTTCAGAGCTGTATTTGTTTCTTTCTCTGTACATTCTCTTCTATGTAGTTGTAATGGTTCTAGATGCAGTGATAGAGCTTTGGTGAACTACGGCCATCCAGACATCCTGTTCTTATCCTGTTATCCAACTCCTTGTCTATCATGTTCTCAAATTCATTGCCCAAGTTAAACAGCTTTGATAATGAGTTTTCTTGGGTTTTTAGTACTTCATTATAAAAGTAACGATTAACCTGTAGCCTCTGTAATGTGGCACCCATATCTAGAAGATTCATAAAAATGAAACTAATTTTATCCTTTTTTCCTCTAGCTTTGAAGGTGTAAGGGGTCTCGTATCATCAGTTTATTATTTCAAATAGAATGCATTTACGTGTTTATTAATAAATGTAGTAAATGACAATTTAAACCATAGTCTTCAGGGCATCACAAATGAAAATTACAGGCTTCCAAGGAGCTGATGCCATTCTGAGTTTCGTGAATGATTTGCTTTTAAGTCAAGGGATCCAGTGTTTAATTAACTGAAAGGAATTTTTACATTCTTCTTGCAAGATGCTAAATTTAATCTGGAGATAACTGCAAAATGAAATTTGTAGAGGAAATAGTCTTTGTAGGACCAAGGGCGGTTATGTAGTGCATCATTGGTTGATTGTTCATAAGTTCTTCAGTTCTTTCTCGTTAGTACTAGAGTTCAAATTTCAGTGCTTAATTTTGATAAAAGCAAACACAACAACATTGGCATGAGCTTTCCAGGTAGAAATAATGTGTAGTTTTAATTTAAACAGGGTAGAATTAGCTAACATTTTGTGAACCTTATCCTGAACTATCTCTATCCTGAAAATCTCTAAGTTCATGTAATTTAAACTGTATTTTAGAATATGGCTACTGTAGCAGATATGTTACAGTAATAATGGTATACTTCAGCTGCTTTTCTGATGCTGTTGGATGTCTTCTGTTTTGGACATTAACCTTACAAATAGTTCTGTTAAAGTCCTGGTGTTGAGCTGTGATAAGTAAGACTGAATAATTGCCTAACAGGGCATCATACCATATACAATCAGGTTTGAAGAAGTGACTTGTTTGTCTGCAGTTGAGAAGTTTGGAAAGTCTACAGACCTGCTCTATATTTTTATTAAAATGCCTGTGTATTGATAAAAGAACTATTTGGAATATTGGAGTTTCACACATTCTGTAGCTATACGGTTACAGTTAACATATTGATATTTCTTTCTTATGTCTACAAAAATTGATATAGAGCTTGATCCCAACATAATTATTTCTGTGTCATGCAGCTGTAAAATTCACCAGTTGTTGAAACCCTATCAATAGGATGTCAAGTAGAGCTACTGTTCAAAGAGCTTATGTTAAAAAAGACAGGAGAAAAAGAGGTATGTTTAGATCAAACTAATTGCTACTTACTTTTTCTGTGGTGTATGGGAAATTGTATATTTTGTCAGACACGGAAATCTTGGTGTGGTCTACATGCTAAAATACATAATGATAAAAAGCAGACTGTAATGGTCAGCGAGCTTGTACTACGTATTCCTTCATGAAAGAATGAATTTCTCATGTTCTTGAAGTGCCCACTGTGCATCAAAAAGACTACTGTAAAATTTTATGTCTAAATACACTTGCATTTTTAATTGATCTTGCAATAATACTCACTCGGTGCTGCAGATATGACCTGACTGTGCATCCACAAATCATGCTGCAAAATTCATCTAGTTTAGCGTGGAGCTAACAAATAACTGTAATTATTCGCAGGGCAGTGCTTTATTCTTTGCTCTCTGGGTTCACCTAACATGACATGCGTTGAAGACGAAGGATGTCAGCTGGTTGTGAAAGGCCTGGAGTGTGGTTTCTTTAAAATCACCAGTTACAGAAATCCATCTGGCATGTCCTAAGAGCAGGAGTTGACCTACTAGCTGTCCTCCTCTGACTTCCAGCAGTCTCAAGGGACACTCTTGAGGCCTTTAGTGAATATGGGATGCAGTGTCCAACAAGGAACAATGTAGTATTTTGAAACATCTGAAATTTTCAGCTGAGTGCTTCACAGTGCTCTGAAATTATGCTTGCTGCTAGCATAGTTTCAGAAAAAGATGAGAGAAAATATCAAAATCCAGTCTAATCAAGGGTGTATTTAAAAAAAAAATATCCATAATGAGTACACTATAAAACTCAGGAAAAGGGGGGGGGGGGGAGGGGGAGAGAAGTGGCACAGCTTATAAACCCCACTGGAAATCTCCCCTTTATTATGCTATGGAAAGGAACGTTTCCCTTTTTGGAGTTTGAAACTTTATTGCCATTACTTGTAGCCAGTATCTTTCCAGCAGACTTTTTTTGTCTTCTTCCAGTTGAGCCATTCCCTGGGTAGTGAGAGGAAGAAAATACAGTAAAGTTTATTTTTCTTCATGAGAAGTAATTTAAGCTATTGTTCAAATGAAGAGACTCTGTGAGTTTTGGCTGTGTGTGGTTTGCACAGTTTCCTTTCTGTTTCTGTGCAGTGCTAGTTACCGTCCCCTTGGACTGGAAGGATTTAACTGGAGCCATCATTGCTTATACATAGTAATTTTAAAATTCTTTCTAGGCAAGGCTGTCCTGTAACTCTTAGCTAAAATGGAAAGTGTCAACAAGGTTGTTTATTTTACTGAAATACTATGACAGCTTTCAATTGCTGCACTTTTTTCTCACCTTCTCTTTAGCAGCGGGGCTCTAGTAGCAGTAGCACATGTTAATTCCTCTAAAGAGCAGGATTGCAGTAGATAGATCAGAAACAATGTTTGAAGTGCAGAATAATGACACTAGCATTGACAGTTTAATGTGGAGTATTTTTCTCAACATACAGGAGGTGTGTAAAGTGTTGTCCATAACCCCAATTTATGTATGAAAAATATTCTATACACTGTACATTCTATACACGTTGAGACACAATGTTGTTTCTTCATTAATTGCATTGAGACATAGAACATGGCTAGGTTTCATAGGCAAAAGGTGAACACTTTTCCCTATTGTTTTAACATATAATACTTATACCATCTGTAATACCTAGCTCAGTTCTTCTCAAAGATTTACATTTTCACTGAGAAAAATTTCAATGGAGAGTATACATAGGAATGTATATGTTATGGGGTGATATTCAGGCAAATTCTTAATTCTGAAAGAGCAAAAGATGGGAAATAGCACCTATTCGGGAAAAGAATAACCAGATGATGACTGTGAGGGTACTTTGATGAAGTATATACAGCAATGCAGAAAAGTGAAATGCCACATGGCTGCCTGCTGGTGTGAATAATACAGGCACGGCTCTTTGGCTGTTGGCTTCGCTAAGCCACTGTGTTTTCATGTTTTATGCTTTTCAGTGCTTCTGCTGTAGGAAAAGATCAAAGTGCCATCACTGAATAACTACTTGAAAAATGAAATAAATGTCGTGTAGGGGAGGCTCATGGAACATCCTCTGATGCTTGGAGCCAACCTGGTCTGTTCCCAGTGTTTACCTGTCCTTTACTACTGGTTGCTGGGAGAGAATGGTAGAATCAGTCCCTGCTATTCTGCTGCTGCTTCTCAGTGGCAGCTTTTAAGCTTAATATAAACAAAAAATTATCTCAGACAATCAGACTTCTCTTAAAGTCTCGAAGCTTGTTAGGGGCACAGACATTAGATTGTTCAGGGAGTATTTTTATTTTTTTTTTACTGCTGTTGTAGTTTATGAGACTCTCCTCTCTCAGGGAAGTGTAAGTAGTTTCCCTCGAAATTTGAGTTTAGAAAATGGTCTTTACCAGATGCCACAGCACAAAGCAGGCAGAAAAGGTTCCTGTGTAAATCTGTCTGTAAAAATAACATTTTTTTTTTATGATGGTGATGAAGATATCTGCAGTAATCTTATCTCTGTTATGACTACTGCTACAGAGATGAGGCCCTTGCATTTGGCTGCATAAATAAGTTAACTAGCATGTAAAGGCCAAAACCATGTTTCTGCCATTGTCTTCCATTTCTCGGTCTACAGTAAGCTCAGTCCAGATGGAGGAAGAGACTACCTGTCATCTCATTTATAAATGTTAGTAATGTCACTTGGTATATTTCCGTGTATAACTTTTCTGCTTTCCTGGAAGAATATGCCTGCATTTAAATTAGAGAAACCCAATGAGTGAATGATCCAAGGCCAAACTAAGGTATGCTTGTGAGTTTGACATCTATGAGTTCCACTGGAACTTGGCTTAATTCCCAGGGCTTCCCATTTGACATCATCTCAAACATACTGTGAGGTTATAATGTCCTGTAGGTCATAAACTTAATGATGTCATATTAAAGGGGGGATATAGAGAAAAGATTCGTCTTAGAAGAACGAGCAACTGTAGCTGTCTTCCAAATGGAAAGAAAATAATGGAATAAATCACCCTCTCATTTCTGTAACTGACAGGACTATTCTGTATTAATAAAAAGTGACTACTAAAAACATGATAAAGTGTAATAAAGGTATTGTATAGTATGTAGTATTTAGCACTGTTTTCCACTGAAAGGATACATAACTGGGCAGATGCCATGTGGGCTTGCAACCATCCTTCTGCTTTTTTGTGTTTGTATTTCTCTTAGTTGCTTGAAGGAAGCTACTAATCATTACATGATTAGTACATGTAATGGCAGGATGTACTAAAACAGAAGAGAGAACTGCTGTGCTTGCTCTACCCAGTACCCACACTAAAGACCTGTAACAAAGGAGATGTGCATTTTCAGTGCAGAGAAATATGAATCACTGTGGCACAACTAACATTAAAAGGTTCTGTTGTAGGTGATATAATAAGAAAACATGGGGAATGCTATGTCTGCTCCAGATGACTGTCTTTCTATCCCCATCTACCTTAAGAGAATAGAATACAGTCATGTATGTAGTGAATTTCTTTGGTATGTAGTACTTCTTTAGTGATGCATTTAGGCTAGTGGGGATGTTGTGTTTTTCCTTCTTATTTTTCTTTAGACAGTACATGCTCACTTTGCTTAAAATACATTTGAGTAATCATTTGGGAGAAGGCAAAAACTTTTCCAGAATCTAGTTTGTGATGAATAGCAGTCTAAGGTTCATTAGTAGTCTCACTGTACGCCTGCATATCCTGGATCCTGTCTCCAGTCGGTACATTTTGAAAAACATCCAACATCTGTCTTACTACCAGGAGATTTATCATATAATTCCAGTAGATCATGACATCCATTTTCTGCCCTCATAAAGAATCAAGTCCTTGAATTTTGAGAACATTTAGATACTCCAAAGACTTACATTTTATTCAAATGTACAGTTGCCTCTTTTTATAATTATGGATAAATGACTAAGTCTTTATGTGTATTGAATATGAGCAAACCAAACATAGTTAGCAGGAAATGTGTATTAAGTGGGAAGCATAACTGTTATGATGCCAGCAGAGGTCTTCTAGTTGTGACAGCAGTGGCCGTCATTATGTATGTAATTAGCCATATTATGAACTATTTTACATTGCCTGTTATGGTATTGTACATTTTAAATCGCTTAAAGTTCTAGAATTTAAAACTATCCTACTTATTATGCAATATATACAACTTGAAATTATTGTTTTAGAAAGAAATATTATATACCATTTCCTACCATTAGTTAAAGATCTCCCCCATTCATATGACACTAGACTTCTGAATAATTTTGGTCATCTTTATTAAAATGTTATTATAGTCTATATCGAATAGCAGACTAAGCGCCTAAGACCAGTATTATTTTTTGTCTTGTGAGTTACCACTTCCCTGGGACTTAAGTAATTTGAAAATACTTTTTAAAGGAAAGAAATAATAGATTAAAATTAGGACCACCACAGTTTTACAGCAGATCCTGCCCTTTCTTGGAGTTATCTGCTCCATTTACAGGTACCTTGACATTGTTTGCTTATATTCAAGGGAAGAACTGATTTGAGGATTGAAGCTTCCTGTTACCATATGAAGAAATTTCACACTCTTACTATCAGTGTAAATATTTTAATGTATAAAATTTAGTGGAAATAGTTTGAAGATTTTTTTTAACAAATCAGTTTTAACACTTGTTACATCTCCAGCTGTTTAAATACTGAAGTATGTTAATATTTTAAATACTGAATTTTGATAAGCCAGTAGAAATCTACTCATTCAGTAGAAACTACTTGGCTTCCAGAACAAGAGTAAACAAAGAAACAAAAAACGTGGTAACCGGAACAAACCATACAGACCCTCCATTGTATTATGCAGTGGGATTAATAGGCGTGCGTGCACTTTATCTCTCAGTGTTTTGTAGTTCATATTGCAAATGTTTGTCATTTGAGCAAATTCAGTCTAAGCATGAGAGAAAATCTGGCAATTTTGGGAAGATTTGTTCAGACTTGTTTGCGTTGTAATGGGGGGTGCGTGTGTGCGTGCCTAGCACGAATCTGTAAATTCCCGCTGTGTGAGTGTATCAGCTATTGAGAGAAATTGATAGAATGAGAGAATTATAGAGAATTGTAGAAGAAAAATGAAAATCCAACCCAGCTGGAGTATTTTTAATTAGTATGGCTATAGGAGGCGATGGGTTTTGAGGGCTCTGGAAAGAAGCAGCCCCTCAGAGTGTTTTGTCTTCATACTCAAAGAAGAGGAACTCCTGCGCCCATTTTTGGCATACTAAAAGCACACAGTAAAAAACCCGCAATGTGATTGCATGGGTTTGTCATTTGATATGCAGTGCTTTAGAGATCCTTCAGTGATTGTTGCGTGATGGAAAATAAAGCCTTCAAAAACTGTTAGTCTATGGTAGCAATGCATTAATTGGTATGCAGAATTTGCAGCCTTCTGCTCTTTCTGTCCTACTTATTTGTCATGTTGCTGAGACTTGTAAAAAACCTTGCTTCCCTCCCTGCAACACCTCTGCAGCGCTGTTAGTATGCTCAGGTTATATACACTTTTCCCCCTCTCCATTACATTGGGTTGGGTTGACCAGCAGGTTCTCATTGTATGAATGTTGGTCATTCGAAAACTATTGCACTGGTTTAATGGCATGATGTTATGATTTAGTAAGTATGAGTAGAAAATAATATCTCATTAGCATTGCTATTTTAGCTTTCAAGTTTATTTCACAGAACTACATTCAATAACTTTAAAACTGAATTATACAAAACTTTCTGCATTTTGACAGATTGGCTGATTGCCAGTTATCTTAGTAATGTTGTGAGAGTTCATGTAGCTTCTGGTTTGTTAAATTGAAAGCTTGGAGAGGCCACTACTTAATAAAGTCCTTGCTGATTTCCAAGGTTAATAAAAATTGCCAGTGAAAATGCATCTTTTTATATAATTTTCCTATATTAAAATTATACTTGTTTTGCAGTGAGGGAGATCCCAAATCTAGCCTTTATCTCTTTGATCAAAGCTCTTATGGGCAAAAGAGTATTTTTAAACTTTGTGATTCTCAGTGTTCTGAATGGTTCTGCTACTATATACTTATATTCAGTTCAGTATTATTTTTAAGTGATAGAAAATCAATGTGAACTAGATGAAGAGAAGTAACCTTTCTTAGCAAAACAGTTATATGAAACTAAAGAAGAGGTGTCTGGTATTCCCATACATACACATAATTACCGTTCTTAGACTTGGTTTTCTCCGGTGCAGACCGCAGGGTTTTCCTGTTGGCTGATAATCACATGCAGATATGACAGCTTATCAAAACTTGCTATTTTTCAGAATAGTTGCTAGTGGCCCTTAATCCATCTAGCCCACGTGTGTCCTCGGTCAGCTTCCTGCTTCTGCTCAAAGCAGCGGCTGAGCAACCTCACTTGCTGGTGGCCGCCGCCTTTTTCAGCTCCAGGTTTGTCAGAAAGTGGCACTGAATGGAAGGGGAAATACAAAGTTTTTTCTCTTCTGTGCTGCTAGTGAAACAGGAGTGACCTTCTTCAAGTCATCTTTCCTGTGCATGATTAACACATAGAGAGATCTTTCTTTCCTTGCTCCCTGTTTTTGCTGAATCTAGCTACGTATTTATCAGTAGCTCAGAACTGTGACAAACAGCTCTTTGGCCACCTGCCATTTATCCCCATTACATCAATATGCACAAAGCTGCCCATCTGCTGGAAAATAAAATAATGCAAGAAAAGGGTACTCTGCACCTTTTGCAACACTTTTCTGCAGTGAACTAGGCAAGTGAGATACTGAATGGGTTCTGGGATATGGTTATACCCAGGTCTCCTTTGAGCCACACTGCATTTTACTGTTGAGTATGCTTAGCTGTGCTATGTTTTAAGCAGTGCATCATATCTTAAAAACTACAAAAGTACATAAATGAAAGCTTACGCTATGGAGCTAAATGCTTAGTTACTTTTACTCATGCATTTTATATCTGTTATAGCCATTTCCTATGGTACCACAGATCTAATTCAGAAAAGCATGTAAGCATGTGCTTAATCTACTGCTTTCCTAAATAGGTATGCTTTTCTGAATTGGGGCCCATTCGAGTAACTGGCATGTGGGCTGTAATCTCCCAACTGGGACGTTCCGGGGGTGGTTATTAGAAGACAAACTACAGGGTTTTTTTTTCTGCTATTCCTACTTTCTGGAAGTCTCCTACTGCTCTAGATGGTTTCAGTTTTTGATAAGATGCATTCATCTGTGAGCTAAATCAGGCTTGATATTTATGGTATTCATCACTTAAATCCCTTTGTTTTGAATAAATACAGGTTGTAATTGATAGAAAGTATATTTGCTTTTCATCTTAGACAGCTAGATGCCATGGCAGCTGTTAAAGAAATCAATCTGGAAATCACTTTTGTACGCTTTGGTTTTGATATTTAGTGGGGTTTAGTTTTTATTTTTACAACAAAATTAATTTAGTTATTTTGAAGATCATGTGATCGACTGCCCGAAGTGTGTTCTTTGGCACAGACCCAGATTCCTGTTCTCTTTTGGAAATGTTACAGCTGCAATAAATTTGATTTCACCCTTGATAATTTCTATAATGTGTAGTAATAATGTATTGCTGATTTAGTGTTGTTGCCTTTCTACTAAGGAAAAAAAAGGTCACAAATCACAAAATCACAAATTTTATTATATTTAGCGCACTTAAGTAGTTGTATATACATAATATTCAAAAACATTTCAAGATTTGTTTGGTTTCTAGTTTTGGGAGGTTATTCAAATAACATAAACTCTGCAGTTTGTATGTTATTTGTCACTTCTGAGAATTCTGGTAGGTTCCAGTGTTTCCTCTGAGGTCTCTGTTGAGTATTTAATAGAAAAAACGCACAGGCATCAAGAAGCTTTGTCTCTATATTCACAAAACAAAATATTCTTCAAACTTGGCAATGTACTAAAAGATTACAAAATACGTATATCAAAAAGGATCTACGGATGAGTGGAAAGAAGTTGGCTTCCTATTTTGGTAAATTTGCTTAACTTTTTGGGTTTGTTTTTTTTTTCTAAAGATGTTCTATGGTCTCTTGTGGTTATGCTCATTTCATAGTCATACCATTTCTTCAAAACTGTCTTTCGGTTGCATTGTTAATAGCCTTTGTAACTATTGCATTGCTTGGACAGATACATCTTAATATTGTAGGCTTTTTTTTCTTTTTTCTTGAAGAATGCTTAATACTTCATAAACCTTGCTAAAGTGATTATCTTAGGAGAGAAAATAGCCTGGGAGTGGACAGGGAGAATGGAAAAAGGAGAGTGACCAAAACCCCACACCCAGATGCCTGTGTTCTGTGTGTGATAACATGGGATGTTTTCTGTGAAGGCTGGCAGTACTTGCTGATTGAACAATACCATCTCTGTGCTTAGTCTCGTTATAGTACATTTTTGACAGCTAAGATGGACTATATCCTTCCCCTAGTTAGCAGCTGTCAGTGTATGGGTTCAGACACTGCTTTCCAGCCCTGTGGAAAACACACTGTTCACAGGTTTGACATAATCTCCGGTCTGACTGTCATGCACATGTACCAGCCTTATGTGGTCATTGATCCTTTCTTTCCATGTTTAAATTTATCCCTTGCTAGACACACTGTTTGTAGCTCAGGTACCAAGGAAAGAGTTTTGGATTCCTCCCTTCTCGCGATATTTCCACATGACTACCTGTTTTACAGCTTTTCCTGAGGTGCTAACTGCAGAGAGGATAGATGCAGATTCCCTGTACAACCGCTGGGGCATGTGATGCTGTGATGACACTGGAGCAGTAGCCTCAGTTTTGTAACCTACATCTTGAGGTGCAAGAATTACTGAATATGAAGATGATCATGAGACATTATGAATGAACAGAACCAAGGGAAATAATTACTTCCTGTTAGGAAGAAATTTATAATGAGATGACAACTCTGCTGCTGCTATTGCACCAATTTTTTTTTTTTTTTTTTGGTTTTTTTTTCTATTTCTGTCTTCTGTCAGTAGAAAAATAAGGCAAAAGGCATAAAACAAAACTTTCAAGGGCATCTTTCCTCAGCTGCCCATTCAACCCTACAGGTTCTGTGAAACCAGAACTTTCTTTTGCTTCATTAGCTGCAAAGGAAGATCCTTCTTTTCTTTGCTGTTCAGAGCATGTTTTAAATAATTTAATAAGCACAAGTGATTAAGGCATTAAGAATTAAAGTAGCTTTAGAATCAGACTGTGGTAATGGAGAAGCATTGTCTAAGTTCCCAGCTGAGCAAAAAATGGGAAAAAGCCTTATCTATTCACCTAACTCGTGTAAAACTGGCAAGGGTTTGTTGGAAAGAACCTGACTGAAGAACATTCTTTTTAGGAAAAAAATTTCCCAAAGTACTGTAGTGGTTCTTGAATGAAATTTTTATGCTTACTTCTCTGTAAGTTCATCCTTAGAAAGTGGCACATATTTTTGGCAGCACATATTTTACAGAAAAATTCTAAAATTAAAATATTCATCCTTACTTTTTAAGTCTGGGTTATCAGCGTCACCCTAACATACTTCCAACTCTTCATGAGTAACTAAGTTCTTAGATCCTTCATAGAACACCGCTAAGTAAGTAACAGAAATGCTGTTGATGAAAATGCTGGGTTTATTATTCAATGTGTGCAAGAAAAAATGTATTTTGAGGGGAAATTTCTTACACCAAAATTTGTTTCACTTTGTATACAGTGAGTACTGAGCTAAGTTCGGCTTATAAGGTGAAATGTCAAAACTAGTAAGTATTTATTAACTTCTTGGACGATGATGAATTAATGTAAATTGTACAATTTTATAAAAATGTAATTTGTGCTGAGAGAATTCCACTTATTTGCTGAATTGATAAACTTCAGGAAAGTCATTCAAAGCTAAATCAGTAAAAAAGCCAGTCTATTTTTTACTGGTGTTCCTATAACTATATATAGTGTAAAATAAAATCAGTTCGAGGCAACCAGTCATAATTGGGGAGCAATTATAATCAATGTCATTATGTTAAAGGCAACAATAAGATGTAGAAAATCAGTTAACCTGTGTGTTTAATATATACCTTTATTTTCAACTGCTCTGTAATTAATTTTTTTTTTTTTTTCTGTATGGATTTGCCATCAACCCAGAATATCAGTTTTGTTTTGCCTTTTTTTTCCTCTTGGAATTATATTTTGTTGGGAAAGGTTACCTCATGGAAGAACTGGGCATGCCTGCACCATATAGTAGTGCAAGTACATGGTGGTGTCTATGCAAGTTAAAAGACTGGAAGCATGATGCAGAGCCCAGCCTGGTAAGATGTGTGGAAAGGTAGATAAAGTGGAGATGCTAAGCAGCAGCTTTAAGCACCAGATAAATGGTGGGGAAACTCCCAGAAAAGATATGTTATGGTTTTTCCTATAAAACTACTAATAAAATTGTCAATAAAAATATTGAAACCAGAAGAACAGTTAAGAGGGATTATTTTTCCCTTTCATTTTTCAGAGGAATAGAACCATGGAATGCCAGAAATTAAGAACTTATCTGACTTTTTCTCTATTTTTTTGTGGATATTTTATTCAGCTGAGAAATACTAATTTTGATAAGGAGGTACATATTATACTGCTCAAAAGGTGATGTGTTGCAAACTCCACAGCTATCTCGAGGAAGGATTTGAAGTGCGGAGGCTTGGGTTTTTTTGAAAATTTTCCCTAATTGCATTGAAATAATGTTACTTTTTAGTATATTATTTGGGGCCTGTAGTTTCCGCAGAAATCACAGATCGAGATAGAAAAGCAATGAAAGAATGTAGCTTCTGTATTATATTCAAATTTTGAATTGGAGCATGATATCGTGCATTTTAATGCCTATAGCCCACATCCCACATATTTATGGATATAAGCCAGTTAGCTTTGTGGCTATAACTTTTCAGATAATCTGCACAGATTTGGAAGCAGAACAAAGCAGCTGTCGGAGGAAAGGTATTTTCCTCTTTCCCTCCTGCCCTCTCCCCTGTCTGGTGGAGAGGAGGGACCAGAGGCAGGTAAGATGTTAGGAAAAGGAGATGAGCTTCTTCCTGTAGATGCATATAACCAGGCTGCTGCTAAATCAAAGTTTTGTGATAAACACATAAAAATACTGTTGAACCATCCCTTGAAGAGTATATATATACACACATACCTAAATTATAGCAAATACCTAAACTCATTGCAAATATCTATTTTTAATTATGAGCTATTTAATAACTTAAGTAATGTAAGTGAAACCAATGCTTCACAATAATTAAAATGTAGCTCTAGGAAAAGGAGATGTTTTGATGTGCAGTGGAACCATGGGACTGACAAAAATAAACAGTGACTTTCTGTTTTTCACATTTCAGGTAGTAGTTTGTTGCTGGAAGCCTAGTCATATGGTGTTGAAGGACTGGCGTATTAATTTAGCAGATAGTAAGAGAAAGTTAGAACAGATTTATTGAACAAAGGTGTTTGTTTATTTCTGTAGTCTTTTAAAAAAATGCTGTATGTATGCTTTAAAAATTCATACAGATATTCTATTAATTAGAACGTATTATATATATATAAAATAGTTTTCTAAATTGGACAGTAATGTTGTAATTTACTTTTTTTTAAGTGGAGCAGTTGCTTATTACAACAGTTTGTATAAGGATTTAGGAAGAATCTGTGATATTTGTAAGAATATCAAAGAAGTACCATTCCATGATGTTTCACAGAGATAAAACAAGGGATAATAGCTTTCATTTTTTCAATATTAGATGCAATGTCAAGAAGAATTACAGCTAATAAACAAGGGTTTTGAGGAGTGCAATTGTAGATGTTGTCATGTACTGCGCCAGTCTCAGTCTAGGTACTTGTCTCACTTTTGCATTTCAGGTTGAGAACTTAAATATGTATATATCTATTGCAAGCCATCCATTTGCCTTTTTATTCTTCCTTTAGAGAATACCTTCCAGTTGTAAAAGAAAAAAAAAAGAAAAAAAGAAAAAGGCCAGCTTGCCTAGGCACCTAACTGGGCCAGGTGGCTCATAGCTGAGAAGCCAATCGAACAATCAAACCCATTTTATCTCCTCAGCATTTCCCACCAGGAGGTAGAGGATTACGGAACACTGACTTTTTTGGCACTGCTTTTCTCCCTCCATGTATGGTATGTGGAGCCCAAAAAGTAAAGTAGGGCTCAGGATTCTTACTTAGTTCTAAATAACTAAATCTGCTCTTCTAAATTTAGCCCTTGGTACCTGGTTGGTTATGTGTTTGGTAACACTGCTAGCTATTCAGTAAGATTATCTGGTGATCAAAACGGCCACCAGATTTATCACCTGTAAGTCGGTACTATCATCTTGCTTGTCATTGAACAGAAACAGGAGCAATGATGTTCCTTCCACTGAGGGCATTATTAACAGTGCTCCTGTGTCAGAGTTTCAATGGTTTGAATGGGTTGGGGATACCTAAGGGAGGTACAGCTTCAGCATTCAAAGTATTCTGGGTGGTTTTGTATGATTTTAATCAAAAGTATCAGTACTAAAGTGTTTCCATTCTGAAAGATAACGTGCACCTTTATTTGGAGCAATCTCTGGTGTGAACAGAATACTGCTTGAAGCAGGGACTTTGGTTATACCGCCTTCTCTCTGATACATTCAGAGATCATTTGGTGATGATGAACTTCAGTGTATGTGGCACTTTTCATACACTGTTTTGGGAAAGCAGCAATATGCGGCAGATCGAGAGCAGGCTGCTGGTCATGCCTTAGGCAAATGTAGCTGCCTAAAAATTGCACCATTAGCCCACAAATGCACATACTGGCATGGTGCAGCCTTATAATTCAGCTTCATGCTGCTTTCATTTTTTCCTTACACTACATTTTTTAAAAAGGTCTGTAACCTGTCACTGTGAGATATAGTACACTGGAGAAATATCAGAGAAAATGCCTCTCCTCTGTTTTGAACCTTTTTGTCTCAGTATTTTATGTTGCTGCTTGGCGTCCCTTCTGCTCTTTGTTTTGTTTGCTCCATGACCTATGAAACACCCTCACTAGCTCTTACTTTCTGGCCTGTTCTAATAGCGCTGATTCACTAGCAGCTGATATTCCACTGTTGGTTTGGTTTTGGTTTTTTTTTTTTTTTTTTTTTTTTTGTTGGTTTTGGTTTCTTTTTTTTTGGGTTTGTTTTTTTGTTTTCGTTTTTGTTTTTTTGGGTTTTTTTTTTTTTTGTTTGTTTGTTTTTTTAGGGTTTTTTTGGTTTGGTGGGTTTTGCTTTTTGTTTTTTGTTTTTTGTTTTTTTTTTTTTTCCTTAGTTAACTAGCAAGACAAAATTGCATAGTATTTTGAAAAGGGTAATCGGAAGTATGGTACAGCCAGGTTCATCTTCTCCTGCTCCCAGTTACATTTTTTCTTTTTATTCATCTGTCTCCTAGTTTTTTTAAGTCTTGAGACACTGAAGTTACAAATTCAAAGTAATTTTCTGTCAACCTATCTGATTTTCTTCAGTGGTTTTTTTTTGGTTTTGTTTTTTTTTTTTTGCAGCTGGCTGAGCTGCTTGGTGCTACGAGGAAGAAGTTGCTTAAAATACCCAGTATGTAGGATCCTTACTCCGAAGGAAGTTAGAGTTCTTTTTAACAGATTTGTAGCTGACCACCTCATCCTTCCTCATGCCATACAGACACAGAGCTATACCTCTGTTTATACTTGGAAGTGCCTGTCTCACCTTATCTGAATTATATTTCAAGTTGTATGCCTTGCTTGTGAAAAATTGCTATAAATCTGTTAATACAGCTTTTCAGGTTAGGACTAAAACCTTGTAAATCTGTGTCATCATCAGCATCTTTTAAAAGATGGCACAAATGGTGACATCTGGGAGCCAATTCATCATTTAATTAAATTATCCTGTAATGAAATCTGCCTTAATGAGATTAATTTTAATTATTAATCAGGAGCTGACATGGGCACAAGGCACCATAAATAATAAATGGAAGCTGTGTCTGCTCTGTTTCTAAGGAAGGACCTACTTTAGAAGAGCAGTGCTTTTCATAAAGCCGTGCTGCTTTTTTTTGTGCTGTCATGATCTCTTATTTTGTTGAGTTTGGTTTCTGTTTCAAACTTTAAGGCAGAATATTAGCCCTGTTTCTGCTGGTGAGTAACTGTTGATGTTTTAATATTGCATTTGATTCAGTCATTACATAATCAGTCACCTCCAAAATTCCAGAAAAAAAATTCTGGTTCTGTTTTTGTCTATAGCAATTAATTATTGTAAGTATATTTAGAGGTATGTAATGTAGGTATAATTTATTGAGGCTGCACCCAAAATGTGCAAGGCTTTAGGCTAGTCTGTGCTGTTACACCTATGTTTATATGCACACATGCGCTCACACTCTTGCAGCTTCTCCCATGTTCTGCTGTAATGTCCATCTTCATATGGATTACATTAGTGTTTGTATTACAGATGCTGTTTATAAGGATCTTTCTTGCTTGGCCATAACAGAAGTTTGTCTGGGAAGCATGGCAGGCATAGGAGAAGTGATCCCTATGGGTACCAGCTACAAATGCTCTGTGAATCCTGTCATGATTATAGGATATGAAGAGTGAACCCTTTTGGCTTTGCCTCCATTAACAAGCAGAACACCACCGTGCTCTCACTTGCCAAATGCAAACTGGTTCCACAAGGCTGGAGATGGTTATTTGCTGCTCACAGAGTGATTATTTCTTTGGCCTCCTGGGCCATGCGCATTACCTGCCATCTGCATTTGTTTTGAAGGAACTGCCATTTGGTTTAGTTCTTGTGTTCTGTGAATATTTGTTTTCCTTTCACTGTAACTTGCTGAAAAATCATTTTGCTTCAGAAAGAATAAGACCAAAGTTAGAAAGAGCTGTTGATGCTGAGGAGTGTCAGTAACAACCTGCCACATACAGGGGTTCCCAAATGAATGCAGTTTTTGTAGGCTACCACAGCCCGTGTTTGGGCCTCATTAGATGAGAGAAGGAGTATGTGAGCAGACTCCTCTCCCTAAGCTGAGGGAATTCCTTCTTCTGCAGGCATCATGGGCTGGACTCAAGGTCCTTTTGAGAAGAATAGCCTCTTCTTCCAGCTTGTTGCACTAGTGAAGGAGTTAGGCAGTACTTGTGGCCTGTGGGTGCTGAAGGGAAGCCACTGGCACTGGAGGTAGAAATAAAATGCATGGAAAACCAAAACACCTTTAAAGCAAGATCTTACCTCTGATGAAACTGATAGGAATTTGACGTATGTTTCAGCACAGCCCCGATTTAAGCTCTGGTGTCCCGTCAAAGCTATGTCTCTTGTCAAGCCAAAATGCTGTACTGCTAGCAACCGTCACCTTCAGTGGCGTACAGCAGTTGTCTTCCCAAGGTAGGGAATTCTAGTCTCACCTTCGTGTAACCTTTCCTTCATACAAAACTGCACATTTACATGATAACTATGTGGCTTTCCTAAAAAAAAGGTAAAGGGATGTGTATTCCAGCTCTCTATGCTGCTAGTTATGTGATGGGAAGTGGCTTTGTTTCTTCATCCCTCCCAAACACATATAAACATACAGTTGCAGCAGTTGGACATTATAATGGCATCATATCACTTGTAAGAAACAGTAGTAAGAGCAGAAATATCTAGAAATCATAGACTGAAATGACTTACTGTCATTTACAGTTTTAAGACAGTTGAAAAATCTTTGTAATGAGAATTGTGTGCGTCCCAGAGACTTTCTTGTCTGTGCCTCGTAATATTCTCAGGTGCCAAAGATTTTGGAAAGGGCAGTTTTCACTTTGCCAACTTTCCATAGATTCTTAGGGGACATCGTTGTTTGCATAATACAGTGGTGTCTGGACTGTTCTTTAAAGCCTATGCTATATGATAGAAGCAGTTGTAAGAATTATATGGGATAATTCTATTATGTACAGTATGCAATATGACTCAGTAAATTTTTGTGAGATGTTAATTAAAAAAAGAAATATATCTCAGCCCAAAACGGGTTTTTGGCTCATTTAAAGTAAGTCCTAAAAATACTGGAGGAAAAGTCATCAAAGCTTGAGGCATGCTAAACTCTTCATGCATTTCTTTTCAATTTTTTTTACTAAAATGAGAAGGTTCAAATTTGCTGTCACAATCTTACCAGTTTTTCCAGTATATGTGACATACAGTATCTGCTTTGGTATAAATAATTCAAAATGAACTTTTCCTCCAGTATGGAGGGTGTTAGCCACCCCCAAATTCCTCTTTTATGCAGTGGTAAGCAAGACAACAAAGGGTTCACATGCGTCACTGTTGTTTTAGAATTCTCTGAAGAGATGCTGATCTGGCTGATCATAAGGCATGCAGTAATGTTCTGCGCAGAACTGCTTTTCAGGGCACTTGACAAGCTTGAAAGGAGAGGGTAGGTTCTCACATGAGTAAAGTTCTACTTAGAAGATAGGAAACCGAGTGAAATGGTCAAAAGTCATTTGATGATATAATGGAAAAATAATACTGTTTTACTTTTTGGTATTTTTAGTTTCTTTTTAATGTCAGTTAGAAAAGTTAACATTTAAAGGTGGAAGGGTTGGAGAATATTTTAGGAAATGTGTGTGATTTCCCTGTTCTTACACATTTTCAGCATCTGCTGAAGGTAGGATATTGTGCTCAATGCATTTTTTTTGTTATCTGGAACAGATCTACTGATGTTCTTCAGCGAAGAGTTGTTGACTGTAGAAAAATCTATGTTATCTTGGACCATGTCTGAGAAGCTCATTGAGCTTAGTGCAGTAGCGTGACCTCACAAGCAGACTGCAGGGAGATCACACATTCTAGGACCCACTCTGCTAGTACAGGGTGTACTGATTTGGGATCTGCATGTGCCTCCAAACAGAATACCTTGTGCCTTACTATAGGGGCACATTTCACTTTGTTTTGAGACACTGAGCTCAGTCCTGTAATCTCCCTGGTACTGGCCAGTCACTGTTTACTTTTAAAACACAGGATACTCCACTCTGTATTAGCAGCCAGGTTTATTATTCTGCATTCGTTGGGTTCCTACATACATCTCTGCGTTGCAATCAAACTTCAAGTTGGCTTTGTTCTTCAGGAGCTGATCCAAAGCGCACTAATGCTTAGAGGAGTCTTCCAAGTAACTGCTGTAGGCTTTGGAACAAGTTGAGTATTATAACACAGGCTGGAAACATTCAAAGAAGAGTCACTATTTCATGCACATACACACACACACACACTTTTAGATGTGTTCAAAAGATTTATTATCCAAGGGCTGTGGAGAATATTTTGTTCAACAGCTGCACATAAAAATAATGCTCTCCAGTCAGAAAAGAGAAAACTCACTTCTGGCATGGTAGCCTGGCTGATCTTAGGAAATCTGGTTTTGAGGGTGGGTGTGCACCCGCACCCGAGTGTGTATGTGTTTGCAAAGTTGTCTGCTGATCCAATTCATTTCTAGCTTTTGGGGACAATTATTGCAAGGTTTCAGTGATCTGTGGATTTGTTTTAAACATTTTACTTTTCTGTCCAGCTTCTCCCAGATGCATTCAATAGATGACAGATTTGAGGGTAATACTGGCTAGTCTTTATGTATTTAACACTCCATCCCATTCTTTCTTCAAGTACATACTGAGATCTGGACAAATGTTTAATATCATTGTTAAGTTGCAAAATTAAACCTTGGCCAGTTGGACATTATCTGTTTGGAAGAGCACAGGTCTGTAGAACATTCTGGTAGTCATCTTGGGCAGGACAGCCGTAATACTGTGCAGTCCCTTAATTGCCTTGGCTCGAAGTCAAAACAATCGCGGTGCCATTAACTTAGCCTTTCCTTAACTCCTGAGAAGTGTCTGCTCCCTGCAGTTTGTGTGTGCATTTGGACTTGTCCCCATATACTTTTTTCCATGTTCCAAAGTCCCAGTTGGCTCCCACTGAGTTTAAAATATGTCATTTGAAACCGTGTTTACGTTAGGCTTGTCACCCTTGCATACTGATCTGCTTTTGATCTCATTGGGTCTGTGCCTGTTCCATAATTGGTTTGTCCACATTTCCTAATGTATAAATGGATAAGGAGATTTTAGGTGAGATATTTAACTTGCCAAGAAATTGGAATTTGTAAGTTCAGCCAGTCTAGATATCCACCCACTTTCTGATGTATACATGTGAATGTAAATTGGTTTCGGTCACTTTAATTTGCATACCAAAGAGCCAGAAGAAGGTGTAAGTTACTATAGGAGTGGATAACTGACTTATTAATGTGTGCTCCTTTCAGTTTTATTACCTCTTTAGCCTTTCTCCTGACTGTTCAGTGTATCAGCAACACCTTTAGAAGCTCTAATATATTTAATAATTCAAATTCAGTGATAATAATGTAAATAATAAAATAAAGATGTAATCTACAGTTTCTGAGTGAGTATGGATATAAATTTGCCTATTTTATAATTCTAGATTCACCCATTTCAGTCATAAGGCCAGTTCCACCATCCCAGGAGGCAAGAGACTAAAAATCAAGCTAACAAGGAGCAACATGCTCTAGACTCTTCAGAGCATTCTGAGGTCTGGCCAGAAAGATCTTCTCTTGACTTTGGTGGTGAAAGATCAGCCCTTCAAAATAAAAGTATTCTTGCTCTTGTTTAAGATTTCTTAGATTTAATTCAAGTCATTCTAGTTCCCAGAGTTGCCTGATCTCAGTCAAGGGTGTTTTAAAGACCAATTCTAACCATGATTTCAACCACCTGTCAGAAGAAAACCCTCTCTATCTTGCTTTTTATGGGGATTTTTAAATTTTCTTTTGTTTAGAAACCTTGTAATTGACAGTATAACCATAAAATGTGGATCTGTCTTGCATGACACCTGAAAACCAAGTAGTTTTATGGGCTTACTCAGCTTCCGAATCTCAGTTTATATTTCATTAATAATAAGGGTACCAGATGTGCTACTTCATAGAAATTCAAATTTGAACTCATTATTTGGATCAACCTGCAGTTTGGATGCAAATCGGAATGCCACCCCAATTCAGAAAAACAACATTTAATTTCTTTTATTCAAATAAACCAGCCTTAAATAGTTTCAATACATAGGAAAAATATATTCACACAAGTCCAAAGGATTTATTATACAAGAGAATTATTAATCATAGTTACTAAGTGAGCAAGTCATCACACTGCGAGAGATTTCCAAAGTCATCTGGACCATAAAGATGTTGAAAGGTATACAGGAAGATTTTCAGATGTTACAAATGAAACTAATTGCTAACCTCTGAAAAAATGAGCTTCAATTTACAGTTAAGTTTCTTCCTGCTTAAATACCTTTGAAGTTCTGTGGACCAGAAAACTTCAAAAATTAGTTCAACTAGTAAAACTCAGCTTCTATTCTTTGATTTGTTATATGGATTGGAAAAGAGAAAATTTCATGCTTTTGCATATCTTAATTGAATACCATTACATTAGAGGTGGAAAAACTTTATTTCCTTTGATAAGAAAACTGACACTTGAAGTGTCTAGGAAAACTCGGTTCTGTGTGGCTAGAAACAAAATATTTATCTGAAAAACATAATTGCCAACATTTTATCCATTGTATATTGTAAAACAATTACCTCTTGGGTAGAGTACGATTTTGTAGTTCACTTATTAATCTTTCATTATACTTAAAAGTTTTTCTTCCTAGTTATATCAGATTAAAATAGAAGTTCTTGTTTATACATTTAATAATAATTCAATAACACTATTTTTTAAAAATCCTATTCACTCTAATTCTGGAAAACTCTGGTGTTACTATAGAATCATATATTTACAAATACAATTAAAAATGCTTAAAATTGAATACAAGTTATTTAAATAAAAGAAAATACCAGTGCTTTAAAATGTGGCTTCTCTGACAGTTTTTATATATGGTGGACACAAGTCTTTTGGAATGTTTTGGTACCTTTAATTATTTCTGCTATCTTTCCAGTACTATAATAGCACTTCAAAGAGACGGACTATCTCTTTAGCAAGACAGTCTTATAGAAGGATAGCCATATTCACCACACCTTTGATAGTTTGCATGACTGATATCAGGTGTGCTTTCCTCGTCAGCAGAATTTTCATTGTTGCCCTGGTAGACTTTCAGACCATCTTCTTAAAGTTGGAGGTACTGAATCACGTGAATCAGCTCGTGAATCAGCTCTTCATAACCTGGTAACTTTAAAACCTTGTACAACTCGAACATCAAGACAAAAGGTGGAAGATGCTTCTGGGTAACCGGTTGTGTGTCATAATGATTATCCTGATTTATACTCAAGGTCAGCAGTCACAATCTTTAGTGCTAATTCTTTCATATAGATGAAATTAATTGTATGATGTCCTTGTATTTAACCTAGCAGTCACTACAAAAATTCTGTTTCAGTGACTGAAATATCAAAAAATTGAAAGATTTTATGCCCAAAATTCCCAGGTAAATTTTAAAAACTTTGCAGACTATAACATTTATGTGATATTTATTTTATGCTTTTTTTGCTGTTAGTACATCTCCTGTTTATATGTATGCTCATTTTTAATTCTGTTTAAGTTGAATTAGCCATCTGAATTTGCTCTCTGACCTTCAGAAAATGGCTTCTGTTTAATTTAATTTTGCTGAAGAACTCCTCAGCTGATCTGTTGAACTCTGAAATCTAAGTATTTGTGTAATATTTTACCATAAAAATAGAGATGTAATGAAAAATTCCATTTTCCATCTTCATCGTCAAGGGCCCTGATTTCATCTTTATCTGTGCTGCTGAGGTTCAGGTGATAAAGATTCAGCAAAAGCAAGACACAGAGTTTGCTGCATGCAGTAGGAAGCTATATGATCTTTTCACATAGTGCCAAACGGAAGGCATTAGTTAATGTTTTCCAAATGCTCAAGGTTAATTGTTCATTCACACATGTTCTTCTGAAACAGTCCGTCAGCATTTTTTATATTTGATTTCCTACATTTTGTTGAGATGGTAGCTGTTTCAAGCTACTTGTCCCTGTCTCTACAACACTCCCTGTCTTCCCCCCCCACTTTTGTCCCACCTCCCCAAATTCCTCTTTAAGCTGCTTAGTTTATTCTTAAACTTGGTGCACCTCCAGGTCCTATTTGTGTTCCTTTCCCAATAAGCAGTCCTGAGACAATGTGTCCTTCTGAGCTTGCAAAACTGACTTAGTTATCTGTGGTTATCACTCCATTTTTGTCTATGTGGTAAATCTTATTAAAGAAACCAGAAGTTTAGATTTCGTTTAACTAAAAATTAAAGTATCAGCCTCAAGGTTTGCAGTGTTTACTGTCTTTTTCACTAAAGCAAAATCTTTGGTTACGCTACAAAATTGTTTGTTTAAATATGGTAAAAGGAGAGTCCACACAACTGCTTCAGGCATCTAACTTTACGTAGATACTTAGTGACTCAAAATTCAAGTTCATCCAACCTAATTGTAATTCCTATTGAGGAACCCAAGTTGGAAGTCAGTCTATGAAGAGATGTGGCCTCTGTAACAGTGAATCACGTCTTCGTTTGCTGAGTCTCATGCTGAAAGAGTCTCAGGACTGAACTGGGAAGTGGATTAGTCAGAAGAAGTGGTGTAAAGTTGTACTGTAGTTCCCTAGAATGTGAGTAGACCCCTCTGCCTTGCTCTCTCCTTCCCTTATACTACTTACATAGATAGGAGCATTGGTACTCTAGAAGACAGCATAAATAACCTCACATAAAATCTACAAAAAGGTCACCCAGTGGTCAGTTTTGAGTCTCGCTCAATCTTCTTGTGCTGCCACAAGGAAAAAGGGATAGAGGGAGAGAGGAAGGAAAATCCATGCTCTTTGTTCATTTCTCTTTGCTCAACCTGCTATGGATTTGGAAGAACTACAAAATTCAGATATGGGAAATGGAAATTATTGAAGACATTCAAAACCCCAACCCTCCTTTATGGACTGCAACAAATACAGCTGACAGACGAGTGCAGTAATGCGTATGCAATAATGACTGGGATAGAGACTGTAAGTCAAGAGCTGCAATTTAGGGAATATTAAAAGAGAAATTGAAATATATTTCAAACTAATAAAAGGAATATTTTTCTACGAACACATAATAAAGATTTAGAATTCATTGCACCTAGAGAACACAGATGACTGACTGAACTTATTTCATGAAAAATAAAACCATCCACAAATAATAAGTAGTTTTGTTTTGGTCAGGTAGAAATATTTGTATTTCACACACCAACAAATCCATATAGTATACAGGTAAGACTGAGCTCCCCGTCATGGCAGATTGTTCCGTAACTTCACTGGACAGTGGAGTGACTTGAATCTACTTGAAACACCATCAGTAATGTCCACTTTCATAAATATGTCATTGTATCCTGTATAACCCAAAGATCTAATCTGGTAATCTAATTCGTAATAGAGACTGAAGGCAGAGATGCTGTGGCTGATATCTTCTAAACTGAGCTCTCAGCCAGCTCTGAAGTGCAGCACTCACTGGGGAAAACAACAAAACAGAACAGACATGATTCCCCTTCTACTGCCAGTTGTCCCTGCTTCCCGCTCAAACAGACACTTCTCAGAAGGACTTCACTTGTGACTCTCTTTCTGCCCTACCCTTCTAGAAAGGCACAGCCAGGCACTTGTTTAATTTTTAAAAATACACTTGAGAGGTTGTTTGAAACTTCCTTTTATCCCTCAATACTTTTAATACAGCGCTCGTGCGCTCACAGCAGGGTCGGAAAGCAGAACTTTGTTAGATATAGTAACAGGGTAACTACATCTAGGGTTGGGACCTGCCCTCTCTCTGTATGTGACAGTTTTGGGCCAAATCAGCATAAACCTTGCATACATGGCTTTGCCAGTCAGTAATGCCATGCACTCTGAATATGAGATACAGTTTTTCTTGTGGTGAAATAGTTGTGTTTTATTTTAGCTAGATATTTTACTTACCAACTTGTGTATTTCATCTCTCTGGTGTGCACCTCAAGGTATTTAAAATATTCCTTAGTATTCTCTAAGATTCCCTTGAACTCTTGCTAAAACTGAAGATATTTATAGTGGATTTATTTAGAATTAATATATGTATGCTTGAATTGTTTCAAATCTTTGAAGCAATGTTTTCATGCACAGTGTGTTTTTTAATATCTCAAGATGTTGGTACATCTCTAGAAATACGTGCGAGAAGTAAGTCTCATTTTTAATCGCACACATTACAGTGTGATCTTTTTCATTGAAAATAATGAAGTATTAGAGAGCTGGAAAGCACAATAGACCTGAAATCCCTTGCAGAAATTTAACAACACTTTTTCGATTCAGGTTCCATCCGTGTGGTGATTTACACATATGCCTAACTCCACACTGTGAATTAAACACTTCTTAAAGCCAGTGAAACAAATCGCATGTGAAGAAATAAGCACATGCAGATGCTTTTTAAGAGTTTATGTTGAATACTTCTGTTGGCATAGAAACCAATATTTGGAAAGAAATACCTCACTTAAATGTGTTTCTCCAAAACACTTTCTTGTATCCTAAAAATTATCAAAATACAGTTGTGTATGTCCAAGAAAGAAGAAAATTGCTTTGGCATACTACAAGGAAATACCATTAATGGCTTTTGTCTGTATTCCATTAGGGTTTGGTGCTTGGTTCTCAGTTCAGACAGAAATTTTGTTTACCTGCAAAAGTTATTAGTTTTGATTCTTTCATTTTATGTGTGTTTCAGTTAACTTATTTTTCCACAGAAAAAACATTGAAGCTTCTACATTTTATTCTCAGTTTTGAAAAGGTACTGTTTGATTGCTGGAAATGATCAACAGCCCTGTTCGAGAAGCAGAATGCAACATTCCCTATTTAGGCCATAATGTAAATTTTTAGAGGTCTATTTTAGGAAAATAAATCTATAGGTGTACAAGAAAAAAAACCCAACCCACCTCACTATAGGCTTTTCAAATTATTGCTTTTTTTTGTTATCAGTTTTCAACCACTGTTTAATCAATGTCATGACAGTGGCAGAAACCTGATTCTATTAAAGCTTCTGAATCATATTACAAAATACTATGGGTTGTGCTATTTTATTCCTCATTTATATATGTAAATCTAAATAGCATGTAAAAACAACTTATCTGCACTTCTGTCTAGAAATAGAGATCACAATGTAAACCAAGTAGTTCTTCCAAATGCTTGTGCTGATGCTGAGAAATTGGTTATGATGATGAAGGATGTTTGCTCTGCAGCACTAGTCACTTGTAAAATGATCTACCTTTGAAGTTGCGGTAAAAACCCTGAAACACTATATTTTTGAGTAAGGTGGTGTTGAAATCTGTATCCTGATTCAAATTTTGTTCTCACAAGAGTGTAACCTCATTGACTGTAGCGGAATTGTGAGTGTGATGACAAGAAAATCAGATGCAGTGAATTAAAACTTTGTACATAGAAAATTAATTATTTGTTCATAGTAATACTAGGTAAAAAAAACCAGCAAATACGTCGTGGATAGTTTTAGACTGACGCTGCAGTAAAGGAGAGTGTTGCCACAAGTGGGCTTTAATACCATCGTATTTCCAATTGTAAATCTGCATGTTAGAAAAACACTGAAGTATTCTTGCATATGAAGCAATGTAGATTTTTAAGGTGTTCTACAGTTTTTGAAAGCTTGTAGAGTTTAGTAAGTAACCAGTTTGATACAATGGTATTTTGGCAAAGCTATCTGTGGAAGCCAAAAACCACATTCTGCTCTTGATTATTGTGGTGCATTCCACACACCTCTAGAGAACAGAACGTAACCCTATGTTTTTCTGTGATGCAGAGGACTAAAAACATAACTTAGGCTTCAGGATGCAATAGCTTAAAGAAAAGGGTGGATTTAATAGAATTACAAAGAGGAAGGACTGTATTTTAGTTAAGCAGCAAGCTGTCACTGAAGAAAAAAGGAATAAAAGCCTGTAGTGTAGCAGAGCAGAAAAAGGAGTGAGCTGCTGAAAACTGGATAATTTGGAGATATAGAGATGTCACTTCCTCCCTTTGCCAGGCTGTGAAATTCTTTGTAATTCCCATTGGTAAAGCTGCCAGCACAAACAAAGGAAAAAATGGAAACTTCTGTGCAAGTCCTTCTTTGATGAGTAGAAGAAAATATACATTCAAAGGAACAAATTTATCAGCACCATGTTTGATACAAACATTTTGGAAGTATTATGGAAAAAAGCTGAGAGATCATACCCAAATCAAGAAAGCACCTAAGAAATTTGTTAATTAATTATGGTAAAAGATTGTTAGAATTCTGTTTCTAAGAAATTATTTTAGAAACAGAGGCATGCCTTAAAAATGTGGAATACTAACTTGTCTAACAGTTACAATATTTGTGTGATACCTTAGGATTTTTGTTAACTAGCTGTTAGTCTTTTTAGATCAAGAGATCAAGAAATCAGTAGTGTGGCTCAGCAGTACTTTCAGCATGTGGATTCTTTATTAACACATTGGTGACACATTGCATAAAAGTAATTGTACAGAAAGAGCTATTAAAACCTTGTATTAAAAAACCCCCACAAACTATTTTTAATTTACCTTTTATTCAAAATGTTGAAGGACATTGGTAGTACAGCGTCTCAGAATGGTCTGAGAATAGCTGTTTCCAGTAATGGCCAAGCTAACTGACCCTGGTAAGCCTGGTGTCTCCCTGGAAATGTCCATAACTAGGCACAGAGAAGCCCAAAAATTTTCACCATAATAGCCTATGTAACTCACGTGTGCTGTTAATTTTTACTTATGGATCCCTTTCAAGGTTTTTATACAGTGAAAACCATTTCTTTATAAAGTGGCTGGCTTCCCTAAATTTATGAAAGATAAACTTGATTCACTCAGAACCAGAAATTTTCTTTGGTTTTGTTGAAGGGAATTATTGTGCAGGCAATTACAAACTTACAAATTTTGTAATTTATTTTTTAGTTTGTAATTTCTTGTTTGTACCAGTTTATTTTTAATGAATGTATAAAATTCATCATGTTGCATTGAAAGTTTACATTTTTTAAAAAAGGACAATGGAATTTTTCTTACATACTTACATATCAGTCTTAGTAAAGGGGTCACCTCACTTAAACTGCTGATTTTGTTAATCCCTTAAAGTGATAGCCTAAAAGAGATTATTTGCCAGAAAAAATCTCCTCACATATGGATGATCTTTTGGGGGGTAAGTAAGTCAACCATTCCTTAATTCCTGTGTCTCCCAAATCAGAATCTAAACACCATATTTTTCCCTCATGCAAAAAGCACTTCCCCTACCACGCTAGGTTTTGCTCCAGGCACAAATAAACAGTGTGAGTCCTAACACTGTGCCCAGAAAGGTCAGGATCTGTTGCTGCTGATCCAGCTTTTGCCTGCTGCAGCACAAAAGTGCCGCCTTGAAGTGGTTTGCATACCGCAGCTTAAGAATCCCTGCTTTGGTTGTCTTGGGCCTAATACTGCTCTAGCTTTCTGGTGAGAAGGTCCCTGGTAATTACAGAGGTGCTAGTCAGCTTCCAAAATAAACACTAAGTTAAAGCAAGGATAGAGCCCTTGTTTCATATGAAAAATCTATAATGCCATTCCTCAGAACATCATTTCCGAGTACGTACAATGAAATAGCTACATGTGTACTAATGGAGGGGGAAGAAGGAGGAGAGCTGCAGAAGCAGAACAAAAGCGGAAAGCAATGCTCAGTGCAAGCAGTGAGGAGTATTGTACCCATCTGAAAAAAATAGAAATATAAATGGACAGCATTTTGTTTACTCAAACTGGATGTTACCTGAAATAGGAGGCTTGGCTAAGAGCAGTCAGATACTCAAACGCTCTTACTGAGTGTCTTTGAACACATAATGGCTAAAATGATTGAAAATGCTGTCTGCTAATCCAAGTAAAAAACTCCCAATAGTTTGACCTCTTCTTTCTCTTGCAGTTTGCAAGGTCTGCTTCAAAAATTTAAATTCCTTCCCAACTTTCACATAACTGTAATTCTCTCCTGTACTTATTTAAATAAACTTTTTATGTGGTTATAAAATAAACTTGGAAGATTATACTAGAGTAGATTCTCTGGAGCCATAAGTAAAACTAGATTTTAAGCTTTCAGCGTTGAGATCATACTTGTGCCCAGCACTGATCACTGACACATTACTCATCTTGACTGGAGCCCTAGAAAATGTGGTAATAAAGGCACATAATAATTAGCGGGGACTTGAATGAATACTGTTATAAATTATTTTTACCTTGGATACCTTTGACAGATAAGGTGTTACTTGACAACTTCCCTTTAGAAGTAATTATATGAAAACTCTTTTCACAAAGTTTGTACCTTTAACTTGGTGTGCATTTTGAAAAGTTCAGAATTCTATTTATTTCTTTGTTTTAAATTAGAATTAATATCAGAGACACTTAACATGGCAGGGGAAATAAGATGTAAATGAGTACTTATTGGGAAAAAAAAAAGTCATTGAAACCAGTGGAAGAAATCAAGATGGAGATGTTAAGGCAGAGAATACTGTCTTGCCAGTTACGACAATTTTAATGAGTTTATGGCATTAATGTCTCTAGTTAAAGGCTTAGTGGCTTAAAGGCATGAAGATGTATACTTGTATTTTACAAAGTTACGTGTAAGACTACACAAATAAACTGGAAAATGTGACTGCTGAGAAAACACAAATCAAATTAAGAAGACCTCAAAACATTAAAAAAACAATTGATGTTTTAAAGCCCTTTCAGGAATGTGATTTGTGAGTATGTATGTGTAGCTGTTATTATTTTATATTTATAATGTGAAGTTCTTATTTATGCTTATAAACTTTTTCAGTTTTTGTTGTTTGAAAATCTGATATACTCAGATGATATTTTTTTAAAACTCAGAATTTAGCCAGCTTCCATCTGGTTTTCAAATTTTTTTAATTTTTTTTTAATTTAAGATTTAATCAAACAATTTTTAGGTTTTGGTAGCAGTTTCAGTAATGAAAAAAGTGCACATCCTGAAGCCCAGCTGTCCTCTGCTGTTTTTTTCTTCTTGCTCTCCGTATCTGAGAAGCTGCTCTCTGCGGGGCTGAGGGGATAAGGAGAGGAAAGGTGATGGGGACTGCAATGAAACCGCAAACTTTGCTGGAAGTAGCTGCAGGCTGGTGTGTGCCCAAGCAGAACATAACACAGCATTAGTGATGGCTGAAGAGTCTAATAAATACAGTATCACATATGGATGGAAGTATTATAATAGTAACGATTTGCCCCACTCCATTGATTTTACAGACAAGCTGTGGAGCATGTAGGAGGCACTCATGAAGTGAAATTCAAGGATAGTTTGTCTTCCTATAAAGTCTAATGGATTGCCACAGATACATCTCAGAGAAAACAAACAAAACAAACATTATGAGACAATAAAACAATCTTAAAAGGGGTTATAAATTTAAATTAAATATAAATTTCTCAGAAAAGCACAACAGTTCAGATCTGGGCGTTTATTCCTCCTAACAGTTTTGTAACTAAGAAGGCAAACTAACAAAAAAAGGTAAAAGCAGTTGAGTGAGTTTTTTGACAAAGCTGGGTTGATTGCAGCACCATTATACCATTATCCATTACATGGATAAAGGTTGACACCCCCAGGGCCTGCCGTGACCTGCCAGAGCCAGCCAGCCAGCCAGGGTAATGCGAGGCCCCAGGAGGGAGAGTCACAGTCCTCTCGGATCAAAGCACCTTCAAACCCTCTTTGAATGCAAGATCAGAGTCCACTAAAACATCTATTTGGCATTGAATTTGATCTCCAGTTATGAAACTGTTGACCAACCCAAAATCTCACAGGCAGCCCTTTCTCAAAAAATGTCTCTACCTCTTGCATTCTTCTTTTCTTCTTCTTTAGCCATTTTTATAACTATATTGCTTGAAAAACAGACTGTCCGAAAATGTGGTTATGTTGGCTCTCAGAATGTATTCGACAAGGTTGCTTGATGGCAACAAAATGTGCTGCTACGGTTTGTTTTCCTTCTAACATACTTTGAGAAGTACTTCACGTCATATGTTGAAATCTGAAGGAACAGTAACAAAACCAGCAACTGTGAAAATGCATTGAAGGGAAGCATGTGTTCCCATTAGTATCTTAAAAGGAGATCACTGCTTATATAAATACAGCACTTTCCCTTCTTTCCAATTTTTCTGCCTAGAGGAAAAAGAAAAAAAATGGTAGAGAAATCTTTCATACCTCCACTTCTATCTGTATTAGTCTGCAAAGCTGTGGATAGAAAGGTAGCTGTAGATTATGTCCTGCATAGTTTGTTAGTTTGTGGTGCTATTTAAAATGTAAAGGCATGCTACCAAGCTTTTCTTTTTGGTTTAGTATTCTCAGTATTGCAGGCAAACAGTGAACAACAGCATATAAAGCAAACTGCAGAACATGAAAGATAATAGCTGAAGTAATTTTCAATACCATGAGCCTAAACCAAACACTTTTGGTTGCAGAACTGAGAAATTCAAAATTCTTAGCATTTCACGCTTTCATATTTTCTCAAATGACTACAGATTTTATCACAAATGTCTGCTATTTTCCTTTCTGTCACATTTGTGTCCTTAGGATGATAGTGTAAATACAGGGCATGAAGAAACTTCTGATTTATGTGTCTGTAGAAAACATCTCTTTCTTGGTAATCTCAGTTTGCAGACTGAGCAGTTCATCAGTCACAGGGATGCTGTGACAGTGGTTTCCCCTGTCAGCCCGGAAAGGAGCTGGTGCAGTAGATGTAATAATTTTCTGTGATCATCTCTTGACACTACTGCTGTGTGCACAGAATTATGGCATAGAATTCTTTTTATCGCCACTATGCGATAAAGACCTTTAAAAGTGTATGGGACTGTACTTTGCCTCCAGATATCCAGGCCTGAGAAACTATGAAACCATCTTGTTTTACTGGGAAAAGGAGGAAGGCTGATGGTCATTTCTTTGGTCCTTGAATTTTTGGGAGCAGAGACGCGTTAGTCTGTGGCAGAAGACAGGAGGGCAGAGGTGAAGTGGTGGCAGGGGGTGGCAAACAATCTGCTCTGGTTAAGCTGCTGAACGAGGACCTCCTGCGTATGGAGGTGTGCAAAGGGGGTGATGGCATGCTCCTTAACTGCTTGTGGAGTCTAAAACCAGGCTGGTTTTCTTCTGCCTGATGCCTGGTAGAAGAAGAGACAAATTTTGTTCCTCATCTGTTAACGTGAAGATTCTCTGCAGTACGTTATGCAGTGTTTAAGGATTTGAGCCTTAAAAATCACTGTTTGTATATGTCCCATGGCTTTCAGTCTTCCCTTGGCAGTATTTTCTGCAATAGATTTTTCCTTTTTTTCCTTTTTTTTTCTTTTTTTGGTGAAAAACCAATTGCTTGCAAGCAGTCTTGCATTAGCAGCCTGCCACATCTGACGTATTAGTTGTTTCAGCAGTTAAGAAAGAGCTTATGCCTAATGCTAATGTCAAAACCAGCATCTGAAAGCTGAGTATGCTATCCCCAATACTTTATATATGCTCTACTGGGTTTTCATTGTGAAAGAGGTGGGCCTTTATTATGCCACATAATGCAGTAAAATGAGGATTACTTGTATTTCGGTGCATGAGATAATAGCAGCTGACAGGCACCTGTTTAAGGAAGTATATAGTATTTCTAAGCACAAGTATTTTATAAAAATTGGGTGAGACTTCATACAAAAAAACCAAAACCGTTTTCTACTTAAACTTCATAAACAGGTTTAAGTAGAAAAAAAAGGGATCAGGGAATCTGGATGGTTGTATTTGTTAGTGGCCCTTACTGTCCTGACGGTCCCTTCTAATAATAAAGTGTGGGACCCGTCAAATGGTGGCACAAATGTCCTAATCTGAACTGACATGGCTTTCTAACCCGGTTCATCAATCATGTTTTATTAGCTTTAACAGGGCCAAGCTGTTATCTGTCATTTCGATGCTGTAGTGGTGACAAAAACTGGTGCCGAAATTTGCTGCAGGTGTAACTTTCACTCAAAGAGCATTTCAGAGCAGCAGTCAAGTTTTTGTTTGCATGGGGAGAGAGTGCCATCTTCAGTTTCACCTCTCCACGTGAAACAAGTCTGAACTTCCTAGTGCTGCCCGGTGGCTAAGAAGTGAGGGAAAAGTATCAGTAGAAATTGGCAAACAGTTCTGAATTCTGATATTTTGTTAGACTTTGGACTTACAAATTTAAATGCTGAACACCATGTTCTTGTCCTTGTTACAATATATACTTAATTTAGATATGTCTCTTGTGATGAGTAATTTCCAGTAAAAAAAAAGTAAGGTTGAGGTTTGTTCTTCTGATTTGCAATGCTGTATGAAGAAAATAACAATTGCCAGTTGAATCGCAAATCCCTTGTAACCAGTAGCACACTGAATGCATAAAAAATGAGTGCTAGGAGTCTGCTGTGTATTTACTGGGTTTTGTAGGAGCCGCCAATTCCATGTATTCTTTAAGCCCAGAATTGTCTCGGTGTTTGCATTGGGGTCCTGGCACTTGACCCTCATTTTTCTTGGCTCTGTGTCATTTTGTAGCAGAGCTCGAGGACGCTCCTCATCTCTTGTTTCCAGCATGTTAACATATTCAAGTAATGTTATCTGGCATAGGCACATACATTATCCTTTTACGAAGTATTTCTAAAAGTTTTAAAGTCCAGATCAAACAATGGCATCCATCTTCCACCTGAATTTCTTTTATTCACAAGATGAATGCTGCTGGCAAAATTCTTTCTTTGATCTTTAAAAAGACTTTATTTAGTCAATATTCACAGACAAGGTTAGCACTTATAAATATCCGTATTCCTTGCAGAATATATGCCCAGGTACGTCTTTTCTGTATATTTTAACACTTAAGAGGACTTTTGCACAATAAGGAGCAGATGTGTCACAGCGACAGCAGGCGAGCAGGGACCAGGAAGGTGGTTTCATTAAAAGAGCCTTGGGATAAATGCAGCACATTAGATACCCATTGAAAGACAGGAGCTGTTGATGGGGTGACCTCTGAATGCAAGTCATCTTACTATAAACAGAAGGGTGTGGAAAGCCATTGGACAGAGCCAAGCTTGTTTACTGTCCAGGTCTCCTCTTAGTTAACTTAAGTAACCAGACTGTGCTGGGTTCCGTGTGACAGTTCAAGGAAGAACAAAGTGTCTTCAGTATGTCTGAGTTTAAAAACTCCTAGCTGACTGGTGAAAAAGTTTTTTAGTCCTGAAAATCTGTCTGCACACCTGAGCTGCTGTACAGTGGAAGTTAATTAGTGCGAAACAGAACAGATCCTGGAAACTGTCTCTGCATAGTTGGGGAATTCTGTTCTTCAGAGACAACGAAGGTAAGATTCTGATGGATTTTAATTTGCAATATTGATGTAGATGTCGTTTATTGATAAAACGGGAAATATAAGTGGATATTAATTCCACAGTCAGATTCTGCTCTGAAAAGGAGATTTGGGTTTCACTGCTGTAGTAGCAGTTTCAAACTTGGTTTTGGAACAACACATTTGTTCATAGTGGCTCTAGAGCACAGGAGTTTAGGTAGGTCCCAGGACTGAATCCATCAAGTTCTTTCAGGAGCAGCTTTTTCTTACCACGGGAGGTTACTTGTTAAGAACTGTAAGAAATAAAATGCATCATTCTGTAATATGCTGTGAGCATCACATTTTGTCAAATCTGTGGGCAGTTTGTTGTTGTGTTATTTAATTACATTTTTGTAAGAGACACTTAAAGGCCAGTATGCTGAGACAGGTGTCTAAACATAAACTGAGTTCAAATTAATTGCCCTAAATTACAAGAACTGTGGATAAAAATAAAGTGAATTTGATTTATTATTACTTCATTCGAGTTAATTTAGTCCATTTCTAAGTTGGTTAGACATAAGTTTGGAACAAATAATGCTAAAATGTAATTTCGCTAAAGCATCAATCCCACCTCCTTAAAGTTCACTTTAACTTTCTCTGTAATGTTATCTGTCAGTTGGCACCATGCGTTCATATTTGAGTCTTACTTCATTGTGAATTTGTTTCAAACTTTTCAATGCAATTTGCAATTGCCATTCCTTGAGAATAAATTCTGATTAAAACCTTGCTTCTTGAGGGAGCTGGTGCGTGTGTGCTGCTGAAATGTATGGAAATGTTTTTCTTTACCTTAGGGTCTGCATAGCAGGCAAGCGTAGCAGTACTGCTGCCGAACTGCATTGAGGGCCACGATGGGAGCTGGCATAATGATTACTGCTTCTTAAATGTCCGTTTCATTCAGGGAAACTCAGAAGGGGTTGACTCTGGGAGTGCTGTTTTATTATCCTAGCGCAGCAAGCAAAGTCCCATGGAAGAAAGAGCAACCCAGTTTTGTCCAGCTGTAAACAGCCATTTACTGCTATAGGGAACTATAATCTGTAGGGAACCTGTTTGGAAGAAAGGTATGATAAATTATTACAGCCAATAAGTTCTTTGATTTTGTGTCTGGGGTCTGGTGAGCAGCAAGCAGCAGGATCCAGTTACATGTTTCTTTTCTTGGGCTGTTCACGATTTTCTGAAATACTTCTCAGCTAAACAGCTTTAACTGTCTCGCTACCTTTTGTGCCATTGTAATTTCTTCTAAAGTAAACCAAATGTAAATTCAAAAATGGTGTATAAAGCAAGAATTAAATTTTAATTCCTGAATTTAATTAAATTTTGTTCCTGAATTCCTGAATTTTAATTCCTGAATTAAAAATATAATTTTTGCCAAAGCATTTTTCCAGGATAATTTTAGATTTATTAAAGTGCTTAGTATAGCTTGCTAAATGGTACAGAAAATTAAATAGCATCAACCTTGTATGAAAGTGGATAATATCAGGTGAAAGAACTTGAATTTGTCTTTGGGGAAACATCTGCATGTTTTTGTGGTCATACAAGCATGTATATGCATGTTAGAGTGTGCATACATAGAAACTAATTAATCTGTTACAGAAATTAGAAGTCAAGGTGATTTTCTAGTAGTAGTTTGATAAAATACATATACTGTAAAATAAAGGAAGCAAATAACAAACCATTGTGTACTCTTTCATTCACATGCTTACCTATCTTTTTAATCTTTTGTTTTCTGTTTTCTTTGCAAGTAGCTATACTTACATTTTATTGAAGTTATATTTACTTGGGGAGATTATAGGAAATAAGTAGCACTTTATTCAGTTTTAAACTTTGAATTGTAAAATGTATTTAGTAAATATTATTTACAAGGGATTAAAATTTTAACATGATGTATCATGTCAGTATTTTTCAATAAAATGAGCATGGCTCTATAACATTTATGCATAGAAGATATTTGAGCAGTTTGTAGAATTCAGTGCTCTACTTAACATGCTACTTACTTTCTAGTGTCATTTTCTGAATTCTTTTCAATTATTCTGCTGGAAAAAAAGAAATACAAATTTGTGTAATAGCTTAACAGGAAACATAAAATCTATGTGGTTTATTTCTCTACTCTATGCAATATTTAATCATCGCCCTGAATTATTAAGTGATTAAACAGCATCCAATTATAAATGAAGATCTGGAGAAAAATTAAGGTTTTTTTAAAAGCTAATTTTAAATTTAATCCCATTTTAGCCACAAAACGATGCAGTTAAAAATATCTATTGAAGAACCTGGATTGATTTAAAAAGTGTAATCATTTTATTGCTTGCATTGGATTGAACAAAAAGTGGTAGGCGGTATCCCAGAAGAATAAAATTTACATATTATTTTAGCCAGAGATAATTGAAAATTTGCTTCCGAAATTTTGAAGCAAAGTTCTCTGTATGTTCTCATAATAAATGTTTAATTGTTCTTCAAAATTAATTTCAGGAATATTTAAAGGTCATTAACTGAGCTTTACAAATATATAACTGTGGCTGATCATCTGGTATAACTGATAACAAAACCTTTGGAGGGTAAAATTGTCTCAGGTGATTTAATATAAACAGAGATTCTGTTTGTATTATATATATATTTGCACACATGCACAAAAACGTATTCTTGTGTATTTGCATACATGTTTGAATAGTTCTTTTTATCAAGGGTTATCTCCTGGATAAAATGAATTATCTCATTGGAGATTTTTGCTGTACTTAAAGTATTTGTACTGCTATTCCAGGTGAGCTCTGCATTCAATTAGATTTGTAGCTAAGAACCAAATGTGCATGTTGCTCTAAACATTCAAAATGTTAGCTCCACTGAAGCACAGTTTAACTTGATTGATACTTGGATTTTAAAGCAAATAAGGACTAATTTTTGCCTGTGGCAAAAAATCTTTGAAGTTTCATGCCTATGCGGAGGCTGGATTAGTTAAGCGGTAGGACTGGGGCTGGGACTGTGACCCTGTTGTGCTTGGCAGGTTGTGATAAATGGGAGAATCTTTCTTAACCTCATGGCCAAAACATTCCAGGATCAGGTTGGGGAGACAGGAGAGAAGGGAGGGGGGTCGAAAGATGCAGGAGACTTGGCACGTTAAAATGAAGACAAAGGACACTTGCTTGTTTTTCTGAAATAGGGGCGAACGCGCAGACTCTTCTGGGAGAAAGCACTGCAGATGTGTTGCAATATTCTGTATTGTTATTTCTGACCATTGACCTTGGTAGATTAAATTCATCTTTCACTATGAAGCTGTCTTTTTTTATTTTGTTTTGAGTGCTTTCAGAGTTTAGAGAATCTTGGTTGTTACATTTTCCTAAACCAAAGAGTTTTATATTTAATACTTGAGATGTGTGTATAAAACCATCCAAAATAAATTGGAAGAACTCCTTATTCCAAGTAATTGCCTGTTGGCTAAAGAATTTACTGGAGGACTGCAAATATAAACAAAATGGTATGAATTTGAAAAAAACAACAAACCCAACCCGTCAATTATTTGCCTCTAGAAAGCCAGTTCAACTACTTTGCTTATAGAAATTTTAGAAGTAAAAGGTACTTTTAAATATTTTAAAATTATATATTTTAATGTAGTAGTTTTAGTAAAAACTCTGAAAAATTATGTGGATATGCTAAAGTAGTATACTGGGATAAACCAGTCAAATTTTCAAACCTGAAAAAAGAGGCAAAATGGACTTACATGTGAGCTGAAATATCATCTATCAAGAAGTTCTTTCTTGTGGCATCTAAGAACTATACTGCCTCTGATATTGTCCCCATTGACTAATAATGAAAAAATATTATTAGATGATGGTTTGAGATTTATTTACATGCTTCATACTGTAAATGCAGCTATTCTGGCTAATGTTAAGAACTATAGCATAAAGCAAATTTAAAAAAAGGTAAATATTTTTAATGTGTTTTCTGATCGTGGCTGGCTTTGTTACTAGTGTACAAACAAACTTATGTATCCCTGTGTATAGAAAAAATTAATCATTCATCCTTTTATGGTTAATTTCCCTGAATGATATTTTCACACCATGATATTAATAGGATTTTTATTGAATGCTGCGTTGTAAATGTTTCTGGACTTTACCTGTTCATTAATACTTGAATAATTAAATGTAAATCATATATATACAAAGTAGTCTCACTAAATAGGATTTTGCTTCTGTGCTGCTTACTAGCATATAGTAACAATGTGTACATTATGTGTATTTTACTTTCTTATGTACTTATTACATATCTGATAAATTCTTCATTTTTTTTCTACTCTGAAAAAAACCCCAACCTAAACGAAACAAAAAACCTCATTTCTTCTTAGCAGCATTTTCTTCAATTTTATTGAAGTGTTCTAGAGGCACTGAAAACTAAGTTAACAAGAAACAAACTGAATTTGGTTACATGACAACACAAAAGCATGTGAATAGGTCTTTAGATTATATCTATTTGTTTGTGAGATTTTATACTGCGACATTGTGTGTCATTTTATCTTTCCTCTAACAAATTATTTTTTCATGAGTTAGACAACATCTGGGCCATAAAGTACTGGTTATTTTATTTTGACCAGCAAGTAGTTTGAGCTACAAAGAATTTTTTGCATCCTTACTTTAAAAGAAGTAGGTTGCCAAAGGTTTTAGTTATCTGATGTAGTTTATTAATGTTACAACAGCTGTTAGAAATTATTACTACAATGCTAAACAAATTAGCTTCAGTAATGAAGAAGAACAGAAACGTATGAAACTGAGGAAAAAGAACAGCTGTTCATTGTAAATGTACAGGTGACTTACTTGGCAATTTTCAAGGTGGAATGTAATGTGCAACTGCTTACTACCTTCTACTTCCACTTTTTTCCTCAGTTTTGTGCACACTTTTGGTTTTAATTTGTAACATAGTCATTTGTATGCTTCTTAAGTAGGTGGTTTTAATTGGAATAGCCTCAGTGCATTGTAGAAAAAATGCTAGTGTTGTACAATTAGTGGATGGCTTCATCTTGGGCTATTTTCATAGGCCAAATTATTTGTTCACGTTCAGATTCATAGATATTATCAGTTGAAAAGTCAGATGTTTATGGCTGAATATCTTCGATCAGCTAGTGGGAGAAAAACTACCATGGAATAGCAGAACAGGTTATTTTGTTGGTGGTTTGTGTATTGGGTTTTTTTGTTTTGGTTTGGTTTTTTTTTTTTTTTTGTTTTGTTTTTTGTTGGTTTTGTTTGTCTGTTTATTTGTCTTTAATTTAATTTTACTCTAATACTGTTTTAACATGGTCTCCATCTAACTCCCATCTTCCATAAAGCCTACATTACTAGGACTCTGTGAGCTGATAATGGGTAGACAGGTGCTGAGCTGAAATCGTGTTCATGTTACCTTCTCATATTACCTTGCTCATCCTCCCTTCAACCTGTCTCTTGCTCTGTCCACCTGTTGCTTTTTGGCATTAATTGAGCCTCCCATCCTACAAAGACATATTCACACACTTACTTCATTCTGAATTGTTTAATTGAAGATAATGGGCCTAACCACCGTGTTCCTATTTAGATTTAACCTTAGATCTTTGTAGGCTTAGAATCATAGAATCACAGAATAGTTAAGGTTGGAAAGGACCTTAAGTTCATCTAGTTCCAACCCCTCTGCCATGGGCAGGGACACCTTGCACTAAACCATGTCACCCAGGACTCCATCCAGCCTGGCTTTGAAAACTTCCAGGGATGGAGCATTCACAACTTCCTTGGGCAACCCGTTCCAGTGCATTACCACCCTCCCTGTAAAGAACTTATTCCTTATATCTAACCTAAACTTCCTCTGTTTAAGTTTGAACCCATTACCCCTTGTCCTACCACTACAGTCCTTAATGAAGAGTCCCTCCCCAGCATCCTTGTAGGCCTCCTTCAGATACTGGAAGGCTGCTATGAGGTCACCACGCAGCCTTCTCTTCTCCAGGCTGAACAGCCCCAACTTTCTCAGCCTGTCTTCATACGGGAGGTGCTCCAGCCCCCTGATCATCCTCGTGGCCCTCCTCTGGACTCGCTCCAACAGCTCCATGTCCTTTTTATGTTGAGGACACCAGAATTGCACAAAATACTCCCAAGTGAAGTCTCACGAGAGCAGAGTAGAGGGGCAGCATCACCTCCTTCAACCTGCTGGTGACACTTCTTTTGATGCAGCCCAGGATGTGGTTGGACTTCAAGCTTCTCGCAAGCTTGACAACTCTAGCTCAGTGAGTATGTTTTGATAAAGGACTGGATACAACATAACCTCAGATAGTTGTTGCCATTATGCTCACTGCTGTTGGAGCATGGCAAAGGCACTGGTGGAAGCCCATGCAATCCTAGGCAGGACTGGATCATATTCTGCAGTTATTGCAGTTAGTCACAAACTATCTATTTGCATTCCCAGACCTCAGTACATGTGCTCAACATGGAGGTACTCTTGCCTTTCAGGGTTATGAAGGAGGGCAGTAAACAACTCATATCTCTTCTGACAAAAAAAAAGCAAAACAGAAAACTCAACATTTAGAGGAGTAATTTTCCTTTTTTTTGTTTTTTCTGTCAAACATGCCAGACTTCAACTGGAGCTGAAGAAGCCCACAGTCTGGAGTGATCCTTGCCTGTAGCTGCAGTCAAGTCTCCCCTTTCCTGAAGCCTGATCACAGCAAAACTACCCAGTGGACACTTGCAAGATCATTTAATTGAAGTTGTCATTTTAGTCCACATACAGTCTGAATTCAGATCAGGATGTAGAACTGAATTGCTTTAACAGAGAATTTAGATGATCTTTTTTGATCTATGGATAGTGGTCAGTTATATTTTATCATCTTTCTGATACTCTGTTGCATACAACACTATCCACTGAATACAGTTGTCTTTCTTGAGAGATGAAGGATCCAAAAGACGCAGAAGTGACATGAGTCCTTCTTAATAGATACATGCTAAGTAGCATACTGAAAAGCTGCAGTACATCACTTGTTTTTCTCCTTTTCTGAAAGACATCTGCAAGAATCAACATTTCTTCTGACTCTGTGTGACATATGTGTGCTGGGCTGGTCGCACACCGTGGATTGTGCTGTCAGACTGCAGATAGATAGTGCACTGATCTACTGCTGTTACATCTGGCTCATATAGCTATAGCTGTATAAGCCTGAATAAAACCAACAGTGAAGAAAAGTTGGCTGAAAGTGTATCTGAGCAAAAGTGGTACTGGTGAATGAGTGGCTACACTTGGAAGAGCTTGTGCCTACCATGTTGCCTTGAATAATTCAAGTCTAAACCTAGGAACTTTTTTTGGATTGTCAGTGAAGGAACCAAGTTGTGTAGCTGGATCCACTTACAATGCTTTCAATGTATGCAATCTATTCCATCCCGTTCTATCAGACCATGATACGTATCAGGCGTTCGCTCATTCTTAGATGGGCCTGACTTTTATGAAGACTGTAGTGCTGGAAAACTAATTAGTACAAAGCTCACATCAAGTCAGGTTTTTCTGAACGCATTAGATCTGGGAGTTTCTTTCCACCTCAACAACATTTCCTAAATGTTTTGAATATAGTTCAAAACTACAGCCCTTGTCTTTAAAGTCCCTTTATCTCTGGGATGAAGAATGCAGCTGATGAGTACACTTCCCTGAGACAGAGGACAGTGAAGCTGATGGTGGTGTGGACATTTCTTACTCAACTCAGCATCAGTGAGTGAACTGTCAGTGGAGCTAAGAAACACAAGATTTTTGATCAAGAGAAAGACACATTTTTTGGGACTGATCTCCTTTAACCTTAGCACATAGCAATATATATGTTAAAAATACAGAAGACAAAATTGTACAAAGAGAGAAAAGGGACTTCTCTGCTAAACCACAGTATTTTACATGTATGTATTTCACCATCTGTGGTGAGGATGAGGACTTGATGGATGTGTGATCATGTTGTTTACTGCTCTTGGGTATCAGGATGCTCCTAGGTAGAAACTAGGAGAGCGAAGAACGGAAAGGAGGAGATGAACAACAAGGTGATTTGTTTATATTTTCTCAAAGTGAGGGCTGGAAAAGCTGGTGACAAGTGGTTTTTGATCTTAAAGGAGAAAGATAATTTTTCTGGTGAGGCAAATGTGTCAGGAGAGAAGTTGCCATTTGTTACTGGGGAAATCGGTAGGTAAGCTCTTGGGTGAGCTAAGGGAGAGCTAGATCCCAGTAAGGCACTAGCATCTTCAGAACAGAGAAGCGTCTTGTGGCAGAGATACTTGACTTGTGGTAGAGAAATCGGTGCTAGCAGTAGAAATACACTGTACTGTTGCTTATATAAGATGGTTTCCGCATGAAAAGAAAACAGCATGTTTTATTGTGCTTTATGGCACAGTACTATATGCCTTTAACAAAATAGCTTGAAGTATTTGCATGATGTATTTGCAACATGGCCAAGTTAACACAGCCATAGGAACATTAACTTTTGAACTTCCTGACTTTCATTGCTTTAAATTTCAGCTTCAAAGTTTACTTTTTTTTTTATTCTCCTTGCATTTGTTGGCCCTGGTTAGTTTTGAAAAGCAGGAGGAAAGAAAATCAGTTCAGTTTTCTGAGGGGGCACTGAATTCTATGCATAGAATGGGAGATGACTTGCTATTCCTTTGAATATTAAATGATAACTGCAAAGCAGTTTAGATACACCTAATTTGCTTATGATGTTTCTGAGGAGCTGGGGAATCACAAGATTGAATCTAGAAACCGTTGCACAGCATGGCTCTTTTCCTACATCCCTTTATGATTTTCTCCTGAAAAGAGACCAATGGTTATCTGGGAATGCTGAGATTTTGAAAGCAAACACTTTAATAATGATTGTGCGATTGCAACAACTCTGGAGGAGATCATGGGACTATAACTGGAGTAAAACCAGGAAACATTTTTTCCGTGTCTGGATGAAGAACAGTATCTTCCAAGTGATTTCTAGTTCAGAGATACCAGGGAGGCACCAAGAGTATGCTTGCAGTTTCAGATGCACTGAGACATATTGCTGACTTGAACAGGCAAAAAAAAGGCCAAAGGCTTGTCTTTGGGAGGGGAGGGAAGGTGTGCATGGAGGGGAGAGAGTGTTAGAGAGAGGGAGGGAGAGAGAGGAAAAAGGATGAGAGATTTCCAATGCTTGTGCTTTAGTATTTCTTCCTGAATCTGACTTGAACAATAAATGAGCTCCAGGCTGGTGGAGTTTCGCTGCCTTTGCAACTGCTGAATGGGGAGCTAACTCCCTTTCTTTCTTTCTTTCTGGGAAGGGAGCCAGGCTGATGGCCCATCCTCCCACCAGGGCAGGGGAAAGTGTTCTGTGAGCTTTGAGCTATTAGGTAACCCAGGCTGAAACAAAAAGTCCTATTGTGGTGCGGCATTTGCCCTGCCTGCCCCGCCAGTTAAGGGAAGGCATATTTCCTTCTTTCATCGTACACAAACAAACAAAAAGAAAAAAGAATGCCAATTTTTCCCACAGTGCATGTAAAAATGCATTTCAAAATGTAGCATATAGTACCTTACAGGTTCCAATTGCTTAAAATATGACTTGACTGTCACACCCTCTGATATTTTTAAAAGTGCACTTATGCCAAAGACAATTTAAAATGTGTTTTAAAAATGTTTGCAGGTATAAAAGACTTGAAAGAAGCTTAGACCTCTGAACTGAGTGAACCCATGAATCATGCTGCAAAAACAAACACGTAGGAAACCCTTCCACTAGCAAGAAAGTACCAAGTAAAGTTTTGTCCCCAAAGATAGCATACAAGTGAGAAAACAGAGGAGTTAAAGTTGTCTCAGATGTTACCAGTTTATGTCATAAGTACACCTTAATGCCACCTCCTTCTGCAAAACTTTTCAATAGAAACACAGTTTTATATTGGATAATTTTTTCTGATTTAAGTAGCAGAGAGGCTTGTGTCAATGATAAGATTTTGCAGTATTCCTGAAAGAAACAATCATTATGGTCTCCCTGTAAGTATCAAAAAGGCATTTATCTGGATTGATTAAACCCCTGGTTACTTTACTGTCTGTGTACTGTGCACACCAGCAAGAGCTCTAGGGTGTCCCTGCTCATCATTCCAGCCTGGTGAAATAAGATCTAGGGAAACAGGACTGCTTTGCAGCCTCTTGGCCTGTCTGTCAGCTGGTTCCTGTCAAAGTTTCATCAACACTATTCTCTGCAAGGGTTTATACTGAAAATCTAAGACGACATGGGAGTGATGAAGAGTATCATCTCAAAAAGTGAAAGCATTTAGCAGACTAGTACGTGCTTTGTAAGTGATAGCTCCTTCTTAAAATGATTAGTCAAAGACTGGTTCAAAGGAGCTGAGGCTCTAAAGCATGAAACTTTAGCAGGAGCCATCTCTCCTCATGCTGTAAGTCAGTGTTGCAAACAAAGAGAATTTCATGGAAGATGTAATGAGATGCACAGGCTGTGTGGCAGCAGTGGGCACTCCCTCACTCTCTGGCAGCACCAGTTCCATTTCCTCAATGTTTTCCCCACTACCTTTCCTCTTCAGCAGTCGGTGGAGAGTAGCAGCCATTATTCACAGTTAATTTTGACATAATTCCTCTCTGTCTGAAATAGATAACTAGTCCAGCCCTGGTGAAATACATCTATAACTTTCTGTTAAACATAAAGGAAGCCTGGGGTGACAAGCCCAGATGCCTGAACTGCAGGTACTTGATACTGGATGTATCCCTTCTGGGTTATTTTTTATTGAAAGTTAGATATATGCCACATAGTGTTGCAGCCCACAGTTACTCCTGTATTAGTTTGGGGAGGGGCGTGGGAGACAGGATGGTAGCAATGATACATTTCATCATGAACATGTCTATCTTAGGAAAGGTGTGCATGGAAAACAGAACAAAGTGAAAATGAAACAGGAATGACCTATGGAAGTGTAGCATAACAGTGATTCAGAAAAATTCAGAATTTGGGATTATTTAGAATTCTTTTCAGATCTTTCTTAGGCGTCTTCAGCATTTGTTTGATTTTGCGTAATTCTCCGTGAGATTTTGTCTTGACGGGCCATATGTAGCTATAGTATTATTTGAATTTAGCTATCAAAATCTGTTTCATTCTCAATATGTGTGTATTTTTTAAAAATCAGTTTAAAAGCATATGTATTTTCAGAATGGTTACAATTTTTTTACTAAATCTTGGCACTGTATCTTTAAACAATCCCTTGCCCTGTGTTTGCAAGTCAAGATAATGTCATTATTTGTTTTATGGTAGCAAAAAAAACTGTCATGGTAGCAAAGAAAATCTTTATTATACTAGGCATTGTACAGTCTCGGTGCTAAGGTTTTTGTTGTCAAGATGGTTATAAAACTATATGTAAACAGTGTCAAGGTCAGCATCTAAAAAATGTTTGAAGGAGAAGTTTTCTTCGCTATTCATTCTCATAGCAGTGTCACAGACATCCTGAGCCATATGCTTCTCATGTATTTCCATCAAACTGTTCCCCTGAATGCCCCATCCTTTCCTGGGGCCACTCCACAGACATGGTGCCTTCCCTGGGCAGTGAGTAGAATTCGATGAGCTTTCACCAGGATAATTTGCTGAAGAGAAGCGTCCAGGTTCTGCAGATCAATCAGAAGTGGCATTAGCACAGGCTGAGCAAGCACGTAGACATGCTTTGAGATGTCTTTGTGTCTGCAAAAAGTACTTTTCCCTATTCTTTCCCTTTTCATTCTTGTCTCCTTAATGTTAGAGCTTCCATAGCTCCACCATGCAGAGCTGCTTCCCCCAGGCCCAAAGCATTGCAGGCTCTACTCAACCCTGTTACATGCCTACTGGTCTGGGAGGGATGCTCAAGGCCGTATTTGGTGCAGTAGATGAGGGAGCTCATCAAATTCACTGGCAGAATAATTTACTGCTGATGTTGCAAGATTTTTCAGCTGTGCTTATTTTAAGTGTTAGAAGGGATTTCTCACCTGTGCTGCATTATGAGTTTAATACCGTGAGCATGTGTGCGATAACACCTCATAGAGCAGGACCAGTTCATGGTTTAGCATGTAGTGTAATAACGTCCAATAAAATCATGTTAAAAGGATGTTAATGTTGCAAAGGAAAACATCAGAAGCAAGGAAATGCCAGAATTAATATGGCCTGTGGAAACCCAGTCTCTTGTGCACCGTGGTGCAGATCTTATTACATGACATACTAGGCTTTCGAGGGGATGTCTCCTTTTTTCAGTGAATGTGCAGTTAGATTTTTCTTTTTATGGTCCTCAGTCTATAGTTGTTAAACAGGAAGCATCCAAAGTCGATACTTAATATAAAATCATTTGTCATGTAAATATTTCTAATATACCTGAATCAAAGTTCTTTGGTGCTTAATAAATACATCATTTTCACAGTGCCCTCATAATATGACACTTATAACAGTGTTCATATTTGAAATCTGAAGAACCAAGGCAAAGATTAAGGCATATGTTTAAAATGTTGACTATTTTTTTCCCAATTTGAGTAAAATTAGACTTTCATTTTTCTGGATAAGCATAACATTTATACATCACCTTCTCAGTTCAAAATATGGTTTCCGAGCTTGGATCCCTTATTAAGTGTCCACTGCAGTGGAGTAGCAGAGCTAGCCAGTTACTCTGGGCAGACTGGTCACTGAAGACTTTATTAGTGAGTTTCACAGATACCTGATGAATGCTCAGGCTTATGTTTGTGGTGTTAGTCCCAAATCTAGTTAGAGGAGAGGAAACTGTGCTGTGCTGTCCCATCCCAGCCAGCCCCAGTATTCTTACGCTGTCTGCTCCCAACCCCTATATCTGCCACATTCTTCTCACCTGGCTTCTGCTCTCCTCTAATTTTGCCATGTTCAGATCCCATTCTTTTGTCCCCCAATTTCTGTTCCATCTCCCTGTTACTGTTTTTCCGCTGTTCCTCTCTGTGTTTGAGTTTAGAGGGTTTTTCTGTTTCGGGGTATTGCCTGGGTAACTGCATGGTGGGAGATGAGACTGACAAAGCAAAGAGGGACAAACTTGCTAATGTCAGTCCCTTTCTTGATGTCCCTGGGACTCCTGGCACTCAGAAGTAATCCTAAGTCTTACTCACTGCCAGCATCTTTGAGATGGAGAGTATTCAGTGCAGGTAGGGTCTTCAAAAGATCAGAAGCCAGACTACAACAAGAGTCCACTTGGTGTGAAAACAGGGCTTTTAGAAGCTTATGAACTGAAATAGATTTGGCACCATTTCACAGAGATTGTAATTCCTGAGTACCAGTAGACCTTGGACTCCCCCCACTTCCAGCTTTGGGATTCTGCTTCCAGCAGCATAGTGGCGTGACTTCTAAAATATGAACACAACAGCATGTTTTCTCAAAAATTTGGATCTAAGGACTTTTAGCTAAAGCATTTCAAACATTTTGGAGTAGGCAGCCAGGGTAGGAGATTTCAGTGCAGTTTGACAAAATTCAAACCCAACCGAAACTGGTATTTTGCCACTCTGCTGAATGATTCTGAACATGCATATAAATAAAATGATTAGAAAACCTGTGTAAACAGAGGGGATTAAAAAAGGAAAACATAGCAGGAGTAAAGAAAAAGGTTCTTTTTATAGCATCTAACACATGAGAATGTAAATAAATGTGGTGTTAGTGAAAGTTAATTATTTTGAAAACAGTCAGCAAGGCAGATTAAGAGGAAAAACAGCGCAGCTGAAGACAAAGGAAACAATATTTAGCCTTTGATCGAAAGTTTTCACAGTGATTTTCTATTCACCTTCAAGGGTGGCATAATTTTAGGAATAACAAAGTGTGTTTTACTGCTTGAGTAGCTTTAAAGAGCAACGGCGTTCATTCCATATGGCCACTTGAGAGAAAATCACATGCCTGTTTCTCCTTTAAGAAATAACTTTTTTATTTATTAAATCTTTTCTTTCAAAGAGGGACCCTAAACATATACAGTGAAGTTTACATTTAGTCTCAGAGGAAAAGACAAGTCTGTACCATGTGCTTATGCTGCATGTTTCCTCACAGAATGATCATCTATATACCAAGCTGAAAACCTGAAATATTCCTATTTTAAGAAAGTATTTTGTTTTCATTGCAATATTCTTGAATATAAAACAATACTTCCCCCCCCAGGTTTGTTGCATCTCGCAGGAGGTGAGTCTTGTTGATACAATTGGTTCATCGCTTTTCTGCTACTCCCTGTTAAGGTATACCAAAATTTGTCTTTTTTACACAGGTAGAGCATAATCTTTCAGCCATTACTTCGTAATGTTGGTAAAGGCAAGATTCAGTAATAGTGGGAATAGGGATAGGACAACTCCTCTGTAAGTACCCAGGTATTGCTTAATTGGGAGAAGAAGAACTCATCCTTTCCCATAAAAAACTAGGCTCTTATATATTGTGTATGTTAAAAGTGCTGAGATAGCATTAGTACATGTTTTAATTATCTTTGGGCTTCTGTGATAACTCCCACCACTGGAACTGCCATCACTTTGCAAAATCAGGGTGTTGGGATGTGCTGGGTGACTGTCAGACTCTCCAGCAACTGGTTGAAGACAGTGGTTGAACTTTGCTAGCCTGAAAGTTCCTGACCTGAACTTTCCTAACTTTCCTAACCAGTTTAAATGTGACAGGCAGTGCTGTTCGTGAGAACCACATAAATGGCAAAGGAATTCGAAAGAAATGTATAAATGGCAGTAAATTTAACAGCAAAGAGATAACAAAAATAGCCTGGAAGTGAGTATATGCTAAAGGGACAAAGAAAAAGGAGTTTTCCTAGGATTTAAATAAATAGATGTATTTATATTTTTAATTAATTTTAATTAAGTAATTTAATTATATTTAATGTCTTTATATTTTATAATTATAGCTTATACTTCTAAATACATTATATTTTTAATAATTCTAAATTATATTTTATATGTAAAATGAAAATATTCCTTTTCTCACCAAGTCCTGCTATAACTCTGTTGGGACAGTCTGCTCCTGAAAGTACATACTTCCTTTCAAGGAATATTTCAATTCCAGTCTCTTTGAATGATTTTGAATTTGTTTTTTGAACAGTTGCCTGTGATGTTGACATTCAGTACACTAATTTGAATGAGTATTTCTCTTGTTTGTATATTAACAGACACTGTGGGAATTTTTCTTGATATTTGATCATGTGCTTATATCTTAAGTATTTTACTGTATTTCAGATATAACATTACTTTAGTAACAATATAATGAGCATAAAACTATAGCAGTGGAGCTTGCATATGAATGTTATGAAACAGTGCCTGTGAGTTTTGGGGTTTGTGAGCCTTCACTCTCGTGCTGAGCTGCTGCACCATCACATCTCTCTGTAGCACATTTCAACTACCAAGTCCATGGGGTAGCACAGTAAGAACAGTGAAGAAATGATCCAAGAGGTGGAAAATTAGTGATGATGAAACAGAATGTTTGAGGGGAGATATCTTAGAAATCTGCTTAATTGTTGAAAGTCTTGGCCAAAGTTTAAAGTGTAATTTATATGCATATATTTTACTAAGAGTGATCTTGCACTCTCATCCCTGCCTGTTGCAGGGAGGTTGGAACTAAATGATCTTTAAGGTCCCTTCCAACCCAAACCATTCTATGGTTTTGTGGTTCTATGAATAATTTGATGAGTTGAGAAAAGTTTTGTAGTAAAAAATCAAGCAAAATGTAATTATAAGATCCTTTGTGTTTGCTAGTTTTTTTGTGTTTCAGATGACACCTCTTATAAAGACACTTTTAAGTTACCATCATAGGGAAATTTTAATTATTACTACTGAAAACTGGTTTCTATGAATGCAACCATATTGGTTTTTTTCAGTATCTAGAATGCAAGTGAAGAACAAAAGTGACCATCTGTTGAACCATGCTTGTACTCAGACATCTGTGAGTCACGTTGCATGGCATTCAGCTGAGGTATTTAGGGAAAATACTTAGCATTAGCCTAACCCTTTTTCTGTTGGAGTTGGTGAGTATTTTGCAAATGACTTCAATAGAAGTGAGTTACAGTCAGAATTTTTTTCTTTGAAATGCCTCTAAAGTAGCAAAAAAGCATAGAAGAATGTCTTTATGCAAATTATTCACAAAAATTATCATTGAACACTTGCCATTTGACATAGGAATGTTCTTTATATTGTGTCGGTCACATCACGGGAGTCTGAGTGACTAGGATGTTTCTAGGTCACTTTAAAAAATGGAGTTTTGAAACCTCCCACACAGCCCTGGATTCTGCATTAGCACACAATTGAGCAAAATCTTTTTTTCTCTGCTGAAAGTACAAGAAATTTATATTTCCAAAAGGTACAGTTAAATTTTTGCAGGATATCGTGAAGATCCCAAGGAGATGCCTAGTCTGCAAGAGAACATTTTTCTCTTTTTATTTGAAAGTGTTGGATTTTTTTCCTTTAATTAGCCTAAGCAATGTATTGCAAAGATTAAATTGGGAGTTGAAGTACCTTTTATGTAATTATATGTTGGAATTATGGGTGAAAACGGTGTATGTGTTCATTGATGCAATAGGAAAGTACAGTTAACATACAGTTAGCAGATTCACAGAATGAAAATTAATGTATGAATTATTTAGCTAACGTTGTGCTTTGCCCCAGAATCTGGTGTTTATTATTGTGAGCTTTAGCAGGAAACAGAAGCTTTATCAATTGGGAAAACATTTCTTTGCTGAGCTGAGAACAGTATGGCTTTCTCGTTTCGAAGTGGGGAACCTGGTTCTTTGGTTTCTTTGTTCCTAGTTAGACTACTCCCAAGCTATTTTAGCCGAACATTTTACATACTAATGGAGCCTGGGGAAGTGCAGTTGGCAGCTGTTCATGGGATAATAATGAAACACACTGTTTAGTACTGCATACTGCTGCTGTAAAATGCGGGAAGTATTTTATAGAGATCATGGTGAACAGAACTGGATCCACTTTAAGCGCTGGTTAAGTGCTTGAACCGTGAGTGAGGCAGTTGTGTTTCACGTGAGAGTAACTGACGCTCATTTGCTTTTGCAGGTAAAGAAACCGTGTACAGAATCAGATGCTTCAGAGCCGCAGAATCCCAGGTATGGTAGAGGAGGGCAAACACTGACTCACTGCAGCGTGGTGGCGGGGCTGTGCTGTGGCTACGTAGCAGCAGAGCATGACAGACATGTTTTATAAAGGATGAATGGATGGATCAATTTTAATTTATTTCACTCTGGAAGGGGTTTCTTTTCGCCTTTTCCTAGTTAAAGATGAGGGCTACCATCTAGGTTTTTGAGGTTTGGGTGGTGCCATAACACTGAATTGTCATCCCCATTTTAAAGAACCCCAAACTATTAAATAGTGTAGGGAAATCTGTGTAATCAAATCTCACTTTCTTTTCTTATCCCTTTTCTGCATACCTGAGTCTTAAAGTTTATTGATAATGTTTATTTTCAGTGTGGGCAATTCAGTCTTTATTTGGGAAAATTCAACTTTATCAAAACTTCTTAGTTTTCACCTGTGAAAAACATACCACTGTTCATCAGTTGGGACAAGGCCATACATACTTTCAAAAGAAACTTTTCAAACATAGTCTTTTCTGATTTCATGTACATGGGAAAAAGGAAATGGATTTAACTTCCCTATTTTCCACATGTATATATGTGTATGCATAATTTTAAGCAGGAGAAGTAGTAATTGTTTTAGATTTGCCATTAAGCATGCATCTTGCTGTTAATTAGTAAACTGTTGAGCTACAGTGGATTATTTTCTTCAGTTTCAGGTGGTTTGTCTATCTTCGTCTTGCTTCTGTTTAGAACACCTATTTCAGTTTCACTAAAACTCAGATTCTTTAATTGTGAGGGGAGAACCACAAAGCAAATCTGACATGACACTAATATTGTGATTAAAACTCAGAATAGCGAAGTAATCCAAGGTTTGCCTTCCAATCCCATCCTTAACCCTGTCTTTGTGCCTTTGCTGCAGCTGGACCCTCGGGGGGTCACCTGCAATATCCAAGGCAGTATAATATCTGTGGCTTGAGCTGTGCTGCACACCATCTGAATTTCTTTGATTAACTCATGCCAGTCATTATCACAGCCTTTCATTTAGTTCTCTAAGAACTGAAAGTATATAAGGGAATACAAAATTTGATGTCCAGATATGCTTCCAGTGAAGTCACTAGCAGTTTTGCCCTGGACTTCAGTGGAGGCATGTTTTGCCTGTCAGTCCTCATTCAGTAACTTCTAAATGAAAAAAAGTATCTGCTGTGCTGCTGCTTTGGATTAAAATTTATTATAAAGGGCAAGGTCTTTCCAAATACTTTGATGGCATGGAGAATGTCAACTTCGCAAAACACTTGTGCGTGTGCATAGTTTTAAGTGTCTTGCTTGTCCAAATAAGACTGTTTTATGTCAGGTCTTAAAAAAGTATGAAGTCCATAGTCTGATTAATTTCAACAGAGGATGATATTGCAACAAACCTGAGGACCTGGATTACAATGTACTTCTGGGTCATTACTTCTGCACATCATAGAATGATAGAATTAACTAGGTTGGGAAAGACCTTTAAGGCCATAAAGTCTACCTATTACCCCAGGACTGCCAAGTCCACCGGTAAATGATGATGTATTAAAATGAGAAACACTATTTTGAACATCTCCTTTGCATTATCCTTTTAAGCAGGGGATATCATCAGACAGCAGATATAGTTATAACTGAACTAAGTCCTCTCACTAAACTAACTAGCTCCACAAGGCAAAAAAGAAAATAGAGTTTTATAGAATGTTCTCAATTTCAGAATCCTGATATGCAGGCTTCTGCCAATGTTAAGGAAACACACTGAAACCCCAATCACAATTAGTTAGGAAAATCCTTTTACAAGTTCTTTCACAGTCAATTTGTGGTTATTATGAGCTATAGTTAAATTCTTCACACCACCTCTGAGGAATAGGATACTTTTTTCCTCTCAAGTGCAAAAGGGAACGCAGGTTACAAATGGTCAACCTGGAGGCTAAATCTGGTAGTTGCTTTTTTTTTTTTTAAGGTGCATTTTCAAACAAAAATGCTTTTCATTTTGAGCTCCACAGTCACAGTCTGAGGCTATATCATCAGATACAGTTGGAACTAATGTTCCCGCACTGAGTGGGTGCAGTGCTGTGTATACCGCCTGCAGTGGGATTTCTTTGGCCGGATCTGAATCCGCGGTGCAACTTCGGTCTTGCAGGGGAATCTCTGTCAGAGCTTTGGCTGGAGCGGCGCTAGAGGGCACCGCGCGGCACATTAAACTTGAGAGCCTGGAGCAAGGTAATTCTTCTCTAAACAAGGCTTAAGTGAAAACATTGCACATAAAATGAAACATCAGCACAAAAATGAATGCTGGAGACACACAGCCTTACAGAATAGCTCCTGGCTTGGGACCTAAGGCCAATATCATTCATTTATTTAGCTAGCTTTATAGTCTGTTGGTTTTGGATTTGAAGCTATTACAATAAATGCAGATGGAAAGTGTTTTTACAGTAGGGAAGTAATTAAATTGGGTGTGGGAACTTTGTCAGGAGAATTCTTGGAGTGACATGTGTGTATCAGCAGATTCTTTGTCTTGCTTGGCCTTGGTTTGTCTTTTAGAAAGAAACATTCAAACTGCAGATGTGACTAGTAAATTTTTTTTTAAGGGTATTTACTAACCTATGCAGCATATCAAAAAATGTCTTCCAGAAGTACATGCAGTAAAAATCAACCTTGCCAGCATTTATTTATAGAAAATGGTTGTATCTCGCCAGACAGGTAAACAGCACAGATAGAGAGGGAACTACTCAATTGAAGTCATGATGGATAGGTGAGTTGCTAACAGAAGAGGAAACATGCGTAACTTTTCAGTATCTCTGTCACAAATTTTGATTCAGAAATGACTTTGTCTTGCAAATTCTGTCTTTAAAGATCTTTAAATTAAAGATTCTTGGGAGTTATTTGCCAAATCCCTGGTTGTGATTTTATCCCCAAATGTTCAGCTATTATTACCTAAATGGTAGTATTATACTGAATCGTGGTGGTATTGTGCCTGTGTCAATATTATGGCATTTTTTCTTCATAATTTTGTAATAAAAATCACATTAACCCTCAAGTCTGGATAGCCATCCAGTCATGCAAAATGCTTGCACCTTCCTGGAGCTGTTGGTGTGTGACAGAGGCAGTAAACAGTTGGAACTTGCCAGCTGTCTTACTACAGGTCTGGATGAGACAGGGGCACCATGCATGGGTGGTGGTCCAGCATGCTGGCCCTGTATCAAATTCACTAGTGAGTTTAGGAAGATGAATTCCTGTGTTCAGAGCCTATAAACATACACTGCTATTAATTTTCTTGTATGATGGGTACACGTTAAAATAGTACAAATTCCAAGCGTTCTGAACAGCTCTTGCATGCAATTTAATGTTGTACATGAACTGCTGAAGTCTAATGCAATACATGAAAGTTAACTAGTTTGCAGTTATTAATAAGCTCCCTTTTTACATAGATAATTAAATAAGCCATTTTAATTCTAGTTTTTGTTACCTTAAAATTTGCAAGCTACACTTGTAACCTCACCCCCCCCCCAAGACCTCCATGTGGAAGTGAGTTAAATACTAAGAATATGTGTGTTTCTGAATTCTGGTAAAATGATAAATAGCAAGTCCCACACTTCTGCTCACACTCAGCTACAGCACGTTCGCTTCAGCTGCCCATCACAAGGCAGCATCTTTGAGATAACAGACTGCTTGATAAGTACACGTCTGCTACCCCCAAATCCTCCTTCCCCTTCCCACTAGGACTGACAGAGATTCTGCTGTAAGACCAATGTCACATTAGGAATTGAGGTCTGACAATAAATATTGGGTTTTCTGAGCTATAAAATGAAATAGGGAGAAGAGAAATGAGGGGAGGAAGTCCCTGCAAATGGAAATTTAGCAGGGTTATCTGCTACTTCTTCAAAGTCCACTGATTATAGGGGCTGGGGAAAAATCATGCTTTTTTACCCTTTGGAGAGGATAGAAGAGTCTGCAGAAGAATGAGAAGGTTTTACTGACAGCTGAGACACAGTTTCTTTTTTTCCTGGAAGGGTAAAGGAAAATGGCCATATATTTCATATAGTTTCGCTCTTTAAACCATAATCTTTATATTATGAAGATGATATCTATGGGAAAAAAGGGAAAACTTGAAGTTTTTGACAAGTAGTTCTGTAAGCTTGGGATGAAAATTAGCCGACTAACTGTGAAAATACATAGTGGTGTCAAAAAGACATCACTTTTGTATTCAAAGAAAGGCAATGGACCTTTGTACTGGTAAGTTAAATCCATGTCCTTTGGAGTAAGAAGCCCTCTATTCTTGTTGCATAATTTTTACTATAAACCTGTGGACCTAATATCTCAAACTATATCCATTCTTCCTGTCTTGTCTTTTCCTTTAGATACTTATTTTTTTATTATTTCTAAAAGCAAAAGAAAGGGAAAATAAGCCACTCTTAAGCAAATCATCTCTTTTAAAGCTTTATCAGATGCCGTAAGAAGAGTGCAACCAGAGGCATTATGGCTATTGCATTCTTACCAGTTAGACAAAGTTCATTCCTATGTGTTACTGAACTACAAATTCTCTGATGATGATCACTGCTAAATACTGAATCATATGCATAGAGTTGCCAGATAAACAGGCTGTCCGAAAAAGCACAGAGGGACTTTTTTGTGTGTTTAAAAAAGGTCTCCAATATTTCAATTCAATATGGGTTTCAGTGAGGCTTTTAGCATAGATTGCAGCTGTTCATCAGATGATTGCTGTTCTCTTCTTGCACACCCACACTGCTTAGAAGTGCACCGGATAGTAAGATTTAAAAGATGAATTCCTGTTTCTGTTTCTTCATCTTAAAAGTCTCTCTTAAAACTTCTGAATGAGAAGTAGACTTTCACGTTTTTTCACTGGTCTCATTTTGATGTTTTTTCCTCAGTCAGGATATAGAGTGCATGTATATGTCCAGACACAATTACTGTCATTAATGCATTTGCAAGTAAATAGATGGTATTGAATGTCAGTGAGAGCCACCACAGTTTTCGTATTTAGTTACTTGACCAAGGTTTGTTTCCTTTGCAATTTGAGGACACTGTTGTGAGTACAACGTTCACTATATTTACTGTATCTGAGCTATGCTAATACTACTTGAGTGCACTACTGAACAGTTTCCATGGCCATCTGTATGTTTAACAAAAATGAAAAGCAAGATAACATGTATCTTCTGCATCTTATTCCAGGCAACAGATCATCAAAACTGTCTCATTCTTAGCAGTTTGGACTGTGTAAAATACCCCTGAGATTTCTCTTTCACTGACTAATTCCCTCAACACAACCTTCACAGTCTTATCTCAGGATGATGATAGTGATGGTTGGGTCTTTCAGTCAGGTTTTGGCTTTATTTTAATATGATGTAATTGTCCATATTTACCAGATCTAACATTGTAACTCCTCCATCCAAACCCAAGCTTTACTGGCATCTGAAAGACTCTGTGATGAAGCTGTCAAGCCTTTCCAATGGTTGTTTGAACACGGTTGACCCTCTGCATACCAGTTCTGCATATCATACTAGGAGAGTGAGACCAGCACTACCTTCCCATTCATTTACAGTTCAAGAGATAAACAACAAATGGTTATTGTTATGTGGAAAAGGGCAGCTTTACAATTGAGCTGCCAAGCAAGAAAAGTCAGCAATAGCTATGGAAATTGTCATTAAGGTTTCAGCAATTATAATAGAAAAAAAAAGAAAAAGTATTAGTTGTGGAGTAAAAATGGGCAAGCTCAGGCTACCAAGCTTTCATATGTGTGGTTTTGTCACATTATGCTCCCTCATTTGCTTCTTATCCGTGTCTTAAAAGTTTTTTTAGAAGGTAAAGGTTTTGTCTGTGAGCCATACATAGCTTACCTTGGCTAGAGGATAATTTGAATGCTTTTCTGATTCAGGAGTAGTGTAGCTCTACTGTTTCTCACATTGAAGAATCTGTGGATCATAATGATGTGATAAATGGGCTTCATTTAAGGAAATGAGGTACTGAGAGGACTCTGATTTAGACTTTGAAGGTGAGATTAATCTCATGCTGAAGTAGATGTGTAAAGTAGGCACTTCTGAGATGCCATTTATCTGATGTTTCTGTTGACTGTGAAGACAGCATACTGTATACCTCTTCTCCTAAGCAACCATGCGGACTCCACCAGAAATCACCTGTTGCACTGCTGATTTATTACAAGAAGACCAGCTAGATACACAATGTGAGCATTTGGAGTAGAATGGAAGCATTTATTTTGATTTTACAGATTCTACTTTTCTGCAAAACTGTTCAGTTCCAGAAGGGAATACATGCAAAAATAAGATTATTATTTAGCCAGGAAAAAACACTTCATGACTAGCTGCCAGTATTTCAACTTTGCTCTGAAAAGACAGAATAAATAAAGTTGAAATTGAAAGATTGCCACCAGTAATTTTGGAAACTACAAGAAAAAAATCCAGTTAACAGGAGGGATAGTATATGTTTGTTGTAATGTAACATTCATGTCACTGGGGCCACTATAGTTATAAACACTTCACCTAAGAGAAATGTTTGGCAGGATCATGCCCAGACTTCTCAGTCAGGACAGTGGCTGGCAAAAAAGGAATCACAATTTTTCAATTTAAAAAATAACTACGTTGTGGAATAAGATTTCTCATAAAGGCTGCATTCTGGGACACACAGGCTTAGCTTACAGTCAAGAGAATGTTTTATACAAATCTGCTACTTATTAAAGGTTTGGTGCACTTATTTATACTGCATGCCTCTTAGGCAGTTGGAGTTAAATCAGAATAACATACTTAGTGAAATGACTGTGCAGATATATCTAACTGAATGACATACAGCATCCACAACAATTGCACGACAGTTGCTACAAGGAGTATGTTGCCTTGCTATCTACGTTTTATTTTCAGGCATGTGCTTTTCAGGCAGCATAAGTCTTTCCTATTTTTAGAGCTGTCTGTGTGGTATCTCTCTGCCTGCTCTATGCTGATGTTCTCATTTGTTAACTTTAGAAATCCAGCCTTCTGATTACCCAGGGCCTATTGAAGCTGGTCACTGTCTGCCCATTGGTTTTTGTTGGCTCTGGATCAAGCCCCCAAAGAGTTCTAAAAATATATATGATATGTTTACAGAAATTACAATAATCTATTTAGAGTGCAAACACATGGTAACTGATGACATCACAGGGAAGTATTTGAATGGTTTATATTAACAGATCCCTGTGGCTTTAACAATGTAATTAATGTATTTTTTATATTTAAGGTCTGTTACAAATTCCTGTTTTTTTTGTTAATATCATGGGTAACATATTTTCTGTTATATTATTAATAATTTCTGTGTATGATCCCAAGCCAGACCATGTCAGTGTTAAGACTTGCATTAACCTGGATCTGTGTTAGGTCAGACTTTGGAATAAATGAAAGCAACAAAACCCAAGAAGTTTTGAACACTTTTTGGAAATTTGTATCACCGTATTTAAAAAAAAAACAAACAAAAAACCCCAAAAAATTGGATAAGCAAGATTTTAACAGAAGTGTTAGTAAAAGTAATTTAGGTATTTTGGATTTACCTTTAAGTGTCTGTACATAGTCTTTTTGTCTAATATCACATACTATGAAAGATAAGACCTTTCTAGTATAGATTTGTGCTATTAGAATGCAAGAACCAACCACCACTAATGATTTAAAGCCTATTTCAAAAATAGAAGAAAACCAAATACTTCTGGAAATGAGATAAAGGTCTCTGAGAAAGAGAGAAACATGCTACTGTAACAGTTCTGTTTATTGTTGTCTGTTGGTTGGAATATATCCTATTTATGAGAAAGAGTAGATAATACAAAATAATATGCAAGTGCCTTCTGGAGTCTATTAATTTAAATTTAAAAGATTTATTTTATTTGCTGTCCCATTAGAAACAGGCTGGCGTTCCTGTTTGGTTAGGTGTATTTTGAAAGTGATTAAAATCCTATTGAATAATGGCTTAAACCACCTACTCTTAAAATATTTAATGACTGCTTATTTTTTCCTAGTTTTCACTCAACAAATACAAAGATATATGCATTAAAAAGTAATTGATATTTTATATGTTTGTTCACTGTATATAGCCTTATGTCTTAAATATCTTAAGTAAACATCCAAAACATTTAGCTGTTATGAAAGCCATTCCACTTGGTACAACTATTATGTACTTCTTGGAGTGTGGATAAAAGCAGGGTATCCTGTAACCAGCACACAAAAGTCTGGTCCCTTTTGCTATCCTAGACTGAGGTCTGTGAAAATTTCCCACTGTCTTGAATAATTACTAGCTTACCCACTACTATTATATGAACAAAGGTGGTGTCTCCCAGGATATTGCTATGTACCCATCTCTGTCCATGTCTTCCACATGTCCTTCTTCAGAGAAAGGAAACTTTCTTATTTGAGCATTTGTGGCTAATTGGTAGGAGAACTGGAACCACCCCATATATTTTTATAATTAATAGTTTTGACATAATTGTGAATTCCAAAGTGCCTTGTGACTTTTGAGCGTGCTCAAGAGTGCAAGTTATTTAGCAGGCCCCAGCCATGAAAACACCCTCACATCGTAGGCAATGAGATGAGGAGTGCCTTTCAACCTAAATGCATGTTAGTGCACTTTATAAGGTCTGGGAAAAGCTCGCAAAAATAAAGGTCTGGAGCTGCATCAATAAGTATTAATGGCAGTTCAGTACCAAGAGAACCACAAATAACTAAAACCAGAAAAGAGGCTAGTGACGAACTGAAGAGAACACACCAAAAATTTCCAAAATTTCATGTATAAGAAGCACACTAAAACCATCTTGCTCATAGTAATAGCTTTCAACCAGAAATGGCAACCTACAAGCAAAAGTGTACGCAGGCAATTTAACATGACTATTATAATTAAAGATTCTTGAAAGCACATTGAAATAATCAATGTAATCCAACAGTCAGTATTTCAGAACAACTGGTTAAGGGCACAGGTACAGCAGTGCATGGTGCAGTTCTACCATCTGTATCTCCCATCCCCTTTATTATCCCTTTTATATGTGGGTGCTGTTGCACAGCATAACTTGTGCAACTACAGCTATTTTTACACCAGACAGAAATGATAACAATATATGTTCTACTGTCTTTATTAGTTGATAAACAGATGGCAGAATGTAACATATGTCTTGATGGCAGCAGTTAAATGCAATTTTGAGTCCATTTGCAAGTCTGTTGTCACTCTCCCCCATCCACTTTCTCCAGCTGGAGCTGCAGGTGTATGGAGGGATCAGGACTGAAGCCATCCCAGGGCTTAGCATGCACTTGGTTGTTGCTCATCTATTTCGGATGGATCAGATACCAGTGTGGGTGAGTGACCAGTGTCCTCCCCACCTGCCTGTGACAGTTTACTTCTGTCAGAACATGGTGTGGGCACTGGTAGCCCAACATACAGCCTGAGCTATAACCAGTTGCGTAGATAGACAATATTTAAGTTCACTTTTATGTCTGTTCTTAATGATGCATCATAGACCAGCCAATGTTCATTAGAAAGTCCTCTTAGATTGCCAGTAGTTCCAGGATGGCAGTCTGGCAGTCACTGGGCTGCCTGAAATGAATTTCTGTGTGAGGTGAGTATATTGCAAGGTGGGTAGGCAAAGTCCAAGTGACTGACCTTTAAAAGACAAGCATTCATTATACTTCCCTTTCCTGCTCTGTTCTTCCTCCCTATACACATCCCCTTCCGCATTTTGACTAGTTTATACTGAATCTATTGATCCGCTAAGTCATGGTACTTTTCAGTATGCACCTAGTCTTCCTGAATTTCAGAGATAGAGAAAATGAGTGGATGTATTTCTGTACTAATAAATGTAGCAATCAGAATTCAATTTTTTTTAACCTTCAGGAATGTCTTGGGTAAATAACTGTTTTTGAGTAAAAGGAGATAATCTAAGATTATACGTACAAGTATTTTTGCTTAATCCAGTAGTTTCTTAGAGCCTTATCCTAATATTGAACTGGATTTTGATCCATAAAATGACAGTGTGGGTTCTTCAAGTGCAGTACATGTAATTACAATGAGAAGGAGCTCTGTTTCTTTCTTTCTCCCTTGGTCTATTTTTTGCTCTGTCATATCACATTACAGCAGTACACAGGAGAATTAATTCAGACTTCGTTCCAGCTTCTTTGACCTCTTGGATACTCCAAATATATTTTACCGTTGGTGAGTCTGAATAGTAAAAGTATTTGGTCTCACCTACTTTGCACTTTAAATCCACTTGAATAGATTCCTAGAAGAATGCAAACATTAAAAAAACCCTGATCCAAATCCCCTATTCTGAGATTGGTACAGTTAATTTTTAAATGGTTCACATTTTTCCCCTAATATTTTTAAGTGTAATTTCTTGGCTAGATATTTCACAACCTCTTCAGACACATTTTAAATACCATCAGTCAGTCTATGTACTTGGTAAGCATTTAACTAACACATGCAGTTAGTACACTGTGCTAGTATTTAACATGCCAAAAATCACCTCTTTGCCATCCTACCAGATCCTTATCAGTCATTAAAAAAAAAATAATGTACGAAGCAAGAATAAAATGAACAACGACAACAAAAAAAAAACCATTAAAAGAGACCACATGCAAATAAACTAATTGTAAGTTTGCTTTTTGCTTTCTAACATCTGCATCTGTCACACATCACACACATGCATGTTAAAACTGTTTTACTTTTCGTATTTCAGACGTGGCCTCTCTTTATGTTAAGGTAGCTTTATCAGGGAGTTATTCTGTGCCTCAGCTCTCTCCACACACAGCTTGGTCTGAGCACCAGTCGTCGTTGTCCTCCTCTGGGAACACAAGTCAGAGGATCCAGATGACAAGTAGAGAAAAGAGCCTCCACCCTAAGCAGCATCTGGCTCTTTGGCAGATTTGTCAAGCACTTCTGCTAATGGGTTTGGATTTGCCCAGGGGTCTTTTATGTGGTTACATTGCAGATGGTCTGTCTGTTCTATCTTCTCCTTTTGAATGTTTTTTTGTTTTTTTTAAAAAAAGGCAAAAAACTTTCATCTGATCCTCAGAATTTACACACTCCTTTCTAGCTGATAAGGCTCTTTATGGGTCTTATAAGATGCCTGTGCAGGCTTCCTTCTCTTAGAAATGGCAAAGCTTTCCATATATCCAAATGTGTGTCTTGAGTTTTGTTGGCAATTCATGGACTTAGTTCTCCGGTTTAGCTGCCAAGTGATATAATTTACTGTGATGTGAGCCCATATTATTGTAAAATTTCTTTGGGAATTACTTTATGTTGTTTGTAGAGCAGAGGTAACTTTACCTTCCCTTGAAGCATGAAATATACTTGCCCTCCACTAGCCATCCACCTTTGAAAACCTAAGTTCAAATCTGGATGTGGTTAAACGTGAAAATGAGTATGATGGTCTCAATCTAATTCATAGAGGATTCTTGTCTGCTATTTGAGAGAGGCCCAGGACTGAAGCAGCAACTCTGTGGGAAGGTGTGTTTGGCAGCTCTATGGAGAAAGGCATATGCAGTGCCCAAATAAATAAAGCAATTCCAGGGATCAGCTTTTTAGCAGAATTATTTATTGTGTGGCGCAAGCGCAGAAGAGGGCAGAGAGGGAGAACATCCTGTTTGGTGTATTTCATTTTAGTACTGTTTCAATTTACGACTGCATCTCTGTCACTTTAATTTTTAAGGATTTGGGGGATTTTATTTGCTTTTCAGTGTAGAAGTAACTGGCAGGTGACTAGACATAAGATCATGTTTAATTCCTATATTATTTCAGGCTTAAGTCTTATTTTCCTTCTAATTATGTAGATTAAATTAAATAGAAGAAAACCCCCAACCCTATGCTCTCAAAAATGCAGTGCTTTTTGTGACTTTCTCAAAATAGTACCAGAGAAGCATATTCATCCCTCTTAGCATTTTGTTATTATACTATGTTTCATAATAGCAATATTTTAAAATTTGCTGAGAAACAAAAATAATTGAATTATGAAAACCAATCATGGTATTATTAATATCTCCTACCCTAGTGCCCTGTCTCACGAACCAGGTTCTTAACCACTGGAGAACCTGTGCTAACAGTTAATCTTATGTCCACAGTATAGATGTGTGTGAACTTAAAACCCAACAGCATAGTAGGGTTGGTTTCCTCCTGCCCTGCTTTTTCCTCAGGACTTGGGCAGAAGTGAATATTTAATGATTTTTAAAGGTTAGGCAGTATGTCAAAAGTCACAGCGAGGTCAAACCATTTGGTGTAAGCCAGGCTTTTAGCAGAGGGAGCTATAAAGGGCAGTTTCCACCAGGCTGGCTGGTTTCCAGTGCTGCCATGTGCGGGGACAGTGAGGGGCTGGTGCTGTAGCTCTGCTTGTGCCCCACTCCTGTGGCTCTGCCTGGGCAGGCAGGTATGCCCCTGCCCAGCCGGGATATCAGCGTGCTGGCTGAGTTGGAACTGGAAGCGTTACAAGTTTGCAGCTGGTACCTGCTTCTTGTGGCTCAAGGGGATAATCTGGGGGAGATTGTGCCCCAGAGTCCTCAGCGACACATATTTATTGACTCTTAGAAAAATCACCTACTTCACCCCAAATTAAAAAGCTACATAAAACCTGTGTGTATGCTCTAAGTCTCAAGTTATAAAATGACTTGGGGAAATCAAACAGAAAAGCAAAACAAAATGTAATCATTTGGTATCAATTGTAAAGGGCAGACAGCATGAGTACATTTATCAGGCATCATTCTCTCTCTTGCTCAGAAGAGTAGAAATTGTTTTGAATGTAATTAGTTACTAAAAGTGAATGCAAGAGTCTCCCCATTCTTTCAGGTGTACGGGTAATAAAGTCTCCTGGACTTAACAAGAATGATCAGATGCTGAATCAGTTAAAGCATCAGGAAGCGAGAAAGTCGCATATATTTATTTTATATTCAAAACCTAGCTCGTTGTTGTGACTTTTGTTAGAGAACAGAAAAAATTGCTTTTGACACAAACTGTTTTGGAGCCAATAATGTGCTCGGCATGAGGTAAACTACAGAATATTTGTCTTGGGAGCCAAGGTTCAGACCAGGTTTAACTTTTAGGGGGAATTTTGCTGTTAAAAGTGAGATGTGTTAATCTTTCCCATGTTAAGACTGCTTGCCAGTAACTCTCAGTGTTTTATATTTAAAAACAAACAAACAAACAAAAACCCCCAGATAACATTCAGAATGTTTGCATTAAAATGTGAAGCTTGAATGGAACATGAAAACTACAAGGTTTTGGCAGCTCCTTTGTTCTGCCTGATCTGGCATCATAACTCATCCTTTCTGGAGCTGGATGAAGTTTTTGCAAGGCCCCTGTACTGGTGGCTAAAGAAATTACAGCACACCTGAAAGAGCTTCTTTTCCCTTCGGCAATCCGTGATGAAGAAGAACCACTTTTCAATAACTAGTTTGAAATACAACAGGCATTTCAGTTTGGGGTAAGAGAGACACAACCCACTTTCTGCTCTCTTGTTATGAAAATGTTAGTTCATCCTTGCATCATGCAGTCCAGGCTCCATTGAAGCCAACAGCAAAATTCCAGCCTGATTTCCCAATTGTAGATTTGCTTAAATATTGTCTTACATTAATAAGATTGACATTATTGTATTGCAAATAATAATGTTATAACGGTATTTCAACTAATAATGTAAACATGAATCAGGCACCAATATCTGGACCCAGGCATCACACCTTTCGGATCTTCACTGGTGGTGGTGTTTATGCGGCATGTCAAGAGAAATAAGTACATACCCTCTTGCTGAAAGCACACCTCCAGCTACTGCACAGACAAGCCCAGAATGAAGGGTACTTGAGAGGTACATCAGATTTAAATGGAACAGCTACCACATCACAAAAGCATGTCTCAAGCACCCTGGGAAACACTATGAGGAATTATATCACTTTCTCTCCAAAAAAGGTAGTTAGAAGATAACATAGTGATGAAGTTAGCCCTAGAAATTCCTCTTTCTCATGTGTGGATCAGTACCAGGGATTTGAAGGACGTTTTGTGCTTTGATGCTTCTTTCCGTCTCAGTCTGCCATTAAGGTGTTTGGAACAGGGAATTTCCTCTCATCGAGGAGCAAAGGTGCTAGAGCATCCCCTATTCATTGTCCGTAGGAACTCAGGGCTTCGAACAGCCGTTTCAAAACTCTCGTCGTTGCACTTAAAATCAGACTGTCATGCCGTGAGGAATGCTGCCTTGTGTTTTCCCTGAGATATTTTGAAATTCTGTGCGTTAAGCAGTGTGGCTTCAGAGCCTATGTCTTACAAAGGACAGATTAGCAGGTAAGACCTCAGACCAGGTCACCTATCTGTCATGCAGAAAGGACTCTGAAATTCCTAGCAGATTTTTCAGATGGGACTCAGAACAGTTGTTCTGCAGAAGTTGTGGCATGGGAGGGAAGGCCACAGGCTTGTTGTTTGTGTTTCAGCCATCTCCACAGAAATGTTTGTTATTTGTTTATGACACAGCTCATCATGTTGTAAGAACCACAGAATTTGCAAGTGCCAATCGCATCTGGAAGTGATCAGAAGTGGAAATGGGAGCTGTTGGATGAACTACTCTTTGAAAATGTGGCTTTGTGATCCAAGGACTTGCATTTAGATCTTACGTATCTGTAAACTGGTAGTCTGTATTTCATGTAAGTTGGATAGGTGACAGCTCCCTGTGGAACCGCAGTGTCGTTACTGCTTTTGATTTATTTAAATGCTCGCATAATGACTTCAAAACCTACTTTAGTCACCTTTTTTTAAGTAGCAGGTTAAACATGAGTTTAACCTCCTCTGTACCTTTATATGTTTTCTGTTCACAGCGGGACTAGGAACCACGCCTGAGCTTGTGGCAGCGTGGGAAATATGCCCCTGCCTGAGCTGTGGCATGGGATCATTGCTGCTGTGCTAGGCATGGGTTTGGTGTGTGCCAGCTGGTGCCTGCCCGGCATGCTCTGGTACAGCCCAGGTTCAGGATGGACCAGCCTGTATGCAGGCTAAGAGAACTGAACTCTCTACTGTTATCTCTGTTATTCAGTCAGTCCCTGGTCCTCGCTGCTGCTTAGTTTAGATACTCTCTGTCTGGCTCCTGGAGTGGTTTTCTCCAACCAGCTGCCTTTTTCTTTGAGAAGACGGGAAATATCTGTTCAGACACCACATTACCTCTTTCCAGATACTTCCTCCAGTGTCTGGAGCGTACACCCAGAGCTAAAACCATATCCCATCAAACCTGTGTCTGTCACATTTAGATAGCCCAGAAAAGAGATCTCAAAGGCTGGGATCCAGCTGGCCAGAAGGTATTGCTCTGCATAGCTTGGCTTTTTGTGTGTGCATCAGTTTGTTACATCAGAATATAATACTTTCCCATATAAAACTATTCTTTGTCTTTATCAAATCAAACCAATCCCAAACTGCAGGGTGGGGAGGTGAGGTGGAAGGGGAGCCATATGGAAAAAAGGCTTCCCATTATCTACCTTTTCGGTGACAGCCTGCCCATTTTGCTAGTGTAGACCTGTGTCTTGTAACTGAAGAAATCTCCTGAGCTTCAAGAAAGTGAGCTGGAAGTTTATGCTGAGGTAAATAATTTAATGTGTTCCCCACCCTTTGTTTGTCTTGATTTTTATCTGTTTGTTTTAATACTTACTGGCTTTGGACAAATGGTCTACATGTCAAAAAGGAGAATCCAGAATTGGCTTCTAGAAATTATTCTATGCTTTATCCACAAGTATGGAAATCCAAATTGATTTTACTTGTCTTTTAATTGTGTCAGGGAAATGACATTCGTTCCCAATGGCATTCATTCCCAATAAAAGTCAGAAAGCAGTGAGAAAATAATGTAATGTGGATTTGTGGCCAACTGAACTGCACTAGAATAGACAGTTTTCTGTGGTTTTCTGGAAACCACATTAAATGACATTAAACTGAAATAAAATGTCTCGGTCAATCAGAAACCAGAGAAACCATACCGTTACTGACTTTTAAGCAAATAATAATTTTCAGCAATTATACAGCATGACAATCCAAGCTTTCTAAATTCATTGCTGTGTTTAGTCATCACCAGAGCAAACCTAACCTTTTCACCTTCATTTTATTCCTTAGGCAGGGAAAGAAAATGTCAGTTTTTCTTTTCCAGCAAAAATAAACTTGAATTTGTAAGCAATTATTTTTCACGGTATTTAGCCAGATTTTCTCACTAGACCCACGAAGAAGAAATCCATGTATCCCTTTCAATAAAACAATATCTGCTTATTACTATAGCAATGGCTATATGCTAGAATAACAAAAGCTATGGCCTTTGGCATTTGCTCATGCGGTGGGAAAAGAGGGAGGCATAGATTTAATGAAGAGAAAAAATACCTGACAACTCATTGGCAGGAAGCACAGAGAATCTGAAGGTGGCACAGGGTTAGAAAGGGAGGATGGTAACAAAAGTTTAACTGTGGAAATGGGATGCGGGGCTAGGGAAGAAGCTGCAGTGCTGTTAAAAGAAATGTCCTTTTTCTCTAGCTGTGAACGTCACAAGGAAGCACGCTACAGTGCTGGCCTTTGTCACCAAAACTGCTTGCCCACTTTCTCACCTGATCCCTCTGCACTAAGTGCATCCCAAGCACTGACACTGGCTGCCTGTCAGACAGCACCTATAAAATAATACTGTCTGCATGAGGGTTTTTTTCTCCTGGAATTAGAGCTTGAATAGCCAAGAGAAGGACAATAGGCATGAAAGAAAAACCGAGATGCAATCACAACCAGTGCCACTTTATGCCCCAAAGGATCACCTAAGGAGTCCCATCCTCTGCAAGATAAGCAGTATTGTTGAGATCAGAAAGCCTATTAAACAACATCAGGCATTTTTGAGTTTTCCTCAAGTTATTGTTACTTTGTATTAGAAAGATCCTCTCCACAGTGCAGTTATTGCAGTCCCTCGGTAAAGGTGATTTCCCTATGAGCTTGAACTCATGTTCTGGGAAGCTGCATGGTGATATTCAAGCTTGTAATGAATCATCCATGTTCATAACAAGCCTAGTATAGTCCTTATTGTACACTTACAGTTCTACAAAGCTGAACCTCATGATACTTTTATTATTTATTACCTATATGGTGTTTTTTGACATAGAAAAACTAATATTTTAATTCTTTGTTTCATTAAGGTTCTGTCTTTGATGTCGTCTATCTGACATTGGTTAAGGAGAAGGAGAAGTATTTTTCTCGGAATATCAATGTGGCATTAGTTTTGCTTCTTTCTTTTACTTTTTTAATATGAAAGTTGACACCCTACTTACAAAACCATGAGAAATATAGAAAATATACAGCTAGAATCCATCTTCCAGCCCCAAATGGCTGCAAAATGTTTAGCACTTTTTTTCTGGATTGTTAAAAAAGAAGGAATAAAATAAAACTCTGAAGAGCATTTTCTGGTTTTGTCCCTATAACATGACATTTTTACTGCTTCTTAGTACTGTATCAGATCACTTTACAAGTTAAGAAATGAGGCCTCAAGGAGAGTGGAAAGGAGGTCTTGCTAGTGTCCAGCGGTATTATTTGTTTTTAACTCTCTGGCAAGCTCCCAGAACTCACATGGTGGAGAGGCATGCTTTTGTGAGATTGTGCCTAGAATAGCGAAAGATCTGCTATTTTGGCCATCTATTAAGCTTGAAAAGAAGGAGGGGTTGATGAGCCTGGGAGAACAAGAGAAGCAGTCATCTCAATGGAGCAAATTTATCTCATTGTTTTTGCTGTTTCTTCATTACCTTTTACAGTAGCAAAAAAAATCACAAAGGCATCATAAAAGCACATGGAAAAGAAAATATTAACATGTATTTTTCAGTTACTATAATGGCTGAAAATGTTATTCATTTGAGGAGTGTTCTTCGTCTGTGTGTTATGTTGCACTGTTTGTGGAAGTCTTTGGTGGAAAGATGTTGGAAAGTTTTTGTTGTGTATTCCTGTATTTATTATACATGTGTGTGTGGATATTTAGCACCAAAAAATCATTAAAAGTTTGCATGTAGCTGTGTGTTAATGTACCTGTATTTATATACATATGTATATTCCCTGAAAACCTGTCCATCATCCATAATCCCTCTCTCCCTTCTTTTTTACTACTCATTGGAGTCTTTGAGAACTGTTAAAGAGTTGGTGTATCTTGTTCTTAATTGCATTATTTACTGTTTGTGTAGGTGCAAGTAAACAAGAAAAATCCCTGGCCTAACCATGAGTGTAACGTGTAAAATACAGTTTCCTAAAAATAACTTAGAAAAAACTTATATAAATATGATGTATACCTCTTGTCATTGATTTAAACTTTGTTGCAGATTTAATGTAGATTTTATTGGACTAATGAAATTTGTGTGTGTACCTCCATTCTAATTTTTTGTCGGAGTGAAAGGCTTGTATGAGCCAGTTCAGACTGTGTATGGAAGAGAGGTGGGCTCACTAGCCATGTGCAGAACGTGGCTGAAAAACCTGGCTAAAACAATGCGTATGGGAAATGGAAGAAAACCCACCCTACTTGTCTTCAAAACGGTAGTTGGCTGGAGAGCTGAACTGACAGAGGTAGGAAACATATTTAGCGGAGTCTGAGTAGCTCTGTTACCGAGCTTTCATGTTGCTCTGAAAGTTAATTTTAAATAAAGGGAAATTCCCTGTTTGTTTAATTTCAGAAGCTCCAAGGTAGCTGACATCTTACTTGGACAAGGTTTCAGGTTTCCGTGTAAAAGTTTGGGATATGTAAGAACTGTTACAACAGGAGGGATATAAGAAAAGCGGGGGAAACACTAACCAAAACAGCCGGAGAGAACGTGCATTTTTGCCACAGTGAAGTTTAGTAAATGTTCTGCTAAAGAAAATTATGTGGAGAATTTCCTATCAAATAATTTTAAGAAGAAAAATCCTTTAAAAACATTAAAAAAAAAAAAATCCTGATTAATTTATAAACTGAATAAAATAATTCAATTTTAAATAGCATTTAGCTAGTCCTTCTTTCAATTCTGTTTTATTTTGGATTTGCTGCCAATTCTGCACAGTGAGGAATCAGTATTTGTAAAATGTTCTGGTTAGACTAGGATTTGAAATACTTATTTTCACATTAGAATATTCTTCTGTAAATCTTTGATAAATGATTTCATGCTTTCAGTCTAGTAAAGTTTGAAATGCAGTAAAAGAAGATTATGTAGTGAAAAGTTTACATTTTGAAACATGAGCTCTTTAAAGAAGAAAATTATCTAAATATTATCTACTTATAGAATTCATGAATAATCAGTGGAATTTTGAGTTTTGTAAGGACCTAGCTCTTAGTCCACATTTATAGTAGTTTAATTGGAAATGCAAATGGAATAACAAAGTTATAACAACCCAGATTTTCTGGAAGTAGATTTTAATTCTGCTGAAGAAAAACAGAGCACAAATGGGATTGTAATGAAAGACAAAAACCCTAGGAATCTTAAAAACACAATCCTAGAAGCAAGGCTTGAGCTTTTTACTTTTAATATAATACAAGCAAAAGCTATACAGACATACAGTGATGTGCTTGTCAAATGGGGCAATCATAATTAGCCATACTTAAACCTTCATAGGCAAGGTTGGGTTATGGTGCTGGGCTGTGCACTTTGGTGGTCTGGTGTGCATCACCAGTTCTCTTTGGCTGCCTGTGTAAAGATGGAGTGGGGGGAATTTCTCTCTTTGGATGCTGTTCCTTAACCAATTTCTGAACATAGGTTAACCCTTGAAAAGGTGTCACTTCAGGCCAGGAAACAAAATGTGCTCTAAAGTAGAAGGCCAGGATTCTTGAGCAGCCATCTTTTTGATAGAAATGCGCTTCAACTAGGTAGCATTGTCCACATCAAGGTTGGAGTTAAACCCACAGAGGTCTAGGAGACTGTTCTGTGAAATGAGACATTTCAGAGACTTTTCCAGTAAACCTCTAAAATGATTCACTAAGCATGTGCAAATACCAGTTTTCAAGGTCTTAAAGCATAGCCAAAGCAGAATAGAAGACAAACCATTTTGCCAGATTTCAGGTTTTTGATCAGGAGCTCGAAATCATCCTAATGTTATTCAGACAAAGAGTCAAGAGAAAATTAAAACCTCTTCTTAGGAAGAAATCTGTTTCAAAATTTATCATTTGCTACAACATCGCATTTTACTCAATTACTCTAAAAAGCAGCTTGACACAATGCAAGAGGGGGAAAACTAAAGCTCAGACAGTTACATGCCTGGCAGAAGGACAAAAAATAAAAAATAAAGTTGTACAATGTAGGGTTTTAAGAAGTTTTAACAACAGGCTTTATTCTGTTTAAATTAAAACACACTGCATTTACTAGAAAACAGTCTTTAATAAATAACTGCATAAACTTAGAAGTATTAATTGGTCCTTCAGAGATCACTCTTTCTGACTTTTTTTAGAGCAGGAAAACACATACTGAACCCAAACCTGCTTCTGATTAACTCAATGAAAGCAGGACTCTGATAAACATTTAGTTTGACAAAATGAATTCAAGATGTTGGAATTATTTCATCCATTTTATTAAGCATTTTTCCTGAATCCTCCATTCACTGAAACTGTTAAGATTTTAGCAGGGCTGTTACATCTTCCCGAGAATTTTTATGCTAAAGGTAAACCAAATGCATCCAGAAATGTGAATTGAATGACATCTGTTACACAGAAGGTAACATGTGCACTTCAATAAATGAATAAATTGCATAGGGATATATTAAAATAATCCCCTTGCTTGTTCACACAGGATAGAGCACCCAGGATAAGTATAATGTATACACATGGTTTTGTGAAACTTTTTACTGGTTTGGATATCATTTTATCCTTACTAGACTACCAATAACTGCAAGATGTCTTTTACTCATGCAGAGAAAATGTATATTTGTAAATGCACTACTTTTAAAATGGTATTAGTTCATTAACTTGCCATGTCTGTGGACTGGGATGCCATATGCTTTACAGAACAAATCTAAGGCAAATAAAATACTTTCCTGCACAAAAGGTTTCATCCTTGTATGGAACTAAAACTTCCTTTTACGAAGTTTGACTGCTTATATTCTTTGCCAAGCAAATGAGAATCAGTTGACTTAATTTTCTGATGAAAAAAATCTGATTCGAGTGAAAAAATCTGATTCATTTGAGTGTGAAAAGTGCTTAAGATGGATAATTCTTAAACACACTAGCTGGGTAAATCTATGATTTTGCTTATGAAGCATTTGCATCTGTGGACATGATATATGCCAACTTGAAAAGAAATTATTGTAATTTTCTTGCTAAACAAGAAAAAAAGCACATGTGAACTTTCTAAGCTAGAACTGCCCATTAGGTGTTTGTGGGGTCATCATATTGAACAGGAAATCATGACACTGAAACTGCTAAGTGAACACGTGGGGAGTATTACACTGTATATGCAATGAAACACTGTTTATTTTGTGTAGCATTCTCCTGCTCCCTTAAACACATACAAAATGGAAACTCGGACTTTGTTTTAACCTTTAGCTGCTATCCTTGTACAGGAACTACTAAACAAAACCTGACAGACTTGTAAACCACTTGATTGCATTTTATTTCGTCTAACACTGATCACATTTCCAGTAGACAATAAATACAATACACTGCTGACAGATGTGTAGAAATGTATGTACAATTAGATGAAGAAATCCGGGTCAGGGTAGTTCAGATCTCAGTTTATGCCTTTGCATTTCCTTGAATACGTCTATAAAATTCTTACCTGCTGTTGCATGGCCTCCTGCAATAGCAGTTTTCTCCAGCTCATCCAGACTGCTGCTGGGAGGCTGCCCTGACAGCGTAGTATCAGTGCATCTCAGCTTTGATTTGAGTGTTTTTACCAGAGTAAATGAGATTCTTTGCTTCGAGTGCCTTTAAGTAAGGCCTTGGTGCATTTTCTGGTGCGTTTTCCAGTGCATTTTCTTAACATTTCCTGGGGCATATTCAAGACATTAAAGCTCTGAATCTGTGTCTTGGGTTAAGTGAATGCAATGAGGCAAGCTAAAGCATCCAGGAGATCAGTGAAATTTGGAGTACAAAATGGGAGACATTTTCATTCTGTGGGTTTTATTTCTTTTCCTTATCTTGGAGGAAGAAAATAGATTCAGACAACAGACCCGTATTTGAGTGAAAGATGCTGGGGTTTGGAGCGGGGGTTGGGTGTTTTGGGGGTTTTTTTGTCCCAAGAGGAGGATGTGTGCAGCACAGAAGATAGGTGATTTCAAAGTGAAACGTGAAACTTGCAATATATAAGTAAGGTCTGGTTGTTGCATTAACAGTTTGCCACTGATTTTCCTGGTCAGAATATAAATATACAGGAACAGTTATTCTTACTGAACTACCCCAACTGCTCATCCCTTTCCTAGCCATTTCAGTCTTCTACAATGTAACTGAGCTTTTACAGCTCTGTAAGACAATCTTTCTGTTGGCCTTTATAGTATACATATGGTAAATGGTTCTCCTGTTGCAGATGGGCTGGCAACTTTGCTTATACATAGCAGAAATATTTCTTTGGGGAAAAAATCTGTGTAATTAACTCATAAATGAAGCAAGGAATAGTTGAGCACACACTGCAAATTGGATTGCAATTACCAGTCTAACAAGAAACGCTCCTTGTCTGCTTTGTCTGCATTGTCTGAGAAAGGCAGTTATGTTGTCACTGAATGAAAGCTGTCCACTGTCTCCCAGTACAACTGTGACACTGAAATCCACTGCAGTCTAAATACACTTGAAATTTTGCAAGTCTCCTAGAAATGTCTCAGAAGAAAAAAGATACTAAGTGAGCTATTGAGAATATATGCTTTTGTAAGAGTCAAAAATCTTTATGTACTGTTCATTCACATAGATGATTTAGCATTGATGCAGTGACTGCTGGTAGTTGGAATACAGATAATGGGAGACAGAAGTTCCTATTCTAACTTTTTGTGTAAGGACTGACTTTTCACTTAATTTCTCTGTTTTCATCTAAGAAATATCTCTGTTTTCCTCTGAGAAATACCTACATACATGCATTTATCCATTTATCCCTCCAGGTGTCCATCCGTTTATACATGCTCCCTCACGCACATCTTTTAACAAGCTTTTTGAGCAGTTTCGTAAGCCTGTATCGTTTACTTCATAATACCTAAAAGTGAAAAATATGGGTGTTGCTGCTGTTCACATCAAATTATTAGCTAGTTTTCTAGGTTTGGTAAAAAGCAAAGATGACCTTTAAGGAACCTGTATTGATGTGTTAATCTGGCTGCACTACAAATTCTCCAAGTGAAAAAAAATGTTATGGAAAAAGCAGATGATTATAGATACTATCACAGTGCATTTAAATGCTGTCACCTTCTTCTTTAACAGGTCTATGGAAATGCAAGATCTAGCCAGTCCTCATAATCTTGTTGGAAGTAGTGATGCACCAGGTGGTTCCAAACTGGATAAACCTAATCTCAGTAGCACTTCAGTTACAACAAATGGAACAGGAGGTAAGTATAAGACACTGCTGGCACATAGAAGGTTTTGGGCTGGTTTTCATAACGCATTTTTAAGCATAAATTCAAGGATGAACATAAACACAGCACAAAGCACAGCAAGAATTATGAAAAGATGACAGCCATACCAGTGTAAATCTACTAATTCCAACAGCACTTCTTTGATTGACACCAGTTGAAGCAAGAGGCAGAACTGTGCAAAGGTGAAACAATGAAAATCGTGAAATGGTTGATTTGAACAAAGTATTAAAGGTTTGGTTAAACCTGCTGGTAACTTGAAACATATAATTTTCTGCATCATGCTTCATTGCTGAATAATAATTTACTCTTATACCCTGAGCTACATACATTTAGGTTCATTTACGATCTCTGTCGAAAGAAGTACATCAAAATTGGGCTTAGGTAATTTTTTTACATGATGAACATGCTAATCCATTTATTTGCAGGTAATAGAAGTTTATCATAAAGAGATTTTTAGGTTTTCTGCAAAAGTAACTCATTATTACTACTGTATCTATTACTGTAGGGACAGCAGTACCATGCAGGTGCAACACAGATGTTCCAGTGCTTTCAGATAATAGATTCTGCCATAAGTGAATTGGAGCAGTGGGAGGCAACGTACCAGGTTCTGAGACGGAGTCCTGTTTGCATTTGTGTCCATGAGAGTGACACCATGGATACGAGTCAAACTAAAGTTTCAGCCCTCTTTTTCTGGATTTTATGTGTTGCTGTCTATTTTAACAGTTGCCAGGAATTTTTTTTGTTTTGTTTGCTCTTTCTGGCCACAATGTAAAGCAATTTTTTCACTATTCCTATTAAAGAGAAAAAAAAGTCAATGTCAGTAAAAAGTGCATGTGCTTGTGAGGGTAATAGAGCTCTGCAGAGAAGGGCTGAACCATTAAGGTTCAACCTATTTGTATTTTTAAATAGAATCTTTATTCTGGCATAAAGGGAAGGGAAAACTTCAGGCGTATCATTAACGAACACTAGTAACTAGATGCCTCTATATTATACTTGCATAAATAAACCAGTTAAAATAATACTAATAAAAGCATACAATGCAGTTAAAAGACTTGGCTCAAATTGCAAAACCAACTTACTTGCCTTGAAGACTGTTCACATACACTGAACAGACATTGGGAGAATGAACCATTGTTGTACCATTCCTGTTCTCAGGAGACAACATGACTGTGTTAAATACTGCAGACTGGTTGCTGAGTTGCAGTACTCCCTCTTCTGCAACAAGTATGGGAGACCCTGGTACAGTGCATGCATGTGCTGGTGTGCCTTCGTGACTGCTGTGTAACATCTCTCTTGGTTTGCTCTGTTCTTTTGTTATGTGGTTTGAATATTTTCATAGTGTTTTTTCCCCCACCCTTTTTTTTTCACCCCTTCTCAGAGGCATTTACCACAGTCAGAAAACTGGTAGAAAGTTGCAATATATGGTTATCTTACCATACTTTGAAAGTCATTTGGTAAGCAAGAAGAATTTAAGCCACTGAAAATTAGCTTGACTGTCTACATGCTCTGAGAGACTGGGAGAGCCCCGTGTGACCAACATTGCTAGAAACTGCCAGTAGTCAGCGTTACTGCAAGTCAGACCAATGGATTTTCCACAGAATGCCCATTTGTTTTATTTTTAGGTACAACATTGCATGCTTACCTGAGCACAAATCAAGGTTGATGTTATTGTTACTACTCGTACTATTACTTTCATTATTAATTAATGCTTATGTCTAGTACGCTAATATATGTAACCTGCCACGTTACAAACATCTGGCCAAATTTTCCAAGCTGTTGTTTTCATTTATGAGGTTCCGGTAATGTATTATTAGTTTTTATCAGGTATAATGATTAATAATTATATACATGACACTGTTGCAGTACCTATAAGATTAATTATAGATGTAAACATGCATCGCCATGACCCTCTACAGGCTATTACACAGGTGCTTAAGCTGTGCAGGTTTAGACTAAAGTTAGAAAGAGCTCAAACACTTTCTCTCAGAATTAGCTTGCCACTTGTAAGCCACATATCCAGAGAGAATTTACACCGAAAAAAAGTTCAGACTTGAACACAAAAGATACTTTGCACTAGAATAACCAATTTCTTGTGGATGCTCCTGCTCAGTTACAAAAATTTAAGTTTAAGGAAGGACTGAGCTAACTTAATCCATTACTGGAGTTAACTGTTCAGCACATTCACATAATGTGGAAGGTAATAATTTAAATACTAATTATCGGTAGTGAGGACATCTAATGAGAAAGTCCTTGCATTATTTGCATTAAATCTAATTTTGCATAGGTGTGCTTCTGGTTGATTATGTACTTAGGAAAACCCTTAGGCTTTCTAAAAGAAAGAGGAAAATCATTCCTATGACAAGCTCTGTTTTATTGGTTTATGTGAGCTTTTAGTAAGACTTGTTGCTCTACTAGCTATTGCATTTGCTTGTCATGCTTCATGCATAGCATAGCATCTCTTGCCCCTGAAAGTCTTTGTGTATTTTCAGTCCTTAACATACAGAGGTTCTTTAGGAAAAAAAAAACAAACCACAAAGCAGGTTGGTAGAGTAGAAGTCAAGTTGGGCTGTTAAGTCCTTTAGTCAAGTAAAGAATATGTATTGTAGAAGCTGTTGGCTGGTGGGAGCTGTATTCTGAGTTCATCTTAGAATAATTAAGTTTGGAAGAGATTGCTGGATGTCAGCTGGGCCAGCCGCTGCTCTATGCAGGGCCAGTTTTGCTGTTAGATGGTGATGCTCAAGACAGTCTCTAGCTGAGTGTTGATTACCTCCAAGGTGGAAGTGCCATAGCACTTGTCCCGGAGCCTGACTACTCACATGGTGAAGAATTTCCCTCTAATTGGATTTCTCCCTTGCTGCAGCTTGTGTCTGTTGTCTTCTGTCATCTCACAGGGTGTCTTTTGAGAAGAGTGTGCTTTTGTTCTTTGTCATCTTTGCTCAGTCCCATTAGATGGCTGTAGGCAGTAATTAACTCTCTCCTCAGCCTTTTCTTCCTAGGACAGAACACTCCCAGCTTCTTCTGTCTGTCCTTGTACATCATATGTCCCAGTCCCTAACAGTCATGGCAGATTTACTCTGTTGGCACATGCAGTCTTCACTGGTAGTAACACTGGAATGTATTTCCAGCTTGAGATTGCTTTTCATTTAATTTTACTGTTTCAGAATGTATTAAAAAAAAAAAAATAATTAAAACTAATCCACACTTCAAAAAATAGAATATTAAATATATAGTCTTTAAAGTATTCATCAAAAATGCTGGTTCAAACTCTTCGTCTTTGCATTATGTCTAGAGCGGTTGCCATAGTAGTATCAGAACCATGCTTTATTTCGCATGTGTGAAACATAAGGATGATTCGGTGTTTTTAATTGGTGTCAGATTTTATTTTGAATTTTGATTTCAGCTTTACATGTTCCTGGTTTTTTGATCTAATGTTAGAATTTTTATTTTAGGTTTTTTTAAGTTAGCTTTGTGATTTTTCCCCTTTTGGTTTAATGACATGCAACATAAAGAAAGAAAATAATAGTCTAATCTCTAGCTACACTGAGGAAAGACCTTGATGAAATTGTTACTGTGATAAAATCTGAATGTAATGAAGTAGAACTGTTTAAAGTCAAGCACATATAAATACTTTGTACATGTATTTTTCAACAAAGCGCAGTGCCAATATGATGGCTTTCCTCAAGTTAAGTACACGAGAGAGTTTCCTTTGGTTTTGATCCTTTTCTGTTTGACAAGGAGAGAAAAAGATGGTGACTATTGGTGCTGATGGAGGTGCAGTGCAGCTGGTATTAACCAGAGCTAGACACAACTCTAATGTAAACATTTCAATTAATTACTGAAGTTTTTGTTAAATATAACAGTTAGGCACATACTGGAGTGTCTGGATGCAGTACTGAACACAGGTTTGTAGGCTGGTGTGAGCAATAGTGGAATACCTTCTTGAACAGAGATAAAGGTACTAAAAAGGTTTTTTTCATGTAGGTAAATATCCACTCTGCAGGGAAAAGAGACATGCATCTTACAAAGTAAAATATTACCAAAGATCTTCAGAGGGAAAAATACAGAACTTCCCAATTTAGTATGATTTTTTTTTTCATTCTCCTGCTGAAGTACATGCAGACATCTGTATGTAGGAATCAGAAAACAAATTAATTTAATTACTTTCCATGCTTCAGGCAACAATACATATTCCACATGGCTGAGAGGCCTGAGGTTCCGTGACGGCAGTCGTTTTGTTAAGCTTTTTCTTCATGTAAATTTCATTGATCTGACGAATAGAAAATCACATTTTTCCATCTAAATAGAGAAATTGGAATGTTTGATTACTTTTATGAATGACTGCTCATTTTGTTTAATTTTTTTCACAGCTTTTTTTTTTTTTTTAATGAGAAGATAATAACAAAACAACAAGGAGTGCACAGCAGCTTGAGAAAATGTGCCTAAAATTCTTCCCTGATGATTTCATATTGAATTAATATCCTGCTGCTTGCAGGGAGAGTATATGGGTGTGTCAGTTTTGTGTTTAAGAGAGATTATAATGAAAAAACTTTAAAAGACACACATTCAAATATTTTTTAATAACATTCAGTGAATGGATAGATACAACTGTAAAAACTGTGTAAGGAGGTATTAGTTTGATTATCACTGCAGGGCACTCTTCCTGTCACAGTGACATATACATCCAAATTTCTCATATGTTCCCTACTTGATGTAAACAGGCACCCCTTTGAATTCAGTGTAGGTCACTTGTGCAATGGCAGACATCTGCAGCATCCTATATGATGTACTGATGTACTTAAGCAGTGTGACTGGAAATCGGGTGTGATGTTGTAGGAGAGGTAACTCATGCAAGGCCTGTCACAGGTGGCTGTATTGGTAGCTGTACAATTCCTAGTGAGCTCCGTGACACAGGGGAGAATAGCAGAATGATTCTGTAGGTGGTCTGGACATGAGATGATAAAATCCTTTATTTAGCTCATCCACTACCTGTTCTTCTACATACTGCAAGAGGGAGGGTGAACTGTGGGCAACTCAGGCTGTACTTGTACTTGATTGCCCTCTAGAAGTACCTTTCTTTCTTGACTGAACAGAAAGGGAGATTCATACAAGCCATTTATATGCCTAAATTAGATTACTCGAATCTGAGCTGTAGTTTTTAAATACATTGTCAGCTCAGAACATGAAATTCACCCTCCTCCCTTACTATTGCCAGTGAAGTCAAACGTGGATGCAGTGATATTGACAGATGAGAGCTTTAGTCAGCTTAGCTGATGTCCCACAGAGGCATCATGTAACTAGCTGGCAGAAGACGCCTTTGCTTGGCATATGTTAGACCTGCTGGGGGGCTCTGCCAGCCTGGCTGTCACAACAGAGGCTTCTCCACAAATCCCAGACTGTGTCCTTGGAATTTTGATACCTGGCATACAGCCATGGTAGTGGCCCATGCAGGTCCTCATTGCCGCTTCGCTCTGCACCCCAGGACAGTGACCAGTCGTGTGGTATCTACAAGCAAGTTGCTGATATATATGTGATAAAGCCTCACACATACTCCTAACTGACCTTCACAAAGCAGTTGTAGTAATATGTTGAGGTTTCCCCATTTGCCAGTCAAACATCTCATAAAAGCTGTAGTATATTCTGTACTGCTGTTTCTTACTACATCAGTTAGAAGAGTGGTTCCCAAACTCCATTACAAAAGCCCATGCCAGATGGTCTGTTCAGGTAACATATTAAACTATAGAATCCAGATTGCCTCTGTGGTGCTTTCAGTTCTAACTTGGATGGTTAGACTGCATAATGATCTGAAACAAATAATTTGAGTTCAGAGTGGACCCAAATGTTTGGTAACCTCTGAGTTAGAAGCTGACTTGTCATGGATGGTTGTGTCCTACTTGAGTTGTTGGTTCTTTTTCTTTTAAACTTCTCTCTTTGTTTATGGAAAACTGCTTGCTGGTGACCTACCTAAAAAAGCCTCTCATAGACTCTGTAAAAGGGGAAGGGAAGAGGCAGAATGCTGGCACTGTGAAAGTAATTTGCTTCTAGATGAGCATGAAACCGTGTTATTATTGTTTCACTTGTCAGGCAAAACTATTTTTGTTATGTGCTACATCCCTTAACAGCTAATGTTTCCTTCCTCTCTGCTACTCTTAGGGAATTGTTAGAATCAATTAGATTTAGGTTGAAATCTCCCCAGAAGATATTCCAGTTGCTAAAACCAATAGATAGATGAATGCACAGATAAAAAGCTATGTAGGTGCATGACCATTCCAGACAGAGCAAGCGTAGACTGTCTCAATACGGTGGTAGAGTGAAGGTTGAAGCTGTTGCACCGCATGCTTGTTCTAGCTGGACTGCTGCTAGTGAGACTGGCATGAGGACACCAGTATTAATTTAGAAGTAAAATCTCATGTCTACTTATTCTTCTATGTAGTGTCTCTTCTTGCAGTCAAAACAGAACCCATGAACAGCAGTGAAACAACAACAACAACTGGAGATGGATCGCTTGACACTTTTACTGGGTCAGGTAAAGCCATAATAAGATCACGTATTGTTAGATGCACATTAATATAGCATTTAATAACTTTCAGTAATGAACATTTCACTGCATGGAAGTAAACTGTAATAAAGTAACATTTTAATACATAAATAATAATAGCTTTTTTTTTCATTTTTGTAATTAAAAATCTACAATTTTCATGAGCTGTGATCTTAGAGAAGATTTAATGATGCATAAGACAATTACTGTATGCAAAAATCTCGTTGTAATAATGCTATTGTAGTGCAGATTTTTCTCAGTGTTAGTCTTGTACAGTCTTAGAAAGAAAAAAAAGTTAATTGTATCTGTAATAGCCATTCTAATTTGTAAAATTTAAAATCTTATTTCAGTGCCAATCTTTTTATTCCTATGAGCAGTTAGTTTAAATACTGACCAGATTGCCGGAAGCTACTTTCTTTCCATAAAAATAAAGTCTTTATCTTATTTTAAATAATCATAAGGTCAGTTACTTCTTAAAAAAAAATAAAATAAACAGCAATTTTTAAGTAGATTCCTATAAATTATTAAATGGTGATGAACTGTGAAAAAGTACAGATAATCTGCATTCTAATCATTAAGCTGAGTCCTGCTAATAATAATATTAACAAGGAGAAGGGCGAGAATAATTTTTGCATCTGAAAATACTGGTTCAGTGATGGCCTGACTGAAATGTCACTGAAGTGAGGAATTGCCACTCCACACTGATACTATTATTACTTTGGTAGACTTAGGTAGTCAAGTCCTATTTAAAATATTTTGGAAATCACAATGTTTCTGTGCAATTAAAATGTTTTAAAAATTGAGAGTATGTTTCTGGAATTATTTTTTAGGCATCAGTAAATGCAGATGTACTCTGAAGTTGGTTATTCATAAAAGTATTATAACAAATTTAGTGCCTAAAGAAAAGGTCTTTTGTGACATGTAAAGCAAGAGTATACTATTTCTGATTAGAAGAACTGAAAACATTTTTCTTATTATGATTATACTGAAAGGAACCCCATCAGCTTTAAGTCTAACAAGTTCCATAAAAAAAAAATAGTGTCGGCTAAAAATTAGCTATTCTTTTTCACTCTGTTGTTACTCTATCCTAAAATTGTATTAGTAATAGTTACAGATTATAAATTGTCCAACCATATACATGATTTTTTCATTGTTGGTGAAATTTTATCAGCTTCTACCATGCATTTGAGACATCGGAGTTGGATTCCATGTGTAAAACATGGTTAAAACATTTTCATGAAAGGGTACCAAAAATTGCAGCCTCCAATTCAGGTTTAGGTACCTAAGTAACAGCTTGATTTCCCCAGGTGCCACTCACCCATTAGCTTCCACTGACTTAAGAAAAGTGTTGAGATCTCTATACGGGCCCACCTCTCAAGCATGTCAAGGTCTCTCTGGATGGCATGCCTTCCCTCCAGCATGTTGACCACACCACACAGCTTAGTGTTGACAAACTTGCTGAGGGCGCCTCAATCCCACTATCACCAAAAAAGATGCTGAACAGGATCGATCCCAATACTGACCCCTGAGGAGCACCACTTGTCACTGGTCTTCATATCTCTCTCCTGGTGCTGAGACACATTTGAGTCTACCACATAGAAATTCTCTCCTTCATATGTTCTACCCATTAAAATTGATTTCCATGCTCCAAGGGCAGTCAAAACCCATGAAATGTCCTGGAGCTGAGCAGAAGGCTGAACAAGCCATGTGGGGTGTAAGTAGCCAGCTCTGTCCCTAATGACCAGCTGTAACGCAGAAAGTGATGGTCAAGCAGACTGTGTGAGGTGTAGGCAGGAGAGAGATTAGGCTTCGCAGGTAACTGTGATGAGCTCCAATTTTTGATTGAAAAATTGAACACTAAAGCACATCGATCTCATGGATTTAGAGTGACAGTTGCCATGGTGGCCTTCCTCAGGTCACTGGGCAAGCTCCTGCTCAGAGTTGGAGCTTATGTGTTGCAGCTCACACTCGGGGCTCCAGTTCCTCTGTCCTGCAGAGATGCCCCTGGGAGAGACTGCCTCTTAGCAAAGGTTAGCCAGGTGGAGAGACACATTGCACACCCCTCTTCCTCCTCCTTTTTCTTCAAAGAATGACAGTTTGTAATTAATATTGGTATGTTCAATTTGAATCTTTGTGATTCTGCAGCAGCCCCCAGTTGGGGTGGGTTATTCACAGGATGTGGAGAGCTGGACAGCCTTGAACTGAGCATTTTCATACTCTGTGAATTTGCTGCAGCTGCTGTATTGTGAGTGCATGCATTCTTGTGTTTATATTGCTTTCAGTAGTGTATTAATTTGAGAACTGTTTATCATTTTAATGGAGCACAGAGAGACATTTGAAGTTCTCATCATCCTTTTTACTTAGTATTTATTACCCACAGAAAGGATATGAAAAACAATTTCTGAAGGCTATAAAGGCATAGTTAGGAAACGCCACTGCTGTATAACCTATGCGTGATCCCCTTGTGTGTAGACATTTTACTTTGTTATTTAAATGAGATCCTTTTAACCTAACCTCTTTGCAAAGAATTTTCCAGATGCATAACAAAACCCACAAACCTCCAGCCTGTGTTAATATACTGAACCCTACACATGCCTTCAGAACAGTTTATGGTCATTAAAATTCTCCACAGCCACCTTGGCCAGTTGAGCTAACAGGGTAACTGGGAAAAGCAGGCTGTCAGCTTCTTGTCCTTTCTATGAATCAAGTTAGTGGGGACTGAAATATGCCCTCGGTACCATAGTGAGACTTAAGAACTCAAGGGTCTTAAACCTGCCCTGAAGAGCATTCCCCAGGTAAATTCAGTTAGTGAAGTCTTAGAAATATTTGAGTTTTCTGGAAAAGGAACAGCTTTGACTTTGTTTTTAATATAAGCAACATAAACCAATGTTTAGCCCCATTCATATAAATGGCTATATAAAGTGGCACAGTTATAAAAAACTGTCTGCCTCCACCATTTCCTCCATCACCAGTAGTCCTCTGAAATAGGGTTAAGATGCTGTCTGACAGTGAAAGTTGTTTAAGTTTGATAATTCTTAGAATTACCAATCTGATCTAGGAGATACAGGCTCCACTCACTCATCATGTTCTCTTATGGTAGGTTGTACATCCTGTGTTTCTCAAACATCTCACAGTCTAAAATGTAGTGCACAAATTGATGGGACAAGCTACTAGAAAAAGTGAAAGAAACAAAAGTTTTAGTTAGAAAAGTACACAATTTACTTTGGAAGCATTTGTATATTTTTCTCTCCCTTCCCTACAACTGATAGTATCATCAGGGAAATTGAAAGAAAAAAGGGAAATTCAAAACCAGACAACTATTTTACTTTCTTGTCTGAGTTTATAAAATAAGGCATATGCAGAAAGAATAAGAAAGAAAGCAGGACAGTTTTTGCTGGAAAACACATTAGGTTTTGATAGCCGAAGTGATTTAAATGAACAGTAATTTATTTTTTGTAGTTTACATCAGGTGTGGTGGAAAGGTAAATGTGCTTTAACCAAACTGATGAATCAAGTGGGCTGTCATCCAGCAAATGATCAGACAAAAAAATGGAGCAGTATGGGCAAAAAAGAACTGATAAGCCAGTAATGCATCATGAAAGTTCCTTGCTCTGAGAATCACCAGGGTCACTCTGCTAGCTATTGCTTGTCTTTAGAAAGGTCATAGGGATACAACAGGGAAGACTAATTACTCTTCAAGCCTTAAATATCTAAGAGCACCTGATGACATTGCTAGATACAGCTGTAGGTTTGTCTAAGTCTGGGAATAGCTGTATGCACACCTAGTTGATCACTCCGTGGATTGAGTTTAAACCACAGAAAGGCATTCTCAAAAAAAAAAGGAAAAAAAAAGAAAATCACACAAAATTGGATTCAGCAGATTTCCAGCACAGAGAAACCCTCCATATCTTTTTAATCAGCAACTCTTTCATGAAATCTGGTGGCACATGTTCCAAAAATTATTATCTAATTCTTATTTATTTTCAAGCTATGCTCAGCTGCACATTTAAAAAAGCTATTTTTTTTTTTTTCTTCTACTGTATTTTCCTTTTAAGTCCTACATGGTCTAAATGCATTTAAACTAGCTTTAAAAATACAAAGTTCTGCATATGTTCAAAGCAATAGATCTCAAAGACGTTAATTAGGCCTGGAGGTAGAAATATATCATGTTTCATAAAATAGTTAGGAACCTAAACCTATTTGTCACTTACATAATTCTGAAAGTTCATTTCTACTACCATTATGAACAACTCAGGAAGAGGGTACACTTTGAAGTACAAGTATGATTGATTAGACTAAAGAAATTCCAGTGCTTCGTTGTGTACTACTTTAATCTTTTGAAAAGTGAATGAACAGCAGATGGCCTAATAAAGACGCTCTGTATGTTTGCCCAGTATGGATTTGCTCTAAAGGGATTGGTTCAACACTTTAGAGTACATATATTTGGAATACATCTGTCTTAGTCAAGACAGATGGCTAAAGGAAACTTCCAAACACTTGGAATTAATCCAGCATGAGCACCGCTTCTGAATGAAATTTTAACGGGCGATGACTATTGTTCTGTTAGCTTTCTTGGAAGAATGCAGCTGTGAATAGTATAGACATACACAATTTTGACGGCTACTGGACAGGACTGTTTTGTGGTTACTTTTGAAATAAAATTGTTGTTGTTAGTGGACATGTTCTAATTGGCTGTTGATAAGGAATGCTATTCGTTTTCCAGTAGTCATTTGTTTTCTGGTATCTTCTGTCGCCTAAACTGACTAAAATTAACCACACCCATATAAAACTTATTTTTCCTATCCAGTATTAAAATTAAACTTGTTAATGTCACATTTTGAAAGTATATGTATGTTATTTCAATCCGGTGCAAAACGCAAGATTCTTTTTAAATCACAAGATTCTTTTGAACTACCAGTTTTAATAAAACCTTGCAAATTTGAAAGACTATGGAGTGTGCATAGCAGATGATGCATGAAATGTATGCCTCTGCAGTGTATTCAGAAACATGTCAGTCAAGCTGAAAAAGCATGACACACTCATACCAGCTAAAGAGTTCTGTACGGTGATGAATGGTTTGGTGGGTTTTTAATTTTTGTGTTAAGATGTTGCAGTTCAGGTAACATCTACTCTGTTGAAAAGCTGTCCATTTCAATAAGCTCCTCTGCTAATGTTGCCGCATTGGTATGCAGACTGTTTGACTGTATTGGTCGTTATGATGTTTCTAACTGCTGTACTCTTGTTTTCTGTTTTGCAGTAATAACGAGTAGTGGCTACAGCCCAAGATCAGCGCACCAATACTCTCCACAGATATATCCCTCCAAGTTAGTGTCTGCACCTCTTCTAGTCTTTTATAGGGAATTGACCTTGGCTGTAGGCAGTTCTGTGGTTTGTTGCAAACAAGTGTTCCTCAGCAGAAGAAACGGAGAGAAAGGAAAATACTTAAGCCTCAGTACTGACTCCAGTACTAGCTCCTCTCCAAAGTTTTTTTCCTCACATGGCTGCAGAGTAAGAGCCTGCTCTATGCAGTATTGCTGCATAAAAAATACTCTTGGATAACTGCACACACAGAAGGAAAAAATCAGACTATTATGTTCTCAGGCATCAGCACCTTATTAGTGCTGGCTATGTATTACAGACTTATTTTGAAGAAGACAGTTTATGTGTAGAAATCACAGTTGCATGTGCAAGATGCATACTGAGGGGTGACCATCTCACAGACCCTCGCAGTGCCAGTACTGCCAAAGGCTCCCAAACATTCCACAGTCATGAACCACGCTTTCCTCCTCCTTCTCCGATATCATAAGCAAATTAAAAAGCAAATAAATCGGATTAGCTTTTAATCTCTCTTTTTTTTTTTTTTTTTTTTTTCATTTTTAAGCCAATGGGTGTTGTTAGGAGTAGAAAATCTATTTCACTTTTTTGAGGAAACCAGACTCTTGGGCAATCACATGAATCTGTTCGGAAAAAGCACTGAAGATCTTATATGAAACTGCTGCAGTTGGCAGTTTATTAGTTTGCTTGTCCTACAATCGGTGTTGTGCACAAGGGTGCTTGATTCCAGTGTGCCATCTACTTGTTTCTGTCTATTTGATACAGCTACCTGTGTGAGTTTGATACAGAGAAAACATCAAAACTGTTGCTGATTGGGCTTTTTCAAGTTTCTTTAAAGAAGTTTGCATTCGTATCATGGTAGCCAGTATTTATTGATACAGAAAGTATGTGCCTGAGCTAAGAACAGCCTTCATTCCACTTAAAACAGGTTTTGGCAAACTATATCAGATACTTTTGGCCAAATACATTACAAAGTTTAATAGAATTTTTAATCTTCTCTTATAATTTATTGGCATCTAAATTAATGAGTAATCCTTTTCTGGTAATAACTGCTGCCAACTGTACTGAACTAATTAGAAAGAAAAAATAATAAAAAAATTAGAATCTGAAATTCAGTCATGGCTTTTAATAGCCAGGTTTCAGTTAGCGTAATTCTGCAGAATGTGTTTATTCAACTCTTGGTCCATAAAGTCTTATTTGACTTACAAAACAATCCAAGACAAATGTTTCTCTGTATGTTTTTGCAACTCTGGAGGGCAAATTTTTTTTATTTTATTCAATCTCTCTATAAAACCCCAGTATTCGTAAATAAAGGACCATTTTTATTTCCATTCTTTTTCCCTAGCCCATATTTTCCAAATATTTAAAGCCCATCTGGTTACCAAAGTGTTGCCAGCAATATTTTTCATACCGCTCTCAATGGGCATAATCCATCTTCTATTGAAGCCAGAGGCTAGCTGTCTGTTGAAGCAGAACCGGACACAGAGGACACAATATAGTAGCTTTAATGTTCACCTCTGTATTTCTTTTATTTTTCCAGTCCAAGTTTCCCTCTTCTGGATTATAAAAGCATGGGGGCTTTTCTGATTTAAGCATGCTGATCTTGGCTGAAAGGGGTCAAATCCGTATAAAGCCATACGCAGCAGTGGCACAGTCCACCTTGAGCTGAGTAGCTTAAGAACTAAGTTGTAGTGATGGGACAGCGTAAAATACTCACTGTGCCCTGGGGAATGTGAGCTGGAATGGTTTTCAGCTTATTTCAGTGGGGGATGGAATAAATCCCAGAAGAGGAACAGTTGGCAGAATAATGAACTGCCTTTGGACATCTTTAAACCTTTTTCTTTACTTTATTGCTTGAATCAACATACAAAGTATTTGTTGCCACAGTAATGCTATTTTTCCTGATATTTAGGCCCTATCCACACATTCTTTCTACACCAGCAGCTCAAACAATGTCTGCCTATGCTGGACAAACCCAGTATTCAGGAATGCAGCAGCCAGCGGTCTATACAGCGTACTCTCAGACAGGACAGCCGTACAGCTTACCCACTTACGGTATTTGACCTCTTATTACTTCACTTTACATAGAAGTAAGAGCAATGCCAACATGAATGGTTTTTGCTTTCTTTTTTATTTTATTTTCCCAACTGTAAGAAAATATTTGAAAGAATCAGTTGAAAATTAATTTCTTATACAGATTTGGGTGTAATGTTGCCAGGCATCAAGACGGAAAGTGGGCTCTCGCAGACCCAATCACCACTGCAGAGCGGGTGCCTCAGTTACAGCCCAGGGTTTTCCACCCCACAGCCAGGCCAAACACCCTACTCTTACCAGATGCCAGGTGAGTAGCCACCACTGGCAGGGCTTATTCCATCCCGCTGCTGCCAACAGCTCTCTCTTCCCTCATATTTATGATATATTTTCCTTTCATTTTTGTGAGCTCCAGCAAGTATGCTTATCATTGGCAGCTGCTTTTACCTCTAGATTTTAAAGCTAAGTATTTTTTCCCAGTACTAATAAGCATATATGTGTTCATTTTGGTCATCTGTTAATTTAGATCTGATCATGCAATGCAGTCCCCACTTGCACCTTCATTTTTTTAGTGAGTGAAATCACATGGCAGGACTGGAAGCATTTGTTGAACTTAACAGCATACACAAGTCACTTTTCCTTGTTTCCATGTTTCTGAGTATGCCATCATTTGATACTTGTTTCTCTTTGGATTAACATAATTTTTTAGAATTTCTCCTTAATTCGGATTTATTCTTTCATTTATTATTCAATTATTGATTCATTTATTACCATTTGATCATTCATAATCTCTTTTATTTGGATAATTTTTAAGCTTCTTATACAATGGTTGATCTTTTGAATATTACAAATTACATTATGAATCATCTGACATGTTGGAAACAAGGACATGCCTCATTACAGATTGATTAAAAACACATGGATATTTAAAATAATCTTTGAAAAGTTTTTTGTTTCATAAGTGGACATACACTAAAGTGTTAGACCTTAGAAATTAAGGCAATATTTGAGGAAATGTGAGACACTGCAGTAAATTGAAAAATGCTTTCTTTATGAGTGTAATGACTTACTGCCAATATCTTCCCTGCGTGATGTGAAGAGGAATGTATGCCTGTATGCGTGGAAGTAGTATTTAATTTCCTTTACATTTTCATTACAATATTTTATCATTTAAACACAAAAGTTGTTTGTTCTTCTGATCTTTCTTTATCTTAACGTGGAATATTGTATTTAAAATTTTATTTTGATTCACAAGCAGGTTCTCACAGTTAATTGTATTTTTTAGGTTCTAGTTTTACACCATCATCCACTATTTATGCAAACAATTCTGTTTCAAATTCTACCAACTTCAGTAGTTCACAACAGGTATGAATATTAACATTGTTGTTTGTTAATTACAACAGGATTTATATAACTCAAATGATAACATGCTATTTTAATTTAGTTCTGTTATGTTGAACTAGACTCACTGTGGTACAATGCTATTTTCTATGGAAAGTAATCAAACGTAGTGGAAGCCTGGTTGCATCTTTTGCCACTTAAATACTCAGCAACCTCCCTGTAGTCTTTTAGTAAATATCCTTAAATTAAAAAAGTCTTAAACATCTTTAAATTAAAAAAAAAAATCTAAACTAACCCCCCAAAACTCTTGCAAAAGTCATATGATTGCACGCTTAGAAATACTTAATGGAAAAATCACTCCTTGCTATACTTAAGTAAGTACTCTGCTGCATTTGCTGTTTCAGGATTATCCATCATACACAGCTTTTGGCCAAAATCAATATGCACAGTATTACTCAGCATCAACATATGGTGCATATATGACCTCAAACAACACGGCTGATGGCACTTCCTCATCATCATCAACCTACCAGTTACAGGACTCTCTCTCTGGCCTGACTAGTCAACCAGGTACAGATCTACATTCAGGTGAAAACAATTTTTGTATTTTATTCTGTACTTGTATAAAGACAAGATTTCCATGTCCATTGTGTTTGAATACCAGTCAAAATAAGTTTTTTGTTTGTTTGTTTAGTTAGGAAACCTGTCTAGTTTGTTTGTTAGTTAAATAAAGCTTTTTGCAGACTGAGATGGTTGTGGAAGGAGTAGGCCTGACAAAAGTTACAATAGTCTGGTAGAGATCTGTTTGTGCCGAAAACAATTGTATGGTAACAAACATCTAGTAAATTTTGAAATAAAATTCAGTAAGCTCTTCTATTACTGAAAGTGTAAGATTCCTGTGTCCACCTACGTGTTCTGAAGTATTGCTGTAAAGAATTTAAAACAAGATTTTTCTTTTTTTTAATGATGTCCCAATCATGCCAGCAACAATACATGGGCTTTATTCAAATGTATATAAGCCGTGCTTGGTAATTCACTAATTTAGGTAACTAAAGATGGAGTAATCGGTTATTAGCACGAGTCTCTTTAAGAAAGAGGACTGAAATAATTGAAGTTGCAAAAAGCAAGGTTCTCAGGAGACATCAGGAGACTCAATTTGCCTGCCCAACTGTGCCCCCTTGTGCACATCCACTACAACACAGTGTGTTGTTACACAGGTCTGTTACGAAGGCTCCACTGCTGGGTAATGGCAGCTCTTCATTTTTTTCTCATTATCGTTATAACCCAGTTCACATTCATTTACCCACTCCATTTTCTGTGTTCTGCAAACATAAATGTTACTATGGATTTCTTTCTTTTTTTTGTTGCATGATAGAATTCTGAGTTGCTAAACATCTCACCAATTTATTTTCCCCCATTTAATATAAATGGGAGTAAAGGAAATAAAAGGTAGAATTATATATTTTAAATTATGCGTAGTATCATGCGGAGCTATGAAGATCTTGGTGGGCTAGTTTCGGAATTCACAGCCACAGTCAGATGAGTGTGGTATCTTTACTGGGTGAACAAAGCCTGAAAAGTGATGCTTACTTTCCTGTATTGTTTCAATTATATACGAAGTTCTTAAAGATCTAGCTCAGTATTATGTCCTATAGTCAGAACTTAAGTAGCCTACTAAGGCTGTGCGTAGCATCTATAGGAGAGGTTATCAATTGCCAGCTGCCTGGCTCAGTGCTTTTAGAGCAGTCCCTTCCAGGGACACAGGCTTCACTCGTACGGCATAGTTAGTGTCTGCCTTACCCACACACTGTGAGCTTTTCTAAAAAACTAACAAACTGGGTTTTGGATTAGGCTCTGAATAGAGGGGAATATATGTTTTAACTAAGAAATCAGCTCATTGCATAAATCTTCCAAATTATCATCCAGACAACTGCACCATCTCACTGAGAAGCAGAGTAGAAAAACTAATGTATTATAATAACGAATTTGTACAAAGGGTAATACTGGGTAGAAAAGTATAAGCAAGGCCTCGTACTTCATATAAGCTGTTTATATTTACTAAAAACACTGGAATTTTAACTGCATGAGTTGAAATCTTTCCTATCCAACTGTTTTCCTCAGGCTGATATTTAAAGTGTGTGTGCGTTTGTGCATGTGTGTGTACACACGTCCGTGTTTGTGGTATGGTGTAAAATGGATATAGGGGGATGCACATTCCCTTGTTTCTTGGTGGAAGCGTAAAATGTTACTCGATAGTCTCAGAATGCAAATTGAGGAAGAAAATGCCAAGAGGTAACTTGAAATCAAGTGAAATTTCAACAGTTGCAGGACATCTGTAACAGACACAGATTTTATGCAAAGTATTTTTAAAAGAGTGTGCAGAGTACTCACAAGTGATGTTTTGATAACTGTGCACGTCCTGTGTACTTTTCCTTGCTCTTTTGTTATTCCTCCATTTTCTTATTTGAGAAAATCAGGAAATTATATTGTCTCTCCCTTGTGTATCTGTGTTTCCTAGAAATGCTGTATAAATTTATCATGTATTACTTAACTCCCTTAGTACTGAATAGCATTGGCAAAGAAAAGGAATCGTACGTAGTTTGAACAGGTTGAAAATTTGCTGAAGGCTTCACATCTGTGAAGCAGAAAGAATTTTTCTTGTTTGTGGCTTGTTTCAGCGTATGAACTGTTTTCCTGTTAAGTAGGTTGTGCATTTGAACTTACAGATCTGCCCACATGCTCCTTATTTCTGCAGAGTGTTGCACTGATCATGCGACCCTCTGCTGAGAGTGAAACGCCCACTTTGTGAATACATGACATGCCTGCGCCCTTCCGTGTCACTGCCAAAATAAATCTCCAGCCGTGGGGTGCAGTGTCTTGGAGATCACTTCAGATACAGTAGATAATAACTGCAGAAATTCAGCGCTCACCGTGTTCCCTTGCTGTCTAACAGGCCTTTATTGCTCAGTCCTTGAGACTTAGTCCAACTAAAATCTAAGATTAACCACAGCAAGGCACTTTTCTGCCATCTCTGCTAGCTATTAATTCAGGTAACTAGTCAAAGCCTCTAGTATTTTCCACACATACAGGATTTCTTGTTTTCCTAATAAAGCCCCATCAGCTCGAGAGTTAATATCAATTACAATTTTGTTTCTTGACCAAGTAAAGAAAATGAGATGAGAATTGAAATAGACTTTACCTTCCTCCTACTCATAACAAGCAATAATTCATTACAAGCCAGGAAAAAAGTGCTTGTAATGTTGAAGCCATCTTTTGGCTGCTCTGTCTGGTAAGATTATGTAATGAAAGTCAATCCATAAGGAGAGTATGAAGGGGCTCAGAAGTTCATCCATCCCACAACCATCTTAACCTTGCCACAGCTTGTATTGTGGCTGGCCTATATTAAGATTTTTGAAAATGCGCTTATTACCACAGAGTATCTGTGAGACAAATAGGTATCTCCAAGGGCACTTCATCTCAAATTGGGTAAGTCAGATGAATCCCGAGATGAGGTCTCAGGAGATGAGTACATTTGATGAGTACATGATTACATTTAACCTAGGGCAGACAAAATTCTAGTGGAGGAAAGAGGCCTGAGTAAAAGCTTCATATTTAAGCACCTGACTTTCATATGTCCAGAGTTAGGCAAGGTGAATCACTCATAAGGTATTAGCTCCAATTTGGTTACTGGGATGCAGGAGAGTTTGGTCTCTCTTGGTTTGGTACCCACAATGAAGTCACCCTCTGCAGCTTCTCCAAGAGATATGCTTCTATATGCAGACTGTGCCCACACCTCTTTTCTCCTGTACAACTGTGTTTTAACTGGAGGAGGGGATGTTTACATCAATCTAGAGGTGGGAAACAATGTTCTGGATATGAAAGACCACCTCAATTTGTAATGGTGGTGCTGTAACTCCTTGTCCTCTAACTGGAACTAGCTGCAGGGTCTTCATGGCATGGAAGGCTTCATGCTGGACCTGAACCAGTGTATGAGTATCTGTGATAAAGTGGTTATTCCATGTTCTGGTTTTAACATTTTCCTCTTGCTTTATTGGATCTCTGATGCTGCTGATAGTTCCAGTGGGAGAAGGCTATGAAGGATATTTATTAGGCAGGTGTTGAATATTGGAAAAGCTAAAAAATTTCAAACATTGCAATAAAAATTTCTAATATGAGCTGCAGAAAGAACTCTTGATGAGGGTGATGTTTTCAGTACTCTGGTACTAGAATGTTTCATATTCTTTAATGTTACACGGTTGGATTTTTAATACGTTTTCTTTTTATCAGCATTGACCTAATTTCTAAATCAAACAGAGGGTAAGAAAATGCTGTTGCTCCTTTAGCCTGTTGTTGATAAAAAGCAAATCAAGCAATTAAACCTACAGTTGTTCAAAAAACCATGAACTACTGACTTCTGCAGTTCTAAAATAGGTGCATACCTTGCATTCAAGTAAGAGACAGCTGCTCATTCTGATTTAGAGATTAGTATAATGAAATAAAGTTGGCTTTAAATATCTTGAACTTACAAAGTATGGTGATTAGTGACAGTACTGATTAATGGATAATTATGCAATCATGTACAGCATTGACCCAAGCAGAAGCCTGAGGCAACTGGTAATGGCTAATACTAAATGAAAATTCACTACTTGGATACTCTCAGAGAAGAGTTAGAACAGGGCTTTTTTTAATATATTTTATTTTTGGTAGATTAGAGTAAACACAGTCATTGAGAACAGATGTTTTAATACATTACTGTAGAAATGAGCCTTGATTTTGTTGTAAAATGTTGAAATGTTATAAATATGAAGGCCTTTGTGGTGAGAATGTAAACATTCATCTTATTTAATTTTTGCCTTTTCATTTCTGGGGTTTTGGTTTGGGACATTTTTTCCACTCTGTCAGAAAAATTTAGGAAATAACATTTTCGTCCTTTCCAACCCTAACTATTCTATGATTCTATGATTTTCATACAGAACCCTTGCACACTCAGAGCTTGTTTTGAAACCAGTGTAACCTTTTGCTGCACAAGGATTCTGGTTATGAACCATCTTTTTGTACATTTGTTCATTTACTGAAGTATATTTTCCTGTTCTTCTTATGGGGAAAGAATGAAGTTAATGTGACCTTATTGATCGCTCCACTGCCTGCAGTGTCCTTACTGACATCAGCACTGTGCTGGGAATAGAAATGATTAGTCAACAAGAACTCTGCTCGCTTTGCTCTATGGACAAGAGAAAATACCATAGGAACATTATTCATTAGATATTATTGCTGCTTAATTTTCCCATCATTTCTTGTCAGATAAGAGTTTCAGCTGAAACTAGAATAGAATGCATATGATCCTTATCCAGTTCATAACAGACCTATCTAAAATGGTATCTGGAATAAATTCTCAAACTGTGGGTTTGAAAAACTCTTCTTAGAAAGTTTGGCCTGAAAGTTTGACTCTGTTCTGCACGAGCAGAGAAGCACATTGGTTTTGCAACATTGAAGTAGCTATCACCTGGTTTGGGAAAAAAATAGTAGTATCTTCTTCCAGGCCACAGCAGAATAATTTGAGTACTTTCCCAGGAAGTGAGCGAGACAGTTTTGATTTTCTCCTGCTTCATGGAGGATTCATCACCTTCCACTCAGGGATATAGGGATGTGGATTCTGAGCTATGAAAATATGTCTTTATACTTCATGTATATTAATCAGTCAAATAAACAAGGGTACCCTGGAGCAGGCAGTGCAATCTAGCTATGTCCTTCTCCAGGTAAATGTCCTAACCAATACACTCAGGAACTAGCTTTCTTTTTATTCTCCTCTTTCCTTGAATCTTGAATTCTTCCCTCACAATGTCTAGAGCTCCCATTCAGGAATGTGACATTACAGGCTTAAATTTTATTCTTCCAAGAAGTACATCAGTATTTTTCCAGTCAAGATATATAAATATATCTCCTAGTGTATTTATTTTAATAATCTTCTGTATGTGGTTCACTGTGAGGTATAAATAAATGATGGAATAGATTAAGAATTTAACTATTGTGTTACATTATGCACAGACTCTTAACTGAAACTGCAGTCTATTTTTTCTTCTTAGAGCCTGCTAGACCAGAATTGGTTTTTTTCTGTGTTGTTGAGGGAGAATGAGGTGAATGACTCAGGGAGGATCACAAAAACATTCAGTGTTGGAAGGGTCCTCTGCGGGTCTTTTGATCCAGCCTGCTCATGGACAAGCCAACTTAGATCATGTTGCTAAGGGCTGTGTTCAGTGGAGTTTTGAGTATCTCCGAGGATGGAGAATGTGCAGCATCTCTGGGCATCTGTCCCAGGGCCTGACCACTCTCACAGTGAAGGAGTTTTTGTCTTGTGTCTAACAGGAATATCCCTTGCTGTGATTTGTGTCTGTTGCATCTTCTGTCCTTTCTCTGCATACCTTTGACAAAAGTCACTTACCCTTTCTTTCTGCATGCTCAGCCCCTTGGCTGTCTTGGTGGCCCTCACCTGGACTAACTCCAGTTTGCCAATATCTTCCTTCTACTTCGAGAGCCAAAACTATACGTTTTTCCAGACATGGTCTTGCAAGTTCAGAAAGGAGCAGAAAAATAATTCTCCCTGATCTGCTGGCCACTTAGTAATGTTCTTTAGTAAAACCAAAAAATTTTCAGGTTCCAGCTCAAAATCAAATGCATCATAGAAGATTCTGGGAAGTGTTTGTACCAAGTGTTAAGCTATTGGGTAGATGTGCCATCATGAGCACTTTTAACAAATATTACCAAAGTGGCCCAGAAGGGCACAATTATATGCAGCAGCAGGACTCCCCTGAATAAAACTATGTAGTAGATGTCAGATCAAAGCTTTCCTTCTTTAATGAAGAAAAATCATTAATAGGATCAATGATGAAGGAAGGCTCATGTCATTTAACACTCAGGAACCTAGCCAAACTGCATTTATTGTTAGCAGTTTTAAAGGGACACTGAGGGTACTGTGTTGTGAATAAAAGGTTATTTTCCATTTACTGAGTTGTGGCATAAAAGTGATTCGTAAAGGGAAGTTCCGTGTCATCCTTCTGGAGATACCTTCTTCATTCTATCTGCCTTACATAGCTACTGGTTCTGATCACCTCTAAGGCACTTTGTTACCAGCAGAGGCAAGGTAAATTAAATAGGTAAGTCACGGATAGGCCTGAGTGTTAAGAGCAACTGTGCCGTTCCCAGATCAAAGGTCCTTCCAGCACATCATCTCTCTGGCAGCAAACAATAGCTGATGCTTAGAGAAAGATGATCAGAATACAACACGTATGACTTCACCCTCTTTCTGTAGCAACTGGAATATTGCATTTAATATTACAACTTTTCTCTGACAATTTATGGGCAGCAGTAAGGTGAAAAAAAAAGTGAGCTCTACTTAGGGGCAGGTGACATAGGAGGAGGAGATGAAGCAGGAAGCTGACGGGCTGTTCTGGTGTGTGGAACAGTGCCAAAGGGTGTTCTGGTAAAAGTAATGCAGGTCTTGGAAAAAGTATAGCTGAACTCCAAACATGGGAAATTAACTACTTTAAAAGGCATTTTATGTTTTGAGAAGTCGTTAGTGTAATTTCTAAATTACATCTTCTTTGGATACATCAATATTTTGCATGGGCTTATGTGTATTTGTATATAGATCTGCACATGCATATGTGTCATTTTAAACTTTCTCATATTCTGCTACAGTTTACAGTGTTTCCTAGGTAAAGAGAAAAGTGTATGTGGCATCTGCAGATTCCATCCACATAAGACAAACCACATTATCACTCATTTTATACAACTTTTTTAGGTGCATCTTGTGGTTGAGTTTGCATATAGACATGTCTGGCTTTGAGAAAAAAAGGTTTATTATTTAAAATGCAGCACTAATTTTGCCATGAATGGTTGACTTTACAGGGGAGTTTGACACAGTGCAGAGCCCTTCCACGCCAATCAAAGATCTTGATGAGAGAACATGTAGGAGTTCTGGGTCAAAGTCTCGGGGTAGAGGGCGGAAGAATAATCCATCACCCCCTCCGGACAGTGACTTGGAGGTATGCCTGCGGTAATTGATGAATAGTAATGTGGAGGTTTCTTCTGATGAAAAGTAAATTCTGAAAACTACAGCTGTGGAAATAGCTTAAACCATTTTAGAAAACATCATGGACTCAGTCTCACTAACTGGCTATGACAGATACTAGTTTCTAGTTTAACATACGTGTACAGTGAGACGTTACTGTACTGTGTGACAAAGGCAGAAAAGTAAATGTGATTCAGCCTTCCACTTTTCAGCTTTTCAGATTGTGTGTCTTTCTCATGCAATACTACCACAAAATTCTGAGACTTCTGTATTTGAAATTGTCACATTTTCCTCTCGGTTTTTTGAATAGGAAATCTCAAATATATTGCTCAGCTTAATTACATGTGTTTATGAATGCAGGGCAAATGTGCAGGATCATCTGGTTATAGCCTTTCACATACATAGGCACAGGTTTGTCCTTGTGCTTGTAGGTAATGTCAGTGGATTTCAGTGAGGCACCTTAGATCAGTGAAGTTATAACTGTCCTTAAGTATGTACAAGATCAGTGACTTCATGAAGAAATGTATCAGCCTAATATGCGAGATGATGATTTCAAACACATCTTAGCAACAGAGTAATTGTAGTTGTATTACTCCTGTGTTAGCGGTACGCTGCCTTACAGTGACAGGAGCAGGAGGAGGAAACAGAGTGCCTGTGTATGTATGAAACACTTCAGCTCTGGCATTAGGGGAGCATGCTGCATGTATGTCCCCTGCTGCCTGGCCAGCCCGTCTCCTCTGCCTTTGACCAGTGCTGGGTGCAGCAGAAGACAAGGCTGTTGCTGGGACTTGGCTGACCATGCAGCTGCTCCTGGGATGACAGGGTGGGCTGCCGTGCTAGGCACTGCATATAAATGCCATGGCTTTTATACAGAAACTTAAACATTTTGTGCTTTTCAAAGGATTTAACTTTTCCAGTGAAAAGACTCTAACTTCTTACATTTCAGTTTTCCTATTTTATAGTTTACCACTGAAAATGAACCCCTTATAAATATGAGGAGTTTTCTTTCCTATTCTTTTTTTAGTCAGAATAATCCATTTTATCCTACAGTATTATTTAAATTCTGTATGACATTATATGTGACATATAACACTTTTACCCAAGATTTAATTTTAGCTATACAGTAGAAGTAAAGACCTTGAATCAATAAGAAATGAAGTCTCTGAGAGTACTGTTTATCCTTAAGTTAACAATTATGTTTGACCCCCATCACACTTCTGAAATCTATATTTATGCAACTGTTTTTAAAGCTTTTTAGAGGACAAATAAGAAATGGTTGAGGACTTCAAAAGTTACTCTCCTTCTGACTTTTTACTGTGCATGATAGACTGTTCTTGCTGATTGTCAGAGAAAATCTGCTTGGTTATAAGTGGTTGATTTTTCGTCCCCCCTGGCTGGGGTGGTGGTGGGACTTTGATGTTATTTGTTTAATAATATTATGCCCTCTTCTGTTTTCAGCGTGTGTTTGTTTGGGATTTGGATGAAACAATCATAGTTTTTCATTCGTTGCTAACAGGATCCTATGCACAGAAGTATGGCAAGGTATGTGAGCCGTGAATTCCGTGTTGATTCATTGTATTAGAGCTACCTAGCCTGCACATGTATGTGTTTTTCGCCTTCCGTGTTAATCATGGTTTGGGTGAAGTTAGAGGGAAAGTGTAAAGGAAACACCATTTTCAGAGGGTTAATGTGAAAAAGTCAAGGAGGCTCAGACCCTCAGCACAATATATGAGGTAAGGCTGAAGCAGATGCTGCAAATGAGGGAAGAGTTTACAGAGGAACAAGGATGAGGTTCCTGAGGTACATTGGAAGAGATGTTGCAGGTGGATAATAGATGCAGTGGGCAAATGGAAATAACTGACGGTATCTGGATGAGTAGAGCAAGAAATAAGAAATAAATGGAATAATGGATGAATTTATGTAGAAATTGATGAATCAGGATGCGTAAGTAAGAGACTGACCTGTTTCAGCGCCAGCTGCAGATGTTACTCATTGACTCCCCAGCTTTTCTGTTGAATCTTTGGTTCCCCTGGCTGGCTCCAGGGTGAATAATGCCAAGGAGTGAATACCTCTCCCAGGTAGACAGTTGTACGCATTGTCTCCCCTCTGATGAGACCCAAAAGGAGTTCAGGTCACAGAGCAGGGAGTGGGATTGGTGAAGGAAGAGCAAGGGAGGCAGAGAGAGGCTGTTGCAGCCTACAGGAGCAGGACTGGGGTCCCCTGCTGAGTCAGCAGCCAGCCCCATGAGGCTGGTGGTGGGAGCCCAGGGAATAGCTGCTCAGGCAAGAAGGGAAGAGCCTGGTAGGAAGACCAGGGCATAGCAGCAGGAACAGGCTGCTGGAAAGGGTAGAGCAAAAGGCCTGGATAAAATGAAAAACTAGGGCAAATGTATGGAAGGAAAAAAATTAATAAGGGGAATGTTGGTATGTACATAGGTGGTTTTCTGGGTGTTGTGCCATTCAAGTTAAATTAATGCAAAGGTATTTATTTTAAGTGCATAATCATTTCCTTACTATATCAGACGAAGGGCTTGTTTAGCATGTTTTCTGCCTCTTCATCCCAGCCAGAATCAGATGCTTGAGAAAACCATGTGAGAAAGTACATCACAGAAATGTTTTCCACACCCACCTCCCCAGCCAGCAGGCTAGAAATGCCCAAAGCCAGAACCTGTGGATTATAAACACGGATGGGCCAGTCCTCCATGTTTTTATTATTTATTTATTAAAAGAGAAACTTAATAGGAAAACTCACAGGCCCCAGACAAAAATCTGAATTTCTGGAATGCTGAGATAAGGGTTGTTATTCATGTCTTGTGAAAAACAGCCATGCTTATTTGGCAGCTTCACAGTGCCAAATCAGTGCACATTTCAGTATACTGTCAAGAATTCCTCTTCTCCTGTTTTTCAAACACTGACTTTTTCAAGCAGTGACTTTTTCAAAACGATTTCTATCTTATAGTTATTAAAACAAGAGAGAAAACTAGCCAAACATGAACATTTATATCACTTTGAGCGTAGCCCATAGACTGCCACAGAACTTCCTGAATTGCCCCAGTGAGGCAGCCATTCCATTCATCCTTTTTTGATCGTGCCTTTGGGATGTTTACATCTCATGCTCCATCTCAAATAATAAATAAGTAAAGTCAAAGTCAACTTTAATACAAAGTTTTAGAAATCAGAGTACATTTTGTAGCTCACAAACATCTATGGATAACTTTGAAAACGGTCTTAAAGACGTGTAATTCCTCTTGGTTTCCCACTTTTTTATGAGTAAAAATATTTGAAAAAAAAAAATAAAAATCAGAACCACTTTTCTTAAGAACACATATGCTGCTAAAACTGACTGTCCATTCAGAGTCCTTAGAAACAATAATGGCATATTAACAGCCAGTAGTACTGACAGCAGATAAAGGTGGGTTGTATAAACCAAGAGTATCTCTAAGGGCAATTGAAATTAATGTAATTATACTGCTGAGAGCAGCATCAGTAAACAAATGGCATGAACAACTATGAGCAAATGCAGAGGAATTCTTAAGTAAAATCCTGTTTGGTTGGTTGGGGTTTTTTTTGATACCGATAGGTGGCATCCAGACAAGTAGGGAAATGTGTTCATTTCCAGACACTGTAAAATAAAAGTAGTAGACTTTTCCTTCCTGCAGTGACTACCTTTGCCATATTTATAGAGAACTTCTTAGCAAGGTAATGACTGATTACCGATGAAGCTCAAATATATGTATCGTTGACAGCAAGGACGCAGGGAATACAAGCTTATCACGGGTAGGCTTTTACTAATGTCACCGAAGTGTTGCCTAAACTTAAGGTGGGATGCGTCTGAACCTAAGTGCCTAAGAGGTTAGACATGGGGGAAGGGAAAGATATCACAGCTGGATCTCAGCCAGTCTCTGGTGCATGACCTCTTTAGCAGATGTGGCCCTTATCTTTTCTGCGTATGATTTCTATCTGTAAACAAGGTCTTAACCCAGACTGGAGTTTGGATTGTTATGAGAATTAGATTGGTATGAAAGTAAATAGTCCATGAATTGTGAGATTTTCAGCAGAAGTCTTGTGAGCACATAGGTCTTGCAAAAGCCCCAAGAGAACTGTTTATCATGGAAAGGTGGTACAAAATTGTTACTTCACAATGAAAAACAATTCAGGATAGTATAAAATAATGATAGTAAATAATTGCAGTGATTTGCTCTCTGATTTTAAAAAATAAAGGTATATAATGTCACATAGATGCTCGGCTGTGCATACTGTGTTCTTCCATATGTATTTTGTGAGCCCATTTTGTATAACATTATCAGGTTGCTCCCAAAATAGAAACCGCACACACACACACAAAAGTCACAGGAAAAGCAGAGTTTTCCCCTTCCTCCATATTTAAATATTCTAGATGAGATTAGTGAGTCTTTAATGTGAACATTGTTTTAAGGGAAGGCATCTTCTTAGACTAAGCATGCTCACTTTGTACTTTCAAGGAGTGCAATGCTGGGTGAAAACAAAACATTCAGAAATTAGTCTTTTAATTTCTCTGCTTTGCTACAATTCAGGCTGCACAAGGAATGGAGTGAGGGGAGGTGGCCACCACATTGTTATGGCCATGTGGCAAGGCCAGTGTATGAGCGCAGAGGCACTTGAGAGCTGCAGTGGTACCAGAAGACAGTTTCTCTTTCAAAAGATTTCTACTGTGGAGTAGAGGAGAAAGAGGAGAGGCAAACCAACATTGCCATAGGCAATGGGGGCATTTGTTGGCAGATATTATGTGGGAAGGTCTGTATCCAGTAGGCAAGTTTTAGTTCATATATTTGTCAAGAGAAAACAGATTTCTGACTTATGACTGAGGGTTTCTGAAGTTGAGAATGGACACTCCTTGGTATGTACTTGTCCAGCATTTTTCATGGTGTGATGATTATTTGATTTTAGAATCATATAGAATCATTTGATTTAGAATCAATTTGCTGAAGGGTTTAACTTGTTGGATGCATCTGTAAGCATCTCATTTAAAACACAGGGCAAATTGCTGCTTGTCTGGGCAACAGAAGAGCATAGCTTTAAACTCCACTGAAGTGGAGAGATTTGGCCAGAGGTTGGTCAATGCATCACTTTGATATTTAAAATATAAAACTTACCCAGAGGAATATTCTGTGGCTTGCTGTTTTCTGCATGTGGGTGTTTCTGTCTGACTTTTGGTGTAGTGGTTGTTTTATTGGGCCGGTCAGAACTAACATAAAAAAGAGAATAAAAACTACACTACACCTGTGTTAGGTTTCAAGGAAACCCTGTTGCCTCCCAGCAGTAAGGGTACATCTCGTTGTTCAGCTCATTTGCTCATCTGCTCTGTACATCATAAGACTAGTACATTTCTATTTTTAATTATTTACTGCAGTGGCAAATTATGAGCATTGGCATTTGAGCTGTTAAGTTTATGACTTGTGTGGCTGATGATGGTTTTTGCAGCTGAGCACCAGTTGGCAGATACGGTTTTCTACAATGCTGAGCTCTTAAGTGAGGATTTGTTGATGTGACAGGACATATGTTAGGAGATGTCATCATCTGTTAAGAGTTTATGAGGTACATTCTTATTCCCTGTGAACAGTGTGTATTCTTTGTTCCATTGCATTCCAGTTATTCTTGCTGATTTAAGGCTGATTAAGCTGGAGTTTTGTCTACCTCTGAGCATTTTATATTTCATTCATTTCTCCCAGGTCGATCCAGAGGGCAAGGATGCCCAGATAAATGCTGTGATTCAAGGTGCAACTAGATAAAAAAGAATGAAAGTCCCTTGTAACCTTTGAAGGGGGAGAATGTGATTTCCAAGTGCAAAAATCAAAACCAATCCATACCTGATGATCACAGTTGGAAATTTTGATAGCAGTGCTGATGACAGAAAGCTGTTGGGGAGGTGACATTAACCTCGTACACTTGTCTGGAAAAGGCTTAGTAGCTTTTTATTGCTAACTCTCCACTTGTCCATTCATTAAACAGAAAAACTTTGTCACCATTATCACCCGTAATGACATTCCCAAATTCACTCATAAAAATGCTTTTGTCTGCCTGTATTAATAGTGTATCTCTCATGACCTCCAGTTGTCCTCTCAATCCAGTCCCTCATTGTCTGAGAGCACTGAGTCCATTTTCCTACCACTTTCTAGAGAGAGTGGAACAGAAACTCCGTGTGGAATAGAAGTGGTGTCCTTCATCCGCCACTAGATATAGTTATCGACAAGAGATGTATTCTCTTCCTCCATTGTTCCCATGAACATGGGAACTCTTGTTCCCATGAGAGAGTGAGAGATGAAGGTAAATCTGAGATTCCTATAATGTAGCGAAGTGTCTTTAAGCTAAAAATATTGGTACGTAAGCACTTCCACTTTTTCCAGAGGTCAGATTTGTTGTCTGTTCAGGACAGCCGCACATTGAAAATCTATTCTTACAATATTATTCATATATTTTGTTTGTTTTCTTGCTTATTTTTAAGGTTTCATGCATACAAATTCCTGTCACAATGAATTTACCTGGCAGTCTATCTATTTGTTTTCTGAGGTTTTATAAAAAACAGTTTGGTGTGTTTGCATTTTTTCTTGCAAGAAATTAAATTATTTTGAACATCTTGTGCTGAAACCTGACCTTCCAAGACAATATTAAATAGATTTCTTCCACTAATGGACATTGAACTTTTGGGGCTTTATTCCAAGTCACTTTCCTGTTGGATGAAACATTTAAATATTGGTCCTCCTAGGGTATTTTTATCTAGTCTTCCAGGAGGCATTCCAGTGGATGGACCAGTCTAGTACAGAAGTCTACAGACAGACAGTCTGGCTCCAGTTTAGTGCCTTCATACTAAAGTAACTAAAGTAATTTGTATTTTGGTATACAGAAGTGCTGTAGCTGGTTGTGATTCTTTTGCACACTGATCATATCTGGCTAAAATCATGTCTCTGAGGGCCAAAGAGTTGTTCTTTATTCTGCAAATTACCTGAGGAACACTTCCAGGTTTATTTTTTTATTATTGTTTTCTCTTTTGTGTATTCTTGTGCAGAGTAGCACAAAATACATTTTGGCAGAAGTTCAGTCTGCCTCTTAGTTTCTCAGTTTACTGTGCTCAAATCTGTATCATCAGCTGCACATGTTTCTTGCTTTCTTTTCAACACTCAGTTCTTTGTGCCACTTGAGTTAGTCTGCAACTTCTGCTTCAACTTGAAAGACAGTAAAACGCTGATTGGGGTGTTCCTCCATGCTGTGCAAACATTATAAAACCACAAGACCCTGACAAATCTGCTTTCTCTGTCTATTTTTGTATGTGAAGGAATGAACTTAACATGGCAAAAGCTGGAACGTGATGTTTAATTCTTGTTAAACAGTTGCAGTGAAAGTTTTGGCCAATTTATTAAAGGAAGAATTGTTCATGTTTTGAAAATTCAATTCCAGTAACTCTTCTTAGCAGAAGTTGCTGTGGGAGATTGCAGACTGATTCCACACTAAGCTGAAATGAATTATCTTTGTTCTATTTTATTTTACATATAGTACCTAGCAATATTCTACACATGCCTTTTTCAAACCAGGAGCATAGGAAATCTCATTTATAACAGTAATAAAGTCAGGCATAGTTGGTTACAAAAATGCTACTAATAAGAAAATCATAAAAGCTTTGTCACATTTATGTCTTTCAACTATGCTAGGCAAGGCAGGAAATTGTGATACATAGTTGGTAGTTTCTGTAAAAATACATTGGATTATAATGGAATATGTTATAGCAAATTTCCGCATTTAGGTCTGCTTCTACCCAGGAAGGGGACAAAAGAGGCTGAGAATCAAAAGTCTGAGATTCCAGTGCTGGAAACGCTCCAGTGAATAACTTAACTCACATAAATAATAATGAGTTACCACCTGTGCTCAAAGTTATGCACATGCCTTAGTGTTCATAGGATTGAGGTGAAGAAGCATATTACAAATACTCTTTATTATATTGTGTCTAGAAAGAAAATAATATAATCTACTGTGCACAGAAAAAAAACACAAAGGAGAGAGAAACGCATGTTTGTATGTGATGGCACTTTGATAAAAGCGTGATGGCTTAATGAACAATCTCTTGAGTCCAGAGTATTTTGATGATTTGTGTTCTAGGTATTTTACATGATTTTTGCAAATCCATTAACATGATCATCCCCTTGGAAAACTGACCTTTGCACTTGCTGCTGCTTTCAGCCATGTGACTTTCAGATCCCATGAACATGACTGCAGAAGACATAGGGGATGAAGTTATGTTATTAGGCACTGCATTTGGTTTTTACTTCTGAAAGATAGTCAAGACCAGTTCAAGGGTCAACATAAAAATATTTCCTTTCATTGCCAGACAATTGGGTCTAACTTTGGATCGTTACCACTTCTTGTACACTATTCTCCCTTCAGGTCTGACTTTTTCATGAGCAAGGGTCAAAATATGTCTGTGTTTCAGATTTTACCATTAGTATTTAAGTGCTTGAGGGTAGAAACCATCTTTTATTCTGTCGTTGCGAAGCCCTGGAGTAGGGAGCGTCTGATCCTGGAAGCCTTTGATCCTAATACTAAAAAATGAGCATTTGAGGTTTTGTGTGATTTTGTTGCCAGATGTTGGTAAACTTTCAGACTTTTAATTTCAAGGTATTTAAGAAGGGATTTCTGAAAACTTGCTATAGTCAATCAGCATTTGAATGATGAAATACAGATTTTTTTTTTCTCATTTTGATGAGAAGACGATCACATCTAGTAGTACCTAAGGGGGACCTACAAGAAATCTGGCGAGGGACTTTTTGCAAGGGCCTGTAGTTATAGGACAAGGGGTAATGGCTTTAAACTGAAAGAGGAGAGATTTAGATTAGCTATTAGGAAGATGTTCTTTACTGTGAGGATGATGAGACACTAAAACAGGTTTCCCAGAGAAGTTGTGGCTGCTCCATCCCTGGCAGTGTTCAAGGCCAGGTTGGACAGGGCTTTGAGCAGCCTGCTCTAGTGGAAGGTGCCCCTGCCCATGGCAGGGGTGTTGGAAATAGATGATCTTTCAGGTCACTTCCAACCCAAACCACTCTGTGATTTTAGGATTCTATTTTAAAAGTCCATTGCAGTATGTTAAGCATAAAAAAGTTAGCCGAACCCCACAAGCTCAGGCAGATGATTAAGGCAATGATAAAACTAGTTACCAGGTGTAGCTAAGCATCAGGAGCTGTCTGTGTGCCACCTTATTCTAGAACAAATGTGAGGTAATGCAAATTGGCTTAACGTCTTTCCTAGCAAGCCTTGCAAGTTTAAATTAATTATCTCACATTTACTGTACACTAAATGTTCTCAGATAAACTGTTATTGCAGATCCATAGATTTGTGCTATCTTGCCAAGGTGATCTGATAGTGTGGAAGCTGACCTGTGAACAAATGCAAGTTTAAAGGAATTTCATCCAGGGACAGGAATCCTATATTCTGCCAGAAATGAAAGGATGATCTGTAGCAAACAAACAAACTTACGTATCCTTTCCCATTCCTGTGGTCCACCGAAAGAATTGTGCCATAGATTGCAAGCACACTGAAGAATACTAAGAAAAACACAGGCACTTTGTTAAATTAATACCTGCAATAAAATCATAAAGGAGAGCCCTGAAATTCATCAGTGGGTGCCTGCATGAAAGAAGGGTCAGTGTTGAGACAGAGAAGGACTAAGTGCAGGGTTTGAAGATACATACTGCAGTGACAGAAAGTGTGGGAATGAAGTGATGTAAGCCTAAACATAGGCAACGCAGTGATGATTTCATATCACAGTTTAGGATAATTGCTCATAATCAGTTGGTGGATGACTACCTTTCCTAGTCCAATTTAGCATAACCTTGGTGAGGACTTCTGCATGCCCAAAAGTTGGGAAGAAAAGCCAAATGATAAAAGGAATTGTGCAGCAGACTGGATGTCACATGAAGTAAGCTCGTTTCTACCTCTGCTGCTGACTCTGTGGATTGGGTCAGAAAAATTAGTTACTGCTCTGTGACTCAGCTTTTGTCTGCCCACAGATTGACAGGCAAGATATTTACATATTTATACAAAAAGCTCAGGGATGAAAATTTTGGTGTACTGTTATAATAATAAATACTGGTTTTCTTACATATGTCTTTTGTAAGAAGTTCATTCCCTGTTTACAGCCTTCTTTATGCAGGTTTACGTATGGCCACCAGGTTTTCCCCTGTCAGTTTAGCCCAGTTACAAATGCCTTGACTCTCAAAACACTTGATGTTTCAACATCCCCAGCTCCCTAAATATTCTCACATAGGTTCAGCGGTCTTTTCTTGTAGCATTATATTAATATAGCTTAGTACTGAAAGGATTTTTGGGGAAATTTCTTGTGGTGTTAATTTTTCAAAACACTTTGTATACCGCAGTTTTTAAAGTAATTCTAATGTAACTTAAAGGTATTTAAGTAGTTAACCATGCTTTCTGTTTTTTAAGGATCCGCCAATGGCAGTAACTCTTGGACTGCGAATGGAAGAAATGATTTTTAATCTTGCTGACACACATTTATTTTTTAATGATTTAGAGGTAAGAATCAAAGGAACATGAACACTGTTACTCCTGAGTTTTTAACATACTGGTTTTGCTGTGCATTACTGTTTGTTGTATGCGACATTTTCTGCCTATCTAGATTTTGGGATTGTCATACTTTAATCAGAGAGAGGTTAGCTAGGTGGCAATGACTTCCTATTGCACCAGAGTCCTTCCATTAAACTGGGTGAGAGAGGGAATCTGCAAACTACGTTTTCCTCTCTTTGTCCTATGGCAGTCTTTTCCATTTCCATGGATTTAGAGCTGTCTACTATCATTTCCAGGAGAGAGACATATGTGCCTCACATTCCTTCTCTTGAAGTTCTCTGCGTTTGCCTTCAGTGGGTGTCCTTATCTGATCACAAGAGAGTGTGTTCTTCTCTCCACATACCTGAGGAGCCTTTTGGCCACAGGCTCTCCTCCCTTCCTCTCCCCTGCTTCTTGGTCAAAAGTAGAATATTCTGCATTTACCTGAAAGACCGCAACCTCAGAGAGTCTGGGATTTTCAGGCCATCCCCTGATCTAAATCAGTTGTTTTCTTACTGGATCCCAGAGTTCCTTGTGTGGACAAATATTTTGCCACTCATGGCAATTGGAAGACTTTGAGGTTTGGTTTAAAATGCCAGAGAAAGGTTTCTGGTGAGTGGATAGAAAAAATAAAGGTAAGTGAGATTTTTCCATTCACTGGGAATGTGTGCATTTCTTTTGTTCCTTCATCAACTCAAGGCAGTAAGAAAAGCAGAATTACCAAGCTGCAGTTGTCTTTGTCATCCTTCGCACACCTCATTTATTCTTAGCTTTTTTTAAGTTAAGAAACTGGGATCTACTTCACCCTATACCTGAGCTGCATTTCCTCCTTCCAGCAGCAAAAATGTAAGAAAGTAAAGCTCTGGACATGCCTTCACCAGTCAGTGTTTTATTGCAGCCCTAGTGAGTCATCACTTGACAATGCAAGTGCATTCAGTTAATGTTCTCTTTCTGGTGCCCTGTACCAGAGATAGAGTCCAAATCAATTTTTCAGAGCATTGCTTAAATTTCTTTTTAGCAGACCTTTGCCCTTGTGTGTTCAGATTTCATGTGGCACCCAATGAAGTTTAAGCCATTCGGTAGCATATGCCCAGAGTTCTTCAATTTTGTGCTGAGTTCAAGTGGAAGAGTTTGGCAAAATGGAGCTTTGCCCTCTTTCCATACCTCTTTATTCTTGCTAATGGCTGTTGAAGCTTCATTCCTTTCTCTCAGTATTTATTTTCTTTGTAGATCTCAGGTTTAGCTGTCATAGGTGGATCATCACATTTTGTATATTCTTCATAGGGTGGTTTTAATATCCTGTCCAAAAAATCATACTCCAGCTCATTCCAGAGCTTGAACAGTATCCAAACAGTTTTCAGTTTCAAATAAATCAAAAAATACTACTTCAGGACTCTCTTGGAGAATCTCATAACTCAATCAATTTGATTTGATTAAAACCAATTTCTATATGCAATTAAGTATTTTCTAGCTCAGAATTCATCTTTGTTTCTTAACCAACTCTCTTATAAGATTACTATAATTCCGAACTTCTTGTTCTGAAATGAGCTGTATGCACACATTCTGGCATATGCAAGAAGACCAACAATTTTCTGTCGTCTTAGAAAATAAGATATAATTGTGTGGCATCCTGTGCCAAAGTACACAGAGGCATCTTTTAATATGCAGATTCATAAATCTGTCAATTTAAATATGTTTGCAGAGCACATGGACATTACTGAATATTACAGTGCATCTGCATGATGACGATGTAGTGAATTCTGAGAATTCCCCAATTCCAGCTTGGATTGGGTGTCTCTCATCTCTCTCGCTCTCTCCATCTCTCTCTCTGCCTTCCTCTATTCATCCTCCCCCAGGAGGATGAATAAAACAGTAAACCTTGTGGCTCTGGACATGACAACTGTAAGGTACTGATGAAGCTGTATTCCTGTAATACGGCCTCCAGTCACTACATCCTCTAAGCTCTCTTTTCCCTCTGTCTTTCTTGGTTGGAAACACCACATACCAGGGTCTAGTAATAATAACCAAGTTACTGAAGTTATCACATATAAAAATAAAGTTTTCCTTCCTCTATGCAAATCTTTCTCACTACAGTGACTGCTGATGCAGAAATTCCAATCTGCTGAGACATTCCCCGCTGACCCAGTAACCCATGTTCTAATCAGCCAAGCTGCACTTTTATTTCAGGCTAGGCTGTTCTCCAGCTATTTCATTCTCAGTGTATAAATTTTAGTTAGCTTGAGAAGTATTGCTTGGGAGGGCAGTTGGTGTTCTGCCACGAAAATAGGAGTCTGGTGCTCTAGAAAGTTCATGTGCCTAAACAATGCTTAGAGATGGGACTCAGTTCTGTTATAATATGCATTCTGTTCTCAAACAGGTAAGGGATGAAATGAACCTTTTCTCTCTATCTGAGAATTAATTTTAAGACAGCTTTCAGAAATGTTGGCAGGGAATACTGTGCACACGAAAAGAACCAATTCCTACAAATTGCAAGGAGGAATTTGGACATGAATCTTCCAATTCCGTTATACCCCTCCACTTTCAAGGACAATGATGAAAAGAGTATTTACTTCAAACAAACTGAATCCCATGTCTATTTTTATGATAATCTTACCCTATTTTAAATAAGATTTTATTGTCCTTTGTTTTTTTCTCATTAGAAATATAAATGAGAAATAAAAAATAGGATTTAGGTAAGTCTGACTTACCTCTCTAGACAGGTCAAACTAGTTTTAACAGAGACTGAAGGACATGCTTAAAAAGAAGTGTATAGCTTGAGAGAGCATAGTGCTGAATATACCCTCAGTAATAACATTTTTGTGTTTAGTGTGGTGAGTCAGTGTTTTTACTGGATAATGAAATTACTGTCCTTTCCAGGAGGATAATTTTTATGGATGATTTGTTGATTCTGTACTCTCAAATTTTCAGGCTCTAAAAATTGCTGCAAAGAATTGCCTGCACTCAGACATGATTTAAATTAGTACTGCTTCGAGCAAAAGCCAGTTATTGTACCTAGATTCCTTTCCTGAACTCTCAGTGATAGGAAATATATTTTATCTTTCTTAGTTTTGGCCTTGCACTGACAGTGAGCCTCTGTGACCTGAGTGTACTGTAGCTGATGTGAAAAGTATTTTACCTTAACATTTAAAGTGTCAGAGGGCTTGCTTGCTTTCCTTCATCCACGCAACTCTTTGTTTGGCATCTTTTACAAGCAAACTCAGATGTAGTGTTGTGCCACCAATTTCCTGTTTCTTTGGGGAAAAGTAGAGAACTCTCTCAAATCTGCTCAAACCATTTGCTTTTTCTTTTTTTCCTGAAAGTTAACTGATTTTGTAAAATGTAAACATTTTAGTTGAAGTACACAAGTAAGCAAGAAAACAAAGTAAAGCAAAGCAAGGAGTGGTGGGCACATGAGTTTGTTGTTGATTGGCAAATGTGTATTGCAAGTATATGTTGACGTGAGCCATAGATCCAAGAGGAGAAGAGGAAGGGGGAAAAGGAGAAAGCTGGAGAGTGCTGTCGGGTTTGATCCTCTTATAAGCTTAAGCTTCTTGCAGGGACAAGTAAGGGGAAAGTAATCAGAAAACTGCATGTTCCCCTCATCTCCTGTTCGTAGAGTCAATGAACAAACTGTGAGATAAATAAAAGTAAACAGCTAAGCCTTTGCCACCCACTCATATTTAACTTAATAGTGAAATTATCAGCAGAACAGTCATCTGGAATTTTCAAGGCTGGAACAGTGTAGCTGAAAGGCTTAACAGAACTCAAACAGGAGCAGACGCTCCTTATTCACCAGGGCTTCTCTGTGCCCTCCGTTTAATTAGAACACCTTCAAATCCACAGGACTAATTTTTAAACTTTTCAAGTTACCTATCTTATGCTTTGACCAGTTCCAGGGAAATCTGTGAAGGTGATCTGGAAGCCAGATACTGCACAGATACTGCAAAATGTAGAGTTAAAATTTGTCACAGTGGGGTTTTTGTCTGATTCTTGAGTTCCTGCCCTACACTGGGTGGAGTATAGTTGCATCTTTTTTTCCTTGAAGTGTAAATAATAAAAAAGGATAAATAAATTAATCTTTTATTTCAGCTGCCACTTGCCCTTTTCTTTCTCTTTTCATCTGCTATATACATCCAAAAGCAGCTTTTTTAAAATATTCTACAGCTCAAAATAATCTCCTCAGAGAACCCCAACAAATTTTATTTCTCAGTGGGGAGAAATATGCTTCATTTCTGTTCCTTGAACACAAATCTTTCATGCCTGTCCTAACAGATTAAGCCAGATGAGCAGAGTTTGGCCACTCATTCTTTTAGTCTTGGCAGAAAATTTTAAATTATAATTACTTGTATGACGCAATGAAATTATGTCTTTGAAAATGAAATTACATGTATTTCTTTTATACAAAAATTGCTAATTTTTTTTTTTTAACAACTTCGTGTGGGCAGAAGTCTGTTATGTTTTCATTCAGTGCAAAACAAATGAAACAGAAAAAAGAAATGTTAATTCCCCAAATTTACACACTAAGAACTTGTGGCATATGCATTTGGAAATCATTCCTTTGTTCAGATTTATCCTTTATCTGGACAGCTTAACATTGGTGTGAGACCAAGATTGGAAACTCAGAACTGTGTGCTCCTACATGTCACAGAGAGTCTGAGTGAAGTGCTGCTTGTCAGCAACTTTGTTTGACATAGATGACTCAGATGACTATTTGAGGCACAGAACTGGGCATTTTGAAAGCTCAGCCTCATTTTGTCCTAGTGAAGAGGTTAAATTATTGGAAAACATTTGTTGGGGAGTAATTTTTAAATATGTCCTTGAACTTTTTCATAAATAATATTAGGATTATGTTAACAACAGCTATTTCAAATATTAAAAATTACTTACATACAGCAAAGTAAAATCTCTGAACACTGAATTTCAGGTGCGTCTTTGGGTTAAGATGTTAACTCTAGCAGCTACAGAAAACAGCAATACGGTGCCTGTTCATATTTACTGTTGCATGGTGGCTTGACTTATTTATTTGTGCTTCCCCCACATTTTCCTATCTTTCTGCCATAACCACACTGCAGAAAAGGATATTTTATAGCTATCCAATTATAAAATGAGGGGAGTTCAGTTTTCCAATGTACCTCAGTTCCCCAGAGGTACTTCCATTTCTTCTGAAACCAGGAAATAATGAAGTTCTCCGGGACTGCTTGATTATCTGTGATTTTTCCAGCCCAAGGCATTTGGATAAATCACTAAAAGAATCTGATAAGCATCCAAACTCCTAGAGACTTAACAGAAGTTATATGCTGGTTGAGGTTCATCATCACTAGCTTTTAGGAAGTGGGGAAGTAAGGTTTAGCTGACTTTGGAATATCGATATGCCAGAGAAACTATAAATGAGATGTGTAATTGTTGGAGTTTTTCAATTAAAATAATTTTAATCTAAAACTTGCACTAAAATTACATATCACTTTTCTAAAGGCCTGTTTTAACTAATAATTTACACAGCATAGGAGTTGAAGGTTGTATTGTTTTTAAGAAATTGATGGTGATAGGAAGCTGTAGGTGTACATACGCTGCCATCTTCTGGTGTACTTAACGACCTGCACCGATCATTTCTTCGACATCTGTACTAAGCGCATGGTGAGCATACTCTCTTATAGTTTATCAATCATTTGGATTTTTTTCAACAGGAGTGTGATCAAGTTCATATAGATGATGTTTCTTCTGATGATAACGGACAAGACCTAAGGTGAGCAGCATTTGTTTCTTTTTTCTTTTTCTTCAAAGATTAAATAAATTGAGCATTTACAGGAATACATTGTATTTATTTTTACTGTATTTTGGGTGTTTGCAGTACCTACAGTTTTGCAACTGATGGCTTCCATGCAGCTGCAAGTAGTGCAAACCTTTGTCTGCCAACAGGTGTAAGAGGAGGGGTTGACTGGATGAGGAAGCTGGCTTTCCGTTACAGAAGAGTAAAAGAGTTGTATAATACTTACAAGAACAACATAGGAGGTGAGTTTAAGTGTCAAAACTAATTCAGAGTGCTGATTAGGTTAAACTGTATGGCAGTGAACTCCCACCGAGGGAATGTGCCTTGGAAGCCATAGAATGAATGGGAAGTGATGTGACTGGACCTTGGGCTATTGAAAGCTACTGACTGTAATGGCAGAGCCAACATTGTGCTGTTATGGAGGAGAACCAGAGATGGGAAAACTGAGCAGGTCTCCATACAGCTTTCACAAAGCCCGTTTTTCTCCTTCAGACCCAGCTTGGGTATATTCACGTTACTGACTGCTTGAGCCATTTTTAATACCTCAGACATGCTGTCACTGTAGGAAAGAGGCTGTATAGTTTCTGCAGTACAAATTACTTGTGGCTGGCCTTTTCCATCCTATAATTTCATGATCTGGTTGGTGACAACACAATATTGTGCTAAACTCTCTGCTGGGTACCTTCTTGTCTGTTTTCACCAGTGGATGAAATAAATTCTGGCACTGCCATGCCACTAGCCCCCTTCGTTGACTCTCTAGCTTACATAGTTAATTGTGTTAGCAAGAAATACAAATCTCATTTGGGCCAAGAGCTTTCCTGCATTTGTGGACTCACTGATGTCTATGACAGCAGGCTTGTAGGAAATCAAACAGCAGAACTGAAAGAATCTGTCCTGGAGAATCCTGTGTGACTTGAAGGGACAGCCATCCCTCTTCCGAGGAGGGCAATATGTCGACTGACTCCCTCAAGGAGAGACTCTGGGAACAGGGAATACTTACAAGTCTTCAGGCAACTTCAGGCTACAGCCACAGTTGAGGATAAGCTGAGCTCGACCCAGCCAGGAAAGAGTCCAAGTGAACACTCTCCCATCCTATAACATAGGCTTTTTCAACTCATCTGAAATTTATTTCAGAGGAACCTGAAACCCAAAGTAAAGCTCACCTTCAGTAAAACCAGTTTCGTGGGGGTTTAGCGCTTCCTGCAGTCTCTCAAAAGTGGGAAAACCGTATAAATAACATGGGCAATGATTTAGTCCTTACCTAAGTTATGTAAATCTGCAATATACATTTTCACTCTGAGTAGCTCGGAGTCTTTACTTGACAAAGGAAGGAGCAATAGGACCAAAGAGTGACAGCAGATGGTTCGCTTTCACTTGCCCTGCCTTGCCCTTCTTTGGTATCATGAATAGAGGTTTTATATATTAATACCTCTGGAAACAGTATTAACCAAAATGTTACTGTGTTTTATTATATCTCCTAATTCATCTAAGATTCTAAAGTTTTTGGATTTCATAAAACTTTTAACACTAGTAAGAGCACAAGTCCAAGAGCACAGCAAAAGGAAACATACTAAGAGGAGCAATCATTGCAAAGGAAGAGTGCAGATACGGTGCATTGTATCAAGGGTTTTATCCTCATCCACAAATACTGCTTCTGAAATATATTTCATCTTTAGTGGGCATGTTTCTTCATTCATCCTCTACTTAGCTTTTTAATAATCTCTTTTATAACACATGTATCTATATATTTCAAAATAGCTGTTAGAAGGCAACAGAAGGCTAGACCTAACTAGGTATTTTTAGGTTGCTTCATTTCAGATTTTTGTAAGACAGTCATCACCACTTCTTGTGAACATAGGGTGTGAAAGAGAAGAGGGATACGAAAGGTCATGAAGCCTGCTTCCCTGCTCTTCCAGGATCAAATCTAATTCTAAAGTACTTTGGTTCCAAAAAATTCATGTCTCAACATTCAGCAGGTTGGGTATTTTTTTAAAATCTAACTGTTCATACCCAACAGGAGATTTTAAGGCGCTTTTAAGGACTGACTGAGATATGAGAACATAAAGTGTACAGCCATTTCAGGGCTGTAAATGCTATCAAAGGAGCTATCACTGGTAACTACAACAGGACATGAAGAGCAAGTCATCAGCAAACAAGTGTATTTCCAGATGTATTAATCTGAGGTTCACCTATATACAGTCGCAGCACAGTTTTAAACATATGCAGATACTGCAAAGGCAAGTTTATTCTAATGTCTTTTTTTGTTTCTGCCTATGTTCCCGATGGCATAGATCTTCTTCTCAGTTTTACCTTTCTCCTTTTCCTCCGCATCCCACCAGGGGATGGAGAGAGCGAGTGGCTGCATGGTACTTAGTCACTGGCTGGGGTTTAAACCATGACACTGAGAGTAAGACGTATGTGAAGAAGAAGTAGGTTTTAAAAATATGTGTTTCTGAAAGGTATACTTTGAAATGTCGTAAAATAGCCTGAATAGACAAAAGAAAAAGTTAAAATTCAGATGACTAATATCTGCAATATTGTCTGACATTGCTTGGTACAGAGGAGTGCAAATAAAAACAGGGCGCAATTTACTGACCCTTGAAGAAAACATATTTTCTCTTTGTTTTTTCAAGTTCTAATGGAGTTTAAAATATAAACAGTGATCTTAAAATCTATACATTCCAGCTAATATACAGAATTCAATTTTTTTTTTCTTTTCTTGCTTTTTTACATAAAAGGACTCCTGGGGCCCGCTAAAAGAGATGCATGGTTGCAATTAAGAGCAGAGATTGAAGCTCTGACAGACTCCTGGCTAACAAATGCACTTAAATCACTATCAATTATCAGCACAAGGTATGTATTTGAGTCAACTGTAAAAAAGTTTCTAGTTTCAGAACAGGGTGCCCAGAGAAGCTGTGGCTGCCCCATCCCTGGCAGTGTTCAAGGCCAGGTTGGATGGGGCTTTGAGCAACCTGGTCTAGTAGAAGGTGTCCCTGCTCATGGCAGGGTGGGGTGTTGGAATTAGATGATCTTTAAGGTCCCTTCCAACCCAAACCTTTCTATTATTCTGTGAAATCATAGCTATTTGCTCTGAGCTCCATATTCACACCATGGTCATGCTCACATTCCAGCCTGTCAGTGAGTACGGTAGCAAGGCTCTAAGTTTTCTGTTGTGTAACTGCTATCACAAATTGGCTATTCAGGTTTTCATCTTCAGCATTCAATGCTAGCTTATTAACACAATTATTTTTATCTCTCTCTCTACTCTTGAAACATGAAGAAAGTGATGTTGTACTGAAATGCGTATTGGTTGGTTATTTCCCCTCTAGACAGGACTAGCAAATTATGGTTTTGCATTCTCTTAATCCTTTTATTTCTCTGGTAGCTACTGCCAATTAATTGCCAGCATGAAAATGATGCTTTCAAAGCATTTGAGTGCCTATTTTCAGAGGTATTGAGTGATCTTAATTGTCTGTATCTTAGGGCCTGGATCTTTTTTTTTTTCTTTTATAAGCCAGTGTGGAATATTTCCTACAAATCAGTCCTCCCATATTCTTTTAAAGGATTTTGCCAGAGTTTTCTGGAAGTGATGGTGCTGAGTGAAAGTAAATGTTGAGGATTCCTGAATATGCTCTCCACAACTGGTTTACCTCATCAGCACTTGGGTAATGGTTTTAGACTATTTAAACTTAAACTATTTCTCTCATTTTAGGAGTAACTGTGTAAACGTGTTGGTAACAACAACTCAGCTTATCCCAGCCCTTGCAAAAGTTCTACTATACAGTTTAGGAGGAGCTTTTCCTATTGAAAATATTTACAGTGCAACCAAAATAGGTAAGAAAATTATTCTTTCATCCATTCTGACTGCACTGCATTACCAATATATTTTTGCCAGCAGTGGATGAATTTCAAGACACTTCTCTGACACTTACAGTGTTAGTTATAGGGTTTAGGCATTGTGTATGTTCAGATGTGTTTATGTCGATAAATTCCAAATTCACCTTATTTTCAATGATACCTGAAGGAATAAAGGTCCCCAAACTGATTTAAAGCCTCAGAAACTCCTAAACATGGTGCAGAAAACAAAAAGCGTGCAGAAAAGAATGAAGAAAAGTGTTTTGTGAATTCAAAGCAGAACTTCTTTAAAATTGCCTCTGCTCTGACCTTGAGCTCTGTGTAAGCTAGGCCACCACTTCACAAGCTTTTTCTGGAATCATAGTACATCAATGATGGTAGCGACAACTGTTGTCAACAGAAGCTGTGTTGATAGATGCCGCAAGGGCATTTCTCTATTCTATTGATAAGTGTGTACCTCTTGTGTGCTATAGTTTGGAAATATATGGCTTCTGGAAATTGCACCCAAAATTTTCTTGTAAACCAAGAAAAGTTACCATTCCTGTGAAATGTGACTCAGCCTACAATGACTGATAATTTTGGCAGATTTCATGATTTACCAATTATTAATTCAGGAATGCTTAACTTCTGTACCTATGACATGTACCCATATAACATAAGTTCATTAACAAAAGCATTACAGTATGTTTTCTAAATTATTTTCACAAGTCAAAAAACAGTGCATATTCTAAAAGAGTGTCAGGAAAAACTATCACCTCAGTGATTCTTTAATTAGCTATAGCTGTTCTCTAGACAGATATGCCTCAAATACTTTGAAATCTTAAGGCACAAAGTATCCCAAATACCACATGGTACTGTGCAGCCTCTGGAATGAATGTCATCTGTCATACAGCCTGTACATGTTGGATTCAATCACTGAGATTGCACTTGGACCAAAGGAACGAGCATTAACAAATAGTGCCAACAGCACAGAAGGGGGTGGTGAAGTGAAGCACAGTCTCTGGAGGCGCTGTCGAAGTAATTCTGCACCAGGAATTCCTTCTGGGAACAGTGTGGCCGCTGTTACACCCCTGTCGGGAGCACAGCAAACTCTGGGGTACAAGATCTCTCTCTATTTTTCATCTCAGTGATCTCTGCACTGTGTTGAGCACAGGACTGTAATTGCAGCTCTTGCTTGCACACACTGAAATCTTGTCCTCACTCAATAGTTAATACTCACGATGCTTTTCCTAATCATAAGCCCTTTTTTGTGGGCCAGCTTTAAAAAAGCAAGAGGAGAGCAAGGAGTAAGAATGGGAGATCTAGAAATCATGAGCTTGTGAGAAGAGATTAAAAACCTGGGGTGGGGATAGTCATAATAAAAGATAAGGTAAAAAGCTATTGCAGACAGGAAAGAAAGAACCTTTCTCTACATTGATGGGAGGTATCACAATAGGTGATGATTTCTTTGCAACAGGGCACGTATAGGTTGCATGTCAAAGAGAAACCTTGTAATGGAAAGGGTTAATTAAATATGAAGATCACGTGTGGAAATAGTGAAATCACTAGGACAGTTTGATAGCACAATCATTATTTATAAAAAATGAACCTGTATACAATTAGAAGGTTGGTAGATGACTTTGCTTGGTCCCTTTCAGTCCTGTTTATTGTTGTTACTGGATTAGCCTGCTTGCTTCCACATTTCTTCAAAAGAGCCAAATGCTTCATGAAGTTCTCCCAGGAATGTGTTGTTCAATTTTATTTTGCTTGTCCATTGTGCTTTGAACAGTTTCTCCATTGCTACATCACTCATTGTTGCAGATAAATTAGAATTAAAACTTCTGCTTTCCTTGAAAAAATACTACTGCAATAATAGGGAAATATTTACATTCAGTTCTTCATTTACTGAGTTATTACTTTTTGCAGTGCTGCTGATTCCTTTATCTTAGTGGCTGTCCTATAACTATTAAGAAAGAGATTTAGTTTTACCTGGAACAGCTTAGTGTCACTAAGGAGATTAATTGCTTCTACTAGTTTTGGCTCTAAATCCCAAGGCTGGGAACTTAAAAAAAGTAGTAGTAACAATGTCTTACCACTGCACTAGTCCTTTGTAAGGCTTCACCATAACTCACTTGATAGCTTGAATAAGTAGTGCATTGTTTTTCAGGCAAAGAGAGCTGTTTTGAGCGTATAGTGTCCAGATTTGGCACTAACATAACTTATGTTGTGATTGGAGATGGCCGAGATGAAGAACATGCAGCTAATCAGGTAACTTCACTCTGAACTCTTATCTCATTTATCTTCCAGGGAAAGAAAGTTGCTTTGAACGAATAATGCAAAGGTTTGGCAGAAAAGTAGTATATGTTGTAATTGGGGATGGTGTAGAAGAAGAACAGGCAGCAAAAAAGGTAACCTGTCTTCTGAAATGTTGGTGTGATACCTAGCTACTAATGCAAGCCTTTCTGTTTGCATTTCTGTCAGTGTTGCACAATTGCAGAATGACAAATAATTTCGGTCCACAGATGCAAGGCAACAAGAGCATGATGAGATCAAAACTTAGAGTAAAATGAACCATTTGGATTCTAGCATTTGCTTCACTTCAGTTTGGAACGAAAAAAAATGCAAAATTATTGTAAAAATGAATGAAAAATGATTGCAGCTAAAATGTCTGATGCTTCAGGCAAATAAACAGAAGAGATAGAAAGGGCTATTTTATTATAGTTGGGTGGTGTTTTTCTTTAAATGGTGAAATCATAGAGGTTTCAAGAGAGGCGTTATGGAGAATGTGGAAAAACATCTGAAGGACTGTGCAATTTTTTTGCTAACATAGATGAAGATCTGTAGTTTTCTGGACCAAATATGATGAACATATAATTTGCTTCAAGAAAGACATATCTGCAAAAGAAAAAAGAACACGACATAGAGATTGTGCACCAAACCTGTGTTGCTAAAAAAAGAACAGTTTCCTTAGAAATATTCAGTTTTTTCATGATAATGATACAAGTCAAAATTTCACCAAATAAGTTTTAAATGTTCAGAAACAGAGCAGATTAGTAATTTGCACCATGCTTCCCAGTTTAACCCTGGAAGTGTGTAGAAACTGAAAAATTTTGCCTCACAATGTCTGTGCAGGACAAGTGATATAAGTATTGTTGTGCTAGGAGTAGCAAAATAAAGTTCCCTTTTAGTGTTGTAGCTGGAATGGGAACAAAATGAAAATAAACCAAAATGCTCATTCCAAATGGTTCCTTATTACAGGTGCAGTATTGGTGATGGGTCTTTTATAGTTTGTGCTAAACAAAGGTGGTTGGATTGTGTACTTTCCCGTTTAGCATGCTTTTTTCTTAATATTGGCTATATTGCATGGATAGATACAGAATTCAAAGAGATGGGTGAATATAACACACTACAAATAGATCTGAACACAACATGAAATAATGGGGTTTTTTCCTATTCTGATGATATGCTGAAGGAGAGTAGTGCATATATCTGCATCTCTCACAGACACTTTCTGATGCTTTCTGTGACACAAATTATCTTTTTCTAACCAGAAATGTTTCTTTTTCTAACCCAGAAATGTCTTATCCAAAGAGATTTCTTTCCCCGCCTCCCGGATAGAATAAAAAGTAATCCAGCTCTGTTTCAAAGGGTTGCGTGTGAAGCTCTTTTAATGAAAGTCTCATAGACCTTTAAATGATGGTTTGCTATTTTGCAAAGTCTAATAAATGGAGCAGAAAGGGCTTTCCTATTAATGCTCCTTGGTATGGGTTTGCATGCTAACAATAAGCAAATAGTCCTTAGTAAGCAACAGGCTCTTTCCAACGAAACTATTAAGGAAGACTATCTAATTATTTTAACTTCAGTTGAACTAATAAGCTCAGATCTATTTTGGTCTGATTTTTGTCAGTACTTTACTAGCAAAAATCAATCCAGAAACACAGTGGTGTAAAATACGTGGTGGTAATCTGACTAGCCTTTTGTGTCACATACCACCCTGTGTCACAGTGTTCATCTTTCCTGACCTTTTCCCCCCTCTAACAAACACAGCACAACATGCCTTTCTGGAGGATATCCAGTCATTCGGACCTCTTGGCTCTCCATCAAGCACTGGAACTAGAGTATTTGTAACTGTGTTCTAAAGTTGGCGATCCTTTTTTTTTATATATATATATATTTCAAGTACACTGAATTTTTATGTGTGATTCAATGCCTCTGGCTTTACACATATGAATTGTCTTAAGAAGGGAAGAAATATTTGGAATTAAAAATTCCAAATTGAAGAATTCAGATTGCTGAATGGAGTTAAAACATTAGTGCTACGTAAGGAAGCTCTATGGTCTTATATATGCAACGTTTTTAAATGAATTGAAACTGTGGAGGTTGCTGGTACACACCAAGTGAGCCCTGACAGGAGTGAACAAAGGACTCGAACTGACAAAGCACCAACACCCATTTTCCAGCCAACAAGGTGGTGTTCAACAACATTCCTCAAAATGGGATATATTCTCAGCACTGAGGTTTGAACCAGACTTTAGCCTACCTAACCCAGAAAATCTGAATTGGAATGCACTCAGACTGTATAATGACAATCCTGTCTAGACCTGTAATTTGTGTAAATTATTGATGAAAATAATTTACTGTGACTTTATTAGCAGCTGATTTTGGAAGTGGATGCAATTTTTCTTTCTTTTTGGGGGGCAGGGGAGGGAGAGGGTTATATAATATTGTCTCTTTTATAAGTTTGGCAAACAGAATGTGCATAATGATGTGTTGTGCCTTAAAGAGAAGACTGTGTTCATGTGTTATAATGTAATTTTGGTTAAAAACTATGTAGATAAAAAAAACCCAAACAAACAAACCAAATCTTTGTGATAATTTTTGACATGACCAAATTTGAAATTCAAAGAAGACAAAGAGCAGGGCTGCACCAAAGCATTTGAGTATTTGTTGCAGTAAGAAAAAAATAATAAAGGAAAGTTTGTGTTTTTATTTGGATTCTGAATAATTCCACTGATTGTTTGAGGAAAGTTAAGAGTATGTTGGGAGGTTGATACTGGGGACCGCTACCTTGAAAGCTAAAAAAACTTGTTCAACATCTTTAGCATCATTTCTTGATAGTCCGACAACAGAACTAAGAGCCATATTCATGAATAACTTAGTCCACTGAAAGCCATATAGTGAGTGCACCAGCTGTGCATAACTGAACAAATTTACATTCAGCAGACAAATTTTTAGGTGGTATTACTGGAAGGTGAAAATGTGGAGTTAAGCCCAAATGAGGAATAAAACACAAGCTCGCGAGGAATAAAAAATTACTAAAGATTCCCTCAGCAGTCAGATGAACGAATGATCTACATTTAGCATATTCATGATCAACGCAAGCTGCTGAAATTGCTGGCATGGCAACATTGGCCATTTCAGGAGCACGGTCCACTTTGGTAAATACAACAGCATTTCAGTAACTTTTCCATTCTGTTCCACATTTATGTGTCTTCTGGTTTGGGTCAGCGTGATTTTCCTCACCCATTTTTGATTGCACAACAGTATTACACAGGAACAACCCTAAATGGTTTTTGAATCAGAAATTTCAGTAGCATGTCAGGCATCTGAGCAGAGGGTAAGGAGGAGATTTTTATGAAGAAATACTGAGAAATATAGTAACTTCATTTTCATAATTTCTATTAAAAATTACAGCCTATACCATGATAATTACCTTGCGAGTTTTGAATGTGCTGCCTTTCAGCTTTGGAAAATGAGCAAGGTCCACATTGCACACAGGGTCCCTAGGGGCTCCGTGTGCAGCTTGAGTATTCTGAAACAAGTGGTTTGTCTCTCATGGCAGAAGACAGAAACTGCTTTTTGATTTTTAACACTGTACATGGAGACACCTGAGGTTGCCTCCTCTCTGACCATGTGAAGAGGTGTGTGCAAGAGAAGATGTTAAATGTAAACTCCAGGATGCCTACACGAGCACAGTAGTCAGCACTGAGGTGAAGATCTTCCCTCTCTGTGCTGTGAAGCGACTGTATGTCTAGTTACCAGGTAGTAACTTGGTTAAACTTTGTAGGTCATATGAAGGTTAGTTGGTAGTTGAAAGCCTGGAGCCACTAAAAGTCCAAGGCAAAGATAAATTCATAAAAATGGGATTTCTTTGATGTGTTGGAATTGGATATGCAAGTCACCACACAGCAAACTGATTATAATTAATTTAAACTGGGCAGTTTAAAGCCATCACATGACACTTGCCATGTATGCAATCATTACATACTAGCTATTTGTGTGAAGGATTTGCATATCCAAAAGGTAAAAATGATGCATACCTTCTTTATATTTACAGTACCTGTCTAGTCAAATTTGGTCTGGAAGTACATTTTTCATTAATAATTGTAATACCAGTTTGTTGTAGTTTTTCAGGTGGGAAAAAAGTGTTTCTACTGGAATAGCAAAAAAGTTAAACAAAGCCCTTCTCAAGTTCCAGCATCATAACGCTGCATGAGAATCTTTCTCTCTTTTTTCTTTTTTTTTCTTTTTGACAAGTCATAGTGTTATTTAAATGCATGAAGCAATTTTGTTTCACTAAATTATTTGTTCAGCTTGTTCAGCTTTTCAGTGTTCTTTTCCTAATCAGATGTAAGAACAAAAAGTAGCCCAGCAACCACTGTCAGTTCTCATAAAAGGTTTGCAGTGCCTTCATTGGAGTTGTGCTTAGATCTCTGTGGTTCAGTTAATGTACTGGGCTCCTAGAAAGGAGAGGGAGGCAAAAGCGGAGGAAGTTTTGCAAAGCATGGCAAAGTTCTGCTACCATAGCAGAAGTTAATTATAAAAATAAATAATCGACAAAAACTTACATCCAAAGAAAATTCAAGGATTTAGCTCAAAAGCCTTCTTCACAATACTAGAATTATAAAAGAAAATTTCAGAGCACAAGTCCTTTCCTGCTAAGCAAATGGTGTACACGCCTACCTTTTACAGAGAAATTGCTCTGATACATTTTCCTGCATGAACAATACAGAGGAGAAAATAACCAAGGCAGAGACATAGTCACGCCAGACTGTTCCAGATGGGCCTAAGTAGATTAAACTGAAGGCTGGTCATTTTGACATTGAGTGCATTTTAATTCAACAGCATATTAGTCAGAGACTGCTGTCCTTTCAGCATCTCCTCAACAACCAAGATTGAACACAATGTCATGTTTCCAAGTATTTTGGGCAAATGAAGTATAGAATATAATGCCTTTTGCTGATACTCTTGCAGTTCTCAGTACAGAACTTGAACGCTCATTAGGCATTTGAGTAGTCAGCTTGCAGAATACAAATACTGTGTGATTGCAGTCACAAAATAGTACCTTAAATTGATGTAACTCTGTGCAGTTCAGTATATCAGTAAAAGAGGGCAGGAAAAGCTAAAAATTTTGCTTACTTTTAGATGCCTGTTGAGACTGTGCACAAAGATATAGGTAGCAATTAGCTCCCAGATCTGTGTTCATCAGAACCCAGTGTGAGCAGCAGTCTTTGCATCTAAAGCAGTTGTGGAGTATGTTCCAGTGCAAGCACTGACAAGGGAGATGAGGCCAAACCAAAATCCTGTATGCAAGTACACTTCATCTCAGGGCAGATGAAGTCCTGCAGCCAAACAGAATTGCAGAGTTTATGGAGAATATGGACTTGGCCCATGATAAGAAGACTAGATTTTAGCTGTGAGGTTGTACCCAGATCTAGGGTTTAGGTTCAAAAATCATCTCTGCTTTACAGGATTGACACCAGGCATATGCTCTAAATGAATATGGTGTTTAGTATCTCTGAAGAGGAGCTGAACTGACATGAGCCAAAATCCCAGCAACAGCACCATTTTGGAGGTATAATTGAAACCAAGGGTCTCTGTCTTGTATTAGCAGATTATAGTTTATTAGGGCCTACATAATTTAAGAAAATGTAAATTAAAATTAAAAGCTTGTAAGATTATGTACATCTTTACTATTTCTCAATAAATACTCTTGGAAATGTCATTTTCTGCACTATATGATGTTGTAAGATGTTTGGTTTGTAGCTGAAACACTCCGTACGCAATGTCTCTTAAAGGAACTGAGTGTGACCTCGGACTCTTTTTAAGTTTGTCTGTGCTTCCTTTGTCTGGAGCAACCCTGTGCCCATGTGGTCTGGTAGAGACTGGGTCACCTGCATACTGTTTGTAGGGTGCAGCCACTGGAGGGAATCTCCCTCTGCTCTGCACCGAGGTTTCCTCACCAAGAGCAGTAGGTAACCAGATGCTCCAGATGCAGCCTGAGGGACAACTAACACCTTTGTTTCCATGTCCTTGGGCCAAAATACAAACCAAACCAATTTGATAGTCTAGACATCTAGTATATTCATTTAAATTCCCTTACCATTCATTACTAATGGTATGCTAATATCCTTCTTATGGACATGGGTTGTTCAGGAGATAGACTGGGCTACTGAAGGGCAAGCAGTCATTCAGGTTGAAGCTTAGCCTCACCAGACTTTGTAAGTGTCTTTGGGAGCAGTGCTTCATGTCCTAGTGAGGTGCTCACCTTGGTTTCAAGGAAGCAGTCCCACCCAGAGTCTGACTGTGCAGGCTTTAAGGCAAAAGTGGGACCACAGGACTATCAGCACACTTGGATGTGACCTTATCATCTAGGGAACACAGCAAGTGGCAGAGCCTTGGTAACCGCAGTGCTTCAGCCACAAGAGACAGCTTGTCAATAGTGGAATTTTCCCCAGGAGTTAGACGAAAGCATGTCTGTTACAAATATAACTGTTCTGTATGTACATCTGCCTTCTACTCCAATTTTAGGAACAAAAAGGAAGATATATCAAAAATATAAAGAAGGCCCATCTACTGAGTAGGCAGCCCATAATAAAAAGTAGGTTTGACATTGCGTCTCCCAGAGGGGTTTGCATGTGACAGGAACCATTCAGTACCATTTCAGGAGAATGAGGTAAAAGGCAGTCAGAAAATTGTTTTGCTCCCCATTAAAACTGTGGGAGATTTCAGAACTTTTCCCTTTTCATATCAGGATGAAAAATGAGATATTGGGGGGTTTTATTTAAAAGCTTTTGTCTGGATTATAGCACAGAATTACCTTCATTCCTGGGAAGGTAATTCTGAGAAATTTCTGAGAAACTCAGTGCTCTAAATGTCAGTATGTCCCGTACATGACAATTTTAGTGCTGAACTACAGTAAAAATACTCTACTGAGAGCATTTATGGATGGAGAAATAACTCTACCTCATTTGGGTGCAAAAATACCTCTTCCTCATTATCCATTGCCTATAGACAATGCCCAAGGAAAACAAAACAGAAATTCAAAATGGAATTATTTATGCCTCTTCCGTTGTTTGCCAAAGTATTATTATCTCTAGGGGATGTGCAATTAAGGTTGACTTGTTTGATCCATTTTCTTTTTTCCAAACAGATAATGGATTCAGAAACATTTTGCAAATGTTTATAAATTTGGGGGAATTGTTTCAGTTTCCAAAAGCCCAGGAAGTAGGAGGAATGCTGAGAAAGTCAAAACATCTCAATAGTTTGTTTTTACAGGCTAGTTTCTCTACAAATTTCAAGGCTTGATTTTCCAAGAATTTCTGACTTGAAACCATTAATAAAAGATGAAGAAGGAATTATTTTTCTTCTAGTTGGGAAGAAAAGGAAGAAAGAGAGAAAAAGTTTCACAAATTGATTTTCAAGTGGACAAGCAAAGAAAATCCTTTGTTGCACAAAGCACCATTTCTCTAATTTGCCATGAATTGGTTATCAATCATCCATATAAACATGGGTTATTAGAAACTCCCATATGCACTTCAGTAAGTATGAAGCAAGAGAGCAGAGAAGCAAGAAAGACAGGATTTAAATGAACAATATCACATCAAGGAGTCAGGCTGAGAATGGAGGTTAATTAGACTTGATTTTTCTGCTTTGCTCTCAGTGTCTGGGAGAATGAAGTGTTGCAGGGGAGCAGCAAATGGAAAGTGATTCACGTTTCCTAGGCTACTACACAACCTATTCTGCCCTTCACCAGGAAGCACACGCTTTTTTTACATGAAAACAACAACTGGAGGTATTTGGAAAATATTAGAAACTGTGAAACTGTAATGTGTTTTGGGACTATGCAAAGCAATGTCAATGAATGGAACATTTCTAGTCCTATTTAGAGAAAGTGAATCAGCCAGAAAAAAAGTCTGAGCCATTGCAGGAGTCCGGTGACTATGGCCCTCAGCTGGCATATCAAGCCCCTGTTCCTGCTTTCAGCTTGCCTGGTTAGGATCTTGGTTTCTAGCTTTCTGACTCAAAAAGATCCTAGTTTGGTCCAATAGTGAGGAGGAATGTTTCTGAAATCAGAAAAAAAAAAAAAAGACTGAAAGGGAAAAAGTAATGGAAAAAAAAAACCAAACCCAACAACTCCCTCCTTACCCAGTTCTAACACTGCTATGCCCATTGTGAAGAGTTCTGGAAAAAGAAATATTCCCAGAAAGGGTTTAGCAACTGAGAAGCTCTGGTTAACTGGTCAGCTGGACACAGGGTGAGGCAGGGCACACAAGACATTAGAAAAGCCCAGCAACCAGAAAGGGCATTTTCCCTGGGCAGCGTGTGTGTATCTTTCGTTGTTTCACAGCACACCTAATTTGTGTTCCTTGTGCTCTAAACTCCTACCCCATAGAGCTACCCCCTTCAACTGTCCCACAACTCTGATCCATGGGTTTCTGCAGGCTGATCTCTTTGCTTCCTTGTTTCTCTCTGGTTTTACACCTTTTTCTTACTTCAGTGCTGCTGCAGCCTTTCACTGTCTGTGAATTTGCTAGGATCCCAAGTAGCCTTTCAAGTGTTCCAGTTACAGCTTTTGCTGGAAAAAGAAAGAAGGCTCCAGCAACGTTATGCTACAAAGGCCACAGAGGCGAGCAAGTCCCCACGGCCCTGTCTCCCTGCCTGAATGGGATAATGGGCTTGAAGGAGAATGATACACACACAGGACCAGCTCTAAGCCAGCCATGCCCCTCTCCCTTTGGTGGGTAGGGCTGCAAATACTTTCCTCTGCCCCTGTTCACAGCCAGCAGAGGCAGAAAACTGGCAGCAAAGGCTTGCACACAGATAAATGAAGGGGTTTGTGGAACAAGCACTCAGAATGGATGCATCCCTTCATGGAGCTGAGGGTGAGGTTTGGAGTACAGCTTGCAGGGTCAGTGTAAGATCATGTCTAGTACTGTGAGCCTCCTGGATAGCTGAGCAAACTCCTGGCGCTAAGCAGCAGGACTTCTTTGCAGGCTTTTTTGGGGTATAGTGGGTTAGCCTTGGCTGGCAAGCAAACTCCCACCCAGCTGCTCGCTCACTCCTCCCCTCTGTGGGATGAGGGAAGTAGGAAGAACACTAATGAGAAAGCTTGTGGGTGAAGATGAAGACAAAGAGACTGCTTAGCAATTATTGCCATGGGGAAAAGAGACTCCACCTGGAGAAAATTATTGCTGATTAAAATAAGTATTTAATCACTCCATTTGGTGGTGGAAAACAAAAAGCCAAACACTAAACCAGCACCTTTCCTCCCTCCGTTCCCATGCCCAGCTTCACTCCTCCACTGCCAACTCCTCCATGCCCCTTGAGCAGATAAGGCAAGGATGAGGGAGTATGGTGGCTGCAGCCAGTAAGTACACAGCAGCCCCTCTCTGCGGCTCCTTCCTCCTCATGCTCCTCCTCTGCTCCAGTGTGGTCTCCTCTCCACAGGCCGCAGTTCCTTCAGGGAGCGTCCCGGGGTCCTCCACAAGCTGCGGTGTGGGCATCTGCTCCACCATGGAGCTCCTCCTCATCATCTGGCCTTGGCACTCCCTCTGCTGTTTTCCACTCTTTGATCCCTCCTCCTCTGCCTGTGGGGTGGTTTCCAGCCCTGCTTGCACACACTTTCCCAGAGGTGCTGCCATTGTGACTGCAGGGCTCTGGCGTGCCCTGTGGTGGGTCCGTGGGAGCTGGCTGGGACAAGCCATGTCCAGCATGAGGCAGGCCCAGCCAGCCTGCTGCCATGCCAGCTCCTGGGCACCGGCACCCAAATGGGGTGGAAAGCAAGGTGTGTCTCAAAAGACTGTATACAATGTCAAATCTCTCATTCGGCATGGTTTTCATTAATGGTGGAAGGCGGGTGGAAGAGGACAAGTCTGAGCAGGAGGAGACACACAGACCTCACCACAAGCAGAAGAGCCGAGGGAGACTTTCTTCTGCTGCCCAAATTACCCAGAGCCCATGAAGAGGCCCCAGCACATCTTAAACCTGATGCTGGAGAGCTGCCAGATGAGGTCTCGGCAGGTTTAACCCCTCATCTCTGGCTGAGACAGGCATGGACGTACCTTTTCACCTCCTGCCCACCTGCCACATCCCATCTCCATCCCCAGCCCCAGCACGGCTCCCAGCCCCTGCATAGCCAGCTTGCAGAGGAGCACCTTATCTGCTCCAAGACACCAGGCAGGTCCCATTGAAATTCCCACATGCCTAAGACAATCCTCATGCCCAAAATGATCCGTATGCCCTGCACCACCTCCGGGTGTCAGGACCTGAGTGTTTAGCAAAGGAGCCAGCAGGCCACTTGAAAAGTGCCACCCGAGTGCATAATAGCCATCGAAGCCATTTGGCAGCTGAGCTGTTTGCTTCTAGCAACCCATGAGAGCGTGGCAATTCACAGCCTCATGATGTCTGCCACATGCAGACAGTTAAATAAATTAATTTTGTAGGAAATAGTTAGCTGTTATGGTGAAACTTTAGTAACAGTCAGCTGCAGTTGATTTAATCTGTTGCCATTACAACACGCTAATGGGCTAAAAGGATGGTTTAATTTATTTATCTGTATGTATATATATATATTATTTTTCTCCTGGAATAAACAGTTTAATTGGTGGGAACGGGCAGTAGTGAACAGGGACTGAAATGTATATCTTCTGAGTGTGGTTTTTAACAACATACGAATATTCTCTTTCACCCATAAAGAGGGCTGACAAATGCATGCATACTGCTCTGTGAAACTTGCTTCAGGATAAAAGCTGTTGTTTCTTGGTGGCAGGATCGCTCCTGGCCCAGCATGGCTGTGTGCCACCTCCTTCAGACAGTCCTGACCTGTCACCCTGAGGCTGCGCTTTGCATATGAAAGTTTTTTGGACTTGACTGGAGATGTTGCTCAAAATTCCAGCTTAGTTCCTCCATACAGAACTCATTCCTGTTAGCAGGAAACAAAATAGCAACAATTAAATGCTTTCTTGTTCCTGTTTTAGCTGCACCATGTGATAGCTGCTGATGTTGCTTGGTTTATCCCTAACAGTGCCTGATCCCATCCGCTTTATTCAGGAGCCCTGTTCAGGGAGGGCAAGGTCTTCACAGGCTATCCCTGCCTCCCTCAACACCATGTCCAGGAGCTGTTCTCCTGCCGGAGCAAGGCTCCATGGTTCCATGCTGGGGAGGCTTGGTGCTATGAGCAGCCTATAATGCTATCTTTACAAGAGTGCATCAGCTTCAGATGCTCTTTCTCTCATGGCAATCTCTTTGTTTGATTCAGTTTTATGCAACAAGCTGTGACTGGAGCTATAGTTCATAGTGCTATAGTATAGGAGTCCATGCAACTCTTAGTGACATCTTTGCCTCAGGATCACTCATATTTAAGCAAAACAAAACAAGGAGAAAAAAAAATGGGGGAGAAAGGAGGGGAGAATGGAGCCAAGTGTGTGGGGCTGCTCTACTCAAACAGCATATGCACAATGATTTAGGAAATGCGATCCTATTCTCAACGATCACCGCAGACCACTGACACATGGCAGCTGATGGAGGTAAGGTAATTAGCAAAGGCCGACTTCTCCTGTTACTCACTGGGAGCTAAAATGTGGGTTTTATTGCAAATGCTGAGCAGTTTTGATGAAGAACATATTCATATTCAACACTGAACCTCCTAGTGACCACAACCAGAGGCTGCGTAGCCACCTGGCTCCCATGGCCAGTTGAGAGGTGAAAGAGCTGAACCTGCCCAGGTCCCTTCTCAAGGTGGGCACCCACCGCACTCTCCCCTTTGCCCACTACAATCTTGCTTGTCACTATGCAGGTGGGAAGAGGGCAATGGCCCAGGCAGCATCACAAGGAGAGCAGCTACCAGTGCTTTACTGGTTATCTCTGAGTCGTTTTCACATCCTCCTTAGCCTAAGTTGGTTCTCAATGGAACAAGGGTCCTAGCTGGGAGGAACCTATTCGCAGAGGAAAAATAACTTTGGGCCCTCAAGCAGTCAAAAACCACTCAGCCCAAAGGGTATCCAAGCACTGCTAGTGTCTTTATTTTTTCACTTTACCTAAATGCTCACAGTGAGCTTTTTTCTGGTTGAACTGCAGTTCCTTAAAAGCAGTTTCTTTATAATGGAAAGGCTGACTCAACCTTCACTCTAATAACCAGGAAAACACAACAGTAGAATGAAACAACAAATCGTTGCTCTGACAGTAATGAGGCGCTTGCTTAGACATTTATCTGTCCTTTTACAGGGCAGTAATTTTATGGTTGAAAAGCCTTGGTTTTAAACTTCATGTCCAGGAAGAAATTGCCAAGCCCTGGCCAAAATTGCCTTATTTATCAGACGGTAACATTGTACATAATTAATGCATTCATTTTCATTCTTAAAAACTGGTAAATGCAGCTTATTTGAATTTCCTCCTGAAAACTAAATTCATTAGCTACAAAACATAGAGATTGTGCCAACAGTTTCAAGGAGATTATGTCCTATATTCCCCCCATTTTCTAACTGTTTTCCACCAATATCATCACCTGGGTGGCGCTTCCCCTCTCTATAGGAAACTTCAGAGTGGGTGACAGCTTTCTCCTGTCCCTTTTATTCCTCCATATGTTTTCATGATCAAGGTTTATTTCCTTCACCTCCATTTAAAATGCAGAAAGGCTGCCACTTGTTTGCTGAATATGACTTTAAATTCATCAGCTCTCCCAAACCTAATAAAGTGACATGTTTACAATGTTAAAGGAAATCAGGTGTTTTAATGTTAAATGAAAAAAATCCATATTTATGTAGTGTTATAATAATGCCATTTGCCTGGCCTTTCTCAGTCTATTCATCACACAGAAATCTCCCCACAAGTTGCTGTGGAGCCTGCGTGCTGGAATGCCATGCAATAATAAGACCAAATTCACCATAAATAATGTATTGCAGCAGCCTTCCCCCTTGCTGCTGGCAGCCACAACAGTGGCGCACACATGGGGAAAGAATCAGTCCCCAGGCACATGGCAATGAGGATGGAGTGAAGGAAACCAGGTGGGTACCACTGCTACAGCCCCCTTGTGCTGCTCACACAAATCCCATTCATGCTACTGGTCCCACCACACAAGTGCTGATGGTCCCTTCCGTGTTGCTGGTCCCACTGCAGAGAGCTGGAAGCAGAAAGCCTGGACTCTTGTGTGGCTCCTGGGTCACAGCTGCTGATGCTGCTTCATTTTGAAGGCCAGCCTCCAGTGCTGCCATGGAAGCAGGGGCAGTGTGCACAAGTGGACTGTCACACTTTTTCTGCCATGCAGTTCCCAGCTCCATGTGCACTGCTAGCCATTTTCTTACCTAAGTCCATGGTGCTAAACAGTATTATTGCCCCAAGTGAAAAGTTCTATGCTGCTTGAAATCCTCCCTTTAAAGGGTAGAAACCTGGCCCATTGTGGGCAGCGATGAAGGTGATGGGAACCTCTAGTTTTATGAGAAGAAAGTCTTCTCATCTCCTAATCTAGTTTGTAAATTCAGTGGTCAGGTGTGAACCTCTCAGCAAAAAATTAGGAGGATTCAGTCATTTCCATTAAAGTGGATAACAGCAGAGTCCCTTTGGCAAGTAATGCTTATCAGGCTATGGTTTGTGTGTAGTTTCCCCCGCCAGCTCTTCACTGCAGCTGGGCTGAACACACTGTACTCTCGATGTAGCTCTGAAAAAGAAATACCTTATTTATCTGTTACATGTCCCTTGGTCCCACAGTCTGAAATACACCATCACCCTGTTCACAGAGGTCTGCTCAGAGGTGTTAATGGCATGGGCAAGTTTAGCCTTCTCCTGGCATGTTTACTTACTTCTAGGTCCCAGCATGGTTATTCTCACAAATCCTGTAGAAAAGAACAGTCAGAGTAGGCAGGTAGAATCTTAATGGTTGGTATTTAACAAACAGAAATCTTCCTTTCTTTTCTTTCCCTTTGTATTAAATTACCCTAAAAAAATAAATCCTTCAGTTTGCCCAACAAGCTGAAGCCCTTCATGAGACTCCCCACCAAGAGATGCGGTCTACTGCTGGGCAAGTCTAGGGAGAGAGCTTTCAGGGAGAGAGACACAGCTTGCTTCTTCCCTGCTGAGTGGAAGGGCACTGTTATTTTGTTCTAACACACAGGTAACTGAGGCAGTAAGTGATTCATGGTGTCACAGGGTAGCAGGATATGAATCACAAGTCCCAGACTAACCTCAACTCTCTGCCCTCACCTGTTGCTAAATCTAGTATCTATTCTTCTCTGGCCAAGGCCCCATGTGATTTATTTTATCCTTCTTGAACTTCTATATCCTGCTCCATGTGCAGAGATTGGCATAGGTGTATAATGAAAACATTTTGGTTTTAAGAGGAATTAACGAAGGAGATACTGAATTTCTATCTAGTAATTCAGCCACTTTCGTAGAGGCATGTAGAATATATTTCTTTAATTGGTTGCCATCTCTTGTCCCCACTCCTGCTGAACCACCATCAGACTCTACTCTGTGATTTTATGCTAGAAAACATCTGGAGAGCATGTGTTCCCTTACTTCCTTCAGCTGGCTGTCTTTGCCAAATTTCAATCTTCCTTGTAACTCCAGTCCTGAGCTTAAGTATCTTTACTCGCACCTGTAGATCTCAGAGCCAGCAACTTCTGCACTCAAATATACAAAGCTACAGGCACTTGACACAGTGACTTCTGAGGTTAATAAAGGAATCTTGTCTCTGCTATGAAGACTCTGCAGTTGTGATCTCTGTGGTGATACAGTAGCACCAGATGTGATAACATAGATCTCTGTGGTGCTTTCTGTGTACAGAAAGCAGCCACTGGACCCTGTGACAACACCTCCTTTTAAATGCCTTTAAGAGGATGAGGTGTGTAGAGAAGTGGATGACATTGTTTTGGCATATTTCTGAATTAAAAGAGAGTAAACCTCTTTGTCTCTGGTAACCACTGATTTCAATATTGAGATGTATTATGAGAAACATTTTGTCATGATAAATCATCACATTATACTCCTAGCCTTGTAACTGGAAGTCTTTTTTGCCTCTAAACTTTCTTTCTCGATTCTCACAGTAGTAAATTGACAATTGGTCTTTCTGATGCTTTTTTATATAGAGAGGCAATGCTTCCAGAGCTTTTATCACTGTGGTTTTCATAACGTAATTAATAGAAGAAGCCAAAACTCTTGTCTCACTGTTGGGATTTATTAGAACAGTCAGGAACAAAACAAATGTGTTGACATTTGCTTCGTTAAAAACAGCAAACTGAATAACAGAGCATGCAGACTCTGTAATGTGATCCTGGCTAATATGCTTCTTTCCTGTTTCCCCACCTTTGTACTTAATCCAGAGCTCCTCATTGGTTTTCAGTGTGTAGATTATTTCCCAACGCAGAGATTTTCTCATGATCCAGCTTACCTTTCCATGGCTGATCACATACTTCTCCTTTCACAGCATCCTACTGCTACGTAACGTTAATGTCTGGTTTGGAAAAGCCACATTCAGTCATGTATGTTTGGCTTCTTCAGTGTAGTAAAGCTGACCAAAGAAAAGAAGACTCATTTGTTTTCTACGGATGTAAGCAGAAGGTTAGCACACCATCAGCAGTCCCAAGCATGTTGCTGTGGGAATAGCTGTTCTCCACTTGCCTACTTGCAGCTATTTCTTCAGATAAATTGAAGTCTTCTGCAAAAGACTCTTTCTGTTACTGCTACTAAAACCACAGAAACCATTACATCAATTGTCTCTTGAAAAAACCATCTCTAATGACGGACAAAGCCTAGCGACAAGGGAAAGGCCAGTTTGGTGGCTTAAAACCCAGGACCAGCAATACTGAGAGCTGCACTCCCTTGCCAACTCCTTGCAGTGTGCTGTGTCTCAGATGTCCAAAGCTTGTCCCAACTTGGGGGCTTTCCTGCTTCAAGGCTCTCTGGATGCTTTCACAAGTGGAAATCATTTCAGTCTTTCAAAGTTATTCAGGATAACATAGGCAGGTGCTATGCATTTTATGAAAAGCCATATCAGATCTGATCAGACCAGCTATCCATCATGTCTGACAGGGTCCAGCACCAGGTTATTTCAAGAAAAAAGGAAAAACTTTCAGGACAGATGAAGAGGCTGCTCACCATGTTGAACAAGTTTATTCCAGTCTTTCTGCAGTTACTGGTTTAAGAAAGCAACTTGTATAACTACCAGCAATGATGGGATTGATGATATTATTATTCATCATCTAAAACTGCAGTCTTTTCTGAAACTTATCATGCTCTTTCCTTCAAAACTTTATTTGGCAGTCAAAATTACAGGTCAGTTACAACTGTTTTGAAAACACGTCTCCCTGTTAAGAATTTGTTCTCTTGATTTTATATGGTATTGCCTGCACAATATTATGGGAAAGGAAGAATTGTGGAATATAGGGAAAGCAAAATAATGATAATTATTGTCTACTTCTATCAAGTGGACATGGCATGTCAGAAAAAGGTAGTTGTACTTGGCAATGACACTGTATTTTTCCTGATCCCTTCTTCCTACTCCCACCTTTTATGAGGTTAATTATCTGTATACTCATTAGTGCATAGCTGTGCATTCAGCAAAGATGCCTGAGATAGCTGAAACAATATTTTGTATTTCACTCTTTCTTGCCCCTTGCTGATAGAGTATCTCTGTTCATACAGTATTTTACATTTTACAATTAATTTTGCTGCTAATCCCTGATGTGCTTTCTAGTCTGTTTTGTAACTATAGTTCATTAAAAATTATCTTTCTCCTACTTAATTCTGATCAAGCACTTGCATTATTTCAGGATTATTGTTTTAAAAATAATGCTAACCATTACTTTCTATTGATATGTGTGCTAGCTGCTTTCAGTAAATAGAAAACAATGAATCCAGGGATTTAAACAGAATTCCAGCTGTCTGACGATGGCCCTTACAGTCTGAGAGGCACAAAGGGATAACCTTTCCACAATGGTTGAGCAAGTTTGGGCACTGAGGGATTAAAATTTCATTTGCCTCAGAATTAGTCCACCTTTGGGACTAGTTGGACATCTCCCTAGGATGTGGCAATAATGTTTTGGAGGCCATTTGAAGAGAAGATTACGCTGCATGGCCTGTTTAATGAGAGGTAGCAAGTGTCTGAGAGTTACTTGAGCAAACCTCTTGAAATTGCTATCTCGGAAGCTGACGGGCATCCAATAAACTGAGAACACACATGTGTAACATTACCGAAGTGTCAGCTCTATAGCATGCTATCTGCAGTGAAGTTTTCTCAGAGTTGTGTAAGCAGTCTTGTGATTTGCTTGAGAGATGAGGGAAGACATGTGCACTGTAACATTTGGCCTTGGCCGGAAGACGATGACTTCAGTGATGGTAGACAATCCAATAAGTACATTTGTTGTTACAGTACGCCTTTCAGCCAGGCAAATGCTTCTGCTGTGAGCCAAATTTATGTCTCAGACAAATCGCATAATTTATCAGCAAAACAGACCAGACCTATTGTTGCCTACAAAAGTAACAGAAAAAGCCTTCGGAGATGACAGGAGCGTGGTCCAAAGAGTTTGCACTGCAGCGTGTGGGGCTTTTCCAGCTCTCAACGTGTTAGAACAGGCGGAGATAAATGGGCAGATTGGGATCTCTGTAACTTTATCACCCTGCGCTTAACAAGGCAACGAGTTGGCCACAGAGACATTCCCAGGAGACATTCCATAAGATCTCTGGAGCCAGAACTGGATTTTCAGAGAAGCTAGGAGAAAAACACAGTATTTTCACTGAATGAGTTTCCTTTCTACTGAGGTCATAGCATATTAGGAGTGGGTAATTCAGCTATCTGCAAAATGTTCCTGCACTCTCCCAGGCTTAAAAAAAAGACCCAGTATTCCCATGCTCTTCCTCCTAGAGAGGCTTTGTGCAAAACAAATTGTCAGCAACTTTAAGCAAGCTGTGGCCCTGTCTTCTTTTAGGTGCCTGTTTCAAGTCACAAATTTTCTGTGTATTGATTCATTCTAGGAGTAGCAAGTGAAATGGAGCTAGTGGGCCAATCTCATAGGTATCTGATACCCGCAAATTCCTTGGACCTCAGCCATTTAAATAGTAGGCTTAGTCATAGCATTATTCACAGTAGTTGACGGTCTCCAAAAAGCTTTGCCAGTGCCATTACATCTTTCAGCATACTTCAATTCAATTGATCGAGTGCATCTGTTAGGCTGAGGAGAGATGGGAGGCTACATGTATTCATTTGTTTCCTGAAAAATAGGGTACTACTGACTGCCTCTCTTAAAATTTCTAGCTATAGAGACTTCTTGAAGTCTTTTCAACTACTCAGTATTTTGGTAAAACTGGTGGAATTAACAGGAAACAAATGTGGACTGCAGTGTTGCTATGGCAATCCTTCCAGAGTTCCTTTAAAAAATTCCTAGTTGTTTCTATGTTTTTCCATTGCCCATTTTATTCTGAGAGCTAACTGAAAATTACTGGTAGTAGCAGAAAGATAAATGTTCTGAAACATAGGATAGAATTTGTAGGATACAACAAACTTTTCAACAGCTGCCTCAATGGAAGGCATCCATAGATGTTTTGGATGAATATTTTACGGGTCCCTGGATCCTTTGGCCTCACCAGTGTTCAGCACCTGACAGAAACAGGTTGACAAAAACTGCAAGCAGATTACAGCTTTTCATTTTGGAAGTAGAACGAATCTTAATAATGTGATGCTCTGGCACAGGATTTTGTGAAATGCTTCATCACCTCAGACACCAAAAAAACATTAATGGAAGCACTGACTAATGCACTCATTCACTTTCTGGGCAGACTAGTAGTCTCAGATGGACATGTGTTATTAATGCTGGTCAGAAAATGCCAGTTCTCTTTCTTAAAGGTGTTGTGGACTATCTGTGGAAGAGTCTTGAAAAGTCTGGGAAGAGAAAAGGGACTGATAAAAAAGACAAATCCAGAGATAAATTTCCTACTTTTGAAAATAATTCCAGGAAGCAAGGAAAGAAAGACCTTTGCAGAATCCATTTTCTTGTTGGTTTTGTTAAATAAAAGAAAAACTAGAGGGTCCCAAGGACTCTCCCACCTTTATCCTGGGAGTCCCTGGGACTGGGCGAGTGCAGGGGAGGAGATGTGACATGGGACTGGCTAAGGGAGGAGGGAAAAAGAAGTTGGGAAACATGGCCCCTGCTCACTGCCGAGTCAAACCAGGTGCACAAATTGCTCTGGAGGTGACACTGGAGGAAGAAACACAGACAGGAGGTGGGGCAGAGCTGGAGGCTGCTGGTGCAGATCAGGGCTTGAGATCTGTATAATGGTTATTGAGGCAGCGCTCAGGGTATGGGCTGCTCCTGAACTGCTGTGGTGCTGGAAAGCAGTTGTCTTCTCTAGCCGTAGGCTGGTGTTGAGTTGGAGCATTCAGCCTCCCTTTCTGCCTCACATTGAGCGCCCCCAGAAAAAAATTAGTCATTTTTCCTATCATTCAGCCCCGGTAGCAGATAAACCATTACAGGGGAACAGCTGTGTGATGGTTCATGCCTAGAATAGTGAAGCCCTGGAATATTTACAGAACACTATTTGTACACATGTCCTCTTTTTTTTTTTTTCATAAAAGCTGATCCCAAGTAGATATTGCTGTGATTCCTGCAACTGTGATTCTCAATTCCTGAACTATGGGGAGGTTTGGGTGGGAATGTGAAACTTTAGCTGCTCAAGCATCTATCTGGTTGTATATAGTACTTATAACTGGTTGCATTTTGCCTGCTGCAAGACCCAACAGATACTGCTTGTCTACCCACCTGCCTCATGCCAGCTTCTTTGTGCCCTGCGCAGCAGCAACTGCTGTCTTCAGCTCACCAGCTGAATGAAATTTCGAAAGCTCTCTGCATTGGTCCAATGATCGATACCTCAGGTAGACCAGTGTCACCAGCACAGAGCTCAGAAGGAGTCATTTTAGCCTGCTTTAGTGCCTGTGTAAGTCCTGACCCAGCTGGGTGATAAGTGTAAAGAGCAGGGAGCAGAGAGTTCCTGTGCCCCAGCAGCCAGCCCTCATCCCTATCCCGTGGGCAATGGCAGCAGGGTGGGCAGGCAGCTTAAGGGATGGAGAAGAGGAAGCAATGCTCCATTGCGTGGCAAAGCACAGACTGGTCACTCCAGCTCATCGGGTGCCACAGGCTGGTCCCGCTGCTGCTCCCAAGCCTCCAGCCACCAAGTTTCTCCTCCAGTGCCAGCCTATCACGCATGGGCTGTACAAATGCACAGCTGAGCATATTTCAGGATCAAGGCAAATGCTTGTTGTGGCTGTGGTTTGTGCTGCTCAACGCCTTCTTGCTCCGGCTGCTGGTTGAGGCTCCGGGGCAGCCGTTGGTGGGGAGACACTGCCATCTCCTGACACTGAGCTCCAGGCGGATGGAGGCTCTGTACCAGCACCTCGGGGGGATGCTGCCGGGAAAGTAGCGGAGGGTAAGTGCCTGGGCCCTCAAGGCTGGTTCACACTCATGGTTTGAACGCAGAGGAGTTTTGGAGAGCTGACTGCAGGCAGCTTACCAGCCAGTGGTGAGAGGACACGCTCCGGGCTGCCTAGGCTGATGTAGAAGTTAGCACAATAAGCCAGAGATGATACAGGGAAATAAGCCCCAATGCGGCAGGAGGCAACTGGGCTATCACAGGCTGTAGGTGGCACCAGTAACAGCAGGGAGACAGGAATCAGTAAATTGCATGTGCCTCTTCCTGCTCAAACCCTCTTAACCACACACCTGGACCACTGAAGGAGGAATGCATTTAAAGGAGGCAATGCCATAATTATCTTCTCCAAAAAGACCCTAATATGTGCTGGAAATCAGCAGAAATTCATGCACTTTTACATTTAGCTGTTAAAAATACCATTACCAATCAAGGAAACCAAAACTTGGGACGTAAAGATGTGAAAAATTTCTTCACCGAAAGTGTTGTCAGGCATTGGAACAGGCTGCCCAGGGATGTGGTTGAGTCAGCATCCCTGGATGTATTTAAAAGACGTAGATGTGACGCTTAGGGCCATGGTTTGGTGGTGGACTTGGCAGTCCTGGGTTAATGATTCGACTCGATGATCTTAAGGGTCTTTTCCAACCTAAACGATTCTGTGATTCTGTGAAAGAACATTTGCTTTGCGGTGCGTGCAGCCTCTGTGCCTGTCGCTGCTCCAACACACCAGGCCGTCTGTGGGACGCCGGTGGAAGTGCAGCTCGGTGCTAAGCCGAAAGCCAGTTATTCCCAGCCAAAACACCAGGGGTCATTCCACTCTTTATCTCCACCTAAAACCAGATTCTCAGCGCAACAGCACTAGCAACACCTCTCCCCTTCTCCTCTTCCTTCCGACTGCCTACAATAAACCTGAACTGCAAATAAGGTTGTGTTTAGACAGGAAAGTGGTGGGAATTTCGTCTGAGTAAAGACAGGAGGATCTGTCCCGGTGGAAAGGCTTTTGAGTGGTTTACAGTATTTGCCTGTAATTGTACACATTCCTTGAACAAATCACATCCACTCATTTATTATCCATGCTAAACAACGCAGTAGGTCTCATACACAGGTGTGTCACTCACCCTGCTCCAGGCTAGAGACATCCACGATGGAATGTAATTTTTCCACCCAGAGATTAGTTATGTTAATGCAACGTCAGAGGTGACCGGTTTGGGGAGATCGGGAGAGAAAGGGGTATGGGAGGAAAAATAAGCTGAACAAAATGTTCACACAAACTTGGAATAAAATTACCAAGAACAGGTGTTTGCTTTCTCCCCAATATGTACAAAACAGTGACGGATTTTTTTTAATTTTTTTTTTTAATAATAATTCTTACTCTAAGTTTAAGTAATTCTCTAGCTGGTGATGGTTTGATCTAGAAGGCATGGAAATCGATAGGAACTTTCCCTGGGCTTTGGATCATGCCACATGTGTCAGCTGGATTGATTTGTCTCAGGAGTAGTAATGAGGAATAGATTGTTTGAGGCTCAAACACCTAGGGCTTTGCTTCTTGTTAAGGCAAATTACACATCTAATAAATGTGCGCCTCCTGTCAACTACCATGAGTGTTCTCCATGTCAAATGCAAGGTGTTTGAGGCACAGAATCCCACAGGAACAGAGGTGCAAGTTTAGGGGAAGGTAAAAGCTGCACACACACGTTGTGTGCTGCTTTTCTATGGCTGCGGATATTATCTCATACATGAGCAATGCAGTACACAGGATTGATGTGCTTTGGGCAAAGAACTGAGTGCTAAAGCCCAACCATACCCACCAGAAATTAACCCCTTCCTTCCTGATCCTTCTCTGTACTTCACCAGGAAAGGGTAGGTCACTCTTCTTGTGCATCCTTTAATTTATCCCCCATGGAGAATGACTGGAAAGAGAGAGAGAGATCCTCAGTTTCCAATGTATATCAACACATGAGTTTTGCTGTTCTCACAGCCCTAACATTTATTTGCTATAACAGGCTCTGGTGCCTCAGTCCATGTCTGTCCAGCACTTACACAGATAATGTAGACTGAAGCCTTTAATGGATGCCTAAGATTACACCATGTCAGCACTCACTCCCTGGCTTGTCTGAAGGTTTTTCATCATCTTGGCCAAAAGTTTTTATTCTCTTCAGCCCCCAGAAACATCAGGCAACCCCTGTGCAATTTATTGCAGTTTATAGTTTCTCCACATGGACGTCACTTCCAAAATATTCATTAGAAAAATTAGTCATTTACAATAAACGTTACATTTTTACAAGAAAATGCAGCGATTATTTATTAAACATCTGGATTTTTTCAGCACCACTTCATAATGGGGATGAGCCTGAACTGGAACACCTGATCTAAACCCTCTTCTGACTTTTGGAGAACTTCAGGTCCAAGTTCTTGAGGGCTCAGATTGTCTTCATTTTGAGTCTTCTGCAGCTCTGAGCACATTGTTGGCACTTCAGAAATAAACAATAGTAATCTGAATCTGGACCAGAAATTAATGGCTAGGGTGTATCTGTACTTTATAAAAAATGTATACATCTTCCACATTACCTATGCTACATCAAATGCAATGACTTCTTTCTATTGTAACCATAAATGATTGCAATGAGAAAATGCAACCTCCAGCCCATAGCTCACAGGTTTCCAGGGAAAAGCACCATTCGTCATGGTAGCTCCAGCCATAATCCAGGGGTATGAATTGGGGTGATGAAGTGGCTTTCAGACAAGTGCTTCAGGGCAATGATAACTTGAACTATGGCAGCACCTGCTGCAAAGCCCACCAGGGCTGGGGCCCAGCCTCTGGCTAGGCACACCTAGCAGGGAAGGAGCAAGCCGCATATGGTGGCAGGAGGGAAACATGAACTAGTGGCTGTGTCTCACCACAGAAACTGAAACGATTGTCTCTTTCATTCCCTGCTCTCAGAGAGGACAGAGAAGGTGGCTTACTCAGGCTGGATTTACACAAATACAGCTTTGCATCAGCACTCTTGAGACAATGAGCACTTCATGTAAGGAAAGGGATCTTAGGAGCTTCCTCTGACAAAGATATCACCTGCCAAATGTGGGTGATGTTTCTACTAACATCACTGCTGTTTTACATGAACAGTGGACCTGGCGTTTAGGCGACTCTCTGGAAATGTTCAGATTTATAAACTACAAGAAGAACGATTGAAAAGCATCTCACATTGTCCTCCCTCAGGAAAGAGAAGTGCCCATATTTAATAAGGACAGTCCTGAATGCAGTAGTACAGTAGCATTCATTGTAATCTGTATTGCTTTGGTCCAAAAGCTATACCATATTTTCCTTAGCATCTGCTTTTGGATATTTGGCCTTGTATGTGCTTCACGGTGGAAATGAAGAAACAGTGAAAACTTCTGGCAGTTTGCAGAGAACAGAAGGAGAGAACATAGATGGAAAAGTGCTCCAGCAGAGGTGGAGTAATGGCAACTGATATGCAAGGGGAAGTCATAGGAAACAATGCAATCTAACTTGTTCCAGCTGCCTGAGCAATCACAGGGACAGTGCCAGATGTAACATAGCTCTGGTTAGCATGAGCTGAAATGTGGGATAGCCTCCAAAAACAAGGACAGAGAGAAGAGAAGTAGCAGCTTGTTTGTGAACAAAAGACCTAAACTATTTGGTTGCTAAAATACACTCAAAGGAGGTATCCCTCTCTTTGTCCCATGTGCAAATTCCCTAATCAGGGGGAAAGACAAAAGAAAAAATATAATCCAGTTTGTGGTTGTGCTGATTTCATATGATAAACATTGGAGGCTGTGCTAAATGGGGAGGAAAGCTTGGGGACTGTTATTTCGGTTGTGCAGCAATTGCGTCCAATGTTTTAACAAACTACTGCTGCTCTGCTTGAGAAACTGCATTTTTAAAATGTGAATCAACCAGGATGATTCACAAGAGTGAAGCTCTGAGATCCCCTCTGTTAGGTTAGGGTACATTGGTGGTCATTTCATCCCATGATTATGCTGTAGGATGGAGAGCCTGAGTTACCTAAGATACAAATGACCAAGGACTATGGTAACTGGGCCCAGACTATGTGGCCAAGAAGAAGAACAAATAGTCTTACTCTGATTTCCCTTCTACTGGGAGTTCTATCTCAAATCTCTTTATGCTATGTTCAGTCATACCTATGACTGTTGAGTTTACCTTTCTCCCAGGCCATTTAGACACTGAAGGAAAGCCGGAAGGACCACATAGATCAAAATGCCTCAGCTGCCCCATCACTTGCTTGCATTCCCCAACCTGAAAGAGCATGGGCAGAGTACAAAGCAGAGAGGAGAAGCAGAAGTTCGAGTGTTTCTCCAGAAGTGTTTTGCAGAAGATCCTTGCAGTAAGGAAGGATCATTCTGCTTTGGTTTCCACAGCATGTCAAGAAATACCTTCAATATGTCTTTCCATATTTAACTTCCCTTTTTTTTTTTTTTTTTAAACTGTTTTCCCCACGAGGGCAGGATCCAGCTGTCAAATTTGCTTGAAGTAGCAAGTCAATCTGTATAATGTGGTTTGAATGAAAGGTTGCTGTTTTGGCTCCACTGTAATTCGAAGCGATTTGGCAATGCTTGCCGTTATTGGTCTGTATTAAAATGACAAAGTAGAAGGAGATAGGAAGCATTATTGTCCCCATTTTACGGAAAAAAAGGAAGACATGGGGAACTCAGAAAATCTACTTACTCCAGGGTCTTGGTCCAGCTCCATTCTTTCTCTGACACAGAAGTCACAGCTCTGAGGAAGGTGGTGGGTGCTGGACTATCATGTGCCTGCCACTCATCACCGTTCTCAGCTAGGGAAACAGGGCAGGACCAGAGCACACAGCTTTGCAAGACAGTGAAAAAAATCCTAAAAGCAGAGTTAATCCTTCAATGTAACAACAGAGCGGGCTTCAACAGCAAAATCTCTACTCTGTTCTCAGTTTCTGAGCACTGCTGTGGTTGTCCTTCCTGCAAATATGATCAATTATCATATACTTGTTAACATTTATAGATGTTGCCACATAATGTAGATATGGCTGTTCCTTCCCCCACAGCCACAGTCTATTTGAAGGATAAAAGCTGTTGCTTTCTTACAATCAAAATGCCATCAGTCTTACGAGTATCAGATCTGCATTGAGTTCTTGTCACAGAAATGCTTTACATTTATCACCTGGCATGTGCCACCTTTGTGCCCTTTTTCCCAGGGACACCACTTCTGTGGAAATATTAATAAATGACAAATTACATTTGTGTAATCTTGTGAAATGTTTTGACTACTAAAGTTGTTCCATAGCAGTTCATTAAAGGACACATAAAGTATTTAAGTTTACATTTTAGAAAAAGATCAGGAATGCTCTGGCTGATAGCTTTCTTTCTATTGAGCATCTGTTTCCTATTTTTTTAACGGCTTACAGCAGTGGTTGGCCAGTTCTGTACTAATAGTTGATGTTAACTGGATCAAAACATTGTAATTTTTTAACAAAGGTTAGAGAGTGTCCTTCTAACACAGCTTCCTATGGCTGCAACCAGCAATGTCTGTGCATCAACATCTGGTTTCAAAATATTAAAATTATAAACACTTACAGATAAAATCCATCTGGCTTCCCAAAATTCTACATATGCATAATTTTGCTTTCCTTTTAAAAACCAAACACAGACTTAGTTTGGCCCTGCTACATCACTGAAGAATCCTCCTTCTTCTAAGTGTGGGGCAAAGCCCATGGTCAAGTTTTGTTGAAAGCGTCCACCTGTATCTGGCCAACTGTTGTGTCTAACACTGGACGTATTAGTAAGCTATAAGCGGAAATTCTTTGCTTGATTAGCATATGGTATCTGATTGAACCAGAAGGGAGGCTGCAATGAAGAAATCATGGTGAACTAAAGGAGCAGTGATGTTTGCAGTGCTGGCTGCGATCAGGGTTTCGAAAGCTGTTTTCTTGCTGCCCATCTGCATTGTGTCAGTCCCCTCAAAGACAGCACCCAGCCTGCAGGATTGCTGCCCGGTGCAAATGCAGTCATGCTTTGTGATTCACTACTTTGCTCCTATGTCCCAGGCTTTCTCGAGCAGCACACTCCTTGGCTCTAACACCCTGCAGACAGGTCTGCAGCACTACGAGGGTCAGAGCAGTGGAAGGGAGACCACCCCACTCCCTTTTGGCCAGAGACACTTCCTGTGGGATGACTGCTGCCGCTGTGACTAAACAACACCGGACTACTTCCTCTGGCTTGTCTTCCCCTTCCTTTTCATTTTCCATGCCAATTCAAAGAGCTCTGAACCGTTGAGTCCCTGACTACTTCACCCAGATGGAAAGATGATTTGTATTTCATACACACAGGTTATTTAAGAAGTCATTCTTACTCAGATAACTTTGTGCAGAGTATGAAATGTCATTGGTTTCATTAGCTTTTAATTAATGATGCTACTTAGTGTTCCGTGTCATGTATATAAAAGAATAGTGAAATTAATAATAACATATGGAAACGAATAGAGGTGTGGGAGGTAAGTATTCCAAGTTCAGTCAAAGTCAGAAGTTCATCTTATCATTTTTTTGTGTCCCTCAATGCTCTAATTTGCAACGAAACAGTATTTTTCCCTGAGCTTTTCAAAAACTGAACAGATTCCAATAAGCTCTGAAGACAGGACACTGAACAGGCCTTTCACCCCAGCCGGAGTGCTGCAGCTTAAAGCTGAAGAGGTAATCAAGATGGGAATTAACACTTATTTCACTCTTCCAAGATTTTACTGGCTCTAATGAGAGCATCTTGATGTTAAAAACAGGAACAGAGAGCATTTTTCAGACTAGGAGAGTGTCCCAGTTGTCACTGCCTTGCATACTTTGACTTGGCTCTTGGTTCGTAGATACCTGGCACCCCATGGTCTGTTGCATAATTTGCCAACCAAAAATACATCCAGGATCATGGCAACACCTGGAAGGGATATGGTTGGTAACAGCAGCCATGAAAATTTGGATCACATAAATAACAAAACCAATTAGAGGTATTCATTTCAATACAGGAAAAAATTCCAGTCAGGCCAGCCAGTCTAAATGTTTGATTCTATTGTCATGCTCATTAGTTGCATATACTTCTAAATTCAGTTTGAGACAAACTTTCCTGCACAAACCAAAGACAGTAAACACCATCCTAACACTGTACCTAATCTCTCATGACTGATGTGGCTGTTGCTAAAGTTCCGTGTAGTGACGATGGCCTGCCAGGTGCTGAGGAACAAAAGCACAGTCAGACCATACAGTGAGCTGAGTAAAACTAAGGTCTGCAGCTGCACTAGTTTATATATGCTGATGTTGTCATCTCTTCAAAGCAACTGCATCACATACATAAGTATGTGCCAAGTGCATCAGCCAGGGAATGCCCTGAAAGGTTTGGGAATGACAAACCGATGAGAAAACCCCATAGCAAACTACTAGCAGTTAGTGTCAAGCAAGCTCCCACTCGCAACAGCTACTAGAAAACCAAGATGGAGAAGGCAACCCTTTCCTTTCTTGAATGAGATCTGAAGCAGATCTTTTTTTCACTGTCCGCAGCTAAAGCTTCCTTCCCTTTCCATACATATTTTGAAAGAAATCGAAGCAAAACTTACCTTCGTTCTGAGATATGTGATATTTTAATCTTGATGAAATTTTTTAAATTTTTATTTCTAAGCAGTCAAAACAGAGTTCGCTCATCAGTGAAAGGACTTCTCAGGAAAATGCAGGTGTTGGCTTCTTAATGACCTTGAGCTACCAAAGTCACAAAAGACAACCGTCTCAGCAGTACCCCTGTGCCACACAGGAGTTTAATTGATTTCACCATTTGATTACCAAACAGTTTCATAATTTGTTAACCACACGTAATTCTTAGGCTGGTAAGTAACATCATCATATGCATCATATCTTTTTTTCACCTCCTACAATGAACATTTATTTAATGTTAGTCTTCGAAGTCTTTCCTTCTCTCCTTCTCTTCCCTACTTTCATTTCACCCAAGTTCTTTTGTCTTCCCTTTTCCCAAAAAGAACATTTTCCTCCATTGCAAGCCCAATAATTTTACTGTGATAAGGGCAAGTGGTTAGACAAAGATGGGCATGACCGTTTTGCGTCCCATCATTAGCTGAGAAAAAAGAATTCTGAAGATGACTGAATTAATTTATTTAGTATTAATTTATTTAGTCTGTGAAGGAAATCAGAATCAAATTATGTTCTGGTTTTTTTGGGGGAGGAGGGAGTAGATACCCAAAATGCTCTTGTGGCTGCTGCATCTGAACACCTTCTATCCCGCTTCACTCCCACTGCTCAGAGGTGCACAGCACTCCACTCTCTCTGGCTTGGCTGGGCAGCCATTTCAATGTAAGGAAAATCTATTTTCCTGAGCAAAACTCCTGTGGGTATGAGAGGCTAGTGAGGAGTGTGACAGCTGTTGTCATCCCTGTCAGGGAGAGATGCTTGGAGTCTCTAAAAAGGAGGTACTGAGGGCTGAAACTGGTCATGAAGCTGTAAGATGAGTCAGGATTCAGGATTCAGAAGAAGCCAGAATCTTAAGCAGTTATTTCATTGTTGATGTGAATCTGCAGAGCTTCTTTTCCCAGGTGGAAAGCAAAGGTTTCACCCTGGGATTCCTGAGAAATAACATCGTGGTGGTGAAAGCAGTTCTTGCCCTTACTTTAAGATGGTTAGTCATTGGAAAGAAAAGATTTGGAGAAGGCATTTTGGGAATCCTAATACTTCTATCTGTTTTTAAATATAGGTAAGAATTATTAAAAATGAAATTCATTAAAGATTAAATTTAACAATGTAGTCTTACCCCTACAGTTTGCCTCATAGATACCTTTATTTATTTGGCATGATTTTAACAAAACGCAATTGACCTGCATGAGGCATATGCCCTGTGCTGAGACAGAGGGAGAACTGCCTGGAGCTACAGACTTACTACTAATTATTTTGTTTGTGTAGACACTTAGATAAAACTGAATTAATTTGAGATTAAGTTTGGCCAACTTTATGGTCATTATTTTTTCTACTATTTGAATAAATCTGCTACCATCCATGTTCACAAAAAAAAGGATGTAAAGGCAATATGAGATGATTTATTTGATATCAGAGGATAATCAAGTACACTGCGTATTTGATTGTGTCAAACTTGGAAACAGGAGTCTGAGAGTTATTCATTGAATCAAGACAGTGAAACTTTGGCATGATCTCTGTAAGAATAAATGTTACCAACACCGCTTAAATACTTTGAAGAAGCTGTGTATGAGGCATAAATAATTATATAATTAAATGTTGTAAACAAGCTAAGAAAATAAAATAGCTTCAGCAAATTAATTTGGTTTTCCTAGGCAGCTCACAAAAAGGAAAAGAACCAAATCAGATTATTTGCTGTTACTTATTCTCTTGCCCTTAAAAGGCTTTTTTTTTCCTTTATTAAACAGAAATATTTGAGTCAGAACCTGGGGTTTTTTCTGTTGAGACTAATATCAATAGCATGATTTCCACAGTAAGGAAGCAAATCCATTTTGCCAGAGCAATGCAGTAAGAACTTACCATGTTCTCTGACAAGCAGATAACATTAGCATTTATGTTTCCTATCTGATGGCATGGTTTTAGTATGAAATTCTTATTGCTTTGGAAGGTTTCTTGGTCTGATCTCAGGATCCCTGAAGAGTGATAGCCCAAAATAATTTCAAATAAGGCTCTCTGAAAATAAATGCAAGCAATAAGAAAATTATGCTGGCTTCAAATTAATCTGCTCAAGTGTCCAAGTTACTGCAAATCAATTTTAAATTGTGCAGAAACATTTAAAAGAAATAAATATATTACCTCTTTAGTTGTAATTTTCACAGTCTGCTTTCAGTCACACTTTGGTCAATAACTAAAGGCTCCCCTTCCCCTTCTGATATATGTCAATATAGATCAGAAAAAAAAATATTTCCAAGCTATAATAAGTCAGAGGAAAAGGATATATATGCGAATATACAGTTCAATTGCTTGGGGAATTTATAGATGCTTATAGGTATGAACACTCAAGCCAATATTAAGAACTAAAGGCCTTAATTATTCAGTGATGCACTTAGTTAAGCTCTTCAGTTCCCATTCAGTAACAGATTTCTGTCCATTCCATTTGTATTACATGTTCCTTCAATTGTGCAAATTCAGTCTTACAATAAAGGAATGTATTTCCCGTTCTGGGTAATATATAAGCTCTTAGGGATCATTTATACTTGTAAATTGGCTTGGCACAAATGCAGGTGGAAAACTAAACTGTGTGACTATTTCTGTGTAATTCCACATGTAGATATTGTTATTGCTCGTTAAAATGGTCCACTCATGGGATTATTCAGGAATGTTGATCCAGAATTGCTGCTTTGGGAAAAAAAGTTGAGATGCAATACCATGTTTGGAAAAGTCTTTCTGATTTATATTCAAATCACATAAACCAGAAGAGAAATCAGGACAAGTCAGAAAAAATTGTGACGCCCACACTGTCATAGGCTGACAGAAAATTATTAAGACAGATGCCCAAAGCTAGGCCAAGACTTGATGCTTTAATTCCAAAGAATTTCACACACTTTTGCAGATTTACTGCAGTCAGTGTGTACCAGTGATGAGATCAGAACTATGATTCATTAATAGCAGCTCTGCCCTCACCTACTCACATGTGACCTCTCCTCAGAATAGCTAACAGAGGCCGACGAGAAAGTAAAGTGCTTGTACCTCACACACAGAAATTATATTGACCACTATATTATTTGACAGTGGGATTGAGTGCACCCTCAGCAAGTTTGCTGATAACACCAAGCTGGGTGGTTCATTTGGTAGGCTGGAGGGAAGGGATGCCATCCAGAAGAACCTTGACATGCTTGAGAGGCGGGCCAATGCCAACCTCGTGAAGTTCAACCAAGACAAGTGCAAGGTCCTACGCCTGGGTCAGAGCAGTGCCAGGCACAGCTACAGGCTGGGTGGAGAATAGATTGACAGCAGCCCTACGGAGAAGGACTTGGGGGTGTTGTTTGAGGAGAAGCTCAGTATGACCTGGTAGTGTGCGCACTTGCAGCCCAGAAGGCCAACCGTGTCCTGCGATGCATCAGAAGGATCATCACCAGCAGATCAAGGGAAGTGATTTGCCCCCTCTACTCCACTCTTGTAAGACCTCGCCTGGAGTACTTCACTCAGCACTGGGGCCCCCAACACAAGAAGGACGTGGACCTGACCAAGCGAGTCTAGAGGAGGGCCATGAAGAAAATCAGACGACTGGAGCACTTCTGCTATGAAGACAGGTGGAGGGAGCGGGGGTTGTCCATCCTGGAGAAGAGAATGTGCTGGGGAGACCTTGCAACAGTCTTCTAATACCTAAAGGGGGCCTACAAGAAATCTGAAGAGGGACCTTTTACAAGGGCGTGTAGTGACAGGACAAGGCGTAATGGCTTTAAGCTGACAGAGGGTAGATTTAGATTAGACATTAGGAACAAATTCCTCACTATGAGAGTGGTGAGGCACTGCTACAGGTTGCCCAGAGAGGTTGTGGATGCCCCATCCCTGGCAGTGTTCAAATCCAGGCTGGCTGGGGCTTTGAGCAACCTGGTCTAGTGAAAAGTGTCCCTGCCCATGGTGGGGGGGTTGGAACTAGATGGTCTTTAAGCTCCCTTCCAACCTAAACCATTCTATGATTCTACAATTCTATATTAAAGTAATCAAGTGCTCTGATTTAATCTGATGTTTACGGGCAATTGCTTAGAGATGAGGAAGGAATTCCCTTGCAACACTTAAATGGTCCCAGTTGTCCATCATCTAGTTCAGAGGGAGGGCTTCCTATTCCTTCCCCCCAAACACTGGAGACTGATCTTGTCCTAGGACAGGACAGCTGAATTAGATCAGCTCTCTGTGGTGTGAAAATGGTTGCTGAGATTTCATGCTGATGAATCTCAATCGTGTGCTTGTGGTCAACCCCCAGACCAGATGAATTAATGATCGTTTCTGGCCTTAACCACCAAGAAACTATGCAGCTCTCAAAAGGCTCATTTTCTTATAGGGGACCTGTAAGAGGATCATTTTCAGAGGATGGTGTGTTACAGTGTCTTCTTCAGCTCATTCTAAATGCTAACACTGACTGTGTGCCTGTCCTGGTGACTGCATTGTTTGCAGACATCTAGTTAACCACCAAGAAGCCCTGCAGAGTTGCAGGACTCTGACGACTGTGGAGGAACAAGCGTTGAATTGAATGTATTACAAGACCATGAAGTAACTACTGGCAGTTAAGGCTTTATAGCTTATTGCTGGTCACATGTACCTTTCTGCCCATTTCAGGCAGGAAGAGTAACAGGAACATTTGTGTGTTTACTTCTGTAAAGACAAAAAACTCTTTGTAAAAACGTAAAATCTGGAAACAAGCTGGCTGGTGAGATCTTAAAATACTGGCTGGAAATCAAACACAAGAAAGGTATTGGTGAAGGCCATGTCACACACAAAGAAGAACACAGTGATATTCAGCTTTGGAACTTTCCTTGGGCTATGGAAAAAAATCACGCTTCATTTAGTCAAAATATCTTCACAACTAGACAGAGTTCTGTTTTGGTTTTGTGTATTAAATGTAAGCATCGATGTAAAAGGTCATTGATTACTAAATGAGGCTGTACATTTGCTTTTTGTACAAAAAGACTATATTTTCCTAAGGCCTATCCCAACCATATCATTCAAAACACCCTTTACAAATAGAGTCTTCTCATAAAAATAAAATAGGATCCAATATATTCATATGGTCAGTCTTGCTCAAGATGCTGCTTGCCCCTACAAAGTAGAAAGCAATAGACTGTTAAAACTAAGAGTTGTACAATAAATCGACCTTGACCTCTAAAGGTCAGATTCATCATTAGCTTAACTTCTCTGGAGAACATGCTCACACCAGCTATTTTTTTAACTGCTGAGCGCTTGCCTAAGCTGAGACTGTGGCAAATCTTTAAATCTCAATGAGGTGACTCTAGGATTATCACATAGGAGAATATATGCCCAAAATGTCATCTTCAGTCTCCATTAAGAAAGAGTTAAACAAAATGTTTGAATGAAAAGTTTAATAACAAAAGACATTTATGATGTTTACTTGAATTTTCTGGACCATTAAGTCTAAATGACATGAGTTATTGGATGCTATATCTTGCCAAAAAATCTTTTTCACCAGTCTAAGTTTTACTGCATGTTCAGCTGCCAGCATCCCTATTGTGAAAAAAAAAAACCCAAAAAAACCAAACAAAAAAAAAAGCCTCAAACCTGTGGTCAAATCCTAGTTTTCTCTGTGAAATCTGGATTCACAACACGCATTCATGCCAGAAAGTACCTTTTGAAGTTTACATTAACATGGATATTTATTTATTTTTCCTCTGTAACAATGACAGTGGTTGAGATAAACTGTTTAATTCTAAATAGAAAACACATCTGCTGTTTCTGCATTGTTTGTGGTTGCTGGAGGGGTGACAATTTAAACCAAGTAGCACACATGACATTTTAAGTGAGATGTTGTATGAGGATTTGCAGCTGCTCCACTTTCCTATTTTCCTCTCTCCTGACAGCACTGCTTCATTGCAGGGCCTGTAAACCTTTCCATGCCCAACACAGCTCTCAAAGGGAAAGTTTATTCATATCTTTACATATGTGCATACATATGTGCATCCATGTGTTTTTTTCGACATGCTCATTTTCATTTCTTTTGGGCATTTTTTTACACTGTCAGGAATCTCAGCAGCCAGCACAACCTGAGATTATTGAACCAGGCCAGACTTTGCTAATGTCTAAGTGACAGGCAGGCATCTCAGAGCTCTAAAAGCAACCTGCAGTTGAGTCCCGACCTGCTGGCATTGGACGTTATGGTTCACTTGGGAATCCAGAGTGTTTGAAGTACCCCTGGGCTGTGATTTGTTTGACTCTGGAGAGACAGAAGGCCAGCCCTGAGCTGGCCCCGTTTTCTCCGGCAACATCCCCATTATTTCAAGGCTGCTGGACAGCATTAAACAAACAAAGTGCTGTGGGATTGGACTGAGCAAGGTAGTCAGAGGTTAGAAACGCTGGCCGCACTTCATCCAGGGCAGCTGTGAGAATGAACACAAGTGCTGCCCTGGCTCCTCGATAGCATCCCCTCTTGCCTGTGGAAGCTTTTACATGGGACTTTATCTATCCCCCACCACAGGTAAACACTGGCTGAGTAAAAGACTTAATTCCTAATCAAGTGGCTTTGAAATGTAAACCCTATTTGCAAAGGTGGGTGCCTCTGAAAGGTGTGCTGCACTGCTGACACCTAAACTAGGGTTCAACTGTCATTTTTGGATCCCTATAGTGGTTTAGTCTCAAGGACACACTGCTACTTTCTGGTTAATTGGCTCGGCCCTATATAAATGGGGTTTGCATTTCTAAATCATTGGACAGTTTGGATATTTTGCCTGCTCACTAAGCTGAGATAGTGAAACTCCCTATTTCCTTCACTCCAATGTTTCTACACTGCTTTAGGCTTTAGAAAACCCTGGGGTTTGATGCTGCAGTAGTGCAATCCGCTAACCATAGAAATAGTGCGGGCTGATATTTTACTCCTGTGTTGTGGCTGGAGAGACTAAATAGCTCCTGAGAAGTGCAAAAAGCTTGGGCGAGCATCTGAAGGAGGGGTAGGGCCCTGTATGCAGCCTCCGCTGCACTTCTGCTGATTTTTAATTTTCAGTTCAAAGGAGGGTGTTGGTATTTCACTTTGCCTAGCTTGCTAGAGAAGAGTCTTCCTCTTTTGCTTCTTGAAAAGTCCTGCCTTGTATCTGAATGGAAAGTTATGACGTTTTCTCCACTATTTTGGGATATTGTGGTTCTTCCTCTCTGTTGCCCCAGCAGAGCAAGAGATTCTCTTTGGAGCTTATGAAATGCCGTGGCTAGAGCAAATTATTTCCCTCAGGAGGGACCAGATTACAACAAACTGCAAATATTAAAAGAAAAAAATCCCCAAGGAGGAGCCTCGGTGCCGACCTCCAGGTCATCTTCCCTCACAGCCCTCTTTGCATCGTACAAACTGAACCTTGTCCCACGTTACTAATATGCCCAGTCCAGTTTTCAGAAACAAAGCATAAACACACCCAGCCATGAGCTGGGCATCATAAATGTGCTGATTCTTCCTCCGGTTACAGTTGTGAGAAATTGTTTGTGTTTTAAGAGGGAGGACAGGGAAATCTGTTCCCAGGTTGGGCCTTGCTGCAGCCACGCAGATGAGGAGGAGAGAGGACAGATCTCCTGCGGGATGTGCACACACATTCACCTTCAAGCACCGTTAGCGAGCCGCATGCCGACAGGGATGCACGGGCCTATGTGCTTTTACATGGTCACAGCGTGTTTGGGTTTTTTGTAACACCGGCCGCCACGCATCAGCCACAGAGAGCAAGGCCATGGTTTGCTGTCAGTTCAGGGAATCACTAGGCTGCCAAAGAAACCACATAACAGCTATCTAGCAGATGAACTCAAATAATGCCACAACACTTGGGTGGCCATATTTATACTGGGCTAGCCAGGAATGTCAGGATTTCAGCATTCACAAAAAATGCACTTCTGGCACAAACTATCTCTGTCATTTCAGCTCCACTCCTCAGTCTCAAATGATCCATGTTGTTAGGAGACCCTCAGTGTTTGGACTAACATATATTTCCCCACTTCATAGGTTTCGGGAGTAGTGAGCTCTACCCAGCCGTTCTCCTCGACAGTTCTGCTTTCCTCTAAGTAAGCAATAGCAAACATGAGATGGGAGAGAGATACATCTGAACTCATGCAATCTGTCACAGCACAGCATCTCCCAAGCGCAGGCTTTTTACCCTTGGATCTATCCCATCTCTGTCTGCACAGCCATATTTCAAGGATTTGTCATGGGTCACATCTGCCAGCAATCATGTGGAAGAAACATAGAAAAAGAGCAATGCGCATTAGCTCCACTCTCTTCTTCCTGCAGCCCTCCTGCGCTCTTGACAAACTCGCATGCCAAAGGCAACGAGCCTAATCCCTGCCCCTGAAAAGTGGAAAGCTGCCATGAGCTTCCAACTTTGTCCCACAGAAACCTGTAAGCCCCACTTACAACCGGAGGAGGTAAGGAGCCGAGGCACAGCCCCACAGCTCCCCCAAAACATCAGTCCAGCAAGGATGCGCTGAGGAAGGTCACCATGAAAACCGTTTTACTGCTCAGAACTGTTGTCTAGGAAGAACTATAGGGGATTTTAGACTTGTTCAGGATTCCTGGGAATCTGGCAGGCCAAGGGAAGAAGATCTGCACTCCCTCCTACCTAACCGCTTCAGAGCCCTGGGCCTCCTTGAGAGTGCAAGAGCAGATCAGCTGCACCAGACTTTCCTGTGACTCCAACAGCTCTCAGCAGTATTAATTTATTTGCACTTGACCTATACAGCTCATTTACACTTAAGCACAAAGTCTTCTATGTAAGGTATACTTTGAAAGCCTCAGATTTAGTACATGTACACAATCTACCTGCAGATCAGACATCTCCTAAGAAAAGCATGTTCTTCTGTACATGGTTTCTAGGCCAGGAAATCCCAGGTAAGAACACAGGAGCCCTGATTACAGCTAAAACAGATGAGTAAAGATAAATTGGAAAGAGTAGTGGCATCAGCCTTTCAGAAGCATACGTAGATGAGAGTATTCTTGTGGATCTTCCAATCTCAATGCCCTGTCCCGTTGGACTATGGTCCCAGGACTGCGTTTTCAGAATTATTTCACTTCTCTGTGCTGTCCATACACTAGCACCATGGGACAAAATAATTATGGAAGATTTGTAGGAAAAAAGAATAAATCTAAAATCCTGCTTTGAAAGAACTACAGACTTAAATATTGGAGAACTAAAATCAAGCACTTACAAGTTAGGATCAATTTTGTCTTTGTAGTGAAGTTCTACTATCACATATTACTAGCCCCATAAAATAGTACTGATGTTCCCTGTGATCATTTAGGAGTTTTAACTACATCTGGAGAATTCTCTCACTGCAAATCTTTCTAAAGTATTGGAGGACTTAGTAGGATCTTTTCCTATGTATGATCAATGAACCACCAAAACCAGCTGGTGATGACACAAACATATTTTGAAACCTGGAGGCCTGACACAGAAAAACATCTCTCTTCAGTCAAGCAATGGACCAGGTGTTTAAGATACAAGATTTGCCAAAGTTCTTTAGCTGAAATGGGAGCAAGACCAGTGAAATTTTCAATCTGTTCACAGTACTTTAGTGTTCCTTTTACAGGTTTTCTGGTTCTTTGTTTTTTAATTCAGCAAATTCAGTGCAGAAGAGAAGTTTGTGCAATTTCCATTGAATACCTTCCTCAAAACAAGGAGCAGTATCTTGAAAAAACATCAAAGCCTATTGAAATATCCATGCCAATGCATTATTTTCTAATAAGATGTTCCATAAATATGCTATGGACAGGAAATATTGAACACAAATAATACAGAAGCAAACACCACTGTCAAAATCTCAGTGATGGTACACTGATCCCAGCTCTATTCACATTAGTGGAAAGTTTGCCAGACATTTCCAGGGAAATCTAGATTTTATCTGTCTCATCAGGTGTTAGTCCTGAACTACAAAAGATGAGGAATGACAAATGAAAATCAAGGATACCTATACACTGTTTGGTGTCATGTTTATATGTGTTATTCTGGAAAATAGGGTAAGGATAGGAATGCTGATTGATTCAAGCCAACTATGTTCACCACATGCCAGCAGAGGTGTGTCAGCAGTAACGGTCACAAATCAGCCACCCACCTGATAACTGACAACACAATTTGTAATTTGTGTGGTTTGCCCCTTTTAGGTGGCTTCTTTCAATCAGTAGCAGTATATCCAAAGAGCTCGTGGGCAGATGTTAAAAATAGGAGCAGAAACACAGTGCAGGAAGTCAATTAAAAATCAGTACCTGAGAGCATTCAATGGCTGTACACGCTACCCAGCCCCATAGGCTTCTTCACCTGTGCAATTCAAGGTGCTCTAAAGAGAACTGCACCACTAGCAATGCATGTAGTATGTGAAGCTGAAAAAGTCTGAAACATTTGAACTACTATTAAATCTGCTAATATCTAGATTAAAACCCCTTTGAAGTATGGAGAGTCTCCTGCTGTATTCATGCAGTGCCCAGGAAAATTTGGGCAGGGGAGTGGAGAGAAGGCTGAGTCTATGACGACTTCTCTGGGTCTATTTCAGTGAGAATTTCTGTTTCTATTTCTGTTGCTCCTACATCTAATGAGGCTGAAAAAAAGCCTAGGAGCAAAACTGGTTATCCGTGGTCCTTTTCCGTATATAGATAGGATACTAATATGACCTAAATTTTACCAACTCCTCTGAGTAAAGAGGTATCAAATAGAGTGGCTACATAGCACCAGGATTAGCCACAGGAGCTGCTTCTACATGCTGCTTTTCTTTTCCCAGGACCCTGTAAATTTGGAGCTAAGCCAGAAGTAGCTATTGCCTCTTTGCACTGGATCCGCAGCACTAGTGAGAGCAGAGAAAGCCTTGGATCTTCTTTGTGCTGCTGCTCTGGTGTAAGCAAACTTCATGCTGGACTGTAGTCAGTGTCCCAGATAACTTGTCCAGGATACAAAAAACCCTTCAGCCTTCACACTCAGCCTCCCTGATTTGGTACTGGGTTGCTACTCCATGTCACAGAGGGTGTAAAAAGTGAGTGCAATCAAACCTGGCCAACTCCCCCATGCCTGCTGCTTATGTCTCACAAAGAAAGCCTTGCTGAAGTGGTGCAGCATTTGCAGCCCCAAATAAACGGGAGCTCAAGACATGCTAGGGAGCAGGCAGGGCTCCTTAACCCTCAGCCTTTCAGCTTGCTACAGAGGGCTCCAAGAATTATTCCAATAAATCTGAATAGTTGCAATCTCTTCTCACCCTAATACCTCCTCCTTTAGAGCATATCTTCTGCACCAACAGTGTGGAAATACACTCCTTAAAGTCACATCAGTTGTTCTAGTGATTTCACAATTGGTTCAGAAGTGGTAATCCCCCTCTTACAGATGATGAGATGTCTGAGTGGTATTATATGATTGGGAGTATTACAGCATTCAAGAAGTTTCTGAACCTTAGATTTTCTAAAGCTCTTCAGTTTTACCTATGCCTGCCTCTACCTGTTTCAAATGATAGTGTGTTTTTAGGTTTGGCAGGTTGAGTTGCTGTGGTGGGATTCAGTGACAGTTGCAGTGTCATCTGATCAGATTACCCCCAGTCCTGTCCACTTGTCTCTTGTTCTGAGTTTTTACATGGTACATTACACTACAGAGACTGTAGAGCCAGTGAGGTTCAAAAGGTATGTGCAAGTGTTTGGATATGCCCAGAGAAGCTGTGGCTGCCCCATCTCTGGCAGCGTTCAAGGCCGGGTTGGATGGGGCTTTGAGCAACCTGGTCTAGTGGAAGGTGTCCCTGCCTGTGGCAGGTGGTTGAAACTGGGTGATCTTTCAGGTCCCTTCCAACCCAAACTATTCTGTGATTCTGTGATATTATTTGCATGGACATGTTTGTGCAATTACTTACATCTATACTCCCAGATCTAGGCACTGTCATGAAGATTAAAGGGGAGCTAAGGCTCACAGTGGTGGAGCTAGCTACCCATTTCTTTTTGCTTGATCTGAATTACACCACAGCAAAACTCGCATCAAGGTATTTTTTATGATAACTACAGAAATTTTACTCTACAGTATACGTTTCCAGTCAATGGAAGACATTTACTACTGGGTGGATGCAGCTGCCAGTAAAAAAACACTGACACATGAAGGTCCAGGAGAAGACTTTAAATCCTAACAGAACATGCCCAGGAAATACTAATCAATTCATATAGTAACTGATCATCTTCACCCTTAAAAATTCGAGCGAACAGCTGTGCACTGTCTCTTCTTCCAGAAATGAATCCAGAACCCTTTTGACCTGGTGTACACTATTCATTTCTATTGTAGATTTTGGCAGTTTGCTTCATCCTTTTAATTATACCCTCTGAGCAATGAAAGTCATCCTGAATAGTTTACAGCCCGTGCCTCATCTGCAAGCTGTAACCTCTTTCTCTGGAATTAGCAACAAGTCACACAACTTTTTATTTGAAACAACCCATTCCTTCTCTGGTGTATACTGTACTGTATTTCCTGCAAATTCCTATCCCTTCCAGCTGCAGTGGAACTTCAGTCTCCATTGACTTGAACCCAATGAAGGCTTTTTCTCAATAGTTCCTAGATTTTTAAGGTCTGAAGAAGCCATTACATTGTCTAGCCCAACCCCCTGTAAAATTAAGCCCATAAAATTTCATTTAGCTACTGAAATGTGAAGCCTAATACACTGCACTGACTAGAATGTATATTCTTCTACTTTTACTAAATTTGATATGAAATACAATGGTCATGATTGCATTCCTCAGTTTCATATTGCCTTTACATGCTTGTAAATGACTCCACTAGGTATTAGGCAAGGAAGAATCAGACCAAAATGGTCAAATAGCTGCAATCTTTCCTGATGAGTTTTCATATATTCCTGTGGAATCACAACAGCCCCATGAAACACTACAGGCTTGGAGAAGAGTGGCTGGAAAGCTGTTCGGTGGAAAAGGACCTGGGGGTGTTGGTCGACAGCCTGGTGAACATGAGCCAGCTTGCACCCAGGCAGCCAAGAAGGCCAGCAGCATCCTGGCCTGTATCAGAAACAGTGTGGCCAGCTGGAGTAGGGAAGTAATAATCCCCCTGTACTCGGTGCTGGTAAGGCTGCACCTCGAATCCTGTGTTCAGTTCTGGGCCCCTCACTACAAGAAAGACGTTAAGGTGCCGGAGAGGGTCCAGAAAAGGGCAGTGAAGCTGGTGAAGGATCTGGAGCACAAGACTTAGGAGGAGTGGCAGAGGGAACTGGGATTGTTTAGTCTGGAGAAGAGGGGACCTTATTGCTCTCTATAACTACTTGAAAGGAGAATGGAGAGAGGTGGGTGTCACTTGTTACTTCTCCCAAGTAACAAGTAATAGGACAAAAGGAAATCATCTCAAGATGTGTCAGGGGAGGTTTAGATTTGATGTTATGGAAATCGTCTTTACCAAAAGGATTGTGAAGCACTGGAACAGGCTGCCTAGGAAAGTGGTTGAGTCACCATCCCTGGAGGTATTTAAAAGACGTGTTGGTGCGGCGCTTAGGGACATGGTTTAGTGGTGGACTTGCCAGTGCTAGGTTAATGGTTGGATATGATGATCTTAAAGGTCTTTTCCAACTGAAACTCTTTTATTACTCTATGATTCTATGCATAGTGATAAGTATTATTATCATACTGATAAATATCATTATCATATCCAGAGGGCTCATCAGTATGATCAAGTGAGTGTACTGTACAATCTATTTCTATATCTGAAAGACATGCTTGTCCTAATTTATTTAGGAACTTGGAGTTGACAGCATTTGGGTATTGATCGAGGCATAAAAATCTTTACAATTGTCTATCCAAAGCCATAGAAATCTGATGTAGAAGTGGCTTAGGCATGCAGTATTAGAACATTTTCTTCCCTGGAGGAAGCATCAAACACAACTTAATGTCATTTAAAGATTCTGTAGAACGACCTTTTGAAATCCTGCTATTTTCTTCTTTTTCTCTAGTACTGATATGAACCGGTCCCCTTTTCAAAATATCATGTGATTAAAACAGAATGTAAAGAATTATACAGTATTAAATTATTATAGACTGACTTTTGCCCTCTATCCTACTTGTTGTAAGCTCTGTTATGCAACCAAGTGTAGTGACATAAATAGGATATAGGCCCTCTTTATCTTTTTGGAAGAAGTTATAGTGTATTCAAAAGATTTTTGGTATGTGTGTTACTTTATCTTCATTATAAAAACAACTTGGATGTGGGCTTGAGGGGAAATTTATAGCCTCTCCATGACACAATTAAATTACAAATGTCTCATTAGAGACTGCCAGTGTACCTCAGATAATGACTCTAAAACATTCATCTCAAAGCTCATTTCCAGACTGTTTTTCTTTTGATCTCCTTGTACTTGAGGACTGTACTAACTTTTACGAATATGTTTTTAAGGGGCACTGTCCTTTAGGGCACACCATAAATACTGGTGTGGTTAGAGTAAAAGCTGTTTAAAGTCCAGAGAGCAGAGGCTGCAAAAGGAAAGCATAAAATCAAAGAAACTAACTAAGCCCAGTTATGAAAACTTTTATCAAACACATGATCTAGAGAAATAACTCTTCAATATACAGATACTTTATTCATTGCAAACTACAATTAAATCACAACTTCTGGTGATGAAACAAATACAAGGAGAGAATATATTTTCTGTGATTCACTTCACATAGGAAGTTTGATACCAGTTATTTCCAATACTGACCAAGCTTTATAAAGTAGCTACTCTGGTGAATGCTTTCTGATATTTTGGCTTTTTGCCTTTGGCACAAATAACACACTTGATTACTGAAAAAATGAATATTAATGAATTGAAAGTTATGTCTTTTCCCCTAACTCTGAATTTATGCAATGAGTCTAAACATCTAACTGGATAGACTTAGATTGCTTGTTGATCTTTTTTTTTTCAGTTCTTACAAAATATCACAAACCTGCATTATTCTGTCTTTCAATAATTCCAGTAAATGGATAAATCAGATCAATGTATCCTTTGTATGAAAGCTCAAGAAAAAATTTCTGGTCCTCTCATGTAAAACATCCTTTTTACAAAAAACGGTACCTTGTTTGTAAAGAATTAACTGCTGTTTAACATTAAGTAGAGGTAACCTACTTAAATTTAATTCTCTTTAATGACTGCACTGCAAGGGAAGACACTGGTCATACTGAGCTGCTTTCCCTTTACGTGTCTATCCAAAGGGAACATAACCTATCATTTGTATAAAAACGAAGCTTCTGTAGTTTACCTGGCAAGTAGAAGAGGCTCTTTATCTCCTAACACCTCTGCTCCCTTCCTCCCTGAAATCAAAGCCTTGAGTCTGGTTGTAGTGCATTTCTATTAACTCCCCGAAAGAAGGCATAGAAGTCAACAAGCATGCAAAGAGCCTTCTCTCTTAGTCGTCCAAACAAGTGATCCCCCTTTATTTTTGTCATGGTCTCATGAGGTACAAATAGAAGAGTGTTTGGCTCTTCTCCTGATTCTGACTTTCTGTTGAACTGGATGATACCGTGCACACTTCCCACTTTAAAGAATTGGTTGTAGCACAATTTATGTCATTATTCATTTCCTGAAACAGTGATAAATGAATGAGAGGAACACTATGTGCTAAAAAACCCCTGCCAGGGCACATACAGCTGTTAAGGTTATGATGTCTCAATTTTGTTTGAAATTTTCCCTGTGTCCATACACTATTTGGTATCATGGGCTACAAATTTTAGCAAAATTTCCTACTGTTAACTCCAGGTATCAGTTATTTTCTAAAAATGGATTAACTATAACTGTGAAAGAACAGACACTGCTTTTTGCAGTAGCTTGCGACCTCTATTCTTCATCCATCTCTTTTATTTCCCAGAACACAACAGGACACAAATGTTCAACCAGTGTGCTAGGAGAGAGCGTCAGCATTGCTTAAACTTATTCAGAGTGCATAGATATGAAAGTAAAAATACAGATATGTGTGAGTGGGGAAATGATTCATGAATAGCTAATATTCAGCTTTCCACTGTCCGGTAACTGTTCATTTCTAGTGCACTCAAGCCCACATGGCTGCAGTAAAGAGCTGACATATATGAGCATTAAAATCTCAGAAATCAACAGGCAAACAGAAGGAAAAAAAGGTATTCCAGTCTTATAGTCATCTGTAAGCCTGATGCATGAATGCTGGAAGCCAGAAATACAGTATCATTATCTCTTAGCAAACGATAGCTTTTCCTCCCCTACATTTGGTAATTCCAAGGGAGGTTGCATGTGCTGTGTCAGATTGTGGCTAGTAGTGACAAGTGTGATATAACAGTAGCCTTTATTAAGGAAGTTAGGAATGTTTAAAAGTGCTAAGTGTGCCAAAAAGGCATTTAAAATATCCCAAAGGCAAACTAAGAGCAATGGCCTTTTGGATGCTTCAGAGCAGACACTCCAAACAGCTCAGTATCTAACAGCTCCTTCTTAGGCACTTAAGGGCAAGGCTGGGCTTTCAAGAATACTAAGCTCCACAGCTTGATTACTGTGATCAGGAGCCCAGCCCAGCTGGAAGCTGGGCTTTAATTTTTCAGCCCTGGATTTCTTTGCAAGGTCAAACTTGAAGTCTCAGGGAAATCTTTTCCTAATTTGTTTTAAATAAAAACCCCACTGTGTTTCTTGGAAGGCTGGCAGGTCTCACGCTATAGTAGTAGATAGCTAACATCCCTGAAGATCAGGTCTCTCACTGTAAAGTAGAACTAGATGAGGTGAGAGTTGCCTGTACTACCCATGACAGTCTGATTACCTGAATATTGTATTTAAATATTCAGATACAAGAGAAAAAACATCATTTAAATAAAGGAAAGATTTATACGGCTATAAGTGAAACCATTCTTCTGGAATGAATATGATCCTAAAGTTTAGAAATCCTCAGGCTATTGTCTAAACAAAGATGTGGGAAACTATTACTGTTTATATTAAATATTCCCATGTGGATCTTTTGGTCCTTGTGGAATATGAATGGCAAACTCTTGTAAAATCCCTACTGGAGCTGTCAACACTTTTTATATGAGGCATCGCAGATACAGAGAGGAGTGGAGCATGCATGTGGGTGGGACATACCTGTTTCCTTAGGAACTGCTCACCCCTCTGGTGATAGATAGGTTTTCAAAGGCTATGAGGGTATTAGAGCAAAGACACTAAAGTGACTTTTCATAGGGGAGAAGGTGATATGCTCTTCCTTATTACCAGCTGTGTGAAACAGGGTCTTTAGGAGAACTACTTCTGATTTAGAGCAGAGGAATTCGAGACTAAAAGGATAGTCCTGTGCCACACACTGACTCTCTGTTCTCACAAGCCCCCTCTCCTAAAGTCAGAGCACACACTTATCAGACTCCACCTTAAACTTTCCTGTTTTTATCTGCTGACTTCATGGAAACCTGACCCAGAAACCTCTTTGTGCCTTGAAGCCTAACTGTTTATAATCATTTCTCCTTGTGACAGTTTTTTCCGTTTAAACTTCTTCTCTTCCTAGTTTTTCTTCCTATCTTCCTCCTTACTGTATTTGTGGCAAGTAACCTTGTCCTCCCTCAGGTTTCATTGCATTGCTGAACCATGCCACGCTCTTCTGCTCTCTTTTTCTACGACAGGCTTGCCAGTGGGCCCTTTGGTAGACCTGATGAACAAGCTCTTAATCACTGCATGAGCTCTTCTCCGCTTTTGTCTCCTGAGTGTGAATTGAACCACAGATAGTCAAAAAAGATGGGTTCAAAGTACACCAGATGATCTCCTGCCACTACCTTGGAGAAGGCCAGTTCATACCAGAAACACTTCAACCGATAAACTGCAAGCTTGCATTCTCATGATCAAGACCCCATTACAATTTACACAGTATTTTTTTTTCATTCTTCTATTATTTCCAGATGATGAGATCTGACTTTATCACTTATAGCACTTATACGATTAAGTGAGAGGTGAATCAGGGCCAGGTTGTTTGCCAAAAAAACAAGTAAAACCCAAACACTTCATGTCACTGTTTATTTTCACACTCCTCTTGAAGAAATATCTAGGTCAGCTACACCAGACTTTGATTTCAGGGTGCCTTGGACAAGGCTTATGCTTGAGCTACCTTATTTATACCTTTTTGAATGATTTCTCCAGAAGTATTTGTAGCCCAAAGTATACTTACCCATGAAAATTAAAACAAAAATCAAGATTAAAAGTTTTCTGTTGTTTCTGTGTATGAAGAAATGAAGCTGTAATCATACTGTGAATATCCAATCACTATAAATGAGACATTAACTTTTTTTCCCACCTAACCAAAAAAAAGTTATTATTTTATAGAGCTACAGTGAAAATGTTGCTTCGTTGAAAACAATGGCAAAATTCCCACTGAGTTCAATGGACTAGGATTTCTTCCACGGAGTCTGATTTACTACTTCCCTGCATCTATTGTATGCTACAGTAACTTTACTGAAATCGCTGGAATTCCCTTGGCATGAGAGCAATGAAATCAGAAAAAAAAAAAAAATCTGAGTACAGAGAATTGTAATAATTTTTAGTGGAATAGAAGGATTGCCAATTAGGGATAACTGTTTTGGTAAATAACATAAAATACATTTCATGTACTCATACCATTTTTTAAAACTCGAAGCTTGCGTAGACAAAACAGGGAAACTGCAAAGACTTACATCACTGCTAAATGAATTTCTCTTTAAAAAATGCTCAATGTGTTTTAGACCAAGAGCTAAATTCTGCCCCTTGGTATACACATGCAAATTCCATTAAAGTAGTTGGAACTGTATTTTCATGCTTGTGGGAATGATTTGGCAGTTTAAAGGCAATTCTGGGAGCACTGCCTGCTAGGGCTGCTCAAGAATTTGCCAGTGAAAATGCTTTTTTGTTTTATTTTCTTGTCAAAAACTGTTGATTTGTCAAAACTAAGCATTTCTGCACAAATATATATAGTGTGTTTGACAATGATTGCATTTCTGGTCAAGGAAAAAGAGAAAGCTAATGTCCACAGCACAGACAACAAGTACTTACTTATGCCAAAAGGAAGGCTAGTGTTAGTATTTATGTTTTTCCATACCTACTCCTTTTTCTCTCCTGGTCCAATATGAATCCCTTGACCAGGATAAGTCGTCATCAGTCCCTTTCATTGGGACTATTTTACACAGTTCTATAAATCCAGTATTAATTGGGCAAAGAAGCTACCTAATCATCACTTCTGCATCTGGTAGCTTTGTGTTCCTGTCAGGAAAAGCAATTACTTGAACCTCTTCTCCCTTCCAGGAAATTGTCCTCTCAACAGACACTGTTGTTCTTTTATTGAAAAAGGCATTGGCTTATCCAATGTCTGCCACAAAAGGAGGAGTGTGAAAACTTTTGAGTCATCAGAAATGATCATGAGATGGGATATTTGTTTTCCACTCACTCCATAAAGTACTAGTGAAATACTACTTGATTTTGGTTTTACTTTGAAAATAACTTTTATCAATATATCAAAATATCAATAACTTTTGATGTATTTTCTTCCCACCTCTAGTATTTCAGAAATGGAATTGATACTTTATTAAGCACTCAGCTTTCAAGGTATTTAGGCATGCAAATTAAGTAACAAACCTTTTACGTGCCGACATATAAGTCCAACAGCAGGAGAGACACCGTGCTTCTGCTGTCCTGTTTGCCAAAGCAGCTGACAACTTCGGTGGAGGCACGAGTTGAGAAGAGTTTAATGCTAATAGTGCATATTATGGATGGCTTATCTGGCTGGCCTTTGGAAGGCAGCATGTTAGAATAAAACTCAACTTGTCAGAAGTTAACAGTTGGCCTTGATGATCTTAAATGTCCTTTCCAACCTAGTTGATTCTGTGATTCTAAGCAGCCAGTATGTTGGGATATAAGTCCATCCCCATGTCAGGGAGTGAGGCTAAAACAATGCTTACGTGCCAGTCCTTGCTGTAGGGATTTTTCCAGCATGTAAGCCCCAGGATAGTGATTTCATGCCCCCACAAGTGGGAACCCCCTTAAGGGAAGTGTAGCAGTGGTTGTTATGAGACACGAATATCATTGCACGTAGCAATACTCCTTTGACATGAGAAATGCTGGTGCAGTCAAACATGCTTCTCATTTCCCAGTTCTGTCAGCAGTTCTGTTCCCTGTGAGCAGGCTGTGCTGGATGGCAAACAGCAGGGACAGGGCTTAAAAGATGAACAAGCTTAGTGCTAGCTGTTTGCACAGGCTGAATTTCACTCCATGCCACTAAAAGTAGCACTGGTGAACCTGACTATCATTAACCCCTTTAGCAGTCGCTCCTTAACTGCTTTTTGACAAATCCCTACTGCTTGTAAATGAAGTACAAATCAAACATTTTTCCCCCTCTCTTTTCTCAGAATTGCTCTTTTGCTTTGGACTGATGGAGCTGCCTTTTTGTGCTTGGAAGTTTGCTTTCTTTCTGTCTTTCTCGCTTTCCTTTCTCTTTTCTTTTCTTTTCTTTTCTTTTCTTTTCTTTTCTTTTCTTTTCTTTTCTTTTCTTTTCTTTTCTTTCCTTTCCTTTCCTTTCCTTTCCTTTCCTTTCCTTTCTTTTCTTTTCTTTTCTTTTCTTTTCTTTTCTTTTCTTTTCTTTTCTTTTCTTTTCTTTTCTTTTCTTTTCTTTTCTTTTCTTTTCTTTTCTTTTCTTTTCTTTTCTTTCTTTTCTTTTTTTTCTTTTCTTTTTTCTTTTGGCTTTGCTTTCCCTTTCTTTCCTTTTCTTTCCTCTTCTTTTGACTTTTTAGTTTCAACAGTTTTACTTCCAATCAAAGTCCAGAGCCTGTAGGGAAATTCTTTTCCTTCAGCTGGGCCTCTTCCTATCTTATCAAATAATATTAGCTTGCACTCCATTTATACCACATAAAGCCTTAGTAACTCTCATAGCTTTTAACCTGTCATGTAGATTAAGACCTCATTAAATTTCATACTACCTTCAGCATGATCATGTTACCTAATGCTAAAGATTTTGGGGTAACATAATCAGTACTGATACAGAATGAAAGCAGAGAGATCTTTCATCATACGGTCCTTTGTGTCTTCATTTGCTAGAAAGAGAATTTACTGCCTGGTAAACTCCGTTCAGTCTAGTGTGTGTTTCTGCATGTGCCTTGTCTGGAAGAAGCATACCTTGCATTTCCCCTCACAAACTGACTGCATGGTCTGTGCTTCTGAATTTGCATGAACGTGTCCGTGTTCGTAGATTAAACACAGATATTTGAGAATCAGTAAAGTGTGTGTGTGTGCGTGTACATACAGACAGGAAAACACATGCACATGCTTGCAGAAAAAGCTGTTCAGAGAGGAACAACTGGAACCAAAAGGGGGAATATGCTCTTCTCCTTCTTCAATGTTTACAGCACGAGAGCAGCTATAGGTGACTATGTCCAGAGGCTGGAAATTTTTGGTGTGAGTGCTGTATACACAATGTAAATTTACAGTTGAAGTAGGCTGAACAAGATAAAATGCTGTTACTTCAGTTTTAATGGTAAGAAACAGAAATACCAAATGACTTGTTCTCATCATGTAGGAGATCAGCGACAAACTCCTATCACAGCTAATACCTCTGCTACTAGTCCTGCCTTTGAGCTCTACTGTCCTGGCAACTTTTCCAGTCCGCTTTCACAGAAACAGAAAATCCTGAGAAAGAGAGAAAAATAAGAGGCCTCAGTCTTACACCAGGCAAATCCCTCGAGAATATGAGCATCACACAACAGTTTTGTGTTTGTCCTAATAACAAACCCCTTAAATAAGATGTAACCCACTGCTGTGAGCAGGAGCTGCCCATGGCTGTTGGGAGAGTACACAAGTTGAATGCAAGTTTTCCTCAGGTTTGACCTGGAAGTCTAGCAGTTGAATCACCTTTTTTCACTTGGGCCCTTAGCTAATTATCCAGATGTCATTAGCAGGGCATTGCAAGACGTCCCTACAAGAGAGCGTCTATTAGCAATCGCTTTGATGAATTTCCCCACTTATTTTTTTCACTTTTAAAATTACTCTTGTGTTCCAAGATTAGGCCACATAACGACATCATATCATTTTCCTCTTGAAAGTACACCTCACTGGGTTGAGGGACTTGTTTAGAGAGCAGAAAGGGTGGGAGAAGAACAATCGCAATGTCAGCTCTTTCCCAGCACTTGGTGCAATCCCCTTGCTGGTGGAGACAGGGCGAATGCCCCTCTTGACCTGCCTGCCTCCTCTGAGCCCCATCTCTTTCCCTGCTGCCCACCCACAAGGGATCAACTGCTTTTGGACTGGGCAGGATGAGGCCCTCCCTCCACTGAACCCAGATAGCCACTCGAAGGACTTCCCCATGTCACATCTGTTGTAAACTCCACCATGCTTTTCCTGTGTCTGCACAACATCTCAGCTCATTAGGAAGACACGAGATAGCAGAAGGCCCGATACGGCGCATTTTGGATCCCCCAAGCCCAGGAGATCCTCCTTCCCGTACCACGCATAGGACCCTTAACTTTAACCCAGCCGTGCCTTTTGTCTGAAAGGGAGAGACTATTTATGAGGAGTCATACAAAATAAACACAAAGAGTTCACCATAAAATATGACAACCACTTTAAATAATGTTGACTTAATTAAACTTTAAACTTTATTTATATATTTTATGGCCGTAGTGTGAGCTCTTCTCGGATGTTTACTTCACTGAAAAATCCATCATGTGAGGGCCTTGAAAGGAATTAATCCCCTTACCCCTGGCACAGAACTCAGCTCCAACAATTCAGATCTAAATATTTAGTGATGGATGATACATGTTTATAGAACAGAGGGCAGCATGACATTTAAATGGGATCCGGGGTTGCTATAGTGAGCGGACGTTGTTGAAAAGAAACTGGAAGCTGAAGCCATGCCAATTATCGGAAGCCAATAAGTCAGCCCCTTTTTGCCTGATTTTTCCCTTCCGTCTATCCCTTCTGGGTTTTCGAAGGCTTCTTCACAGAGGGTTACAAGCAATTTTCAGAAGGAAATGTTCTGCTGACTCTTGTACATTTGGTAGTGCATCCCATGGTTAAACTAATAGCCTCGTTGGGTGTCAGCCAAAGGTTACAGGCCTCTCAAAATATTCTTGGAAAAAAAAAGAGTTTATCACTGAACTGAAGTTTCTCATTAGTAACCCTCTGTTGTCTAATCTGTGAAATTACATGATTAACTCTTTTGCAGAGACAGCTTCAGCCAAAGTTTGCAATCCCACAGGAAGTTATTAAAAGTATCACCGAGATAATTTCCCTGCTTTGTACTTGGCCCTTAGGGTAAAGGAAATACATCATTAGATGAGTACTTTATAATAAAGCTATAGATCACTAACAATTATTAAATGGCTGTCAAGAATGATTATTATTTTAAAAGTTGAGCACTGTACAATTTGAAAAACAAATAAAAAACCTTGAAAGAAATTACTTCCTTTGTTTTTGTATAGAAATTAGAAACATGCCTTCCCCCCCCATTCTCTTTGAAGTGATTATTGGAATATAATCTTTCTCTGTACACAGCCATCTTACCTTCAAGATTTCTTTCTGCACATTTAAAAATACTCTTACAGAAAGCAGCCGCTCGCTATTGAGAGAATATTCCTAGGTGACCCAGAGGATAGCGGGGTCTGTTTGCATGCACTGAGAATGACACCTTAACGCATGAGCCCTGAACCCCTGATACTACAAGTCACTTCAGCAGAGGCGGTGGTCTTCACCCAGAAGCAATCCTTGCTTTTGGTGAAAGTTGAACTCAGGGCTAATTGAAACACAGAAAACACTCCCATCATGTGTTTTAGCTGAAGTCACTTGCAGATGTTTTCCATGATTTGTTGCTCTTGGTTTTGGCTTTCTAATGTGTTCCTCCCAGATCGATGGGTGGTTTAGTTTGCATCTTTTGGGAGGAGAGATAACAGTTCAGATCTTTATTAGCTTCCCCAGCTAGTTACCAAAGCTTTTTCTTTTGTTCCTTTTTCTTTTTAAACCATTAGTGAAAGAGTGGTGCAAATGAGATGTGAGCCTCAGCCTGTGACACAGTTATCCTGAAGAGACAACCTTGGATTGTGTAAAAGACAAATAGTTGTGAGCAGTTTGACAGAGGTAAAGCTTGCGGCAGCAGGAGCCAATAAGCACTCTGTTGGTCCTCAAAGCATATCCAGCCATCTGAGCATCCAGAAAAGGAAGACTGCTACCAGACACCTGTAAGAAAGCTTATTCATGGACCTGTGAAAGAGACAGATCTCTCAGGCAAGTTGGTTTTAGGAACCAACCATGCAGCCTGAAGTGTACTGTAGGACCATCCTTGCAGGACAGCTTTTGTGATTTCATCGCATTACGATGCCTCAATATGACTAATGCACCCATTTGGTACAATCTAGAAGTTAAGAAACAGTGCTTTGAATCAGAAGAGCTGAAATTGAATTTCAGCTGCATAAACATGCTGACAGGTCAAGAGGTTTGCTCTTGCTAGGCTGCTTTTCTTTTTTCCTTTCCCTAATAACTTCTTCCTGACCTTATATAAGCCATAATCTCCTAGGAGAGAAGTCAGTTGACTGTATAAACACAATATATGTTTATACATTTTCAATATAAGTGCAGTTTCTGAAGAAGGAAGGACTTAAAGCTACCTTGTTGCTCACTGACCTTTTTCATTCTGTATCACTTGCACTGGTTACAACCGGCATCCTCTTTAAGTGTTTAGAATGAAATTCCCTCCAATCTGTTCATTCTCTTTTTTTTTTGAAAAGTGATCTGAGAACAGCCTGGATTAATCCTTAATGCTTTTAATGCTTAACCTAAGATCTACATGCCTAAATCTTTATGAAAAGCTTAAAAAGGGGAGGAGAGTTTGTCTAAATTGGCATATACATATGATAATATACATCTTATTCTAGTCCTAGTTTCTAAAAATACATATGACTGGAAGCCATTCTGAAGTGCACGATAGGAGAACTCAGTCTCTGCAACCTTTCATGATCTGCAAGTGACAGAGAAGTATTTTTTAATGTATTTTGTAGTAAAGAAGAAAAAGACTGATAAAATTTTCGCTAATGTTTGTTAACCAATTAAAAAGAGACAACCAATTCTTTCCTCAAAACTTCAGGGGTTCTGGTATACATTCAGGCTCATGGTGCTTAAATAAATGCAACCTAAATCTTTTCAGGTTTGTTTATGACCACTGTAAGACCTGAGTTTTAACATGAGGTCCCAAACCTTTTGAAGATCCACAGTGAAGAAGGTTACTGTGGGATCTGCAAAAGGTAGATATGAAAACCAAACTTATAGCCAGATAGGAATAATTAAAGCTGTCTATGCAAGTATCCATGTTTCCATGGGAAAACTTTCAGGGGTCCACAAACTGGAAAATATTGAAAATATTGATATATATGCTACACGCATACTTTCAGAATGGAAAAGCATTACAAAACAAACCCCACAAATGTTCATCGAGAATGTCGCCCTCATGTCTCCTACTTTGAACTGTGATTTTATAATATAGATGTCTGAATTTGTAGAAGATAACCAAGCATGCACTCCAGACCTGATCAGGAAAACAATATCAACAGAGTTCTGCCATGGGATATGGATGCAGAGTGCTATTTTCTTCCTGTAGATTCTCATTCTTGGGAGATGAATTCTGGTTGATGTTAATGACAAAACACTGATTTATACAATTAGAGGAATCTGCAACTGTATATGACAGAATCAATGTAATTAGTCACCAATAAAACGCCAGTTCTTGCAGGGATGGAATCATCACATGGAATGGCGAGCACCTAATTTATTTCTGCTGTGCATGGACTTTCTCCAGGAGATGGACTTTCTCCATGGACTTTCTCCTTTGGTTTTATTGTGAATTATGGCTTCACTTCTCTGGGAGCAGCTGTCATTCGGTTTCCATTTGCAAACCAGCTTGTCAGAGATGAGAACTGAGCAATCTGCTCCCTTCTGCAGTACTGACTCATTTTCCTTCTTGCACTACTGATTTTTCTTTTTTCTGTCATCCAAGAAAGACATTACTCTTTGCACATAGAAAATATAACTCCAGCACCCAATCAAAGTTGTATTTTAAATCATCAATGTTCCTTTTTCAGAAGTCTTGCATAACTGTCCTTTCGTTAAAAAAGTGTATGGACCTATTAATTTTACATTGCTTTTGTTGTTCCTCATTCTACCTATTTTCAAAGATGTTGGCCCTGGCTGCTCTTGTCCTAAGTATCAGCCAGTGAAAGATTATACTCCGTATGTATGCATGGCATTTGAAAAAAGTGCTAATATCTGTTTCTTCTGCTGGAAAAGGAGGAGGAAAGCTCTTCTCTGATAGGGAGGGAGGTTTCCAAGTGCATCTCCTTTCCCTGTCACCAAGTGGCTGTTCTGCATTACTGGAGGCAGCAAGAACGCAGCGGATCCCAGCTCAGGGTCAACCTGCCATCCTCTAATCACACTGCTTCAGTTAAATATGAAAATGTTGAAAGCACAGCAAAAGCTCATTCCCTAAAGCGTTAACATCCTCACCCCCAGAAAGGTAAGAGTGGAAGGCGTTTCTTCTCTCTAGCAGGCACTGGGCACTTTCTAATCCCATAATTTGAGCAAGACTTTGAAGATGAAGAGCAGTGGAGGAGGAAGATAACAACTAGAAGAGGTGTGCAAAAAGACCGTGCTTCACTGGGCACTTCTTTTACACTTTTGGGCTTTGAAGACTACCCATTTTTAAAACAAAAGTATCAGTTTACTCCTGCATTTTGTTGCCAAATCCTAAAATAAAATCATACAAAGTATTATTGTTGCTTTTCATATTTGTAATTATTCTTACACTTCATATGTGAGGAAAATCCATTATTCATAATACTATGTTTTAGTTGGTAGAGCACCAGACTCACAGATGATTAGTGATAGTTGATGAAATGAACTTTCTCTAAAGTTCAGGGGTCTTGCATTATATAAAATTAAATTTCTAATATCAGCGCCTTTGATGTCTTCCCAGTTCAAATATGTTACTCACAATGAAGTACTTGGGATAAAAGTCTGGGAGAAGGGGGAGAGAGAAAGAGGAGGGGAGATGTGGTTAAAGGCAATCCTCAGCAGGACAACTTAAAAATATGACTATGATTTCTCAATAGCTGCTACTGAATTTCCGGTTCACTTGAATTTGCCAAATGTATTTTCTTTGGGTCAGACCTTAGTTGCATTGCTCACACAAGTATTCTTATTGACTACCTCTGAGAATAAAGCAACCAAAATTTTCTTACTCTTTCTGTTTTGCCAATTCCCTCAGTATTAGTTCAAATAAACTAGGTCCTATGTTACTGTGTCAGTTAAAGGGCTGTGAAACTTTACTAATGTTCATGTTATGCAAAATTTTTCAGGAGAAACACTTGTATTATTTCCCTTGGTTCTCTCAGAACAAAAACAAGAAAACAAGAAATGTATGTCTGCATTTACAGACACACTGCATTTACAGACACATGCTACCCACGGGCCAGGCTAATCTGCATGCCGTGATTAGCCCAGCTCAAACAGATGCTGCTTCTGCAGTTCCTGCCACTTTGCTGCCATAATGTTGTTTGGAGTTTAATAGATTTATTTTTTTTTCTCTTTTGTTTATTCTTTGGCCAGATTTTTCATTTTCAGTGCAAAAGCCAGCAGTGGCCCATCTGAGAGCTAACTATGCTGACAGTCACAAAGGTGCAATAATTTGAGCTTTTGCAATGATACAGCCTCACAGCGCACTGAATAGCTATCAATCATTTGCATTTATACCTGAATCTGTATGTATACCTGTACTGTCAAAGCTCTTTTTCTATTTCTGTATACTCTATTTTGCACATAACACCAGTCTCAGATAGTTCTGGCTGTAATGCTGAATCTTTGAGGTAATAAATGAATGCGCAAAGACACAGTGTATAGCCTTCATTGCAAAGTAAACTAGGAGCAGGCATGATGGATGAGTTAGAGTGTAAGACTGCAGAAAGCTGGGAGGGAGGGAGCTGGGTGAGATTCCTGGCACGTGGGTGTTATTTCTAGTGCTTCTGTGAGCCCCCTTGGGCTCCCACATTGTTTTAAATCTTACTTTGCATGGAGCTTGGACTCTCTCTCACTCTAGAAGCCTAAGGTAGTGTCAAGAACACCCAACTTCCAGTGCACGTCTTAAGTGACACTATGACTTAATTTTTTGCCCTCAATATCACCATCTTTTTTCCCAATGCACTGTACGAAGTTTTCAGCCTCTATTGATTCTTCACTAAAAAGTTTTGATTTTTTTCTAAAACTTGGTTGGTTTTGATGGGTTACAAAAACTCATTAGCAGGAACTTTTCCTCCTTAGGTAGATACAATGCTGAACTGGTTAAGACATAAATTTATATTCAGAGATATTCATCACTACCTACAATTAGATCAGACCAAGGACGTTGACCTTTACCTGAACACCCAGCCTTGCCCTTGCCTCTCTTGGCTAGTGAGTAGGTCTGCTGCAGACAAATACACATCTGGAAGAAAGACTCTTTTCATTGGGTGGTAGGAAGTTTCCCCCTGACAAGACAAGAATGGCCACATGGGCATTGTCAAAATCCCACAGAACTTGTCCTGCAGAAGGAATGAGTTCAACTCCTAATCTTTTGCCTGTGGAGCCATTATTGAGCTTGGGGCAAAACAGTTTTCAGTGTATAAATGAAAAGTTTGACCTGCTGACTTGTGTAAACAGATCAGTTCATCAGAGAAGTGATGCAGGTTTCAGCAGAAAACAGGGCACCCTCTGCACGACTAGGACAGACAGATTCTGATTTGCTGCCTTGCTCCTGGCCGAGCAAGTGACAAAGCCCTTGAGATGCCTCCTCCTTCAGGTCATCTGGTGTAGTGGGAGGGGGGGAAATGGGACTCCTACGGGTGTCTGTGGATCTGCAGGCACCAACTGACTAATGGCAGGGCAGGGGAATAACCTCCGGGTACTTGGCTTTCAGCACACTCAGAGGGAAATGGTCACAGAAGATGGAAGAGGGGGAGTACCTGTTGCCAAATGGCTGTGATTACAACAGTGGCAAACTTCCAGGGAAATGCAGCCTCGGTTCTGTTTTATCAGGATCTTTTGTAAATTGCTATTAAGAAGTATTTTTCAACAATCTCATTTTTATTAGCCGTTTGTGCCCATTATAGTTTTCTAGTTGCAAGTTTGTTATGGCTGTAACATAAATAAAGTTCTAAAAATGTCTCATTTGAGGAATTGCAGAGCTGGGCATGCCATTTAGACACAGATAAAAGCAGCTGTAAAGGGCTTTCTTTGTAATGGGCCTATTTTATATTTAATAGAACTGTCATATAAACCTAGGCTACCATTTAAAATGTAGTTTCTAGTCTATAAAATAAACACCATTTCTAATATTGCTGTTGGCTTTCACCTATGGGACACAGTTCATTAAAAGCTCTATAAGGCATTTATTTGGGGTTACTATGTGATTTACAATCTAGAAGCCACCCCAGGCAAGAGATGTGTTTCTCTCCCACCTTAGGATCCAGTTCTTCAAAATATTAATGGTCAGCCAGGTGGGACTGGTATGAACAATGGTGCAGTGCTAGTGGAGACTGGCACACCTTCTGTGGCAGGAGCTCTGCTAAGTACAAATGCCTCCTTCGAGAAGAGTAAGCCTGAGAAAAACTTCTGCATTTGGTTCTCTTTACTGAAGTTTCCAAGACAAGTGTTGCCACAAAAAGAAAGGTACCTGGCTCAGGTCTCTGTGGGAGGTGAGGCAGGACTGCCTTGTTTGCTTGCCTGAGTTGGGCCGAATGACCCTCTGGAGGAGCCCACTGTTCTTCTTTGGCTACAGAAATAAGCATCTGGGTGAGATGGCTAAAATAAGGTGGAAGCACCTGAACAAAGGTTCTGCATTACTGACCTAATATGAAGTTCCGAGGCAGTGTAGGGACATTGCCTCTGACGTGGTTCCCAGTTTCGTCCCAGGATGAGGTGCACTTTTCCTATTGGGCTTGTGATTTGGAAATCCTAAAGAGGTGAGGATGCTTAGATTCTCTTGGACCCCAGTGTCCTTCTGAGCCAGACCAGGTGTGTGCAGTTGCTTCTCTGTGAACTTCTGCTGCTAATAATGTTTCCTCAAGCCTTCTACAGGACAAAGCCTGGGGAAGAGAGAAACAGTCTGTGTCCCCACTCTGTGTGGAGTGTCCTGATTGCACCCCAATGTGAGCTGGCACACACTGACACTGTGTCCCTTGTCACTACATAGCAGCAAGCAAATACCTACTCTGAGACACACCTGGAAGTTGCTGTCCTCTGTGGCGACAACGCTCCTCTTTGCTGGCCTTAAGTGAGGCGTTACTGTGATCAGAGGTGAAGCTGTGCATCTCCTGTCAAAGTTATCGAAGTCTCTAACTTTGACTGGGACTGCTGATAGCTTTGTCAGACTTTGACTGCACTGCTATAGTCCATGCCTTGGGCTGACCTTTGTTTAATGGAGCAAAATACTTCAGACTTGGTAGAGAAAGGGGGTCCTTTGTGCTGACCAGGTGTGCAACATTTTCTGTTTCGACTCAAAATCTGATTTTTCAATTGCTTTGAAAAATCAGACTAGGTGTACTGAATAGAGACTTTGATTTCAGCAGCTAAAATTCTCAGAAATCCATTCTCACTACGTATTCTTGACCTCTTCACACCAAAATGTTCACATACAGACCAGCTGTCTCATGCACCTTGCCCAGTAATACCAGGAACTTGCCCAGCAATGCTGCTCTGTGTCTGGTGTGTCCTGAGCTGCAGGTGGAGCCCAGATTTGTAGGGTGGCACTCCTCTCGGGTCTCAGGCTCTTGGGCTCTCACTGTCGCAGAAAGACTGAATGAGGATCTTGGGAAGGTAGCCTGAGGCTCAATGGACAGAAAATTGCTTGGGGAGGTGGAGTGAGCAAGGGGCTGACACAGTGCACAAGGATTATTTAAGCAAGGAAACTGGGAAGAGAAAGGAAGATCTGAAAGATCTGGACCTGGCAAGAATGCAGAATAAAACTGAGAGGAGGATGCAGACATGTACAGGAGAAAGAGGAGTGTCTAGCAGGGAGAAGCAGCAGACAGGAGGAGAGAACTTCAATGGTTTGGGTAGAACCCAACTGAACTGAAGTTTACTACCCTGCTGCCTTAGATACATACTTCTGAAGCCCCCTGGAAGTCGCTTGTCTCACCCTCTGCTAATAGTGGTCTACAAGAAAAACAAAAAGCAACAAGTTCTGTCCGCTCCTCTGTCAACACAATCAGCTTCAGTATACACAGAGAAAGTAGTCTCCAAAAAGCAGACACACATCAAACTGTATTGGTCATAGTGTGGTATTTCAGAGGTTTTGCAATTTGAAGTAGGAATACCTCCCTACTTGAACTTTATAAAAAAAATGGCAAAACTGTTACTGTATCAAGCAGTCAGAAAGCAGAAAATGCTAGGAGTAAGATGTGCACCAACTAGGTTCCTCTGTGCTTGTACCTTGCAACAGGTTGCTAAATACATGGTAGTGTTTTAGCAAGGCTTTATGAGTAAATGAGACTGGTGGGCAAGTGCTATGTATATGTGCACATGCATATGCATGCGCATCTGTCTATACAGGTCAATTACCCCATTAGAATCATAGAATAGTTAGGGTTGGAAGGGACCTTAAAGATCATTTAGCTCCAACATCTTTGCCATGAGCAGGAACACCTTCCACTAGACCAGGTTGCTCAAAGCCCCATCCATAACCCAATAATTTTCCAGTCCCTTGGCTTATATGAGCTATATTTGATTGAGGGACAGTATCCTTGAGACGTTAACTGCACACGCATTTTGTGGTAGCATGTGGCTTCTGCCCCAGCCTCTAGCACAGGGCTGCTTGAGAAGACACCACAGGTCTAGCTACAGGTGAGGCTGAGCGGTTTTGCTCAGAGGGAGCTCTGCTGTGATAGGGGGAAAAAAAATAAGCAGAAATATCAGGAATCGGGTATTTCATACCAGTCCCTGAAGATTAGTGGAGAATCATGAGTTTCATCCCCTGGGGCCTCAGTTCCCTATCTGTCCCTTAGGTCCTGTCACTGAACAGGGGTGTTGCGATAATAATTTAGTATTTGTGGGGCAATAAGCAATCAAGATAAATATTTAAGCTAATTCCTAAGGAGAGTCAGAGGGGAAAATTCATCATTATCTTTCTGTAAGAATATTCAGTGTATTCAGAAGTGAAGAAAAATAGTTAAGAAGACCATTCGCTTAACCTTAGGCAATTCACAGCAACCCATGGGTTATGATACAAATTGTTTTCAGCTCCCTTTAAAGTAGGTGATGATCTCAAGTGGCCAGAGTCGCCCTCTGGAGATATGTTTCTCCTCCAACTAGAGAAGGACCCTATGGTGACCAGGCACTTCTCTGGAGTGCCTGAAGTGGGTAAGATGAGCTCCGGATGCAGCGGCTGCTCTCCTGGCTCTTCTAACATCTCACAGTTGCATGGGAAAAGCCTGGGCAGTGGTGCTCGCTACCAAGCAAGAGAGAAACAAAACCAGTTTCCAGCAGTGGTATCCATCCTGCCATAACTTTTAACCTTCTACCTTGGGAAGAATCTCCCAATGCCGTTTCTTTACAAACGACATTTATATTACAGAAACTCCTGAAAGCCTTCAGTTTGGTCATAGCAAGCATTGAACAGACAGAATTTTGTGAATTATTTTCCATCACAGATGGCTGCATATAATTCTGAATCTATACTTGGATTAAGCATCTTTAGCAAAAATGGCCTAAATTATACTATATCAAACACCATGAAAGCTCAGAAAATTTAGCTGTGCAGATCTTCATAAAATCAGACCAAATTGTTGCTTTTAGTAACAATTGTATATGCCAGGAAAAGAAGAAAGTGGCACAGTTTTGGCGTGTCCGTAAGTCACATTGCAGCTAATGCACTACTAAAAGCCTCACTCGAGGTCTAACGTAGGACTGCCTGGCAACCAGGAGAAATCACGAAGAGGCCAAAGCATTCCTGAAACTGGGGAGAGCTATAATGACTTCCTTATAACCCATCTCCAAACTGCACTCTGTGCCAGAGTGGGGCTCTGGCACGGAAGAGAGTCTGGCCTATAGTGTGTAAATAAATAACAAATGAGCAAGTCAAAGTGAAGGAAGAGATGAATGAAGTGGTTCATACAGCATGGCTATAGTTTTACACTGTCTCCAGGCTATGGAAGGCAAGCCACCATACTTTGGTTCAGGTTCTCAAAATCATTTTTAGTGCCATAGAGGGTGACACGTTGTATTTTTTTTCCAGTGAAAGTCCATATTCTGGAGCTGTCTTCTGAAGATAACTAGAGTCAAGAGGGATAGTACTTTTCAACAAAAGCATTAGTAAGTGACCGTCACTACATGGATAAATGTAGTTTTGGGCTGAAAGCAAAGTATAATTCATTTAAAATTAACAGGTTAATCTTTAAATTGATTAATACACTTCAAAAACAGCCTGCACATTGGATTTTTATAAAACCTATATGAAAGCTCATTTTCCATCTAAAGAGGTCAGCATCCAGCCAGCAGGACTGCAGAAACATTTATAAAAGGGTAGGTTTTGAACCAATTACAAATCGAAGTTGGCAATTTGTTCTCGTGGGTTGTATGAATTGCATGCCATATTCAAAAATTAAGTTCTCAGACTAATGGAGTTGGGACATTTAACATTTGCTTGCCAGCAATGGACAAACTAGGTCCAGACACCTGCTGTAATCTCACCAGCATGTCCAAGGAGGGATGATGATCAAGGATTACACTTCAAAATGTTATGAGCAGGCTGAAAAAGATGGCTGGAAACAGATGGCAGATAGCTCAGCTGGCAGATGCCTGGTATCCTTCAGTATGGAAAGAGGGAATATGTGTAATATGTCTAGGAAGGTGGGTGGTGGGTTCCTCTGCATAAGAAAAAGAGAATTTAAGTCTGTGTCGCCTCAGTAAAAAACTACTGTGAGAACATGTCATGTCTTTTAGTTCTGTCTGAAAGATCACCGAGGGAGGTATGATGCTCCATTGAGCATTTAGACATTGTAACAGCCTGTGAAAAAAAGAATTGACTGAGTCTCGCTGGGAGCTTGCAAGAAAGAATCATGATGAGAAGGTGAAATGGAGCAAGTTGTGTATCTAGAAGCAGCTCATCAGGAGCAGCTATCTACAGCAGCAAGAAGAGCAAGCCTAGATACTTCACCTACAGCTTCTGGGTTTTTTCCAGCCCTATGTGCTGGAATGTGCCACTGCAGGACCAGGAATCTGGGCTCCAGCTCCTCCACTGGGGAGTTCACTTTGGTGCCCCTCTGGTTTGTTACCTCACGTCTCCTTACTGTGGAAAACTGGCATGCAGACGGGAGGTTGCAAGAACAGGGCTGATCCTGCCCAGGCCTTGCCATCCCAACTGGGAAACAAACTGTCAGGGCATGGATTCAGTCCTCGAACTTAGAACTGACTGAATAACACACAAATGTGTGTTCTGCACAGAACTGCAGAAAGCATAAATGTGTGTCACCTAGTAGTCTAGACCCCAAATAACTGAGACCCCTGAAATGCCAGCAAGTTATTCCACTTTGATGGCTGAACAACAAATAACTCTATGAGAGAAAACTGCAATGGACCAAGTAACTCTGGGGACCATGTTTACAGATCTTCACCTAGCAAGCCAAAGATGAACAATACGTATCCAGCCTCTTTCAGGCTAAGACAGTGTTGAGAACTTAAGCCTACATGGCAGGAATGACTGAAACATTGGGTCTGAAAGAGATATCCCAATAGAGATCAGCGAGGCAGTGTGCGCCTACTCAGGACACTGCCAAGTCTATCTGCTGAGGAAGATAGCTAGGAAGATCCCAAGATCATGATGCCCAAAAGAGATCTCCCAGCTTTTCCCTCAGCTTTTGCAGCCTAATGGCAGCTCAGTGGCAGGGGCTGCCATGGGCATACCATGAGATCAGTTAGGAAGGAAGGAGACCTCAAATCTCTGGTCCCACCTGCTGCTCAGAGCTGGCTCAGCTGAGATGCACACCAGGCTTCTGGGTCTGCTCAGACTGCAGAAAAGACTGCCTTCTTTTAGAGGGAGGACATGCAAACTGCTCTCACCAGGGAAGGATGTGGATGGTCTGGACAGGAAGACAAAAGCACAGGCATCAACTGGGAAGGATGTGTCAATGGAAGGACTGGTAAATTCAGGGGGAAAGGGAATCGCCTTCTGATTAGCAGATTGAAATGTTCACCAGCGCATCTTTTGTGTGTTTACCAAAGCATTACAATCTCCTCTCCCAGGCTGGGTGGAAGGTAACGAGTTTATATTTTTCACCTGGGCTTTTTTTGAGGAAGACTAAGTGAAATTAGGAAGAAGGCTAAAAAGACCGTCCTCTGTGCGCTGAGTAGTGAGGATGACTGAAAGGCTGGGCTGGGAGATGATGTCTGTTTACCAGAAATAATGAGAATAATGAAACACTAATCTGACTTGTCTGTACAGATGGATTTCCAGCATAACAGAGCAATGAAATAGCACGTTCCCCAAGGGGAGCTCCTGAGCAGTGAAGCATAATTCTTTCCTGAGAGTTAAATCTCAGTACGGCTCTTTGCTGTGAAATTACTGCACTGCTGAAATTACACACACAGACACACATGCATACTGACACTGGAAGAAAAGCTGTGTTGGCATTTATAAGATTGTAAGGTCAAAGTTAATTTTGCCAGATTTACTAATTGTTTTCAAACTGTGTCTTTTGTTTAAGCTGATTTAAAAGTAAACTGACTTACTGTGATTTGGTTTTAAATACCTTTTGGTATCAGTCATTCTGAATTATAAATAGCTTCATCCTTCTTCCTTCTTATCAAACTTTGACATATGCAAGATAATAAGAAGGATTTTAGAAATATTGATGCAAACCAGCCACCCCTGAATTGTGTTAAGTCAATAGTCCCCGAGAGCTAATGTTCAGATCACAGAGGGAGTGTGTAGCAAAGGGTTGAGGAAGGGAGAGAAACTTCTATGGATTTTTAGCCTGAACCAATTCATTATTCACTCCGTTTAAAATTGTCAAAGAAAATTTTTGTAAGCATGTATCCGTTTTCCTTCTGGTTAGAGAGGTATATGGCAGTATGACTACAAGTGAGCGGAGTTCAAAGAAGATAGGCATGACTTAGTGCATGCTGTAAGTGGATTGCTGTCATCACTGAAGCTAAACTAGGGATACAAGGAGGAAGATGAGATTTCATACTAGCATTTGTCCATGCTTGTGTTTCTGCAGGTATTTTATGTGCTCTGCTTTGTTCCTTGAGATAATGTTGGTTTTATTCTCAAGATAAAGATTTACTTTCTGCAAGAAATCTTCCAGGGACTGGATCAGGGCCTCCCTGTGCACTCATGTTCTTGTCCTTAGAAATACTACATCAGAATAACAGGAAAGGGTGGCAAAGAGGCAGGAGAAATCCGGACTCCCACTTGGGTTTTTCTATTGTTTTTTCTCTGAACTAGGTTGGCTCCAATCCTTCAATCATTAATTATTCAACAAAATTTTGTACATGTGAGCATGATCACTGACTTCAGTGGGGATGCTCCCATTGGTAAAATAGTTCATATAACCTAAGTGTTGAAAGGACAGAATACTGTGTAAAATCATTGTGTTTTCCACATCTCTGTCCTCTGTGTTTTCAAGTCATGGCCTGTCATTTTATTGGCATGTCAAGCTTTTACTAGGAGAACTAATAGAGATAGGAGACACCAAGTTGGTTCTTATCTATTGCAAAAAGATGTGATGTGTCTTTTGCAGAAATGTAGTATGCAAGACATGTTAAATAATCTCCTATCCTACCTCAGCACTATGGTCTCAGCTGGGGTACTGTGTCCAGTTCTGGGCATCATACTTCAAGAAGGCTACAAATCAAGTCAATAGAGAGTCCAGAAGTAAGCAAGTAAAATCATCGGAAGTCTAGAGGTCATCACTATGGATGCAGAGCATGCGGAGGTGACATGAAAGGATTTTGTTTAATCTAAAGAAGACAGAGAGAGATATGACAACAGTCTGCAATTATGCAAGGAGCTATCACAAAGCGGAAAGGCTTAGTCTGTTCTCCATCTTCATATGACGAAAAGAGATGAGCCTCACTTGCAAAATGGGAGACTGATATCCCTGAATATTTTAATAACTTTCCAGTTCTAGGAATAGGACAGCAGTCAGCTTTTATGCCAGGAGAAGAAGGATGGAGACGGTGGAACCTTCTTCACTGAAGGCCTTCAGACAAACATCTCCAACTTTGAGTAGCTAAACTTGTGTAGTGGATGAAGACCTCGTGAGGTCCTCTCCAGCCCTATCTTCTGTTAATTTAACCAACAAAATTCACAGCTACCTTCTAAGGGCAGGAGCCTTATTACTGGGAGTAGAGAAAAGGCAAAAAGGATCAAGACATCGTTTTCAGACCTCAAATGGAGCTTGTAAAGCATTGATAATGTTCTCTTTTGATTAGTGAAAGATGAAGAAACAACTTGAAAAGAATAGCACAAAACTGTAATATGACCCTTTCGGGGAAAGATTTTATTCGTGCTCCTGCATCCTTTCATCATTTTCCTCTTAATCTTTGGATTTTATCTCAGGGTGGAAAAAGAAATTACATCATCAAGATAACATTAAAGCAGCTTCTTACTTCAAACCATTTTTGCCAAAATCATTTAAAAACTATTATTTGTAACAATGATGTTTATAATGATGAAATTTATATTCTTTGCCATGTCCAAACCACAAGTAACAGAACTGAGAACAAGCAATACCCGCTTCCATGCTACACTAATTTGGCAGAAACAACATCTTGCAAATTCTAGTGGAGCTCTTTTAAAAAGTGAACGAAAATCGGCTCTAATGACATCCAAGTAATCTACTCAGGTTGCTGAGGCTGAGAAGAAGGTACTTTTGATAGAAATCTGAGACTGAGTGTGTATACTAAAATACAGAAATGAAAATGTAATTTTCCTTTGTTATCACATGAAACAGCAGCCCCATGTTGATTATGGAGGAAGAAAACTGCAAAAAACTAGGGAGAGAAATTAATGCAACAGATTATAAAGAAATGGAGCTGTCTTGTTCCTTAAAAAAAAGGGGGAAAAAAAGTTCAGCATGGATCCATATGGTGTGAGATTTCTTCTCTGTGACATTTTTATTAAGGTTATGTATATGACCGTTCATCTTCATTCTGCTAGTGCTAATTGCTGTCTATTGGACCCTTCGCTACTGTGTACAGAGAACACATGCTTCCCCTCGACACTGCCATCGCTGCGAGTGCACTGGATTGTTCTGCTGTCCTCAGATAGGAACCTGCTGCTGCTGCCTGACCGCAACAGCTGGGAATATTCTGCTTTTAAAAGCTTATCTTGTTGATACTTGAGTTGAGCTATTACACAGTGGAACAAGCAAACAGAATGAATGGACCCTCTGCGGGCAACTTATGGTAACAAAAAAGCTTCCATGTGCTTTTGAATGTGTCTCTTGTCTTGGAATTGACAGTGATGTTTAGCATAGATGTTTCCTGAGAAGAAAATGTAGTGGTATAGAGCCAGAAACAGGCTAAAAAGAAACATGCACAGAAGACATGTTCAGCACTTAAGCTTCTTTGCAACTCTGAGCAACGTTTAGAGACCAATTTTGTAAAGGTTTGCTCATGTGAGCTGCCCTGCTGAAATGCAAAAGGCTGCTTTTTTTTTCTAGAATGGCTAATTTGATTAAGAATTACATTTAGGCACAAAATGAGTATGTAAAGCATATTCCCTCCATCTTCTATGGAGCTTTTAAGCTATCAGCCTGAGAATAAGGTTATTTTTTTAGCAGCATTATGTCCATGCACACACGTATATATTGCATGTACAAGTGGATCAGAGCAGAGAAACACAAATATTCCCATATTATGGATGGACCACCCAGAAAAATACAGAAATTTATTGATTTTGTTCTATCACTTAGAGTCCAATTTAACAAAACATCTAATAGTGTCATGAATTTTTCTGTCATGAAGGAAGTGTTATAATCATCTAATCTGATTTCCTGCATTATGTAAACTGTAGGCTTTGCCCAAGCAATTCTGACTTGCACATCCATGCATTTTAATTCAAACTCTAAAAGTTAGTAGAAGCAGTAATTATCGGACTTAGGTTCATGCAATTAACGAATCTTAAACTGTTACCTTCTTAACACATTCCCTTTTGTGAATGGTGCTGTGCTTCGCCGTGCCCCGAACTACACACCAGTCTGACTACAGACTCCACATGACCTCCAGGCAGGAAAATCTCTCTTCTGAAGCCTTAATGGAGGTGTTGTCTGAGCAAGCACAGACCCTGAGTGACATGTGCATTATTCTGTGTGTGGACGAACATCGGAGTATTTGACTCTCAGACCACACTGGACAATCTGTGAGAGTTGAACTTGACACCTTACAGCCAGGCTTGTAGCTTTGGCCTCAGAACGATGAACATTCTTGCTATATGACCACTGTCTTAACCCATTAACCTTAGTTAAGTGGCCCGTTCTAGTTGTCATAGGTGACCTGTGGATATACAGTTCTTTTTCCTGCATTCTTGGTGGCAATTTTGGTTTAAGGAAAAGCTGTTCTCTTACCCTTCCCCACCGCTTCTGCCTGGTGCCACTTTCTCTTTATGCTTATGCAACTGCTTACAGGGTTATGAAAAAAATGGATGAAGCTTAAAAGTAAATCCAGCTATTTTCCTGTTCTATTAAAGAAGTGAGACACCTTCTTCAGGGGGCATTGATACATTCAGAAAATGATAATTTGGAGTCAATATGGAAGGAATTCCTATTTTCTGCTTTTATGACTGTATGAAAAATTTAAAACTATTTGCATCTGAAAAAAATAACTTCAGTAGGTGTACAGGCTGCTTTCACTTCCTGGCACTGTTTAATCACTTTCTAAATATTATATTTAGTTCGTGTTTGGAATGGAACTACTTCCAAAGAAAGTGCAGAGAAGACAGAATTTTGAAAATGGAACATCATCCTACAATTTTTTTTCTTAACGAAAAAAATTATTTTAATTAAATGAAAAAGTATTAATTTTTCTTGACACCTTTTCTGAAAAGAACCTATTTGCCTAATTTATTGGTTGTTGTTGCAAATGCATATATATACATATAGTTCTGCTGGAGATTACTTAACAGGTTACACTGGGGAGGAGCTCTCGCTTACTGGTCAGAGGCATAAATTTCCAAAGCATATCAAGGTTATTAACAACTCCAGAAATCATTACCAAAACAAAACCAAAAGAAAAAGCAACAAAAGCCCAAAACCAAAACCAACATACTTATCCATTTTAACTGAGAAATAAATCTGCCTCTGGTCAAAAGACTTCCTTGTCGCTTTCTGAGTGCTTTTCCTTGTGGCACATTTTGATTTTGAGGTTGTGATGCTGCCTGGATGGGGCTAGATGCAGCATCCCACTCTGTTTTTTGCCAAAACCCAGTTGTTTTATGTGCTGTCCATCATCAGGTTTGGCCCAGCGTGTGCTACATTTTAGAAGGCCAGAGAAAGTGGTTCTTGTGTTCGCATTTTTATTTAACTGGATGAAATTGTTTGCTGTTTTTCTAGGACAATGCTATGTTTAGGCATAATGCAATGCTATGCATTGCAATGCTATGCAATGCAATGCAATGCTATCTTTAAGTTTTTGTGGCTGGCTGCAAATACACCTAAAAGTTTATCTTTAGTAATATTTTGCTGTGCTGTTCCTCTCCTTTCTTTCTTGTCCCTACCACAATTCTGTCTTTTGTTCTTATTTGAACACTTCTTGCCCCACAGGCTTCCAGCATGACAAGTCAAATTACTACCTCTTTTTGTTCCCATGCACATGAAAACAAGGATGCTGTCCTTACTCGGAGAAGGGAGGATGAGAAAACGCATTTGGATAAATGCCTTGCCAGCTTTGAAATGTCTTGTAAAATTCTATTAATGTTTCTCTGCCATGCATGAGGCTTGCATCAAGTGCCTTTTTCAACAGCATCACTGTAGGCAACCATTTATCAGGTGTATATTGTATGGCAGTGCGGTGTTTGGAAATTCCATTTGCCATATGTTATTCATGATCCTTGCTCACAGCCTTCATTTGTCAGGGGATTTAGATCTCAGCTGTGTTTAGTTTTTGGGGCTTGAGAACAAGTTGACCCACAGGCAGACACCTAATGATATAATTTGTTCAGTGCAAAAGGTTTGACTGCCCTCTATCAACCTTTATGCAGACAACTCCTTTGAATACAGTAATGGATGACAATATCAAAAGCATAAATCTCGGCAAACTTCAAGGTTTCCTGGAAAACATGACTCTTAAACTTTAGGCACATAGACATTTGGCACAATGTCAGAAACTTTCTGGACTATTCATTTATCCAACTCTGGCCAAAAATAACCAAAGACTCTATGTGTCTGTTGATTTGTTTTGAAATCCATTCAAAACGGCAAAGAAGTTAAAAACTAAGAGACCGGCAATTGAGAAATAAGACTTCTGAAGTATGAAAGATCCTTTTCTATATCTTACAACATGTGGTGCTAACAAGCCAGGTCATGTCCCTCATACAAAATGCTTTCTGTGAACTTAGTGTGGTTAAATTAGCAAGTAGAAACGGCATAGTTCAGGTTCCTTATGGTTTAAGAAAGCATTAAATAAAGGCCTTGCTGGAAGAATTGCTTTGTAGGAGAAGAACGTACTGACAACTGTGGGCTCACACCCTTGGGCAGGACAGCACAGCCAAGGTAACAGTCATCTTCTTAAGCCTTGTTGACTTCAAGGGTCCTGGTTTTATTTATTTTTTTTTACAACTGTTCCATTCTTAATTTATGCCTCCCCTGGCTTTTTATTCTTCCTCGTCTATGTATGCTTCTTCTGCTTTCCCCTGCACTATGCCTACTAGTGGGAGGAGGAGAAACCCATTGTCCTGTTCTCTATTTAGTCTCCCCTTATCTTTCCCCTTGGCATGCATCCTCCTCTCCTAAGCAGAGGGGATGGTCAGCAGACATCACAATGCTGCACTTTCTCCTCTCGTTTCGTCTTATTGTTCAGGCCTTTTGTTGCCCTGCTTGGAAGGACCTGGAAGGCACCTTGCTGTGCCGTTGAACATTCTCAGCTAGAGACTGGAGATGTGCCCTTGAAAGCACAAGATGTTGTCACAGATTGGCTGGGCCTCAAACCTTCCATCACTATTAAATTTAATTTTAAATTACAAGAAAATGGGATAAAATTAAGATTTTATGCTTCTTTCAATTTATTTTTGTCACCAGAGTCTCTTTAAGCAACTTTGGTAGCTCCATAGACACATAAAGCTGGCTGCACTCTTCCTTATCTTCCCTGCTACATACTCAACATCTCTCTTAACAGCTTGAGCTTTTCTTCATTAAATTCTTCTTCACTCTCTCTCATTCATTCCAGAATGCTTACATATCCCAACAAGAGTGATCAGAAAAGAAGAGCAATTATTATAATTTATGAAAAAGTCATTTGCTTTGTTCCTGCTTCATGCTGTTCCTCTTGTTATTCAGTAGATGAAGGAATTACATTTTTTTGCATTTGCATTTTTATCTATGCAATGTCTACTAAAAAAAAGAAAAAAAGCCCTTATTTCTGTTTGGAGCCCTTGGATGCCCTGTGTAATCCTTGTAATAGTGCCAATAGCAGTAATAATGCAGTAAGTCATAGAGCAGTTTTCCAAAAACCACAGTGCACAGACTGCTCAAGTCCTTGCAAGGGGTTTGTGACAAACTGGCTGGCAAAAGGAGCGATATCCTCTGAGTTTCAACTGCTTCTACAGATGCAGATCTGAAGATGCAACAAGATGTCTGTCTGAAAGCCAAGCTGCCTAAGAAAGAGGCAGGAAGAGAAACTATGCTCTACTTTTGGATAGCAAATATTCTGTAGACTGCAAACATTGAAGTATGGCTTTTAGGTGCCTTGAGGGGAAATCACACTTTCTTCATTGTGACTGTTCTATGATATGAAACAAAGGTGGACAAGGAAGGCCAGCTGGCTGTGAAGAATAGGTAGTGGAGAAGAAGCAAAGACAGGAGCAGAACAGACTGGAAGAGAGATATGGCATAAAGAGGGAAAGCAGGCAGCAAGTTTCATCTTTCAGAAGACGGGGCATTAACTCCCTGTACATAATTTAGAGACTGCTGTGTCTGTCTCAGATATACATCTTCAGCACTGCTGAAGAAGAGCTGCTGTGTTTGAAAGCTTTTCTGTTTTCTCCAGCTATAGGAGCTTCTTTTCTAACAATCTAATGAAAAAATACTTATCCCAATAAAAGGTGCTTAATTTTTTAAAAAAGCAACAAAGATGATTTCAATAAACATACAAGGGCAATATACATGCATGAGAGATGGCTACACTTACTTTTCCACATCAGGTGCTCACAGCAGCTGCTACAGCTGTATTAACAATACATGAACGTAGCTGGGCTTGTGCATGAATGTGACATCTTCACTAAAGAAATGGTCTGGTATATTCAGCCCAGAAGCAGCAGCATCGTGTTGCCAAACAAGAATATGTCTCTTGCTGTGTGGTCCTACCAACCAGGTAATTCACTCTTATTACCAAAATGTCAGGTTTTGAGGTAAAAAGATAATGAATCCATTAGCTATTGTGAGGCTAAATCAGTCGTCAAATGCTTTCAGCATGTAAGAAGCTAATTAAGAAAGATCTTCATTGCTGCGTTTTGACATTTGCAAATGAGAGATGTAGAGCTCCAGAATTTGGCACATCTGAAACTGCAGAACATGTGTGCAGCTTGGCTCTGCTCAGAGCACAAGTTATCCTGATCTTTTTCTCTGAATTATTTGGCAGGACTTCTTCACCTGCCCCCACAAAACTGTCAATTTTCAATAGTAAATCTCAGTTCTGAGTATTCCATCCTAATTCTGCATCCAGACCTGATGTAAATCAACTAATTTCCTCCAGTAGGCCTATGCTGGTTTCTGCCAGCTCAGCATCCGGCTCCGAGTATTTCCTCATTGTTCCTTCTGGTTTGACCAGCCCTTGCTCCCCTCTCTAACTAGGCAGAGTGATAAGTTGTAATGGGCATGCACCGATTTTCTTATCACAAAGGAAACTCCTTTTCCTTTCAGATTCCCTGTACAATCTAGCAGGACCACCCTCATTTATCTCCGTCTCACCGTAAAACCCCCACTAAGGCACAATATTGCCAGGCAGTTTCATATGTTACGGGGAAACCTTATCCAAGAAAATATAAGACTCTGTGGTAATTGGGTTTGGATTAAACATTTCTTTGAGGGTTGCTACCTCTGCCTTCAAAGGGAAATGATGGAAGTTGCTACCTGCAACCTACAAGAAGTCAAAAGAGGAGAATCTTCTTCTGAAACAACCTTTGGGGAAACCAAAGCGAGAGGAGTGAACACAGCAGTTTAGTCCGGCTAATAGGCCTAAAAAAACTTGGCTTGGGGCCTATTGGCAATTCTAAACAAATATTTACTCAGTCTTGTCAAGTTCATTAACTCTTCATATACGTATCCTTATGCGTATATGTACATTTTTAATGTATATTTATATATGTCAGTAAAGTGTAAACTTTTAATTTCATCCAGCTTTTATTTAACAAATTTGGCATCTTTGGATTATGATCCGTAAGTTGGCACACCAGCACTGCAATTAATGAACCTAAGCTGAGAAGTTCTCCGTAATGCACACTTTGGCTGTTCACCTTTCAGTGTATAGTTACCATTTTAAACTCCTGATGCCTACTGTGGCAACTGCACAATAAAACCCATCAAACTTTCTTTTATTCTTCAAATTGCAAAGAATGTTACTTCAGCTAGGTGTCATAAGTCATGACAAACAGAAATACAATAAATGTACCATTATAAAGCAATCTATAGGAAATTATAGGAAAATATTTTAAGAGAGTCAGAAACATGCAATTTTAGCCCATTTACATTGGATGAGAGTGCCTAGGAACAGACTGTTCCATTGAAGCCTAATAATAAAATCCTCCAAAGGAAAGATTTCATAAATCGTTTCCTACCATAATGACCTGAATCCGGGAAGAAATGAGCATCAGGAAGCCTTACTTTGGTTGCTAGCCATGAAAGGAACTCAGCACCTCACCCTCTGGAAGGATTCTGTAAGAGAAGAATATTTATTTTTCTATGTATGTATCTACAAATGAATTCAGTTGCAAGGTAATTATGTGTGCTGTGGAGGGGTAAATGTATTATGCAGTTAGTATCTATTGACAACTACTATCTTCTGCCTTTACAGGAATCTTTAACTTCAATTTTTCTCCTGATTCATACAAAACCAAATTATTCTTTCCTTCAGAGATTTGCTGCAGGAAGGAAGCATGGTGAGGCAAATCCTCAGGACAGTGACAAACAGTAGTTTTACAACCACTTTTTCTAAATCAATGAACTATAGACAACTTACATTTCATATCCTTCCAAGGAAAGTTTGGATGATATTTCTTGGGGTTGAGTGATGTTATTTCTGGGTCTCTTTTGACATAGAGATCTGAGCCTGATTTTTTTTCTTTTTTAATTTGTTTCATTTTATTGCTGTTCATCTTGTTTGAATTGGCTAATTCTGCTGGAAACTGCAAGGATGAAAGTATTTGTTTTAGAAGATGCTCTGTCCCCCCCATATATAAAGTCAAACAAATAATAAGATACACACACAGGCTGCAAATGGTTTTGGAGAAAGAGCTGTAGCCTCTCTAGGAAATTTAGTGTGGGTTCCCTCATGAAGACGACTTTCAGTGGGACTTAAACAACATTCTGTGATTCTTGAAATGGACCACTCCTTACCACAGAGAGAGGGAATATAACCAGCTCAAAGTTGACTAACCATAACCATGTCCATTTAATATCTTGTGCAAGGCGGATTTTTGCCTCATGGCCTTCCAGGAGACTGCCCCTGTATCCTCACAATCATCCCACAATAAGGGCAGACACCCTGCCCTGCCAGGCAACCCAAGCACCAAGGGCTCTGCCTCCTCCAGCCAGAATGAAGGGGAGAGAGCCAGGAAGACGACATGCTGATACAGGGGAAGCAAAGGAAAACAGAGGGAGAGAGATGTGAAACCTGATCCATCTAATAACATTAAGACTGATAGTGATTTTCCACTCTATCTAGTAGGTCAAATGATCTTACAATGCAGTGCTAGAGAGAAAGAAGATGGAAATATTTTCATTTTCTCTCAGAGTCAATATTTCCCCAGTTGGAAATTAATCACTGTAAAAGAAGTTTAAGGGGAGTCTGTCAAGGTTTATTTAGGCTTCAAAATAACTTTTTAAAACACTGGCTTTTGTTGTTGTTGCAGGTTTAGAGGTCAGAGTTTCCCTCCACAGCATTCTTCTCTTAATAAATGATCCTTGCAGCAGCCAGCCAGGTATTTTTTTATTTTAAAGTGACTTCTTGTGTGTCCTGCCATAAGAAAAACTGTACAGATACAGCAGAAAAGGTAGAGCATCCACAGTCAGCCCTATTAATGTCTTATGAATCAAACAAGATGACTTATATTTTTTCTGATTTCCTTTTTTTTAAAATATCATTGCAATGAATTTTCATGTACCAACTTGCCACCTGATTCTGAAGCAATTAAACTTTGAATTTAGATAACGCTTTATGAAGTTATTGTTATTAACTCATGGAAACCTCCAGTAGAATTCCTGGCTTAATGACAGCTGGCCGTTACCTGTGGATGTGCAGATTACTGACGTCTGTCATCAGGAAACTAGTTGGAAATTGCAAGTTGAGCCTGAAAGAATATATCTGAAGAAAGGGTGAGAAGAACTTTTCTATGAGCTATAATATTAATCAGTCTTTTCACTAGAATCTTTGTCCCCTCCAGACACAGAAATTCAAGGTGAGAAAGATATACCAAAACAATTAGTCTCTCCCCATCAGTGACATCTGAACTGGATTACTCAGGCAAAGTTTGGGCTGTTTTACGGCTGCTTTTAGAAGCAGCCTGGATCTGGAAATGGAGTGCCTCAAGGAAACGACAAATAGCACAGCTTTCTCTCTATCACTTCATTTGTGAAACTGCATCAGGTTCTGCCACACACACCAGAAATAGCCCTCGAAAATCTGTGCAATTCACCAGGAGGGTTGTTGAGATCAACAACAGGAGCAAAGCTGGCTGCGCCTCCCTGTGACTTAACCACAGTGGAAGGCAGGAACCTCACTAAGGGCCTATGACTCCAAAATGTTATTTCTTCTTATCATACATCAGAACACATCTGTAGAAGCTTTCTGGCAGAGATACCAGATGTTTTGGTTCTTTATCATCACGCATTGATTATTTCTTGTTTGTTCAAGGCTTGTTTATGGTTTTACATTTTGTTTCTTCAGTGGCGACTTCAATTATTCAGTGATAGGCACTTCTTATTTTGCTAGACACTTAATATTCTACTGCTATACTCCAAGGGAGCTTTGCAAGTTAGTAATAATAAAATATTAATGAGTAAATAATGGTTTAGCTCTAGCTATTGTTGCGGCAAATTTTTTTTGGCACTCCTTATTTAAGAGCGAGCTTCCCTGAAGAATTTACTTAAGACCTAATGATTTTAGTTCATTGTAAACGTAATGATCTCTCTTTAACCTATATACTCTGGAAAATAGTAGATCTTTCCCTGGGAGGCAACTGGAGGAAATCACTATGACATTTCTTATCTGGAGGCTCAGAATCAAACTGGGACGTGAAGTGCCTCCCAGACCGCCACAGCCTCTCTTGACCACAGCACTGTGCAACTTCATACAGGTTGATATAAAATCTGTTTTCTACAACTGACAGCCACTGTTTTGCACCGTAGGCTTAAAGTCTAATCTACCAAAATCCAGCTACACAAAAGATGATTGCATGTGCCTCCATATGCGTCTTGTTTGTTTTGTAAATATTGGTCTATTGGTGAATTGCTGACACCAGGTAAGGAGGGCTCACTGTAGATTTCAGCAGAATATTGCCCATGTTTACTGAACATGCTCAGTGGGTCTGCACAACGTATGGGTGGGCTCTTGGCCATGAAGCACCGTTACTCTATGAGGAACACAGTTTCACCTCTCTACAGGGGGGCATGGGCAGGGAAGGGTAAAATGAGCATCAGGGAAAGGACTGAAATGGGACTTTGAGCTCTCTGGAAACCAGGGATCACAAGCTGTGAATCATGCAGTAAATACAGAGCCAAACGTTTGGATGAACAGAGCCCTTAACAATTAATTAATTGTTGACTTTAACTGCCTGTGCTGCAGATGTGCTATCATTTCTACAGAGCAGTCCCTCACCGATCTCTTCAAGTTGTTTACAAAGTAATTGGTAAACGCAAAAAAGGGAAAAGAAAAAAAAAAAGTTCCTGTATGAAAGTTGCTTCCACAAATGCACGGATGCGGAGGCGTGCACACAATGAAAATAGGAGAAAGGCTGGAGTCTGCATGATGTTTGATTTTATGAGAGTTTATGAATGTCCCTTGGAAAAGACTTCACGTCTTATTCTCCCATGCTTCCTGGATTTTGATGTTTCCCATAAAAAAAGGCAGAATATCCCTTCATTTACAAAATGAGTTGGATTTAACTCTATAATTTGTAAATATTTATACATATTTCCAAAGAATACATGGGCTGAACTGCATTTTTTCCTGATTACTTATATGCCTCAATATATCATCTTAGCTCCCACATCTTGTACTTGCAAAACTGAACTTTCAGATGAAAAGTCTGTACAAGATGACAAGAAATTGGCAAACTGTTGCAAGAGGAACAATCTTTGTGGCATGCAACTCAGACCTAATCAACTGTGATATGAACTTATTTTCCATTAGAGTTTTTCAGGTTCGTGGCTGCAAAAGAGCTTTCTGATATTAGACCCAAATCCTGCAAACATTTATACACATTTTACACTATATTCAGAGATGAAGATGTCCCACTGCAGTCACTTTGTGCAAAGCGCATTTAAGATTTAAGCTCAGGTGATATGAAGCCTATATGCAACATGGACTACAGAACAGTCATTTCATGTCTTAGAATACGCTTCTTCCATTGATATTTCCCATGCCACTTCAGCATTGAGGCATAATCGCTTTTTTAACTTGTAACACACTTATGCAAATTAAAAACACTACAAACAATGGCAAGAGGAAGTTGAAACACCCAAAACTCTTTGAAAGGAAGCTGAGCAGGTGTTCAGAATCAAAGACATCACATATACTCGATTCAGGATTTGCACATAAACTGTTACTTGAGACAATATCTGCTTACGCTACTGGGTTACCTCATGTGAGATCTTAAGGCACTTAATTCCTTTTTCACCGAGTTACTCTGCAAACCCTTCTGAAGAGGATAGGACATGGTAATCAAGGAATTTACCAAAATGCAAAATAATTTTGCTTTGAATTTTATATCATCCACCTATGACCTTTCTTTCACTCCAGGTTTTCTTTTTTTTTTTTTTGTGTGTGTATTTGTGTGTTTTCCCTCACTCCTAATCGTTGAAATGGTTTAAGTGTACATGTACATAAATGTGTGTTCCTGTTAGATTACTGAGAGGTGGACAGAAATTTGAGGAGTTCTGATTATTCAACTCAGGAGGTATTCATGACCCCGACTTAAATGGAAGCATGATTTAAAGAACACTCACATTTGTAAAGTCAGACCATATTTGCTAATCAGTTTGAAGACATTTGAAAGTAGATTAGGAAGCTGTGTTTTTAACCTCTTCAGAGAGTACCCATCATTATCTCCCTCTTTCTTCCCCTTGGTACGTGTGGACAGAGGAGGAGATGTCTCGTGACTCACCACACTCACTCCTGCAGCTCTGGACTGCAGAAAAGTTCACTGGTGTTTATAGGATGTTTGTGGTGACCCCTGGGATACACTCTTGTAATGAATTTCAGACCATCTACCCAAGTCTTTTGACTATCTGTCCAATCTCCCTGAATTCTTAACCCCACACTTCCTCCTACTGCACGTCCTTCTGGGAGACACTGGATACTTGGGATGAAACATCTTAAAGCCAGTGCCCGCAGCCTTGTCAGTACATCCAACACAAGGTCCTACATAGTTGTTTATTTTAGTGTAAATCTCCACCCCCTTCACTTGCTCACAGGAAGGGTTTTTTCTTACAGATCGTAGCCCTGCACTTGAGAGAAATCTTCCTTCCTTTTTTTTCTGGGTCTTCTTTTTTTCTCACCACGAGAGAGAGAACACTGTGTAAGCACAGGTTCAGATCTTGTTTCACTGGGATACAAAGAAAAATAGTTTAGTTTTTTTTTTGCTACTATATTAATCCCCAGAGTTAATTATTATAATTTAAAAAAGAAATGACCCCTGCACCCATACTTCTTCAGAAAGCCAGCCTTTAGTAAGCTGACCTAATAGAAACTGGAAGCCCTAAGTAACCCCTTGGCTGATTCATGATTTATCTATGCCAGGGTGAAGTGTTCCACATATTAGCTGGAGGAAATACACTTCTAGTTTGTAATCTTGATGAATAGTTATCAATCAAATTTATTTATTTTTAATGCTCATTTTAGTCATTCATCATTATTTTGAAGACCTTTTACAAATATTGCCTTGAAACTTCTGATGAGTGATGTATTTATAAAAGGAAAGCTGCACAAATGCGCAAAGTTAGAAAGAAAATTCTCTCGAAGAAAAAAACTGATGCCATCCCACCAGACAAATGAACACCAGCACTGGAAAAAACAGACTGCACATAAAATACATTAACATTGCAGGTGGTTTGCAATGGTCATGTTTCATGTTTATTTTACAAGTATCTTATGAACCCAAAGCTACTGAACAGGACAGGAGCATATGAAAAGGAAGCTTTACAGAGAAGCACTTATGTGGAAATTATTATTTCTATGCAGAGTTCTACTTATTTTCCTTAATAAACATTCTTAGAGCATGGACCAGCATCACCCAATTTCAGCAGACTATTATAAGCACCAATAATCTGTAGGCTTTCTAAACCATTAAAAATGCATTGCCTCACAAAGCATTGTTATTTTCCTGTTAAGAACATGTATGTGAAAGGAAGATGACAATGCTGAATAATCCAGCATGATATTTAGGTCTCTGCCAAAAAATCAGATTTAACCTATTTCTGGATATAAAAGATAGAGTTTCTAAGCACAGAGTGGTGGAGGGATTTTCAAGCCGTTCTTTTCAGGGAACACTTTGCTACCTGATATTTAAAAGGTGGTGGTAAATAACTAAATCATTCTCTCTTAATCAGCTCTGCAAGAACAGGGAGAGAAGCTTAGACATTAAGAAGGACTTCTTTCTCCTCCACCAAGAATAATGAATCGGTGAAATGACCTCAGGGGCAAAGTTGTTGGGACAAGGCAGAAGGTCAGTCAAGGAGCAATTAAATGCTGTCCTGTGGGAAAACGGTAAGTGCAGTCTCAAAGAGTGAGCTAAAAAGGGCTAAGAGTAACAGAGATAGAGGAGAACATCCCCCTGCCAGCACCATTACATAGTCTCATGATCTGTCAGGAAGAAGCCACAGAACAGGAGGTCTATTAGGACTGTAATAAATACTGAGTTATCGGAGTAAGAGGGAATTTGGATATAAACTCCAGGTGGATTTAAAGCACAGGCTCATTACTCTCATCTCTCACAAACTGTATAATAAGCCAATGCACGAGTCCAGGACATCAGTCAGCCGTAACAGTTCGTGTTAGCATGCCACAAACAGGTAGCTGCCTGTGGAAGTTTGGTCTGTCTCAGCCACTTCTATCTCAGTGGCCTTGCCAAATACAGCATCTGTAACTCCAGAATTAAAAAGTATAAAGTAATAGCAGACGCTGCTTCTACTGCGAGGGAGAGGTTAAAGCAAGTCAATCTCATTTACGCTGAATTTGCTTGCCCCAAGTTACACACCTATGCAGAGGTAGGAAATACCAGAACTATATAGACAAAGCGCATGAGGACTCTTGAAGTCTGTGCCTGCAATTATGTGGCCATATCTATACTAGTAAATCAGTGGCAAGGACTGTTCCTGCAGATACAAGTCCAGTCAGCCAAGCCTTTGTTAGAGCTGTTGCTGGCCATTTGCAGGGGCTTGATCCAGCTAAAGTTACCCCTGTGTCCTCTTATCTTGGACATTACCTGGAATTCAGTATGTCGGAGAGCACTCCCAGCTATCCTGGGAAGTGTGGAGTTCAGAAACCCCAGTGGTCCCTCTTGGCCCCATTGCCAAATAGTGAGTTTGCACAACTGTAATCTACCTATGCAGGCATAGTAAGAGACTCTCTGGGGGATAAGACATGAATTCTGGTCTGAAGGCAAGATTAACCTCAACAAGAATGGAGATATAACTGTCTCTCTGTGATGAGAGACATACGTCAAGAGCAAAAACTCCACCTGCTCTGGAGTTTGGGGCTTTGGAGTTTTGGGGGGGGGGGGGGGGGCGGGGTTTCTGTTTGTTTGGGTTTTTAAAATATTTTGGATTACCTGCAAATCTCTCATACTGGTAACTCTGGTACAGGACTGTCTTTTAAAAAAATACAGCCACACAGCATTACTTTAGAGCCGAGGGATAGCAGGATGGCAAGAACACCACAGCCTAGTACCACCACTGTACTACCTCCAGGTGATGAGCAAGTCTAGCTCCCTCCAGCCACCAAGTCTATTTAGATCCACAAACCTAGAATCAGGTTAAGAGAAGCCTACTGCTCAGGCAAGGTAGCGCATTCTGTTACTCTCAGCCTAACAGAGAGGCACTGATCTAAAAAATAGCTTCAATAGTATAAAGCTTGGTGTGAGCTGCAAAGCCCAGCTGAGAAGAAATGTATACACAGAAGCTGTGACTAGCTCCCTTGAGCAGCTAGCAGGGCCTGAATCAAACTTGGTCAAGAGCATCTCCATTGCACTATAGTACTGATATGCCTCAAAAGCTCTGGGTTTCATCAAACCAGTTAATACTTGGAAGAATGAGCATAGCTACACTTGGGATGAGCAGAATCCTGACAACATATTTATGCAAAAGTTAGACTTCTCTCCATTTCTGCTCCCTACCCAAACTAAAAATAAACAGACAAACAAAAATTCATGGCACAGTATTCCCAGCAAGCTTCTTCCTTCCCATGGAAAAGGAGAAGTTGACTCAAGAATTCTTTAATTTAACTACTCACTAAGTTATCCCTCTTAAAAGTTCAGGGACAGATAGGCATCTGAAGAGACAGACAGTTACCTGAATGCTGTTTAAAATCCCTGCCAGATCTCTGTGGTCTTAGATCTTCCATTTTACTTCCCCGTCATTTTCCTGGTGAAGGGCACATCGGCCTCATATTACTACAATCCTTCTATATATCAGACTAGCCCACTATCACTCCCACCTATGACCCAGAAAACCCTACTTATGAAGATTTATCTTCATAGTTACGCACTTAAGTATATATTTTCCAATACATATTCACAACTCTATGTTTTCTAATTTAAAACAATTAAAAAATTAGCACAGGGAATAGCCAACAAATCCAAACTTGCTCTATTATCTGAGTTCCCTATAAAAACCCAAACAAGAATCCTCTTAAACAAAAATCCAAACTCTCCCTGCCAGCACTCAATCCAGCATCATCTATTTCCTTTTCCTTTTTCTAATCCTCTTTTATGCCCATCAGCTGGTCTTTTTAGTGTAACATTGCCCAGCTGCATCTGCATCACTGCTACTTAACCCCTCATTGTCTGGTTCTATGCTTGAGTATGTACAGCATACAGAAGGGCAGAAGCAAAGGTCTATGGATTGCTATGGGTAGTCTTATATGAATTATAATTTTTAAAAAATATCCTGAAATATAGGCTATCTTATCTCATTTTTTAGTATTTATAGGAAGAGAGCAAACAAAAAACCCCAGATGGTATATTTGGACAAATAACAAATTACCTTAGATCTGAACCATGAGCATAAGATCTGGGTACCAAGCTGGCCAATGCTTACTCACAGACTGGTGATGCCCTCAAAACCAGGGGAACTTAATCACAGACTTGGCTGCTTGAGGTTATAATGAATTCAGTTTGTTATTCACAATGTGTTACTTACTTACAAAATTCTTCCCTTCTTTGTCTGTGTTACAGATTTAACAAGTAGAAAATAATCATAACCAGTTATTAGAATATACTTGGAAAATGGATTTCAGAGCTTTTCTTATCTTTTGAGAATTCACTAGGAAATTTAGGTCCAGGTAGGCTTTTTCCTGGGGGGAATCATTTGAGCAGTTGTTTGAAGCCCTGGATTTAACAACTTTTAATTGTACTGTAGTCTGTTCACACTAGCAGGGAAGTAAACATTTCACATACTGTTATAAAGCATTGACTTCTTCTCATATAATTTTCACTTTATTGTAAGGATTTTATTAGTAATTCAGCAAGAGGTACTATAGGAAACACATTAGATACCTGCATTTGATTGACATAACAATTGAGTAATTAGATGAGGTGAGATGTGAGGATTTTTCCTGGGATATGAGTAATAAATCTGATCCCAGATACTCAAGGTAAGTCTTAGAGAGCTATGTAACTTGGAAATCTTCACCACCAAGTCACTCCACACCTGCAAGTGATTCATTCTGGAGTGAAGAAATCATTTTCTGGGGTTTATTATCTCAGGTTGTACCTCTGTTTTTTTGTTTTGACAATGCTAGGGTTCCATAGCACAGTTTAAGAAACCTTCAACAGATCCAGAAATACAGTCCTGGCCCTGGGGGTGTTAGCTTTTGCTTCTCATTCTGTAAAGATTCATTCATTTGTTTAACATGTGGGTTATGAAAGATCATTTTTGCCCACCACAACACTTATCCTAAATTGCAGAGTAAATCCAGGTCTGAATATAAGCAGGACTCACATAAGATAGCCAGAGCTACTGGCTGGACTTTAACCAAAGACTGCTGCGTGGGGATTTGCACATTTTCAACCATCAGGGTACTTGAAGCCAGGCATTATTTTCATGAGACTTCAGCACTGTTCTCGGCAATCTAAGTGGAACATTCTTAAGTTATTCTGAAAGCAAGTCAGTGCAAAAATGTGTTTTCATGTATAGGTCCTGTCTTGCTGATTTTTAGGCATCTGGGTGTGATTTTTTTGGTTTTTTTTTTTTTTTTGCATTATTTTTCCCTCTGAACTGTACAAACCCCCATATAAACAACAAGAGAGTGCTGACCATCTTAACATGTATAACGGTGACCTTTCTATATACAAAATGCTCTCAAATGTATAATACAAAGAATTTAAGAAAGAAATATGTCTTAACTATCTAAATTATACTTATCAGCATTTTTAGTTGTAAGATAAATGTTATGTTTGTTATGTTTATCTTGTGTTCTAGATAACTAAGGAGTTATACTAAAACCTTTAAATAAACTGAATTTAATCCCAATCAAAAAGTCATGCTTTGAGTCAGATGTGATGTCAACTTTGAAATAACAGTGTTTCATTGTGAGGTATTGTTTGTTTTATAGAGTTCATAGGATCTTTGTGAAAGCAAAAATCATGAAAGCTCCTTTTTGAAAGCATTTATGTGTATTATATTTATTTAGAGCTAAGGTTTTAGTTGCTTTCTCCTGCTCTTTTCATCAAAAAGTCTAGCATGTTCTGATTTGAAGAGCAAAAATATCACGTTGTCTGAAAGGCAGACTATAGTTTTCCGTTTGGAATGAGTAGGACAAAGTCTTTTGCAAATATGCTTGTGCAGAGATTTAATCAGCTCTGCTAGTAAATTATGAAGAAAGATATTCTCAACAAAGCTGTGATACAATATAGAGTGTGATCTACCCACTCACAGCTGTCTCTTAAACCATGTTTCCTGTCTAGAAGCTACTGTTCCACAGAGTTAGCATGACTTGACATGTACTACCTTTTTTTATTTGCCTTTTGTGATTTGTCTTGCATTAGAAAGGAAGTGGAGATAGCAGGAGTAGATGGAAACTATCCTGAAGCACTCACGCAGTACCACCACTGCCTGTATGTTAATATGAACTCACTATAAGGCAGGACTGTTGCTACAGAACTAATGTTTGATTAAGTTTCTGAAACAACCACCTATTTAGACAAACCTGGGTGTTAGCCTTTGAAGGCAGAGAGTACCCAAACTGTTGTGTAATGAGAACAACTTAGAGCAATTTCTGAAAAACAAACCTTGAAGAGAAGGTGTCCTGGAGATTCCTGTAAGTACAATGGCATTATATGCTATGCTGCATATAATCCCACAAAATCAGCTTATTTTAAGGATTTTTCCTTGCTCCTTGTTTCTTTTTTCATTCTAGGAGCAGTAAGCCAACCACCAAGCACTGGCATTTTCACTTTGCCACCAAGAAAAGCCCCTGATGAGGACCTTAGAAACAAAAGATAGCTCTGAAGATCTAAAAAGTAGGTGAATTCACTTTTTAATGAAGGCTGTAGTTGACTGGGACTTCATTCGCTGGCCTAATTCATCGTCCTCAAGAAAAACAATGTGTTTGTTATACTCCCTCTATCACTTCCAAGAAAGTGAAAATAAATTTACAAAAAAAAAAAAAGGCAACAGCATCCTCAAAGGGAGGACTATTACATATTTTTGGCACTAATTTGCTTCCAGATTACATCTATTTTTTAAGCATTTTCAAGGTCTAAGAGTAGGGGGACACCCAGATCTCACATTAGTTCAAAGAGTTAAAGCATTCAGCAAGCTAAACTCCTTGCTTTGGCATGTCTATTAAAGTCTTTGAGCCTTTAATGTAACTGAAAACAATTGTCCCAGGGGGGAGGTCTAACACACTGACCAGTTGCAGTTAAATGCTTGAACTGCCTGAGAAAACTAGAGGGGTTATAAGAATTCAAGGGTAAACTACATGACACAGTTCTGGTGATAATAATGTTCCAGAATTTATATTTATTAATATTGCCTTCTCTTGGTCAGACTCCCACAGGAAATCCTGAGGAGTACATGTCTCTGGCATGTTTTATCTTAGATAGTCCCATCCTTGCGGTATTGCGTGCTGATAGTAGGACAGAAGAGTACCTTTGAAAATCTCTGGTCTTTATAGAAGCTGCGGATGACAACAAACAGGACCTTCAACACTCTGGGAAGACAATCCATCTACTTTCCTTAGTTATCATTAAAATGTCTTTTAGACATAGGTCATAACTGGAAACCTATAAAGGATGTCTGTGTATTAGGCACTTCCCACAAAGCCTGGTCCCTTGTGATTAAAATTTATCACATTGTTCTTCTGGTTACAAATACCGTTGATATGTGTCATTACTGCAGAGCACTGCTTATAATATTTTGACTTTACTCCAAACAATTTTTTTTTAAATTCTGAGTTTCCCATAAAGAACCCACTCCTGAAGATTTTAAAGGCACCCATTACTTTAAAGTTTTTAAGCCTGTTTTAAAGGTTGTTAACTATTTTATTTTCCTGTTAAACATTCCCTTACACTGACAAATAGCTTGATGGGAAGCTTCACGTTCCTCTCGCTGGTCCTGGGATGTAGCAAAGAGCAATTATGGTGCATAAAATCATACAGACTTATCAGTTTATAGGGCAGTTTATACATACTCCATCTTCTTAAAAGCCCTGTCTTGACTACAACTGGTTTCACTAACATTGTATCTTAGTGGTGTTCCCTTTCAAAAACTTGCTGGGTTTGGTTTTTCAAAAATTTCTAACTATTTTTTAATTGTGGTAAGGAAACACGGTATAATTACTGTTTTACTCTAGCCTCCTTGCTAAGGTGAACTTATATGCTGTGAGCAATGCTAAATCTCCAGCTGGGGGAAGGAAGTCCATTTTTGGCCAGTCTTTCAAGAAGAAAAGGTTTACAATACCACATATCACTTTTGCATGTATGTGTGTAGGCACGTGAGTGTGTCTCTGCCCAATCCTGTAGCTGTTCAATCTTTTGATCAATTTTAACAAAAATCGACTAAGCAGCAGCAGCCTCACAGATAAAATAAATAAATAAATAAATAAAAATCATTCAAGTTCCATGGAAATAGTTGATTAGGTAGAGAAAAATTGTATTATGCTGGTCCTGAGAAGAAGGCTGATGCCTGACCTTATCTGTGATGGGACACTGAAGAATTCACAGCACAAATCTACAAATCTTCTTCCTCTCGGCTGCTCCTGGAGCTTCTCTATCTGCACAGCTGGAGCATGTAAAGAAGCAGCACAAGAGTTCCCTTCTGGTTTATGCTGCTGGAGACAAAGGGGTGTATTTCAGTATTGTTTACTACATTGATACCAATCTACTTAACTGCACAAGCAGGTCACTGATATCTACGCCCATGATGCAGCATTAGACCAGGTTAGGCCTGAGTGGCACTAGCATCCAGACTACTCCTCTGCATTGCATAAAGTGCAGATCTTCACCAAGCCATCCCTTGTCTTTATGCATGAAATACTTGAGCATACGCTCAGGATTATGCATCTGGATCAGCTGTGCTCATGTGTCTCAGGTGGAGATGTGGACAACCGACACCTTGCTCCACGAGCCACTCTGTAAGGAGTAGCTGAGTCTGGCAATCGACAGAGGACAAAACAAAGACTGACACTGGGAGGGAACATCCGTTTCAAGAAGTATCAGTTTGCAGGCACAAACAAAGCAAACCAAGTTAAAAAGCCCATATTTTACATTCAGCACTCGCCACTCTCCTCTGAGAAACACCATAGTCAATTCATTTCTTGGAAAACTAACTTCTTTACTTGTCACTCAGCTTCTCATATCTGCTACTTGCTGTCTCATCCAGCTTTTCTACTTCTCCTTGCTTTTCTTTCTTTGACCAAAAGAAGTCACAGTTCCCATCAGAAAGACATCTTGTCTTCTGCAAGCTAGGGAGTACTGCATAGCAAGAAAAAGAAAGATAAAAAGCTGAAAATGGCAGAGATCTTTGCCCCATCTGTCTGATTCTTCTCACTAAACAATGTATTTAAGAAATATAGGAAAAATTAAAAACAGAAGTTAAATAAAACTAAAGATAAGCTGTGCTTTCAGGTATCTGAGCAGAGACAACTGGCTCTTCTTGCACCTTTGGACTTCACAGCATCTTAAAACAAACAAGAAAAATAAAATCTTTCACCTATGCCCAGGAAATGGAGACATTTCCTCTCACTGTTCCCACATGGCACTGCCAGCAGTTTCTGTAAAACTAGTGACAGAAAAATAATAATAATTTGCTGATGTGTGAATAGGCTGAAGCCTAATACAAAGAACGTTACAGTCCCTCTGGCAGAACTTCCAATGCCTGCAGTGGGTTTTGGATCAGGCTCCATGGGATACTCAAAAGCACTCAAAAAGAAATTATTTCCCCCGTCATGCCTTCCTCGCAGCAGTTCCCGCAAAGAGCACAGCTCACTGACGGTTTTGACAGAAGCCCTGAAAACAGCATGCATAGTATTAGAAAGCCAGATGATAGAAGGCGCTAGATTTTGCCCTTTGATACATTTCCAGTAGAAATGTGTTAGTTCCCTTACCCTAAATGGTTTTGGACCAATTTCATGTAGATTTGGGGGCCTTTACAGAGACAAGTAGTCCCACTCCCTTAACACCAAAGGTGCTCCAGCACATTGGCTGTGCTGAGCTCTCTTGAGAAACAAGGTGGATGGCGCTTTGGGGACAAAGGCTGCATGATGGTGGGGCCAGGAGGTCCAAATTCCAACTCCACCCAGAAACTCTGGGGACTCCCAGTGACTCAGACTGGAACAGGACTGCCTCGGAGACAGAGGAAAATAAGGTGGATGTAAAGAAGAGAGGGAAATTCAGATCCAGGCTGGTTTGCATGGGGGCCCCCAGCACATGAATACAAGAATTCCACTGGCCTTGTGATGTTTTGAAAAGTAAACTATGAAAGAAAGACCAGAAACTTCAAAGAAATTCCTGATTTGGAAATAGTCTGATGTAAAAGGTGTTAGCGTAGAGAAGGGCAGAGAAATAGCCTGTTCTCAAAGGCACTCTACAAGAGGTCAAATGTTGGTCTGGCTCATATGGCCATTTTTTCCAGTTGTACAGTATATTGTGTAAACTAAATATAATGTAAAGATGCAAAAGCTTCCAGAAATGTCATCTTACAGACATTTGCTTGGATGCAATCCATGATTATGTGAAAACATTTACTTTGAGATCTAAAAGCCATGGGTTACGTGGGTGTTCTGTACATTTTGCGTTGAAACTTATACTATAGAGCCAGAAAAGACTGAGAGTCTTAATTTTAAATTACTTACGTTGGTATACTGGCCTGCGTATAAATGTAAAGGCGGGTGAGTATATGTGACAGAAGAAGAGGATAGTTCATGACCTATTAGAAAGAACTTCCAGTAACCTTGACATGTGGCTGGGACCTCAGTCAAATCTCTGCAACCAATCTCACGTTTGCAATTGCCCTCTGCTTGCAAGAGAAGATATGCATAGATTTTTCGAAAAGGGTGATACTTTTTGTCTCATTTTTGAGCTGGGCTTACCAATACATTCTCACATGACAGGACATGCATGATATTAGGCTCAGGTAAGGTTGTGCCCTTCAATGGTCAGAGGCTAGGAAAAGCCTTTTTAGAGACCACAAAAGAATAGCCAGAGTTATTCTATTAAATCATTACCTTGCAGCTCCTGCAACAAGCACCAGAACAATACACAATCCAGCCTTTGCTGTTTCTCAGTCTTAAGCATATACTTGTGATAGGCTGGACCAAACAGGGGCAGTAGGTTGCAGGGAATGTGTGTATGTATCAGGATTCGGTGACTCATCTAACCCTATTCTCGAGACTACTGAATTTCTCACTTCTGAAAGTATCTCAGTTAATTGTTTATAATTTGCTTTATATTTAATAAAAGAAAAAAGTTAAGGAGCTATCCTACCCATTCAGACAATACAGAAATGCTCCAGAGCTGACTGTACTAGTTCCAGAATTGCAAGCTGCACAGCCACATCTTTTAAAGCTCAGATAAATAGATCATGCCACCTTGGTAAACATACTCTCCAGGGACCATTGCATGTAATAATACATAGTTATACCGCTCTAGGTAATGTAACAGTTCTTTTGTAGCCAGCTTAGGCTGGTTGATCTACAGCACTTAGCATAAAGGTATCCTGAAAAGTAGTCAGTAGTCTTCAGCAATGGCCAAAAGCATGTGCTTGGTTCTCCCAGTGGATTTGGACCTCAGATATACTCAATAAAGTCATACTCGCAGATCATGTGTGGAAATCCTGAGATTTGTGCACATGCTTGAGTGACAATAAAATGTGTTTGAAGCTGGTTTGCACCTCTTTGTCATCTTCGATGAACAGCAGAGGTACCAGGGAAAGAGAGGTTATCTTCCAGGAAAATGTATTTCATCATTACGCCCTCAGCTTAGAAACAGGCTGGGTCATTATGAAGTCACTGTACCCAGCTGTGGCATGGGAGAAGTAAGAGTTCAGGGTTCTGGCAGGTTTTTGCAAGACTTCAAATATAAAGAGAATTCCCACAACACAGATTTGGGGAGTGAAATAAGCACAACAGTAATTACCAAAAACCAAAACCAATGAAAGAAATTGGAGGATGGAATTAATTAATGTCCATAAAATATCCAGCAATCTCATTTGGATAAGGTTCTGTCACCCTTACTGCTGGTGTCAGTGCAGCTGTGTGTGGGATAATCTGCTACACATATTGAACCCAGGGGCTGGGTCCTGGCCCTTTGCTATCTGCATACACAGGGCCAGGAAGTTTTAGAGGGATTCAGACTGTTCCAGGCATCTGGAAGCTAAGCAGATTCAAAACCTGCAGTTTCAATATCCTGATAATTAACACATGAAAAAAGTCACATTTAATCTATTTATAGCAATAATAATCTAAAACCATCAGGAATAAATTTTGGCTCTCTTCTAGTCAAAAGATTCTTACCATTTGTGTTAGTAGATTGGGATTCACACAAGGAACTTATTTCAACTTTAGATAGTCAGTCACATGGCTTGGCCAGTGCATACTCTTTTTCTTAGTATTGTTTATGCCAGAACAAGAATCAGACAGTTAGGAACTGAAACTTATGCATTTTATCTCTTTCAACATCAGAAAACATATTTTCCAAACCAAATCCTAATCAGCCTAAGGAATATAAAATCAATGAGCCAATACCTTTCCTGATGACATAGCTGTTAGAGGTATGAATTTAGCCAAATAGCTTTTCTCCAGCTGATGAAATAAATGAAATAGTGTGTGACATAGTAGAGAACTTTACTGCACAAGAACTGATCACCTCTTCAAATGCTGGGTGTCAAGAACTCCTACTCACGTCTTACTTTTCCCTTAAAAAAATGCCACTGAATCTTAAATCTCATCAAAGGCACCCCTGCAATTACTGGCAGTGCCTATACTGTATTACAGATATCTGTTTGTGGAGAAGAAGGTCAGAATGAAATTCAACCCCCAAAGTCATTGCTTTAATGCATTAGCCACTTATCTTTGCAACACACTGGGGCAAACATTGCTTACTTCAGAAACAGGTCCACTGGAGGCTGTGTGAAGACTTAATCATAACTGTGAAAATTGGCAGCATGAGTGTGCCCTTTCATTAAGTAAATGTATTTGTCACAGGAAAGAGAAGGGAAGGGTGAAAAAAAGAGCCTGACTAGCACAAGTGAATGTTTTGAACTTGCATTATAATCAGGCATATTACGGATTTGGTTCCTAATAGAGCAGGCTAAAACCTATATTGAAGCCTTTGTTATATGTTCACTTTAGCATTTTGAGCCAACATTAGTTGAGATCACAGCTGAAAATAAGAGTCCTGTTGTACTTCTTCATGCCCCAAGAACATCTTAAATTTTTGTACCAAAAATGCAACAGAAATATAAACAAAAATAAAACTTTTTCAGTTGGGTTTTTGGGAGGGGGTTTATTTTGGCTTTTGGGGTTTTTTTTTTGTTCCCAAGCAGCAGCAGGAGCAGGACAGCACAGGGCTGCTGGCTTCTGTGGTAGTTCTAGTTTGTTTTGGCTCAGTGTACATGCAGCTAGAGCTTGAAATCTCTTGCTGTACTTGCAGGGTACTCTCATTTGCTGCATATTCTGGCAGTGATCCCTCCTATTTCAGGAGTGGATGGCTGCTTCTTAAAATTGCTATTTTCTGTGGAAAAGGTTCTACTTCGGGTAAAAAAAAATACCTCTAGAAATTAAGAAATTCATTAATGCCTAAAGTAGTCACTCGCTAAAAGGAAGTGGGAAACTGAGAAATAAAACGTGATCATTTAGGCTGACATTAGCAACACTGCTGATGGACATGGATCTCAAAGGGAAGTCACTGCACCTCTGTGTCTAGTCAGCACCACTGGTAGAAACATAGGAAACAGCAGTGGGAACTGGGCATAGTTAAAACTTTGATCAGTTGAGGGCTTGTTTACTTTCTGTTTTCCAAAACCATGACCCACACTTGGCTTTGCAATTGCATCTGGATCTCAGTTTTGTGTAATTTCATCGCTTCTTAATGGTGCCCACCTTGTGTTTTCACAACCTTGTGTTGCGAAGCTTGGCATTGATATCAAAACCCCAGTTCTAGAGATAGCTTGCAATAAGAACAGCTTTCATTAATGTTAACCAAAATGATTCTTAGAGTGGCAAAGAGTTGTTTTTAAGCCAAATGTATCTTTGAGGCTCAGAGATTTCAAAGCATATAAGGCAATGGCATCTAGTTGTCACAGCCAATAACTCCCTACAAAATACAAATAGTTACTAATAATTCCAAGCTGGATTTTCTTCATAATTTAAAAGTGGAGTAGAAAAATTACTCTTCATTTGCAGTTTATCCTCTTAAATCCTATTAATTAGGCATTTTAATGTTTATTTTACAGTTATATATAAACACTACTACTTTATGCTTTTAATGATCTTTTTTCAGTTTCTATATTTTCATGCTTTTTACAATTATAAGCTTTCCTTTCTGGCATTTCCATCTGCTTCCAGACATACAATCCTATTATCAATGCTAATAAATCTTTCTTCTTCCATTGACGACACAGAAAGGTAGTGAATTCCTTTAAAAAGGAATTCCAAGACCTGTGAACCACCTATATTCCCTTATTTTAAGGAAGGTTTATTGATTACGTAGTCTTGGCTTCTGCCTTGATTCTCTGCCTAACATTTGGACCCACACCTAAAATTCAGAGCAAAAAGGATTGCAGGCCTCTCAGCTGTGAGAGGTCTCTGAAAGAATGACTATGCTATGAACTAATCAATGGCAGGCACATGAGGTCAGGGCAGGCTCCTGATCATCCTTAGTTTTGATTTAGACTGCTCCAGCAAGCTTTCTCCTTGGCTGTGCCCTGGTAAAGTTGTGTCTGCTCTTCACTCCAGGGATCATGCCTAAATGCTTCAAGATATACCATGCCTATCCTTTCCTTTGTGCTCTAAAGCACCAGTTAGGTGGCCATCACAGTATTTTGGACAGCTGAAATTAAAAAGCATATACAAAAGGATATTTGTATTTTTGGGCCATAGGGGACCCACAGGACTCTTATGTTGTGTGGATGCTGCCCGTCTACTGCAGAGCAAGTGAGCCCTAAGCAGGGCAGACACAAGACTGTAGATACTGCTTGGATTCCGGAATCTCTTTTACTCAGCAACACAGATACAGCTTACAGACTGCACAATTCAGTGCCGAAGCCTGGGTATTTGCAGCATTAAGAACTAAGATTTTTCTGTACCCTGTGAGAAAGCCTTTTTTTTGTCTTTCAATATTTTTTCCAAATAAAAATGCTACCTATCTATGTACTTAGTACTTTTCTACTCCAAACCCTTGATTTCCGTGACTCTAATGGATCATGTTTTTCACAACTCTTTCCTGAGCTTCTGTCTTATCAGGCTTCAGTGCAGGTCATTAGTCTCTAATGAATTTTATAGGTATTCTGGATAATGTTTCTAATATGTTGCAAAGATTCTGATAAGCTCTTTATTCGTTATCCATCCTAAAGAGTGACTCTCCAGGGGTGAAACTACTTCTCAAGGTTGCTGGGTTTTTTAATGCCCATGTATTTATTTCTTACAGGTCAATAAGAGCAAGCTGGCTGGCTTGTAAAGACGTTAAATAATTGCACCCATTGTTTAAAACCTGATTCACTAATGATTGCAGTCAATAGAAAGATGGAAAATGATGAAGAAGTCCTCTGTCAATGAAGATATTCTACGAACAATCATAAGTCCATTCAGCTTCACATAAAATAGTAACTACTCTTTTTTTCAGAGAGATTTTCACTTCCGTGTATTACGTGCTTGTGTTACATGTGTTACAAAATGGACTGAAGCAGTCAAACAATCCAAACGACAATAGGTGATTTTTCCTGTGGGTTTTTTTTTTCAGAACAGTCTACATTGAAGTGGAGCAGCACCACTTATTTTTGACCCTATCCAAGAAGCTCTCTCTGTGCTCTGTGACCTTTCATTCTTTTTTCTTGTGTTCTGAAGCTTGAAGCTGTGAATTGGGGGATCTTAGTTGGGAAAGGAAAAGTTTTTCAGAGTTTGTTCTAGTGAGACATCTAGCTGCTTTTGTGTGCTAGTATCAGTGTGAAGCAGAAAGAAAATGGTTGCAATCAAAGCTGACAGTTTCAGATGCAATTAGGAATAATTATATTTTTATTTATCAGTAAGAGTAAACTGGATGATCACATCCCTGTTGTGGGCACTTTAAGTCTAATACATGCCTAAATTCAAATGCACAGGTTCCAGCAAAAAGTAATCAGATTATTCTCGTCCTTAAAAGTTAAGTGCTTTTCTGGAGCAGGATCTGTGTAAGAGAAAAAGGGCCAAGTCTACCCAGCTGCAAGCCTAGCGAGCTTACGCCAGGTTTGAATCTGCTCCAGGAAAGATAAATGGCTGCATATCCATAATTTACAGGACTATAAATATCAAGAACACTGCTGATGTCATACTGAATTGCGCAGGCCTTCATCAGGTAACATTTCCACTGGCTATGAGATGAGTGTCTTTTCGACAAAGGACTACAGGAGCTGTCACATCTTACTTTAAAATTTTCTCCTCAAACCCCATATGTCCCAGTTACTATCAGTTTTCCCACTGACAGTTTTCAGTTTATTTTAGCAGTGCTCTTTTCTTACATGGTATGACTGTATCAGCTTTAGAGTTCGAAAGATTGAATACTGCCTATGGTGTTACCCGCATGGGTCTTTGCACTGGAACCTTTATTGAGATTGCTAAGGGCCAAATTTTGGCCTGACCTATTCAGTTGCTGGGCTCACAACAGAAGCATGGCACCTGGAGGGAAAGACAGAAGAGGGGCAAAGGGGCATGTAATATTTTGAGCTCATTCATGGACTGAAGTTACTAAATTTTAATTAGTTGATGACTGGTTTGGTTTCAGTTCTTGGCATGGTCAAACTGTGCCTCCAAAAGAGAACGTAAGAGGTCAAAACCCTAGGCATTACTTCTTCGTATATAAGATTGAAGTTTTAAAAAGTCCAGGGCTTTTATTCTGATATTTATTATGCATTCTTTATTTTGGCAGGTCTGAAATAAACCAGCAAACATACTAATGAAGACAAGAACTGTCCTGAGGAAATACCTCCTATTAGTTAGTAAGCAGACACAGTGGCCTGGATTAGGAAGAAACATGACAACATGTTTGAAAATGAAGATGTGTATCCTAAGTGAAGCCAAGGGGTTCACAGAAGCCAGGGCTGTGTAACCTGCTGCTGCACATTCAGGATTCCAAGCAGAGGAAATGAACATTACGCATGGTGAGAGCAATAATGACACCAGAGTGAGATAATTTACTTCTTAACTGCATTTCATCTTAGAAATTTTAAAGTAGTATTTCTGTCCTGAGAGAGATGCCAGAGGGATTCAGCTGCCCAATGCCAATGCTGCCTTCCAAAATGGAAAGATGATTGTCAGCTCTCTGGTTCGCTAACTTTTATCTTTGCTGATAAATGAAAGTTAAGTGGTCAGTTGTTGAAAAAAAGCCCTCTTTTTAATTGGATATGTGAACTGGACCTTACATAACCTGGCAATGTTACTATCATCCCTGGACCTTGTCACTTAAATGAGGACCATCTTGGCTTCCTCAGGAATGTGGGTGTTCAGTGTCTACATTTTGCTATTTGGAGGGGAAGATCACAGGCATGTATGTTCTGATATAAAGAGAAATATTCTAAAGTTTTGGTTCAGTAGAAATTTGCCCAAATAGGCAATAACCAAGGAATTCACATTTGAACCCAGCTAGATAAAGTTGCATATCTCCCACCTTGTCCCATTGGAACCGATTTGTCCATAGGTCTGGAGGAAGATCTGACTAAGCACACAGAGATGTTTGTACAAAACCAGGGAAAGGCCAAGAAGCTCTTTAGCTGAGGAACACATCTGTCACTCAATCTCTCCATGGGCCTCCTGGGAAAAAGAAGTTCAAGTTCTCACTAAAGAGACTGTACCAACAGCTGCCCAATCTTTCTTCACTCATGTGGAAGTAACTTGCCAGCATTGTCTCTTTTTTGAACAGAGCTCCAAGATATGTTCTAAGAGAATCTCAGCTGCTGCGAAAGCTAGAGTTCATGAACTGCATATTTTTCCTTCCTTTTTGTTTTGTCTTCTGGATTTCTTTTTAGCTGTTGATTTATCTCTAGCTGGGAAAACTCCCAGTCTTTCTAAACGCTTAAATTTTTGTTGTGGAATTGCTGCAGGTCTGTATAAGGGTCAAAGTCCCCATCACAACAGATAATACTGCACACACTCCTCCTTCAGCCTCTGAACAGCTTCAGCTGTTCCCTACAGAGATGACAGTTCCAACCTAGTCCCAATTCCTCGCCATCACCCCACTGCTACCAGTGCTCAGTCCTACACAGGAGGTAGCAGGCTGTCCAGTGGACTCTCCTCGCCCAGAACTGCTTAGGACAGGCAAAATAAAACTGGTAGTTTCACATATATGCCATTGCTAACTTAGCCCATTTCATGGGAAGCACTGACACAAGATGGGCCACCAGAAGACCTGAAAGAAAAATACCTTCTCACAGAAGAACAGTAATGAGCAGCTGGGGGACAGCAAGGGCAGATCCCATCTCCTTCAACATAGCTGGAACTGGCAAGGACCTATGTCCACAGCTGAATTGTCCCTGTGTTTGAAACAATCCTAAGCATTCACTAGAGAGAGAAAGCTCAGCCTGCCCATTGTTCAAAACATGCTGTTACCTTCTCATGCCTCAGCATGATGTTTTTGAGCTCCTTGGTCCTCTAGCTGTAAGATATACTTCACAAGTTAAGAACGACTGAAATAAATAGGACCTGGTTTATGGTTTGTGTTAATAGTCCATGGAGCTCTGAAAAGACAGCTTCTGGGAAAGAAAAGATATCTCAGTCTGCTCATCAGGAGTGCTCTACTGGTGTCTGTTGTGTAATAGCACTGCTTGATGCACTTCCAGGGGACAAAATCATCATAACCAGAACAGAGTTCAAAGAAGGGAGGCTGATAATTGGCCCAGTCTTGATTTGATAGCTGCATTGCTTAATTCCTAATTTATTTTGATGTTAGTTTTAATAGCCCAGACTGAGTGATAGTCTGGGGCTTCTTTGCAGGGTGTTGATGGATTTAAGTTGTTGGGGTTTTCTTTTTGTTCTTTTTATCTATTTCATTATATTTCAGTTTGTTTAACAAACATAATAAAGTTATTAATAAAGTTAAATCATTTCTGTCATTGAACAAAACAATCCAGAACCTTTAAAGAACTAAGTAGCTATCATCCAGCCAACTTAAAAGCATATATTTAAATCTTACTTCGTAAACTCTTTTAAATCACATGTTCTTACATGTTCTGTTGCTTGAAAGTTGTTTCCTTTGAAACTTTCCTTTTTATGCTTTCATGCAGGAAACACGATAAACTTGTTTATTTTATTTGTCAGTTTTGTGTTTCTGAATTTCTTCATCAAATCTGTTATCTTCCTTAAGTATCCAATCCTTGCCCAAGTTATGTGCAGAGAGAGGAATGGTTTTACTGCTGTACTTGCAGTGCTGGAAATCATGACAAGAAAGGAGCAAGCAGAAGTGCTGCCTTCTGAGAACTACAGGAAAAAGAAGATATTAAATGGGCATTTTATTTTGGAGACAATCCTGCAGGATGAGAAGACTGAATATTTTTAGGATCATGGGATAATTCAGGTTGGAACAGACCTCCAGAGGCCAAATGGTTCAACTTTTCCAGTCCAGTGATGCATCACAGTCAAATACTTGCTTATCACTTACTTCTTTTCCTGGCCTTTTGTTTTCTTAGTTAACTCTACCTTCTTTTTAATTCGAACTGGCCCTAGCTAGTCATCATCGTTTGCATAACAGGAACACATTTTATTCATCAGTGAATTGGAAGCAGCTAATTAAAAACAATCAATCTGTAGGCTTGAGATCTGCTGAAATAGAGCAATGAGGCTAATACTTTAAATGTTTGTGAAGGGGACCCCAAAATATGTGGAAGCCTTTCTCTCCCTAAGCAGTGTGGAGTTTTTCAAGTTCTTGAGCATTCACAGAGGGGAGGAGGGTGGTAGGACTTGCACAGTAACAAAGCCAGATGAAGAGCAACAACAGCTTTTCAGAGCTCCAGTTTGAAGGGGAGGGAAAGCTGGAAATCCCCAGACTCTCTTCAAGTAGAAAGAGTTAGGTTAAGAAGAAGTAGACGATAACTGGTTGAGAAATATGCACTTTCTGAATGTTTTTATCATGCCATCATTCTTTAGCAATGAATCTGTCCACTTAGGGCCGTGAAGAGGGGAGACATTTTGCGCTATGGAAATGCTGGTAAGGTTATCCACAACTTTTCTTCTTTGGAAAAGACAGAAACTGCTATACATAGAATAAAAAAAAAAGCCAGCCTTATTTGTCAATGCCTGGTTTTCACCAAGTATCTCTGTCTTTTATTTTCTAAGGTCTGCTTTACTGCTATCATTTCTTCTGCTGTACTGCCTCTGCTGAGCTTTTAGAGATGAATACCAAGTTGTCTCCATTTTCATGAAAGGAGCAGGGAGCAGGTACAAATGTAGTGTAAATGAATTTACTGAGGTCACTATTGACCAATGCTAGGAAGAAATCTCCCAGCAGGTCTGTGCTTGGGCAGTCCACAAGCAGATGAAAGGTACCAGAAGTGTTCAATAACATGCACTGACCCTCAGCTAGCTAGTGAAGCAAGGCTGTCAAGCAAAACTGGGCAAACTGCACCCCCATTATTTTATTTTGTATTGTGTAGGTCAGCCTTGGTATTTCTGTTTATGTGGCCACGAGCCAAAAGTGTTTAAAAAGCCTTTTCAGACTGTAGCAAGGAAAAATATTCCCTTCCCTCGTTGAACTTGGGGGTCTAAACAGACTCACCCTTTCTGCTTAGATGGCAGAAATTTGGGATTAGGACTGCCCATTACCTTAGTGCTTGCATAGTTAGTATCATAAATGTATATTCATTAATGCCCAGGACTCTAAACACAGAACTAAGTCTGAATTTAATAATGATTGTAACAGGATTTTAATCGTCATTAACTATGAGTATTTCTTTCTACCATAAGCTTTCTTTCCCATGCAAAACATACATATATGTGGATGCACTTTTAAGGAGTTGGGAACTATTCAAAACAAAAGTTATTTTGAGGGTTAGGAAATAGCTTTCTTGCAGCTGCCAAGTGATTTTGGAATAACTCTTTGCATGATGGAGTGGAGGGAAAAATGGAGATAAAAACATCAATCCTTCAGTTCAAGCAAGCAAGCAAAACAAGCAACCAAACAAGTTTTTCATCCTCTTATGCTTCTGCAACCAAACCCCTCTTTATCTTCCATTCTAAACTTGAGCAGAGGAGCTCCAGCCACATTTTCCTGACTGTTCCCCTTGTCAGGCTAAACAAAAAAAGGCAGGAAGACCTTCTCCTGGATTTTCCCCTCCTCCCCCTTCAGCAGGTTTGAAAGAGAGAAGGAACATGTTCAATGATAGGCATGTGGAAATGTCATTAGTCACACTTAGATAAGCTTATAAATGTACAAAGAAGCTCTCAGGGCCAGGCACAGGGTTGAGGTGAAACATCTGAGCCTCATCCAAAACTAGGGACCTTCAGCTGGTGTAAATCAGGTACCACGACACATCCCATCTGAGGCCTCTGTGCCAGGACTCATCTCCACAGTCTGTAAAGTTCCTGACTTATATTTAGGATATTATAAAATGTTCATAAATAGCTGAAATAGGTGAGCACTGAATAACAGTGAAATGCAACTGTCCCTTTGATTTATCTTGTGCTTGCTTTGTATTTTAAAACAAGAAAAAAGGATAATTTTCTTCAGCACACTTTGTTCTTTCACCACAGGGTGAAAATTGTTCACAGGGGCAACTGAGAGATGGAAATCCTTAGGATGGGCATGGCCATCCATGCTGAATGCTTGCCATCTCCAGCCTTGCACAATATGAATGTTGCATACAGATACCAAGTTTTTATAAACCTTGATGCTGCTTTACCTTAATATTTTGGACTACACTAGGAAGCAACAACCAAAGCAACCCATCTTTCTTCCTTTACTTTTCTTCTTCCCTTGAAAACCAACAGGCATTTTTGAGAGGAGAAAGGATAAAACTTGTGCTTTGTGGTGCCTACCTGAGGCCAGGACAACACACTGGAACTTTCCCAGAATACTATTTTCACTTAAAGCACCTAAAATTACAAAAGATTGGACATTAATAGTTTTAATTAATATTATTGCAATATAAAATTGTTAAAAGTTGAAGTCATGCCTTCTGTAAGTCTTTTGCTTTCCAGATGTTATTATGCAAGCTGAACACAAAACTCCCCCAAAAACTACAATCTTGCAGACTTTTTGACTAATCTCCCAAAATTATACTTTTCCCCAAAACATCAGATTATACTTTCTGGAGGTGGATAGTGCGTAATATATTTAGGATGGTTAAGCTGAGCAATCCTGTGGACAGGTTAATTTTGAAATCTGTATTTAGGCAGCCAGAGAAATAGTTTTTGAAAATACTCACTTTCCCCCTCCCCAGTCTTGGCAGGACAATTAAGCTCTGGGATAAAGTTTATCAGTGTAAAGTTTACAGTGTTTTACGAAGGAAAAAGGGAAGAGGAAGAAGGAGAAAGAGTATGGGACTGAAAGAAAAACAAGCAACCAAGTCTTTTAAAATTGCTTGAGTATAAGATCAATGGCCACTTCTTCTTGGTCAAACAAACCAGCCTTCTCCACTCCTTGATATCAGGGCACATAGCTTATGGTAAAATTAACTCCTTTGCCATTAACGGGAAACAGATTACTTGGATGTTGCTGTAAAGCAAAAGATCAGGGAGAAGAGACATATTCTGCAAGCACAGAGGACCATGCACATCGGGTTGGTCCTGCAGAGAAATCTCAGCAAGTCCCTGATATTGTCAGGCCAGGGGGAAATACTATGCTGTGGGAAGCCTGCTGTGTGGCATTTCTTGTTATCAAAATCACTTCCCACATGTGAAATCTGACCTATGGCAGACAAAGCCTTGTCAGAAATTGTGGGGCCAGTCAGCGCGGGGTCTCACTCAGGCCCACTGTGCTGCTTACACAGTGAAGCACTGCTAGCACTAGCAGCTGCAGCCTATTTTCACAAATATCTGACAAGTTTCTTTGGCTCCCTGACAGTTTGAGCTGTACCCAACACTTCTTCTATCCTTCCCCTAACTCCACAATCCTTTGTAACTCCTGCTCAAAAAATAGACATGTACCAAATGAAGCTTCTTTCCTCCCCTCAATGTGCGGGCATCCCACCCCAATTAATTAACCGAACAGTGGCTTCATCTTTACCAAGCTGTGACTTCCCACACTTTATCCCCCTCATTCAGCTTAAAGACATCAGCACATTCCTGACCTCATCACTTGTTAACTCCCTTTTGCTAACGGCCACTGCATCCTCTCTCACTGGCCTTCTCTGATTTGATATGACTTGAACACTCACGCAAAATATCTTCAAGTCTGTTTATAGGCTTGATTGCTACTATGGCATATGAAAATCTCTGAAGTTGTGGTTTAGCACTGCTTCTGTATCCAGAATCAAGGGCCTTTCAGACTTCCTCTGACTGTGCTGTCACGCTGCTCATCTTGCAAGCACCTGGTAAAGGGTAGCAAAGCCTGAGTGAGAGCAAGACCTCTGCTGTTTTGTGCTTGATTACCAAAGGTTAACCCTTTGGCAAAGTGCCAGAGGATTTAATGAAAGTGGCAACAGCATCATAATACAAAAACATTAAGTGAAAAATTCTCTTCAGCAGATATTAAAAAAAAAAGAAAAATATTGCAATGTAGCAGAATGATACTACTCCAAACTTTTAACTGTGCTACCAAACTCTAGAAATTATGATACTTACAAGAAAAATAAATATGGAATTTAATTCTTTATTTATATTTTAGAATGATAGGAGAAGTGTTTCAAGAATTAAAGGGTTCTCCAGAGGTCTTCTGCAACGCTCCCCTGCCTAAGTACATACTCGGTTCAATCTGTTTCATACCAGACACTTGTTCAACAAGTCCTTAAAAAACACCAGTGATAAGGATTCCCCAAGTCTTCTTTTGATGGAAGTCTCTCCTTTTCTTGAAATAGATTGCAAAGTGGCTAGCATTGCATTTAGTAGAGAGACTTTAACCTGTTTGCTCCAAGAAGCTAGTGTGGAAGTAGAGAGAGAGCAGCAACAGCTGCTCAGAGAAGAAATCTGGAAGATAGGAAGCTAGGAAACTGTAAACCCATCAAACATTGAAAAATCAAGGTAATAATAATCTACAAAATGTCAGGCATATCTAGCTTGGAAAAACAGAGGAAACACCCAAATGTCTAGCTGTTCATTTGACTCCAAACCTTTTTGATTAAAAGTACTTAGACGATCAGACAATAACAACCATTCACATAAGATTTCTTTTAGCAATTTTCACATTCAATTATAATAAAAAATACTTCACCTGAAGTAATCAAAACTAAATTTCCTGAATTCAGGTATATTTTAAAGTAAAAAATTAATTCTTGGTCATTTTCACACTATGCAAAAATATTCTAATAATTTCTTCAACTGGTGTAACTAAACATGTAGTGCTCTGACTTAATGTACAGATGACATTATTCCAGCTAGTATTTTCATCTATTCCCAGGAAAATCTGGAGTCAGCATTTGTTTCTAAATCAATAGCCTTGAGTTAGCACAGCTATTCAGCCCCATAATCATTAAAAGCTGTACTTCATTTTCTCTTCTTACAGAACTAATTAAAATCAATTGAATAGATGACATTTTAAAGCTTTTGCTGGAGCTTATATTTAATAGATATTTTAGTACATGATCTGTTCCTTTCCAGACCAAATGGTGCACACTGCTCTACTGCTTTTCATCACTTTCTGCATCTGAAGGACCCCTCATTTCATACAGCATCACTCACTGTATTTCTCATGTGTCAATATTGATTGCAATTTTGCAGCTATTTATCATACCAAGGTACCAGACTAAGCTGATACTTTATTGGCTTTTGTTTCTGCTGTGGGATCTCTAGGCTGCCTGGGAGGACAAACTGACTCTGAATAGGATCACCTCAAGCCATTCCTTTTCTTTCCTTTAAGACTTAGATTCTGCCAAGGGCTGGATTGGAAGGAGGAAGAAACACATATGGGAAAGCTAGCAGTCCTGCCTGCTGGTTGCTAAGAAGCCTGCAGACAGCTGTAAATTAGAGCAGCCTCTGTCTGTTACATTTTACAGCAATGTTCCTTTGAGCAAGTCAAAACCCAAAGATGAGAAGGTGCTGCTCACTTTGGGTTGTGAAGAGAGGGACATCACACAGCTTTAACCCAAAGATCCTGAGCAATTTTTTTTTCTCCCTTCTTTCTAAACAAGAGATTGCCAGGGCGAAACTGTGAGGTCAAATATTTACACTTTTCAGCCTAAAAGTCTCGCCATTTCTAGCATCTGCTATGACATTTCTCAGAAATGGTTGCACTCGTGGTGCCACCAGTTGTGACAAGAACTAGGACTGCTGGAGCAGGTCAGCAGCTGCCATGCTGTTTGGGGAAAACTTCCGAAATGGAAAAGGTATGTCCAGACTGAGGTCCACATCTCAGCTCCTAAACATTAGTTGTCAAGTGTTGAACCTGTATCAACTTTTTCCTACACTCCAGGCAGCCAAGGCATTTACACCTCCAGCCGCCTCTCTTTTGAACTGCTGGAACATTCAATTTTGTATGTAGAAAGAGCAGTTGCTAAAACCCTATTTTCATGTGATACTGCAGACAGGACAGTCAGAAAGCTTTTACTGACAGGCATTTCACATCTCTAGAAAGAAAATGGAGCCCATGCGCACAAAATGCTTATTACACTCTAGGTAGATTTTACCCTATGAATAGTCCTTCACATTTGTATTTCCTTCTCCATCGTTTGAAACCAATACCAAAACTTCTAAATAAGTTGCATACTGTTCGTAGTTGTTGTATGTTTTCTGTCAGAAACAACTGGGCTCAACACTAAGAAAAGCTTTCAACATATCTGTAACTAACACATCTGTTAGGAAGCAAAAGATGAGTTTGACTGCTGATAGTCATTATGTTGCCTCTTCATTGTAAAATATAAGTAACAATAACATAAACCAGTCCTGTTTAAACTCTTGTTTATAAAATTCAAGTAGTATTACATTTTTTTGAATATCTGGCCTAGAATAAGCATTAAAGTAGCTTTCATACAACTTATAATGCCAAAAAATAAATGCAATTCTGCACATTCTTTCCTGAGAGCATCCACAAATGACGTGCAAGGCATACACATTGGCTGGATGCCATAAGCAAAAGCATTGTGTTAAAACTTTGTATGACATCAAGCCAAAAAACTACTTAGCATTTGTATCTCAGATCTCAACTGAATTATGAATTAAATAACCAAATCAAAACAAAAAGCATAAAGCACACTATATCGTACAACTTTGGTTATATACACATGCGCGTAAGTGGTGTGGATCTGTGGTGATTGATATAACCTCAGTGTGTGTGTGCAGAGAGGAAAAAAGAAATATTTGAAGGATGTATTCAGAACACAGCATGCTCCCTTTGCCAATAAGTGGATGATATCCCAGATGGGCTCCCTCTGGTGTTGAGAAGATAATGTATTTCCCCCTTATTTCTTTGTGTCCATCAATAAGGGTGTTAAGAAGTGCCAGAAGTAACCATGGTGTTTTTATGGCAGAATCCCTTATTTCACATAGACCCTTACAGATGGGATAGTATAGCTTTTCTATTATCTCTCATCCAGCGTTCATGAATACTACATATGGCATATGCATATATATAACACACATATATGTGTACACTTTATATCTGTGCACTTTATTACAGTCAAACAGCTTTCCATGCATGTACAGACCACTTCTAACCTTGAGAGACACTGAAAGCCATATTGTGAAACTTATCACCAACAAGTTAGCAACTGTCTAACTATTTACAGTTAAAGATGAGAAACTGAATGCCCAGAGAGGCAGGCCTCGCAATAGCCCAGCTCTGATTCTCCAATGAGTGAAGCTTTTTTATAATGCCCTGTAAACTCAAATCATGCCAAGGCTCTTTCTAAGACCTGTGCACTTATAGCATAGAATCATCGAATCAGAGCATAGTCTGGGTTGGAAGAGACCCCCAAAGGTCATCCAGTCCAACCCCCCTGCAATGAGCAGGGACATTTTCATCTAGATCAGGTTGCCCAGGACTTTTTAATGCTGATTTTTTCAGTCTTTGGGAAAGTCCAGCCTAAGAACCACGTATGGCACCTCAGAAAATGGGGGAATACACAATTATCTATTTAACCGCTAGATTCTTGATTTTTGAAACATAGGACTCAGCATTATTTAGGAGCACTGTGACACAGGCAATGGGCGGAATTGTTCTTGCCATGAACATTAACTAGGCATTTTAACCCTAATCTTCTTCCACCTTATTCACCACTCATTTACCACCTTCTGCTACACCTAAAGCAGTAGTCCCGGAGACTACCCCCTACTGCATTGCATGACTCATTCAACATGAGAGTGCAAGTACAACCCTTTCCATTATTACCCAGCTGGTAAATGCTTAACTTTGTCACCTGAATGCCTTTTTGACATAAGTCTGTTTATTTTTTGATGTAATCCCTTCCTTGGAAAAACATCACCTCCCTTTTTGTCCTGAGATGCCAGGAGGTGACCCCAGCTTGGCTCGCTGGAAGAGCATGACCTCCTTACAGCCACAGCACACCTCTCCCTGGCTGAAGTTCACAGCAGACAGGAAGCTTCTTGAAGAATGAAATGGAAGGGAGAAGGAGACAAGAAACACACATCTCCAGTGGCTGTTCACAGATGTTTACTGACAGCAGAGGACTAAGAAAATCAGCCCGAGCTCCCAGCCCAAAAGGGAGTATGTCCTCATGGTCCCAGACCTCTGCTCCTGCTCCCAGCATGCCCACTGTCCCCTCTCCTCCTCCCAGTTCCTGCAAGTCCTCCCTGTCCATTTCATTCCTCTGTTCCAGCCCACAGCTCATTCATTGCCACCCACACCCCGGCTCCTGCCCCCTCTGTCCTCACACCCTGCACTGATATGTGTTAGCAATACAACGCTTGGGCCAGATCCCAGGCCTGAAAAAAGCCGGAGTAAAACTCACAATCACTCTAGTGATCTTTTTGGACAGGGTCCTGAATGCACAAAAGCAAAGCTGGTGTTAATTTTCCTTTCCCTCAGTGCTGTTAGAGCTGGCACGTTCTACTTCGAATGGTGAAACAAGAAGCAGGGGGTGGAAGCTGGGGGAGCAGGAGCAGGCGAAGAACAGAAAGCATACGTAAAAGGAGGAATGATTGCACACATGTGCTGTGAATTCTTCTGCTCAGATTAATGTTTTCCTGTGAATTTAATTGGCTGCCTTCTGGTTTCGGCCAGATGACCAGTTGTATTTCAGGACAGCTATAAAGTTAAATATAAATGAAATATTTGGACAACGGGAGCCAACGTCTGTGAGCTATTCCAGAAAATTATTAAATAAACAAAAAACACTGGAACTTCTAACTGCAGAGCATAGTAATTATTATTGTCCATTCACATGTAGTACTAATTCCTACTGCATCAACATGACTGACAAAAAACCCCAAACCATCCTATTGCAACTTCAAAACGGAAGTTGTTCTTGCATCCGCATTACATGGGTAGCAACACAACATTTCTCAATGAATGACCTAGCATCATTAGTTGGAACATCTAGAGGGTTTCGTTGCAAATTAGCTAAATTTAAATTTGCTTGTTATTTAAATGTCCTCCAACTCCAGCAGCAAGCTGTTGTCAAGTGGCACTGAAAGAAAAAAATCTGAAGGGTGGGACTTGAGCCCCAAAGGTGACAGTAGACTTTTTATTGCTGTCTTCACTTGGTTGTGCATTTAGTCCTTTCCACTAGTCTGTCTGGTGGATTGGCTCCTGTGTAGCCAGTTTACCTTCATGGAAGTGTCAGCATGATCCACCTATGGGCCAGGTTCTCCCCTTCCTACCCCCCATCTGGGCTGATCTTGAATAGCTGCTGAGAATTAATCATCCACAAAGGAAAACTCTCAGTTGGCATCAACCCAGCACAGCTCCCTCCTAAGCCAGCTACTCTCCTTGCTCTGCGTGGGAGAGGACACATGGCACAAGGTGTTTTCTTATGCCTTGCCAATTCTTCCCTGGCTTGTGTCATAAACCACAGGGGAAAACTTTCCTGATCCAACTCAGTTTGTCCTGGCCTCATGAGCATGCTTAGCAGGACTAAGCAACACAAGAGAGCAATGCAGCAAGCATTCAATTATCTGATTTTAAGCATCTCTTTCTGCCTAGGGATGACTATGCATGGGAGAAAAGAGGTCTGAATGCCTAGTCCTGCATCTGTTGCAAAACATTTTATCTACTTTGCACACTAGGTCCACAGAGGTGTAGCAACCAGGGCAAGGCAACTGATGCCTGGCAGTTCTTTTGTCCCCACTCCGGCCCTGTCAAGACTGGGTTTTTTATTAGGAAAATAGACCAGGAGAAAAAGTAGTGTCATAACAGTTATATAGTTACGTTTCACCATACAAATACTCTCACTATTGCTTCTCACCCCCAGTCTTTTGAAAACCTGTCTTCAATTTCCAGACCCACCTCTCCCACTGGAAGGTGCACCAGTGCTTATAGCAGAAAACAGTTCAGGGATCAAGCACACATGCTTTGTTCTTTCTCCTGGTCTTTGATCTCTGATTCTTCTTTTTTCCAGATTTGTCAAGATCTTCCCATCCAAAGATTCTTAAAGTATTAAGTCTCAAGAACTACTCAGGAAACTGTTCAGTTTCTGTTACAAGAAATGACACACTGCAGGCTCAAAACTTTCTGGTCTTCCATTCATGTCATCTGAGGACAGAAGGAAAGGAGCCTTCCCACAGAGGAGATTAGCCAGCTCAGTCTTCAGGCAATGGAGAGCTAGATAAATCTCAGATTTGCCAGATTACAGGAAAAAAGGGCAGAATATTTTTGATGAAATTGGATAAGGCTCAGCGGAGAAGTTACTGGTGTACAAGATGCTGGCAGTAGCCAAATTCATAGCTGAGGGGCGGAGGCCAGGGAGCATAACAATAACTAGGCAGTGAAAATATTAAATGTAACCAGAAAATGAAAATATTACATGTAATCAAATCAGAAAGCATCATCTGAAGTAAATGTGTTTCAGTGCCAGTGGATATTCTCCTAGAAAATATAAAGTTATATAATATTGCCAGAGAAAGCAATTAATCAGGCAAATTGTGGATACTAGGCTGTGCTTTGTCATCCCAATCTATCTGCCATTTTTTCGCGCTTCTCTGGGTCTAGACAGTTTTTGACAGAGCATCCTCAGGAAAGTGGCAGTATTTTGTAATATCACAAAAGCATCTTTCAGAAACAGATCTCAAATCCATTCATCAACTGTAATTCATGAGTTTGTAACACCAGAAAGTATGATACCTGAATTCTCTTTGAGCTCTCATATATGCTGATTTCTCTTTGCAAAGAAAATATTTTGGTTTAATACAGTTGACAACAGTGGCAAATGTGGGTCTTCTGCAATTCTGGGTAGCAGGCCATTTCTCATTTAAAAATCTGCCCAGTGATCCTTAAAAGCATCTAGTGGGAGTTATGTTTCCACAGGTATTGGAAAATCATATGCCTATAATTCAAACTGAGCAAACATAAACACTTGTATTTAGAATGATAAGAAATTATAATCTATTTCTCAGAAAACCTTTATGTGACTCTGTTCAGAACACATTTCTGCTCAGGAGGCAAGCTGACTGAAAATATCTCTAAGTGATATATATGTGCCTAATTACTGCCCCTTTCTCTGAGCTGACCCTTGATGGAAATCTAGCGTTACAAAGGCGCAGCAAAGGCAAGAGCCAGCGGCTGGGAATTGAAGCTCGTCAAATCTAAGCTGAAGTACGATGGAAATTTTCGAACAGATGGGGTAACTGACCATAAGAACAGTTCGTGGAGAGTTGTGATGAATTGTCTCCACCACTCGCAATTCCTAAATCAGGACTGGATGTTTTTCCAGTAGATAGACCAAACAAGAATTAAGTCAGAGAAAGCTAATGGCCTGGGTTGTAGCAGAGGTCAGACAAGAGGATACCAAAGGCCTCTCTTGGTCTTATAATCTTTGAGTCTCCTAAATAAAAAGTTCAGGGTTTGCAGATCACAGCATAAATCCTATTCTATTTCAGGCTGCTTTCAAAGTTAGGCAATGAAAGAAGAGGGAAAATAAACAGATGCTGCAAGACAAAATCATCTGAGTGATGAACAAAAAGCCCTATCCATGCATCAAGTGTGGCAGAACATCTTCCCAGGGGTCTGTCTTATCAGTGATCTGGTTTACTTTGGCCTATTCGTCAGTGGCAGAAAAAGAAAACAGCCCCAAATCCTGATAATTGTATAGTACTGATTGTATCATGCAGTGATAATGAATTTCAATAGCTCTATTAGAAGGGCAGTGTGGCCTGAAATATCCCTCCCCTTCTCATGGATGGTGGCTTTTCTAGGTTGTCCCTTATCTAACAGGAGGGTGTTTTTCCAGGGCGCAAATTCTTTAAAAGCAGAGAAGTGCTAAGGGATTCCTTCTTTGCCTGATAGGGTTACCTCCTTTGTCATGCCAATTCGATGGCTGAACTCCAAACCAGACCTAGGGAAAGGTCTGATTTTTTTTAAAAAAGGCAAGAAAAGAGACATCTTTCTCTGTTGTTTTGAAAGCAGACACTATGACAAATCTGGTTGGGAGCACAGCCACCCAAACAGTTGACTCATCACAGCGGAGCAGAATGTGAACTCCAGCACTGCAGGGTGGAGGATGGGAAGGAGCAGCAAAGGCAAAGAGGGTGGGAGGATCTTATTGAGTGGGTCCGCCACCACAGGGTTTGGCATGTGGAAGAGCCATTTCTGGGGTTGCACTATGCACTGCATTATAAGCATTCCCTCGGAGAATGCTTGGATTTTGGATTTTGCTCATTTTGGATTTGTGTGGAGCCTTAAAAGCTGATGGCTCATGGCCTGTTTCCTTTATTGGTGTTTTCCTGTCATAAATTTCCCATCACGCATTTTCTGAATGAGGAGGACTTGCTCACAAATGTTAAAAAGGCCAGGAGAAGACATGGATGTTTTACCTAGCTCACTGGCAACCCCTGTTATTCTGCCCCTTGTGTTCCCATCTCCACACCATCAGCATGCACAGTGAGGAACGTGACATTTATGGGGATGTTTGGGAGGGGAATCCTTGGAAGACATATTTCTGAACGCCCCTTAAGTACCTGCTAGAAGGGAAGAAGGAAGAAGGAAAAGGAATTTTACACTACTTGGAACTGCATTTTCAGGATCCTTTTCACTATTTCAATACCCAAACATAGTGTGTTCCTTGAGCAGTGAAGACGCTTAGTAGATTGGTGCCACAAACAGGATGGGCATACCTCTAAAGATCTGGTAAAGATCAAAATAAAATCGATTACAACAGAGAGTTTTGCATGAGGAAAGCCCAAAGAAATTCAGGTTGTAAGCTTTGTCTTTCTGTCAGATATTGTATACAATTATTATAAGAGTTCTCATCTAGACAAGCTAAGATGGAATGGATGGGACAGAAAGACACAGGATGAAAGAAAAACTATTCTTACACTCATTTCGAGAGGGTAAACTAATGCGTAACACAAGCCATGCATGACTTACTCATGATCACATTGCAAATGTCTGGGCATTAGGAGGTGAATCTGTATTCCTTACATGCCAACATAGAGCCAGAACCACAGCACTAACATTCATAATACTTTCCCCATTACATTTTCAATGCAAAAATGACAAATTACCACCCACTATTGGCACCAAACCTTCAGACATGTCTACTTGAAGTTCGAGTTCACATCAAACACTTGAAATATTGCCATGGTCTTTGGTGGGAGTAGACACAAGCAAATAGTCTTGTACACTGCGTCTAATGGTGCCCTGTCTCCTAGGTGTCAGAAGAAGGACTAAAATCACCTATCAGATAACTAGTCAATTATTCAGTCTTTCCTATGTCCCAAAGAGGGTTTATTCTATGCTGTAAAATATGAGGTTGGATTACCATTATCATGATCTTGGTTTGCATAGTTACAGATGTTGCTGATGGTCATAAAAATATTTAGGTCTTCTAAGAGTCCAGCCACAATATATTATCTTGATGACCACTTATGGCAGTGAACTCCACAGATTAGCTAAATGTTGGGAAAAGTGAGGATTTCCTTTAATAGGGACAAAATTTACTACCTTTTAATTTTATTGGGCGGGGGCATACCTCTCACAGTTCAGATTACACGAAAAGGTATGTCTCATTTCTCTGCTGGATCAAAAATAGTGTTAGAAACCATAAAGGCAGTTTGATACTTATCACGCCAAAAACTGCACTCATTTGCCAAAGCACAAACCAGAATGAGACTTACAGCTCCTCACATGCTTGTGGCCTCCTGGAATGGGTTTGCGTCTCTGACACCACAGTCCCCCTTCCCTCTCCCTCTCACCACCACCCCCCTGCCTCCAACCTTTTGCTTGTCAGCACTAAGCTCTGTCCAATTATTCACCTTTTCAAAAGTGATTTATTTTCAGGATAACCTAATAATGTCAAAACCAACACCGTTATGCTCTATCACCCACCAGGATGAGCCAGACAGGGAAGGGGGCAACCATATTGGTTCACTTCGCCTTGCACTTTTTACCTGATGGGCTGATGAATTGTGCAAACAACAACTTAGGAATCATTTGGTCAGTTTATTGTAAACAACTCCCTTCTACTCCTTCACATTTCCTAATAACATTGCTCTACAACAGCTGCAGCACTGTTCCCTGCCTCCTTTTTCAGAGGTAATTATTTTTTTCATGTAGCTCTGTCTCTGCTGTTAAGCTGATTAATGTTTTTTTGCCACTGAAGAAATTAGGTGGAGTTTGTCAGATTGTTTGTTTGTCTTCCTAAGGTTTTGTTCACAAAAATGAAAGCCCTCTTGGCAAATTCTTCTTTCTCATCTTACACAGTACTGGTTGAGTCTCAACTCTAAGATGTGCAAACTGGGAGTTTTACCTCCCAAAGAGGTGTTTTGGGAAAATCAAGAACTTGCAGAGACATGGTGCTTTCCCTCCTCCTGTTTTCTTCCTTGGAAGGAATACTTGCTACCACTGGCACAACCTCCATCCGTCTCTACCACGTGCGTTACCTGGCTGATGCTGGCAGAACCTAACTCAAGGATGTTTACTTCTTTCTTTTTTTGGCCAGTTGTTAAGGGGTGAGCTGCAACACAAATGATGCAGCTTGTGCTCCCTCTGCTCATCTCCTAATTCAAACGTGGTACATACAGGAAAACCAAACACTCCCCCTGCTCATGGCTGTGCTAAAAATAGGTGGGACTCTGCACAAGGATATGTGTTGTTTAAAAAAAAAATGGAGTTGCAGCTGAAAGAGGGCTGGGCTGGGAGAACTTACTAATATTACACTCATTTATATACATACAAACAAAATCTCATGAACTCTTGTTCCATAATAGTGTTAATTCCTTCTCCGATGCAAATGCCAATCCACACAGTGGCAAGAGTGCCCTTAAGGCTTCATGGGGCTTGTGTCCATAAGGTCTTGCGGCTCCTGGAGAACATGGAGATCCCTGCACTCTGTTTTAAGTAGGAGTCAGCAGATGACTTGGGATAATCTAATTTGTGAAAGGATTATATTTCATTTACATTTTGCTCTCAGAAAAAGCAAGAGCACAGTAAACAACATCTTATCTATACCCATATATTCAGCTCAATTCCATGGAGTTTTGCCATTGACTCAATTGGAACAAGATCAGTCCTTAATCATTAAGAAAACACATTTTTACTCTCGTTCTTCTGCACTTTATGTAATATATTATGTCAGTATGGAAGAGACTTTTTTAAGAAATGAACAGGCATTCTGGCATATTCTAGATGATTTTGGATAACAAATTTCTAGTGCAATAAATTGCACGCTCTATAGCAAAGCCTCACATTTTGCAAAAATGTATTTTATGGATACTTTTTTTCAGTCATAGACAAAAGAATATTTATTTCCTGACGTTCTCGGTATATTATTTTTTATTTAAAAGATTGAAAGGAGGAATAAGTCACCTATTCTATTTGTTTCCTTCATGAGAAAAATTTAAAAGACAAAGTTTCTTAAATAAAATTCAGTTGCAATCCAGTTATAGGGACCTGAAATGAGTCCTTTATATTATATCCTTCCACTTAGCTTCATTAAGCTTACATAAAAAGTAGGATTATCTGGTTTAGATAAGTAAGTAATCTTAACTGTTTTCTTCAACTATCATTCTGGGGGTATTGCCCGTATTATGTATTATAAGGTTAATGAGGAAATGAGCACATAAAATGTCACTAAAAGACTGCCTATTTTCAGTCCTTTTTGAAGAATTCTTTCTCATATATCCCACATGACCATTAGCAAAGCTCATTAACAAGTACATTATATTGCAATACATGAATATAAAACAATAAAAACCAAAAGTAGAAAAGGATAAAATGTCAAACCAAGAAGTTCCTGACTAAATTCCAAGCACTGATCCACTTCTTATTGCCAACATCATTCCCTAAACAAGTGAACCATCACAAACGAAATGTTTCTGCCTTTATGTTTGCACGTGATACTGAAAACTGCTTTTTAATTAACCATTTTACCTGGGACTGGATCCTGATGCACTCACACCTTACTACTGAAAGATGCTTCTTAACTTTATTAGGCCTTTGTATTAAGTATTGTATATATATGTATTAAGTATTAGCCTATCTGATAAGGTATTACCAATCCGGCCATCATGAACACTTTGGGTTGGGTTAAATTACTCTTTTTGCTGAACTGTGAGCATAGGTGTCTGCCCAGCAGCCTGTTAACCTGACATAAATTATCGGACGAAGCTACCACAATGGGAGGAGGAAGCTGAGGAAATGTGTGGGTTAGCAATCACCAAGCCTATTAAACTGCTCTGAAATCCCACCCTTCCGATTCACAATTTCTCATGTTTTGGCTTGGCCAAGAGACAGGTTGGTGAAGCAAGAGGATCTGTGGGAGCGTGAAAGGGACGACCCTGGAAACAAAATATTGGTTTTACATCGCAGGGTATCCGTTACGGGAGAATTTCCTCTGGCGCCAGCAGGTATTTGAGTAGGCATCTAGATGGATCCCAAAGGGGAGAAGGAAATGGAGATGGAAGTTTTTAGAGGGGATCAAGATGTTAAGCCTTATAACTGTTTGAATGACCCACAATGACTAACCTGCAAGGTTTTATCAGTGTGGTGACTTTGGGGGAGGGATGTTAAGGGTTAAGGTTAATTTCTTTTTTTTTTTTTTTTTTTTTACTTTATTTTTTCTTTTTGTGTGCTGGTGGGGAGTTCCAGCCAAAAGTGCAGAAGCGCACTGGTAAAGGATGTAAAGTCTGTCCCCAATCACTGATGAGAAAAATCATCTTATTCATAGCAGTCTCCTTTTCTCTGCACTGGACACACTGACCATACAGCTGATCCTGAGAGCTCTTTGTTGCATTCCCAGAGCTTTTAAAAACACTGTTAGCGGTATTGGAAATTGAAATCACAAAATATCACAGGCTGGGTTGATAGAGTTTTACTCTGGAAACAAATTTTGGCACTTATTTGTTCCGTTTGGGCTTGGGAAAGAAAATCTTCCTTGGGGGTCTGAAGGCTGATTCATTAAATCTGAGCTGTCTGCTGAAGTGCTCAGTAAAAGTGACTCTGATTTATTTGGTTTTGTCACTATAAAGGTCTCTGGAGACAGCTATTTATCCTATGGGATTCTTGACAAATTGGCCGAGTGGTCTGGGCAGTCCAGGGGGAGGATGGTCTTCTCTGACCCCTCATGGCCAGAGAACAGGTAATCACTCCCCTGATCACAAACATGCACAGAAATCACATCATTGCCAAGACTTCTCTACCCACCCAGAAGCTGGTCATCCTTTCCTTAGACAGGGACTCAAATCTATGTTTGATCTCACTGAAAGGCAAATCTGAGATGAAACTATAGTCTATAGCTATAGGAATAGGCAGGTAACGAAGAGCTCATGGGACGGATTTGTGGTGATGAGAGTACGTCCTGCTGAACTGGAGCCTGGTAAAGGTGTTTGTCCTGCTGCAATCAGAGTTCATAAAATATTTGACTGTAATGCTGTAGGATCAATTTGGACTCTATCAGTATATTTTAACTCCCTCTCAGCAATGAGCACTAGTCAGGCATCCTTCTAACTGCAAGAAAGAAGAGATTGAGCATGGCAAAAAGAGGAGGAGGTAATCTGCTGCTGTTTTCTTATGATCCTACTTGTGTGACTTTCCCTGTGCTGTAGTGTATAAGGTGGTGTAGTGTCTAGTGTCAGTTCTTTCCTTTAATTATCCTCTAGTCTGGCTGAGAGTTGTATAAACACATTATAGTCACTTGCAAGTAATAGATACTGCAACTGCATTCATCTTTCCCTTTAACTCTTTCTGTCTGTCCTGCCTTTTGTGCTCTTCTGAATTTTATCAAAGCATTCAATAATGAGCACTTTGGCCCAGTTTCTTCAGCGCTGACTTAAGCTACTGATCCATTTATAGTTGTCACAGAGAAATAAGCACCTTCAGGGCATGACTAAGGCCCCTTATGATCTACATCGCCTCTCAGACGCAGGTGGAATAAATTCAGGATGCCATGTCCAGAAGTTTTGACTGGAATGGAGGTGATAAATAAAATGCAACTAAAGGGAACTGCAGGAAAAATCTGGAAGAATAGCAGCCTGCCTTGGTGTTAGCTTGCCATTACTTATGGATTTTTTTCCTTTTGGCAAAGAGTTCTCCTCCCCATTCACACCTATGATGTGATGGAGAGGTTTGGTTGGGTGTCAGTAGAGTAGCGCAGGCCTGAATTTTTCAAACTAGAGGAAACCAAGTTCAGTGGCAGCTGAACAAAAGTATAGGGCGGAATTAAACTCAGTGCAAGAGGGAATTCTGCAGCGGTGACTGTCATTTGCAAGGGATGCACGTGGATGAACTGTTCTCAGCCTGTCTAATAGTGGAGGATTCAGGGCCTGAATGAATAATTCCAGATTGTGTTCAGCATAAAACCTGTGTGAAAGTAGCTAAAGTTCATATTACAATCTCAGAAAGAAACACCAGAGACTTTTAAAAGTCACTGGGGGTTGGGGGTGAGTCCTGGAAAGGTAACAGCAATGGTCTCTTTACTCTACTTGGTGGTTGGATGGCTTCAACCCGGGGGTTTTGCCTGGCAATCTGTCTTGCTAAAAGTCAGGGTAAGATAAACTGTACTCTGTCTCTGATTTCTGCAAGAAAGAAAACAATTGAACGACTGGTCATTCATCACTGAGCCACCCTCCCCCCTCTCCAACACCTTGTATAGGGTTGTACATCCTGGAGCTGTTTAGCTTTCCTCATCTATTTCTTAAATATAAAACAAAATATTCAAGTAGCGAGACATGTATTTTACAACTTTCCTGAAATAAAAATGGTTCAGAATCGGAAAGGACAGATCAATAAAGAAATTACTTGGCTATTGATGTAATTGCTATGTTATGTTCAACACTTGTATCATCACATGCCACTTATGTTAAAGCTTAGTATCAAAGGACCCCCTTTTATAGCTCTGCCTCTACAATCGTGCTCACAAATATATTTACCTATTCATAAAAATTTGCATTCATTTTTGTGTATTGAGGAACATAAACTCAGCTCAGATGTAGTTTATGGACTTGACTTTCAAATGCGTGCTTTTGTAAGCTGTGGAAAGCAGATAATACTATTCGAGTTTTTTTAGCAGCTTGAGTTAAATCAGCTATTTAAATTGTTGAGAAACAACCCCAAATGTAACATACTGCAAAAATTATAAATCTGCTGTGAGACAAGCAGACTGAAACGGGGAAGGGTGGCATAGAAAGATGGGAAACAAAAGCAGCCAGGGTATATATGGCCACAGGAAAAAGCAGGACCTCAGGGGAAAGAAACAGCTAGGCTTGCTCTGAGGAGCTGAATGTCTTCTCTGCTATCAGGGAAGCAAACGAAGCTGTATTCCTCCTTTAACAAATCCAGCTTCATGCTGCTTGTGGTACAAAGTACACTGCTTCAGGTGCTGAGCCTGCCTGGCTGCTTCCTACAGCTCAGTGAAGAGATGCTTCACAACACATTATCCTGCACATGGCTACCGCACAGGTAAGTACCAAGGGAGTCTTAGAAAACGGTGAGGTGGAGTGTGGGAACTCAAAAAAGGGACACTGAAAGAAGATGGATCTAAAAGCCGACTTTTCTGCAGCCCCATTGCACCCTGAGAGTTTGCATTAGCTTGTGATTCAAGGAAGTAAGACCCTTCATGGAAGAGACAATTAGTTACAAAAAGGCATAAAGAAGCCTAGTAATGGATTTTAACTCTCCTAAGGGAATCCCATGTTTTTACTGAGGAAGGATTACAGGAAACCAAAGTAACACTTTATTTTTCTTCACAGAGAGCTTGGGGACTTTGGAGTAATTTGGTCAATGGTGATTTGCTACTTGTGCTATAGTGTTACCAATGATGGTACTCACGATCTGTTTATTAAACTTTTGGCTTGTCACTCACCACCAACAAGATCACAACTCATTGTTTTTCTTCCTATAAAAGCAACTTTTCTATCTTTCAGAATTACTATGAGGTTGAGGGATGAGTGCTTTCATCTAAAATCAAAGTCAGGCAAGTATCCATTTTGTAAGACATGTGAGCATAAAAATGCGCCAACGTAAACATCAGGTATCTGAGTGAAAAATGTTAATTGGCATTTCAAGAAATGGGGAGACATCACAAAGATATTTTAGGCTTTCAACATATTTGTAGAATTCTAACATCAATCATTTTCTTGCAACTAGCTATCAGGTTATTTATCTTAGCTACCCTCGGTATCCATTACCATAGTGCCTAAGCCCCTCATAATGTTTCTGTAGTGCAGGGAAGTGTTCTCATCCCTTTTTTACCACTGAGGAACTGGAGCAGAAAGGATCCCCCTTTTCTGGCTACCTAGAAAATCAGAGCAGATTTTCCACATGTAGCATAGCAGAAAATCAACTCATATACCCCAGGTATTAAGCTAGCAGCTTAATAAAAGTCTGTTTCTTTTAAATTAGCCCGGTTTACACTTCATTAATTTGCACCACAAATTGCAGAAGCAAGGCTGTGTTACACATACCTCTTGAGCCACTAGCTAAACGACTAATTCCACTGACACTTAGAAACACAGGAACAAACCAGGGCTTGCATCCCAAGAAGGGCTCTGGCTACACACTGCCAATGAGAGGCGAAAGACTACAGTGAGCCAGGGATAAGGGAGGAGAAAAAGAAAGATGACATGGTGCATTGCTATGAGTGCTGCACCAGGTAGTTCACAGAGGCTTTCCCTGGAATTTCTTATTCTTCAGTACAGAACACGGCTCATCAAAATGAAAATCCTTCAGCTAGCCACAAAATCCTTCCTTACTGTTTTAAACCAGGAGTATCTGGATAACATATTTCTCTTCACACCATGCTCAGCTGTCATCCCATCTAATCTTAAAACATAAGCAGATAGATATCTGAGTCCCACACCATTCTTCCTAAGAAACAGGATGCTATATTGGGTTGATATCTTGGAACAGAGATCTTGCCAGCAGTTTTTAAACACTTGGCTTTTCTGCTTTGGATGGACGCAGAACAGCTATTAGGCATTATTTTCTATTTCCCCTCACTGAACTGCAAAAGCATGAAGGGCCTGCTAGTCCTGGCTAGCAGAAATTCTGATGGCTCGTGTCTCTGTTTACCTCCTTTAACAAGCTTTCCTTCTGGGTTAGTCACACCCCCAGTTAAGAACCAAATACTAGGCAGTCTGGCATCAACTTGGATCTGTCCACACAAAGGAAAAGAGACGAGCAGGGAGGGGAAAGAGAGTAAGACTGCCTTCACAGTCTGTGCTTGAGGCTTTTTCTCCCCTCTTCTGTACATTCAGTTCTTTGGTCCTTTCTCAGTCTCATGGGACTCCACTGCAACACATATTTATGATCTTTATATGTCATCCCCTGGTTCATTTTTAAAGCTGGTTTTTTCCTCCATATTACTTAAACAGACTTTTATTATGTGCTTTTGCAATACCACTTTCTAAAACACAACCATTTTCAATATGTATTATGAACTACGATACGCACCATAAAACCAGAGGACTGCACTGTGGCAAAGTGCCATGACCCCACTTTGGGGATGTTCCAGAAGCTCTGAGAGTCACAGTTTGGGAGGCATGTATAAGGACTGTCAGAGTCAAAAGAAATGCACAGTGACTGTGGTCTTCCTATGTCACTTGAGTAGGATGTGTAATCTGATTTCTTCTTTGCCTTGCCAGCTAACATTTCCATTTAAGATTCATTCACCACATATACTATCTTCAGCCAATTATCATGTTAGGTGAATCCCTATGTACAATTGCACAAACGTATAGCTGAATATTAACAGTTTGCTGTTTTCTTTTACCAGTATATTCAGACCAAATATTTTTCCATCTATGTACAGCCTCTCCTTTCAATGTCACTGCAGTTAGGCATGTATATTTAAAGGTTTAATGGGGCCACCTATCAGTGCGGGTAAAAGGCAAAGGCCCCATGACAAATGGGAGTTCAGGGAGTCCAATGGCACAAACTGTGGCCAACTCAATCTGTAATAGCGTAAAGCAGTCCACAAAGAGACTGGGTCCCAGCACACGATGTTTCATTTGGATGGGAACAGAGGACATAGGCCAACCTATTGCATTTAATGATGGATGCTGTGGGAACCTGACTTTCAGAAGCTGTGAGCACTTCAAGTGAATAGGAATCTCAGAAAATCTGTGTCTACATGCACGCATATCATGCCATAAACCATACAAGTAATAAAAGCTCACCAGAATAGTTGACATTCTTCCTGCCACTCCCCTACAAAGTAAGTGTTCTTTTCCAAATTTCCCTCTGAAGCAAAAATCTTTTCTTTTCCAAAACTTCATTCAATGTGCTGATTATTGGAAGGCAAAAGAGAACTTATTTCTTATCGACAAATTTCATCGTGTCTTAAAGCCACAAAAATGCAAAGGATTAGCCAACAAAGGAACAGCATGGAAAGAGATATTCAAAATAAAACAGTTATGTCTGCACTTGAATCCTTCAGTGATAATTTTGCATAAGATATATCGGCTTTTTTGCATAGTTCTCTTTTGACCACTTCATAAAAGGGTCTGCAGTTTACGGTGTCAACTATTTTGTAATATTTCAGAGATGCATCCTGGAAGCAGTGGATAGCAATAGTCCCTGCAGGATAGATGAGGAAGATATCTCTCCTCACTGTCTGTGAGTCTCCTTTCGTATAGGAATAAATGTGCATTATAAAACAAACATGACTCAGCCACTTAGGTTTGCTTCCTACAAGCATCCAGCAAAAGAAGATTCCCTTACATTTCTGTGAAAAGTTAACTGAAAGCTTGGGCTCAGTGCTTCTGTCGAGGATTAGCTCTCTTCTTTCTGCTTCCATAACTTCTACAGCTTACATGCTTCTTGTTTCTGGCGTACTCAGCTTGTAGCTGACAGGTCCTTCTCAAGACATTGTTTAACACAGCAGCAGTACCAGAAACCCTCGCCAGAGACCTGGCATAGAAGGGAGAAGTGAGTGACACTAGGATTTGATGCATCCTTCACGATTAGGACACTGACCTTGTTGTCAGTATCTCTCTTAGGTGTTAGGATACTTGATCATGAATTTGTTTCTACAGAGGCAGCTTTTGCCGTTCTTGTTCATACAGTCTGGTTTACTCTGCTGATTCTTGTGAAGCTACTCAAAGGAAAAGGTACCAGATGGCATAACTCAGGGTGATAGAAGACATCTAGTTATTACATGTACAGGTACTCCCTGCGGTAGACAAGAGCACTACTTATATGTGTCACAGATTTTGTTATCAATGTGACAAAAAGGGTTAAAACATAAAATCTGAAATAGTTCTACTTTCACACAATATTTTTTCAAATAATTTTTTTTTGAACCCCGTTTCTCAGAGTTTCACTGTTTTGGGGTTTGAGATATTTCAAGGTTTAAAAAGTCACATGAAATGGAATTGTGGCTGCTGCATAACTATATATATATTTTTATATATGAAACTGCAGTTTATTTCCTTTAAATTTTCTAATCTTTAATCAGTAAGACTGAAAATTTCTGTTCTAGGTATCAGCAAAACTTTCATATATTTCTAAATGAGAATAGAAGGAAATTTTGCTGCTCGCTTTTTTCCCCACAATGAACTATTCTAGAGAACAGATTCTCAAAAAGCTCTGATTTCTCAGGGCTTCGAAGCAAGACAGGGAAGGGTAATAATGCTGATATCACATACCAACATAGGCCTCTCAGGCCAGTTCTCCAGAACAGCGTTTTTACTGTCTTGGCAATGGCATTATTTTTTCTCTTTGTGCTTTCTGTTATTTATCACAACGTCTTTTACCTTTCAAACCATAACTGTGACCAGAAACAGATACACAGCAATGGAAAGGAACCGTGGGAGGGTTCCAGTGCCCTGGCCCTTCTGAAAAGCTATCCCACTCTTACAAACTTCGATCTATTTCCCTAGCACTGTTCATCCTCTAGAATGTACAAGACAGAATCCTATCACAAAAATATCACAGGATTATTATATTAGTTGTTATGTTAAATCATTAGTATTACTTATATATATTAGTATATTACTAGTATTTCATTTAAGTACAGCATGCTTCTGAAGTTCCTCCACCATTTTACTTAGTGATACCAAGAGTGAACAGGAGAAATCTCAGCACAACCAGACTTATTTTTTTCTTTAAATTGCAACTTGAAAACGTTAATCTGGCTGTACTTTTATTCCTGATTATTCTCAAACCTGATGGATTCATGATCTGCTGTCTGCCTGTGGGTGATATCCTTGGTCATTCTCCAAATACAGGAAAACACCTGTATTATATTTGGGTGAAGAGTTTTAAAACCAGTTACTAATTATGCTTTCCTCAGCTGTGGGTGTTCTGAGATTTTTCTTGGGTGATGACTGTTCAATGCACAGTCAAAGGGGTGCCTTGATAAATGACACCTAACATTAAAAACAAAACAAAAGCAATCCATGCCATGCATGAGACATCATGAGACACTTGCAGAAATCTCGGCCTGAAGTTCCAAAGCTTTTCTCAAACTACTGTGTTATTCCAGCCCAGGCGAGGGAAGATCGGAGACATAAAAAGTGAGGCTTTTTTTTCCGGGGGAAAATCTATAGCCTGCCACAGACCAACATAAGCCTACGTGTGACATGTCCCCTGTCTGACACCCTTCAGACCAGGCATCCTGATTCTCTGACCGCATCACGCCTGGAATGTCCTAAATGACCTTATGGCTTAGTGGGTCTCAATGAGAAGTGAGATGCTCTTTCCTGTGTAGCCAGAGGCATGAAGAGGAGAAAGTCAACTACAGGGAACTCCACAGATTTGTATTAATGTTCCCCATGCCAGCATTTCAACTTCCTTTTTAAAACATGAATGAAGAAGTGAATGTACTGGAAAGGCCAAAAGGACTTTAGCTCCATCTGTCTTTCCCAGCCAGTTATTGACCCAGTGTCTGGTCTGTGGTCCCAGTCACTAATTGGAGAAGTAAGTGGCCTCACCATCACTGTGGTGATGGCAGCCATCCCAGCTTTACCCTTCCCACAGCACTGGGCTGGTCTCCACCCCGTTGGTCTCTACCCGAAACCAGTGCTGCAATTCAGAATGAGAGTCAGGAGGACTGGGAAAGGCAATGGAGGTGAAGGGTGGGGGACTGAAATTGGGAGCCAGATTAGGGGTACAGGCCCTGGGCTTGCCACAAGGGACATAAGGAACAGGAAGTTTAGAAAAGGAGAGGTTCAACTTGTATAACAAACAAATAAGGAACCAAGAGTTACCTGGAGATGAAAGGATGCATTTTTTTAGGTCTGCCCATGCTGGCCCCTTTGAAAAGGGAAAAAGGGACAATTATGTTGTTAAAAGAGTCTCTAATAGTTTGTATGCATAAAGGACTCAAAGTATATTATGATACATGTATGCGTATACATGTGTATACACGATACACACAAAATAATATCCACAAAATGAATACAAAATGTGTCCTGGATCTCCACCAAATTGTGTAGTCTGTATTAGATCAATTTTACTGGCTCTGAGGGCTCAAAATATATGTAAGTCAGTAAATGGTACAAATGTGTGGCAATTGCAAAGGCTCATAACACACGTGTATGCATTCCTTGATTTTCAGAATGCACATGTAGCAGCAATAATAAAGGCGTTTTCCTTCCTTCTACTTTTTACACTAAATTTAGAAATTACTGAAGTGAAATAAAAATAAGAAATAGAAAGGATGTGAGTATATACCTATTTTGTTGTTTTGTTCTTCTGGGAGCTTCTGATGCTGAAATTTTGATGGAATTTTGTGCTCTCTGGTCATTCATGCTTAGAGACACAAGCAACTTCAACTTGGTTTTCTGTCATCCTTCCTCAAGTAAGAGTTTTGTAGCTCATTTCTAACATCAATCAGTTGGACTATAAATCTCTGCAATGGATATGGCCATTTAAATCTCCACCTGCACAAACAGCAATCAAGCCTAGAAAATAAGGAGGCTCATAAATCTCCACACTGGTAATTAGTAATATTTTGGATCTGCAACAAGGATGTTATAAAGACAAAAAGAAAAAAGAAAAAAAAAAGAACCAAAACAAAGCTAACCCATTAATTAGGACTGATACGCTGACAATCTGTTTACTTTCTACACAGAGAAAACACAAACAGGGCACATTTAACATAACGTGACGTTAGAAGTTAGTGAATTCCCAAGAGCCCAGCACTTGGAGATATGATATCTTAATGTACTTATCCTATTGTGAGGGGGAAGGTGTTATCTTCCAACCAAATGGTAAATAGGTGGTTGAAAGTTTAGATCTGCTGTTTTTCTTCTGGCTTACATGAGCCAAAGAACCAAGATGGATTGAGAGATACAAAAGACTTCCTTGCCAGTTATCAAAAATGACGCTGCCTTCTACTGAAACTTTACTCTACAGACAGCTCAGAGCGCTTGGCAGATACACATGGAGTTTGGCCCTCCACGATTTTTGTTTATTTGACTGGGTTTTGTTTAGTGCATGCAGAAAACCTGATGTGATGCTCACACAGATAAGCAAGAGACTGTCCTGTGCCTCCAGTGACCTTGGATTAACTCCAAAGCCACTGCGTTCCATGGCGACATCCCCAGCTGTACATTTTTGTCCAGAGCTATGTGAATCCTCAGGTAAGCAGCTGAATAAGTGGAGTCACTCCTGCAATCAGATCAATCACTATGTCTGGAAAGGTCCCATGTGGAAATCATGCCCAGTTCTTTAGTCCCCTGTGTTCAAAACCCAGGCTGCTCATGGATCTGTGAGGTTTCAGGAAACGTGTGAGGAAGGAAGAAGATACGGGAGCGAGTTCATGCTTTACTGGCCAATTTGGGCTCCACATGTGGGCTTAGGAGAAGATCTTACATGGAGAGGAAGAAGAGCTAGGCCAAGGTTGACTGCTTTTAAAAGCCTGCTCTGCAGAGACTGAATACACACGTGCATAAAGATTGTAACTGCAGCATATGTCTGCTCATTCAGACTATACAGCAACCCGCTCCTTGGCACTAGTGGTACAATGATTGGGAATGTTTGGCTCCAGTGGTTGCAGAGTATGGCCTAACGCCCTCACTCCCACCGCTCCCACAGAAGGGGCCTTATCTTGCCTGTCGATTCAGCCCAAACTCCCTGACTTGGAATCAGGAAGCATGCACGAATCAGCAGACAAAACACTCCACAGGTACAGCAGAATGAACCACTGACATCTGCTCTTCAACAACACACTGAGAAAAGGGGTTTTTTTCTGCACAATTTCTGCCATCCAATAAACCCCCCCTTTTCCCTCGTTTCAGCGCAATCCCTTGATGCCCCATGCACAGCCACGCAGACCCTCCCCAGCCGCACAGTGCTCTCCCTTGGCTTGGTGGGGCTCCACAGACTGCTGGGATCTCAGCCACGCGGCACACCTGAGGAACGGGCAGCCTCTGGGATGCTTACAGCTGGGAGGACTCAAAGAGTGAGAGGGGACCGGGACTTGTCGGACATCGCTCAGGAAGGCTGGAAGAAGCCAAATCATCCTGCCTCCAGCCCCTGGGCTGTGACGGCGAGGTCCACGCTGCCGGCCAGGCGGTGGAGCGCTCCCTTCCTGGAATACACTAGTAGCTGGACAGGATGCATTCGCAAATATAATCATCCACAAATCTCCCCCAGATTAGGTTACAGGACAGCGTTTTGATGGCACGCATTACAAAGCTCCCTGGAAGGCTTGGCTGGTGGATCTGCTGCTCTCTCTCTGCTCATGACCCATTTTGGCTTTCATCAAGAATCATGACACCAACTGCCTGGGTCATCTAGGAGGCAGGGAGGGGGAGAGCAACCCTGGGCTGGAAAGGGAAGTGGGGAAGGAAAAGAGGAGGAGGAGGAGGAGGAGGAGGAAGGGGGAGGATAGAAAGACAGAGCGGGGGAAGAGAGTGAGTTGCTTTGCTCCAGTTGTGAAGATTTGAATCCCAGTTCTGAGCTCTCGGCAAAGGCTTGCCGGGATACCTCATCCCCTGTCCTGTGCAAAGGTCTGTGATTGGGGACGTGGTGTGCTCAGCAGGCAGGGCCCCTCCCCTGGGCTGGATCCGCCTCTCATCCCCTAGATAAATTACTAGTGTCCTCACTAAATTCCTCGGCTTTCTCGCTCTCTCTCCCCCTCTCTCACACACGCTCACTCCCTCCCTCAAACACGGGCAAAGCGGGGTTGGGGGGCGGGAGGGCGGTATCGTGCCTTAGTGCTGGGGGGGCAAGAAGAGGAGGAAAATACTGGCGCCCCTTCTCTCCTCCACTGCCTTGAAGTAGATTTGAGGAGCTGCCCTTCCTCCCCCCCTTCCCTTTCCCCCTTCCCGCTGGTCCTTTGGCATCTTCCAGACCATGTCCACTGGGTCCCTCAGTGATGTGGAAGATCTGCAGGAGGTGGAGATGCTGGAGTGCGATGGCCTGAAAATGGATACTAACAAAGAGTTTGGGGCGTCCACCGAGAGCAACGAGGAGGGATCCAATGGCGAGAATGGCTCCCCTCAGAAAGGGAGAGGGGCCCCGGGCAAGAGGAAGAAAGCTCCCCCCAAGAAGAGCCCTTTAAATGGAGTGAGCCAGGAGGGAAAGCAGGTCCAGAGAAACGCTGCCAACGCCAGGGAGAGGGCAAGGATGAGGGTCCTTAGCAAAGCCTTCTCCAGGCTTAAGACCACCCTGCCCTGGGTGCCCCCAGACACCAAGCTTTCCAAACTGGACACCTTGAGGTTGGCCTCCAGCTACATCGCTCACCTGAGGCAGATCCTGGCCAATGACAAGTACGAAAACGGCTACATCCATCCAGTCAACCTGGTAAGTCACAGCCCACCGTGGCCAGGTGCTCTGCATGTATGTGCATGGGGAGAGGGATGGGGCATGCGTGGGAAGAAACCTTCCCTGGCCTTCTCACAGAGAGTCTGGTGCCAGTGGGGTGGCAAGGGGTACCACGCAAGGGGACAGGCTTCCAGCTGCCCTCACACCCTGAGGTGCCCTGAGAGCTGAGCGGCCCAGGCCCCATCCGCTGCTCCTAGCAATCCCGTTCAGGAGATAGGCAGGGGCCACGCTGGCCACAGCTAAGGCAGGGACAGACTTTACCGCCCCAGAAATGCCAGAGAAACCTCATCAGGTTGATGGCAGCTTTCTACCTGCAAGTAGGCAGGTGTAGGAATTTGGCTAGAGAAAGGCATATTTTAGGAAGGACCCAAGCCAAGGACTTCGATTTATTCTTATCCCTTCTCTCTACTCTAGCATTTCCTCCCATAACAGTCCTCTCAAAGCCCTAGCTTTTTAAAGACGGAGTTCTTGGGGCTCTGTGCTCAGCTGCTCAGATTTGCCGGGTCCAGGATGTTTCTCCTATCCATGTAAACTGGCAAAAGTAAAATAAAGACCAAGGGGGGTGTCTGCCTCGGGCACACTCCACAAAACCTTGCTGGGCTGTGCAGTGTCCCTCCTGCTGCTCCCACCACCCACAGAGAGTTTTCCTGAGCAGCACAGGGTCTCCCCATGATACGCGGCCACCAGAAACATCCAGTTTCCAGCTCTAAAAATGCATGCAACTGATGCAAGATCTGCCTGGGCTCTTTTTAGACATAAAGCCTCTACATTGCCCACACGCATGGACCCTGCTGATTAGGGGTATCACAGAGGGAACCTGGGGATGTTTCTCTGGGGTCCGGCTCTGCCTTTTGAGCTCTGGACTCTAGGCTGTGTCAGCTGATAAGGGCCTAGGAGCTATTTTTCTGGCTAAAAACAAAATCCTCAGCACAATACCACGGGGAAAAAAATGAAGTAAAACAAAAACAACACCCAAACCAGATATAACACACACACATACACCTCTGCACAGAGGCACACCAAAGCAAGACCCCGAGGGGCGGGAAGCCAGGGAGGGGAGGCCGGGGGCTGCCCGGCGGCTCCCGCAGGGAAAAGCCCCCACGCCGGTCACCACCAAGCGCGGGGGGCGGCGCGGAAGCGGTGGGGTGCCCGCGGCGACGGCTGTGCCGAGGGGACGCGGATCTGCCGCAGCCGGCGCGGCTCCTTCCTCCCTCCGTCCCTCAGGCCGCGGATCAGACGTGATCCGCCGCCCCGAGGATGCCCGCGGGGAGTCCGCCGGGGCCGGGAGGCGAAGCGGCCTCAGCCGCCGCCGAAAGGTGGAAGCGTCCTCGCCGAAACCGGCGGCGAGTGCCTCGGCCCGAGCCCCGCGGAGCGCTGCCAGAAGCGGGCTCAAGCGGTGGATGCCCGGCTCGGTCCCCCCGGGCGCTCCGGGGCTGGAAACGGGCGTTGCAATGTGAATTTTCCCGCCTGTAACCCCCTTCCCACCCGTATCTTTTCCTGGCTACAGACTTGGCCTTTTATGGTAGCCGGCAAACCCGAGAGTGACCTGAAAGAAGTGGTGAACACAAACCGCTTGTGCGGCCCGACGGCATCCTGAGCCCCGCGGCCGGGCCAGCAGCGACCCGGCGCGGCCGTAGAACGGGCGGCGGGGCGAGTGGAAGCACGCCGCGGCCCCGCCGCTGCCCCGGGCCCCGCGCAAGGCGACGGGGAGCGCCGCTCTCCCGGCGCAGAGGAGACGGAATGTGCTCTAGCAAAGACTCCAACCCGAGATATCCCGACTCTATTTAACTTTATTAAATGCGTGTACAGTCGAGTGTCCTGCACCAACAGCCTTGCTGGTTCAAGCGCTACTAAAGACAGAGATCGAACAAGACCTACCACGCGTGTATCTTTAGTCTGAGACCTGTGAGATACGTGGATGCCTAGAAAAACTGACTTTGACAGTCATCTCTATGGAGTAATTCACCCTAAAGATATATAGATATATTTTCTTCAAGCAGGTTCTGCTCTATTTCTGTGAATAAATCTTCCTTTCCACTGAACACAGAGCGGTGTAATGTTCGTTTCCGACTCTCGTCCTCGGCGGGGAACGACCGCGCTGCAGAGAGCCCGGCTCTCCTCCCCGGGACCCGGCCGGGCTGCTGCCCCGGAGCTAAAGATTTGGAGACAATCCCTCGGGGGAGCCGGAGGGAGCTGGGCCCGCAGCCCGTCCTCACCGCGGAAGCCCGGCCGAGCCCCGGAGCCCGAGAGCCTCCCCCGCCACTCCGCGCCGCTCCTCGGGGACGGGCGCAGCTACCTATGGATGAAGCGCAGTCGGTCCTGGGTGCTGGGAAGTTTTAACTTAAACATCTCCCCGCTATCGATCAGCGCGCCCGTGGGAGATGAGGCCGAGATAAACAGGAGAGCGGGGCGCTCCCCCTGCACCGGCAGCGGCCGCCGGCAGCTGATGCGCCAGATCCCACCGCGCTGTTTAATGTTTCAGGGTTATGACCGCACTGTTTACAAGACGTCTTCGGTTATTTATACTGTTATTATTAGCAGAGGGGCTTTAAATTTCCGCTTCACTTGCCCTCTCAATACCGCCCCTCGGTTCCGTTTGATACCTGGGTCCTTTTTGGCCGAAAGCGGGAGAGGGGCAGCGCACTGCCGGGGGGCGGAGGAGGTTGCGGGGGACTCGGACCTTCCCGGGAACTGCTGCCCCCCGGGACCCCGCCGGCGAGCGCGGGCTGGGTTATGTTTATTCTCCCATCCGCCTTCCCCCCCAAGATAACCGGGTGAGGGAGAGCGTCCTCCAGGCGACCCGAATTCACCAGCCGGGTTCACGCGTGGGCTAGGCTTAATTAAAGCAGCTCGCCGTGAGGAGAGGGCTGTGCAAGCACCTCGGCCCTCGTTACAGAAAGGGCCAGGGCCTGCTGTATCGTCCTAATGGTTTTGAGGGGGAGAGCCGTTTAATTTCACTGTTTCACAGCCTTATCTCCACCCTGCACAATTAAAAGCGGACCTCCTCGCCTGGGCTGCCCGCGGGCACCTCCACTGCCGTGAGCGGGGCTGTGCCAGCTGAGACACGCAGTTTGGCTGTCTTTACTGCCAAACACATCACCTTGAACAGCCACGGTTCTGGCTGAAGAGATGAGCAACTCTGGTAAGCAGAGCTGAAAGGGCTGATCTCTTCGCCACAGGCACTGGGAAATCCAGTGGGAATCGCTGTTCTCTTAAAGAGAGGCAAAATAGAGCCCTCCGACCTTAAGCTAAGTGCAAATGACTGGTACAGCGCATGCACAAATACCATTTTACCCACTGAATTTACCCACTGAATTGAAATTAACCGTTTGATTTAACCATTAAAAATCTCGACTTAAATCCATACTAACTAACACCTCCTCGAGACTCATAGCAAGGTGCTGTTTCCCTTCTAGAAGTTGATGGGAATCTGAGATATGCATAAAATTCAGATTTAAATTCTTAATATTCTCACAGGCACTTCTTTTGCCACCCTGCTTTGCGATGCTTACTAACTGCACTCAGCATCCTTCCCACCCTTTTGAGTTAGCCACGTCCAGTGTTCATTTGCCACCTGAAACCCAGCATGGAGAAGGAGAAGGAAGAAATGCAATAGTCCCCCAAGAAATGTGAGGAACACAGCTGTAACCACGTGCCAAAAGCTGCCATGTAAGTGGAATGGTAAGAGGAGGCTGTAGACGCAGTTATTCCTTTTGCTGCTATTCACTTTATCTAGCGGCCTAGCTTGCAAGCCTCTTGGTGACTAAACTATTCCTCAAGCATCCTCCACCTTCCACAGTCCCAGCCTCTGAGGAATGGTTCGGCAACAAATAAAAAGGCAAAAAGCAACAAGCAATAAACAAAAGCAACCAGCAGTACACAGCAAGGTAAATAACAGCTTTACTCTGATGATAAAAAAATTAGTGGCTTTATCTCCGTTTTGAAAACAACCAGCTATTTTCCAGCGGTGTTTGGGTGGCTGGGAACCCTTGGTCATCTGACTTCTTGTGTAAGGGCGCAGCACTGATGGTATTGGCAGTTGGCTTCAATTGCCCAAGTTTCTTAGATGAATCAAGAGCCCTACCACGTATCTCAGGAGAACAATGAGTGAAATCATTCGTTCCTTCTGATGAGTGCAATTTTACAGAAAAATATTTGCAAACAGAAAATGTGTGTTTAGTCTGCCTGAAGCAAATGATGATTCTGAAAGGAAATGTGCTAAGGGAAACCAGTTTAAATATCAATGATTTTAAAGAAAATTTGTTGTTTGTTTTCTTGCTTTTCTGTACGAAGTGGTGCATTTCAGTATTTACCAAAATATACTTCTATCCCTTCCCCATGTGGAAACAAAGCTGACTTGATTTATCTTTCTGTATCTACATGGATGTAGATGCAGCTGCATGAGTGTCTGTATACATTCCCTCCTAATAATGTTTGAACTCATTGCCTGATTTCAACTGAATTTGACAGAGGTCTCAAAGATAACTAAATGGGTTTTTTTATTATTATTTTTTTATTTTTTTGGTGAGCTGAGTAGAGAAAAGGAAAAAAATATTCTAAAAAATCTCTAAATCCTGCAACTAAAGGAAAGGTTTCAACATGAACTCAACCCTTATCAGACACTAGGGCATACAGAGCAGGGTGCCAGCTGCAGATGAAGCTTCAAACACTGCTTCAGTGCCAGGACACAAGTTCACAGAAAACCTGCTTATGGACCTGTGTTTTTAAGATAAGAACTCTGTAAAAAATAGTTTAGTCCCATCTGATTTTAATGCTTTTTTTTTTTTTCTTTTTTTGGAAGGAACCACAGTTCCACCCAGCTACTTCGCAACCATTTTCAGTTCAGCTAGAGACTAGAAAAAACACTTTATCTGCAGAGCTGCACTCAGTGCTTGGGCTCCTGGGTTTGGTGCTCCTCTTGAACTGCTTAGCAGCAGTTTTCAGTGTCTGTCAGGTCTTTAGGAGCAAGCACTTTCCCATCCCTTACAGAAAATAGATTTTAGGCTTATCTTATCCTCTCACTGGATGGAAATCTGCCAGCCTGAAGTATCAGCAGAGCAAGAATGTCACTTTGCAGACACCTGCACAATGCCTTGCTGTCCTGGGCACTGCCTGAGGCAGCGAGGCCACGGTGAAGGTTGTGCCCCCAAGCTGCAAGGTGCACAAGAAGAACGTACACTAACAGCTTATTCTCTAAGTGCCTCCAACATCGAAATTCCCAGCTCACCTCAGAAATTAATATGCAAAAGACCTTAGCTAATTGCAGGTAATAAGCGGTCTGAAAGCAAAAAACCCCTCAGATATATCAGGTGTACAAGCGGAGGGTATAATCTAATAAAAGTGCAGGATATTTCTAATTTCTGTCTGGATATCTGAATGTAGATAATCCCTCATAGTCTCCCTAAAGGGACAGTTTTTCAAAAGAGATTTCAATGATATTGAAATAAAATTCAGTTTCAATGAAATTTAAATTTGTGGCAGCAAAAACCAGAGCATTCTGTAATTTCCATGTACGTACACACCTAGAAAAACCTCCATACAGAGATTCACACAACAGCCAGCAATTCAAATTGTCCATGTTCATTGCTGGTCCATGACACGCTGACTATTCCCGTATTAAGGCTGTGTTGCCAAATGCAGGCCCACAGGGTAAATATGACTTTGTGCTCACTATTCCGCTGCAGATTGCTTCATGCTCCCCAACACAGTGTGCTTTATGGATGGGAAGTGGCACAACCAGTAATAATGATGCCTTTTTTGTCTCTAGTGCGGCAAAGCTACTGATACGTTACGGCTTGGTGAATTTCTGCAACCCTGAGAGGATGTCATAGGTCTGACCTAAAACTTATGCTCCAGGATGCATGGAGGCAAAAAAGGCGTTACATTTGGGAGGACTGCTGCTGGCAGATTCCAAACCCAGCAAAGTCCTGCAAGTAACTGATTTTTCTTCAGTTCACTTCAGATGCTGGTGTATTTGAGCTAGCTGTATAAAAACAACTTTGCGTAGGCCTAAGCATGCAGTCATCGCATTTCCCAAACACGGCATGGACATACCCTAGGGTCACAACAGTCCTGAGATGACGCATTTTCTTGCCTTAGGGTTTTGCCCTTAACCGAAACTTGTAAACAGATGAGATGTGTTTTCAAGCCAGTGCGCACGCGTGCACACAGCTACACCATCCTCGCATGGGGAGTAGAAAGATCGAAACCTCCTTGCAAGATAAAAATACAAGATCATAACAAAAGCAAGAGAATAAAAACCAATGCGAATCCTTCCTTTGTTTTAAATTCTTAGAGGCTGTTTTCCTTAAGCAAGGAAAAAAAACCCTAACCCTTATTTATATCTCAGGCTGCTGTGTAAACTAGAAGACCGTATCCAACTGTAAATATGGATTATCTACACACAGGAGTCTTCTCTCTGTTGTTTACATGCTGTTTAAGAAATGGAGATCAGACACACTAGGGAAAAAAGGGAAGGGTAGAGCTACACAGCCTGGAGACAAGGGGAAAGTGGGAAAAAGGCATAGAATGACTCCTCTTCCTCCGACTACTACTGCTCAGTGCCTGTGAAGGGACGGGTTGGGGAAAGGAGCAACTATCAGCAGCTCCATCAGAGCCAGGTGGAGTCAGACCCCGGCAGAGATGGAAACTGGGAGGCTGAGAGCTGCAGCTGCCTCCTCTGGGAGGAACATCTGCGAAACCCTGCACAGCAGCAGCAGGGGAGGAGCAGGCGCAGGCAGCGAGCTTTCCCAGGGATGCGCTCACAAAGATAACTGTCCTGCTGGATGGCTTCCCAGACTGCTGCAGCGGCACATCCCTCCCCCGTCTGGGATGAGGCAAAGACCATGATGTGCAACAAGCAAACCAAGTGTGAGCACGGCCTCTTGCTTCAGCATCCTGTTTCTTGTGATGCTTTTTGATGGCTGAGCTGACCAGAATGGGAACAGTTCTTCCTAGCGATAACGTTTTGTTTGCTCTTACATATGTAAGACTTTCATACAGCTGGCAGCTCTGAGTCAATGCACAAATTAAACAGACGATGGCAGTTACCCTGGAGCATTTGCCATCACCTCATGGCCAAATGTTTTTCCATAGGAGGTTGCTATCATTCTGATGGGAAGAAAAAAGAGGTGCAGAGCTGATAAGTGGCTGGCTGAAGGTTCACACATAAGCTTGGTATGGGCTTGGAACACCGGCTCTTCTGGTTCACAAACTTACGAACTGTTCTTCTAGTTATGGTGAAATCATCAGGGATCTTTGCTCTTTGATTCAGTATAAAGATGTAGTGAAGGATCCTCTCTCTCAGGCTGTACATCTATATCTATATGTACACCTGCTAGTATAGATGAAACAGGCTATGGACCATTCTCTGGCTCCAACCTTCAGTGCTGTGGCCAGGGTCACATCCACACATACCTGCATTTTATTTCACTCTCACCAAAGGGTAAGAACAATCCCTGGCACACGCTATTTCCAAACCATGATTGGACACTTTCTGGGAGAAAGTTAGCCAGACAGGGCAAAGGCATGCTGAGGACCCTGCCAACAACCAAGCACTATGAAAAATATGCCTTTGCCATGTTTCATTTATCGGTGTCACTGCAGCCTTAGAAGCTAGAGTGATAAAGGTACTTGGTGCCTTTGTCTCACTCTAGCTTGGTGCTGTTCTCGTTGTTTCCAAGATCAACCTGCTGTCTTCTTTTACGCACCAAAAATTCTTAGCGAGGACCCTCTTTGCTATTTGTATCTCATAACTAATAGATATTAAGATTAGAGGTCACTAGAAGCAAGAGGCCAAGTTCAAGAACAAACATAATATAAGATTTAACCAACATTATATCCTAAATCATGGCATTGAAAACCCCTGTTCTTTTGTTGCCCAACTCTACTAAGCTCTGCAGTACCTTTTCTACCAGAGTTGTGAGTTTCCTGATGCCAAAATTTGGCATGTGCCCTCAGAGCATCTCTTTCTTGCCATTGCCAAGCAGCACCATGTTAACCTCATGCCAAGATGTGGAATTGAGATATTCCCCTATTTAAGTCCATGGGAAGGCTTTGGACAGTCCGTAGGTGCTGTCTGTGCATGCTTACCATCTTTCTGCTGGTAAACTGGCAGGGTGAGCTGAGGCTGGCACCCTCAGATTGTTTGTCTACAGCTACACGTAGTTCGGCAGGGAGACTGCTGAGAAGCCAACGCCACTATTTCCCATAAACTTTTCTCCCTGATTTCCCTCATGCTCAGTCTTATGATTCTACTCCTTTCACTACGTCTCTCTATTGCTGCCAACAAAGCTCAGCACCCATAGTCTGTGAATACTGTTCAGTTGCAGGGGCTGAAATTACACATATGTGTTAAATTATTGTAAAGTTGACTAAAGAAATGCCTCATCCTGATCATTTGACTTTTATTCTAGGGTGCTTCACTTCCATTTTCTTCATATACTTGTATTATATTAAATAGTATATCTTGGTATATGTCTTACACAATATATACATACAAGCACTATGTAATATATCTATACTATATAAAATATCGCATATTCACATACTATATATCTATTTTATACAAATAGAAATATATAAAATAATATATAAAATTATACAGAATGTTTTAGTATCGTGGCGCTGGCTTAAGTACCACTTGTGGCAGGGAGGCAACAGTTTTAACAGTGCTGGCATGAGTTACCATGCTGTACATCATCAGAGAAGTGTGAGAAGGCACAGATGAGTTTACAGTTTCACCTGATAAACTAAGCCCTACAGCAAAGGATTCCCTCCCTGACTGATCTCCTGCCAAAGGTTTAAGCTCATTCCCTGCTGGCTGCCAGCCTGGGAGATGTCTTGTAATTAGCCTGCAGTATCATATGTGCATAGCTGACAACCATTCCACAGTGTCACTTCTACGGAACGTGTGAGATACAGGTTGCTCTGTGGTACCTCCTCACCAAGCACAAATACTTCAATATAGTCTTCTGCACAGAGGCCGCAGGATTTAAGATGAAACTCTTCACCTAGCCTTCACCGCGGGCTGCTTCAAGGGGCTGTCCGGCTTTTTCTCTCCCCGCTATGCTTTCCCACAGCCTACCTTGCACTGGATGTTATCTGGTTGAAAATTAATCTTGTTAAAATAGAAAAATCCAGATAACCAAAAATTTGCTTCAGTTTCATGAGTGATTTTCTTTTTCCCCAAAACCTGCAGTTACAGCTGAATAACAACATAATGAAATTGCATCTTTGCTCACTCTCACTGCTGTAATTACAGAACAAAAATAGTGTGATGTCCTAAAGTTCAGTCATCCTTATTTTTACTGTGCTAGTACTGACGGTCCCAAGCAGCACATGATTCCATGCTGCAGAATGTCCAGCACAGGAAACTGCCCTCCCACACCTTCATCTCCTCTTCATTTCCCTAACAAAGGATTGAGAACCAGAGGGACAGGAAAATGAAATCACACAGTAAGGAAGCGGCAGTGTCAGAAATGGCCTCTGTGCCTTCCCTGTTTGATGTCAGTACAGCGTCTGGTAAGTTAAAACAAGGAATAGCAAGAGGAAGATGAAGACACAGTTCCTGCAGGTGGGAAATCCTTAGCATCTTGACCATACTACTGGAGGAAGTCATGGGGGCACATTAGGGTTGCACAGAGGGACGGAGACCAGGAGGGGGAGAACAAAAGGCCAGGATAGCCGGTTTTGCAACTATACAGGTGAGGAATAAAACTGCAGGCACAGCTGATAAACTTACATGTCAAATTAGGCAGGTGCTCAATCACCTTATTTGCATTCCATGTTAATGTGATCATAACAACTTGCATACATGTGCATGTTTTCCAAATATATATTTAAAGATGCAATCTTCAGAACATGTCCTAGTCTAAACAGGAAAAGCTCAGGCTGAAAAGCAGCCAAAACTTTGAAACTGTATGTATGGGTTCATCTCTTCATCAGTAAAAAAGCCCACCATAATTCTTAATGTCCAGTGATGACAGCACATTTCTGTTGGACACCTGCTAGAAAAGGTTATATCCTGAAATGAGCAAGCATGTGGAGACAGACAATGGATGTATATTCGCTAGAAGGCATTTTGTGTTGAATTCATGTAGACTTTTATGAGTGTGCTAAAAAATTAGAAGCTTAGAATTCAAGCAAAATCAGGGCTTATAAAGCTTTTCTTCATAACTTGCGTATGCAATCAGCATAAAAAAAAAGAAAAAAAAAGATACAAATCAGCATCTGTAGTGACACAGCTACACAGAACCTTGAAAGAACCATCAGGCAGAAGACGACATCGCAACAATCTATCCCGCAATGGCAATGTTAATTATAATGACTCAGAGCTTTCAGGCTGCAGCCCGTAAAGAACTGAAACAGCCTTAGGCACTCCATAGAAATGCTGGAGACCCCGTGCAAGGTTACAGAACTGCGGTAACGGTTGCTCTAAATTCAGAATCGTCGTCTCTAGCAGCTCTCCTCTCTTGACCATCTTCACTTGAAGGAGGCGGATCCGCTCCCGCAACAGGCCGCGGGGTGGCAGCGCTGCCGCGCACTGGTCCCTCCTCCTAACGGGGAGGCATTAACAAGCAGCGCTGTCACTGGCGCACTTGCAGCTGATTTGAAGTGAGAATCTGAAATAGTCATTTTTGACAAGTGAACCTAGTAATTTCAAGGATCAAATTGAATCTAGCAGAGGGAAACATCCCAACTTGGAAAACTTCCAAAGTTCAATTTCATATTGTTTCCTCTAATTAAAGCTATTCTGCTATCACTTCACACACGGAAGTACGTAATTACAGAACGTTGATTCAGGAAATTTTCAATACAGTGAATACTCTGCACTACACACATATAAATATACACATATATACTTTTCACATAAGGACTGATGTGTCTTTATAATCCCAAAGTCAACCTAACTTTATTTAATTCTTCAGTCTGGGAGGCGGGTCCTTAACTGGCCACACTGCAGCCAAATCGTTTGTTCCCGGGTTCCCAAGTGAAGCACAACAAATGGATCTTCCAAGAGAAAATGCAAGCATAGCTGAAAGACAGCTCAGCACAGGCTCTACTCCCTACAGACAGCACAGGTGAGACAGTGCCAAATTTGGACGACTGTCCTGGACAGAGAACCAGTGCCATCCCAGCCACAACCACTGTGTTGTCATGTTCCATTCCAGCCCTCCTCAGTGAGCCATACACAGCCACCTGCTCATAAAATCACAGACTGGGTTTGGTTGGAAGGTGCTTTCAAGATCAGCTAGTTAAAACCTCCCTGCCATGGACACCTTCCACTAGACAAGGTTGCTCCAAGCCCCTGTGCCCAACCTGGCCTTGAACACTGCCAGGGATGGGGCAGCCACAGCTTCTCTGGGCAACCTGTTCCATGTTTCACATCTCCGTTTCACTTGGGGTCAGTAGTCTGCTCACGCACAAGGTACCATAGCTTACCGGTGTGGACTATCCCTTCAGTGCCAAACAACATTGCTTCGAATAAAGAAAAATATCTTTAAGGCATCTGTAAGACAAGAGCCAGTGACCAGACTCCTGCTGCAGTAGCAATAGCGGCAGCATGTTGTTGCCATGAATCCTAACTAAGGATTGCTGTGCCAGGGCCCGTGCTGGTTGTGAGCAAGCAGGCACGGAGCAGCCAAGCCAGCAAGCGAGGTGTGCTGCAGAGGTCTGTGGGCAAGTATGCCCACATAAACGCAAGCTATGTGCCACGGGTGTTCACACCATCCCATCTGCCAACTGCATCTGACCTCCTGCCTGTTTGCTGCCAAAGATTCTACCTCAGACTACGAGGCTGTGACCAAGCCGCTATCAGTGGGACAGCACCGTGCGGGCAGGCGGCCCCGGGGCGGCCCGCCCTCCTGCTGCACTCCCGGACACTCCCCGCCTGCTGCGCGGCCGCCGCAGCTCCCGAGCGAGCCGCCCCGGGCCGGAGCGGACCCCCGGGGGCAACTCCGGGCGTAGGCCGCGGCGGGGCGGCCCGGAGCCGCGCTCCGCCCCTGCGCCCCAGGCGGTGCCGCAGCCCTCCCGCGCCTCAGGGGGCGGCAGACGAAAGCGGAAGTGCGCTGCTAGAGCGGCCTCCTTTCTCCACTCCCGCTGCCGTGACTTCCGGCGGCCGCTCTAGCCGGCGCCGCGTCTATGCCCGCGGCGCTGGGGGATGTTTATTGTCGTGGGGAGTCGGCCCAGGACCCGGAACGCCGCCGGGCGCCAGCGGCGGGGCGCCTAGCAGCAGCCGGCACCCCGCTCCGCCCCGACCCGACCGCCCGCACGGTAACGGCTGCCGCACGCCAACGGGCCCCGCTCCTCCCAGCCACCGCCTCGAAGGGTCCGCGGGTCGGCGGGCCCTGCCCGGGGGAGGGGACGCGGCCTCCCTCTTCCTCCCCACCCCGTTCCCGGCTGAGGCGGGGAGCGCGGCGTGGGCCTCCCCCGCTCCTCGCGTCGCCGCCCGGCCCTGGCGCTGCCGTGGTTCCCCCCTGAGGCGGGCGGGCGCCGTGTCAGGGAGGGGAAGGAGTTAAAACGTTCCCCAGGGGAAGCGGCCCGTTCCCCGGCAGCCGGCGGGGCTTCCTCGGAGGTCCCCGGCTGCCCCGTGCCCGAGTTCCCGGAGCAGAGTGCCGGGCCCTGAGGGCTTTGTAACGGCCCCGGCGGCCGGCGCTGCGCCGGGTAACGAAGCGCGGAGGCATCGGCCGGCGCTGCGAGGCGGCGGAGAGCGGCGTGGCGAGGCCGCCTGCTGCCGCCGCCGCTGCTTTGTTTCCGCTGCGCAGCCCGGAGAAGTTTTCGGTTGGGGTTGAAGGAGAGGAAACTGATTGTTTGTTATCCTGAGTTGTGACGCTGGTGCATGCAGGGCTGGCAGTGAGGTGCCCAGCGGTGGGAATAGGAGGCGTACGTCTGTTTCCTCAGTCTGGATGCGCGGATGGTAAATGTTGGGGGATGAGAGGCTTACCTGTTGTGTTAAAATACTTTGTGGCGGCAGAACGGATTTTTATTTTCCTTACAATGTTTTAGCAAGTTGGGATGGCCGTTTATCCTCTCGGTTCAAACTTTCATCATGCTCGTGACTATTTTCTATATGTCATAACGGTCTAATGGAATGCTCTTAATGCTTGGCATTCGATTATTACTGGATGTGACAAGGTAAAGGTGGCACAAAATTCGAGTCAAGTGGATCTTGCTTTGAATATGAATGGACCTTTTTGATGAGACAGATTTGAGGAAAATGGCCTGTTATGAATTATTTAAAAATGCACTTCCTGCTCTTGTTCTATGAGCTGTTTGGCATTATTCCTGCAACTGGATTTGTGTTGGAAGACCCCAGGTCCATGGGGATGCAGTAGGCTTAGCCAAGAGAATTTTGGCAGTGGGATTGGGCATTTGTGCCCTACATGCTCATGGCATAGCTGGTGTCATCATTCTGTGCATTGGTCTGATTGGATAAGTCCCTACTTTGATGCTGGTTTTATGCATATTTGGAAATTTTCTCCTTCTCCAAAATCTATTTGTTTCATTCTGTAGGAAATAGTCATGACTGGGAATCCTGAAAAGTGAGAGCATTAGCTTCAAGATGGCCTTTTGCTTCAGGGAGAGTTTAACTTGCCATGAGAGACAACAAAAAAGTAAAAGCATGCCCCACTAGCTAAGTGAGAGAGTCGTTTGGACCAGAGGGTTTTCTGTACAGACAGTAGTAGCTGTGGTGTTCTTGGTTCATCTGCCACCATGACTGTGTCGAATCTAGGAATTCAGACAGATTTCAGAGGTCTGTCACCTCAAGCACTTGATACAGACCTGTTTCCTGAGGGGCTGAACACAACTCTTAAAAATGCATCTTCAGTGGAATGTTGTAATTGACTCTCCTGATGGGCTTTTTGTGTGTTCTCTGTTCTCATATGGAAACTTCATGTGGAGGTTCCTGCTAACTTCTTAAGAATGTTTTTCAAGCATTAGTTTGATGAATGCCTACTGGCACAGTAGTGACAGATATCTCTTCAGCTGGGCTGTTGGAGCTGTTTGTGGGGTTGGTCAGTTGCTGAACTGCTTTGGAGCAGGGTTAAAAATAACCAGTAGAAGTTGCTTATACTTAAGCTGCTAGTGGAAAAGGTGTTTATTAAACTGTTCTGACATTAACGTAACCATTGTTAGTTACCCCCCACCTACCTTTATGGCTCAGAGTTTCTTGGATCAAAGGTAGCCAAAAGCTTAAAATAATACTTTGTTTATATACCCCATCCCAAGTGCCTTTCCTCTCTCTTTGATGATGATGATGTGGTTGGTTTGGTTTGGAACGTTTTGAAGGCAGCGCTGGCTTTTTCTAGATTGCAAGATTTCAGTGCAGGGTGTTTGTCTTCGTGTGTGTTTATATAATATCTAAAATAGTATGGCCCTGGTCCTAACAGGGGATGTATGGGTAATGCTTTGTTTAAGAACTTGAGTGCTCATTCCTCCTGTTTATTATTCTGGGAAGTTTCTCTAGTTTCAGTGTAGAATATGTTACTTTACAGTGTCAAATATCCTTGAGTTAGCTTTTGTTGTTGTTTTTATTTTTGTGTTCGTGCTTTGCCCATCTACTTTTTTTTTTTCTCTTCCTCACTTTTTTTTCCTTAGAGTAATATTCCAGATGTATCCCCAAAGTCTATGTTGAAAAGAAGGAACAATCTTTTTAAATGTCCATGATAAAATAATACAAACTTCTGCAGCGATGTATTTAAGCTTTTTTTTCCTCTGTTGGGGTACATTGTGTTAGGCTGGTGCAAGAGAACTTGAAATCAAAGTTGGCTAGTTTCTTTTGCAGGAGAAAGCCCAATGAAGTAAATGAAGTAAATAACATCATTTGCAGAGAAGTAAATGATGTTATTTTCAATTTTAGGCTATTATTAAATTAGCATTAACTGACAAAACATAATTTTAGAAATGAGATTTACGCTGCCAAAAGTCTAAGGTTCAGATGAGAAAACCTTTGGGCAAAATTAATCAAGAAAACCTAAGCTCAATAAAATCAACTTAGGTGTTTGCAAATCCAGAACCGGGAAGAACCACATGTTTGGTTTCTACTCAGACACCCTGTTCTGCAAGTGTAACTGCATGAATATGGAACAGAAACAGGCTCATGTGTAACACTGTTGCTTGATCTCAAAATGTATTTCTAAAAGCATGGAAGCATTACTTTCCCCATTTTGCAGATAGGAGACAGAAATGCAGGTTTTGGGAAATAACGTAAGGGGTCAGGGCTACACAGCAGGGGAACTGTAGTGTGTATCAGTAGCAGAGAAGATGAGAAAACTGGGAAAGAGGAGGATCAGAATATTGTTTAGGACTCCCGTGTTCCAGTCATGTTCTAGTCATGCTGCTGCACATGTGTATAAATAATAACTTTTTTTTTTTTAAGGTAACATTTTTACACCTTTTTTATAAACACTTTCTTCAGAAGTTATTTTTATATAGTGCATGTATTATTATTTTTAGAAAATGTTTAGCTTGTTTCAGTTCACATGGCTCCTGTGAATTCGGATTGCTTTGAGACTTCAGGCAGCAGGCTGCCTCTTCTTTAGAATCTTTTCTTTGTTGTCAGTACAGTGTGAGACATTAAAATGAATGTTTAAGGCAGAGGTTGTAATAGGTTATGCTCATTCACTGCTTGGACAGAGGTATCCAAGTCTCGAAGCATTTTGGTTTACCTGATATTTCTCAACCGTGCCTTGGAAGAGGTTAACACTGTGTTTGTGTACTAAATGGGAATGGGCGTATTCAAAATTGTTGACACAGATTCAGATTCTGAAAGAACAGGGGCAAGAGCAAATAAGAGTTTTCTCAATACAAATGAGGAAAACCTGGTAATTAATATTTGAATAGTTCAATATTTGAGGGAAAAGTTTAACAAATGAATACTTCTGTTAGATCAAGTACCCTTAAAGTAGAATAAATGCAGTTTTCAGTATTTTTACACTTTGTTCAGATACTGCTTCTGTAACAAATTATATCCCTTTTTAACTGAATGTCACAAAACGTGTCTAGAATATTAGCTACAGCTCAAATTAAATTCCAGATTAAAGAGCTTCTCCATAAAATACCTGTTGTCCTAAACTTTCAGAACATGGCTAATGAAAATGTGAGCACATTACTGTAATGTGTAATTTTTCTCCCATTAAAATCTATGCAAGTAGATTGTATGTCTAACCAAGCTACACCATAATGCTGAAAACATCCTTACTGACAGCTCCACAGCATCTTAATGTTCCTTTCTCCTGTAGATCCCCCTTTAATGATAGGTCTTTTCCTTTTAAATTGTAATTTCCCTCTCTTTCAACCATTTTTTTCCTTTGTTCTGATCGAACATGTGACTTTTCTCCCCCGATCTGTTTAAGACAAGCCATCAGATTTTTATGGGGGCATTATCATACAGTATTATGGTTTGCTTAGAGGTTATCAGCCTTTCAAGGATGTTATGCATGATGATGGTATTCTTTCAGAATGTAGAGGTTGAGGGTGCCGGTAGAAACTTGCTGATAACTGGGAGACGCTGCTGACTGGAGTTATCTTGTTCCTGGGTTCCAGTAAGTGAACTTGGCAAGAGCTAGGATTAGAGCCAGTGTGAATCCAAATGCCTCTCTGAAGATGCCACGGGTTCCAGCTCCTTGCTCTGTGCTGGCCCTGCCTGCGTGCCATTCAAAATCTGCACATGTGCTATCTTTGGATCTGGTGCCATAAATTACTAACCCAATCTGTAGTAGTCCGTCAAAACCAGATGGGATAAGTAATTTCTAACTTTGAGGATTCACATAATTTTTTATTTTCTTTTTTTTTTTTAAAAGAGGGATCTGGGAATACTAATTAGTTACTGTTTGTTCTCTTCTTTGGCTGCCTCCCCCCTCTACCTCACCCCCACACATAGCCTTTGGTTTTTCTGGTTTTCTCTTGCAGTTTCTTCATTTCTTTTCTGTTGTCACCCATCTTGCCTTTTCTTATGTTGGACAAGCTGGCAAGAACAGCATAATTCTTTCAGCTGGGAGCAAGCTGCCCAGTAGAAGCAGCCACCAACACAGCAGTTGACTCAGTATGTTATGCACATCTACCTTGTAGTTTATGACTTCTGTATTGTCAGTGAGTTGTAGTCGAAGATGTACCTTGAGTGAGTTCTTGATTAGAGACTATGGCATGATGTTTAGGAAGTCATAGTCAGATGAAAGTACTGTTAATAATGCTAGTTTTGTATCTTGAATATTTCTAATTTAGAACATAAGGCCAAAACATCTGAAGTGATATAAATGCATTATTACAGTCTGACATTGTTGTGGTTTAAACCCAGGCAGCAACTAAGTACCACGCAGCTGCTCGCTTACAGTTACATATATTGTTCTTGATGCATAGTCTCCTGCTTCATCCACGGCAATAACCATGTAGAGCATTTCATATATCTGACTATTTTTCTTTGATTTTCCTCTTTGCTTTCTGTTGTGTTTCTTTTGGATTGGGGTGAACCGGCCCAGGTTAGAGATGGAGCGGGTCAAAGCTCCTGTGCTGGTCATTAGCAGGATTGTGCCTGTGAATAGCCACTGCACTGTAGCCTGGGCAACACAGAGACGTGGGTTCCTTATACTGTCCTGGGTTCAGCTGTAACAGTTATTTTTCCCTTCCTAGTAGCTGGTGCAGTGCTGTTTTCCAGCTTTAGTCTGAGAACAATGCTGATAACACACCGATGTTTTAGTTGTTGCTAAGTAGCGCTTACCCTGATCAAGGACTTTTCAGTCTCATGCTCTGCCAGTGAGGAGGGGCACAAGAAACTGGGAGGAAGCAGAGACAGGACACCTGACCCAAACTAGCCAAAGGGCTACTCCGTACCACAGCACGTCACGCCCAGTATATAAACTGGGGGAGTCACCTGGAAGGCCCAGATTGCTGCTCAGGTCGGGCTGGGTATCGGTCGGCAGGTGGTGAGCAATTGTATTGTGCATCACTTGTGTTTGTTGTTGCTTTTTTTTCCCCTTCCCTTTTTAGTTTTATATTCTCTCCTCTTGTTATTTCCCTGATTATTATTGTTATAACTAGCATTATTTTTGTGTTGTGCTTTAGTTATTGGATTGTTCTTATCTCAGCCTGTGGGGTTTACATTCTTTTGATTCTCCTCCCCATCGTGCCCAGAGAGAGGGGGGAACAAGGAAGGGAGTGAGTGATTGCATGGTTGAGTTACCGGCTGGGCTTAAACCATGACAACTAAAATTTTAGATTAATAGATCAAGATAATATTGTCTCTGTCTCTTAGACTATGCTTTATTTCAGCTACTTCTCCTGGAGTAAAACTAAAATTTTTACATTTTACAAAGAAAAAATCCTTAATGAGCTACGGTATTTTGATATAAGCCCTTTTCACTATATACGAATGTTCTTGTTCTTTTCCTCTCTCCTTTCCCCAAATACTTCACCTGAGATTTGTTTGAGCTGTCTGCTGTCTTGGCTTTGGTATACGTACAGAAGAGATGTTGGGCAGCCTCAAGGTGGGCTGAGCTGTAGCCCAACTCCCTGTTTTATGATGATTCTCCCTCAGTTGAAGTGCGTGTTAAAAGTGTCACTTTCAACGTGCACTGGCAGACGGGATGCTTCCTGGCTGCCTTAGGGTTGCTGTGTGTGCACTGGGTGGCCATCCTGTGCCTTCACAGTTACTCCTGCTTTTCCTTGGAAACACTCGATTTTACTCAGCACATACAGTACTTTCATTCTGCACAGTTCCTGTGGGCAGTGCAGGAGGGGCTGAGAGGCCACTGTGACTCAACGCATGCTGTTGCTGCTACCAGGATGTTTTGTACAGTTGCCCTTATGCTATTATATTGGGAGAGCTAGGCCAAGAGTGCTGGATGAACATGGGAAAGCTGTGGTAGCAGACTGCCTACAGGCTGCAGTTTGTGTAAGCTGTACTAGCTCAGAGTTACTAAGCAGGCTCATCCGTTCCAGCACAAACGTCAAGCTGTTCAGAATTATCAACTTCAGCAGTCAGAGAAGTGCATTTTCCTGAGGTGTCTATTGACATCCTCAAGTGAGCTGAGGAAACATTATCCACTGGGGCTACGGAAAAAGTTTCAGTAATCTTTACTGCGTCTTAATATAGTTGGTAAAAGTTGTAACATAATTAAGTGGCAAGCTTAAATATATTTTTTATATATATATGTATACGCACTTTATTTCTGTTAAGTCTGGCAACATGGCTTCAACCTCCAAAGTAACCTTCTATTTTCTAGCATACAGCATGCAGACACTCCCCCTCCCCACACACAGTTAATTTAAATGAATCAGTGGAGTCACTTTAGTCACTTCTGCTTGTCTCTTTTAAGGGACAGGTGTATACAATGGCGTTAATAGGCAGTTTTCTATTGGTATGTTTAATTTTATCATTTTCGTTTCTCAGGATGTGATCTTCGTGGTGAGCTGCTGGGAAAACTGAGTTATAAATCACCCCAATGGATGCGGACAGTGATGTTGCACTGGACATTTTAATCACAAATGTAGTGTGTGTTTTTAGAACAAGATGTCATTTAAACTTGAGGAAGATCGCATTAGAGGGAGCAAATGTGATATACAAGCGTGATGTTGGGGTAAGAGATTCAACATAGCTCACTTATCTTTTTTTATGAATGTTCCTTAAGCTAAACATTCTTGTGTCTGATATCTGTGTGGTGGATAGAGAAAAAGCGTAGTTTTATTTCTGTATTTCTGTCCTGATAGGCATTTAGTCTGTCAAACACTAAAAGGAAAGTGGGTAAATATTGTCTCAGAAGGCTGAAACTAGTGAAGTGAATACTTGGTGCAAGGAGTGTGATGAGACCTCTTGCACTTCAGGGTCCCAAAATTGCCTCCCAAAATTTGGTGGCTTTGTCAAGAAGATATATCCTGGTAAGGAGTCAGCAATGTGGGAGTCACTGTAATAAGGAAAAAAAAAAAAGCACAGTGCTCGTGGGTTTTGACTTTTCATTCAGAGGAAAATACTTTCGTTTAATCTGTTTTGTGAATACTGAGTCACTGGCTGAGATATTCCACACTTATTTTGCTCTTCTTGGGGTCAGAGTTGTTTTTAATTACTGAAAGAGGTGAAGGAACAGTTCAAGGCTGTCAAAAATAGAGGAAGTTATTATTAGTGTAACAGTTGATTTGTCTAACAGTTGGTGTGATTTTTTTCCCAGTAGGAATTGAACTACCACTAATTCCAAATTCTTCCACTTTTATTTTTCTTTTTAGAAGGTATTAATGAAGCTTAGAAAACCTAGGATTACGGCCACAATTTGGTCCTCAGGAAAAGTTATTTGCACAGGAGCCACAAGGTGAGTTGATGAAGATTCTTTCTCTAGCTTAAATTCTTGTGTATTTTAAAATATAATGTTGTAAATGAAGATGGCAGCAAGAGGCAGTACTTGCCACTGTTAGGATTCACTCATGCTGGATCTCATCTTGATCCTTGCCAAGTTGCATATCTGGAAGGAAGTTTTCTATGCGAAGTGTCTGCCTCAGACTGAGTTGAAATTTTAAGCAACATCATTTCAGCCTTCTGGGGGAGCAGCAGGCAAAATACGTTGTGAAGAAGATCCTAGAGATTTCATTTGAGAACTCTTCAAGCTATATTTTTAGCCAGGACTTGAAACTTGGGAAAGGATGAGCTTCTTTGAGGGATATCTCTTATTCTTTTATGAAACCCCACCAGAATTTAATCAAATTACACAGTGTTGAGGGAGTGGAAAGAAGCAAAATCAGACTCTCGGTTCAGATAGATCTGAGACTCGCTAAACTCATAACAGCTGAATTACTTTTAAGATATGTCTGCATTGTGGAGTAAGGGTAAGATGCAATAGTAAATTTGTACATGTGATCATGGTTCATGTGCTGCATGATACAGCAGTTCATTTTGTAGTCTGAGTAGTTGTTGTGGTATGTGTGCACACAAATATGTACTCTATTTCTGTTAATGCTAGGTTCTTTTCTTTCTCCTTTATAGTGAAGAAGAAGCTAAATTTGGTGCCAGACGATTAGCTCGTAGTCTACAGAAACTAGGTTTTCAGGTAAATCTAATGAAAAAGGACTTGTATGACTCACGCAATGCTGGAAGTTCATTTTTTAGAAAGAAACAAAAATGAGGGAGCATAATGATTTAGCAGTGAGCATGTTTTCACTCAGATGCCCCTTTTGTGTCGGCATACATTTTCCAGATGCTGGTTAAAGAGAAGCTGGTTTATTTTGTGGATTTGAGTTTTGTTTGGCAGCTCACAGTAGTGCTTCTTCACTGGCTAATGAACAGCAAAATTTGTTTAATAAACGAACCACCCACAGATTTTTCTTGGATAGAATTACAATATCTTGAAAGATTTATTTGGAAGGAGTGACAAAGAGTATAAACCTAACTGTCATTTGAACAAAGTTTTACCTGTTTCTGGTGGAATAGCAGATACATGTCCATCTTGTTAAGGGGAAGTTTGAGCCTCTTTAATTAAAGAGGAGGGAAAAAATAGCGCTTCTGTGCCATGAGGTTTCACAGCAGGGAATAAGCCAAATAAAACATTTAGGACATGAAACCCCCCCTTTTTTTTTTAAGCTGGGTTTGGGTTAACATTACCAGTCAAAACCACCACTTATATTTCGTAGTAAAGGTTGAAAAACAGCAACGAGTGACTAAAAATGACATGTTTTAGTACTCTCAAACTTCCTGGTAGTCAATTGTGGTGTTTACCTACAGTTTCAGTTTGCAGACAGACAAATGGACACAGTGGCTGTCCTTTGGCAGGGAGAGGCTCCCTTTGATTGTAGTGCATGAAGGCGGTGGTGACAGGCTATCCAGGTAACACTGCATCAGACCCAAGCAGAGTTTAGACACACTTACTGTTACGAATGCATGTGTTAGACCCGACCTCTAAAAGTTGGACTGAAACATTAAACCAGTGAGGTGAAGCATGCTTCAAGGATGGATGCACCAAGTTTTATTAAAAAATGAGTTTAAGTGGAATTTATTTTGAATATTAAATTAATAGTTCACCTTTTGTATTGGTAGTATCCTTCTAAAAGGTTTGACTGAGGAACAGTCATTTTAAGTTTAGGCAATCTCAGGACATGAACAAAAGTTTCTTCAGTGATACTGCCAACAGTGACTTCTCAGCAATGCATTTGTTTGTTTGTCTTGTCTGCTGGCTATTTTATTGTCATCTAAAATGGCTGTGGTGAAGAATAACTGAAAGCCAGTAGTTTCAGCAGGGCTTCAGAAAGTAACAGTAGAAAAACAGCTTGCCAAACTGGCTACTGGAGATTTGAAACAGAACAATTTTCACCTTTTACTTATGCTTAGCTGAAGCATAAAGTAAGTGATTTGAGTCCATTAAGTACTGTTTATATTCCTATTAGAAATGCATCAATCACAAGGTTTTAATTTTGAAATCTCATCAAAATATTCTAATTACTAGTCTTGTAACTTTTTATTTTGCAACCCATTCGTCTGCCTCACTTAAAACTGAATTTCTTACGTGTTTTTTTTTCTTCTCTTTCGAAAAGGTAATTTTCACAGATTTTAAAGTTGTGAATGTTTTAGCAGTGTGCAACATGCCCTTTGAGATCAGATTGCCAGAATTTACGAAGAATAACAGACCTCATGCGAGGTACAGTAGGATTTTTAAGAACTGTAGTCTTGGTATACTGCTTAAGCTTTTATTTTTCAGTTCTAGATCTCTCTTTTTTACCTTTTATTTTGTTTTCTAGTTATGAACCAGAACTTCATCCTGCCGTGTGTTACAGAATAAAAACTCTCAGAGCTACTTTACAGATTTTTTCCACAGGCAGTATCACAGTTACAGGTATTTTGATGTCAAAAATAAATATTTACCTTGTTGGGAATATTTAACTTTAGGCCCAGTAGGTTTAGGAGAGGAAGACATTTAAAAGAGTCAAAAAATACATTGAAGGGATTTTGTTTCCCAGCACTAGCATCTGGTTTGGTTTTGAGTGGAGGTGCCAGAGGAGTTGTGGAGAAAGTGTTATTGTTGGTAGGCTGAAAGATTACTTTGAATGTACATAGTGTGGTCTTTGTAAAACCAAAGTGACATAGGATCTGAGAATGCAGGTATTTATTTAAATATTTGATTTTCTTCCTTGTTTTCATAGTGCTGTAAACTCCATTGCATGTAGCATTAACATCCCTTTCATAAATACATGTTTCCAAACTGGAGATTTATGAAAACGTGTAGGATAGCATAGTATAGTCTGAAGTTAGGTAAAAAACCCCTGAGTTCACAGTCAGAAAATATGTGAGAAATTGCTGGTTTTATTTGTCTGCATCACCAAGCTTCTATCCAGGATGAATTTCTTCTGGCATGTTACTGCTCGCTTATTTGCAGTCTTAGTTGTTCATTGCTTAAAATGGTCTAGTACCTTTAGAAAGCATCGCTTCTTCATTCTTCCTTTTCTTTCCCCAAATGCTCATAGATGGTGTTAGCTAACCTTCATATGCTTCATCCTGAGACAGTAACTATTCCCTGGCTTGCAGGTTTTGTCCGAGGTCAGTGGTGGAGCTATTAGCAAAATCCAGGCTAGAAAGCAATAGTCTACAATTTTCAAACATAAAACATTCTTGCTTGAAAAATCCTTGGGTTCAATCCAGTATTATTTAGCAGTAGGTTTTGTTGGTAGGTTTTTAAAAGAAGAGATAAAAGTGGCTAGGCTTTGAGTAATACAGATTCCTAGAGGATTAGCCTAAGTAAAAGTATTTTTTACCTCTGCTACTCAGCTTCTGCCTTCTTCTCTGGGCTGACTGTAAATTGAAAAGCACCCAAGTTGTTATGAAATTAAATGGTAGTATTATTTATTTGTAGCCTAGCCGTTGACCAGTGTAGAACATCTTGCAGATTTCAATTTTCTTGTAAGTAAAAGTGATCAGAGGAACACCTTCTTAAGTTGGGAGAAATGGGGGAGAAATTATTTCTGTCTACAGTATAAAGTTGTGATAGCTAAAAATATTGTTATTTTCAAGATACTGTTGTTGTTTTAACTTCCAATTCCCTGCTTTTTCTCTTCCTACTGCATTTTTTTTATTTATTTATTTTTTTTAAATGTGTCTCAGGGCCAAATGTAAAGGCTGTTGCCAGTGCCGTGGAACAGATTTACCCATTCGTGTTTGAAAGCAGGAAATAAGTTTTATAGTTCACCACTTGATGGTTAGGTTCCCTATCCAAGCACCTTTAAAGACTGCTGCACATTGGACTAAAAGCAAAAAGGAAAACTGGACCAACCATAGCAGAAGAATACAGACTCTTTTACTTGCTCATGGCCACAGTATAAACTCCAGTTCTTTTGGATTTTACTCTTAACAGTGCTGTATTGTAAAAACAGAAGTTTACAAGATATGAAATTGCTGCTTTTAAAAAGACATTCTATTTATTTTTGCAGTAATTTCTGTGTATTCATAAGCAAAGCTGTCACGATGTGCACTACCTTAAAAACATTTTTTTTTTAGTTTGAGCTTGTGTTTTATTTGTGAATAGTCTTTTACATTTTTGTATGCTGAATATTGGGCACCAAAGAAGCTGTAAAAGTTATCTTTTTCACCTGATGAATGTGCACAAATAAAAGTTTGGAAAATATTTCTCTTCATAGCTGTTCTGTTATATTCCTTTCCCTTTTTCTATTACAGTTAAAATTGTATAGTTGCAAATTAATTTGAAACAATGTAAGAATAGTCTTTTGCTGATACCTTCTGTTTCTATTTGTAGTATGTGTAAAACTTTGTGCGTGGGTTAGACTAAAATCTATAGTAGTTACGTATGTTTATCCGAGGATGAAATTTGGTTTGTTCCCAGTTCTCTTAACTACATGCCAGACTTCAAGTATTTTTCTTGCTGTTCCATGAAGAGAAGACATTTCTAAATATAAAGGTCTACAGCAAGTGTTTTCCTATAGATGATGAGGAAATCTTATCAACTAAAGAAGCTACTGTAGAAAAAACAACTGCCCTGTCTACCTACTGGATGTGAAAGGAAGAAAGTTACTATGCGAGCTTCAGTTTTCGGGAAAGTGGTGGAGTGCTTCAGCATGAGAAGATGGTGTGGTCACGCTAATCCAGCCCCAGCCTGTTGCTGAATGATTAACACAGACCTTTTCTACGCTCTTCTTACTGTATAATATTTTCATGACAGAAGCTGCCAACAAGCAATGAAGCTTGATTCTGGCATGTGTTATTCTTGGTATTAATCTTGGACTTGGAAGCCAGTAGATGTTTTTCTCAGTAAGTGCACATTTGAAGCAGAAGAGGTGAATGCTTAAAAGTAACTGCAAGTGCTACTTTTAAAAAGATACAATAAATATGTATAAATGTATGTATGTCTTTTTTCCCTATCTCACTGAAGAGAAATGTAACGCTACTATTGTGTGCTGGAGGTAATGCACAGTCTTAGTGGGTCCTAAAAACAGTAAACCATGAGCTGTTACTGTACCAGAAGTTACAACTGCAAAAGAAAGATGGAAGAACATCATTGAGAAGCAAAGGCCTAGCATAATGCATTTCATCTGTTTGAGGGGATGGTATAGAAGTTGGGGCTGTCCGTAGTGACTTCATGCAGAAATTATGGAAAGGAAAGAAGGGTATGGAAAATGCTCAGGCAAAACCCTCAGAACAAAAAGAAGCACCAATCTGCTGTAAGCCTTAAGTGGTATATTCATAAAAGCCCTTTTAAGCTCAGTGTAAGTAGGAAAGAGAGAACTTATAACCATAAAATGTCTAAGTTGAGTTTGACGGTCACAGAATTCATGGTAAAGAGTGGGGAAAAGGATGCTTGCTGTATGCAAGCTTTCCAGTCTGTATAGAAGATAATGTGGACTTCAGCACTCCTGACACTAATGAGGATTTTGTGGAAAGTCAGAGCAACAGACAAACCACCATTAGGGAACACTAGTGTATTATTATTACAGTTTAAAAAGGAAAAAGCAGAAGGTATTTGAACAATGAACAAAATTGTAATGGGTTTTCCAGGAACAAAATGTAGTCCTAAATGGACAAATGAGGAATTGGCCATTATAACAACAATAGCTGGCTTAGATTAGGCTTGCCTCTTTTGGGTCAAATTACAAAGCACTTGAGTGCTAACCAGTGACATTCTGGAGCTTTTATGTAGCGTATGTGTCTCCTAAATTTATCTGTGGAGAAAGTGCTTTTTTGTTAGCACCATCATGTAGCATGAAATCTGCCTGTTAGAACAAAAATGAAAGGTAATAATAAGCTGCCATGTATTAAAATGGGAACTGTTTCTTTTGAAGTGCTGCTCAGATCCATGCTAGCAGTTTGAGGCCTTTGTAGCAATCCATAAGGGAGTCAAAAAGCACACTACTAAACTGGCAGAGTAGTACTGAGAAAAAGAATAATAGCAAATAAAGGATTCCTTGAAATGTGTGCTTTACCTATCCTAGCTCCAAGGGAGCCTCAAACCATTTGTGGCAAGTTGGCAGCATATGCTTACACTCGGGGATATTGCTTTATTTCCTATTGCTGCTCTAAATCAATAGGTCCCTGCCTCAGTCTGGAATAACTGTTGCTGCTACATGTTTCTACATGCATGTGCATACACACGCACCCCTTCCCCATCTTCATGAGTTACTCTTTGTTTCCTTCAGTGTGTTGTGGTGCCTCCATCTAGGCTGTTGCTGTCGGCTCCTGCAGCCATGGTGTGGACCCCAGACCGGACAGCATGCCCCAGCACGCTGGGCTCTCGCCTCCAGTGTTTGGAGCTGTGCTTTGGATTAGACTTACCTGTCAGTCAATCAGCTCTTCCTCAATGCCCAGGTTTTCTAGTGCACTGCCCATCTCTCCTTGCAATCTCCAGGTGGATTCCATGCAAAGCTCTTCGTGGTGCTGAGCTGTAGCACTAGCAGCACCATAAAAACTTTGTTTCGTATTCCTTAGAGAGAAGGGTTGGTTCTATTTATACAGCCAATTGAGGGCTCCTTTTTGCAGCGGAATGATAACTCTGACTCATTGCTAGCGTGCGAGTTGTCATAGCCACTAGATCTTTTCCTGCGCTTTCTAGCACCGTTTTATCATTCTCTGACTTGCAATTAGCATTACCAGAGAAATTTGCACTTAGGCTGTCAGCTTTATTCAGACTCTTCTCACAGATTTGCAAAGCTCTAACTTCCAACCCAGTCTCTCCCAGTTTAGCATTGCCTGCAAATTTAATAAGCGTATTCTGTTCTGTAATCCAGTCTGCTAATGAAGATACTGAGTAATTTTAGATCTGAGACAAATTTTTTTGTAGAGTGCTTCAGAGACCCAGGGATGTGATTTGCAAGACATGTCCCTTTTTTCCCTTGTATTTTCATAGTTGGTGAGGTTGTGACTGCCATGTCCTCAGATGTGCAGGCTTTGTTATAAAGGACAAGTGTAACTAGGGCTGCATTTATAGGGCTATATAGGACTACAATGAAGACTAGAGCTATAATGATTTTAAAAACCCTTGGCTACAGAATCATCATCTGTTGGAGGTATCTGAAGCTGTTAGGGTCACTGCAGTTAAACCAGTGTTGGAACTACCATAGAATCATAGAATGCCGCCTTCAGAAAGAGAATGTGTTTACTTATTTATTTCTGCACTAAGTCAGTGTGCATGTGGGAAGCTTAGAAGAGCTCGCAATGAACCCCAAACCTGTGAGGTAGGGAGACAATTTCTATGATATTTTCTGAGTTAAATTGATTTCTGTAAGAACACTCACAAAATTTGTTACAGCAGAGGTTGGTTTGGGAAGCTGTAATGCTGAGAAAGATTTTGTAGAGGCCCCTTTCACTAAATGTGGTGTACTAGAAACTGTAAACTGGTATGGGCTTAGATCACATGTGCAGGTCTGCTGTCTAGAGGCAGTTATCAGAAAACGGTACCAACCAGAGCAAATGGGGATGCTGCTGGAAACACAGGTAATCTACTATCTGGTAAAGTCACAGATCAGGAAATTGATTCATTTCCTGCAATACAGTCTTACTAAAAATGCATTATATTATTTGATTTAATCTTAGGCACTTGTCGGTATAAAAATGATGTACATGATCGTTTTACGTGTGTTCAGAACTGAGAGTGGAATTTGTAGGTTTTATAAAAAGAAAATATCACTGTTGATCTAAGGAAAAAGCTTTACAGAACTAGCAGGTCCCACCTGCAGCCCTCTGCTGGTGCTTGAGAAGTTCTTCTACATCTTTTGCTTTTCTTCAACAAGAGCTTGCCAGGCTTCCAGGCTTGACACATACTCATTAGGCACATGGTACCCACCATGTATCCCATAGTTTATTATTCTTTCAATATCAGTAATAGAATGTGTTGTTTTCTCTAGCAGGAAGGCATTAGTGTCTTTCAAAAACTATTCTTTTAGTATGTGCGAGCATACTATGGTTAAAAAAAAAGATAAATTCAGGCTGTGTATGACAATGTGAGCTGCTACCGTAAGTGTGAAGATCAGGATGCTGAACTAAGCATTAACTAACAAACAAACCTCCTACCAAATCTTGTAGGCTTTGGCCACGTTCTGGTTCTTGAATTCCTCACATGTCCAAGTGCAAAAGTTTAAGGTAAATCCAACCTCATGAAACATCTATGCTTAAAGCTTTCAGCTGCCCCTTTCCCTCACACCATCAGAGTCAATCTCTGGCTTCACCTCCCCTTACCATTTCATGTACCCTCCTCATCCACAGCAGACTCCCAGTGCTCCAACTCCAGCTCTCCATCTCTCCCCATTTCACACTGCTATGAAACTTTTATGTGGCTGAGCTCTAATGCATTTTGCATCCTTTTCGTGACTATTTGTAGAAGCTACAGGTACACTCTTATCTTTGCCAATTCCTACTGCTGCAGTGCAGAGTAAACTCTTATTGCTGGCGTCAGGGAAGCACAAGGAGACTCTGCTGTGGGCTCTGTCCCGTGCAGGGGCAGAGGGACCTCTTCTCCTAGCCTCGTGTGGTCACTATCGGAACTGTAGTCCTCAAACAAAATTCTAAGCAGGTCTTCAACTTTCATTGGGAAATTCAAAGTAATAGGAACCAAAGTTTCCCATGTCTGTGGAGAAGGGGGAAGCACCTGAGATCCAGGGTGGAATTTTAGGTTAGGATGGGAATCTGCTGATTCCAAGTAGGGAATGAGAGCAAAGGACCTTCAAGCTTACTGCTTCTGATGAGGCCCTTGGTCTGAGTAACCTACATCTGAGGTACACAGCATCACTGTCTGTGCACATGCCCTGGGTGTACTCAGTCTCTTGTTGCTTATAGACTATGTCAAAAGCGTTCACATGGACCCTTATGAGAAGATTGGACCCTTACGAGAAGATTTTACTTAATCTTTGGTAGGTTGTGTATGCCAAAACCTGCATCTTGCTGAGCATTATACTACCATAAGCACCCCTGAAATCAGCTTGGTCTCATGGCACCTGCGATGATGTTGTGAATATAAGGGAGCCATAAGCTGACCAGCTAGCCAGTGGCCTACCAATTCAGAATTTCACTTGGTTTAGATGACATGGGATCTGCACAGTTGAAAATCCTGTGTTGTGGTAACTACTTACCTGACCTTTGTACTGAAAGTCCAAGAGCGTACAACCCCATCAAGGGGTTTTGATATTAGTTCCTTTAAAGTCTGAATAGACACGTGCCTGTACATTTACAGTGTCATTATCTAAAATTATGACCATGTGAGAATCTGGTCAGAACTGATCTGCCCTTCTCAGAAGTAAAACTTTACCTAGATCAGTAAGCCACTGTTCCTTCAGCGCAAGACACAGTCAGATGGTTTCAGTGCTATGAGACAGCAAATAAAGTGGGATCATGTGCTTAGTTCGGAGCAGTGTCTGCACTTCAGCTGACAGTGTCAGTCTTGCTTCCTCAATTAAATGCTGGAAGAAATGCCGCTGTGTGGCTGTTTAGGCAGGCAGCATACTTTTAAAGCATGGGTTCTTTTCTTCAAAGAACCGTTTATTTATCTGATAATGAATACTCATCTACTGATCATTCTAACAAAATCTGTTATTCTAAGAAAAAGAATACCTACATTTGTTTATGGGAGCCATGTAGATAGCCCTTTATAGAGGTTTGTTGAGTACTTCAGGATACACTTGCTAAGAAATAACGAAGGATTTGACATAATTTATGATTATGGTTTCAGAACTCCCTTTGTGCTGCCCTGTACCACACAATTCTTGCTTTCAGAATCCAAAAGTCAAAGTCTAGTGTGCCCTGTATTGAGAAATAAAATCATTTTGGCATCAACTCTGGTACCTCCAGCTTCCAACCTCCCTGGGACCAGGAAGTCAAAGAAATCCTATCTCCTGTTCTGTAAGGCCATCCTCAATCTAGAGTAATTTATTATGCAAATGTACCCCCATTAAACAATTTGATTGTTTTCTGAGCAGTATTTCCTAGGTCACTGAATCCTGGCCTTCCCAAGAAACTGTATGTAAAGTTCCTCTTATAAGCTGAGCATGCTCTGTGATAAAAATAAGTTCTGATGAACAAGATCCCTTTTCAAGTCTTCTTAAGGCGAAGCCTAAATTAATTCATAAATAGTTCATACCCAGAAGTTCTGCACTAGCACCATCCTTTACCCTCCATATAGATAGTTGTCTATTTTTGCTCCATAGTGTTGTCTTCCCTAACATACTGACATGGTCGTTAACCCTTTTCAGTCCCGTTTTTGCTAGACTAAACAGACCTGTCTTTGATGGGCTCCTCCTGTGAGACTCTTTCCTCCTCCTTAGTACCACAGTTATTCTTTGCACCTCTTCCAGGCTGAACCCCTGTTGACTATGTATGGCTAGAATTGTGCACATTATTCCAATTTCCATTCATCTCCTGTATGTAAGAGGTGAGTAACCTCAGGGAATGTGAGGGGTGGTAGTTTGAAACAGACAGAGCCTAGATTTCTGGTAAAAGTTACAAACTACAACAATCTTTAATGTTGGCTGTAAACTGCCACTGAAAGCTCTACTAAGAAATGAAAGAGATAATATTGTGTGTATAATAAAGATACCATGTGTCCCATCGGAGTGCGAGCATCGCTGAGGGGTTTTTTATCAGTCTTTTGGTGAAGGCTGCTTTGGTTGCCCTGGGCCTAGTAGAGCTGCTCTTTCTCTCTTGTGGCAAGTTCCACTGGCACCAGTTTCTCTCTGCGCTGGCTCATCCAAGACCAGGGAGTCTTCACGTATTTCCTGGAGAAGGTAAAAAACCCACCAAGGTTTGCCATCAAATATAGCTGGCAGATGCTCTCCCTGCATTGCCCCATCAAGCCTGGGTGTGGGGATGAACTGGGGGGTGCTGCTGCCTGGCCTATACAAGCATGCCACACACCAAAGAGGCCTGACTCTCACCCCAAACCATCAGTCTCACAACAATTCTGCCCACTAAACTTTCCCTATCATTTCTTTATCCTTTTAATCATTATGCTGATAACTTGTGAGTCCAAAAAAGCAAGTGGCTGCTGTAGAGCAGCTCTTTGAACAGATCAGGAGAGTGTCACATTTTAAAAAACAGGGCTGCTTACTTTTTATTATCTTTTCTTTATGGCCAAAACCAACTGAAAAGAGTGAGGGAGGCAGCAAATTGATAGCAAAAATTGCCAGTCAATTTACGGACAATGACATCTGCATTTGGAGATTGTAAGGAAATAGCATGTGTATCAGCAAACCATTTAATTCCAAATTGATGTGCTATTTTTATTGAATGTATATAATTCCAAGGGCCACTCTACTTCTAAGGGACGAGAAAAGACTGGTAGGGTCAGGGTAGGTCATATTAAAGGAGTGGGAACATGGCTACCATATCACCAGCACTCTCTTCTTCTCATTGCTATTCTCGTTTTTTTACATGGTGATGTGGGGACACAAAACTCATACTGGAAGAAGCTTTTTTGGGTACGAGCTCATAGAGTCCACAGAGCCACAGAACTCAGTAAATGCACCTAAAAAAAGCCATCTAGAAGAGCTATCAAGACCCACATGGATCCTCGAAGTATTTGAGGTACAGCCTCTCTCCTCTTTTTCTGCATGAAGCTAAGACACACAACTGTAGATGTGAGATCACAGTTGCCCTTCTCTCTAGGAATGCCAGTAAGCAAAAGTGCTGGGCAGCCAGGCTTGGCTGCAGGAGTTCCTCACAGGAGTGCTAGATAGAAACCACCATCCCTTAAGGGCCAGTCCTTCAGCAGCAACTAAATATTTGCTTGTCTGCCGAGATCACCACGTGCAAGCTCAAGCCTTGAGAAAACCTGCTTTTTCCGGAAAAAAACCCATGCAGTTTCCATTTTTTATTGGCATGTGGCATTGAAAGGCTTTGTCCCTCTGGCACCTGGAGGATGCAGTCACAGGGTTAGTACTTACTGTTCAGCTAGTTCCATGGATATTTGCTCCAAAGAGCATCCTTTCGTCTCTGGTATAAACACAGCAACAAAAGCCAGGGATGCTAGGCTCATAATTGTGTAAATGAAGCACACCCAGGACAAGCCAATGAGCTCTACAAAGAAGGAAAATGTGGGGTTTTTTTAGTTTTCAAATATTGCAATTTGTTTCTGTTGCTGTATTTTATAGGATACAGGCCCTAATGCACAGAAGAATTTAGAAAGAAGCTAGGCTCTTATCCTTAGCTCACTTATTTGTGCCTGGCTGTAATTTGAAAAAGAAGAGCGGTTTTTGCTTTCTCTAATTCTTCTTATGAAAGAAAATTGATGAGGCCATATTAACAGGAACCTATTAATTTGTTTTGCTTGCAGTCACTCTGGAACACTTAATTGCTTGTAGTTACACTTTCATAGATCCAGATTAGAGACAGTTAAGCCAATAGAGTTACTGCAGCTTTACGTTAATTGCAACTGAGGCCAGAATAACAGCCAGGTGGCCATTAACGAGCCATGCTCCATGACAGGAGGGGGCTTTCAGGTGAAACAGTTGATGCCGAGGACCTGAGGTCTGCACTATCTGCCTTGGGGGACATTTCCTCAGGAATAGCTCCAGTCTGGTCCAAGGACTGAGCAAGTGTTGGCAGCTGGAATGTATTCACTGTGCATTTTCCAGTTTGGTTTTGTCCAAAAGCTTGTGTAGTTCAGGAGTACAGTTCTGTGCTGCAAACCATAATGCAGTGAGGGGGGGTAACTGCATTATTTGCTTCTGGAGAGGACACTTGGTCTAACTAAAATGCTAAACGATGAGTTTGACCTGGCATATTTTTTCTATTGTTAATCAAGATAGTACTCAGGGGTTTTTTTTACACATTTTAGTCACGGATCATACTTGTTTTCAAATCCATCTCAAAATACATCTAACAGGATGAAAACCAGCTCGACTTCTTGTGGGTTGATTGCCTGCGAGTAATGTAGAGTTAAAGGAAACCTGGAATTTCTGTTCCCTTATGTATTTTGATTTTCAGCATGTATTTTCTTCAAAATAAGACTGAAACCTAAAATTTACAAAACTTCTTATGAAATAAAATAAAAAAAGTATATTTTCCAATCAATTCATTTCAACATCAACATTTAACCCTTTCGCCTGTTTATCATCACTTTATAAGTTACTATATGGTAGTCTACTTCCTCACATTAAAATATGAAAACTTTTTACCTTATAAAGACACCTTTTTCAAAAGGAAATTTTCTCAAAGCCAGGACATTAGTGTGAAAAGGAATGATTTCAATGGGATTGTCTTTAAACATATTTGATCAGAAAAGCTGTGGTTTGATTTAGATCAGAACTTCCATTGACTTCAGAAGATGCAGGAATAAATCACGTATTTTCAACCTACCAAGGCAATGGTGTTTTTAAGAGCTGGGGTTTGCAGCCTGTGGAGTGAATATGCAAGGTACTCTGACGGCTAGCACCATGAGGCTTAGAAGGGTGTGGTAGAAACAGTGACATTACACTAGCAAACAACACGTAAAATGGAATATGAATTTGCTTCCTGGGGCACCACAACTGCAATTTTAGCAATATCGTTTCTATAGGAAAGATTCATTTTGCCCACTAGGAGAATATCAACTCGGAAGGACACAGAGAAATCTTACCAGTTACAGTCAAAAATGTCAAGGAGATGAGGAGATTTATACCCCAGTTCATGCTAGATGTCAAAGCCATGGCCCGTCCTCTGATGCCACCAGGGAAGATTTCACTCAGGACCAGCCAGGCCACTGAAATAGAAGGAACAAAACATCAAACAAACAAACAAACAAACAAAGATGTTGTCTTCAAAGGGATGGCTTTCCTTGCTGTAAATTTAGGTAGTCCATTCACTATGAGGGTGGTGAGGTGCTGGCACAGGTTGCTCAGAGAAGTTGTGGCTGCCCCATCCCTGACAGTGTTCAAGGCCAAGTTGGATGAAGTTTTGAGCAACCTGGTCTAGTGGAAGGTGTCCCTGCCCATGACAGGGGAGTTGGAACTAGATGATCTTTAAGGTCCCTTCTGACGCATGATTCTATGATTCAGGTGAGGCCACCTGAAAGAACAAGGTGATTTTCAGGGGTGAGCAGCGGGTGGCACCGGGGCAGCACCAGCACACAGAGAACCAGTGAAGTGAACTCTGACTGCACAGCCGTGTAGGAAAGGGAACTGTCACTAAATAATTCTCAAGTGACATAATGCTAATGGAAGTGGGGCAGCAAACCAAAGTAATCTTCAGCCTCAGAACAGCACTGTGTGTTTATGCCACCTTATAAATCAACCTGCCACACTGAAGCAGGTTTGCTATTCCAGCTCTCCGCTCCGTATAAATGACATTCCTGTGATATAAATTGAGAGAGGGCCTGATTTTTGGCTCCTTCATATCACACCACACCATAGCACAGGTGATCTAAATGCTGGTGTTACTAGCCCACAAAACCAAATTCAGACATGAAGAGCTGGCTGTGTAACCACTTAGATAGCAAGAGAAAAAACGACACCACGTTTCCGTACTATTCCTGTTTATTAGGAAAGAAAAGAAAATAAAACAAAATAAAACAAAACAAAAACCAGAAAGAAACCTCCATTGTCCTTTTGTTCATAAGCAAGATGCATTCGCAAGAGGATGCTATGTGGAGAGGTTGTTAGATAACCAGCAAAAGAGCAGAAAGGTACGCATGGATGAGCTGCGTCTTCAGACACTTGGACATCATAAATTGCTCCTCTGTGATATTGTAAATGACAGATGGGATTTTCCTCAGGACACTTGAGCTGGGCAGTCTTAAATCTTCATTTTAAACATAGGCGCCTCATCTGCGTCACACTGCCCTATCCCTTAGGATTCTTGTAGGATTCCTGCGTGACAATACTGGTAAAGGCAGAAAAGAAAAATGTGCTGTGTAAAGAGACTAGAAAGTACCAAATGAGAGGGGAAAAAAGACCCCTGAGCCATGAGTCAACAGAACAGATTGGAGCAATCTCTAGGTTTTTTTGTACCACAGATTTGAATTCAATAATGTTTTCTGGAGCTGACCCAGATTTTACTTTTTTTAAAGAAGAAAAATATAAAGAGCTTCACTCCCACAGTGGGAGTGACCTGGCAGAGTAGCTATTTTATTCCAGGGTATCAAGACCACGTTGTGTAATGGCCTAAAGCCGTTATGCATAGTCAAGTGGCACACAGTCATAACACAGCTGCCATGTCTAACAGCAGCCATAGAGAGTGGTTTTTCTTCTTTTTTTTTAATGAACTGGATCACAGCAAAGTTTAATACCGCTGCTGACAAGACAAACATTGCTCTAAAGTAATGCCCTGGGCATGTTTTGTGCGGTGTCTACACATGATGGGGGAGCAAAGAAGAGAACTCGCTTCTCTAGCCAGTTGTTTTCCCTGCCAGGCTGGTTAGCCCTGTGCCTGAGCAAAACCAGGCCTGGCAATGCATGGGGATCTCAGGATGGTATTTTGTCCCTTCTCAGCATCAGGACTATTGAAACCAGTATCATTAGTCACAAGATGTCACGACACCGAGTGCTAGCTGAAATGCAAAGCAGCAAGAAAGCAAGATGCAAAGGAGCCCTTCTGAGCAGTGTGTGCACAGCCTGTGGAGTTTGTCTCCATGGGATGGCCTGGCAGCCAGCAGCCGAGCTCGGCTGGAAAAATGATTATACACTGAGACTGGCAAAGGTGATATTCACAGTCACGTTAGACAGGATTTAAATAAAGTTTGAAAGAATTCAAACCCACTTTCTGTAGGGCATAAACCATCCTCCAGGAATACACCTTTTCAGTGGGGACTTTGGTCTGCATTTACTTCTTCTAGAATCTTCTTGCATTCAAGCAACTTGCAGTGGCTGCTCAGAGAGGCAGCGAGCGAGGAGGACCAAAGTCCCGTGAGCTGGAATGGCAGCCCCAGCAGGATGGGTGAGACTTGACCTAGATGGGCTCCATCAGCATCACGGGCACTGGGGGACAGCTCGTGCCACAGCTGAAATGTGTGGTGCTGCATCAGCTCCAGTAGCACACACTTTTTTCAAGTACAGATTGGCTCTTTCAGACTAACTACAATTTGTCTGGGGGCTTGAAACATATTGTTTTTCTGTTAAGAAACCAAAATACTTGAGGAACTGCATCAGATGCAATAGTGGTTAGCTGCTCTTCTTTCAATCAGTTATTTAGTTCAGACAGATCCCACTGACACATCAGATCTATTCTTCATTCTGCTAATGGTAGCTACTTCCTCTGGCACGGCCCTGACCTTTGCTTAGCTGGCAAGAAGTGGATAGGCTTATTCCCCGCAGGGAAAGAGCAGTTGTAAAATTCTGGCACTTATTACAGTCTGTTTATCCCTTTCCCCAAGCTTGAAGCAGCAATAATGATCGATTCTTTGCTTTTAGCACCTCTCTGGGATTGTTTCTACTATTTGTACCTTTGCCAAAAAGCAGCAGCTGCTGTAGGTACAGCGGGGTTGTGGCTTTCTCTTGGGGAGCCAGTAACTAGGTTTGGGCTCCAATTCATAATGATTGCTGCTATCTTGTGCACTGTGTGCACGCAGTGCTGCAGAAATTTAACCTGTACACTCCCAAAGTCCCTGCAAAGTCAACTATATGCTCTGCCTTCACCAGCCTAAGCAGTGGCATTTTACAGGGGAAATCATCCTATCTTGAAAAGGGCGTCCCACACACATCTCCATCTGATGTGTAAGTTAATGTGATTGCTGTGATTGATAGCAACCACATTGCACACACTCAGTAGTTTTCATTGTCTGTTCTGGGCACCCATAGCTAGTGTTAGTGGACTGATGGGAAAAGAGCTAGTGCTCTCCAGGTGAGATGTGGATAAGGGATGAGGCTATAGGTGCAGCAACAGTCTCTGTGCTAGATTCAACAACTGCAGGATTTGTTCATGCAGCGGCTGCAGGTAACAACTCACCTTTGCTGACCTGCAGTGCCTTGTATGCTGACAGCAATTAAGAAAAATTGTGCAGTTGAATGGTCTTTTACTATGGTATAATCTAAAGAATACCCACTGCAAATGAAGAGGAAAATACCGCACTGGCTCAGAACTGTTTCATTAAATGTCACAGAAACTCAATGACCCGACATTCCTTGCTCAAGTGGGAAGAGCAGAGGATTCAGGTACACAAACAACCTCTTGACCGGATGGTGACATTCACTTCTAAACAAAGTCACGGGGGCTGTAGGGGCAGAAAACAGAATAATAGTGGAAGACTTCAGCTGCTTCTATTAGGGCTGAATAAATTGCATAATGGAGCACAGTGCTAGGACTACATTTTAGATAGCATAGCTGATGGTTCCTTCTAGGAATTTGCCTGCTATTCAATAAAAGAAAAAAAGGCAAATCTTGCTTCAGTGATGAGCATGGGTAGTTCAAGATGTAACTGTCATAAAGATGCTCTGTTATATTGGTTATAACATTTCAAATTCGATATTCTTGTAATAATGGAAGAGCCAAGAGCCTACCACATTTTGTTTCGAAAAGAGGACAGTATTAGAATAGGCCTGCTTTCTATAAAGAAATTAAAGAGAACATCAGGGTAAATACATCAAGGTGTTACGGAGAATGTTTAGAGGCTTAAAATACATATACAACCAAATAAAAAAAAAATAAATAGCTCAGCATGGGTAAGAAACTGAATGAAGAAAGCTGTTTGTTAGAAATGTGCCTTCTGCAAAGGTGTACGCTGTGTCCAAACAAAGAAAACACAGTAGAATTGCTAAAAAGTTACTTGCAATACCATCCTCAGACAGCCAAGTACTTTGAGAGTCTGCTGGCTACAAGGATGAGAGGCCAGGGACGGAGGAGGTGACACTTGCCAGCACTGAAGAAAACATTCTTTGGGAATACAGGACACGGTCATCCTGGTAGAATTCTGTACCAAGCTGCTGGCTGGAAATGGGATAAGGCTAAGTGATCTCAGGTGGAAGAAGGAAAGGAGGGTATGTACAGTGTCTTGAGGAAGAGTTGTCTAGGGTTTATTGCTGGGGAAAGTGGTGTCTCTCTGAAAGAGTTAAGGAACACGGGGATTCAAACGAATGAACCGCTGTGCTTTTCAGTTTCAAAGAGCTTTGGTAAAGCGCCAGGGTTAGAAGAGAAGGTATTCATATTGATCAGTAGCTTTTTATAATAGGAAACAAAGGACAAGGCCAGTCTTCACAGTGGAAGGAGATTACTAGATCTGCTTAGTACATTTCCAGGTCTTTCAAGTAAGGGAGGTGAATGCACATGAAAAAGTACTGATGGTACAAAAATATTCAAGGTAATAAAAACAAAGAAAGATCACAAAAAGTTGTAAAACAGTCTCAAAATATTGAGTACCTTGGAAAAAAAAAAAAAACCAAAAAAACAAAAAACAGAAAAAACCCCAAAAGACCCATAAAATTCATTATCAATACATCTGAAGTAAGGAGAAAACCAGCCAGCAGTACCCACACCACATGCCAGCACTGCTCAGGGCAGAAGTGCTAGAGCCTCCATGGGCAGTCCAGGGACAGCATCAGCTCCTGTGAGACAGAGGTAATGGATGCAGACAGAGGCTTGGCAGTTATTAGGAAGGGAACACTGAATGTGGCACTGAGCACGCTGTGCCTCTGTATTTGTCACATTCATGCAGATTTGGCCAAATCAGATGAGGTAGATGATGTAATGGGCTCTGAAAAGAGCAATTAAGCAGAAAAGTACTCTTCAGCTTAGATAACATACAGCAGAGGGAAGCAGAGTGGAAGTGGAGATGAAGAGAAGAGAAGTTTTTGTAGCATTTTTAAAGACAGAGACAAAGAGAATTCAAGTGAAGTTACCAGGGACAGCAGTTAGGCGAGGCTTTAGGGAGGACATGCTTTTTCAGACAAAGCATATTTCAACTATGGAACTCGCTTTGACAGGATGCTTCATATTGAAAAATATCAGTGGGTTAAAGTGATTAAATGCTGGGTGTTAAAGCATCATTTCTCTGTATGTGTGGAAAAAGATCCATCAGGAATTATTGCTCACAATAGTAAAAATAAATCCCCAACATTTTTCTTGAAGTTCCCTAAGTTACACATAGGCAGAAGGACACGCTGTGCATGCTGCATGAGCCTTTTCTTATGTATTTTCCCCCAGCATCTGCTGCTGGCTATTGTTGGAGGCAGGGTAAGGGATTGATTGACTGTCCCTTTTGTTTGAGCCAACATGGCCAACTTAATGAGCTTTGTATTTGGGCCATAAACAAAGAGATGCCTCAACCCCTCACACGATTTTTTTCTTACGTCCTTGCTTTACAGCTACGCAGTAAATAAAAAATAATTTCAAGAAATTAATTTACTTACATCAGAGAAACAGAAATATCTGATAATATCTGAGCAATACTGTGAGCTTGAGGGTACTGAAGTTTGAGTGAGGTACATGAATGAAGAACGTCCTTGTTTTGACCTTATTCTTGTCAGGAGGCAGAAGCAAATCAGAAGCTGCTCAGCAGCTCTTGTTAATGAAATATTAGATTCCCTTGGTATTTATTTGCTGCTTAGCATTTTTTCCTTTCCTCTACCTGTATTGTGTGATAGCAAGTTCTTTATGGTGAGATTTATAAAATGGCCGTTGCAATACTTGAAAGAATTCAAGTTTCTGAGGTATAAACTCTGGAAAAAGATTAAGTGGACTTATAGCTTAGGAGGAAAGTAGGCAGAAGTATGTAAGACTTTGAAAGGGAGGATTGGGTTGTTAGGAACATGAGGTCCAAGGGAAGATAAGGAAGGGATTATCCCACCAGTAATGCAGGCAGACCTTCTAGGAACATGTAACAAATGATCAGTGTTGGGGAAGGATGCAAGCAAGCCACTGCGAAGCTGCCATGAGAGGGTGGAAGTCAATGGCTAATGACTGCCTTTGCCAAGACCAGGGTTTTTTCCACGCTTATGAAACCCCACAGGTTTTTCATTTGTTTGGTTTTTGCCTCTGCTGGGTATTAACACAAATAGCCATATGGCCAACTACTTCTCACAGCTTCAGCCCTGGTTCTCCTTGACTTCAAAGGGGCATGGCACAAGCCTTCATGATGTGCATGGTGATGAGGTGTGTATCCATGAGGCCATGCAGAACAGGGGCAGAGCTGGGATTTAAGGCAGCGGGTACCTGCTGCTGTAATGCACCAGCACTGTCCCAGCACTTCTCTCAGCATCCACACAAGGCAACCCCTGCAGAGGTTTTTGCAGCAGAGCCGGTGAAGGAAATCTGGGGGGCTGGCAAAAGCAAGGGATGCTTAGACTGGAAAGAAGAGAGGGTGAGAGGGAGTCTGTGCTTTTCCAAAGCAGGTAAAAGAGATATGACACACAGAAAGCGGATTGAAACTCTGTCCTTACTTTTGTGCAAGAGGCCAAAGCAGACAATCGTGACTGGCATTAAAAATCAGTGACTGCTTAATGAGATCCATTTGTCTCTCTGGCTCTGCCCCATAATGTGAGACTAAAGTGGCAAATACGGAGCAAATGAGTGGTTATATTTTTTTGGAATGCGTATAAACTGCCAGCAGAGTGCCAGCCTTCAAAGGGTCAAGACAAACCCTGTGTGTGCACATTTAAAGGAGTGGAATTGCTCTATTGCTGGGAGATAGGGGAGTCAGGAGAAGATTCACCTAATCTCACACCTCTGGCTGCATCCTAATTTCTGTGGGCGAAGGCAATAGGTACCACAATCTATGGCTTCTCAGCTGCAGGCTTCTCTCTGAGCAGCTTTGTGACTACTAGTTCCAAGATACCTGATACCTCTAATGATCCAAAAGGAACTTGTGTGGCAAATCTGACACTATTTTTCTTTTCTTCTGGCACACTACATTTCTGTTTCTAATGGCTAATCTTTTCGGCTGACTCCTTGAAGTAACATACGTTAGGACAAGTGAGATTTAATCCTTGAGTCTCTGAGGCTGTATCAGAGTGCATAAAAATCACCATACAGTGTTTGCACTATTTGCATCACTATCTAATAGACAGGCTGAACCCTCACGTTTGCCTTTTTAAGGAACCTTGAGGTGGATCACGGAAATCACACTTCCTCCAGTTTACATTAGAGCAGCAGGAGAGCTTGGGGGAAAGAGACTGTGAGAACAATGCATCACCTCCTTCCCTTGTTTTCTGGGCCACTTGGCAAGGAGGGCAGTGAGATGTACTTCACATCTGCTTTCCCCAGCCACCCTTCCTCCCATAACCTTTTCACCACTGTGAGCCTGCGTTTTAACATTTTTGGGGTTTTTTTACTATTAGATTTTTCATTTCCATGAAAAAAAAATGCAATGCCTGGTATGGGTTTCCCTGATTCATGCAAGCTATTCAATATATTCTTATCTGTTTTCAGCGATCTTCAGTTACCATCCATTTTCAGCTTGAAAGAATGGTCACAAAGAAGAAGAACTTTCTTAGATACACTGATTCCTATCTAAAGGATTACTGGGCAGAAAGCGACACATGTATAAGGATCTATGAATGGCATAATTGTCTTAGTTAATGTGTTTTGTGGCCTATCTGCCCCAATAACACTACTCAGTAGCAAATATATCAGTAGGATACATTACAGCTTTACTTTAGGAAGGTGTGTAATAGTTTCTTGTCAGGTCCCCTAATAGAAGTTGATTCAAATTGATGTTTGAGATGACAATTCTGTTTCTAACTGAATTTCACAGCCATTCTCTCTCTTTCTTTCATTCTTTGTTACGTAGACACTCAAACTGTCCCATCAGGACAGAACAACTTGCAGGGCAAACAGAAAGGAAAAAAGAGAGAGGGGGAAAAAAAAATTGAAACAAGCTTTCAAGGAAGAATGTGCTTATTATAATAAATCACATACTGCCATAAAAAAAAAAAAGGCATTTTAATTAAAACCTGAAATGTGTTTTCCTGTTTGTAGGTGTTGATTTGTTCAGAATATTGAATCCAGGATAATCCTTTGAGGCATTTGCAGAGGAATGACTGCAGAAGCCAGAGGCTCTGATTCACTGGGAAGTTGTGCCTGAATTCATTCAGAGTATAGCATATTTCATTTATAAAATGTATGGAGAGGAGAAATCACCCAGACAGGTGGGGTAAATGAACCTGTTTTTCCAGTATCCAAGGGCTAATGTTGGTCCATGTAGAGGGACACAACAGAAAAGAGCTGTTGGGACACAGGAATTGGGGCAATTTAAGCCTTTGCTCATGCAAAATAGAGATTTCATAGAATAATAGAACAGTTTGGGTTGGAGTGGACCGTAAGGATCATCTAGTTCCAATCCCTTTCTAGACCAGGTTGCTCAAAGCCCCATCCAGCCTGGCCTTGAGCACCTCCAGGGATGGGGATTTGTGTGTATGCTTTACAAAACTCCAAATGGAAAGGATAAACTATTACAATAGTGATTTATTTAATGAGAGGCCTGCAGTGACCCATTTTTTAAGTCCCTCAGTTGTCATTGCTGGTCCTGGTTTGCTTTGGCTGCTGCTGGAGGAAGGCAGCCAGACGGAAGGTGTGAAGGCTCTGGGTCCGCCCGCCACAAGGTATCTTTTAGTTCTCCTTCTTTCTAAAGAGTTTCTGCACTTAGGGTTGATTTTCAAAGGCAACAGAAGCTGGTTGCCCCCCTGTGTTCCCTTCCCCTTTGAGAAAATCTTTGTGGCTTTCCTCCCAGGGCTCAATGTGACACACAAACTTGGATGCCATGGGGAGAAACCGTCTCCTGACTTCATGCACTGACTTACCATTGGCCCATGCTCTCTGCACTTCGGCTGCCAGTCTACCCCCTCCTCAGCAGTGCCAGTAAGTTACCTGATTGCACATTTTAACCTTTCTGGCATAATTATTTTCTCACCATTTACGATACATGTTACAGTTTGATGACCTTTACGAGTGAAATAATATACTGTCTTTGCATTTGAAGCCCTACGGATAATTCCAGTTTTTGCACAAAGCTCGCCCAAGATCAGCTTGCCTCTGAAAAACTCCCAGCCCTCTCTCCCAAAGGAAACTGTGTTTTATGAAGCTTGACGTATGCCCTACAAACTTTTTGACAGATTTCAGCATCACGATGATCTTCATTCCCAGAACATGGTCAAGGAAACAAAAGTAAAATCTTTCATTGTCTGTGATATGGTTATCAAAGGCCACTATCATTTACTGAATGCTTAAATGCAACACGACCTACAAAGTAAGAAGGGCAAATTTGGCTAATGATAAGCAGCCTTGATTATCATATGAAAGTTAGTACAAGATGGTATGCTAGACTCACTTGACAGTGCACCTCTTTACAAAAGATAATGTCCATGTAGAACAAAACAGGCTTGTCGTTAGGCTCAATTACTAGTTAGAATCACAGCAATATTAATTCTCTAGATTTTTTTATGAAGTGGGTCTGGAGGTAAAATGATTCATTTTGGACAGCAGCTACTAACTAACCCAGGTCAAACTTCAAAACTATGCCTAATTTCAAGTGCAGGAGCCATTGCTCTTAAGCAGTGCCTTTGTGTCAATAAGTTTATCAACATACAATTATTAGTAGAGATATATTTATACAATCCAGAGTGCCAAGATCAGAATATTGACTCAAATCACTTTTTAAATGGAGCATAGTATGCCAAAACACAGGTAGTCCCTCACCTTTTTTGGGTAGTTCTTAGGGGTACAGATTTTGTGCTCAGCAACAGCAAATTGAACCACCATCATTGTGGAGGCACACGAATACTGGCTGGGGCATGCTATTGCACTCCCTCTTTTCACAGTACCAAGGGCTCCACCTTTCAGAAGGCAAAACCCTTGGCCTGATCCACTAAGACTTGCCCTCATTCACATACTGAAAACTAAAGTTATGAACAGGAACACAGATGTCAGTGAAAATGATGTCCCAGATTTCAGGTGTGCACCTCACTATGTAGTTTAAGTAAGTTCAGTCTCAGGGTTGAGCAATGCTATTCTGCTCTTTGCATAATGAAGTCCTAAAACAATTAAGGAGAAGCTCCCACTGACATGGTTATATCTCATTACTGCAAAAGCCTTTTTTTTTCCCTTATTATGACCTTTTTCACACTTAAAGAAGCCTCACAAACTTGTATGTTCTATCAAGATAGATAAGATTAAACTATTTGGTTGGTATTTTAGAGAACATTTTCTACAATTCGAAATCCTGTAGTTCAGCATCCAACTATCCAAAAATATCTTAAATTACTTTGTATTTCACTACTACTAATCAGCCTGTAAAAAGGCAAACCAATTCCTGGGTTAGCTGATGTGTTAACAAGGGGCTTCAGATAAACCTTGTCTGGGGCGAGAAAATAGGGAGCAGTGGGCAATTCAGAGTCCTTGCTTTATTTTTCATTTTGGCATGCCTTGTCTTTCTACTGCAGCTTGGTAGTACAGACACAGAGTGAAATAAAGGCCACACAAGGCACCATTTGAATAGCACAGGAACAATGAACTAGATAAATACTAGGAGTGTCATATTCAAACCACATAGATGCATGCATTAAAAGATGATTCAGTACAAAAGAACAGTGCTAAGGAATCTTGGATTAAAATAAAGAGTCTAAGATAATTCTTTAATTAACTAAAATAGGACTTTGTGTGCTGATCCTTAGCGAAACATGAACATTTCCAAGGTTTATTATTCTGGTTCGGATCCAACAAAGGATTTAAGCACTTGCTTATTTTTGAGCACTTGATTTAATCCCCACTACTATCTCCTTTTCTCAGCGCAAACCACAAAACAACATAAAATTGATGCTGCTCATTTCTGTGAAATTTAAGGCCAGGCTGCAGCTGCTCTACAAAATGTAGAAGCTCAAAAATAAAACATTGCAAACAAGTGTCATGCAAGGCAATATTGAGCATGAATGCCTGTTAACAGCAAATTCATGCACACTATAAATTAATACAATAACCACTTTGTAAAAGCCTACAATGCTGCTCTAATGTCAAAGATACTGATATCAATTCTAGACACCCCTATTTTTCACCTGTGTTTTCCAAGCTAGTGCAAGGTCATAGAGCTTACAATGTTCCAAAACACAGGAACAAACAACTAAATACATGGGGGAGCAGGCAGAATTTCCACAGTGACAGTTTGCTTTCCCACAAGATTTTCCAGTTTCTGGCAGAGCATTTGGTGGCCAAGAGCAAGAGCATTTTGGAGCAGAGAAAAAGCAGTCCTATGCAATATGGATCATAAGGGCGGTAAGAGATATGACCACTGTGATCGAGCCTCTGGGCTGTTCACTATCATGTGTGAAACCAGCTCTTCTGCATTTAGTGACTGAGGTGAAAGAAACATAAAAAGTTCTGCATTTAACTGTGCTAATGACTCATGCTTTAACTCAGGTAGACAGTTAATTGAAGAATCACAGCAGCAAAATCAAGGGAGCTAAATATCTCCAGTGAAATTCTCTGGGCTTTAGGGGAATGTTCCAGCCCTGGGTTTTGGCTTGCTTAACCCAATAAAACACATAAAGAAACATTGCCACAGGCACTATAAAATGTCATAAGGACAGTGATGGATTGAAAGAGGGACTTACTTCCTTCCTCGCCCCCATGGATTTCACTTTTCTTGTGAACCCTTGAGCTTTTTTCCATCTTCCTTGATCCTTCTTTCCTGATCCTTCTTCCATCTTTCCCAATGTCCCCGGCATGGGTTTCAAGCCGCATTTAATGCTTCAACAACTCACAATCAGACGTAAAGAAAACAAGGGCGGGGGGTGAATAGAATAGAATAGAACAGAACAGAGCAGAGCAGGATGGAATGGAGCAGAGCAGAACAGAACAGAGCAGAACAGAGCAGAACAGAACAAAACAGAACAGAGCAGAGCAGAACAGAACAGAACAAGAACAGGAGTAGGAATAGTTAAATTGGAAAGGACATACAATGATCACCTAGTCCAAATGCCTAACTACTTCAGGGCTGATCAAAAGTTAAAGCATGTTATATATGGAATGCTATCACACAGTCTAGTTTAGGTTCCTGGTCACCCTAAACTCCCTCAATAGCAAGTGAGGAAAAGAGGGCTGCGCCAAAGCAGAGGTCAGAGAACAGGGGTCTGAAAACCCTCCCTTAGGTAGGGAGAATATTTTCCTTTGTCAATTATCTGAGGAATCTGGCTCCTACATCAGCTAAATTTCCAAACATGTTGAAACATCTGTTCCATTTTAGGAATAAATTAGCTCAGTTTTAAGCATCCATTCAAGCCAATACACTCAATATGGCAAATCTGCCCAGGTTTAAACTAGAAACGGATGTCTCTTATCCCAAACTAGTCTTTCATCAGTAAAAATATGCTCCTAAGATTTTCCACTAGGGTTAGTGCGTTCACTGGCTTCTGCGCACAGGTTTTGTTCCTCACAGGGCCATTGAGGCCTACAGAGAGTTCCCACAGCAGCAAGATGGTGCATCACAGCAGGGCTTGCTATAGATCATAGTCACTGCCCCTTCTTGGAGCAGCCTAGGCTGGGGGGCATGAAGCCGCAATCCCAGATCCCCCATGTGAGAGGAATTTCATCAGTGTGAAACTAGTAACCCAAGGGCAGCTTGGTGGCCTGTCACCCTTCCCTGCACTAGGATCGTATGGGAGTTCAAACCTGGGACCCAAGTATCTGGGTTAAAGCTGAATGGAAAGCAGAGATAAAAAAGTCTTTAGCAACAGGTAACTTAGAAGCCACTCCCTTCCCACGAAATGCCATGATGTCAGCAGAGCTGATGTAATTTGCACTAGCAGATTATCCCAAAGTTTATTGACCAACTGCCTAACTGCCTTTGCAGTTATACAGAAACGTCTTTAGAGGACTGACAGAGGAGGAAGAGATCTTTTGTGCAAGGTACCAGTGCCATACTTGCAGTCCAAATGCACACATTTGACATCCCCCTCTCAATGTGTTCTCCACTCCACAGCAAAAAAACCCTGTGATGTTCATGGATCCCCTTGAACTGCACTCCTACAATAAGTGTAAAGAGGTATTGCCCAACTCCTATTTTGCTCGCTTGCTTTTTATTTACTAGAACAAATTCAGACTGGGAAAACAGATGCAACAGATGTTCTGTTGTGTCCAGACTGAGTTTTCGTTACTTGCTTCTCAGCCTAGGACTATTGGAGCTCCTCTGATTTTTATTCAATGAAGAGGATTGCCTCCAAACCACACCGTATCCCTTTGCTAACGTGTATGGCTCTACTGTCTCTCTTTTGGCTACTTACTGGTGAGATCACCCAGCGAGACCTCCTTACTCAGGGGATATATAGGAACACATGGAGGGAAGTTGTCCCTATTTAGTGTGTGATCCTAAATGGTGCCAAAGGAGATGATCAGGGCAGAGAAGCAGATCTTTGGTAACAGGTGCCATCTGACACCTGAATATGAATTTTATTTGTCAGGTTTGTGAGGAAAGCAGCAGGGCTCTGGGCTGGACCCACTCAGGTTTCAGAAAGGCTAGAGCTGCCCTACAGGTATTAACCATGAGAACTCTCTCGCACATGCTCTATCCGCCCCCCAAAGTCCCACATTTACAGCCTTATTTTGGAAAATAATCCTGATAAGGAGTTTGTCTTTCCTGGTTCCTGCATCTCAATATGTTGTACCACACAACAGTAATGAGTGAAGGAGGTGAACCCTCTTTATAAGAAAGGACAACTATTTTTTTCCCCTCAAGTGGTTTGCAAAAAGCATCTGGCAAATAAGATGCTCCACAACTATTTCAGTTAACTTTGTGTCATTTAGTAAGTGGTCATGCATGGTTATGGCCCTGACTGGAATTTCTCTGAGTGTTCTTTGTGCTAAATTAATTTCCAGGATCACACTGAACTTTTAGAGCCCCTCTAGCACTCTTCACCCTTCACATGGCAGCCAGAGAGAGGTTTCTCTTTGGCTCTGCAGGCATCTTTCTCTGGTGAGAACGGTTGATCCTCATATGGATATACAAACAAAAGTAACTCAAGGCAAAGATGGGTGTCAAATAAGTCTCCTTCGCTAATAACTGCCTTGAAATGCCTCTACAAACACCCCTGGAGAGACAGCATGTGCTGTTCTGCGACGTGATGCAACACTGATCTGTTGCACCTACAAAACGTCCTCATAATTGTGTGAAATTGAGTGTGAACAAACAGTTGAATCTCAGTTTACCAAACATAATTAATCTGGAACAGAGCAGCAGAAATACTCGTTCTATCTTGCCTAAGGGCTGATGATATAAATGCAGAGCACCCCAGAATCAAAAAAGTGACTAAGCAGATGCTTGCTAGTCTGTGAATTCTTTTATGATGCAAAAATGGCTTTCATCTCTTACTGTCTATTTTTGAGTGCTCATCACTCAAAATGAAGAGTGATGAGCACTCAATTGAGTGCTGCCTGGATGCTATGATAAATAGCAATAAATATAGTTAGCATATGTTTAGTTCATTAAAAAAATCCATCTACATTACTTAATTTGGAGACAAAAGAGAAGTAATGGAAAAATGCAACATTCATAAATGTCTGCTATGCAGGTCTGGACTGTAACCAGCTCTTTCACCAGAATCCCCAAAAACGAAGGGTGGTGGGGGAAGGATCATCATTAAATAAAAGATGATAGAACTCAGGTTGCATGATCTGAAGTTGCATGGAGAGTGTACCATTTGTACCAAGAGCGCACCATTTTCCTAGCAGCAATACATAAGCTTTCATTATCCCCACAGAATAAGATTTAGCACGGGCTCAAAATAAAGTGGGTGATTTTTTTCCAGAAGTAGCCCTATGGAGTGGAGGGAAGAGATCAAGATTGTCTTTGCTCTTTGTCCAAAAGAGGCTGATTTAATCTGTGAGTTACAAGCAGACACATCCCCAGCAGTGCCTTGTCTCAGCCAGCAGGATGGGCAGACATCACACGGAGTGTGAGATTTTCCTGTTGAAAATACAGTTGTGAGGGGGTTACAGTGCTTCTGTCCCCTGGTGTCCAGGCATTGCCTGGCAACAGCAGCCAGCGAGTGCAGCCTCGATGCCTCCCTCCCTCTGCAGAGTAGACAATGTCTAACGGTTTGGTCCAGACCACAGACCAGATTTAGAGATTAAGAGCATAAACATGTTAAAACTGTTTATATAAGCAGAGGTGCTCAGGCTTTTTTTCTTGACACTAAGAAAGGCACACTGAGCTAGGTTTTTAACATACATTCAAGGATTTCAGCTCCAAGAAGCGGATGTTGAAGGCTGCGTATGAGACACGAATCATAACCTTGCATCCCAACCCAGCTTATTTCACCACAATAGATCCTCTGCAGATTCAAATAATCTCTTGATTCTCTGACTCCTGCGTTTTCTAAACATTGTCAATATTTATTAACTTTTAAAGGCATGGAAATGTCTTGAAAATACCTTTCTTGAAATACCTGTATCTCTCCTGCACCAGGCCTTCCTTTCTATGCAAATGCATTTGTCTGCTTAAATTGCCTCACTGTGGCTTTATCATACATGATTTCAACCTGGCGGAGCTGAGCCTGTGCCTGTTCTTTCATATTTGCTGTTTGAGAGCATTCGTGCTCATGGTTAGAAAAGAGATCAGAAAAAAAGCACTGTCCTCAAAGACTTCTCGGATTATCCTGGCAAACATACGTCAGTCTCTGTACCCCTCAAGGAAGTAGTCGTTATCCTTAACTTCACATTAGGCCAACTCAAATGACTGGGAACCCATTCACAGCCAGGTCAACAGGAAAGCAGCTTTCAACAGGAGACCAAGCCTAAATGTGTGCCCCTGCCTTGAGGGTCATTAAATCTGTGTTTGAAATACACAAGTAAAAGCTCAAGTAACATTTTCTTTTCAGGGCTGCACCCCTGGTTTTGAACCTATGTCATTGAAAGTAGAATCCACCCCCAGGATGATCTGCAAGGGAGGGAATAATTCTTCAATAACACAGTCAAGCTCGCTGCCCTGGCAATGAATGCTTATCTCAAGCTGCTCACTCAGTGAGTAATGTTTAAAATAAATAAATACTGCAGGGGAGTTGCTGTTAGTGCAATTGTTAGGTTGTATTCTTGTGTCAAGCTTTTTATCATAATAGTACAGCAGGAGTACACTGTGTTTGCAAGGCAAGTTTGAGCCAGGGCACAAAAGTACAAAGGCTGTTAATGAATAATGAACTCCAAGCATGGGGGTTTTGCAGCGTGGCTTAAAAAATCAACCCCTTCAAAGATCAATAATATGCTAGTGCTATTGGAACAAAACAGAACAAAACAAAATGGAGAGATTTAATTGCTAGTCTTTGGGAATGGCAGTCATGTTGTCTGGAGAGAGTGGGAACTGTGCAAATGTGGTGGCAGCCACAGCAGTACCTCGGTTATACAGTGATGTGCCTTTGTGTTCTTCCACTTGTGCTGTTCAGCACCAGTAGTGGCGATAATACTACAATTTGCTCATGAACCATGATACCTCGAATGTCTTTTCTATATTTGGAGACTATTATATAGTCAAGGGGCCAGATCCTCAGCAGGACTCAGGCGTGCTGTCATTTCATGGATATGATGGTGTCATACCATATATATGTTGGTGTCATACCATATATATGTTGGGTTTATGAGTTAGCCGCAGCAAATGCCTGCATCTTAACCTTCCTAATGTAAGGACACAATAGACTAGGAAAAGGAAAGATATCCAGGGGCCCCATAATTGTGCTATACAAAGCTCAGAGCAGTTTTTGAGTTGAATTACTTCATTGAATTGAATAACTTCATTGAATTGAAGGGAGATTAGGCCATTGGCCTTACTGGGCAGGATGTCTTCCTGAAAAGTACACCCCAGGCCCGCCAGGACCATCTCTGACAAAACCAGTGCATATTAGCAGGAAACGTTGCTTTACTTAACTTGGGAATTGCCTGATGCCAAGGCAAGCATGTAATCCCAGCACTTAACCCACCTGTAAGTAAATCATTACAAAGAGTTAGAAAAATGAAACACTTACTTGGTCCAAGACCTATGGAAAATGCAGCAACATAAACAAGGAGGCTGACCAGCGAGAGCCATTTCAGGACAATGGGAACTTCCCCACTTTCCATGTGAGACCCTGTTGTGCTTTTGCCTCCTGCAAGGGTAGTCCTGTTCAGTTCTTCTGCCTTGGCAACATCTGGGCTTCTCTGCGCATCAAATAGCAGTCTTTCCGGCAAACCCACACTGGAAAAGAGGTCCTTGAGACTCCCATTGGTGACACCAGTGGGGTTTCCTGGTCTCTGGCGAAATAAATCCTCTGGAGACTGGCTTCTGCAAATGCTGGTGAAATTCACATGTATGTTACGGTTCACTAAGCCCATTGTGACCAAAGATACAGCCATAACAGAAGAGCCAATACACAGAAAAGTTTTACTTCCAACTTGATCCACAAAAACTATGGCTGGGACTGTGCTGACCACTTTAACTACTCCAACTCCAGTAGAAGCCAAGCTGGCAGCTTCATTGCTCTGGAATCCAACTGACTTCAAAACAGTTGATGCATAAAATAAAATGTTGGGCTGCCCAGTTGTTTGCACAAAAAAGACTAGGGTGAGTCCTACCAACATTCGAGCCCTCATGTTGTTTTTCGAACGAAACAGGTCCAAGAAACTATACTGATCTTCATCTTTCAGGGAAGACTTGATCACAGTAAGTTCTTTAGTAGCATCCGATGTTTCCCGTAGCCTCTCCAGTACTTTTCTCGCAGCTTCTTCATTGTTTTTCATTACAAGAAACCGAGGACTTGGAGGAAGGAAATACATGGCAATAGCCTGCAAAGCACCTAATGGAATCACAAGGCCAAACATATACTTCCAGCCGTGAGATACACTGGCAAATGCATAATTTGAAATATAGGCAAAGAGAATGCCCATCACAATCATGAGTTCATTTAATGATACGAGGAGGCCTCTTCTATGCTTTGGGGCGATCTCAGCAATATACACACACGTTGCAATTGATGATAATGATATGGAAACACCTATGGCAATCCGTCCCACAATAAGTAGCCCATATGATTCATAGGGCAGTATAATCAGGCTCCCCAACACAAGTAAAGAAGATGCAATAATAATAGCAAGTCTCCTTCCAAATCGGTCTATCAGGAATCCACCAGTAAGGGATGCAAACAAGGCCCCAAAAAGCAGGGAACTCACAATGATTTCCTGTTCTTTGCAAGAGAGTGCTAATATGCTGCTCATTTGAAGAAGAGCTCCAGAGATAACGCCCATCTCATAACCCATCAGAAGTCCACTCACAGCAGCAACGGCAGAAGATAGAAAAGTAAATGTTCCACAGCCTGAAATTGGAGAAAAAACCATGACAAATCGAAAGCGTGACTTCTGCAACGTTCTGACAACTAGTAATATTTATATCTGGACTGCTATACCAGTCCAAAAAATCTTTTAATAACTTTAGGTGAAGCAGTTAGGTGCATATAAATCCAGCAGCAGTGGTGACATAAAACAATATTTTGGAAAAAAAAATTAAAAAATTTAATTCATATAAAACCCTCTTTAATTTTAATGGTTTTGGGTTTCTTGTCTTCCTGATCAGAAGTTAATAAGATTTTGACCTGGCCCTAAATAATTAAAACTTCTGTCTCAGAATAATATTGCAAAAAGCAACACTGACAGTACAACTTTTTCTTAAGAAAACAGTTTTTGCCTTGAGAAGTTCTCAGTGTTTTTCCTGTACTGAATTGAGAAAGTCTTGTCCACCTAACTAGTGTACCATGGGTAAGGAAAACAATCATTTCCAAGTCAAATTGCTTCAACCTTCACTTGAATAACTAACAAGTTATGCTTTTCCTACCACTTACCAATTCTTTTGATTCACCTGAGGATGCCATGAAGGCTGCTGATACCAGTGTTTTTACTTTGCCAAGTGGAAAATTATCCATTGAGCACCAGGCTGATTCAGATATCTGGGATATTCTAGGGAAACCAATCTTTGAGGTACAAATTCAGGAACTTTCTGGGCGTTGTTCAACACTAGTCTCAGATTCTTCAGAATATCAGGATCAAACATTTTGCATAGTTTATGATGGCCACAATATCAGGAATAAAAAACAGATGGTGAAAACATAAACCAAATTGAGATTATATGCCTTTGAATGTCCACTTTAAAACAAACTAATTTTATACAACTATGATTCATTGTTTATTGTTACAAGATAGATTTGACTGATCGTGTTCTAGTAAGTGTGAGGCCTTTTACACCCTAAACCTTGAGGAATACATCGTTTTTTTATTGTGGGTCTTATTCTTTCTCTCAGCATGACTTTCCTCTCATCATGATGTTGGCTGCCACACAAGTAGGAAAAGAGTAAATTGACTTCTGATTTTCTGGTTAGTTGAGCAGATAGGACGTGTCTGAGGAGAGGTAGCTTTTGCAGCATAACTGAGTCAGTATTTCAGTTAATTCTCCTGCAACAAGCTGGAAAGTCGTGTATGGTCTAATTGAAAATGATACATATACTTTGTTTATTTTTAGCTTATTTTTCTAAGACATTAAGGCTCTTTGATCGCACTGACTGCCTGGAGTTCCTTGCCAATAACTTTTGAGCACATTGGCAAGGATTAGTCCCATTTGACAGAGGGTATTACATTTCTAAAGCAAATCATGAAAAGAGAGGAGAAAGGCAGCCCTAGCAGTACGCGTGCACTACCAAAATAAACAGTGCCAAAGCCCAGGCCCAGACCCTGGCATGTGGCCACATATCTTACTAAATTGCTGTCATGGTCCCTGGCATGTTTGTGCCCCAAGCCAACTCTCACTCTTCTAACAATTCCAGGAGGCAGTTTGGCTCAAAGTGTGAGCCCACCATCACACCCTACAGCCACTCCACTGGAGGCTGAGTCATTTTGGAGGGTATCAGAGCATAACTGTGTGAATATAAGCCGTGCCTCCAGGGTCAGGGCATACTAGTAAGGCCATTAAGTCCATTAAGAGAAGTATCACCTATTAGCTCTCTACCTGGCTCTCCCTTCCTGCCCTTTGAGGCAGGCAGAAGCCAAGTGGCAACTGCAGGGAGCTATGGAGTGCAGTAAGCTCCACTCAGCCCACTCTGCCTCTGAGCTTGGGTGGGTGACAAACCAGAGATAGACAGGACACAGTAAAAACCCACATGGTTTTGTTAAGATGGGTCGTTGTAAGAGCATGGGGAAAATGGAAGTATTTTGAGAAGTCTTTCATAAGGTGGGAGTGGATGGTAGATTTATTGCAATGGAGGTAGGACAGCTTGAAGAAAATTTCAGGAACAAACTTGCAAAACACTCCAGTGGTGGAACAATCTTTTTTTATATATATTGTTGTTGTCCATGTCTGTATTATGTCTACAGCTTTTTCTTCCTTCATATCTGCAGTATCCAAGGTCATTGCACTTACTTTCAGCAGAGATTAGTAAATGGGTTAGGTTAGGGGAAGATCCTGCTGTACTTGCTGTACTTCCTTCATACACTGAACAGCACTTCAGTGGAAGTACTACTGACTCCAGTTAAGCTGTTTTGTGCTTCATGTGCTTCATCTTCCATTGCATGCATGCAATATATGTTTTATCATCGCAAAATCTAATTTCTCCCTCCCCTTTATACTTTTGACTTGCCTGCTTGCTATATGTTAGCAGATCTGGAAAATATAGCCTTCAATGAATCCTGGCTAGAAATCAGGGCTGGTAATGACAGAGTTGTGCTGAATTAATGAGCTTGGGTACCAGAAGCTACTCTGTTAATTCGATCACACTGCTCTGCTCAAACTACTGCTCAGTGCTGACATTTGTGTTTTCTTGGATATCTCTGTATTTTACATCATTGAGCCATGTAGATTTAACCTCAGATTTTGCCTTGATTTATATATTAAAAGCCAAAAAAGACCATTGTATTCATCCAGTCTGACACTCATGAACAGCACAACATAACCCTTCAGACTCATTTAAATGACATTTTATTTGAACTGGGCCATTTAAGATATTCAACTTCGATTTAAAAATTGCTAGTGGTTGAAAGAAAATTATTTTAAGTCAGTATTTGTCCCAATGGTTAATTTCTTTCACTGTAAATTATCTGTAAATTATTTCTGGACTTAATTTCTGCAACTTGATCTTCCAGCCATCATATAACATTCTCCGTTTGCCTATGCTTAGATGTGTTCACCAAGCACAAAATTATAGCCTGTCGTCTAGTCATCCCAGAGACCTCTCATTGATAAGCTACTTAGCCTGTGAGGCTTTACAAGTTTACCAGTCCTGTAAGTATTCAAAGCCTTGTTCTCTGAATTCTATCCAGATTATCAATTTCTTCAATAAATTGTGAGCTGAACCAAGTGCTCCTGCAGTGGTTGCACAGTGCCAGATAGGAATTTGACATAATTTTCCTGCCTTTGGTGGGCATTTCCCCCTCTACTCATCCAAGGACTGTCACAGCCACGTACAGGAGCTCATATTCTGCTGGTTATCCTACAGGACACCATATTCTTTTCTGACAGGTTCTTCCCAAGGCACTGCCTTTCCTTTAAACATGACCTGCCTTCTTGCATCCTAGGAATGCAAATCATTTTACATTTATCTGTATTAAAACACCTAGTATGGTTTCAATTTACCTAACTGTGAGAGATCTACAGCATCTCTACATTTCTTCTGTAACCACTCATGAAAAATAGGCATGTCTAGATATCTGAAGTAGGTCAGATGCCTATTTCTCTCCATTGCCTATAAAAGGAATCTGTGTGCCTTGCTCAAATGCAGAAGCCTAAAGTTAGCAGAGAGGAACCCCAGACAGTACATTCACTTGCAGTCAGCAGGCCAAACCATCCGAATTGCATGTAGTCAGTGGCATATCCCATTTATTAATCACCCACAAGTAATATATTACTATTTTCTTCCAAGCAACTGAGAAAAAAAAGTTAGGCAACAGAGGGGCAAAAACTGAGTTTAAGGCTCACCAGCAGAAACATAGCAGCATGGGCAGTGTCTCCTACTGATACTTTGAGGTCTGTGTCCTGCACAGCTTTTAATTCTTCAAATGTGCAACTGCCAGTTTTGTATGTTTCCCGTTTTTGATTCAAAATGAGAGTGCCAAATCAAACACCTTGATGGAGTCCACCACTAGCACTGTTCTTTATAATCTAGACTGTGCTTTCCTCAGCCTGTGGTCCTTAGAGCAACCAAGGTGATTATTTATTTTTAATCCGGGAGGATGTACAAGCTAGGTATGGAGCTTGGACACTTAGGAAGTTGCTAGGGAAGCACTCGAGCCCATATATTTCTTGCTCCTCCAAGTACGACAGCTTGACTAATGTCTTAATGTTTCTTTGGTTTGTTTTTACTGGATCAACTGGCATCCTTGTTCATGTGTTCAGTGGCAGATGCCTACAACTATGTAGAAATAGCAGAGGGCTGTAACTAAAGCAGACCCTTAAATGAAAAGCAGATTCTGATCTGTTGCAAAGGGAGACATGTCTTTCTGCATTAGCAGCAGCAAACTCAGCAGTTAACTCAGCGTCTCCTGTCCCTCACTGGCTCTGTTCTGCTGAGAAACATCCTTATATCACTATGAGGTTTAGTTGTAATTGGTATGCCTAAGACTTGCCTGCTCAGAGCAGTCTGCTGAGTTAAACCCTGAAATCTCTGCTTGGTTTGCCTTCACAGTCTTCCTCTGGACAAAATTCTCTCTGACTTCAGTATATGTTTTGCTTTAACATTTCCAGATAAAGCATGTTGCAGTAGTTGCGCTCACAATCCTTTTAAGTGTCACTTTTAATTATATTGCTGGCAGTTCTTAGGCATTCTTTTTTTTTTCCCTTTTTTTTTTTTTTCAAAAGAAAGTTCTTAAAGTGTATGTTCCTCTTATTTTTATGAGATGCCTGAAAAATACATGGCACTGTGCATCCCAGGGGAATAAAATATTTTAATGATAGCTTCCAGAGAAATTTCTTTCTGCCTGCAAAAAGCACCACAGCTAATGAATGTGTGGGTAGTATGTGACGAGTGATTGGAAAGCCTATTCTTGAATTTCCCCATGTAAACAAAATGGTTTCTCACAACTGTTACTCAGGTCAAAAGCAGCATTACTTGGCAAACAAACTTATCTTTAAGAACATTGCTGGAAGTGTTCATACTTGGTTCCTGAATAGGAGACCAAGCACAGTTGTAGTATAGCACAGTGTACTGCTGATGAGACTGGACAGGGTCAAGTAGTGAGTGTGTGAGTACTTCCCGTACTACTTTTGGGAAGTTAATTTGGAAAAAACAGAGTCTTTCCAAGGGCAAAATATTTGGCCTGTGCCTATATTTTATGGCCATAAATATGTGCCAGGGAAGATCTGCAAGCAGGCTGGGCTGGGAAGCACTGCTCTTCTCCCACTTCATGTGTAGGAGAGCTATGGGAAAAGTGCCTGGGAGCCCTTTGCAGCTCACCTTGACAGTACCACACTCCACATTAAGCCAGACACTGAGATTTCATTTATGTGCTTTTTCTTCCCTTTCTCCCAAGAGAACATGCAGTGTGTGTGCAGAAAACTAGTGGGATGGAGTGGGGTGTTGAGAGGAGAGATTACTTTTCTACGTGACCTGTGCAAATACATCTGTTTTGATAAGAGGGGATTTGACAGTCCCTTCCAACATGGTGGTTTTTTCTGTTGATTTTGATTTAATCTGAGGTGAGAAATGTCTCAATTTGGGAGGGAAGGAATGTATTTTCCTGGAAGGTCAAATATACATTCTTTAAATCCTTGGGGATACTTTGATCTATTTAGGCATTTGGAAGGTGAAATCAAGCTCTGCCAACCCTTGGTTAATAAGCACAGGTTAGAAAGTCACAGCGAGTTGAGTACATTGCATAGATATGAATCCACAGCATGGAATCTCCCTTCTTCAATAGAACAAGGTACCTACTTTTATCCATGATAAATCTTAAAACTGCAGCATCTCTATCTGAAGATTTTAAGCTGTCTTTAACAATATATTTCTTCTCCATGTAAATGCTGTCTGACATACAAAAAGTTTGCCCTTAAAGGGAAATAGTGTTTACAATTCCACAAGTTGTCTTTAGAGGAGCATTTTGCTAAAGTGTATAGCATGTAGATCACATAGCTTTGTAGGATAAATACTTAATGGCATGTGTTGGGAATTGAAGCATGATTGAATTATGGTTTTGCTTCTTGTAAAAGATGATTATCCCATTTACATGCCATCATGATCTTTGCTACACTGTCACTGTAACAGTCACTTTCTCTGCCTCATCTCGTTCCCTGTTGATCTATTCTAATGCCTGAGGTGTCTTTAGATCCAATAGCTACTAAGTAGGTGCATTTCTTCTTTTAGCTGGGATACATCTGATCTAACTGCCCATCTAGAATTCTGGCATAGGATCTGAACCAGTTAGTTACCCAACAAGACCCTACAGGATGAAACAAATGGTAGTTTTGGGACAAAGTTATGTTGCAAGCAGAGCTGGAAAATCTCAGAATATATTAAATTTACCCAAAAATAGAGTTAGGGCCTTGTGGGATCCATGACTATCTGACCAATGTGACTCCTCCCACCCAAGTGCGAAAGGCAAAACCAAAACAAATATTTTGTAAACTCAACTAAAAAAGGAGGCAGAAGGAAGGTAATGTATTGCACATTTTCATACATCTAAATTGCTGTGGTGGTGGGAAGCATTTATACTTTGTACAGCATAAGCCCAATGGAAGTATTGTGTAATATTTGAATTTCATGAAAAAAGATCCCCTGGCACTGATGGAAAGATGGAATGCAGATCCTGAACAGACCCACCCTCGCCATCTCTCCATCTCTCTTTGTACTCTGCCATTTATTTTCATTATGTCAACAGGCAGCCTGGCCCTTCATTACATTGAACGGGATTTGGGTTTTGTTTTGTTATTTTCCAGTAAGAATCAACAAGTTCTTTTAATTCCTAGCTAGGTAATTATAAAATCCTCAGATCCCTGCTTTAATTTCTGAGGGCAAGGCCAAGTGTGTAATTTGCATGTACTCTTCTAGCCACAGCCCTTGTTCTGCAGTAACTTTGCTGTCTATTTATTGCAACGGCTGTGCTTCCCTTTGATAACACTACTCTGTACCCACCTGCTTTGCTCTCCCATACCCTCAGGTAATGTTAAATATGTCTGCACACCGAATGGCCTTCTGTTCTTGATTGACCTCTGCATCCGGGTATCAGCAGATATTGCTGGACTGATCACTATTACACTCCAACAAAGCATTTCTGCCTGTGGTATTCGTGGGTTAGATAGTTCATTCATTTTTAAGTGAACAAAACCTTCTTGGGACATAGTAATTTCTGGCTTACAACTGTACTTTCCTGTTTGGGTACAGCTGTCTTGTGGGTGAGAAATATCATGTCTGTGGGTTTTGCCTTTGATCTTACCATCAGTGGAAGTGACTCCAGGTGCAAAACCATGCTGTAACTTAGACAAACTGGCTGGGCAGGACAGCAAAAGCGAAGAGCTACGAAATTCAGCTTCAGTACTCAAAAGAAGAAGAAATTCTGCTCTTGATTTTTTGGGGTGTGAGCACAGAAACCCAGTTTCTTCCTGAAATGGCGGGGGAGAAAAGATAAGAGGGAGTCCCTGTGCCCCGACCCTGCACTTTCCCCCTGTGTGAGCAGGTGCAGTGCTTGCCTGGCCTCCCTCCGCTTCCATGAAAACGGCTGGATTGCTCCCGAGCATGAAAGGACCAGAGCACCGCTGTTATCTTGGATGCCAGAGGGTTTTCCGATTTTTCAGGTGGCTGATCTATGTAAAGGGAAGGGCTTTACACAACAGACAACACATGCACAGGCAGTAGGATGGAGGCCTTTTGGGAAAAGTATGGCATAAAGCTTCATTCAAATTTCAAGCTGGCATTTCTCTTCCTTACTCGCATTTTCCCCTCTCTCTGTTAGAAATCCAGAGTCCTGTGCCCCGGGATGTCCCTTGGCTTCGTGGTGCTGCTTTCCACAGCCCCAAGCATTAGCTCCGCGGGCACGCTGCTGCTGCTGCTGCCAAACTAAGAGCTGGCGCTCAGCTCCGGCCACTTTACCTGCTGCAGCCGGGAGCTCATGGAGGGGACGGTGGCTGCTGCGGTGGCTGCCCCGGCTGCTCTCCTCATCCTCCACTGCTCTCATCATCTGGCTCTGCTGGCTGAGGTCCTCCGTGCTCTGCCCGGGTACCATTGCCACCCCCTCTGCACCTTGGGGCAGGAGCACTTCACAGGGCAGCGGTCCTTCCCTGGATGGAGGAGAAAGCGCAGGTTGTTTTCCTCATGGCAACAAGTTACTGAAGCTGGCTGAAACCAAACCACAAAGTGGTTTGTGAACAACTTTGTTGCTATTTCAGACGGCTTTGCCCTTTGCAGTGACACAGGCTGTTGCTATTCTTGGGAGCCTATTGCAGGCGAGGGGAGGGCCGTTTGTCGGAAGTATTGCTTTTGCCTTTTAACAAATAGTTGGAGGCATCAGACGTCCACACACAACTCGATGCACATTCCTTAGCCATTAGCTTAAAGGGTCTCTCTCTCTCTCTCTCTTTTCCTCCTCTCTGTGGTTTCATGCACACAGGTTTCTAACAGAGAAGGCACACTAAGGGGAGGTTTTGAAGTTTTTGCTGTGTCAGCTAAAGTTAGGGCACTGAGCAGCAGCATTGCTTAGTTCTTGTAAACTGTGAGCAAGTTGTGGTGAGAAATAGCAGAGAGGGAAGAAAAGCCATGGCAGCCCTCTGCAGTCTGCGACGGCGTTCACAGCATAGGTGCACATGCTATTTTACAAGCAAATGAAAGGAAAGCCACCCTCTCCTCCGCGAAGATTATTTGTGGAATAACTGAGACTGTCTCAGTTATATTGAGTTAAAGGCTTGATTCTGAGAGCTGCTAGGAGCCACTCCACCCCTGCTAGCTTTCGTGGAAGCAGTGGGCAGAGGCTGCACCACAGCAAAATCTATAGTGGGTGCGGGAGAGCTGCCTACAGGGGCTGCCTGCCCCATCCTGGTCCTGGTCCTGGTCCTGGTCCTGGTCCTGGTGTGGGCCCCCCAAGTGCTCTCAGCAGACCCGCTAGCCTCATTGAGGCCAGTTGTCCAACCTATCCCTGGTGGGAATCGCTGTTGTATAATTTGGCAGTGCTGAAGGCTTCTTGTTTGTGCTTTTCTTCTCTTTCACTGCTTGCTGTTTTGTCTTGGTTGTTTTTGTTTCAATACACTAATGCCTGCAGATAGCATGGGAGGGATGGCAGAGATGGTAAGTTGGTAGCTTTTGCAAACTTTCCAGGAAGGACAATTCCTAAACATGTTTTTCTTAAGTAGAATAGGCATGATACACCCTTTTTCAGTGTTTGCTTAACAAGAAGATTTGACAAAGACACTGTATGTGCCCTGTCTGACAGCTGCCTCACTGTCAGCTTCAGAAGCTAGAGCACCAGGGATGCCACGGGGGCACCAGTTACAGCGGGGAGTTTGGTTTTGGCAGTGCCTTCAGTGTGGAGTTAAATGAATCAGCCTAGCTCTGTTCTCGTATTTAACATATTTTCCATGTAAAATGTCCACCTGTCAGGATGCTGTCAGGGCTGTTAACAATTTTTTGTCACATCCTCGTGGGGTATGTGCAAAAAACTATGTAAACTTTTAAAGACATTATTCAGATATTTTGGGGGGGGGGGGGGGGGGGGGAAAAAGAGAGGCTGTTTAGGCTGGGGAAGGAGCTGAAATCTTTCCAAAGATTAAACTCAGCTGTGATAAGATTCCTCTGTTATAATGCGGTGTGTAACTGACCTCCTCTAACAGTGCACACCTCATATAACCCACAGCTCTGCACGAGTTCCTGCTGTCTGAAACTGGGCTAACTCCACAGCTACACCTCACGAATGTCTTTCTATGTAATGCCCCTGGAGAAGCCAGAGAACTGCTGAGATGCCACAGCAGCTTGCTGGGGAGCAAAGCCCGTGTGGCACTGAGGTTCACTCCTCCTGCTTGGGGAGGTCTGACCCAGAGCCAGTGACCCCACTGCCTGCTGAGGAGCCAAAAAGCGCTCAGCTCAGTCTGCAGTTCAGTGGCATGTTCAGCTTCATGGAGAATTCATGAGAGGCTGTCTGGGCTCCTAGCGAGGTCTGGCAGAAAAGGGGAGGATGTTTGTAAGCGGGAATGCCCGGGGGTGGTGAGGCATCCTAAACAGCCTGAACTGATGAGAGAATTCCCCATTCTATGCTCTCTTTGCACCGGGGTTATGCAGATATTCTCAGCTGTTAAGTTTGCACATGTAGACTTATAGAAGGTTCCTCATAGAAAATCTGTCCCATGCGTAGGTAATCAGACATGTAAGAACTGACTACTTAATTTTACCATCAGCTTTTACCATCCCACTGACAGGAGGGTGCTTCGCTGAAATAGGGACTGTTGCGTGAAGTTATCGAGGCAAGCTTGCAGTACAACATTGGTGAGACTGGAAGTATCCATCAGCCCTTCTTGCATTTGTGAGGAACTTCTGCAGCCTTTCTTTGTCCCCTCATTCCCCCAGTTCCACCCAAAAGCAATTCTGAAAATCTCTACAAAGACAGCCTGGGCAGGTGTCTCCAGTCCCATCACACTTGTAGAGCATCCTTCACATGTGAGCTGAATCAGACTCATCAGCTAGAGCATATTAATGATTTTGATGGAAGTAAGAGATGTAATGCAACTGCATCCCTTTCTGTTAAAAAAACCCCTAAACTACATGTAGTCCTCCAGATAAATATACTGATTATGTATAGCTGCTGGCAGCTATGTTCTTTGGGAGGACTTAAAGCTTATTGGGAAATGTATCTTCCTTCAAAAAGAAGCATAGTATCCCCAGGAGTAAGTAATAAAAAGAAAAGGCTGCTTTTCATCAATTTCCCAAATCTTCCGATGAACAGATTTGAAGTAATGAATTCTAAGTTAATACAATGAATTTCATTCTTTTTTAATAGAAATAAAAAGATACTTTAGACAGAGGTATTTCTTTTAACTGTGTTTAAAACTGGAGTTCAGTGCTACCTACATTACCCTCAGAAGCCAGCGCCTAGACCGATTTACCTACTTGTTTACTCAGAAATCCATCAGACTAATCTTCTCCTGAAAATAAAGGCCAAATAACCCATTTTCCCTCCCTAATTCTGCCTTTATTTCATGGTGTCTATGCCAGCAATGTCTTAACTTTGCCCCCTGTGGTAACCTCAGGACATACCTAGCTTTCACGTATGGTAAAGCAGCCAGTACACAGCACAAACCATAATGGCAAGATGAAAAATGAAGGAAGACATTGTTACTCTGCGGACTTGTGTTTGGCCTGCCCAGAGGGCAGTGCACCCTTGCCATGCTGAGCTGTGGGTGCTGCAGAGGAGCTGGGGAGCTTCCTGGCCTTCAACCTGCTCCCGAAGTTACACCCCGTGCCAAAAACACTGTATCACGGTGATAAGGTCTCAGGGAAAAATGTTCCCAGTAAGTGGAAACGTGAAATGTCTTATCCTGAGGTCTGCTGCTTGGCATGGCATTGGTATGAGGGATGTTTTGCGGTGTTATCAGTAGCCAGCTGATAGTGAAAAGCCACAGCTCAGCAGGTGTGAGAACCTGTTTTCAGCTGAAAAGCTGAGGCATTGATGTTATTGGTGTTAACTGGTGTTAACTGGTATCCCAGAAAGAGAAGGAACTGGAAAAAAGCCGGTTCCAGCCAATGAAAGCAAACAGAGGGAGGGAAAGCAAACACCCTGTGCTGGTTCTGCAGCCAAGGCAATTGTAAAGGGATCTCATGAAATGCAGCGACTGTGAAACCCTTGCTGGCGGCCACAGGGTCGTGGTCTCACAACCCTGTACCCCCTCGGTTTCCCAGCAGAAATAAACAGGCGAGCAAACAAGCAAAACTCTAGTGTGACAGCCATCAGCAAGATAAGGGGGAAGAAAATGGAGTGTTCTTTGCTACTTTTCAATTCTCTGTTCTTTTCCTGTTACTGCCTTGCCTGTGTATGTTGTTAAAACAACCACTTGGTTCGTGCCATGTGCCCAAAGCGAGAGGTGTCGGAGCAGGGGCAGAGGGGCTGCCAGAGGGTGTGCAAGGTGGGAAAGGATCACACCCACTCTGCCTCTCTCACTGCGGCCTGGGAAGGGAGTCCTGCTGAACCCGCAGGGTGGGGAGAAATATTCCAGAAAGCAAGAAATCCCAAACGCCAGCATAGGCAAACAACTTAATGACACTGCAAAGAGTGTGAGCTCAGACTCCACAACCGTGCCACCCGAAGCTGAGCAGCAGGTCACACAATTCAGTAGAAAGAAGAGTGGAACGCCTAATGCAGGAGAGAGTCAGGAGTCAAGTCAGTGGTATTAGGGTAACAGTCACGAGATTCCTCTGTTGGTTTTGTTGATGTCCAGTTGACAAGAAATCATCTTTTCTGATATTTTCTCAGGTCCTTGCTTTCAGAATGGACCAAACACTTTAAAGGCACAATTAGGCTAGAAAAAGAAGGTAAGATACTCACACTGAATTGCTGAATTAGCTGTCTGGAAAATCTGTGAGGCTGAGGTGGACATTTCTTCTAAAATCTCTGGTCATGATTGTTATTTGTCTGTGTTTCCAGCGATCTAATAACTTAAATTTGGAACTGTGGAGAGACAGGGAAGTTGGCATTAAGCCAACAAATAGGAATAAATTAAGAGCTGAAGGACTTTCTAAGTAAGTTTTCTTAGGCCATTTTTATCAGCATTGGAGTAAAGGATATCTTGTTTCCCTGTACATTTTATGACTCTCACAAAGAAGATAGTGGAACTCTCCCAGTTTATTTATTCTAAAATATGAAAATAAAGATTTTCAGCAAAACTTCAGAGAGGATTTTCTTGCCATATCAACTGAAGCTATGTTGCTTGCATCTGTGATCACTGAGCTTTGCTCTGAGAACTAATAGTTCACTGTTTGCAGAAAAGGTTCATAAGATAGGCAGCGTGGGACAATGTAAAGGACGCTGGAAGGACGAGAGAAGAAAAGAGACATGGAAACTAAAGAAAAAAGAACCAACCAAAAAAAAAAAAGGAGCAAAAATCCCAAAGAAAATGTAACACTCCAGAAAAAAGTACCCATCTAAAAAAGCACAAGTAGCCTTTCCCATTAGTGTTGATGCATTGACACTCACACATAAGGCAGAAAATGTGCCAAAATTCCAGTCACAGAGCAATGAAAAACAGATAAAAAAGATAGAGACCTATCTCAGGAAAGTGAAATGATCCACCCTTGAGAATCTGTGAATAAAGAGAAGATAATTGTTATTACCGTTGTGGAGCAAGTGAATTGTAATTTAGAAGTCAGCCTTGCAAAGGTGCTTTATATAAATGTAAGATGAATTTCATAAAAGCAATATTCCAGCTATTCTATTTGTGTCATTTTGCAAATGAACAAATGGATAATACTAAGTAAGTAAATAAATGATATAGTCTGATGACATATAGAAAATTCATGACAGAGCTAGGAACACAAGTTTCTCCTTTCTGAACTCTGTAACTTCTTATTAAGTCATTCTCTTTCTGTTTTGTTCTTACTCTTTAAAAGGCACTGATTTATAGCAATGTATTTTTATCCAGCTTTAAAGAAGTCTTTTCTAAAAAGTTCTTGACCTCTTTTGATAGAACAAATAATAGATACAATCCAGCGCTCATCACACTTCACAACTCCCTCCAGGGTCTGAAAAACACCTGCTGACTCACTGCACAACTATTTATTCCTGCTGCTCTTCTGCTAGCACCTTCTTTAAAAGTTCTTTTTAAAAGCATAATGTTGCCAGAGTGGCAACTTTAAGAGTTATGTTTTGGCAAACACTTAAAATCAAACTGAAGGTAAGAACTGGAGGTTGGAAAGTACAAAACAAAAAAAATTTAGCTGAGAAAAAGCCCGATAAAAACTCAGTTTTATTTCAGGTTTCTACTGTCATGGCAGTGTGGCCTTTTCATCAAATAAAAGGAGAGGTCTTCTAGCTTCTGGATAAGCTGAAGGGCCACTTGTAATAGTCACTGAATAATGTGTCTGTGGTTTGCCATCATACACTGTTCTTCCCCGTTTGCTTCGGTTATTTCACATGCACCTTTCTATAACAAATCATAGAAACAGCAGCCCCATACATTTGAAAGTTATCCATTTGAAATAAAATGGGGAGGCAGTGATAAATGAAAGCCAGAAAGTTTAGTAAAAATGCCTGTATAAATTTTATCTTGTGGGAAATGCAAACCAGTTTCTCTATTCAAACTGAAATTTTTATGGGCTTGATTTCTTTCTCACCTGCTTTTGATATAACTTTCTGGAAACAGTGGAGAAAACCTAGAATGAACCTGTAAGAGGTGTATCATAGCTGCATTATTAGTATCCAGAACACTACTTTGTGTGATCAGAGTCACTTTAACCAACTACTTCATTGGCAGAGGCTGAACTTAAGCCTGAACTTAAGCCTGAACTTGAAAGAAGCATCTCAGAAAGGTCGAAAGGGAGGAACAGGGAGCACATGGCCCTAATTTCTCACTTTGCTTCCACCATAAGTGTGTTGTCACCTATGTGGTGCAGTGCCTGCCAGTGCGCAGTCCCAGGGCAAGGGCTGAGCCTGGAGCAGCCAGTTAGTAGTCACCCACTGCCTGAAGCCAGGGGCGTTTTAGGAATTTCCAAACCAAGTGTCAAAAATGGAAGCCCTTTAGATCACTTCACAGTGGAAAAGGGCTTTTGCTCTTTCCTCATGTGATGAATTGTTGAAAATGTGTAAGCCGAAATTCCCTTTGCCTATTCCAGTTAAGGAAAAGGATATACATTGCTAAGAAAAATGTGTGCTGCTGAAATTCATTTTTCTTAATTGTCGCTGGGAAACACTTTCTCCTGCATGGAATATGTCAGTGACACAGGAAATGCAGTCGTTTTCATGGTTTTAATTATTTCCACTGAGAAAGTGTTTTGTTTTCTCCTGAAAATCTTGTTGCAAAAATAAACAATTAAATGTCATTAATGCTGTGCTTCGACTTCTTGCTGGTTTTTGACCACAGCTGGCAATCTGAAAGCAGTTTTACATGTCCCATTAATTCTAAATGTCTGGCTAAAGCTTTCTAATGCTCATCAAAATTTTCAAATCGTAAGCAGGAAATGAAACCAGTCTCTAATTCACAGGTCATTTCATGTTCACTAAGTGGGCACGAAGAAATCAGCAGTGTACAATCTTACCATGCAATGAAAGCTTTTAGTCATCCATTATCCAGAAAAATTGTCACCTGGGTTCATTAACAGGTATCAAAGGTGGTCTTCAACGGACAGTATTCTTTCAGAGCTGTCCAGGGGAAATCCACACCATCATTCCCCTTCATGGCACTGAGACACTGAGATGCTGAATGCTCAGCAGGTAGAGTGATGGGTCTGATATCACCCAGGACAACACAGGAGAGGCTGCTTGGAAGAAATTGAGGGTTTCCATGCCAGAATCTTTCCCTGCCTCTTTATACACCAAAATTTCCTTTTGAAATACAGGTAGGAGGAATACTATAGTGTCAGTGCTTTTACAGGGAGGTGCCAGCAAGGTTTCCTTTCCCCACTGCACCAGCCCACAAGGCAGGGTGGCACTTTGCTCTTCAGTTGTTTGCATTTTCTCTTCTAAAAGCCCAAGGCACCTATCACCTCTGACAGAGCTGATTTAGTGATTTCCAGGGGAAAAGCAAACCCTTTCCTGTTTAGTTTGCCAGCATGATTTTTATAAAGGACTTCCCCAAGCTGCTGAGGACTGCAGTTTGGGGGCTGGCGCTGGCTCCCTCCCCTCCATTGGCACAGGCAGACACAGTCTTGAGGGAAGGCAGCTGCAGCCCATCACCAAGATCCCTGCCACCCCAGCATGCCTTCTTGGCTGACTTACTTCTGTGAAACAAGAACCCTTAGCTTCAGGACTTGGACCCTTCTGAAGATTACAGAAGTCCTGGTGCACTCATTTGGCTTCTCCACGGTGTGCACTGCCAGCCTATGAGCAACTTCATTCAGAAAACACCCTTCTCTCTCCCTTCTCATTCAGATTCAGACTCCACGCTTCTTGGTTTGGCTTAAACCTCTCTGTTTCAGACTAATCACTGAAGCATTAATTGTTTAAATTTACGCTGATGAAATAGGCATTGGCAAAGGCCAAAAGATTGACAGCAGTACAGCATGTGCTGTGTGGGAGACACATGGTGCCCTGAAGAGCCACCACACTGCTCCTGAGAAGGAATGCCCCCAAGGAAGGGATATCTGACATTGGGTTCATAGCAAACAGGGGCACACAGTGCTTTAGCTTTCCATTACAGCTTTTAGCTTCAGCAAGTCTTGTCAAGGAAGCGTGGACAAAGCAGTTTTGTAGTTAGTTGTTACAAAGTTTAGCTCTTGGTAAGGACTTTCCTACTGTGGACATAGTCACTAGAAAGTTTTTTGCACATGTGGAGTCAATAGGCAGGAGTTACTGATGTGGCTGAGGTTTATTTTCATACCACAAAAAGTAATCAGAAACTCCAGAGCAGCACTAGGGTGGCTGCTTTGTTGCAGCTACTTTTATGAGACTAAGGAAGCTTGCTAGTCTCTTCCTGGCTTCTTTGGGAAAGTGAAAGACTCATTTTCCTTCTCCAGTCTCATTACAGAGAGTTCATACCAATCTCACTGACTTTCAGGGAATCTGGTGAGTTTTGCCATTGCCTTCAACTTCTCCCCTTCCAAATGGGAACTCTGAACATTTCCTCATGCTCCACCTTCTTTAAATTTCACCTTTTCCTAGGTAGTGACCAATATGCACTCCACCACCCAAAGAAAAGTCTCGTCTTCCCTGTCTGTGACTCTCCTGAACCTGCACCTTGGCTTTTTGCAGTGGGTGTCTGCCCTCTCCTAATGGAAAACTCTGAAATTCAGTTGTACTCAGTGAACATGCCTTCACATATACACTTACGCTTTCTCACTCCTGGCTCTCTGACCATGTCTTCTCTTCTCCCTCAGCCCACCTAAGGGTGCGGAGCAGTTACAGGAGGGAAACTCAGTCTTTCTGTTCCCTGCTGCAGAAAGCCCCAGTTTGCTGTAACACATCTGACTTTGACACGGCTCTCCCTGTGGTTTAGAGTGTTTTGTGACTAACAACACGTTTAGACATATATATCCATATTTGTCTTTGTTGGGTTTGGCTCCCCTGCCAATTCTAAAAGTAAATACACTTGGGCCAGCTCTTGAACTCTTGGACACGTGCCACTGAAATCAGAGGCAATATGTTAAAGTGCCTAATTCCTGCAATCCTGTCTACACAACCCACCCTCTCAGTTCTAAAAACTTGAAAGCCCGAGTTAGTTGATCTTCATTCACAGAAACTCAGGAATGAGAATATGAATGTAAATAACACAGCATTTTTTTTTTTAAAAAGCTGTGTTTTCTAAACTAGCCTTTTGATTTTGATTTTCTGAAAGGCATATGAAGTGTTTAACATTTCATTTTCAGCTTGAACATACATGATGTTAAAATTGAGGAGGAGAAGCAATTTTATGGCTAGAAGAGATTTAATCCTGAAAGATTATGACCATGGGATAGTGGGAACAGTCCAGCACCTGCACCATTGACGTGGATGGGGCAGCGGTGGGCACATAACCCAGGGACAGTGCTCAGATGTTCAGCGCCTTTGCAACACCCCTCTAAAAGTCAGGTCTGCAATTTGCCAGTGAGAAGAGAGTACCTGAGCATAGCCTGAAACCGCTTCATTCACCTGAAATCCTTCCTGCCAAGCAACACCCATGCCAGTGGCAAGCTAGAGAAGTGAGGGCTTGGGGACACAGCTGCAATAATATTGCCCTGTGCTGGTCTTCATCTGTCTGTTTGGAGGCATTGGGAGCTCAGGGCAAAGGCAGAGACCTCTTCTTGATCAAAATCTCAGCCTCTTCTTTGTCAGACCCTGCTTCCTCCCACATAACAGTTTGCATGGAAAAAGTGGGATTTGGAGGGAGCCATTTGGAGAAAAAGTAGAGGAGCTACACTGCATTGCATTACTCTGCATGGTAACTGCAGCTGCCTGGGTGCAATGCATGAGATTGCACCCAGCGCACAGGCTGCAATCACAGCAGAACAGTGGCAATTTACTCTCAGACTTGGCATGGCTGCTTTCGGATACTTCCTGCATCATTCCATCCCTCCAGCTTTGTTTCCTGGAGGATCAAATTGAGGTTTGATTGCTCTAGGTTGCTGTGAGTTCAGAGATGAGAGACCTCTGGGCAGCCTGCTGGGCCAGGGACCACCCGGGCCAGGGACCAGGATGTGGCTCCTGCCTGGGCTGCACCGCTTTGGGAAAGAGGAAGGTGGGAGCAGCTCATGACCGTCTCAGCAACAGCTTGTGTTGTGCCTCCCTGCTTCAGCCCCCTTAACTGAGCATGGAAAGGAAACAAACAGCTTCTCTGGTTTAAGCTGAGTTTCCTGATGACAAGACAGATCTGTCTTGATGACTCTACATATGTGTGTTCTTCATGTTTGAATACTGCATAGGTTTATTTCATGCACAAGGTCACATAGAAACACTATGGCAAAAGGCAGATATGTGGCAGCTAGGAAACCCCAGAAATAGAGAGTATTCATGCTTCTGTAACTCAGCTCTTCAGTGCATATGCACAATACATTGTTTAAGAGCTCTATTGCATAGTTTCTTTTGCACACCCTCACCTTGTTCAGTACACAGTGCAGATAATGTTTAGTTAATAACCATTTGGATGTTTGTGTTACATCAGAACTCAGACTGCAAAATCACAGCCAGTGCTGCTGCCCTTATAACCTACAGTGCTAGTCAGTATTTTGCTTTTGTTCGGTTTGTTCCAGCCTATGTTCCTAACCTTGGAAACGGAGATAATCCATCATGGATGTATGGTTAACAGTTTCCCAATAAAATGTTAAATGCTACTTGTCCTGGTTTTGGCTGTGATAGAGTTAATTTTCTTCCTAGTAACTGGTGCAGTGCTGAGTTTTGGCTTTGGTCTGAGAATAATGCTGATAACTCCCCGATGTTTTAGCTGTTGCTAAGTAGTGTCAAGGACTTTTCAGTTTCCCATGACCTGCCAGTGAGGAGGGGCACAAGAAGCCAGGACAGGTGACCCTAACTAGCCAAAGGCATATTCTATACCATAGAATGTCATGCTCAGTATATAAACCTGGGGTAGTTGGCTGAGAGGAGCCCATCACTGCTTGGGGATGGGTTGAGCAACAGTCAGATGGTGGTGAGCAAGTGTACTGGGTATCACTTGTTTTTTATCTCAGAGTGGTGGTGGTTATTCCTTTCTCTCTCTCTCCTTTTATTATTATTATTCTTTCTATTCTTATTATATTTTACTTGTATTTCAATCAGTAAACTGTTCTTATCTCAATCCATAGTTTGGGGTTTTTTTTCATTTTCTCCTTTTCTCCTACCCATCTCACTCGGGGGGGAGTGAGCAAGCAGCTGTGTAGTACTAAGTTGTTGGCTGGGCTTAAGCCACAACAGTACTGTAATATATAAAAAATTCCTAATATATAAATAATTATTAATCTACCTTTATATATATAAATAATTATTATATATTTAAATATATAAATTATCTAGCTTTACAACAAGACAACAGAATGACCATTATCTCTGCTTTAGGCATTGAGGAATTGAGGTACCGTTTTAAGTCCAAAGACGTCCCTTAGGTTTGGATGCCCAATTTGAGAAACCTAAGATCTGCCTTTATAATTTAGCATTAAAGGAAGTCTTAATACATATAAAGACAGCTACCATTGACTTTGTTCACACCTGCAAGTCTTGAACACAGCTGAAAATCAAGCTTCAGGATCTCAGATCGTGCAAAGAGAGAAAAGAAGTCTGACAGCATCCTCTGTAGGCCATCTAGCCCATCTTTCTGCCCTAAGAAAAGGTCAGCTATCTCATGTTTCCATGGGTATTCCTATCGCTAAATTGCTCTTGTCTAACCTGTTCTTAAAAATCCCTAAAACCAGAGATTTCACTGTCTTCTGAGGCAGCTCTCTTCCAGTGCCTAACTCTCCCAGTGCTTGTTGTTAGATTGCTGTTTAGACTAAACCCGCTGTACAACCAGTAGTCCATCTTTCCTTGCTTTGTCCACAGGGGACATGAAGAACTGCGTATTCCTCAGCTCTCTGAAGAGGTTGGACATCTGCTACTGGCCTCCAGAGTCCTAACTGGCTTGTACCTCTCTTTGGGGAATGCTGCCCTTAATGACATATGAAACACCAGCAGTGGCTGCAGAGTTGCTGAGTAAAGAAGAAAAGTTTCCTCATGCTTCTTATGTGTTACTTCTTCTGCACATACGTCTCAGATGTGATCCCCACATTTCTTCACAACAGCATCAGTGTTATTGCTCATGAATAACCTGGGGTACACTAGAACCCCAGTTCCTTTCCTGCAGAACTACTAGCCAGCCCACCAGGTCCCATTTAATAAATCTGTAATAAATTACTCTTACGTAAATGTAGGCCTTTGTGACCTTACTAACTGAATTATTTCCCACATTTTTTCAACTCACTACACTAATTTGTTAGTCTTCTTCCCTCTCACGTGCCTGCAGCTCCCCTCCCATGTGGGTGTTGTTTGTGGTCTCCCACGCAAACTTAATACACACACCACATAATGACATGAGTGATGGAGCAGAAAGTGCAGAAGAGAAGCACACCCAGGACAGACCACTGTGGAAGCGACAGCAGATTTTCTTCCAACTTGACAATTATTTGTTAAATACTCGTAATTAATAAAAGTAGATTTCCTACTGTGATTATTTTCCAAACAAGGCATCTACGAATGAACAAACTACCATCGAAAGTCTGGTGTAAATGATTTCCCCAGAATCAGGTACCAACTCTGTGTCACGGGCTGGGGTTGGAGCTCAACTTTCATCCACCTCTACCATGGGGCACATTTTTGGGCACTGTTCAGTTCAGAGTTGCCTGGGGTGGCTGGATGGGGGCAGGTCTAAGGAGAAAGCAGGGTAAATGCAGCCTCTTGGGCACCAGGAGCTGGAAGGACATGCTCACTGAAGATTGTACCTTTAGAAACTTCAGCTTTTAAGCTCTAGCATGCCTGTACATGTCCCAACTCCTGATTTAACCAAACCTAGAAAGGTTTCTGCAGGAAGAGGAAAGCATACATTCCTGGCACAAAGGTTGCTAAGTTTTAAGCAATTGGTACAGGCAGAATGGGCGAGTAATTACAGCAGTAATGCTTTTGAAAGTAAATATGTTTTTGAGCACTGACGAAAGAACATTTTTCACCTAGCATTGTTTCTGAAAAGAATAGTGTTTGCACCGAGTTTTGCTGCACGCAGATCTTAAATGCCATGGATGTGCTGGTTACAATGGCTGTGGCTGGAGTGAGGTTTTCAAAGGCAGGGCAAAGGGAGGTCAGGGACTGGACAAGTTGGGGGTTGTACCAGGCTGCTATTCCATCCAGAAACATGAAAAGGACCTAGGCAGGCAACCAGAGAGCCCAGGACAGGATGCTCAACCAGAAGGAAAGATAGCAGGAGTTGGTCAGAACTAGAAGTGCCTCAAAAAAGCAAGGTGTGGTTGTACAGTTTTAGCCAAGTATCACATTTTTATAGCCATGGGCAACTACTCAGATTGCCTCATACATTTACAATGGAAGTGAAAAGGCAATCCCTAACTGTTCTGTTAAGTATATTAACTGGGTTGGTGTTTATTTAGTCACCAGGAGCCCTGCCTGTGGCCAGCTACAGCATGGGTGCTTGCAGCAGCTATTGACATTCACCTCAGGACAGCTCTTTTACTTTTTTTCCCCTTTATTTCAACCAAAGCTGTTGAGGTTAGTAAGACGACAAGTACCCGGAAACAAGTGGGCAACTTTATGAATACCTAGGGCCACTTACTGGGTGTCCATTGGAGGTCTTACCTTGGAGAGACCGTAGTTCCCTCACGTTCTGCACCCTCTGGTGACAGAGAAGAACATCAGCAGACCCGCAGTGGGATTGAGTGGAATTCAGAGGAGGCATGGAGGGAATTATCCATTATGGGCTCTTCCCCTTTGCTTGGACTCCACGGTTAGATGCACTACGCCTATGTCACGTACCTCCTTTACCTTAACAATGACATCATAATCGTCATCATTACATAAATCCATCAGAATTATGAACTCAATTGAATTTACGATGTGGGTTTCTTGAGCATAGACAAGCAAAACAAGCTCCTGTTTTATGGGGTTCAGATTAATACAGTTTGGGGAAAAAAGTCCACTGTTTTTAATATTTGGATTTTTTTGGGGGGTGGGGGGAGCCATTTTAAAAGACTAAGAGATGTCTGGTTTTATTCCACTAGAGGTCACCAGCACAACATTTTTGCAAAGACAACTACAGGAAAGAGCAGGATTTCAGTTCAAGAAGTTCACTTGGGATTTAACTATGCGATTAATTTGGCCAGCCAATCATTCTGGAATAACTGTTTGTACCAAAGTACTTTGGAGAAAATTCTCACACAGATTTCTGCTTAGGGAGCAGATCATTTTTCTGGGGGAAAAAAAAAATATCTTTAATTCTGTACTGCAGAGTTCATACCATAAAGGATAGCTTAGAAAAGTTACATCATACAAAAATAAGTACACCAAGCAGTTATTTTGAAGTGGTCAGGCCACAATTAAAAAGTGGAATATTCACTAATAAGACAGCAAATTAAAATAAGGATTTAAAATTAGATTCTCTGCCCCTTCTTTCCTGTGTCTAGCTCAGTAAATGAAGACCAGAGAGGATGTTTTGCGGCCAGATACATTAACCCTGACTTGTGACTGACCCCGTGGCTACTCCAAAGTCCTTAACACTTGGCAATATGCTGCCAGATACCCCTGCCTAAATCTGCTGCCTTCTCAGTGCAACAGCGTAAGGATCTAGTCTGTGGTCATAACCACAACTTAGCTCATTAGGGACAGAATCAGCCAGGAACTGCTTTTCCTTCAGTGCTGTGCCCTCAGTTACCCCGCCTCTTCCATGGTTCTTAGAGGCTGCGCTCAGCAAGAGGTTGTCACATCTCAATTGCGAGTGGTATCACAGCTGGCTAATATCAAATTTGTCGTGATATGCTATGCAACGTATAGATAATCAGAGCCATGGCTGGCAGCAGCAGTTGTTAAATTGGCCCGATGCCTCTCATGCATCTGGTGACCCGAGTATCCCAAAGAGAGCTCTGAAACTGCCCTTGTGCTGCAGCAGTTTGAGGCTTCTCAGTTTCTCTCTCGTTTCTCCACAGCAATGTTGCAGCCCACTTTTCTCCCCCCAGAGCTGCACAGTGTAGTTATCTTCATGCTGTTGCAGCAGTGTCAGGTTGAAGCCTTACTTAACCTGTTATCCCAGGGTCTGAACATGGCCTTGCTTTGCCATCTCATTCTTTAAAAGGTTCAGGTCATATAGCACAGCCACAGGCTACGTTCTATAGGTTCAGTTGCTGGAAGGTTGTATTTTTCCATGAATAATGCAATTGCAGGCCTCAGTGTGCTTTTCCAGAGGGGAGTAGGGCCATCACACATCCTGCTGCTCCAGGAGATAAGGGCACACAATAGCCCAGAACTGTGGTGCGCAGCCCCTAGCACACCACCCGGAACTTCACCTTTGCTGACCGACCAGGTCAGGAGTCAGGCAACGGGAAACAGAAAAAGCCTCTTCCCAGAAAGAGTCTTTTCCCAGAAAGTCATGCATTGCTCATGAATCAATGGCAAATGCTGCTGCCAAACACTGTGCAGCTCCCTAAGCGATGGCTTACATAAACCATTTAATGAGTTTGTATGCACCTTTGCAGGTATTTTCCTCTTCCATGTTCTGCCCCCAACTCTTTGCAAAGCCTTTCCCCAGTCATCTCCTTATTTTCCATCTACTTTTGAGTCTACCCACCTTCCTAACCTCACCCCCTGTTATGGGCATCACCTTGGCTGTGCTCCACCAAAGGAGGTCAGGAGACAAGAAGCATCCATGAAACTCAGACCCTGTCAGCTATGCAGCAGTTCAGCTTCTGCCTGTGAGAGAGCAGGAGGTGTCAGGTAGTCAGCAACTCATGATAGGGCACCAAATGCATTGGCTATATTGTCGCTGGGCAATCTGAATGTCTGCCAAAATGCAACAAATGTCACTCCTTGCAATGCCCAGCCACGAAGGGAGCATGGCAGAGAACTAGAAAAGGTGGCTGCAAAACTTCCAAATGTTTCTGACAGCAAATAGTGGTTTAGAGGTATCAGAGATAGCAAAAATAGCAAAAACCCCACCTGCTTATGGGCCACTCGTATTTGGGATGGCTGGAGCAGGAACTGAAGCAGACTCTTACCGGTGTTCAACTACACACCATGAATTTGGAAGGAGCAGCTAAGCTGCTGTATATGTGAACAATTTTATTCCTCACAGCATTTGACAAGCATCAGTTGCCTTTAATCCATGGCAACTAGTGCCTCTCAGCAGCATTATCACTGCAATGAAGTCTGTGTAGTTTAGGAAGAGCACAATGCTCCTCCAGTTCTCCTCTCAGTCCTTGCCAATATCACTTTTGCCCTTTCATGTTGAGGGTCAAAACCCAACATGCATAGCTTAACTAAGGCTCTGAGATGGAATAAAATTGGCCTTTCACTAAATCATGGATGTTCACCCCCTTAGTAATTGCCTTTGCTCTCCTTTAGTTCACTGTCTTATAAATCACAGGTAGCATGGAGAGAATGAACAGGGATTGATCATTCATCATACTCTTAATACAATAATTCTAGGTCATCAAGGAGAAGAGAGATTTGGGAAAAGAGATAGTCTGTGGCCATATTCAAGTGCCAGTGCTGTCCTCCCACAGCAGGAACTGATAGGCAAGACATGACCTGTGGTGTATGACCGGACACTCTCGTCTTGCATATCAGGAAAGGTAGAAAGTCTGTTGTCACCATAAGGTGTGATGAAAGGACAGGGAAATGCACTTAGTTGAAACTTAATCTGGTGAGCTTGAATACAAATGATAGTGAAGAACATCATGTGTGTGGTTTCTGCACAGGCTTGCTGCTGAAGCACCGTATGTCCCCTGTGGGTCTGCTGAGCCTAGACTGAAAGCCTGGCTGTCATGTCTTGCTTGCTGTTGCTGTCAGAGTTAACTAGGATAAGCATCACTCAAACTAACAATGTTCCTGCTGAAGAACTGAGTGCAGATTGTCAAACCCAGCTAAGAAGTACAATACACATTTAAAGAGTCAAGCTGCCTGCTAGCATTCTGCATAGGGCTGGGGATGTTCACATTGGCTCCTTTGGGAGAGCAGCCAGCAGGTACCTTAAATCTAGTTCCAGGATGCCTGTGCATTCATGCAGGCACACACTGGTTGCAGGGTGTATGTCCTCCCAGGGGGAGATTGGAACTACAGTTTAGAAAACAGGATTTCTTATTCCTGAGATGCAATACTATGCCTCCTCCTAAATTGGCAGCATGGCAAAGTGGCATGTTTGTCATGTGGTTTTAGATTAATCTAAGTGGGAAAAGATTCTTATATCACTTACCTGGAAGGTAGAAAACCTATCCTATTGTGCTCTCAATGCTGTAGAGGTAAAAAGGCTGAAGACAGAAGTAGTATACGTAGAGTAAGAAAATATCACTGTATACCTCTGCTAATTTCAAGATGCACCTGCTATCAGTGTTTGAGTTTGTGTGTCTGAAAATTCTCTTTTGTTATGTTCAAAGTGTAAATTCACTTGTCATTCAAGTCATTAAGGAGATGTCATTAATTAGCCGACTTTGGTAAAATCAGTACAGAATATTTAAAACAAGTGGAATTAAAATGCTTTGCTAATGAAGAATTTATAGCATGAAAGATCTATAACCCTAGCTCTGGAATATATTGGCAAGCTGACACTATATTCAAAGGCCAGAAAGGGTGTAGGTTTTGTATTTGATGTAACCAGCTAGCTTCTCTATCGACTCTTCATTTTAGTAACGGTGCTTTTCCAGCTGCCTTTTCAGAATGCAGACTTCAATAATAATAATTTTAAAAAAGGCACATTTATAGAGATCTTAGCTTCCTGTAAATCCCACATCTGAACTCAGAAGCTTCTTAACACCCTTTGCATATCCTGATGTTTTACTCAGTGTAATTTTGACCTTACGCAGCAAGTAATTGAGATTAGCACCCTACCTTATTTAGGGCTGTTGCAAAAGACTCCCAATTTATGGTGAACATAAGAGGAGAATTTAAACCTGTAAAGACAGACAGTCTAAATTTAGGAAGGGTAATGGAAAGCATTCTGCTTAAGGCTAAAAAGGAAAATGGAAAGCATCATGCGAACTGATTACTGTCAGGTTATTCAGTTCTTTATCAGGACTTGCTTATTTAATAGTAATAACCATGATGGACAAATTTTGCTCTCAGTTTTGAGTATGAAAACACATGTGACTCTTTGGTCTTACTGTAATTTCTGTTGACATAAATAACAGCAGATTCCCTCCCCCCCCTTTAATTATTATTATTTTAAATGTTACACTTTTTGAAAACTGGCCAGTTTAAAAAGGGCTGAAACAAAGTTTGCGGTCTTTCAAATGGGAATAAATTCCTGTTTGGATTTAAAGCCTCCAGAACTTAATTATTCTGCAACAGGTAGGATAAAAACTTTCCAGGAAATAAAAAGTGGACGATAGATTCAGGAAAATGCTGAGATGTGCGAGTCTTTACCTTTTAGGTCTGATAGCATATTGTTAGAGAGGTCTACAATTTAAAAAAATTTGGGTCAGACTGTTGGGGCTTGCTATGCCATGATCAGTGCAGAACCCGGCTCAAAAGACTCAGGAAGAAAGCTGTCGAAGGTGCACTTCAGTGCCATATATAGGAAACTAAGATACAATCTATGGTGGGAAAAGAGAAGATGTGAGATTTCCTGGTCACAGAGAAAATACCCTTGTCTGAATCTGACAGGGACACAGATGGGGTGTGGCAAAGGGCTGACAAATAGAGGGGTTTACAGGCAACTGGGGTGACAGGTTTTCAGCCATCATCTTTGTAAAAGATGCAATTACAATTTGCCACTGCAATTACAATTTGCCACTCAGAGATGGATAAAAAGAGAGGTATAATAGATCCTATTTTTAATATGTGGTTACATAGGCAGCTGCTGGATTTTAAACTATAAGCAATGTGTGTTTTATCTCCACGTGTAATGGGTTTGGGTACTGCATGCGCCTGTACCTGCCTGGCTAAAAGAGTATACCCAAGCGTCATCCATCAGCGATGAGCACCATGCCAGGAATACAAGAGCACTGAAAATTGAGTTCTTGATTCTCATCTAGGGAAGGGTATTGATCTCTGTTTTTAAACGGCCTCTCAAAAAGGCAATTCTGGAACCAAAGCAGCATTTTTATTTTTTTACTTGAAGGGGACTTACAGGGTGACATGACATTACAAAGGTGTATCGGCTGCAACAAATGAAAGAGCTTAGCTGAAATGGAAGCACTGAATAGAGACCACATAGTTGGCTACACGTTGGAAAAATAGCCACTACTTGGTTCATGTGCACTCTTAAGATGCCAGAGGATAGATGCAAGTAAATGGTTTGCAATTCCTCGCAATTCATAGATATTTGCAATTTGGCTCGTTTGGAATTGCCATATAAAACTCTCCCCAGGAGAAAAAGGTAAGGATATATTACCAAAAATTATTTTAACTGTAAAAGCCTGCTTGTAATTTTAAAGCAGTTGTGGGACTCCCTTTTTTTTAATTGCACAGCAAAGCTCAGACTAATTTCAGCAGAATCAACCTTGCTGTGGCTAAATCAAACTGACAGAAAGTGAGGTGAGAATCAAGCTCACTCTATTTTTATTTACTTCACAGTTATCTTTCAAAACTAATTTTAGCAAATTATGTTTATGAAATTTATCAAGTTAAAATGCATGAACTGCATTCAGACACTTTTCAGTTGTTTCCTGCTGTGGCAGGATTTCCAGAGTGACTGGAGACCTGCTACATAATGGGAAGATACAAAACCCAGATGCATGAACATACTTAAGAGAAAATTATCTGGGTTCAGTTTATGCTTACCTGGAAGATGACACTGCTTCTCTCAGAGCCTTTATGTGAAGGCTATAGTCAAAACACAGGAGGCTGTAAAAACATTGTACAGTTGACAAACATTGCAAGTACATGCTGGAGCTTTGTTGCTGTGGTCCTTAGCCACAGGCAAATCAACAACAACAATCACGTTACCCACAGCTAACAACCCACCTGCATCCTTGAGTCAGCACCTATATCCTCCAATTTCAATCACATGGCTCAAAGGGATTGATTATCCATAGCCCAGCTGAGAGACCATCAGTGGTTCTGGCATTTGTATGACAGTGCTGAGCCAAATTAAATTCTCACTTTTGTCAAAATGGTGGCGTTTTGCTACCCCTCACAGCTTCCCATCTCCATCTCAGTGCTGGACCTTTATTCTGTGCCAGCCCCAGGGCAGGACGGAAAGGAAAGTTATGAGACCCTCTTGTTTTGGTTAAATGAACTACTGGTTTGGCTCAGTGGTCTGTGAAAACACGTCAGCACTGTTGGCCTAACCTAGCTGTGGAGTAAAACGTCTTAAGTAGGTTTACCACGCAAGCTTTACTTTGCAGCCTCTGGGAGGGACAAAAAACACCTCAGCAGATGGGCAGTGACTCATTAAGGCAAGGAAACTCACAAGCTCTGTTACCAGTCTTTCTTACCAGGCTAATCCAATGAAGTTGACAGGGAAACAGACATTGTGTATCTGGCCTGTTGGCTGCAATGGTAGTTGTATAACTGGAGTGAAGTGAAGGAAAAAGGTAAACCACATCACTTCTTCACTGTGAGGGTGGAGAGGCGCTGGCACAGGTTGCCCAGAGAAGTTGTGGCTGTGCCATCCCTGGCAGTGTTCAAGGCCAGGTTGGATGGGGCCTTGAGCAACCTGGTCTAGTGGAAGGTGTCCCTGGCCCATGTCAGGGGGGTTGGAACTAAATGATCTTTAAAGTCCCTTCCAACCCAAACCATTCTATGATTCTATGAAAAACGCTCATCTAAATGCATCAGCAAGAGCTGTAGTACACACAGTGGTAGAGCAGGTACTCACTTGGGTTAACTTTTACTCGTCTAAATAGTCCCACTGAAGCCAAAGGGAGAACTGGAGTGAATAAATTGTGCATGTTACATGTTGGAAGGCTCTGTAATCTGTCGCAAAGTGATTAACCACAGTATTTTAACATGAACAGTTGGTGAATTATTTTTTACCCAGATGGTAACAGGCCCTCATCAAATGTCTGGTTTGATTCATTCTAACTAAATGGCACCGCTAAGATGCTCCCATGTTGTACGAAGAAATGGTTTGCATTATAACATTGTAGGTTTACATTATTTAGTATAACTCTCTGTAGATTTTGGCACTGTTTCACACAAGAACTTCTCTTCTGGAAATTACTTTCTAATGGAGTATCCCAGGATCTTATCTATTTGCAGCTCTTTGCCATTACCTATCATAATATTTTACATGATGGCAACATGCCAAGAGATGCAATGTCATGTTAACGATTGTTAATATATCATGTGTATTTCAGGGCAGATAGCCAAAGTGATAGGTGCTTTAGAAATAATGAGACAAAACCTTTTTCTTTTTTTTCTCTTTTCACATTTCTTGTTCTCCAGCACATTTTATAGCTGCTTGCTCTTCTTCTCTCCTTATTTTCGGTTGCTGAAATACTTCTTTTTAGTGACCACAAAATAAGAAGCAGTATATCACTAGGCAGCTGTAAACTGTAATTTAAAAATTCCATGCTTTGGAAGTGTGTTAATCATCACATCTGTTAAGCCTTCTACTGGCTTGCAGTGATGTTTTAAACAAACAGTTTTTCTTTGCTAAATGCTTTTAATTGCTTGCAGGGCTCATCAGCATCTGCAAAGGTAAAATGCTTCAATTAACTAGTGAGCTGCATGATTTCCAGTTAGTTCTACTTCTTTTGATATCAATCCCATGTGCCTATAATGTGATCTGCTAAATACACATTGACATTGAGCAAAATATGCACATGCTGAATGATCATGTAGGGAGAGGTAGTGGTGAATCTGTTTTAACTGGCTGCATTTACCAGTCAGTGAAAACTCTCTTTATCAGCAATGGAAAGAAAGAATTCCCTCCAGAAGGCCCACCTTCTCTGCTCAAGACAAGTGAGATCAATTGCTCTCCCTGTTTCTCTCTGCAAACTGTCAAGTCACTGTAAGGGAGACTAGGTGGCTGGCTCGGGTCTGGCCCATACTGATGAAGCAATAGGATTTAATTAACTTAGCCATGGACTGCTAACTGAAGTGTGGCTCAACATATCTCAGTGACATGATATCCCATATTCAGGGTTGAACAATACAGTACTTGGATAATCTCTTATTAAGCAGGAATGGTTCTTACAAGGTTTAGTCCAAGGCTGCAAATTCATAATTCAAAACACATCACTAAATTATAACTTTATAACAAACTTGATGGCTGGAATTGCAATTACCCACACCATCAACCTCTGTTTCTTGAGTTTAAGGGTGGCATCTAGCCCAGGCTATGACATGATCCCAACCCTGAAGCCGAGAGATCCTGGAGTGCAGAGAAACTTCAGACCTAAGTCTGGAAACATGAGTCATATCTGAAACCCTCTTTACTATTGGTTACTAAAGCATGTCCCATTTCTTGTTGCGTGGTCACCACTGAAAGAAGTATATGGGTTATTTTGTCCCTTCAGAAAAGCTAGGTCCCTGTATACCCACATGTCTATTTCTTCTTTCAGTGTACCTCAGCACAGTCAGTCATTAACTGCAGTTGCCTGGTATCTTCTGTTCAAATCCATACAAAGGCTATTTTTAGCATATATAACCGAATTGACACAGCAAAGTTCTCAGCAGGAAAGTTCTCTTTATGGCATATACTTTGTACCTGGGGAGACATGAGCTGCACAGCTGTCTTCAGAGTAGTGTGTGTATTTACCTTAACTAAGGAGTTGATTTCCCTAGAGAAAGCAAAAATGGTATCTCACTACAGTATATTTCTGAAGCCATATAGGAGTCTGTACTAGATCTCTACTCCACTCTCCAGTATACTATAATGAAGATGATTACCTCTTCACGGAAGTAAAGATAGATTTCTATAGATTTCAAAAGTAAAGTTAGATTATAACATAGTATATAGTGTGTATAGCTTACAGTGTGTATGGTATGGTATGATATGGTATGGTATGGTATAGTATACCTCAATACCAAACCACTAGCTAACAGTCACAAGTATAGACTCTAAAGTGCAGATGAAAGTTTATTTACAAGTACCAAGAAGGGTAAAGCCTAAGAAGGCTTTGGCCTTATCCTATAAGCCACTTATTTGCATGCTTCATATATTACATTCATAAAAGATGTCCTGAACTGTGGGCTACCTTCTGCTCATCAATGTGCAAGGGGCCATTCACAGAGTACCAAGTTCCTCACATCCTCCCACATGGTGAGGAGAGATGATTCAGTGAACAGATCCTTACTGAATAAACAGGCCAAGGCTGTGGCCCATTTCCTAAATAGCTCAGTCTTCCCAGATAATGAACTATTGAAGAAGCCCATGGGCATAGAACAATGTTGTTCTTGCCCTGGTGCTTGCTGGAGGATGAGGAGGGAGGCAGCACAGAGTGCAGCAATTTGCGATCTGTGCATCAAAAAAATCATCTGGAGAAAGCTCTTGTGTCAGCTGGGTGCAGCTCAGAGGCAGGTGGATCCAGAGAGGGATGCTGCAGAGGAGACTGCATCTGTCAGAACGAAGGGTTTGTCTGCACTGATGAACGCCTGCAGAGCTTCAGGGAAAAACCCCTCTGTCACCAGGAGGTGATACTTGTGTGGAAAAGGGACTGGGGCTGTGATCTTAAACCAGTTGCTAATCAGGGTGCAGAAGGGTACCACTTCCCAGTTGCAAGCGCCCCAGAGCCCTCGTGTTTCTGTGTGTTCACGGCCACCGCAGGGCTTTCCTCCGACCGAAGCGGAGCACTGCGCGGCGGTGACCACTGGGTGTCACCCTCGGCCCAGGACGAGGTCCAGGGGCCGGCCGGCCTTCTGCCGCAAGCTGCTTCCCACTGCAGAGCTCCCACAGCCGGGAACGGGCAGCGCTGGTGAAACAGCTCGGAGGGGTTTCTCACACGGGACAGTGCTTCCATCTCTGAGCTTTCATTTAGAGCCTTACCTCGCACTAAAGCAATCTGATGGCCAAATTGTCTCTGATTCAAAACATAAATGCAGCACATATCTGTATTAACAGTTTAAAGTTTCCTTTTCAAATAGCAAAACTTTATATTTTTTTTAACCCTCATTTTTTGGAAAGTAGTTCTGGAAGCATTTTTGCAGGAACTTTCCACAGAAAGTTCCAGTCAGCATAGAAAATGTTATCCTGATCTTCATATGTTGGTCTTGAGAGCAGAAACTGTAAATGTGGGGAGTGTCAGAAGCTATCTTTACCGTAAGCCATCTTACTACCTCTGCCGGGTTAACTATAGCCACATGGTTATAACATCACATAAATATCTGTACAGCTGATATCACAATTAAATAAGAGAGTAATGTTGAGGAATATTTTGCTTCACTTCTTAGAAGAGTACAGATGGGCCAGGATTCATCTCACCCACCTTTAGGTAAGATGCCCAGTTAGGACCACCACCCAAAGCTCTTTTCTGAGCAGTGCTCCTCATTTTTTTCAACTATCTGTAGAAATGTTTCACTGGAGGTGCAAGGCTGTATGAGAATCTTGGTTTTCTTCATTAATTTCTACAGGATATTTGTGAGAAGTGTACAGAAGATAGGCGTAGACTACTTCTGGAAAACCTTTCAGGGAAGAAACAGGCATCTCCTGCTTTACTTGCTTAAGATCCAGAAATAAGCATCTGTTGAGTATAGAGGGAGAGCAAGAAAAATACTGTCATTAAGAAGCTTTGCCTCATAAAGCTTATGAAACAGTAGATGGCTTATGGTACACAGAGATAAGTCATACAGACTAAACCACGTGAAATTTCTCAATTTATGTATTTGCATGTTTATGTGTGTATACACTTCATCTAAGGAGCGTATGTATGAGAGCCCAGGCACGCTCACTATACAAAATACAATATAATGAGTACTTTAGGTTCATTGGGTCGACTGTTCTGCTATTTAAACCTAGCGAAGCTGGTGGCAGTTACAACACTGCCACCAGCAGGAAATTTGGATTACTTCCATTTTATAAACGGGTGAAATTAAACCACAGATTCAGCTCAGGCAAAATAACACATAGCACCTATGCCAGCTGGCATTTCAGGAGTCCTAGCCCTTTGTTTCTCAGTCCAGAGACTTTCCTCTAAAGAGAATATAGACCTTACAGACAGGGAATTCTGTAAAACAAACAGAACGATAACCACCCCCAAACAGCTGACTGCATAGATCCCTCCCTTCAGGCATGACTGTAATACATCAAATTCAGGGAGATGAAAAACATGGAAAATTTTTTCACCTTTTCTACACTTAAAACACGACGTGTTGAATATTCATTGCGAGCAGCTGCAGGCTTTGGCACAAAGCAGCAGCCGCATAATGGGACTACGCATGGTAGAACAGTTAAAATTACAATCGGACATTGTTTTTCAAAAGTAACCCATTAAAATAATACCCTACATCTTTGCCAAGATGAAAGGCACCCAAGGTACACCTGAGTCACGGAAGTTCCATACTTCATTATTAATGACTCCAATGGCGTTTTTTTTTTCCTTGAAAATGATATAGTATTTAATGTTTTGCTACCCTAGGGCTGCAGTTCTCTGCTGGCGTATCTGCACATAGCACCTTGCTAATGCCTGGGAAATGTGAGGCAAAGATAGTGCATATCGCAAAACTCCGTTGCTTAGCAAGTGCAGTTTCATTTTCTATAGGAGCAAATCAGCACTATATTTTAACGTCTCTAGCCTACAAGTCATCAGCACAAAAGATGTTTCAGGCACATTATAGCACTTGGAAGACTTTGCAAGGCTTGTCAGTACACTATTCAAAGAGTTATTGAAGACACGGATTTGGGATTGTTGGAGTTCGAGAGGGAGGTGGCTGCATCTTTTTCATATACTAGCATGATCTGAAAGGAAAGAGGTTTCTTGGCTGCTATAAATTAGCATTTTCAGCTCTGAGTGTGGTCCCCCAGACACAGTTTATAGCTGAAGCTGTACAGGTTTTTTTGTTCCTACATCCAGTGGATGATAAAAGATGGAAAGTTACAGCATACTTTTATCTTGGAAATATAATGAACAGAAATACTACCCCATGAGAGCTTTGCTTACACTGCTGTTATCTCAGTGGCCCGACCAACAGTTGACTCTGTCCAGCTTTTTCTCAGCAACTGCTCATTTTGATTCTCTGAATTGCTAAGACCACCAACTGCAGTAACTAGTGGATAAGGGGAGCGGTAAATAAGGTGCAAATGCCTGGTTCCTCATAGAAGGAAGCCATCCATCACCATGCAGAAGAAATTGAATTGGATCACCCCAGAAGAAGTGGTTATCTTAATTCTTGGCTGAAAGGCCCTCTTGCAGGCCACCCAGTTGTCCTCAGTAATAAGAACCTGTATTTAGCAGCTGAGTTTTAGATGAAGTCAATTTTACCCCATCCAGGTAAGCATATGATCAGCCGGTGAAATGCACCTCCCCAGTACAGATTTTGGCACACTAGCAAACTCAGGTGGGTGACACTGCCCCACGTCATAGCAGCAATGTTCAACAGTCCAGGATGGACTTTTCATCAGCCTTACACCCTTCTTTAAGCATATGCCTGCAGCAGTGCTGGAACAGCTCAAGTATTTCCTATACAACTGACCTCAGGACTTAATTCTTCAAGTGCAGTTATGCTTTATCCACATCAGAGAGCAGTACCTTCACTTTGCTAGAGAAACTCATTCTGAGAAAGTGTGAACATTTACAACACGTAAGAGCACCCACATTGGTACACACCCACTTGAACACCCACAGTTGGAAGACCCAAGTATTTTGCCACAGCGTATCCATGGTAAGACTCATATGGGTGCAGTTCCACAGAATAAACATCACACACCTTAGCAAATTCACACATGTATCTTAGCTGATTAGCAGCTCAGATTCGTTCTTAATTTTTTTTCAAAAGCTGGCTAAAATATTTCAGAGAGAAAAACCTTTGGTTTAAAATTTAAAAAATGACAGTTAATGCAAGTATTTTTCAGGATTTTACTGCAAACCAACGGGTTTGGTCACAAAAAATATGATACATATAACCATGTTAATTATATTACATTACAATGATGGTATACATTACAAGTAAGTCTGTAAGTTTAAATATACATCTAGAGTTACAACTGAATGTACAGATCTTTTTTACAATACATACAATCAGGAATGAAAAACCCCCAAACCCCAAAACCATAAATAATGCCCATTTTACAGATGACATCTTTTAAACTAAAAAAGAAAAAAAGAAAAAAGGAAAAAAAAAAAAAAAATAAACCAACAGCTTTGACCGACTGCAGCTGGGGCATTTTGGTCCGTAAAAACCCTTTCTAAAAATAGAAATCTTTTTTCATAGCAGCAATGCTTTCTTCAAGCATTTGGATACAAGTAATTGTGAGCCCATTTCAATAATTTTAGTTGACTGTATAGATTTACAAAAGAAATTTCAAAATTACACTTAATTTATCTTCCAAATATGGAAGAAACAAACAATGCCCCACATTGTGGTATCCTGCAAGTGTCACACTGATGCTTTAAACTAAGTCCATCTGTAGTACGCAGACCACACGCATACCATTTGTTCACATAGTAAACCCACATAAAGGAACTGAGAAACACACTCTGCAACAGGGAAAGCTTTGGAGCTCACAAGATCTCATCAGAAAAAGGCACATTTCATAAAATCCTTATCACGTTCAGATAGATCTTCAGGCAAGGCTTTTCAGAGCACGATTTCAAAACAGCTTGTTCTTACTCCTACGATCTGCCGCAGCAGTCTATGGCAGCAGTCACTCTTGTTTTTCTTTCCCAAGGAGACAGCACCACTTTGGGGGAAGAACGAATGGTAATGAAAAGCCTGTAAAGCTCATTTAGAGAGTGATGTGCTCTTCAAAAAAGCTTCCAGCAAACAGTGTAGTTGAAATTAAGGCTGCAAAGCTGCCATGGTGGAAATGTGCAAATTCTCTTTCAAGATGACTGGTCAACTGGCAGTTCCACCAGAAGGCCAAACAAAAATAAAAATAATAGTTATTATTATTAAAAAGGAAAGAAAGAAAAATGTTCACAAGAAAGAGTCCACAGGCGGGGCATATGAGAAGCCCAAAAAAGCCTCAGCGGCTTCTTTGACGCTGGCGGTGATGAGGATGCTGTCTGGGGACTGGCCGATGGAGTTGGGGACTGGCTCATCTGTGAACTCCGGATCAAAGTGTCGCAGGTCACTGGGGCCACTCTGCAGAAAGGGCAGAAAAGGAAAGATGCAACATTTAGACCCAAATGTTTCGTGAGTGTACAGTTCAATTCAAAAGCGGGGCAAGCACCCTTGCGCAGAGACTACCAGTGTTATCACCTCGGGCCCACTGTTTAACAGCCTTTGCCAGTTTAAGTTTGACTTTTTTTTTGTATCCTGCTGCATACTGTCTCACTAAAACCAAGATGATTCAATTTAACATGCTGCCCTCCAACTATGTTCATGCAGCAGAAGCCAAATGCAAACATGCCACTGACACACACCAGTGTGCAGAGAAGGACTTTGATCTCTGGGCTAGTTATTAAATTTAGTTTATAAAAAGCTCAGAAAGTGAAAGAGAACAACCTTCACAACCAGATCCCTCTCTTTAGATATTAGTATCTGACAAACCAAATCTAACTTTGCTTTTGGGAAGCTACTTGCTTTCTATACCTTACCTTCCCCTTAGGTAAAATGGGGATGCTGGGGATTATTTCAAAATAGCCATGCAAATGAAGCATGTGAGAAGCCAAAAAAAACTTCCACCCAGCTAAATTTAGATTGTCCATCAGCAAAAAGTCAGCTACCACTTATTTTTAACCTTGTCTGGACAGCCACAGGGGAAGGCAAAGCTGTGTTCTCCAAACATAGCCACCTGGCCAGTTCCCCCTGGCCCCTGGGCATCCCACAAAGACAAGAGGGGAAAAAGACACTCTCCATACATTCTATAATTAGAAGTGATACATACCACATTTGGGTTGAAAGGGGGTGTAATCTTCTTATTAATAAGATCATCCCAGTTAATTGGGGAGAAGAAGATGTGACTCTTAATCTCCATCTGTTACAGAAAGAAAAATAGATTAATTCAGACCCAAGCTAAGGTAATCAGTATGGCCTAGTCATACTCCTGTGCTGCCTACAGGTACTCCTGGTCTGCACTTACAAAGTCCTCCTTGGCGCCCAGCCTCTTTGTCCTATCCTTCTGCAAGAGGCCTTCCAGGAGATGTCTAGCTGAGTTGGTAATATTTGGCTTCAGCTGCAAGGGTTTGTTCAAGATGTTGTCATACATTTCTGCCGTGTTCCTGCTGTAGAAGGGCGGCTGTGGGAACGGGAAAGGAGAGACCCAGGTGAATGAGACTGGCAAGCGGGCATGGGGTCTTTTGTGGGGAAAGGACAAGCATGCTTGTTTGATCTCTCACGAAGGATTCGTTGCTTACCAGGCCATAAAGCATCTCATACAGGACTGCTCCAAGGCACCACCAGTCCACAGTCCGGTCATAGGGCTGCTTATGAAGAACTTCAGGAGCAAGATACTGTGAAGGAGAAGGAAGAGAGCCACATTAGCCAAAGGGATCTTTATAATTAGGAAAGCCTCCCCATTCTTGAATGAAAACAGCTTACTGAATCCCACCAATATCTAAAGCCACGAGAAAGCTACAAGCTCTTTATAAATAGGGAGATGGCTCAAGAGCTGTTCTCTCCTGCTTAACAAGCTCTGGGTGTCCTACATGCCCTCACTATCAGCCTGGTATTACAAGGCCTTGTAATAGTCCCTGCTTATCTAACCAGCCATAAATACACATGGGGGATGTCAGTTTTTACTGACAAGGACTGCACTTGCTGCCACTCTGCAAGTGGCAGGCTGAGGGCTGGACATACCTCCGGCGTGCCGCAGAAGGTGGAGGTCGTGCCATTGTGCTCTATGTTTTCTTTGCAGAGTCCAAAGTCAGTCAAGACAATGTGCCCCTGCGAATCGAGCAGGATATTCTCTGGCTTCAAGTCACTGTAGAAGAGATGAAAGAAGGCAAGTGTTCATGAGAGGAGCTACAGTAAGAACATTTTAGATTTACAGAACTTCAGTGATGAAAAAATATTACAAGCAATTCTGAGCTCAATTTGAGATCAACTTTTCAACGCTTATTCAACAAAGCACGTGTTTTTTTCAATCCAACAAACAGAACAAGGCTGCTTACCGATAAACAATGTTCAGGGAGTGCAGGTAGCCCAGCGCACTGGCAATTTCAGCAGCGTAAAATCGGGCTCTGGGCTCCAGGAAGCAACGCTCCCTCTGGAGATGGTAAAACAACTACAGGAGACAGAGAGAACAAAGTTGTGTAAGTGGCGCCAAAGCCTGTTAACAATGCACTTAATTAGACTCAACATATATAGGGAGGAAGAACAATAGCAGGAAATGGCCTAATGACCCTTTGGTAGTTCAAAACTTGGCAGGCTGGAAACATTCAACCTAGTAACTTTTCCCCCATGACTTCTCCCCTTGCAACTCTTTTTATATTTAAAAGGAAGGGTGAAAAAGTCTGCCCTACCACCGTGCACATGATAGGAAATGCTGTTTCATTTTATTACTGCTTACCTCTCCACCATTGATGTAGTCTAGGACAAAATACAATTTGTCTGCAGTTTGGAAGGAAAAGTGAAGCCCGACCAGGAAGGGGTGTTTCACATTTTTCAGCAGGACATTGCGCTCTGACATAATGTGCTTCTCCTGAAAATGTAAGAAATCATCGATGTTTAGTACACTTGCTTAATAATAGCAGTAAAAATATATTTGATGGACTTTGCAATGGCAACATGAAGAAGCAGCTTACCTCCTTCTTCTTCAGGATTGCTTTTTTCTGCAGAACTTTAACAGCATAGAACTGCTCTTCTGCCTTATGCCGTGCAAGGAGAACCTGAAAGAGGATAAAATCCCAGAACTGAGCGATACTGAAATAGAGAACAACTTGTAAACACAACTGGAAACAAGCCTTTAACTGCTGAACCCTGCTACATCCCTCTGGTTCAATGAGCAAGCCCCTTTGCTGGAAATGCTTAACAGTATTACCGCTCTGGCAGATTAACCTAACCCAAAGTTTTTACATCTAGTTTCTTTCCCTTCCAAGAGCAAAGTGTAATATTCTTCCCAGCACCAGTGTACCACACTCCCTGGCTCTTTTATGACTCTTTCAAAGGCAGCACCCTGCTCCCTCTCCCCACAACTCCACAGGGAGTCAGGCACTTGGCAGAAGGATGTGCTCGGGTCTGGTTTAACTGACCACCATTTACTACAGCCAATACAAACCCGACCCTCGGGCATTACATACAAGAACTGAGGAGTAAATAAGTTACAAAAAAATTTAGATTACCTTCCCAAAACTGCCTTTTCCGATCACTTTTAAGAAATGAAAGTCTGATGGTTTGGCATGTGGGTTGGATGACGGACCAAGATTGATCTGCTGTGAAGGACTGGGCTAGAAAAAGACAGAAACCACATTTATTAACAGTTTGCTAGTGAGAGTCCCGACAATGCCTCTTATTTTAAAATCTAAATAAAGTGGCCTTGAAAATGAAGATTAGCATTCTTCTTACTTTCTTACCACTAAAAATTTAATATTGACCTCTACCAGATATCTTATTAGGTATTGCCTAAGAAGACTGTAACAGGCAGCTTAGTTCTTGTTCAGGTCTTAGCTACATTCCATAATGAAGAAACAACTAATAAGGTTTTTTGGTTTTTGTTTGTTGTTTGTTGCTTGGGTTTTTTTGTTTGTTTGTTTGTTTTTTTATTACTTCTTCTCCATGTTGGGAAAGAGAGTTTCAGGCTAACTCGACTACTCTATTTCCCAGTTACAGCAGTGTGCTATAAGCTTAACTAAAGTAACAACTCATGATGCTAATTTTGCTGCGCTTCTATTACCAGCTGATTTGATGTTCTATAAATGCTTCAATGAGTAAAACCTACTTACCGGAGGAGAAGGATTAGCATTCATAAGTTCAGGCTCTTGAGGCTGGGAGATTTTCAAGATAGACTGAACTTCAGGGCTGCAAGGGCAAGAGCATGGACGGTCAGAAGAGCTACCAGAAGCACCAGGCAGATCTTGCCGCAAGAGGGCACGCACGTATCGCGAAAGACGTTTTTTGGTTAGGGCTATTACAGAAGGCAACTGAAACAACCTCTTCGACTTAAGGAGTAACATTTATCTCAAGAAAGTAAATTCTATCATACAAGGGCATGTATTTATACTGTAAGCATAGTTCAAAACGGGAACGGGTCACTAGAAATCCCATCCAACTTATTTTTCCCAAACTTAGCTCACAAAGATTGTTTCCAAGTGAGTAATACCTCAAGAAGATCAATTAACTCTTCTGTAACAGTCATGCCAGAGGCATTACAGTAAACAAACACTGTTTTTTAACTAGAAATCGCAATACGGAGTGGTATTTGTGACCGAAATCCTGCCAAAATTTCTGATACTTACTGCTTGCATGCATAGGAGTTGGTGGCTATCTTCTGGATGAAGTCGTTTAGTCCCATTCTTCTCTGCTTCATGAAAGCTATAAAGCAAAAAGACAGAGAAAAAGGAAAAACAAAATCGTTAAGCCATCCTGCTAGAAAAATCACAGCCGCCCCCTGAGCATCCTCGAAGACGCAAGCCCCCCGCCGCTCACCGATGAGGATGGCCACCATCCCCCTCATCTTCGAGTAAGTCAAGGTAGGACCAGACGCTTCGGCTGCTTTCACAGTCATTTTCGAGCGAAGCGGGAGGGAAATAAATAACGATCGTACGATACGACACCACCGACTCCCAGCACCGCACTGCCTTGCCGAGGCACCCGGAGGTGCTTATGTGGCGACGGTGATGGGCGGGACCGGGGCGGGGCGGCGACGCTCGTCGTCGTCCCGTCCCCCCCCAAGTCAGCGGCCGCCTCCAAGGACTTCGGGAAGGGGGGGAGGACGAGGACGACGACGACCGTCGCCGCTTTTGCGCCAAAGCCCTACCTTGACCGCAACCCCCGGGGGACCTCCTGCAGCATCCCCGCCGTGCAGAACATCCACAAGCAAACGCATCACCCGCAGTCCCTTCTTTCTCTCCCCCCTCCCCTTTCTCTTCCCGACCTTTTTCTCTTTTTCGCTGTTATATAAAGTTAAAAATCTGGCTCTATCCTGGAGCACCTCTTCCTAAAAGTGTGTGCCCCCCTCCCCCCCGCGTCCGCTCCCGGGCCCCGCCGCCCCGGGTGAGCGGCGATAAGGGACGCTGACGTTTTCTTGAAGGAGCCGTAGTGACTCAGGAGAACAAGACTTCCTGCCCGGGTTTCAATAAAACAAACAAATGTCCCTTCTGTGCACTGCCCTGATCCCGGCTGGGACATTACTGAAAGGGAAAAGGAAAGGGGAAAAAAAGGCAAATGCCAACGTCTTTTTTTAATGCCGAAAAGGGAAACAAGGTGGGGGGGTAAAAAATCCCAGGCCCCTGAACTTGGAGGAGAGCGCAGAGATCTGCTTCTAGAAAAGGCGGGGATATGACCGAAGACTGGACAAGTGCAATGAAATAAAAGATTTTAAAAGTTAAGAAAGAAGAGAGAACAGCCCTGCTCCGCAGTTTATTTCCATTGCACACAGCCACTTGGAAACACCGTGTATCCGGGACTTAATTGCTCAGTCGATTCCTTGCGGGTGCACCGGAGGGCACGAAGCACAAGGTGAAATGATGCTGCCGGGGACCACCGGGGGGTATCACGTCCTCCCCGCACCCCCTCATCCCTCCGGGGCTCACCCCCGGTGCCGGCGCTCGCCGCTCGCGGGGGACAGCCGCAGCAGTGGTGGCCGCCGGCCGAGCTCCCACCCGCGGGCGGGTGGAACTTTCCACCCGACGGGGCGTTATTCAGGCGCCTATTCCGCTTTGCAGCCTGAGCGAAGGGCGCTGGGCTGCAGCCAGCGGCTCCAGCTGCAACGTGCCCCCCATCCTCCCCCCACCAGGAGCCCTTTTCTTTCTTTCTTTTTTTCTATTTTGTCCTTTTTCCGTCCTCTGCACCCACTGCTGTTGCCTCCCCCCTTAACCACAGCCGGCCGCTGGGCGGCATCGCTTGGCAGTTGCCTGTCTCCTCTATCGGGGAGGTGGCAAGCACCCCAGCACGGCAGCCCTCAAAGGCTGCAGCAGCTCACCCTGAGCTGCAAGACGGGTGACCTGGAGTAAAGAGATAACCCACCGCGAGATGGGCACTGGGCTTAAAAAGCGCTGCAAAGGCTTTACAGGGAAAGAGCGAAGAGGGATGCTTGCCGGCTTCCCTCCTCTCTGCACCGAGTTGCGATGTCCCTCCCGGAGCGGAGGGGCCCTGCCCGGCCCCGCCGCAGGACTCGGGGGCTGCAAGGGAGCCGGGCGAAGGGAGACGCAGTGAAAAGCTGGCGGGGCTCTCATTTCTCCCACTTGTTGATTTCCTCAAGGAACTGCCACTCTCATTAATGGGAAGCGGAGACCAAAAAAACAACCACCTAAAAAGTCCCACGAAAAATAACCTACAAACTTGACATTCGAATAGGAGCTGCCAGTTTCCTCTGCCCTCTGTGGAGTGCTTTCAGGGCGCTGCTGTTAAAAACTACTTGAGACCTGCCAGTTTTCAGGGTACCCGGAGTTCCCGTCCCCTGCCCGCTGCCCCCTGGCATCTCCCTCTGCCCCTCCGGGCGCCAGGACGCGGCGCCCGGCGCTGCCCCCGGCGCTTCAGGCCAGCTGTGCGCAGCTGTGCCAGAGTCTCCAGCCGCCGGGATGGAGAGTCTCCGGCTCCTCTTCACAACCTGCCACGGGCTGCAACCCACTTCCCCCCTCCCCGGTCCGCCGCGGACCCCACGCTGCCCGCAAGCGCCCACGGCGCAGCCCCGCTCCAGCCGGCGGCACCGCCGGCCTCGCCCCGCTCTGCACCGGCCCTTTTGCAAGAGCTCCGCGGTTCTTACCGAGTCACCTGGCCCCTTTTCCTACCAAACGCTGTCCCGGCTATACCCTGCAGGCATCCCCCGTACCCTCCGGTGCCCCGCTGCGCGGTGGCCCCGCTGCCGGAGGGGTCATTTCTCCCGTGGGGAGCAGTATTCCCATGGCATGGCAGAGCAGGGTGTACCGCTAGCAGAGCGCTGAACCCACCTTTCAGCGACGACTTCTCTTCTTTGCCCCTCATCTTGCTCCCCTCCGGGACCCCGGGCGCGGCGCGGCAGCGCTGAGTTTGCGACTGTGCTCCCGGCCGCCGCGGTAATCCCGAATAACTCCCCTTCCTGGCCGGGCGTCCTGGAGGCAGGAGGGAGGCGGCGAGGGCGGCGAGGGCGGCGAGGCCGGCCGCCGCTCCCGCAGACCCGTTTATGGACGCGAGGTCGGGGGCGGCGGACATGCAGAAGAGTTATAAAGTTCAGCACGGGCCGCCCCGCACACTCTGCCCCGTTGCAACATCGCCCTCAAAATTACTGTAATCAGCGCGCACACACACACGCATGGGCAGCGTCGGGGGAAGGGAGGGGGGGGCCTCTCCGGCCCCAATTGACCTGCCGGCAGCGGCCGGCCCTGCAGGCGCTTGCACACGCTCCCCCGGACGCGCACCCACAGCGCGGATACTGCAACCCTCCCCCAACCCCTAAGAAAGGGCTCCCCGCTAGGACGGGCAGCGGCGGGACGGGGGGTGCCGGTGCCCGCGGGGGGCGGAGGGCTGCGGCTGCCGGCCGGGCTTCCTCGCCGGCCGGATAGCGCCGGGGCGGGACCGGCTCTCCGCTCCGACCTGGCACCCAGCGCCTTCCGCCGGCAGCGCCCCGGCGGCGCCCCCCGCCCGCCCGCGCGGCTCCGCTCCCCGCCGCCCGCCACGGCCCGGCCCGGCGCCGCGCACCCCCGGCCGCGCCCCGCCGCGGGAAGCCGGTATCCATCCGTCCGTCCGTCCGTCCGTCCATCCGTCCGGCCGGTACCCACCTGAGGACTCACGCAGCCGGCGGGGCCCTCGCCCCTGCCCCGGGCTGGAGGTGTCGTTTCGCCGCACGGGCGCTTTTAATGTGGAAAGGAGGACGAATTATTATTATCTGTAATTCAGGCGGCGTTTTGAAGTCATGGATGGGTTCTCAGAAGCCCGGGGTTTGGCTTTAAGACGCCCGAGTGCCCTAAGGTCGCCTTTTAAAACTTTTCCCGTTTTAAAACGATTGCAACGAACAACAGTGGAGAATACAAGCAAGGAAAAGGTACCCAAAGATCCCCTTATTCAAAAGCCATGTCTTACAGAAAAGCATCGGACTTCGTTAAAATCTCATCAAATTGCAAGGGTTTGCATCAAAAATTTTTACAGTCAGTGGGTTAGGAGTGCACAGCTGAAAAGTAAATACAAGAGAAGAATCGAATATTATAGTGATGTTTCACACTCATGTAACTTTTCTCCCTCAGGCTCAAATGTTGACAAATTGTCCTGAACTTCTAAATTAATAATTTTTCAAAGCAAAATGAATAAAAATAGAGTAAAAGGTGGACACTGGAAATAGAAAGGAAGGGGAGACTTCACACAAGGGATATTAAAAGTTATAGAACTCCTTGTCCCAGGATGTGTGGCACCAGAAGTGTGGATGAGTTCAAGAATGGCTGGAGAAATCAATAGCAGGGGGAATGAAAAAAGATTTGACTACAAAGGTGGTGTATCTGACCTGGAATGTTCCTGGACCACCAATTCCTGTGACCCAGGGCTGTTTTAGGGAAAATCACTGACTAACTGCCTGTCCTTGCCTTCTCCCTTACCAGTGCACTGCTAGCTGGTGCTGATAATTCAGACTGACCTACATGGACTTGGGCCCATATCTCATTCTGATAGTCTTATATTGCACCTCTGAGTGGCATGATACTGGTTTTCAGCCACAGAGTTTAACCAACTCACAAAATCCCAGGAACTGCTGCTTACTGGCAGAAGGAGGATAACTGATTTGATTTGTATCCTAATGTAAAACATTTGATTCTGCAAATACCCACATTCCATCTAAAAGTAGCAGCAGGTAAATATGCTCATCGAGCTCTTCACCATGCCAACAACCCAAACCAGGGCCCTGCAACTGGGCTGTGAGAGATGTAGGAAGACACAGATTCTGGTGGAACCATGGGTGACCTGGGCATAAGGTCAGAGCAGGCACGACGTGCTGGCTTACCGGTACAGGTAACCACAGATCCTGCTGGCACAGAGGCCGGGACCAACGTAAATCCAGGAGGGATGTGATTTATTTTATTTTAAAGAACGAAGAGACACAAGCATATCACTAGTGTGGGCCTGCATCAGCCAGTACAGTTCAAAGCACCTTCAGCAGTAGCTGGACTGTGGAAATTTGTGTCCCTAGAGAAGTCTTAGTATTTAGAGGGTTTCCTCATCTGTGGTGGGCAGTTGTTAGTCCTGCCTGACAGTGTTTCAGAGGCACACAGAAACTTTTCCCTCTTGCCCTTCAGGAAGGTCAGAGGCTTCAGCAGCCCACATGGCAACTGGAATTTGTGAGCTCTCTTCCTCTGATTCTGTCTTGGTCCTCATTGTCTGCTGCAGAGGAAGATTTATGGATGTAATTCAGTGCCTTCATCCTTCAGAAATTAGATTCACTGATAGCTTCTGAACTTGAGTTTGGCAATGAATTCAATGCTGAATGAGTTCCTGCCTACTGAATCAAGACCTTAGGATGCAGCAGGTTAAACTGTTCCTAGAATTACTTGGCTGACTCTGGAAGGAAGCTTCCCCAAATTCTGAGGATATTTTCAGCAGAATTTGGCTTTGGGTTAATTAAACAGAGATGGAATTCAAGCCTTTGACTGCAGGAATGACATAGCCCCTGAATACAAAAGGCAACATCACTCCTAACAGCATCTGTCTTCTGAAGCAAAATCTCAAAAGCTTTTATGTTCCTCTTGTAAATCCCCAACAAACAAGTTCTTGTCTCTGACCTCGTAATTAAGTTTTATGTGCAACAGCCAAAATTTTCAGTCAAGACCTTCAGGCTGACCCCACAAATGATGACCACGAGTTGCAGCAAATAGATAAGGAACTGAGTAACAGCTTTAATAACAACCCCAACAGAGATTTTAAATCATGAGCTTTCGAATGCTGTCAACAGGTCTGCTAGACATTGTTCTGATGGAAGGTTTATTGACTGAAGTTCCTATTGATCTGGAAACATTTAATTGATTTCAGTGTCATATTTTGCCAAACACAAATTTGGAACATCTTTTATTTCGCTTTTCTGATGCTTGTGGAACAGGTTTACTGCATTGTCAATAAGAGGCTTTAGTGCCAAGGGATTACGCTCACAGGATCACAGAGTGATGCAGAGCTGTGCTGAGAAAAAAGTAATTCCTGTCCTTGTAGAAAGCAGTGGAAAATTACAGCATCCTTTAGATGCACTGACCTCTAGTTGAAATAGCTGATAAATGATGTCCTAACTTCCATTTTAATTCCAGCACACTGATTTGAGTCTAACGGAATTGTTGTTACTGTGACTTTATGAGTGAACGTTGCAGGTATTTCAGCCTGTAGCAGTCACAGAGGGGTGACTGCAGAAGAAGCACATTTGTATGCCTTTCTGCGAGTGTGCCCCCCTGCACGATTAGTATAAATCCTTGCAATATTCTGTAGCCTCTCTAGCTTACAGTTGTCATAAAACCAGGATGGATGACAGACACTCGAACTCATTATTGGTGTTATGAACTTAAAATAATGCACAGAGTGACTGCATTATGTTACGAACTTAAAATAATGCACAGAGTTTGGTCTTATGAGAACTGAATAGTCCTGGTATGGTAAAGGAGGTGAAAACATAAGATGGAAAAGTGATAAACAAAGGTTTATCAAAAAAAAACCAGAAGATCCTTGGCAGGGCTATGAATTTGGTCTACTGGTCTCCTTCGGTCACAAGACAGCCTAATGTGAGGAGCTGGTACATGCTTCGGAATGAATAGTGTAAGCATGCACTGTCTGCTGACTCTGGCACTCAGATTTTCTTTCCAAAACTTTAGCTTTTGAAGGAGAATAGCAGAGATGGATTTAGGCATTTTCTATCAAGGACACAAACTGAACAAGTTTCCCAGTACTTCTCGCTTGAATATGTGCTAAAATACAAAATACAAATAGCTTATCTAATCTAGCTATCAGGTCATCTCTCATTCCCTTATGTTTTCATCTGGTGTTCCATGAGGCCTTTGTTTGTTCCTGTGATATCTCAATGCCTTTTACATGTATACAAAACCCCCATCATCACCATTGTAGTTCTTTTATCTTAAAAGAAAGAAATCTTTAAGCCTGTAAGACCTCCAGCAACCTTGGAGTTAAGGCACCAAATGCTGTAAATAGTGAGCAAATTAGTCAAAGAGAGGAATTTTTGCTGAAGAGAGCTTCAGCTGGCTTCTAACTCAAACCAGCAACTTGGATTCTCAAAGATGAATTGAATACGAAAACAGAGGCCTGCTAAAGGGAGGCTCACACTGTCAGGTCTTAATGCTTTTCCTCTTGATAATACCACTGTGTCTTTTGCCGTTATGTTGACTGCTTTAATATTCTCTATTATGTCTAGGAGATCTTCCTTCAGGAAGTGTAAGAGGCTTCCTGGGCAGAAGGATGCAAAACATGCATGCTAAGCAGGGCTTTATCTATAGGGATTTCAATTTTAGGACATATTTGCCACAGTTATCTGGGTCCATTGCTTTCAGAGAGGTTATTATTTCTGAGGGTAGACTAATTAGTCTAAAATAAGGGGCGAGGTAAAAAGTGCTATTTTTTTCCCTAGGTAACTGGTCCAAAATTGAGTAAAAATATTTGTATATTCATTCATACTAAATTTACTCTTAAGTTTTGGCATTTGAGTTAGGCATATAGTCACCAAAGGTACCCTCCTTGGTCAGAAGAGACAAATGAACACCCTGGAGGCAACTCAGTGCATCCGATTCAGGCAGAGTCTAATGTTTAGTTGAAGGAATTGTGGCCTGAAACCCACAGACAGGGAGAGGCTTTTTTGAATTACAGGTGGTTGTTTTGGTTTGGTTTTTTTTCCTCTTATTTCTGATGCTTTATGTGTAAAAGATGTGGAATTACTTTAGAGAATCATATTGTCAAAATACCGTGAGAGAGCTGGGGTTTTTTTTTTGTGATTTATTTATAGAAAAAGGTAAAATGTTAGGGCAAGTTTAAATACCATAGAAGCAATACCAGTCTAGCTATGGACGTTGAAGAATACTTGTAGCATTGGTATAATCCTCCATAGTGCTCCTCAAGGATGAATTACACATCTTGGCTTCCAGCTAGTAGCACTGTGTGGTTCTGCACTGTGCTGGATATACAAGACATACTGGCTCTCTTGAAATTAGTTGACATTATCTTGCCTTGCACTGTGCCTGATATCATCTCAGAGAGATGTGAAAGTATTAGTTCTATTTTATAAAAGTGGGACTTAAACCACAGGGTAGACAATGTGTCTCATCTGAGGCAAGTCTGTGGCAGAACCAAAAATTAAATGCAAACTTAACTTTCTCCCATTCTAATAACTGGACTAAGATTACTGTGCAGTAATAAACACTCCGTATCTGCCAACCTCATTTGTGTAATTACATGCGTTGTAAACAGACAACTTAGGATGGCAAGAGCAGGCACTGCCGTCATCTGCTGTAACTTGGTAGAATCCTACATAGATATCTGATACTACTATAGCCCTGGTTCCCTTCCCAGCAGGAGCTACCAATCACAGTGAAAAATGTGGGACTTGGAAACACTGACATCTAAAATTTCTGATTCAAGAAAGGACCTGAATCCAGATTTGTGGGGAAGGGAAGGAAGTATAACTGTATCCATATTGAGCTGGCAACTGGTAGTGTCACCTGCCACCATCCAACATGTTGGAAGTGCTAGGAAAGTGCCTTTCCCACAGCACATGATCACCACAAAGAATATTACTGTAAGACAAAAACATCCCACAGCTGTTTCACAGGCAGACACAGAAAGGAAAAAGCCGCAAACATCTGCAGCATTAATTTCTTTTTTTCACTTCCAGATGCTATTTTCAAACCTGTTCAGTCAGTCACTGCACCGTGACTCTCTTTGTAGTATTCCACTTAGTCCAAACTTTAACACCTTAAGCCCTAAAATGAATTGGCAACCTTTGATATGGGTTTCATTTACTTTAATAGAAGCTGCCTTTACTTTTTTTTGTAAATGCTTTTTTTCTTCCACAAAGAAGAACTTAAGTTCAACCAGCCAAGCTCAGATGTTTTGGCCATAGGTTTAATAGACTTCAGGACCAAAAGGAACTGCTAGAACATCTAGTCTAGCTGTCTGCGTAACGCAGACTTGCATTTGCTGCTACTTTTATCAGGTCCAACAACTTTACCTCTGATGTATCTTGTCTCTTCCTTCTTAACTCAAGTTTGGCTATCTCAAAATTTCCATCCAATTCAAGGATAAGAATCAGGAGGTTTTGGGAAGCATAGACACCCACCCATGCATAATCATGCAATAGGCCACAGGCTGTTGCCTATATGACCGTTCCAGCCATCAGTGAGTGCTTCCTTGCCCCAGTACATCTACAGCTGCTCATTGGCATCCACATGGTGGGTGTCATCAGTCCTTGGATCAGCTGGCAGATCTCCGTGTGGGAGCTCCCACTAGTCAGCCAGGTGATGAGCACATGGCACAGCCTCTTCAGCTGGCAGAGCTGAAGCTGGAGGCAGATGTGTATCCCAGCCGGCTTAGTCAGCGTGCAAGGCAAACAGTAAGAGTAGTACCACTGGTCTTACACACATTGGCTGCATTGCCATTTTAACCTCGTAAAAAAAGGATGCAGATTTGGAAGTGTGGCACACTCCAAGTAGTTGCTAGTACTTTTGTAATGCTTCCCATCAGAACCTTAGAACACTGTGCTTTTTGTCAGAAAATAGCTACACACCAGAATGGGGAAGAGCAAGTCTAGCGTATTGGATTACTAGTGAATGCAGTGTGACTTGTACGTAATTCTCAGTGTGACACTAATCTCTATACATGCAGTGAGATGAATGCAACACTTCTCTGTCTAGCTGAATATCATGCATTGATCTTTCATACGAGACAGACTGAATAATGTAGATTCCCCACCCCCCCCACCCCGAGAAAACAAAACAAAACAAAACAAAATAGAATCATAGAATCATAGAATAGTTAGGGTTGGAAAGGACCTTAAGATCATCTAGTTCCAACCCCCCTGCCATGGGCAGAGACACCTCACACTAGACCATGTCACCCAAGACTCTGTCCAGCCTGGCCTTGAACACCGCCAGGGATGGAGCATTCACAACTTCCTTGGGCAACCCATTCCAGTGCCTCACCACCCTCACAGTAAAGAATTTCTTCCTTATATCTAACCTGAACTTCCCCTGTTCAAGTTTGAACCCGTTACCCTTTGTCCTTGACTACAGCCCCAAATGAAGGGTCCCTCCCCTGCATCCTTATATGCCCCTTTCAAATACTGGAAGGCTGCTATGAGGTCTCCATGCAGACTTCTCTTCTCCAGGCTGAACAGCCCCAACTTTCTCAGCCTGTCTTCATACGGGAGGTGCTCCAGCCCTCTGATCATCCTCGTGGCCCTCCTCTGGACTTGCTCCAACAGCTCCATGTCCTTTTTATGTTGAGGACACCAGAACTGTACACAATACTCCAAGTGAGGCCTCACTGGAGCAGAGCAGAGGGGCAGGATCACCTCCTTCGACCTGCTGGTCACGCTTCTTTTGATGCAGCCCAGGACACGGTTGGCCTTCTGGGCTGCAAGTGCACACCGCCCATGTTAAGTTTCTCAACACTCGCAAGTCCTTCTCTGCAGGGCTGCTTTGAATCTCTTCTCTGCCCAACCTGTAGCAGTGCCTGGGATTGCCCCGACCCAGGTGTGGGACCTTGCACTTGGCTTGGTTAAGCTTCATGAGGTTGGCATTGGCCCATCTCTCAAGTGTGTCAAGGTCCCTCTGGATGGCATCCCTTCCCTCCAGCCTATCAACCGAACCACACAGCTTGGTGTCATTGGCAGACTTGCTGAGGGCGCACTCGATCCCACTGTCCATGTCGCCAACGAAGACGTTGAACAAGATTGGTCCCAACACCGACCCCTGAGGGACACCACTCATTACTGCTTTCCAACTGGACATTGAGCCATTGACCACAACTCTTTGCGTGCGGCCATCTAGCCAGTTCTTTATCCACCGAGTCGTCCATCTATCAAATTGATGTCTCTCCAATTTAGAGACAAGGATGTCATGCGGGACAGCGTCGAACGCTTTGCACAAGTCCAGGTAGATGATGTCAGCTGCTCTGCCACTGTCCATCAGTTCCGTAGCCCCATCATAGAAGGCCACCATATTGGTCAGACAGGATTTCGCCTTAGTGAAGCCATGTTGGCTGTCACCAACCACCTCATTGTTTTTCATGTGCCTCAGCATGTTTTCCAGGAGAAACTGTTCCAAGATTTTGCCAGGCACAGAGGTGAAACTGACTGGTCTGTAGTTCCCTGGGTCTTCCATTTTCCCCTTCTTGAAAATGGGGGTTATATTACTCTTCTTCCAGTCATCGGGAACTTCACCTGACTGCCATGATTTTTCAAATATGATGGACAGTGGCTCAGCAACTTCATTCACCAGCTCCTTCAGGACCCGCGGATGGATTTCATCAGGTCCCATGGACTTGTGCACATTCAGGTTCCTAAGATGGTCTTGAACCTGATCCTCTCCTGCAGTGGGCCTAAGGTCTTCATTCTCACAGTCCCTGCATCTGCCTTCCAAGACTTGGGTGGAAGACAATCAACTGTCTCCATGCATTTTTAATAGGGCATCAGAAGAATGAACTCCTGGAACTCTGCATGTTGCAAACATATCTCAGTCTGCTGCGGTATAGGAAACATAACTCTCTGTTGACAGTGGAGTTCTTTAGCAAAAAGATAAAGTTCCAGATGAAGAAATGGAAGTATAAAGAGGTTAAGGAAGAGCTACTGTCCAGTGAGACAGAAGATTGAAAAAAAAGCTTTTAACCTTTGGTGCTGGAATTGTGTTACTAGTGCTATTATTCATGATTTTCAAGTAACAGTGATTTTCACTTACGCATGATTTTATCCAGAGCTCTTTAAAACCTCACACAGGCAAATATTAACAGTAACATTTTAAGGAACGAAGAGATGGGGAAGTTGGGTGACTTGGGTCACTATCATATGATGAGCCTGAAGCAGAATAAACATTTTGTAGGGCTTGTGACTTTCAATCCCACGCTCAGCTCATTGGACATACAGCCCACCAGCTACGAGGCGAAACTTTACAACGGTTTTGTTCATTTAGTGACTGACCCAGACAAAATGACTCGAAACAGTGGTTTAAATCACAGCTATTGAATCAAAATCAAATGCTGTCTTCTCCCAAGTTCCATGAGGCTTGCAAATAACACTACTCTAGTTTTGACCTGTTCTTCAATTTTAAGATTTGTAGCACTTTTTACAGAAATGTGATGTAGGCAGACAAGGAGCAGAGGAAGGGACTTTCTGAGAAAGAAAGAAAAATCTGTGTCAGTGTTCGAGATATGAAAGTATAAAATACACAGGGAGTTGCATGTTCTGGATTCAACTGAGTAGTAACTGTATCTGCATAATCTTTTTTTTTATTTCACTATACCTACTTCAAAATGGATAGTACATGGTAGTAAAATATGCTCAGCTTTGCCTGGAGATAGCACTCTGAATATATTTTACATACCACATTTTTGTCAAATTAAGTATCAGGTATTCATATACATTTATTGCTATGATCATATTTTTAATTTATTATCTTTTTATTCTATCTTGCTCAACTTTTCTAATTTGAACAGCATACACAGCACTTAGAACTCTTTCATCTAGTCTCAGGTCACACCGATGAAAGATCCGTAATCACTCAAGCTCCAGAGCATTCGCCCTGGTTATTTCAAGTATATTTGTCTTTAGGTGCTGCAACTGCAACTAGTAAACTTCCAAGTCACTTTAGCTGTGTGAGCTGAGTCATAGAATAATATAAAAGGACTTTTATTCATGCATTTGTGCTCACTGGAACATACTTATATGTACAGTAATCACTAATGAACTTAGTGAACACATTTGTTAAAGACAGCTTAATAGGAAAATGTGTTTTGTTCTTGGGGAGAAGGCTGTTATGATGTTAGAAACTGTGAGAACTAACATTAATTCATTAATTTAATGAGTATTTTTTTCTTTATACACTTTTTTATTCTCAGATGTGGTGTTTTTAAATATTGAAGAATAATATGAGCCTGAGACATCAGGTCCCACTTAGTTGTACAAGCCTATTTGTGGCTGCCAGGATAGGACCTAACTTCTCTGAGCGTTTCTGAGTATCTTGTGCCTTCCTTTTTAACAGTGTCTCTCAATTCCTGTTAATTCAGGGATTACTTGGGCTTTTGGAAAACTGTCTATGGACCACCTTGTACAACGCAGCTTTAAGGTTTAAATTCACAAACAACTATAATGAAGCTAAGCTTTGAGTGTTCACTCACTTGCCTTTTTCAAGAATGTTTAAGAATATTATTACTTTTATTTTTGTGTTTCTTTTGCTTGACTGATTACTTAGAAAAAAAACAAAAGTTACTGTTTTTCAGGTCACCATCTGAAGTTTAAGGGACTACCAGTACTGTCACAGGTTGAGAAACACCTCTGCATGGTATCTGACACTGACCATTACTGGAGATTAGATCCTGGGCCAAGTGGACCTTTAGTTGTACCAAATTGGCAATTCGAATGCTCTTAAAACAATTTAAGAATGCTAAACTGATTAAAAACTATTTCATCAGTATATTACAGCTATTGACTTGTAAGAGGTCCTCTTTCATCACTCACTATCATTTTCCTGGAAGATCTTTAAATAGATTCCAAAATCACATTTTACTTTGAATTGGCTCCACAGGAAGAAAAACAGGCTTCCAGGCTGTACGCCATCATTCATGAGCATGGCTCAGCATCCTGACACTTCTGTGAGGCCAGTTTAGAAGAAATGTGGAACTGCTGAGATGCTGAATTCTTTTCACAACACGAAATGTTTAGACTGCTAGGAAAGAAAAAAAAAAGGGAACTGATGTGGGAGTGTGTGGGGAACTCCATATAGAAAGAGGAAGTATTGTGTGACTGATCAGGAAATGGGTACAAAGCATCTGTTTTGGTAGTATTTTCACTTGTTTTGGGGGCATTTCCATAGCAAACTGGAGTCTGGCCCTGCGTGTAGGTATTACTTCACTCCGGATTGAAAGGCAGGCACTAACTGGGAGCGAAACACAACAGCTGTCAGCATGAGCACATAGCAACACGGCACAACAGCGGAAGGCAGGTTACGCACAACACAACGTCCCACTGAAATGGCAGTGTTGTAGAGCCATTCTGGGCTGCAAGAATCACAAACAGTGCTCTGACTTCTATAAAAAGAGAAAGCTGTTTTCCAGGCTGTCTTTTCTGATGGCAATTGGTTCTTTTTTTTTGCCTCCAAAACCTCTGGGATACAGTCCCATCTGTACTTCAAAAACTCCAAGGAAGTATACAAGGCAGCAAGGTACAAACACAGTGGGATCCCTTTCTGGTCCTGCCTTGCAAGGCACAATTTGACAGGAGAGAAGCTTAGCCCTCGTCTTTCCATAAACATTGGCTGGTCTGGAGTACACTGCCAACCCTTGTGATGTCAGGGCTGTCAGCTCCTTTGGGTTTGTCACATGATTTTTTAAAATCATTCTTCTCCAAAAGCTGAGTCAAAAATTATAACAGTTTTTATTGTGTAAAGTGAAGTTCTGCTTGTGCGTTTACTCATGAGCAAGTTGTTAGTCAGATGTTTGCAGAGTTGCGGAGAGAGTAGGGTGCTGGCCACAATGCAATGAAGTAATTTTTAGAGGAAGTCCTTGTATGGACAATTTATTCATTATTGTTGAAGACTTCAAATAGCATTTCCAGGAGGACCAATTCAAATTCCAGATTTGGTTCTCTTTATTCAGTGATTCCTCAGTCAGGTGGGAGGCAGAGGCAAGCTCGGATATGCTGGTGCAAGTGGGTAGCACAGAAACCTGAGACAAAATCCCTGACAGAGGATATCTTGGACTTCCCCTTCCAAGACAGAAATGTAATGCTCCTATGGAGGGACTGAAATAAATGAAAGATATATTTCAAGGGCTGTCATGGTAAAGCTCCTAAGCAACATACTCAGTGAGATGTAGAGTGAGGCAATTGAGGACTCTTTCTGCCATTGGCTTTCCTGTCTCCAGAGAATGAAACTTATTTCCTTAAATTATTTCAAACATGACCCATCTCTATTTGCCAAGTAGATCATGTTAGTCTACATTTATCCTGGATCACAGTGTAATAGTGACAAAGCATTATTTTCTTCACTGCTCCTTTGCTCTTTGACGTGACACTCTTTCAACTTTGCTTTTCCTCTTCTTTCTATCCTTTCTGCTACTCCTTGGAGTGATCCTTTTTCCTTAATCTGCTCCTGCATTTCACTTTCCTTCTTCCCTCAGGCCTTTTGTTCTTCCTGGCTACTTCGAGTTGAAGCTAGTACTCTGAAAGCAACATCCTTAGCTACAGTCACCTTCAGAGGAACATCATGAGTTCAAAGTCATCTTCAAAATTATTTCAAGTGAAAGAGATCACTTTCTTGTGTTTTTATTTCATAGGGCCCAGTCAAATAGAATATGGAAAACTGTGCACAATTTTGGCTACCCATTTCGAGAAGGATGTCAAGACACTGGAGAGAGACCGAGTGGCAGGCTACCAGGATGGTCAGGGGTCTAGCGCACAGGACTACTGAGGAGAGGCTGAAGAGCTGGGCTTGTATAATCTGGTGAAGAGGAGGCCAAAGGCAGTTGAACAGCAGCCTACGACTTCATGATGAGGAACTACAATGACACCAGAGCCAAACTCTTCTCAGTGGTAACAGAAGGTGTGAGAGGGGGCAATGGCAGCAAGATGAGCGTTCAGCTTGGACATTAGGAAACAAAATGCCCACCAGAAGGGTAGTGCAGCCTGGAACAGGCTTCCTTGAGAGCTGGAAGAAACCCCATCTCCAGCTCTGGCCATAGTCTGGCCTCAAGGTGGGACGGGTGACCAATAGAGCCCCTCTAAACAGCACTGTAACACTGCAAAATCATGTACTTGTCCTCTCAAAACACAGCGCAGAGTTCACCATGCTGCCCCTCAATTAGCCGGTCCTTCCTGAACTGGAACAGGGAGACATGTATTTATTTTTTTGTTCGTTTGTTCATTATCCAGAAAGGATCATATAAGCCAACCTGAACAGTTATGGTAATTCTGACATACATATTTCACAAGTGAAATACTTGTGAATACCTCTAACCCTTTCTTTAAACTGAATGTATTTCATACAGACAGTGTTCCTTCAGTTTTCACTGCCTTTCAAAACTCTATGTTCTTCCAGGTGCTGTAAAATGTGCAGGCAGAGCACAATGCTGAGAGCCTAGCAAACACGAGTCCAGCAGAGTAGAGCTATACTTTCTGTGGTTAAAACTGTGTTGAAGTGCTGATACATCTGTCATGTAACAACAGACGTAAGAGGAAAAAGTCTGTGCAAAGACAAAAGCATCTCTACCCTCAGTGAGGCAGCTCCCGAGCTGCAGTCTGATTCTAAAGTAGTCCTGCCGCTGATGTTCTATTTTACCTTAAAGGATATATACAGACCCCAGGGGATGGTAGGTCACCCTGTATTAGAAAGTATACTCTCAGTTCTACAAACCAGTGTATTTTAGGTAGGCAAGTAGTCTCCTTAGTTTTTGTGGGATGATTCACATCCATGTGATGATTCATGCGTTTATGGAATAACAATAATTTATTTGTTGTTTCAATATTTATGACTTCTCTCTGAGTTATTCGAATAAAATATTTATTCAATTTTGTATTTTTTTTTTTCCCTTTGGGGCTGTCCACAGGCATCCAATGCTTTTTGTGGAGAGGTGCTTCTCTATGGTTTCTAATTCCTTCTTATGAATAAATTCACCTACTTTTACTGGGATGCTTAAAACATTTTTTTAGGACATAGGCTGTAAGCCACAATCTTTCATTTGCTACAATTACTTTTGACATACTCACAAACTTATTTTTTGTGCAGCTATATTAAAAGCAACAGCAATTTTCCATCTGTTTTAATTTGCAGTAAATGAGTTTATGCTCTGTGTCTTAGGCAGACAAGAGCTTGTCTTCTTCAGTAATTATCTCCAGACAATGCTGTTCGAATGATGTGATAGGCTAAATGAAAATGATAACATATCTTGGGTAAACTAAGCAAATTTTGTTCCAACATGTTGAAGTCTGATTATAATAAAAGGTTTTGAATTCATTTCCCTAACCACCGAACTTACATTCACAAATTGCTTTCTGAGATGTACAGTGACAAAGTGGATGTAAGTATCTCCTTGAGACTATGGAGGGTATCAAAGAACGATATGATTGTTGACATCATTTAAAATTAATCCTTTATTGTACCAGCGACTGGGATCACACCCCTTTCTCCTCTGGGTCCTGAGAAATGGGAATGTTTTCGAGGCTGTAATACAGTCATAGACATGGGACATTGCTACATTTTAGATGAAAAACGTAGTTTCTTTTCCACATTCATATGAACAGAAACCTTCCATCTCTTGTGGAGAAGCTGGAAAAGCAGTAGGTTTCTCTGGCTAAACTTTCACCTCTTTCTTAAGGCAATCGTTCTGGAGACAGCCACCTCTCTGCCTAAGGCCTTGAAAGGTAATTAGTGTATATTGCATAGTGATCCTTAGCTAGCCCTTCTCTCTTCTAAATCCCACTTACTTCAGAGTATTTGCATCAGCGTGAAAAGAATTAAATGTGTCCCTGATCAGGCTGTTCTTTTATGGGATCCATTTCTGCTGTGTGATGGTAAGGGTTGATGAAGCCAGACGTGCCACTACCTGGTACCCACCCTTGGTAAGGGTTCTCCCTTCCTGCACAAATCTCGCCCTTTGAGAAGCATGGTCACACAGATTTCTCTTGCAAAATATATTGCAGAAAAATATAATACAGAGAGACCTTGTGCTACCATTGCAAAAAAACCCAAAAAACAACCCCAAACAAAACAAACTGTCTTTTTTTTGTCTTTTTTTCTTTGTAAGGAAGAAACACAGGCACATCCTAATTTCAAGGTCACTTTTAGAAAAAACAGCAAAAAATTCAGAAAATTATAGCAACTCAGTATTTTCCTTTTTCTATGGGTTAGCATTCAAAATGGCCTTTATAATTTTTTTTGGTAGCCACTTCCTTGAGTTTATTTCAATGCCTATAAGATATATAGCAATAGTTCTCCTTGGGCAGGAGCCAAGCAATCCAAATGAGAAACCAGGAGATTCCCGATACCCAGTTTCTCTTATGTGCCCCAGTTTCCTAGATATTTCCTCTAGTAATCTTGCAACAACCCATGCTTCTGTGTGATTTATTGCTTAGCTGCATAACTGCACAAAAGGGTTGTGGCGGATGCCCCTTGTACTGCTCTTCAAAAATATAACACTCTCCTATAAGGCCTGGAGTTCTTTTCACTGGCAAGACTCCAGGTAAAAGGGTTTTCCATTAGGTCTTGCCAGCCAAGGTGTGGATCCCTGCTGGGGAAACAGAACCTCAAATAAAATAGAGCTGCAGTTTTGATACTGGCTGGAAAATACATGGTGGTGAAGGAAATGTTAGGGCAAGAGAAAAAAAATGCCTCCTCATCGCTCTGCTGTTTACTCTGGTGGCCTCTTTCTTATCCTCTTGTCCTCCCTTACCTTCATCCCCATCACTGCACCAACGTAGCGCTTCCTCTAGAAATCTCACCTACTGCCGCACTCTGGAAGAAAGCCCTCCAGTGCCCTGGCTTGGCTAATTTGGTGCTGGCTTCCTTTACCATATTCTGTGGTAAGTCAGGTGCCAGATTTATAACTCAACAGCTCAAGAAGCAAAATAAAAAAAAGGGTGTGTGTGTGTGTGTGAAAAAATATAATACTTAGCTCTGTGTTAGATCTGAATGGGTTTTCTAAGAAAACGGGACTCTAAGGACAATAACATAATGCTTGGACAAAACCAGAAAGGAGTGGAAGGGTACTAAGGAATCCGCACCACCGAAGGTTTTAAGTGGAAGTTAAACTCAGCTCATCTAGCCTTCCTTCGTAGTCAGAGGAAAGAAAAGGACACAGATAAGAACTGATTTTTCTCTTCCTCAGACAGGAGTTCTCTTGTAGGTTAGAAAAACAGTGTCTGTTCCTCTCCATTCATTGCCGCAAAAAACCAGAGTGACAACCTGTGACACCACCGCCCCCTTTGCAGAGGTCTGAAGTCAGGTGAGGTTATGGTTTTGGTTTGTATTTGAGGAAAATTCTTCAGAGCTACAAGTACCAGGGACATAATTTTTGCCCCAAAATTTAGACTGTGCAGTCACCACAAATCTTCCAAAAGGCAGCATCCAAGCTGCCATGGAGCCCTGCTTGCTGCCTGACACTGGTGCCTGCAGATCGGCGTGAGGCTGTCCTGCAGGTAAATCTGGAATGACTTCACATGCCTTCAACCCAAACTGTTATATTTCTTTTTCATAGCAAGTTCAGTATGACACATAGAGAGACATTTATATTAACTGCAATTAAGCTCTATTAGACCTTTGATCTGCTACCATGTTGTAGTGTATAAATTAGTACATTAAAAGAAAAATAAGATGTGAAATAATTATCTTCTGTAAGTTGCAAAGCTGAATTTCAAGCTGTGCCTTTGGAGCAGTTTCATCACATTTTTAATTGAGCTAGCTTTTATATCAGGAAAAAGAGTTTTATTGGAAAAGATGAGGGAAAAGTAGAACAAAAGCTGACGTTTCATTAAACTGAGAAATGCCACAGACTTGAAATTGTAATCTTTCAGTTGGCAGTTGTGTCATGGCAGAAGAGCCCTTAAACTTCAGCTACTCTGGGACTAGGTCCCAGATTAGTAAACCATGTACAATTTTTCTGCTTCAGTTGAAACTAGCCTGGATACCTAATCAACCCAGGTAAGAAAAAGAACAGCAGCCCCATCCCATCACCACTGCCAAGAAGTGGTTCCTAAATGCTGTATTTTTAACTGGGTCATTCCCCAGATCTGATTTCATGTGTAGCCAGCTTTGGACCTAGCTGAGAGGACAATATCAAATTAATTAAATCAGTGGACCTACCCTGTGTGGGCTCCATATTTTAGGAAAAAGTACATTATGGTTGTTGCTAATGTTCCTTAGGAGTCAGCATAATTTGCAATGTTCGCATACCGCAGTGAGATCTCACAAAGGAGGGAGAGTGTTTAGTTAATTAAATGTATTTCTAAACTTGTTTCATAAAAGTTTATCATCTAGGTCAGCATTTAATCTCTATGCATAGAAGCCAAGACTGGTTATAGGTCAGGGGAATTAACCAGGAGTATTAAGCATTCAAAATCAAAGCAAGGAAGTGAAAGATTTCCTCCTAATGGGGACAGAGGCTTCTGGGATGTTTCCCAGGGGGACAGTTGCAAAAATGGCAAAGAAAGCAGGAAGAAAATCCCCAAACCATTCAAGTGAAATCTGCCTCAGGATCTGACAGCTACTTGTCATGCTAGAAGCAGTTTATGTTTACTGGGACATTTGCACAGTGTAGCCACAGCATTTTCGGGTCATTTTTTTCCTTGGGTTAAATACAATTCTGGCATGTCATCCAACCACAGCACCAACAGTCTAAATTAATCTGGTACGCTTTTCCTTTGTAAGTAAGATCCAAGCTTATGATAAGGCAAAGAGAAGTAAAGACAAAGAACAAAAAAGCGACCCCACATGCCCCACAAAAAGCAAAACCCCAACACAGAGAGGACACCAAGTAAGAAGAGTACGTGTGAGCTCGACATACGCAGTTTATTCTGCCTATGCTAAAACTAATGATGCTCCTCATGCCCACAGCTCTCATGTCCTCAGTTCTCCTGTGTACAGACCATGGGTCACCAAGTAGCCAATTTTGCCCTCAGACATATTCACAGGACTCTTGCTGGTAGCTAATGAGAGCTCTTCTCACATAGCAGATCAAGTGAAATGTGGCTGGTGATTTCTTAAATAGATCTGCTATGATACTTTTGTTTATCCTCATTATGCCGTGGCATAATTCCTCAGGAGCCTTTGTGCAGCACATTGTGCACTGCAGCCATCACACACGCAAGTGAGTTGTTGTTGTTGTCGCTGTCCAGCAAACACTCAGTGAGAGAGAGACTACGTCTAGTTTTGATATGAAAAGCATCCTTCAGTTGAGCTTGGCTTGGGGACAAAGCACTTCAGCCCTGAATAAAGGTGCATCAGAAGCAGACAGCTCTACCCGCTCAGCCCCTCGTGCCCCCCAGCCCTGCTGCCCGCTCTGCTGCATGCTGCCCGTACCTGCCTCCTCGCCGCCCCAGAGGGGCCTGGGCTCCGGCTTGGACAGCAAGTCTCCTTTGCTGTGGGGCTCCTTCATCTGAAAAACAAAGGGAACACATCAGGTCACGAGAGCTTCCCATTGTGCTGGGTTATTGCTTTGCAACACTTAAGACCAAAATTATTTTCCATCCAAAGAAAACGTGTCAGGCAGCAGTGCAAGTCCCCTCTCCAGCTGTTTCTATAATCAGGGGCAAACTTATGAGGTGCCAGGTACTGTGATCTTCCAGAAAAGAAAAAGGGTCTACGCTTCACTGTACTTTGAATTGCCTTTTTCTATTCCAAGTGTGTGTGTTGATTTTACACCCATGGACCAGATGGTTAGCCTTATTCTCCTGCCATGGCCCTGCGAGATAGGGGAAAGGAAAAGAAGTGGCAGACAGGGTCTCAGTGGAGCTGTGTTCTGACATGGGGCTGTTTGAGGAGACCCACTTTGCCCACTCTTTCACCCAGGGCAGGGATAGCCTTAATGGGATGAGATTTGGGGTAAGTGAAGCACACCTGTAATCCCTTCACGTATCCTTGGGTATTGCCAATGGGGGAGCTACAGATCACTGTTCTCCTCCCTGATTAACATTTCATCCTCGTCAATGCCTGATGTTGTTATGTTTTCATTTAAAGATATGCTTTAATTCAAAAGATTCCCAACTCAAATGGCAACTTCACCCACTGTTACACACACTCCAAACCTCTGTGAAGATGGCTGGAGGATGCACAAGGTTGCGAAGCATTGAAAAGGTAGCTCACTTTTCTGATGGCATATTTCTATCTTTGCCTACAAGAAATCTGGAAAGGGACTTTTTGCATGGCATGTAGTGACAGGACAAGGGGTAATGGCTTTAAGCTCAAAGAGGGGAGATTTAGATTAAAAAAATTCTTCACTATGAGGATAGTGAGGCACTAGCATAGGTTGCCCAGAGAAGCTGTGGGTGCCCCATCCCTGACAGTGTTCAAGACCAGGTTGGATGGGGCTTTAAGCAACCTGGTCTAGTGGAAGGTGTCCCTGGCCCGTGTCAGGGGAATTGGAATTAGATGGTCTTTAACATGCCTTCCAACCCAAACCATTCTATGGCTCTGTGATTCTATGATTCTGTTATTCTATATTCAGCATATTAAGCACATGATGAATAACGAGACAGAAATAGGCTTTCAGGACAGCCACCGTTCTAGCTACTGTAAAGCTCTGTGTGATTAAAGAGCCAGACGAACTGTAGGAAAGAAGCAGCATAAGAGCAGAAAGTAAGTGTGGGATGAGGGGAGAGAAGGAGAGAAAGTGCTGAGTTTGAAATATTCCAGGCAGAACCGTGATTATGCCCAGAGGAATACAAGCTCAGAAAATACAGGGAAAAGCATTTAACAAAAAGCACACAGTGGACATGGATCTATCCCTGCAGAAAAGCATATCTTTATGTATGTGCAAAACAATACATGGTGGAGCCACCGTCTCAGGGTCAGAAGTGTAATGTCCACAGCGTCCATGAACAATAAAAGCCTGAATGCTGGAAGCTTCAAACCCTGAACTCTGTCCTTAATGGAGTCCAGTAAGAAAGGAAACACTCAACCACCCTACGACGAAACAAGAGGCATCACAGTCAAGGTTCTGCAAACTTAAAGGTCTGGGAATTTGTAGAGACTGGCCTCATGCAACAAATCCCAAGGAAGGAAACTTACGCTAAAGTGGTATAAAGAGCATCAGAGCAGAAGGGAGACCTCTGTTCCTAAAAGCAGTGACACCCAGGAAGATTGCACACACGTCCCTCCCTCACGTCATTTACACAGCGCCCTGCATGTGCAAGTAAAGGCAATGGAGGCTTTTATCAAGGGGCCTGAAATATCAGCTTATCTGTCAACCAAGAGTAGCGCTGGGTCAGAGTGAAGGTGCACATTTGTACCTGCCAACAGAAGGAGGGTCTGCAGCAGAAGCCTGGGGTTGCGCTGACACTGCAGCAGCATCACCCTTGTGTGTCTCATCCCAGGCTAATGCCAGCAAGACGCAGAGCTGACAACCACTGCACCGCACTCCGGGATGTGCCGGTCTGCAGCACCACAGCCGGTAACACTGCTGTGTCTCACAGCAGGGGTGGGAAGGTAAAAGCATTAAATCTTGGGAAACACAAGGAACATCAGTGACACAAGCCACACAAATAGGTAGGAAATCTAGACTGAAATTGCTCGTGGAGCTCCTATAGCACTAAGTATGGCCACTTTAATTGTACATGATGTTGCTAACACACACATCCATTCTAATAATTTTGCTTTTCTACCTTTTTTCTCCTGTAATTGCTTCACAATTATCTGTGTTTACAGTGACACTTTGATCACCCCTTCCATTTTTGTACCTATGCTGCTGTTTCAATTGAGGTTCTCAAGAAATGAGGCATCCTTAAAGAAAGCCCATTTGTTATTGTATGCAGGATGTTTCTTTCATGTGTTTTTCTGGATTATTTTCACATTCTACCAATTCAACTGAATAATCCATTCTCTGAATATAGGAATTTCACATGAAGTATAGGTGTACAGGTGTTGTTTCATGTCTTAACACGTGAGAAAAAATATAAGGCCAACATATCCACAGAATACAAAGTGGTTTGCAGGTGCTTTTTTTTAAAGTCATTTTCCCTCCTTATAGTAGTTGCATTGAAGAAGTTCTGCTTTTCATTTGGGACAGTGAATATGCTTATCATGATGCTTGTAAAATGTTGGATAAAGTCTGTTTCCTAGCTGACATTGCTCAACCCTAAAGTTAATGAGAGAAAAGGAGACGAATAGTTTAATGCTAGTCGCCAAGTCTTTGTGCTAGCTGAGTACACTTAAGTCACAGCAGATAAGACCTGAGAAGGTCAAATATTTTAAAACAGTGTCCATACAATAGTGATTTGGTGTAGAAAACAGCACATTCTTTCATCCTATGAATCACAACTCTTCCCTTCCCACATTTCTTATAGTCTGATAATGTGACCCCAAAAGGCCAACTGCCCTGGTGAGTAGGACTGCTCCCACTAAGCCTTGCCCTAGGAGTCAGCTGTGGAAAACTACAGCCTCCAATTTTCAAGAGGTAAACTATGCTAGAGGAACTATCTCTGAAGCAGAGTTTAAAGGCATTAAACTGTTTTGGGATTACTCCAATCTCTGTCCTACTGGGAGAAGATAAAGGGAAGTAAAGGTTAAAAGTTCATATGTCAGTGCAAGCAACACTTGAAATACTGATTTTCTCTAAAATTCAGTGCTTTATATATTTTGTGCAAACATGACATTAATTGCATGATCCTGCTTTTTCTTGTTTTAGAAACAATAAAATGACAGCAGTCTTTATAAATGCTTAATCAAGTAGCAGCTACATCACTTCCTACTCTACTGCTTTTGACCTAGGCAAACAGTTCTCCTCAGCTGCAGCACCTCTTGGTGTGTCCTCAGCCTGGACTGAGGGAAGACTGGAAAAGACACAAGGAAGGCATACTGGCTGCCTGATCTTGCAATGGCTAGTATAGGCCAGGGAATGGGAAAGGCTGTGGAGATTCAAGTATTTGAATAGATGCCCTCTTCCTCATGGCATCCATAATGGGGATGGTTGAGGGCATCCAGGCATTCATACAAGCGCCTCCGTTCCATTGTGGAAGCCCCAGAGGAACTGGGACCTGAGGGAATTCCTTCCTCTGTTGCTGTAATATGGGTCCCATGTTCCTCAACTGCACACAGCAAGGTGCCATGGTGGGACACCTCACCAAAAAGGGATAAAGAAGACAGCATAAAGAAGGCCTGCTATTCTTTGAATAACAATGTTAGTAAGGCAGGTAACGCTTCTAGTCTAGAAATGATCCAAGACCCTAATGCATGTTCTTTTTAATGAGACTACTGCTAGGTTTAGCATTTAGCCAGTCCTCACCTGCTCTGCTGAACCAAAAGCCAGAGAAATGTGATCTGCCTCATATTGCAAAGACAATTTAAGCTCTGAAGCCTAAGTTACACATCAACATTGTTAATTATTTCATTGCTGAACATCTTAACAGAGAGAGCTCATTAATAGCGGCATATTCTGTTCACTTGAAAGAACATCAATATCAATGGTGGAAACAGAATACATTATCTAGACTAAATACCACAGCCGCTTTGTATTAAAAAGAAACTATGTTGCTCACAGATGCCAAATAATGGTCATTTATTAAATTTATCTGCTTTCGGTGCTGCTTTGTGGAGTCCTAAAGAGGATCCACCTTATTCACCTAGACACAGACTTTGGATCTAGCATATTCTTGTGACTAGGATGACAATGAATATCCTGTTTTCACTTGAGGTTCTCAGTTATCCAAAGAATTCACTGAATTCTTCATGTCACTTAACATACCAAAATTTATGACTTCATTTCTGCAGACAATCTCTTCCAATGAAGACAATATCAGGACATGACAGGGCTGAGCATATATTAGCTCTGTACGTTGTGTTAATGAGAAAAGATTCATAAAGTTGGTGATGTTAAAATGTCTCTAATTAGGCTTTAAATCTACTTATCCATTTAAATGAATGGGAGCCATTCACATTTCTCTTGGCGACTGCTTCAGCACTTGTGAAGTCTCAGTGTTCTCTGGGCCAAGTTCCTAAGCAGTTGCCAAAAGACCACCACTATACCTAGTGCCCAGGAGGGGCTGCCACCACTTCTGGTGACCACAGTCATCTGCAGCTTCTAAAATGAGAGTAGACTGGACTGCCCTGTGCTGGTGTTCGTAGCAGGAACCCAGATGAGTTGGAAATCTGAAGTTGCCTACACCAGGACATAGCTATTGTAGTTTCTTACTGGCGGGTTCTTCCAGGCTGGCAGTGAAAGAATATGCAGGGGTTTTCATAGGTGGAGCTCCAAAATTCGTGAGGACTCCGAGGTCTGCCTATGGGTGGAAGAAGCGCTGATACAGATTTCCATAAAACAAGCATGACTTGCAGTGGGTTTGATTATGCCGCAATCAAGTCAACTTGAAGGGCCATAATTAAATGAGCTGAAAAGTTAAAAAGGCCATTGTTTGCATTTTGTGTGGTGCAATACTGCTTCTGCAGCCTCTGTGTTTCTCTGCACTGCACTCTGCATCCTTGCACAGCATCTCCACAAGCGGCCCTAATCCTAGGCTCAATGGACTGCAGGATCCATAGGTGCAGGCACAGCTTTCTGGGCTATTACTACCATAAACACGCAACACATATGCTTATTTAAGATGCCTGTCTACATTTTTGTTCTTTTCTGAGCCTCAGAAGGATTCAGCCTATGCAGTCCCATGTTTGTGTTACAAGCTTCAGAAAGTATATGCTTTGTAGACAGGTGTCCTAGTGGACATCGTCACAATTTCTGAAGAGATTTGCAGCCAGTATGACTCAAACATAATCCTCGCTGGCCCGTGCACTGTTCCATGGGTAAAAAGAGCATGCATTTATTTTTTCCACTTCTTTTGGTCAATAATTTTAATCTCATTCCTTCCCCTCACCCTTCAACCTCTTTCATACTGTACTGTTTTGAAGATGGGCTGATCTTCTTTTCATGGGAGGTGTAAGTTTTGAAGACCTGGAGATAAGACTGTAGGCACCTATATGAAAAAGGCCTCCCTTAGTAAGATGAGAAGAAGTCTGGACTAGAGCAGCATAGGCAGGAGGTGGCTTTATCTTTCAGAGGGCTGCCTACCTTTGCAAAATACTTTTTTTCTCTAGAACAGCCACAATATAGATACCTCTGTGGGATCTGAAGGATTTTCTTCTGAGGAGAAGCACCAAGAATGACAAGAACAATGTTCTTCAACTGTATTACTGATTTATTCAAATAATTTCCTATCACAATTTGCTATATAACAAAAAAACCCCTACATTTTGGCATAGGTGCTTCTTATTGGAAATAATGTCCTCCCTTCACAAAAGGAATCTTTTTTTCAAGCTGAAACTTTAATTTTCAGTAAATACTGTGGCTTTGCCTTGGCAATTGTCAAAATGTGGGAGACCTTATTATTTGTGACAATGTTTTGTTCTGCTAAGATTGTCGAGGAAGGAAGAACCAGATACTATTGCTATCCTAAAAATTCAATTAAAACAGAGCACAAAAGGTTGGCTTTGGATCTAATAGGAGAATTGCTGACTGCATCAGATTTTGTAAAACTTGCAGCTGATCAGTAGCGATCCCAGCTACTTGTGAGTAGGTACCCTCTAACTTGTAAAAACATAACCCTCTTCCAGAGCTTCCTTGACCGTTGCCAACTGACAGAAAATGCATCTGTCAGCAGAAGGACAGAGTTAACCACATTTTCCACGTGTTTTGAAACAAGTGGACCGTATCTCAGCCCAGAGCCAAGCTCAAGGACATAACTGAATAACACTTTGTGAATCACAGCTTTTGTGATTCATTGCCTTCAACGGTGTGAACCAGAGCTGTATTTAATGATGTTGGGAAATAAATCTGTTTGAATGGGACTGGCTGATGTAACATGCTGAAGGACTGTGTTGTAGCTCGCAGGACAGACACACAGGGACAATGAAACTGCAAACCCGCAGTGCAATGTAAATGCTGCATCAGATACCGATTCATTATGGATGTACGGCATCCACTGTAGCTACGTCATCCGTTCTGTTATTGAAAGAGTCTTTCCTCTTGAATAAACAAAGTCACAGGGGAGCAGCAGCAAAAATCAGCAATTTTCTTCCCTACGCTTACATGAAATTTCACCTGTGCTTTATCTACTAATAAAACTGCACCAATCTAAACAATGCATATAAATGTTATTTGTGCAGTAAAGGCCTTTTGGATTGCTCATTATAAAGCAGGCAACAGTTTTATTTGTGATCAAGTGGTGAAAATAAGAAAGCATTGCAAAGCAAATAATAATAAAGAAAAGGCCAATTTTTTTTTCCTGGCAAGCTCTTAGTTTAAAAATTCATTAAATCCAAAATATTAGGTCCAAGGCTTCTTACCTCAGATTTTGCAAGAGTTTGAATTAGGATTCAGATTCATATCTGTCTTTTGCTTCATGTGGGTAAACAGGAATCCGGAGGCCAAACCATGCTGCATGGAGAGGAATTTCAGGTTGCATGTGTGAATTTGGAGTAACAGTGACAATGACTGTAGAGTCAGAAGTAGACAGTACAACAATCTTGTCTGATATTCTGCAGTGTGTGGTGTCCCGGCCCATGGCAGGGGGGTTAGAATTAGATGATCTTAAGGTCCTTTCCAACCCTAACTATTCTATGATTCTATGATTATGTGGCTACAGAATCTTGGCAGGTGTATTGCTACCTCACCCTCCTCACATTACCAGATAATTTCATATCTGATTTTGAGTTCAGGACTTCCAGAGATGGGAAATCTGCCCTTTCTTATAGGAGTTATTTGTTCAACATTTTTTTCACTTTTTTTCTTATTGATTGCTTTTGCTTGATCTTCCAGGCACACGATACTTTTATGCCTTTTCTTTGAAGTGCTCTGTGCTACAAGTAGCTGCTCCACCAGGGAGACATTTGCAGGCCACGATCAAGTTGCTCCTCGAACTCTTTTTTGATAAAGTCATTGTAGCTCTCTCACTGAGGGTTAAACAATCTTGCATTTGGCACAAGGAAAAAACACACACGGTTCCTACAAAACAGCACACAGAGCTATAAATCTGAGCCCTTGCAGTGGCCTCACAATAATAGATACCTACATCCTAAATCAAGTTCAGAAAAAAAATCATTTAATTGGCATTAGTTGCATTTTCTGAAATAAGGCAAAGTGTTACAGAAATGAAGCTCATTTCTAGACTATGAAAAATAGGATTTATTGTTATTTTTCTCTTTTTATGTAGATTTTAGCAGATCAGTCTATGACTACAATTTAACTATCACAAACTAAAGCATCACATCCTGTAATAAAAGTGATGATAAACTGTGCCTAAAATAATTTGGAGTGTTGAGTTTGACTCTCTTAAGAAGCACATTGGAGTAAAAAAGTAGCTGTATGCAGAGCTGATACAACACTCACAATGAACAAAGTATGTCGATCAGAAAGGACAGAGCTTCCACACATTCACAGGGTCCCTTGGAGCTGTGAGTATGTTCCGAGGCTCACAATGTATTTCCCTTTTTTCCAGGAATCAGCCTGGAAGCGTCATAAGACTGGACTTTCTGGTCCTTGCTGCCTCTAACTAGAGCAGAATCATTCAGTTGTACATTATCCTGCTCTCATCTACGGTGAGTGCAGGGAAATGAATGTTAACTGAATTTACTTCAGGTTTGGTTTAAGATTTGGGCAAAGGTTGGGGTCGGTTCTCACTGCCTGAACTGGTTCTCTGCCCTGGTTGTTAAAGCCAGGGTGAGAAATAATTGGTGACCCTTGTGTGCTCCCAGCTTGCTTTGACCAGCTTCTGGCCTGAGCAAGGAGCATTTTTCCACGGATGAGCAAGTGAAATGTCTCAGCAACAAATGGGTACCTATGGTGACAGTTGTTCTCTGGCTGTTCAGACACATAGCACATATTGCCAGGGAGAAGATGCTACTGGGTTTTGTTTCAGATAATAAGTTGCTATGTCAGCACTTTACTGACCCTCTAGACTATATCCTTACTCTGTCCTGCGCATTGCAACTAGTATAGAAAACTAGTTGTGATATTATATTTTTCTCTATTTTTCTGTACATGGGAAAAAATAAAAGTAGTGACCACTTGTGCAGTGGTGGATGCCTTCCACAAGCCGGAGATAAATGCTAATACGTAGCATCTTGAAGTACCAAGCCTAAGGATTAATTGGATAATTATTCTCTCAATTTTACAGATGGAAAATCTAAATAACAAAGAGTTTGAAGGCTTGTTCAAACTTAAATCTCAGTTCGAAGAATCTGGAATAGACTCTAGTTCCCAATCCTCCAATTAATTTTCATGATGAAGTGATATCCCCTAGTACATTCTTTTATAAGTATGGCCATCAGTTTACACATAAAGTGGGTTTTACACCAATGGAGAAGCCCTTTTTTCTGCATATTTATATATTATCAAGCACTTGGGGATCCTTTTTTCAATGCTTGTGGTTCTGTCACATATTCAGATACAAAGAGACTGAACAGAGAGGCAGTGGATCTCAAATCCTGCCGACAGGACCAACAAACACTTGAAACATCATGAATATGTAGTTTGCTTAGAAACAGGGGTGAATTACTCTGAAACAGGACTGAAATTGTTTCGAAATGATTAGTTCTGTTGTAGCACAGCTCCAAGTCTTTTCAGCTTGGTGAGAAGAGGTGAAGGATAACGACTCCAACGGTGTGCGGAGCTCATGCTGAGCCAGCTGTGACTTACAGCTGTAGGAAGAAACAGGACCAAGTTATCTGAGGGGTGCTGTGGGTCCTATAGTTCTTTCTTGGACTGGTAGTGGCCAGGTTTCCAGTTCTGGCCCCAAATGGCACGACAGCCTAACCCCTTTTACAGCCCTAGCCCTGTGCACTGTCTACGCTAACAATGGTGGGGAGCTCTCTGCAGAGATCTCCATCCCTGTACACAAGGACGCTGGCTAGCACATCCTTTAATCTTCTCTGAAACCCAAACATGTTTATATTGGAAGAGAAGACATGCTTGCTTGACTGAAGAACAGAAGGTAAGGATGATGAAGGAGCAGACAAATACCTTGACCCACCAGCAGCATGGTGCACCCATCAACTGTCCTTCCATATCAAGACTTCTGTTTAACATTGCCTGAGATGTACATACCCTGAGGAAGCCAAATGGATTTGCTATACGGATACCTTCACTGTTCTCCTAACTTTGAAGTGTTGATATTTTCATAATGCTGCAGTTCATGACAGCAAGGTCAAACACACATTATTTTAAGAAAAATGTTATCTTTTGTGCATGAATTAACATACTGTACTTAGGTTTGAACCTTTTTTCTTAGTACCTATTTGTTCTCCATTTTAATTTCCATGCTAAGGAATAATTTGACCTGAAAATAAAAAGGAAATGAGGCTGGTTAGAAGCAAAGAGGTTCTGGAGAGTCACTGCCTAGCTATGCTATACTTTAAATCATATTTCCATTCATTTCTGAGAGTTCAATGACATAGCAAGGAACTGATCCTGTTCTCTGTTTAAGACAACAGAAAATCTCACTCTGTCTTTATGGTTCACCTCTTGGGAAAAAGCAAAATGAAAGGACACATTCTAGCTTGCACAAGCAGAAGCTTCATTCACAGAGAATGTGAAAAATCAATTGACATTTTAACTGCCTGACCTCTGTTACAAACATCTGCAGAGAAAGAAAGCAAATTAGCAAAATGTGTCCTTTTTTACTTAGGTTCATTTAAGGTTGCAATGTTAGTTGCATGCGTGGTCAGAGAAAAAAATAAAGCAAAGCCTTATTTCTGTCATTACAGTAGAGCTGTATGGGGGCAATACAATATATAAATGGATGGATACATAAATGGATGCCTACATAATGCCATTGCTGTTTGGTGTGCGTGTGCAAAACTTGAAATGGAATTGCATGCAATTATCACAAGCCCATGTTATTCTATACCCACATTTTGCAAGAGGTAGCAGAGGTGGAGTGATACTGGCCTGATAATCAGGGCAGTGATTGTTGTTTGCCATTTAGAAGCAGGAACAGACACTAAAATGACTTGAACAAATAACCTATAGCTACGTCAGGGGTGTGATTAGCTCTTAACAGTGGATTTCTTCTGGCTCTCATGACAGAAGAGACAAAAGTGACTACGTCATTCATGTAGGTTAGATGAACTCAGTATGCAACGTATGTCCACTGCATTGGAGATAGTCAAGCAGATATTCCCTCAATAAATTGAGGGACTTAAGCTACAGAGTTCTATACAAACATACTTCTTATCTGGATTGATGTTATTTACACTGGTCAGCCATGCAACAATATCCAGTTTGGCTGGAACCTTGTTTGAATCAGATTTAAATGAAATTTCTTTGCTCCAATTTCTACCCACAAGACAGGCTTTAAGAGAGGAATGACTAGGACCAGTGTGATCCTGGCAGTCTGGCTTTTCATTTGCAATGTCTTATTTCTGAATATTTCATAGTTTGATATTTGATGGTGTGATTATTAACAAGACTTGATCTTGCACAGGATAGCTGGCACATGGTGGCCAAAGGTTCAACATAATGGTTCAGTATTGTTTAATATGCAACTACTTTCATGTCTACTGAGCGTATATGTTCATCCTTAGCCCCTGCTGCTGTGAACTATCTCTAGCAATGATTTTTTAGGAGTAAGGAAAAAACAAGGGACGTTTCACTGCTTATTGCCAATGATGAAATCAGCAAAACAGGTCTTTTGGATGTGTTTATCTTCCAACTCACTTTATGTCTAGTCATAGCACCAATAAAAAGGGGACTACTTAAATTGGAAAATATTTAATGCACTGATAAGTGTAAACAGTCATGGCAACCCTGGCAGGCAGTTGCTCTTTTTTTTCACAGCATGAGAGTTCACTTGCACTCAGAGTTACCTAATCAGATATGGGAATGCTGGTTGGTTGCATGCGCTTTTAGAGTATATATCTCTCTAACGAAAGTTCCCGGTTGTGCTTAAAGTGTGAGAGATTCAGTTTTTCCATTCCTTCAAGAGATATGTACAGTATGCAGGTGGTCTTCATTCCAGCTATCCACAAAACTTTAAAGCAGATGTAACATAACCAGTCTTCCATCATTATTACTGTGGCCATCAGCAGGATGAATTGATTTATGAATTGTGGCTTTGGTCCAAGAAGAGCCTATGTTTCTCCTCCAAAGTAACTAAAACAGCATTCTTAGTGAAATGATAGAATATGATCCTAACCAGCCCAAACTTGGCAAAATCAAGCTGGAGCCAAACAGATTTTGAGGTTGTGACAGAATTGGACAAGTCTGTTACCATCAGCCTCACCACAATGCTGCTTGCCAAGACACTGAAGATTCAAAACTAAGTACACACAGCAGTCTCACTGAAAGAAAAAAAATATTGACAAATGTTCTATGAAGGCTCTGACGCTTCCTCCCCCCCCCCCCCCCGAAGTTATTTGCAAAATTTAGGGACAAAACCTTCTAAAGATCTACTGACATCTGGTTAAAGAAACTGGTATAGACTGCTATATCTACAAATATTCCTATAGGTCTAATTTCCACTCTTTTTAGTATTGCTGGAATGAAACGTGAGGAAGAATCAGGCTGCTAATGGGATGCATGGCACTGATACAATCTGAGTTTTGCAGCAAGAGACTTGGAGAGTGTCCAAATTGCCTTTTTCCTGTGCTCCTCCAGTTATAGGCTGTGGCAAGTGGTAGGTTCAGCACAGTCTTCAGCATGTGCTAATGTGGAAAAACACAGATTCACAGCCTACAGAAGCAATCCTGTAGCTATAAGAGGACAAAGGAGGCAAAGACTGCAAACATTGCCACCAAAGGCAAGCCTGGGAAGACAAGGAGGAGCCAGAACTGTCGGTAGAGTATCTTCTAAATTGAGTGTGAAATGCCCCTCCAAACGCAGAGGCAAAGCCCTGGCCTGAAACCATGGGAGTGGGCTGTAACTAGATCAGGAAATGGCCAGTTTGCAGTTGGGTTTCATGTTCCAGTTGTGCCTGTACCACAAGATCCTACAAGAGGCACATTGTGAAGGATAAACTACCTGAGAATAACGATCTTTTATGGTGTATCCATATCTTCCAGGGATCAATGCCCAATACTTATTTTCAAAGAGTCCTCCCAAAACTGTAGACTTTGGAAAATATTAAGCAGCGTTTTATCAGGATGGAGAGTTACTTTGCAGTTCATATGTGAAGTGATATCCTGAATGGGCAATGTATTAACAGACATATAACCTGTGGTAAGAACTTTGCTTCCTGCACTGTTATGTCAGCCCCATTTCACGTGGCTTTCAGAAGTTGATGCGGCCACAAAATTCTGGTCTGCTGGCACATGGACTATGCATGTGTCTTCTGCTCTGCAAATTGACACTGATTGACACAGTGCTGGCAGAAATGTTTCTATTTCCTCTTCAGGACAAAATTGCTGTGATCAAATCTGAAGAATTTGAAAATCCCCCCCTCCCTGCAGCTGCTATATTTTCCAAAGGGAATATGAACCAAAAGAAGACAGTGAAAACTAGTTATAATTAAATAACTTTAGTGCAGAACAGATGTTCCCTTTTCATAGGATTGCCTTGTGTGCTCCTAGAGAGGGGATGATACAGAAAGAGCCTTTCCTTTTCAAATTTGTCATCCCTGAAGGTCATAGCCAAATAGCTTCAATTATGAGACTTAATGAGCAAGAGTTCCTAGAGGCACTGCCAGCTCCAAATGCCCAGTATCTGAGATGCTGGCTTGAGGTCCCACACAGATGCCTGGCGCATGAGGAGTCTTTCTTGCCTCTGCAATGTTTTTAAAGAATAACTCGGTGTGTGTGCATCCAAGAGGCAAAGTGCCTCAAATTGCTGGTCACTTCTGATAACTTAGGCAGTATCAGTGCACACAATCAACCCAAATATTTATATAAAATGTTACTGAGACACATTAGTAATATAATAAGCATAGTTTTTTGGCACATTTGAAAAAGAAAGCCACCTTCGGAGACAGCTGGAACTGAAAACCTTGCAGCGTTTCAGTGGTGTATGGCAATATGAAAGCAAAGCTAAACAAAAATTCTGGACTTTCAATTCTGGCAAAAAACAACTGGTGATTGAAGGTACACAGATTTCTGAAATTCTTCCAGTTGTAGTAATCGGATTTTAAAGATACTTTTCTTTTGAGATATACGATATTTATCTTGACAGAGTCTTACTCAACAGTTTCATTGTTTCGTGCGTTTCCCTTTGGTGCTTTGAAAAGAAAGCAAGTTTGTTCTTTTCGTCTGTAGCCATTCCCTCAGTAGCTGTCATTTATTCTGTAGAAAAAAAGGATTGTGTTGTATTTCTGTATGCATTTGGCTTTGTATGCCACTATATTTTTCTTTCAGTAGATGTATCTTGGTGCTTGGGGAATTGTTTTGATTAAAGGGCCGCTTTTTGAGCCAAAGTATCTTTATCTCTCAAAAAGCCTCAGTTCCTGTAGGCTAAATTAAAAAAAAAAAAAAAAAAAAAGAAGTAAAAAAATAAAAAAGAAACCCTTAAGAAAATAAACATCATCATTTAATAATGCTAATAATGTACCTAGGGTACAACCTGTAACTCCAGGTGTATAGGTACGTCTGCATGTACCTCTTCAGCAGTGCAATATGCTTCATGATAAGAGTAACAACAGCCAGTCTGCTGACAGTAGGGGGGGAAATCTGTTAGCATCAGCTATGTAACTCCTGCCTTTTAAGAGAGGTTTTTGAAAAACATCTCAAGGGTATCAATCCCTGGTTTTATCTAATAGCTCAGGCCTGACAACAAATGCTCCACTTGTGGAGACCTGTTGTGACAGGTCTTGTTTTAATGCCTTTCCAACCTAGAGAAATCAAATCTGTTTCTCCTGCTTTCCATGAGGCTGCCTCAGAGTTGCATGCCTGATGATAAAACTTGGCCACTCTCAAGAATCAGGCCTTTGGGAAGCAGATAGGTTTCCTTCTCAGCTACAACAGTGCTTCATCCCATAACTCCTTAGCACACAAATAATTCTTGCAGTGGTGAAGAGAGCCAAGGAATCATCTAACCTGGAAGGGTGTTCAGGCAGGCTAACCAGGGTGCAAGTAGACTACCAGGTTTTGTGTGTGCTCTTACAGAGTGATGCAGCTGCAAAAAGAAGCATTCACAATATCCTCCACTTTTACCTGAACAAACTTATTACTGAGTAGTAGTTAGAAGATGCTTTGGGAGTGGGGAGGCGTTTGTTTTCCCTACCTACCAGATTTTAAAAGGTACCTAAATTGCAGACTGTTTTCCTCCCCTTCACGCTTTCAGAAATATTATGTGGGAGGTACCCACTCTTTTCAGCTCTTCATCTTGTCTTTCAAGGGCAAGAGTGAATCCCACTGCATTCTCTTGGAGACCATTCTTCCATGTTAATCCTTCTCCATGGCTTGGGGAAATACATCTAACCTCTTTTTGTATTTTCTACTTGCTTGCTCTGCACTCTTCTGAAGCAATGTATTTAACTATAGGCAATAGATTCTGCTCCAGAAAACAGGTGTTGTCATTAGGTGCTATCACACCGCTGATAAAATGTTTATTGGAAGTAACACATTTGTGAGGGTTTTGTTGTTGTTGTGGTGGTGGTGAGTTGTTTCTTGGGTTTTGGTTTTTTTTTGCCTTTTTGTTTATTTGCTTGTTTTGTTGTTGTTTTATTTATATTTTTCTTTTAATTCTGTCTATAAATCCATTTATCCACAAAGAGCAGAAAATTCTTAGTTGCAAAGGAAAGCAACACCCCACATAGTTCCACAGGATGGCCCACTGCTAAAGGATTTTTTAATTAGAAGGGTTTGGATTAATTTTCAGTTCCTTAAAACTGGTCATTTCTAGTCTATAGAAGTCCCATGGGCTTGACTCTCTCTTCCAGACTCAAGTGATTTTTATAGACATCAGATGCAATGACACCTCCCCGCCATGAGGAAAATGTGACTATTTTTCCCTTCCAAATTAATTCCCCAACCTATGCAGAGATATAAAGGGGTGTTAAAACCAGTGCTGCCTTTGCTAGGAAGGCTCCAAAATAATTTTGAAATGGTGTAAGTGTTATGAGTCTGAGCAGGTCTTTTTGTTTTAATGGTAATGTCAGTATGGTGTGATACAATATAGGCCATACTATCTCTTTGTACAGCTGCACTTCTGCTTTGGAAATAATTATCTTTCCATTAATGCAAATGGTCAAAAAAGTCGACTTATCATGCATCTCTCAAATCCAGAGTGTGCATTATAGAAACTCTTTCAGAACATCCTGTGCTGACTATTCAGAGGCGGACAGAGATTTCACAAAGTGGAAAGGGTATAATTGAATACAGAGCAAGTACACTGTATTAAGATAGGAGACACTGAGGAGTCTTGGGATCTGGGAATTGCATTAAATTACCTTAAATGAGCAGCATGCACTGTATTAACTAATATTATAATAGGATTTACAGAATGCATGACTTTACTACAGAGGTCTTAGCCAATTATAACCTCCGTGCAAAGAGGAAAATTCTACATAAAAGGTTATCTGGAAGTTTTAGACAGAAAAATAGTGATAGTTATTTATAAACTGCAAAGGAATGCAACAGCTACAGTGCTAAAATGTGAACAAAATTACTCGCTGAGTTACTCATACGGACCAAGACACTTGGGACGTCTTGTGATGTCTGTGGCTTCTTGGGATAGACAGACCAGTGCATATAGAGTATCTGGAGGAAGAGAAGGTTTTCTTTATGGAACACGTTTTGGGGTCAGAGATGTGTTTCTTTACAGAGAAATGACATACAAGACTAACTCTTGCTGACGCTCAAAAGCACAGTTCAGGCAGGCCATGAAATGACCTTTCATGGGAAGGAGGGGACACAAACTAGGCAGAGGAGGAAGTCTTTAGGAGTAGGAAAGTCAAGGAGGCTTCAGTTCACCCCTGTGTTCCAAGAAGTCCTGTTGGTGATATGGCTGTCGCCATGGTTGGGTGGCAGAGGTGGCTTTGCAGTGTTCCCCTGTCTTTGTGCAGTCCTAGAGTCTCTGATCATGTTCTAGCATGGCTTGTTGCTCCCTTGATGGATGGGCTTGAATTGGCTTTTAAGCCATACTCAGCTATTTTATAGACCTAGTCTTTAGCTGTCTGTGTATGGTCTTACACACATGTATGTAGGAGTTGCTTCATGTTCAGTGCTGTTACTCTTTAAGAGAGGAGTATTAATTGCCTGTCAGATTGACTTATGACCTTGTCACACAATGCAACAGATTCCTGTAGTTATCTGCTCTGAAACACCAAATTATCTTCAAAATGAGCTGAAGCAATGATTGCAAGATGGGCAATAAACAGATTAAAATCAAAATCCAATAGAGGAGAGCAACTCTGGTTGTCCCTGTTAGATGTAACCTTTGAAGACCAAATGGATCTAACACAGCATTAGGCTGTAGAAAATATGTTCTTTTCAAGCAAAGTGCTTTTTGACTGATTTTTTTCAGTTTCTTCTGTGACATAAGGTGCTAAATATTGCCAGAAGTAGGATTCTGGAGAAACAGAGAACATTGTTCCATTCTAGTAAGCAAATCTCTTGACCACATGCTAATCAGAAACGAGCCTTGTCTGTCCTGCATGACATGACAAAACTAAACAAAAATTTGGTTTGCTGTGCCTGGCCCAAATTCCTCACACTCACTGTGCTGGGTATTTGCTGGTTACTACCACCAGCGTATAAATGAATACTTTTCTCTGATCTCTATGACTGTCAGCAAAGTAATTTGGATCTTTGAGTCGAAAAGATGCTAGATAAACACCATATTACAAATAAAAACAATTTAAAAAAGAGAGAGAAAGAGATGTCATTTCCAGTCCAGGTATAATTGAAATGGAAAGTACAATAAATCATTCTCCAGCTGCAGATGTCCTCAGGGAAAACCTTTGACAACCAGTTTCTTTAAAATAGGAGATATTTTAATAATTTTCAGCAGTGTTGAACCAGCATTCACAAAGAAGGAGAGCATGTTTTGATGATGACTTGTCCAATTAATTTACTAAATGTATGGCACTTGAACAGACCTGTGATGGATGTACAAATGACTGAGTGGCTCACTGCATATTTGTAAAGCAGATGATTGATGTATCACATCATTTCTTTGAGTCATGTAACTGATTTATATGCTCTGTGCTATATAGACATTCTCTCTGTCAGTTGGGACCATAAAAACCCCCACAGTCAATTGTCTGCTATTCAGTCTTTGCAATTCACTGAAATTACACATAATTTTAGCCTGTGCATTTGCAAACTGTGCTTTGCCATTTCCATTTGAAAACGCTTTTGTGTTAAACATTTTTTACTCGTCTAAATAAATATTATCCGTAATAACCCTATATCAATCCATTACAAAACCATGAAAGTACGTACTGCATTTAGATTTAATCCCTGAAACAAAGCCTGTTCCCACCTCACTTGCATGTTGCTTTCACAGCTGATTCTCACAGCTGCTAACTCTCAGCAACAGAGAAGTCTAAGATTGCTTTTCATCTTACCAACGCTATAGGATCTGCAATAAAATCACATTTGAGTCAGTGACCTTTACATATACACACGATCAAATTCTTAAAGTACAGACACAAGTTCTTAAAGTACAGACACCTATTGGCAGATACATAAGCCTGTGCTTATGGGCAGAGATATGTATTCAAATGTACTCAATTCCAAATTCCATCAGAAATCCATTAGTGACACATTTGTATCAATAGCTAAAAGAGCTTTAGTGCAGTCAGCTAGAAACAACTAGTTAGGAAATAGCTGTAAGCTATGCTGGTGAAAATGAGTTCTCCATTTGAGACTGTCAACTTGAAAGATTAAGCTACAACTTTGCCTTGTGATGAGCCAGAAAATATAGGCTTTCTGCAACCAGAAGCTGCTGAATAGAAAGAAGTACAAAGTATCTTTTTTGCTGTCCTAATTGCTCATATCGAACCACTTGCTTCTCTTAAAACTCTTTTTTCCTTTTCAGACAGTGGTATTATATGTTTCTGGAGCAGAATATGATGACTGGGTTTACTTGTATATGAAAAATAGTAAACAGAAACTATGGAGTTCCAGTGGTTGTGGATTCTCAAGTTAAATTGCATAGAGTATACAACTATTTTACTGCTTTTAACATCTTTTTCCTTTGGATTACTTTGGAAGCATCTTTGCCAATACAATATGGAGCACCTAAAACAGGGTTGCCCAAGAGATTATCCATCTGTATGTCACTCTTACGAATACAAGGTGCACTTCCCAAACTCAGTGGGATAAGCCCCCATCCTCCAGTTTTAGGTGGCATAGCAAAATATACTCTGAAATCTGGAGTAATCAAGTGTAAAGGCAAGAACATCCTACACATGAATATATTAAACTCCAGCTGTAAATGAGTTTGACTCTTCTGTTTTGACAGACAGTTCCAGATCCGTGTAACTCTCATGCTTAAATTCTGCGTATAATATTCAGTCTTTTACAACATATAAAAGATTTTCTCATTATATCTGTGCTATATATTAGCTTAAGTGGAAACCTTTCGATTGTTTTTCATTTTTGCTTTCCAGACCTATTGCTACTATTTCATTGTTGTAGTGGAGGAGGTGAATAAAAAGTCATATTTTTTCTGGAATGATTTTAAGAATATACTTATTTTCCTGCTAGCAGCTTTGTGTGGTTGCAAGAAGGGACAAAAGGGAAGCCAAAACTCATTGAGATGATCTTCATAAATGTTTCCTGAATCACTGCACGGGAAGATTACCGCATGCAGAAGATGACAAGGTTTCTCACACCAAAATGTCAGCCTGAGCTGTAGGGTCATGGGACTAGCCTCTTTGTCTGTCCTTTGCTCCTTGGCAATCTCTTCCCAAAGGATCCTACTTACCAGGGCCTCTACCAGCCACTTCAAAGTGGATCTCATTATATAGATGAAGGGAAAGAATGATATGTTTTGGCCTGCAAGGCCTTTCCCAGGCATTTGTGGCTCTAACACTGTGGTCTGCCCTCACTAGGTATGTTTGTTTCACATGTGCCTCTCTATGGGGCAGAAGCAAATTCAGTGAATGGAGGGATGTACTCAATGAATGGTTAGAGTGTCTGCTTTGCTGGGTGTGGGACTGACCTTCTGAGCTATCCTGAGCTGAGGTCTTCAATAAGCTACTCTCCGTGGCACCCAGGGCTGCCTTCTAGAATAATCACAGTTAATTTAAGACCCTGCAGTGTGTACTCAGTAGTCCTAATTATTCCATCAAAGTGCATTACTGTGTTTCTGTCTCTATCAAGTGTAATCTGTCATCAGGTTGTTAATTTGCCTAGGTTTATTAGAGCTTCTCACAGTCCTCTCCAGATTTGATTTCACTGAACAATTCTGTTATCCGAACTTCCATTTTTTTCACCTACTTTTCTTTCCCAAATTATGTTTATTGCAACACTTTTCACATATATTGATTCCGGGATTAATTGCCCCATACTGGGCTTTCAGGATTTCCATTTCCTCTATTATGAATCTACATGTGTTTGTGTATTAACTAGCACTTATCAGGGTGTAAATCACACTGTGCCTCATTGCCAATGCAGATCATCAAGTGTAGGAGGGCTTTTTATCAAAAATGTGTGAGAAAACCATCTTTCCCTAAAAAGCCCAATTAGAGCTGTCACCAAGCTCTTTCATTATGGAGAGCTAGTCAGATATTTCTTTTTCTAATCTCCACATTTTCCTAGTCCATTAAAAGGCATTTATTTTTACAATGCTTCTTTACACAACGCATTTCATCTGAAACATATTCTCACCGTATTTCAAATGCAAGTTTCTAGAAGCTGTGTATTATTTATTGGAAAGATTCACAAGTAGAACTATCTCAAATAATTGCCCAGACTTTGGCTTGGGTAGGTTTTTTTCAGCATGCCTCATCTCTGAAACAAGACTTGAAATATGGTGAAGTGCCTAAATATGACTGAAATCAAGAGCTCTCCTATACACAGGAACTGTGAATGGTTTTTAATAGTAAAATAATTTCTTACTATTGATCTAATCGCATGATCCAAAAGTGTCTTAGAGAGTAATTAACTTCAATAAGCCACAAAGGACTTGTCCAAAAAGGTGGCAGCATTGAATTCCCTGCAGCCCTAAGAAAGCCTTTCCTGATGCTTCTTCACAAGAGACACCAGGCATGGATGTACCATGATGGGAGGAGGAAGATGAGGCAACTCCCTCAGAAACCTTCATCTCTTTTCAACTGCCAGCCCCACAGAAGTGACAAGAGGGGGTGAAGAGACCAAAACACTTTGCCAGACCCACCATATCACACCTGATGTGGGGACAGACCTCTCCTGGTGTTGTTGAGACTCAGCGCATCACTCAGCATGCCTCAGCCCCCAGTCACGAGGCGATGGCTGCACTGGACACACAGAGATGCTCCTGGCAATTTAAAGTCACATTGCCCAAATGGGGAAAACACATTAGTTTGTTTTTCCCTCCTCTCATTCCCTAGCTAGGGGCAGCATGGTTTTTTTGTTTAGCTTTGGAAAGAAAAGACAGTTGTAAACATTCAGGACTCTGGTCTACTAGATAGAGAGGCGTCCGTAGTGCTTCAGGACAAATGCCAGCTGATAGATAGGGCAGCAGGAGCTTTTTTAGACAAAGAAGAAAGAACAGAACAAGCCTTGAACTTAGCTGCTGGCTTTGTTTGAAGAAAAAAAAAAAATAAAAGAAGGTATTTTGAGCTCACTAACAAGGTCTTATATTTTGCTTATTTAGAGAAAGGTCTGAAACAAGGGCATAACAATACAGTGTAAGCATCATATACAGATCATGCAGAGTATGAAGGAATTTTTTTTGGTGTGTGTACATTGAGTATGATTTACCTTTAATAACTCAGCTTGGTAAACCCTTACTGAGAGACTTAAATCACACCCAATTATCACCGTGTTCCCCTCTTCCTATTTCGCAGACTGCTAAGCAGGTCTAAAAGGTGGTTTGCCTGCTCGTTCAAAACCAGCTTATTTACACAGGGTATTCATTGTACAGCATGGCAATTTATTTTGCAAAGAAATTTAGCCTCCTCATCAAGCCAGTGAGTTTTATGCAACCTGAAGTATGTAGATAGACATGGAAAAGCAAGAACTGGGTATTATAAATCATTACCTTGGCAGGGTCCAAAGCCCTTAGGGCGTCAGCTGTTACACTGCTAGAGAAGATATAAGCTTCCATATAACTAATCCACATCAGTTACAAAAAACAATAATGTGCCTGTGTAAGTCAGTCATGTGAAAATTAGTGTGGTTTTCTGGCAATGCTTGAAAACTATCTAGTCCACTGTATACAATGTGGAAAAATGTCATGAAATTACAGAGATAATACACTATCATACAAATAATAGAGGAGACTTGGTAGAGGTTACATCAGTAATCATTTATAAACTCCAACTGACACATGCCTTAATAGAAAAGCCTGGGGAGGTGGAAATGGAAGCATATCATAAGAAAAAATCTCATTATTTAAAATGCTTTCCTTTTCAATATAATCTAATTTATGTTAAATCAATTTTTAAAGACTCCACTACATAATTACCATCACAGTAAACAATCAGTAATGACTCTTTTCCTTGGTTTTGTGTTGGAAATAAGCATAGGAATACCTTCCCTTGGGTGATGTGGTTTAATCAGGTTGGGTTTTATAAGGTGTTTTTCAAACTGATCAGAATAGCCTGAAACATGTCAGAGAAAGCTTGTTGCCTAGAATAAGCTTATAACAATATTTCACAGCTGATTTCTTTTTTAATTAATTTGCCCTGGATCAAAAGGACAGGGTCAGTAGGACCCTTGTATATGTTGGTGTTGGGCATAGCACAAAGGAACTATAATCACTATACCAATACCTGATTGCAGTACTGGAAAACACAGAAGGAAGAGTAATGGGGAAAAAGAGACAAGAATTAACCAGGAGAGACAGCTGGCATGCTCCAAGCTCCCTGCTGATTTAAAAGACACCACATTCTCTTCTCCTTGGAGAAGATCATTGGTTTAAAGTGAAGGGAGTTATTTCACATTTGTGCAGCTTGTGCCGTTTGTAACCTCTGAACAGAATCTCACCCAGCAATTCTCTTTAAACCTGGAAAAGGTCAGACATGGAGCTCCTTCAGCTTTTATTATTAAAAGCTTCCTGCTTGGTTTTACTGTAAAGAAAGAGGCAGTGACCTTACATTTAATCACATCAAAGACTCTGTGCTTTAACTTACTTAAAAGACTCCTTATGCAGGATAGCTTTATCCAAGGAGTCTTTTGCCAGATGACGTTAATTTTAAAGCAGCGTGCAAAATACCCCTTTTGCTGCAGACTCCAGCAGCTGAGTAAGCAGCCTCTCTGCTGCCTGCAGTAAGGAGACTGAGAGAGAGATCTGGGGAATCTGCGTTCAGCCAAATCTATCCCATATGCATGTAAAACCTAATGGAAAACAGTCGTGAGGCCCTACAGGAGTACATGTGATTTAATGGCAAGGCAAAGGATTTGCAGAATCCTGTCTTTGGTGCTTTCATTTTTTAATGCTTCAGCCTGAGCAAAGTTAATCTTATTAGTGAAGTAAAATGGAGGAATAATTAGCTCCTCTGCTTGCACATATGTTTCACCAAAATGCCTTTGCTGGGTTTCTGAAGCGCACAGGATCTCCATTTTTACCTGCTGCCGGAATTTCTCTGTTTAAAAATGCAGCAGATGTAGCATGAGAAAATGTTTCTGCTGTGAGCGGTGTGCTAAGGCTCTGATAAATGCCTTGTCATATTTGCTCTGCTTTGTACTTGGGAAGATTCTTATTTGTTTGCTTTTATGTTTCTACAACTCCCTCCTTTTTTTGCACACCTTTTCCAGTCAGGGATGCCTCTGTCAGGGATGACGGGCTTTGAGCAAAACTTTCTGTTCTGAGTTTGGCTTTTCTCCACAGGGATTAGGTGGAGCTGAACAATAAATGAAAGGTTCAAAGTCTGCCTCAGAAAAGCCCCTCTTGACTATTTCATCTCAACCCTTACAGTTTTGCCACCTTCACAACTGTGTGCAACTGCCCAGCACTACATGGAGATTGATGTCATTTATAACATACCAGCATAACTCAAGGCAAACCAGGGTTTCCCTTCTGCTTAAAAGACCCACTGAATCATTCACCTGCTGCTTGGGAAAACTCCCTGAACCAATGTATTATATCTAAAGAGAAAGCTAGATATGTCTGAGGGGAAGAAGTGTGGTCTTGTAGGACAGAAGGGAAAAAATTAGCAAGTCTTGGTCCTTTCCATTATCTTGGAAGGATAATGTCACCTCCCCACACCTCAGTTTCTGTAAACCAGGGAAATACTACTTAGTGCGACTACTCATCTGTTCAAATACTCTGAGACTACATGACAGTGCTTCAGTGAAGACTCTGTCTGCAGGTATTAAAGTTCAAGGTAGAAAGCAGAGCCCAGATGTGCACAACAGCCTTTGCCAGCAGAGTTTCAGATTTCGGAGAATCCTTTCTCTCTGATGGAAGCAAAATCTTGTTAGTACAGACCCACTATCAGTGCGAAACATGCAAGCCAAGTTTGGCGAGGAAAGAGCGGCTTACTTTGCTGCTTCTCTGGCTCTCCCAGGAGCAGGACTCAGCCTCCTGAGGAGCGATCCCTCGCTGGAAAGGGTGGTCACTCAGGCAGGTCTGGCATAGCGGAGGCTCCAGCTCCGAATCCCCTGGGGGTAAATGCATCACAGTGGACCCCGAGTATTTGAGGCTGGTGTGTGGATGCTTTTCAACGCTGACCATCGGGCTCTTAATCCACCTTCGTACCTGCCAACACAGAAAGAGGTTATGGACTCTGTTTTATGGCAGCAGCTGGGAAGACACAGCAGGGTTTCTGATGCGCATAGAGGCACAGATTGGCGAAAATAATCAGATACCATGTAGGGTCAGAATCAATTTTCTGTAGGAGAAAGTACTAGGCCATGTCAGGGTGCGTGTGTGTATGCACACTGTAGCCAGGCTCTTTATGCTGAGAATCATTTGCAGCTTTGTGCAAATCTTCCTGAAGTTCACCTATAATACAATATAATATCTCTGTAAAGGTCTATAATACATCCGTAATACATCTATAATACATCTATAATACATCTATAATATCTCTATAAAGATATTGAAATATAAGGAAGACTGCTAAGAAGAGAAAGGCAGCTACCCAAAGCAAGTACTCTCAGCCTAGGCAGCTCAATTCTCGCTGTGGAGAGAAAGCAGACTGTCACTGCTTTCTCTCCATAGGTATGCAGGTTGCAGGTTGTAATACTATAAACAGGTATGCAGTTGTAATACTATAAGCTGTCTGCAGTCCTTTTCGACAGCAGTATCTTTTGTTTCATCTCTGACTTCATATACTAACTCAGTCTTTTCTGTGTCTCCCATCACTACATTCAAGAGCCAGTTTCTCATGTCGATCTGCCCCAAATTTTGAAGCTGACTCCCCTAACCTCCTTTCCGCTGCCTTCTCCTAGTCTCTGCAGCTCCCTGGTTAGAACCCCGTGCACTACAGCAGGAAGGACACTATTTACGAGCATAATATGCTGTGCTCACAGGGCACAGAGTCAGCCTTGTGCACTTTGTTTGCTCTTCCTTTCACTTCTGTGACTGTCTCTTTTCTGCCATGTGAATCCAAAGTACTGGATTTTCTAATAGCATAACTGAAGAGTCAGAGACCTTCCCAAGCTCTTTTTCCAAGTCATTTTGTACTGTTAAAGCAGAGAGATCACTATATGAGCTGTCTTATATTTGCACTCAGTCTGATCAAAACTCTCTCGTTTGAATACGAAGGATAGATAGGGATGTATTAGGATATGTTTTATTAGCCCAGAAGGGGAAGGCTGAGACAGTCAGAACTGACAGCTCAACCAGGCTTTTATTGACAGGAGGCAACCACTTTTCTCTAGGAATCGAATCTCTTCCAGGTCTGTGCAGGGAAGTGGGGCAGGGCTACAAGGAGTGCACAGCACTCATCTGCTTCCACTTCCACAGGGAGAAGCCAGGAAAAGCACTTGGCCTCAGCTTTGCCATGCTTCATTAGGAGATGATATTTGCCATTAGAGGATGCTTTACATCAGGAAGATAAACATTTTACATTACATTAGTCATGAGCATAATGCCAAGCGTTTGATTAACAGTGGCAGTCTATTGCAGCAACTGGTTACCAGGGTCACCTATGGTAAACAAACAGAATGAAACATATCTAACCAGCCTTCTGCTGGTGACTCCTCCATGAGCAAAACACCCGCAACTGCCCTGCTGTGCTGACCTGCCGGAAATCTCAAGGTTAGGAAAATTTCTCTTTCCTCTCTATGGAAACCAAGCAAATAGATGTCCTTCTGCAGTTGAGTAAGCAACTTTCTGCTGCATCCCCCATTTTTGAGCAACATCAGTTCATGTGGATGATATAAGCCCCTACTTCCATGCTGTGAAGCATCCCTACAATGTCAGCCCCCTTTTGCTCACTATAACTCTTGGATGCTGTAGCTGGCAGGTGCCACGTCTGCTTGCTTTTGTAACAAATTTTTCAGAATGGAAACCAAAGTGATTAAAGTCCTGCAGAATCATTTTTCCACGATATTAAAACCAATGTAGTTTTTTTTTTTATTGAACTTCTCTGCTTTTATAGTTCCTAAATTCCCTACTAGCTCAGAGATTGCTGGCTGACCATTTTCCTTATCCACATTCTTTTATCTTCAGGTTGGTGGGTTGAAGTTGTAGGGGGAGGGGTTATTTTTTTCAGATTTAATTTCAATATACATATTTTGAAACTGATCTTTTGACTCTGGCAGATTTTAAACACGTTTATTTTTGCCAAGCATAGTTGATTTTATGATTGTTAAGCACATCATTGAATATATTATTCTCCCCAAGTAAATTCACGGTTGTGTGTCTTGACCTAATTCCAGAATTTGGTATGTTGAAAAGAATAATTATATTCCTGGTCAAAAACCATGCTTGATTTTCCAGGGTAGTTTTATTATGGGAAGCGTACAATGTATTTAGTGTGGTTCTGAGAGGAGTAAATGGCTGTTCATTTTGTCCTTTTCAAGTTAGGCCTGATGATCAGTTAAGTGTTTTCTGACCTGGTTCCACATTTCTTCCTTGGCGTCCTGCATCTTCAGTCATATCATTCTGGGTGGACACAAGTGTGCCAAGGTACGCATGGAAGAAGAACCAAAGTGACAGGAGAAAGGGGCCTGGGCTGCAGTGAGCTGCAGGTTCAGTTTTTCTTAAACACACAAGGGACATGGCCACAGTCTTTCACTTGAGAATACTCGATTGCGTACAGCATCAAGTCAGGCAGGAATTCACATGCAAATCTGTGTTTGAAGATTCATGAAGACCCAATTATGTTTGGTTTTATAATTTCAAATTCAGGGCATTTGCAGTGACACAGTTGATCGATAATTTCTATTGTAGTTTCACCTGCTGTTTCACTGTCTCATGTTTCCATTTACAAATCTCTAGCATGCCTGTGTGTTAAGAGGCATTCAAAATGTGACTTTGGTACTCTTGGTACAGCAAAATACGTCTGTAGCAAATGATCTTGTAACTGTACCTTTTAATGGCAATGAAATGTACATTCAGCAGTATAACGATCATAAATTAAAAATTACCCACCAGTGCTTTAACTTGTGTGAATGGTATTGATGAGAGAAAGCAACAGGGCATGCATTTTATGAAGCTGCACACACCTGAGTGTAGGTGGCATCTTCTGGCTCTAGCATCAGCAAGTGGTCCCTGACTTCAGGGTGAAATTTAAACAATTTTTCTTAGTATTGTTTATTTCACGCTGACTCCTGGTTTTAACTCAGGTACACACCTTTTTCTCTGTATGACTTTTTGCTGATTAAAAATGTTGGATTAAACTGATGTTTTTTTACATGATAGGTCCATATTATTTATACATTACAGCCTGTACTAAGAGATGAAAAAGAAGCATTATTACAAGCGCTGACCTGGTCATATTGTTGTTCTGCTTAGTGCAATGAGAGTTTTGAGGAAACTAAGGTGGGAGAATTTCGGGAGCATCCAGCTTTGAGATTGAATGGACTAGCAGGATTTTATTGATTTTTTCTTTTAAATGGTTGGAGCTAGTTCAAGTAAGTTAGCACACCCACAGTTCAAATGCACTGGTAGGGAAAAGGTTTAAAATAATTCTAGTTTTCCTTTGTTGGGTCGGGCAAAGTTCAGGTTCATACACCTCCAGCCACAGCTGCTTGTTCCAGGATGCCATGCTGACTCAGTGAAACTTTTCAATAAACCTGAGTCATTCTGAAAAGTAATATATCATGTACAAAAGTCAATGGAAACCCAAGACCTGCACAGCTAAGCCCAGGGAAGTTGTTTTTCTTCTTTCTGAAGTCTTCACCTCTGACTTAGGTGCCAAGCCGGGGCTCTGTACTGCCTGCCTGCGCGCCCAGACCTGCCCAGTGGCTGCTCCAGGGGAGCTAAGCAGGGGCTGCCACTTCAGTGGGTGCCAGCACGCTATGTCAAGAGCTGTCGTGTTTGTTATTTTTAGAACTTGACTACATGGCTGATATTAATGATTAATGTGCGCTGGCCTGAACATGAATTAGGTAAATACACAGTCAACCCTTGTGTGAATGGCTTGGTTCAGAATTAAGATGGGCTTGCTTCATTCTGTAGCTGTTTCTCTAAGTTAAAATGTCAGGGTTTATTCTGAATTGAAAGGTCCATGAGGACTTCAGTGACATTTAATTAATACTCTCTAATTTCACATCTTCAGCTAATTCAGACTAATGCCCCTCAGTATCCCTCTGAAGACAATCCTTACGTTTGCCTTTTGGAATTCATAGATAACATGGAGGAACTTGCACAGAAAACTGTGGCAATTGTTACCAATAGTCTGAGTGGAAAATGAAATGATTCACCACTGACTTTCATTATGTATCCCTATCCAAAAACATTAAAAATATTGATCTGAAACTGGAAGTATGAATTGGCAGCACCTTCGTAGCAGCAAGGCCAAGAGCAGACTTCTGAAGAAAAGCAACTTCCCTGGCTTAGCTATGCAGGTCTCAGGTTTCTACTGATGTTTGTAGATTATGTATAACTTTTCAGAGTGACTCAGTTATGTGTATATATTAGTCATTGAATTGTAAGTCCACACTATAGGTTTTTGTCTAGCTTTAACCTTAATAAACTTCAAAGATTTTTGCCTGTTTAATATTTACATTTATACTAGACAAGTGCCTTAGATCTATAGCTCTATTTGACTTGGGCTATCTTAAATGTCACTAAAGATTTCAAAGTGCAAAGCTTCCTTTTTATTTGAATTCAATTTCACTAAAAAACCTCCCACACTAAATTGCACGAAAGAAGAAAAACCATTTTAAAGAAATTTCTCACAGTTTCTTCCTTGGCTGACAGATTAACAAGGAGCAGATGATAGTTTGTATTTAGGGCATTGTATGATGCTCAAATACCACAGTGCTAGGTGCATCATTTTTCATGGTAATGTAAGGAGTATTTGATTATTTAAATGCTTTTTTTTTTTATTCTTACCATGATATCCATCTACCAGTAAACAAACTTGAGCCTGCTCCTAGCTGCAGAAAGCAATTCTGTTCTGAACTGCTTCTGAAGATTTCCGTACTTTCATGTCCAAAACAAGGCTCTTTAAACTCCTCAGGCAATTTCATCCACCATTACAGAGTATAAGCAGCTGACTCTTTAAGTGTGTCTGAAATAATCTGAAAAGGACTGAGCAGAACAGAAAGAGCTCCCAGTTTCTCTTGCCCCATCATGACTATAGTTTCTTTAAGCCTTTTTCTCATCAACAACTCGTATCTGCTATAAATTGCTTCTACTACATGCCTGTCATGCAGCACCCAACAGTTTCTGGTTAAGCTATAACTGCATTTATGAGAGTCACTGTTGCCACACTAATTTCTTGAAGGTACAACCTCATAGGCCTGTGCAGATGGACATGAGTCTGCTTTGCTGGTGGTGTAAGCTGAGCAGCTGTCAGTCAGCCATAGTGCAGTAGCTGCTCATCAGCACCCTGTTGTGCCTAGGGCTAGTGTCTCTTGTTGCCTTCTAAGGCTGAGCAAGAGATCACCCATGCCCATCCATGCAGACAGGCTTGAGATTTGTCAAATATTGCCTTACCACTACTAGCTAGAAGTTGATTCAAAATGTTTCAGGGAACCCTTGGCTTGCCTTGTTCGGAGAGAAAAAAATTCAAAGTGAGAAAAAAATAGTTTACCAAAATTATCTGTGAAACATGATCGGCTTTAATATACATACTAACCTGAATAACTTCTGAAAAGAAAGAGTTTTGAAGATGTCAAAGCAACTAACTTCAACTTTTCCAAACACTAAAGTTTCCCATTTTCAAGTCAAATGATGTTTTATTTTATTTAGCCTTGAGATCGAACAATTTGTTTGGAACAAATGCAGTCAACTTCACACTCACAGACCTTCATGGCTAGGAATAAACTGAAGTATACCTCTCCACCCTATCACATTTTAGGATTTTTTTGTGAGTCTGGTTTTGTTGGACAACCGAAGTACTTTTGCAGACAATCAAAGTTGTTTGGTATTTCTTGTATTTTTTGCAATAACAGCAAAAAAATTGGTGAAAATATTCCCCATTCTTTCAAGATAAGTGAGTTCAAAGGAGTATTGTAGCATGTAGCCATCTGTCACTAATCCTAAACTAAATTGAAATGCGACTGTTCTCAGAGAATAGCTTTAAATACCCTTTTCCCAAGCATGGCCTATAATATTGCCGAAAGGTGCATAAGTATTCTTTTAAAAAAGGCTCTTTATTTTCTAACTCTTGTTTGCTCTAGTTCCTTTGTTTGCTTTACTTTCTAAAAACATGATATCCAACAGTGATAATCACTTAAACTAGAAAATTGCCAGATGTGATTAAATGAGATTTGCCAAGTTCCAGGGCTTAATTTTTTTTTTTTCACTCCTGGCTTTTCCTCATGTGTAATAGCAAACAGATATGGCTTTTAATTTCATATGGCTCAGTTGTCAATGGCATCAGTCGACTCAGCACATTTTATTCTTTAATCAGGTATTCATAAGCCAGCCCCCATCACTGTAATCATGAGCAATATTTTCCATGAGAGAAAATCCCGCCTGTTCTCTGGGGCTGCTACTGATGCAGTTGTGTTTTTTGCTGGAGGGAAGCAGGTACCGATGGCCAGTGCCACCCTGATGTGTCCAGCCTGGCTTTGAAGCCTCTGGAAAGCCCAGTGCTTCTCTGGACACTGACAAGCTTGTTTGCTGGCTTGCCAGGTGAAGGCTTGACTCTCAAGAGTGCTGAATGCAGCGGCAAGGAAAAGGCACCTTATGCAAGTACCTAATATCTTGCAGGATTAGGCCCTTAGTGGATGTGAGAGTTGCTTTGCTACACTAATTCTCAGTACCTGGTGCAGACTTTGGATTTTAGTGGGATTTAGGAACATAGTGTGAAGACCCGTATTCTGGAGCAATAAATACTAATGTGAAAGAAGGAGGGCATAAGTTTGTAGACAAACTCGGCAGGCCATATAAAATTGCAAACATTTGCTGAGGACTGAGGGTAAACTGAATGACGAAATGGTGAAAGGGAAACTGTGGAAATTTGCTTGGCAGCGTTTTCTGCCTCTGAAACTTTTGCCATCTTTTTCCCTGTTTTTGTGGGGGATCAGAATAAACCTCTCTGTGTGCTTGAACTCTTCTGTATTTAAATTTTTGTTCTTCATGAATGTTCCTGTTTGCATCAGTTCGTGGGTTTTTATGGCTCTCAGTCAGCTCCTATTTACCCTACATGTTGCATTGCAAAGTCTCTGGATATTCATTTCCCTACCAGAACAGTATCAAATGCCTCGACTGTGATCTAGGTCAGTGCATGTGCATGTGTTTTAGTTCTGCCTTCCAGTGATATCAAATGTACTTTTCTCCTTCTCCGGTTGCAGTTCATCCGATCCCTTCTTTCCTTTTCCTGGTGTTATCTAGTTGCACCTCGGACCAGTATTTGAATTTTCGTCCATTATGTAAACCCGAGGTGGACACGGAGCTCTTGGAATCATCTCCCTTGCAGCCTTGAGGGCGACTGTCAGGAAACCTATTTAAATTACAATTAGGGAGATTACAGAATGAAAAGCTCCATTGTTCATACTGTATACAGTCATCTACTTAAATGGAAAGTGGTAAATGAGAGGCAGGCTGATTAATGCCCGGACTGAGATATATCACTACTCTCTAGCTGGCTTTGACATTTAATTTGTCATATCCCATGGGAAACGCAGCACAGCAAAAGAATCAGTTTGTCACATCACCTCAAGCTATTTTTTCTCCTTCAGAGCCCTGAGACACATCACTTTGTTGATTAATAATCACATTTGATTTTAAAAAAGAAGGTGAAGGGCAACTCACTGCAGAGTCATCATTTGCTGCTTTCTCTACAAGCTGGGAAGCTGCTTGCTAAGAATCAAGCTGATCCCCAATAACAGACCACACTGTTTCCACCGAGGTCTGGATGAACATGGCCTGGATTCATGGAGAGTTCAGCCCTTCAAGCATGTCAGGAGAAAGGTTGCCTGCATGTGAGGGAGATCTGGGAAAGGATGAATCAGCCACAGCTCAGGGTGGAGGGGTGCAGAGAATGATGATGTTCCTTACGGGAGCCCCAGCACACTCTGGTCATGGGTATTGCAGGACAGGGGAATGCAATCCTGGCTGTGAAAGGACTCCTGCAAGCCCTGGAAAAGTCTATGCTGGATCTCTGGGGTTTGGTTTCTCCTCCCATCCTTCTCTTCCTTTGCTGTTTTATCATAAATTCTTTACCAAATCTTTGTGGCTGCCCGTTGGTGTGACTTTAATAAATATCATAAGGAACAGCACACGAAGGTATACATGATGGTCCTAACTTCATGTCTTTAATGATCTTCCTGGCATTCCAGCAATTGTTGGAACTATAAGGGCTGGATTAGAGGACTGACCTATTGTAGTTGTGGTTTGGGGGTTTTTGTTCTGTTTCATTTTGTTTAATTTGAAATGTGTAATAATCTTCTACCACCTCCATCTGCCTCTAGCTAGATGGATTTATGCCCATTGGGCATACTGGTCTGGTCCAGTAATGTAAACGTCCATCACCCTACCAAGCTCAACACATAGTTCCCCTTCAACTCATATCTCCAGGTTTCCTCCCATAGAAACCAGTGCACAGGGAGGAGGACACAGTTGTTCCAGTATGACAGGGGCTGGGGCATGTGACTGAGTCTGAGGACTGGGACGTGTTTGTGGGTCCCCCAGATGCAGGTACGCTCCTGGTCCATGCTGAGAATTTGACCTGTTCTGTGCCACATCTCTGCTCCAGTTCATCATTTTGTAATGAGTATCTCAGGGCTTTTGTCATGGTTTTTAATCAGTATTGCTATTGTGTATTTACACACACACACACACTTTCCTACACCAAAGTATTTCACTGGCCATAACAGCATCTGGCAAAGATCAAATGTATCTAAGAGGAAGCATAGTAAATATTTCTGTATTTGTCGTTGTCATCAGTTTGCAGTGTTAACACTTGAAGTAAATAAGGAAGATTTTTATGATCTTAAGTGTGAACGACATGTCTCCAGGCCACACCAGCAAGTCAGCAAAGGCAAGATTCTTAAAAAAATATGTCAGCAAGTGACTGTAGTCCAGCACCAATCCCAAAATGACTTGAGGAATTTGGCATCCTAAGTATGGATTTAAATGTTCCTGTGGAATAAGTTGCATCTATGTGAGTGAAGGCGTGAAAAATAGCAGAAAACTTAGACACACCAAGCAATGCCAATAATGAGTGTTAATGAGCACACAGACAACTGCTTGGCTGATTTTCCTGTTCCAGTCAATGGGAAAGCTCTTGCCAAATCCAGTGGTGCAGGAGAAAGTCTGTAAAACCCACATCTCACATTCATAGCTAAAGAAGCTTTTGCTGTGCTCTCATATTCACTGGCTGATTTGTTTGAAATGTGGCACAAAAAAATCTAAACAACTGAACAGGCACCACTTAAGGTTTTCCTCTTTTCCTTCCTCCCCTGTTGTCCTTGATAACAATTGTTAGTCTCATGGGATTCTTTACTCCGTGAACAAATAATAACTGATGTGTTGGAATCAGGTAAGAGCTCTTGGATCAATTGTAAGCACCGATGGCACTTGTTTCTGCAGGAGATGAGACAATAGATTCATTGTCCACGCTGGTGTATAAACACCCTCTCTCTGCTTATTATGTCAAAGAGTAAAACAAAAGAAAATGAGTATGTGCATGTGTATGTGCAAGTCTAATCTTTCCAGGCTACCAAGTTAAAAATGCTTTTCATCTAGATCAAATAAAAACAACATGAACAATGCAACCCCAAATCCTACACAAATAGTTTGAGGCTGCTCACTCATACCTCCTCTTCTCTATTTTATGTGAGCAAAGCTAATTGTCAGTAAACCTAGGCAATGTTTATTTTAAGTCCTGCTTTGACTTTAAACACCACATCCCACATCTATTAGTCAAAGCCTCAAAGCAGTCTGCAGGGTACTGTGAGCACCTGAGCCCAACACAGGAGCCGGGGAATGAATGCTCGGATGTGGATAGGCTGCAAAGGCAGATGAATCAGAAAAAAGCCCGAGTAAAACAAAGATATCTCACTGTACTTTTTCTCCCTTCCAGTTTTCTGATGCAATAATAATTTTACATCCTTCAGTAGTCTAAGCTGAAATACCACAGCATCATAAAGCTTAACTGCAGTATAAGAATAATGGCTGCAGTGGCAGAACACAATGGATGACTGGGTACAGCACAAAGTCCCATTCAGTAGACATCCTTAGCTATTCAGTCAAAAGCTTCATAGTGTTCAGAGCAGCAAAGAAAACTTTGTGTGGCCTGAAATTAATAACTTTCCTATTCCTAATCTGAGCCTGATATGGCACTTCACTAATGTCCTTTAGATTTGGCAGAAGGTGACCCTTGTAATTTGTTATATAACATTGCATATCATCCTAATATTTTATCTTGGCAGCCAGGACCATTAGATGAGCTGATTTAGGGTGCCCAGTCCTTCTGGCCCTGTGAGATAGATATGCCAAAACATTCACAGATCTGTGAGAGAGACCATATGCCTCAGAAAACAGTAGTATTCCTGCAGTATTCCTGGAGCAGCTCTGGGTGAGAGATATCTGTTTTTTCAGGGATTAGCTCCTTTGCAATGCAAGGTTGGGCAGGGACCTGGCAACAGGGACTTCGGCAGCCCACATGGGCTCATCTGCAGTGTGGCATGGCACCGCCATGGTGAAGGCTGGCATGAGACCCAGTTGACCACTCAGGAGCCCTGGGGTGGTCCTCTCGTCTTGCAGACCTCTGGCTAACACAGGCAAGGGAAATGCTTTTGTTCATCCATTCCTGGGTCAAACGAGATGTGTTTACTCAAAGGCACGTCTTCCAGGAAAACAGCTACCATTTCTCTTCCTAGCTTTTTCCAGTGGCCAATTTGCTTTTGCTGTCAAGTTACTACAAATACTTTTTGAGGAGAAACAGAAAGTCCTGATCACTCAAATTAGCCATTTTTTTAAAATGGCATTCCAGCTAAGACGCTGTGTGAGGCACCGATCATTTCAATCAGGATTTAAAAGATTATTTTATTTTGAACCACAGAAGAACCTATGTTGTAGACCACCATCGTCAGTGGGGATTTAAGCTAGGAGAAGGTTTTGCGATTCTAGTGTTTTGACAAATTAATCCAGTGCCAAATGTGACCAGTTCTTTTAAGATCTTTCATTGATTTCTTATTTCCTCCCAGCAAGGATGATTAAAATGAACTTATGGGCAGCTGGACTGCTTGATGCATACCTTGTCACTATAGAACATATGGTCCTGAATAATTTGAAAGGAAAACATACATCTTCCTGTAGCAATTGCATGGAGTGAAAGTAAAACTCCTTAATATGAGAGGCTCTTATGAGGTTAACATTTGTTGGTTAATGATTCAAAACTTTGTGTGCATGATATTCTTTTAAGATATGTAATGAAATCTAGCTCATTCTATGTGAAAGGTGGACCTAATGTTTGTAGCATTTCCTGCTTCCAAAGCTGCAAGCAACATTTAGTTATATTCTCATGAGGAGAAAACTATTATTTTCTAGATACATTTCAGTCTACTCTGAAATCTTTTTGAATTTTTACCAAGCTTCCCCTCATTCTATGGAGATTAGATGCCTCATGCATTTGAGGAATAAGTCTTAAAGTCCTCCTTGGAGAGTGGGAAATGACTCAATGCTTCAAAAACAAAACAGCAAACACAAGATGAACTAGCAAATGTGAAACCCCATCCCACTGCAATTTCATCACCTATAAAACTGCAGCTGTTTCAATTTGTGAAACCAAGCAATTTCTCTTGCACCTGTCAAACCTGCCTGGCATTTCAATAAATTGTTCCATTTGTTGGTTTTGCTCAAGTTTTAACATAGCTTGAGAAATACGGTCTTAAAAAAGGCTAAGTACAAACAAAATGTAGAGTTAATCAAAATAAAGCCACATTTTTAAACTGCCAGTCAAAACCAGTCATTCATATGTATAAAAGAAATAAAAGTTCCTCAGTGAAAAATGTAGTAACAGATGCAAACCAGACACACTCAAAAAGTATGAAACAAGAGAGGCTTTCTTTCTGCCGTTTACATTATTTCCCTTCTCAGCTTAGTACTTTTCCAGGAGCATGCTCACACACAGAAGCAGCATATTGCCCAGCACTTTTTGTTCTTTGTGGTCTTCGCTTTATTACAAGATGATAGCAATAAAGTTCTTTGTTTTAGAAACACAAGCTGAAGTGTATGTCACCGATACTGACTTATCAGCTTGAGGGCTGGGGTCTCCCACATGTGAAGGTTGTTGGTTTTGGGAAGCTTGCAACTGAAGCAGATTGTTTTGAGTCTGTTATTCCTCATGCTTGGTTGTGTGTGGGTTTTGCCTAATTCTTTCAAAAAAAAAAGAGAAAGAAAAAGAAAAATTCTGAAGTCATTTCGGGTAAAAGCCACTGGAAGCTAACACATTTTTCCTCTGAGCAAGCCAACATTTTTTGAGGGTTTGAGGCTGATCCGGTTAAACAATAACTATGACATCAGAGAAAAGTATCTACCGTTGAAAATATCTTTCAGGTAGGAGGATCTACATGGTTTCAGTTTGGCATGTAAATCCTTTTACAGGGCTCCTACTAACCCATGTAAATTACTGTGTCAATAAATGGAATACAGACATACCACTTTGTTTGAAGATTTACCTTCATTTAATGAAAACAGAAATTGAAGAAGGGAAGTAGAAGAAGGAAATGCCTGAGACAGACAAGTTAGCCAAGTTTTTAAAAGGACCGAATAGTTTTTCTAGTAATGTGACCATAAAATAAGGGAAATCAGACCACAGTGTAATGTTGTGGACTTGGCCAGTGACTCCTTTGCTAAAGACAACGTTTTCAAAAGCAGCACATGCACCAGACTCTTGGCTCCTTGCAGTCCCTGCAACTCACTCCACTCACTGGCAGTGTAGAGAGCCTAGGCGCGTGGCACCCGTGCCTTCAATTAACGTGCTAGGGCAAGAGCACTAATATTTAAGTGGCATACCTACACCAAAGAAACCCATCATGGGTGTCTGACTCCCATATTAATGCACAGATCTGCAAAGATATTTGGGTGCAGAAGCTGCTGGGATTTTCCAAAGGTCACACAAGTTCCTCCAAGAGCTTTACAAAGCACAGTGCTAGGCTGGACTCTCTAGCAGCTTGTGATAAAGAAGCAGCAATCTCTTCCTTCATCTCTGTACAGCCCTATTCAGTGCAGTGGCTAATAAATAGGAAAGGTCCAGGTGAGTTAGATCTTTGAAAGAAAAAAGGAAGAAGTAGTATGAACGGAAGAAATTTGGTGAATAGAAAAAGATTTATTTATATATTTAACTTCTGGAGGACTGCCAGCATGCTTGGAACTATACAGAAAGAGCACCTCATCAGGCTTTTCTCATATCTAATAACAGCTCTTTCAGGCTTAATATGTACTGAATAACTGGGGGATGGAATGAACAATCTCACGGTAGGTCTGACCTTTTTTCCTTTCAGCATTTCTTAATTAATCTTAAATAGAGAAGGCAAGACTTTATTTAGGCCAGGCAAGATATCCCAGAGCAGTCACCTTTGCTCCCTCAGTGCTGTGCTCAGAAGTGAAGCACAAAAGAAGAGCCATAAACAATACAGAAACTTTTGAATATGAAAGGAGACCTGTTCCTCTCACAGGGGGGCTGGTGGAGGGTGTGCTCATGGAAACCACAAGCTTAGGAAAAATGGGCACTAGTGGACAATTCTGACAGCATGAATCAAATCTCACAATCTCCTTATCAAAAACATAGATTCCCCCATTTCCGCCAACGGCATTGTAACTCCTGATATTATGCACTGGGGAGACACTGTCAAACTGAAATGCAAGAACTAAAACAGAGGTGTCAGGGCCAGGGTAATGAACGGAGTAAGATTCCTCCTGAGGACTACATTGCTTCTTGCCTGTCCATGTCTGCAAGAGTCGTGGTGGTGTCAAGGGCCTCGAGCTAAGAGACTGTTTTGTCTGACATTCTGCATGAAATATTATACCTGAAACAACCATTACAAAAAGTGATTTTAAGAGAGGCTTATGCATCCCTTTTTCTTTTAGTCAGGCAGTGATATATCACAGAACTTGTCTGTCTGCGGCGTCTTATGTGGGAATATCAGCTTGTTCAAATAAAAATAGAGACCCAGTACAGAAATGCTTATGATGTGGCGTCAAAACTCACCCTGTTTCATGAGGCAGGAAGATAAGTGACGATATAGAAATGTATGCCTGTATACATGTACACATATATATGTACATAAGCTGTATGTTAATATGCATTAACATATATGGTTAGGTCTAGATCTTGGGCCCCTTTGAAAAATTCAGTGAGATGGTTTTTTTTGTCTGGAAATGTTTTGGGAAGTGTGGAAATCTTCAAGACTAGTTGGGGAACTTCAGTAGAAAAGCACTGAGGATGCTACTCAGTTGCCTTCATGGGACCCAAAAGACATATCTACACCAAATCTAGCTGACCTGTTCCTAGACTTCTCATATACTTTGACTGAACTGTAGATCACTGCATGAGGATTTATAATGGGGTCTTTCCTTTTTTTGAAACGACATATGCACAAATTCCACTTTCACTACATAATTGTTCCAAAGGGGAGAAAACTCTTGGCCAAGGCTGGATGTAGGAGCAGATACTTCACATCATCTACATATATTTAGGCAAGTGCTGGCCAGACATGCTGCACCTATCACCTCAATGAAGCCAAGGATTTGCTTGCAGTGATAACAGGCAGAGGAGACATTCAGGTATTGCCCTGGTGCCAGGGCAGCAGGAGGGTCTTTTCTGTCCTACCACACAGAGATGTGTTCTGCAAAATCCATTTGTTTGAGGAACCTGTTTGTTTCATTTGAAGCAGAGACAGGAAGAATGAATCAGAACAGGAATTATGAACAGATAATGACAGAACAGTGTCTGTGGAAATGTGAGATATGGATGGTTCAAAAGCCCTGTTTTTGGAGAGGCAAAGGAAATACTGGCATTGTTTGGTTCTCTGAAAATGCCAAGCCTTTAAAGCAGTACAGACAGTGCTGGCCCAACCACATGCTCACTGTGCCTTACTCAATGGGGAAGGGAGTAGTTACAAGTCAGACCTTGTGAGCCTGGTGGCCAGTAAACACCTCTGGCTGACGGCTGCATCTTTAGGATGCACACCCACAGAGCTGTTGAGCACTGAGCAGCATCTACGTTCATCTATTTTTTGAGAGTTCAAGATCAGCCCTGACTAGCAGTCCTAAATAAAAAGTCTAGGTTATTAATTAGCTTTGTCTAATGGTTTCCTAGATGAACAAGAAATCAGGCTGAAGTCAGCTATATAACTGTAGAAAGGGACAGAGTGTCCATGGTGCAAGAGAGATGACAACAAGGAGCCAGGGTGCAAACCGAACACACAACTTCAGGACACAGCGGACGTGCTTTTCATCACACCTCCAGTCTGTCAGCATAAGAAGAAAAGGCCATGCTAGTGAGCTAAAGATTGCTTTGGTTTTGGGCCCTGGGGTTGAATATGAGCTGAAGTACTTCAGCAGATCTTTGAAGGTGCTTCTGGCAGAGAGATTAGATAATGCCTATTGCTTCCTCTGCTCCACATGTGCTCTGAACTAGATGGTGCTTTAGAATAATTAGTTCTGTATCACAGCTGAGCTTGCTCACCAAAGCCAGTTCAGACCAAGATAATGGTACCTGGGCATTTTAGACACATAAATAGACATATCTTGCTTCTTTCCCACTTGCTGTACAATAGGGTGAGATCCTGGTTATGTGGACAGGCAGCAAGTTTGGTGTAACATGTAATAGAATGAAGGATTGTGAGTTTAAAAAAAACAGTTAGGAAAACATTTCAGCATTACTTGATCACAGCATGTGGGTTATAATCCTAAGCATCTGATCAAAAGATAAAGATCCTGAGAATCTGATATATTTTTGTTGATTTCACGGACCTTTTTTCCAACAGGACATCAGGCCTCGTTTGAGCGAACACGTATCCTTGCAGATCATGGAGATAACACTTTATTTGTGGGGCAGAGATGACATTTTGAGCGCTGTGCTCTGAATTATCTTTTGTTTGTTATTAAAATAGTCTGCATAACCTTTAATTTAAAGGATTCTTATAGGGGAACAATAGAAGGCAATTTTACAAGAGTTCAAACAAGAAATGAATCACAGTTTGTAATCATTAGCTGCAGGTTGTAAGTTCCTAATACTGGGCATTCTCCCAACTACACGGTTTCATCATCAGCAGAGCCGTTAACTTTATTATAGGTTTTTATATCACAGGCTGTCCTCCTCCAACATTACTTTCCATTATCTTCTCTTTGAATTCCTTTTCTTATAGGTCTTCTTTGCATCACAGCCTAGCAGTTAGTCAGAAAGGTTCTACATAGAGGATTCCCACAGTGATTTTGTTCCCACAGCATAGAGGGCTACTCCAACGCTCCAACCAGAAAAGTCGGTGTTACAAAGGCTGTTCTTGTAAGGAGCACTGTTTTAAGATGACCTTTTAGGAATGAGGGGGTCCAAAGTTTTACATGAATCAGAGTGTGTCAAACAATGACAACGTGCTTCAAAATGACACTAATTTTAAAGCAAGAAATAAATTAAAATTAATCAAATTCCAGCCTATTTACAGTTAAGCTGTTAAAATTTAACAGTCTTTCATTACATAAATGCAGGGATCTTTAAGCAAAACAAGAGATAGTGAAAGAACTACATTTTTTTTCACTAATCTGTTATTACATAAAATGGAAAGAATTTCAAGCCATCTAAGTGACCTATTGGGTGATTTTTTTTTTTTGCAATACATCTACAAATTTTATTGCTGACCTGCAGTTCAAGCATTTGGTGTAATAACATTTTTTACTGATTTCTGTTGTACACTCGAAGACCTTCAACTGCTCCAGTAAAAAGCATACATAGGAACTGACTGAAGCAAGACAGTCTAGCAAATATCTAATAAAAACAGAGCAGGAAATAAAATAGAAGATATCTTTCCCATCTGTAGTTGCAAAAAATCCCAACTCTCACACAATCAGCCACATAAAAAGTAATTTTGATAGCAACAATAGCAAGTGATTTTCACTATATCATTTGTGTTCATGAAGCCTCAAATGAGATTTTAACATGACATGTTTAGGTGGTGTAGAAACTCAGTCTCTTTTTCTCTACCCCAAAGAGCTTGCAATCTAGACAGTTGGCTGAAGGAAGTTGTTAGGACAGCTGAGGTGGCTTTGCAGGGTCAAACACTACACCAGAGTCAGAGTTGCAAAGAGAAGCATGTTTTCCTGAGTACTCAGTATTAGTGCAAGGTAGCCCCTTAAAAATGCCACCTGAAAAAGTCACAGACCGCTGGGATGCTGGAAAATTGTTGCTGTGGGCAGGTGAGAGTGGAGCTTTTCCACATATGGACCCTAGGAGCATGTTCCAGACCCATATCACATCTGCAGGCAGCTGGCAGTGGGGCAGCAGATGTTCCCCCTCCACTTTTTAGGGTAGACTTTGAATGTTTTGAGGAAAGGCCTGATGTGTACTACTTAATTGGCAGGCACTTTTACCATGTGTAATTCTCTGGATGAGGAAGAGCTGGAGAGGGACTTTTTACAAGGGCATGTAGGGGTAGAGTAATGGCTTTAAACTGGAAGAGGGTAGATTTGGGTTAGGTATAAGGAAGAAATTCTTCACTGTGAGGGTGGTGAGACATTGGAACAGGTTGCCTGGAGAAATTGTGGATGCCCCACCCCTGGTAGTGTTCAAGGCCAGGTTGGATGGGTTTTTGAGCAACCTGGGCTGGTGGAAGGTGTCCCTGCCCATATGGCAGGGGGATTGGAACTAGATGATCTTTAAAGTCCCTTCCAATCCAAACCATTCTATGACTCTATGATATGTGGCCCTGAAAAACACAGTTAAGTAGATTGTTGGCATCTGAACAAGTGGACCCTTGGGTACTGACCTGCATCATCTGACTGCATGCATAGTTCCTCTTTCATTGGTGGTGGGAAATAAATAGGTTACCACTGTTGGTGGTGCACATCAAATAAATGTCTTCCCATATCTACAGTAAAAAGAGGCAGCCCTCACCCTGCATACAGCTCACCATCTGTGCTTCTGATGTTATACAGAAGTTTGCATGTTTGGGGGGAGTGCGTGTGTTGCCTGTGGGTGACACAAGAGCAGTGAAATAAGCCCTGGGTTACAGAGCGCAGCAGGCTCCAGTCTCAGGCTTTCCCCTCTTCAACTTTTCTCAATATATCATAGTATGGGAACAGTCTTTGACCATGCTGGAAGACACTTATAATACAAACATGTCCCTTTGCACTCTTGTTTTTGTAAGGCAGGCAGAATCTCTGTTTGTCATGCTTTTTTCTTCAGCAACTTCTTAATGAGCTGAGTAGACTGGAAATAACAGCTTTTCAAGCTTAAGGCAGTCTCTAGCATCTTCTGGTGCCGCTGTCACATGGCGAGACTATATCAGGCACTTCTTCTGACCATTAAAAAAAAATAGGTATTTTTTTGTGCCTGTGTCATTAAGCTGCTTAAAAGTCCTGAGTAACTTCCAGCCACAGCACACTTTAGCAGACGTTTGCTGCCTCTGTTTCAGGAAAAGGAAAGATCTTTTTGCTTTTAGTGAGGGAAAGTAAGGGTCATGAAAGAAGAGTAATTTCTGTCTTGTATAATAATTTATTGAACTTAGTTACCTATTTTCTCCTTGTCCACTTATCTGTGAAATGGGAATGATTTTCTACCTCATCAGGATATTTGAAACTTGGTTAATAGCTCGTAAACTGATCTGGTAACCTGTCAGTGAGGAGTCTTCAATAAACAGTAAAATTTATTGCTCTCAGAGCTATTAATTTTTTCTTACCCTCAATATTTCATCATCTTGCTGTAAAAGTAACAGTTGTAAATAACAACCACTAACAATTATTTTGTGATAACATGCTATTTAGAAGAAAACCCTCTGTTATTGATTTGATTTTGCAAGCCTTTTGTGGTTTTAGATCTTGCTTGCTTTTCCATTACTTTAGCATCTTCATTTACATGTTTTTCTTCAGAGATAGTTACTGTCCTTCCAATTTCTCCTTCTCTACATCAGCCAATTTGTTAAAAGGATATAAGCTTTCCCCTTGCTTTCAATTCTCTGATTCCTTTCTCCAGGGACACCACCCTTGACCTCCTCTGAGCTTGTAACCCTCATCAAAACCTTGTTTTAATTAGCAGATAGGGTAACATATACTCTGAGTTGCTCCAAATTCTTAGTTCTTCACAGCCCCTGCAGATCATATTTATCATGATTCCCATTTGGCAGAGGAACCACATTGATTTTTCAGCAGACACAGCTGTCTGCTTTCTCAGTATCTCAGTTTGCATTACCTCTCGCCACACAGCCAAGGGTATCCAAAACTCTTTGCGCTGTTGTTCTTACCGGCGGTTTCTTGCATCGCAATGTTTTTCAGACAATTTGGATGTTCAGACTGAGCGTAAATGATACTGAGGCTGCTGAGCTGAGTTATGATAGCAATGATGACATCGTGTGCAGGGTAGGATTACTCTAAGAATTTAACTCCAGACTTTGTGGCCTTTAAAACAGTGTTAATATGCACTTGGCAGAAGACTCAGAGATCTCATGGCTGACCCTTCCCCAAACAGAAGCCATGCTCAACTCTGAAGGCATGCAATGAAGACAGACTAAAGCACTATTCAGGCTCAAGCAATATCTAATCTGATCTTGAAAGGAATGAACTAGAGCAGACTCTCAAAGGAACCTCCCCCCCACTGCTATTTCGTTAGTGATTGTGGATAATCAGGACCTCAAAGTGGAAGAACAGCTGTGAGTGAGCCTGGAAAAATTCAGCCAGATTCTGAAATTAAAAAAGAGAGGGAAAAATCAGAATGTTTCTCAGAAGGATTGGGCTGAGATAAAAAGTAAATCTTACAATTAATTCTGTGGTCTGTGTTCGCCAGGAGGAGAGTGATGTACAGCATGGGAGAAAAAGCCTTCGGGAAGATGTGTACAGAAATTAAACTTGCCACATCTGAAGAGAGAGCAAATTTTAAAGAGTTGAATGGAAAAAGAGATAACATGCAGAACGCATTTACCAGGAGGCCAATCTTGACCAATGTCTTCCTTCAATGAGGCAAACGTGGATAATCTAATCCACATGGCCTTTGGTTACTCAGTAAGACAGCAATAACACAAGGGAATTAATTAGTTAAAATGGAAAATAAGAGTACTTTTACAAAAATAATTTTGAGAAATAAAATAGCTAAACGTGTATTGACCAGAGGGAGATCAGTACTGGAACTGGGTTTGATACAGAACCTAGGCTTGTGGTCATAAAATTTGCCAGTGACACACAGGAGACCTGCTCAGCAAAAGAGAACCAGAGTGGGAGGAGAGGAGTGGGGTGGAGGTTAGAAGTGTGAAGTGGATTTCATGAAAAAGAACAGCAAAAGAGGAATATACATATGCTTTGGTAACCCCATAGAGATCTCCAGGCCAGCAAATGTGACAGCTGCCTTTGTCTGCTAGGGTGATTGGGGAATGGAAAGTCTATCTTAAAAGAAGAGTCTAAGAGAAGTTGATTTATTTTTTGGAAAGGGCAAGGTGGAGTGCTTACAGCTTAGGCTGATCCCATGAGAAGCCATGGATGCTCAGCACCTCTTCCCATAGAGGTGGGATGGGAAAGAAGTCCCTACTGCAGCAAAACTCTGTCTCGCTTGCAGTCAGCCAGGATCCCTGCCTCAGGATATCAGCTTTAAAATTTATGTACTTTTGTGACATTGGATCAAGCAGCTAAGAAAAGGAGCAGTCATCCCATATAAAGCTGGTATTTTTATAAGGTACAGTCAGCTGCATCTTTCACTTATTTTCTTCTAGGTAAGTCCCCAGTCACCCTAAGAAAAGATAATTTCAGTCCTGAAATGGACTTCTAGACCTGTAAAAATGACAGAGCAGAAAGCAGCCCCTTCTCCCGCCTGCAGCACACTCTACCAGAGGGAACATAATCTATAGGTCAGCTGGAAGTACTGATTTCAAGGGCTTTCTGTATCACTAAATTATTATAAGTCTAAAAATGGTATGCAGGTAATTCAGTTGCCTCAGATGCTCATTGCCTTGAGCTCTAATGCAGGCTGAGCTGACATCGTCATGCGTGATGATGTTTATGAGTTAGCCTCTTCAGCTTGTACATGGAGAAAGCTACTGGTGTGTAGCGCCATAAAAATATCAACCTAGACTGGAAAAGGGCATGGTTTCCACAAACTACATATTTGGAAAAACTGCATAGAAACAAAGATAGGGATTTTCTCTTCCTTCTTGGGCATTCATTTTAGCTTGACCTAAATTGCTAATTAATGTAAATTTTATCAATGAAGAGGGATTATGGATATTCTTTCCCTTATCAGGTTTCAGACTAGCAAATCCTTAATCCCTGCAATAAACTTCCTCTCTAAGACATGCCTTGTTTCTTTCCTTTTATGGAAGACTGCTATTTCTTTTCCCATTTATCAGTCATTTATCTTCTTCACATTCTGCATAAAATTGTATTTTGTCTTGGCCAGACCTGAGCGGATAATGAATTTCCATGTTCACTGAGGTTAACCTGCCATCAGGCAATGTTTAAGTGGCACAGGCAGTCAATCATTCGTCCTGCTTTAACCATGTTGGTTGTGCTGTGTTATAGAACATCGTATGTTATTTCAAGATGAGGGAGGTCATATACTGCAAAATGTTATCCAAAAGGCTTTATAAGGAAAGCAAATGCAGCAGAAGAAGGCAGTGCAAATACCATAAACCCCTGCTTCCCAAAACCATCTGGCAGGGATGGCAGTAGATGGAAATGAAAGGCCCCTCTGTCCTGAAATATCCTATTGGTTGAACAGCAATACCATATTTGCAGGTTTACCACATTCAGTGAACTTCTGAATTGGTACAGCCTGGTTCTGTGAGCAATCCTGCACAGCTCTGAAGGATGAGACCTGTGAGTCCCCAGAGGGGCTTACAGAGGGGTTAATTGGCTTCTGCCAATTAACAGAACCTTTTTAAGTGAACTTTAGGAAAGTCAAAACACTGCTAGTGTATGAAAAAGAGACATTTCGCAGCCTTTAGTGACCAAACCAAGTCAATGGGCTATTTATATTAGTATCCAGGATGCAACATCAGTGGACAGGGAAACGTATGGTAACAAAAATGGAGGTAATAACATGCTATGAGACAATAATCTCTCCTGTAATCTCCCAGCCTTGCCAGAAAGCCATCATTTTATGCCATGATCTAAGATTATGTGAACAATGGTGTTTATAATTTATCTTCATTGGAGTAACTTCAGATTCTCTCCTTGTGCCTATATGTGTCCCATCTTCTTCTCTTCCCTTCTCTTTTTGGATTTGTGTCATCACGAATTAAAAACCAACATTTAATTATTAAAATATCATCCTGATCCTAAACATAATTAGTTTTTACACCTCTTGCAATGCAAAAAAGACAGGTATTGTAAATCATTTGGTTTTCTTTTGAACTGTACAGATTTTAATGGATGAAGTCCCTATGTGTTCCAACCATGCCCGCAATGAATGCTACAGGGTATTCTGCAAAACCAATAGTTTCTATTTTCCCTTTTATTTAAGTGTGCTGCCTTTGAATTTCAGCCTTTCCTTCCTATTCTCTGACCTCTGAACATGATTAGCCCATACCCTGAATCATCTGACACAGCAGGCAGCATCCCAGAGGGTCACTGCTTTGTCATCAGAGAATAAGCCAGGCTTTAAAAAAATCTGGTTTTCAAATTGAAGTCCATGTTTGAATGCACTTTCATCCTAGCCTAAAAATACACAGAGCTCTACCAGTCCTTTCTGCACTCTTGGCCAGAGCAACAAAGAGGATTGCAATTTAATGAAAACATAAGGCTCAATGGAAAATGAAAACAATGAAGATACATGTGGTACTCTCTTCCAAAAAAATCTAACTGAGTTGAAAAAACAGTAGCATTTCCTGAAATGTGGGGTGTTCTAATCTAGATTGATATGGAGTTTTTAGAATTAGACTTGAAAAGCACCTGTGCTAGAAATGCGAGCTTTTTGAGGAGACAGACACAGTAATTTTAAACTGGAGAGATCAGAGTCCCATCCCTTGTTTTGTCATAGTCCCTGCTGGTGATCTCTGAGAAGCCTAAGCAGTACCCAGACAACAAATCTCCTTCTCTGGGTTTCAGTAACCTGTCAATAATGTGGAGATAGCAATACTTCAACCTGCAGTCAGGTCTGCTATGTCTCTGCAGGGCAAGACCTGCCTCTCACTATGAATGCAGGATGCATCCAGCATGTTGCTGGTGTTGGTTATGGTATGCTGGAGCTGAGGTGACGCCATCAAACAACATCACATGCTAGACTCATATCAAGAACCCTAGCAGCTATGCTTCTTTATGCACAGGATTTTGATGGTTGTTCAGGCAGAGTGGAGCCTTGGTAGGGAAACAAATCAACTCTCCTTAACCATCTTTCCCCATACCCCTATTAGTTAAATGCAGCAAGTCACTAGTCCAGCAAATGCAAGGTGTATTCCTGGGAGCCAGCAACACACTATGAACATGCAGCTTCTCTTGTTTGCACATGTTTCAAGCATTGACGTAGGAACAATGTGGTTAATATTTGAATATTGAGGATTTTCTGGGAGAAAGATAATGGGGTAAGAGAAATGTCAATGAACACATATACCTACTGACAGAAATTTATAGGGAGGGAATTTCCTTCCTTTGTATCTCTAAACTGGTTTTACCAATATTTCATCTATCTTTATCACAATAGCAAAAATGGAACATTTGATAAAATGAAACCCCTCAGAAACAGAAGATGGCTATTTGTCCTGATCCACTGTCCAGGACTATATTACTATGCCAGTTTCTTCAAATATGACTGCAATTAACAATCTTTTCCAATGACAAATTCACCGATTATCAGTATAGCTCTAAAAAAAACCAAACCAACCCACAACCTTTTTTTTCTGCTTCTAGAACAAAACGATGTAGAGCCTTCCAGTGATAACTTGTCCTAGCCCTAAACAGAGGTAGAAGACAATTGCCAATAATTGACCTCATACAGGAACTACAAGCTCTTGTTTCCCCTTTAAGAATTCATTTATATAAAAACCTTAGAGCAATTTTGGAAAACAGATAAAACTTTCTGATGAGCTGAATATCAAACTTACATGTGCCAAGAGTAATATATTTAAATGACGTCCCTGCCTGTGGTGGCATCAGGGTTGGAACTAGATGATCTTAAGGTCCTTTCCAACCCTAACTATTCTATGATTCTATGATTCCTTGAGAAGCAGCTTGGGATAAGAACCATTTTTATGGGCTGACTTTAGGTAGTGTTTGGGCTAGCTATCTGAGGCTTCCACAAACCACCCTGGAAACAACAAATGTCAACAAACACTGCATTTTTTAACTCTGAGTAACCCTGCTAGTATTTTCCAGGTCTGCCCTTAAATCTGACATCTCAGTGCCCAAATAGGGTTGACCCTGGCTTTCAAATTAGTAGCTGGTGTAGGCTTCACTTTCTTTCCTGAAGGGTTAAGTGGCCTGACCGTACTCTTGGCATAACAAAGAGAGAGAATGAATGGGGACAAATGAATGAACTAACGAGTGAATGGAGCAGCTTATCTGCTTGTACTCCAGTCTGTTTAAAGAGAGGGCTGTCGTTTTAATCATTCAGGAAATCCTTTCCATAAGGAAGTCCCTACTACCAATCTTTTTCTGATGCTTTGCTTCTCCTGTCTGGGTCTACCCAGATACACTCAAAATACCTGCCCAGTTGCCGCATGGAAATGACTTTGTTTCTCAAGTTAAATAAAGAGTCTGCAGCACCGTCACTATGAAAGAGTCAAAGAAACAGAAAGGACTTAACTAAAGTGATGAGGTAGAGCATTACACTTACATTTCCATAAGGAAATCAGCAGTCAAATATAATACATAGCAGATCTTTTCTAAACCCTGGTATATCTGCCTAAATTAAAAAATAAAAAAGAACACCAAATCCAGGTGTACCTCAGTCTTATTCTTTTCTCCTGCATTAATTGTAATTACAGGCAAATTACAAGCTGTGAAATATTTTGCTGAGCTCACAAGCACCTCTTTGTTCTCTTTTTTTTTCCCCTTCTGGGAGATGATGAATGGAAGTGGGTAATGCCTCACTTCAGCCAAGTGAATAAAAGGTGCGGAGGGAGTCATACCCCTAGGTGCATGTGGAGGAGGGAGTCAGAGACAAGCTGCAACAACCCTGCACTCTGCTTTGGAGCGTATTATCCCAGTTTGAATAGCTGGATGTATTGCGTCAAGCCCTGTGGTCAGCTGCAACTGAGATATACATTCCATGGCAAAAGCTGCTGACGTAATGCCTTTCTGTCCCCCCATCCTTGTGCCCCCTCCCAGCTTCCCTTCCCCTATGGTGCTATTGCCCTTGGTGTTTGGTAGAACTGCCCATGCCACGGGCTCGTTACAGTAAGAGACTGGTATTAAAAAACCTTCCTTCTTCAATGACTTTCACTCTGCTCTAGCACAGTAACAAATATAGCAACAACAACAAAAAGAAAGTGAAAAGAAAGAATTAAAGGAAAATCTTACCCTCTTTTTAAAAAACTGAAAGGCTGAGCACTTCTTGACTGGAAATCCATTCATGTCTTTGTTGACCATTTTCCACAGTGAAGAGTACACAGTGATAAATCCAGTGTGGCACTTTCTTAGTGCATCTGCTTTCTTCTGTATCCCTTCAGTTAATGAAGACAGAGCAGGACCGGAGACTCACCGGCACGGCTCAGACAGCTGTCCTTTACACCAGCTACTGCAGCAGCAACAGCAGCAGCAGCAGCAAGCAGCAGCCTTCTCCAGCTTTCAGATGCAGCACGCTATTAGCTTCTTAAAAACATCCCCTAAATGCACACACTCCTATAAAATCCTGTGACAGCTTTCAGATCACAGGCAGCAGATCTCAGGCTAAGTGGGTCTCACATAAACCCACGTCCTTGCATCCTTTGGGTGCTGCTGGTACCCCACGCTACATAAGCAGAGAGGTTGCTGTGCTCAATTTGCTATTCTTCTTCTTCAGGTGGTGTGATTCACTGCTGTTTGAGATGAGAGCTGGTTTTGATTGTGCAAATTCCAGTGGGAGCTGCAGTTCAGCAACAGCAGAGAGAGAGAGAGAGAGAGATGCACTGGCAGAGCAGCTGAACACAAATAACCATACAAAGGAGAGGAGGAAGGCTCAGGGAAAGAAGTGCCGAAAGGCAATATGTTTCCCTTGGGAGAGTGACAGGGCTAGCTCTCATTTTATATGTGGACAGTCTCTGAGTAAAAAGACAAGAGACACATGTCAATTAAAAAACGTTTTCTTATGTTGCTCTCCTTGCAACGATTTAGACAGTGGTACTTTGGAAAAAAGCCCATCTGATGATCAATGCAACACTGGGTTATGTGACAGGACATGTTGTAGGCAGAGAAGCACTGAAGCTTCATTGTGAAGTTCAACGAGCTTAAAGGAAACCAGCAGTTCCTAATAAAATGCGTTTATCACATGTGATACAGATAAATGTAAAGCAAGCAGACACAGACAAATTTGTTTAGATATTTCTGTAGAAACATCTAGGTTTTAAAACCAGAAAGAATATTTCATTACAGAAAAATAGGGCTGAAAGAGATCTTGAAAAGACACCTTGTTTAACTTCCTTTTTATTAAATCTAATTGAGTTAAATTTCATCAAGTCCAGTGAATCCAATATCATGTGTTTAACTTAACTGTAAAATATGTTTTAATTAAGCTATATTTTCCAGCAAGGTCTGGAAAATAAAAGAGACTTCATCACTTCCTCTTATGCTATGTTCCATGTTAGTAAACCTCAGTTTCAAGAAATGACCTTATTTCTAATATTGATCTGGCTTCAGGTTCTAGCCATAGCTTCCAGTCCAGCCTTTCTCTATGAGATTGGTCAGTCCTGTAGTACAAAGTATTCTTGAGGATACCTGTCTAATGTAAATCAGTTACTTCTGAAGCATCTCTATGGTTAGGTAAATCGACCGAGCATTTCACATTTTTCAGTGGAAGCCATTTTCACTAGTCCTTGAAGATATTCTGTAACTCTACCCTGTCCCTTTCATCCCTTTCTTGAAGATCCTTAAAAGTAAAAGCACCTATGCTGTATATCCTACCCCAGAACACATTTCTCTTTCTTGCATGTAGAGGTGAAACTTTGAACTTGCACTTACTGCTCTGGCTATTCCCTAGAGAATCCCACTGGTCTCCTGATCCATGCACCTCACTGAGACCCCATGTCAAGGTGCTTGTAGGCTGTGACCTCTGTTCAAGTCAGTAACATGTACTTCCCACTTTGTACTTCTAGTCCTCATTAGCTGTTTGTATACGATGTAATTTGGCTGCGCTCAGAGATGTAATTTCTTAAGGAAACAATTCTCTTAATGTCATGTAATTCATTCAAAACCTCCTTGCCTTTGCCTTGCCTTCGCCTTGCCTTCGCCTTGCCCTTCTTGTCCTTTGCCTTTCCTATACTTTGCCTTGTGTTGTCCTTGTCCTTGTCCTTGTCCTTGTCCTTGTCCTTTCCCTTGTCCTTTCCTTTCTCTTGTGCTTTCCTTTGTCTTTTGCCTTGTCCTTTCCCTTGTGCTTTCCTTTGTCTTTTGCCTTGTCCTTTTCCTTGTGCTGTCCTGTCCTGCTCTTTTTCTGCCTTTCTCCTTTGTCTTTAGTTGCAGAAGTCACAATAACACTTTGATAAAGAAATATTTCTTGGGCCCACGATGACAATTCTGGTCAAAACTGCACGGAAAAGGTACAGCCCCATCCTGGGTCATGAATCAGAATACTCCCTTGGGAAGCTACAAGTTCAAGATCCAAGCAGCACAAAAGACATAATTATGACTGCCTGAAGCAGTGTGCTGAAGAGCCAGTATCTCACTTTGTATTAACTAGTTGTCACTGGAGCAAGGAGAGAGGGAATTTTCCACTCTGCTCCTCTGTCTAGGGCTAATGGATTTCACGAAGGAGCAATTCAGCCCAGCCTCTGAAAACTGACCAGTGATTCAGAGTGCCCAGCTAGAGGCACACTGAAGGGATTTTCAGAAAATCTGGAGCTCTCAACATGCCTCAGCCTGGCCCCCTGAACTGAGCACTCCCCTCACCCCCTTCACCCTGCAGCCTGTCCCTCAGTCTGCAGCCATTTGGGAAAAATCTCTCATCAATCCTCTCCTGCGCCTTACAGCTGTCAGACCTACGTTCTAGTGCTTATATATAAAGAAGTAGATAATGGTCAGTGTCCAATTTTTACTGGTGGCATCAACCAGTTCTCTATTCTGAGCACCACGTCCTTTTTCAGTTAATCTGACATTCAAGGAAACTATAGAAAAATGGCTTTCACTCAGCAAACCAAGCAGCATGCACAGCACGTACGTTTATTTTTGAGATCTTTTTGATCTATTCAGCCACAGCTTTGATCTGTCTCTCAGCCTCAGATATTTCTCCCGAGGGCTCAGCACTATCTTCTCTTTCACAAAAGCATTTGTGTTGCCTCTACCTCCTCCATAAGATTTCCAGACTGCTGGCTCAAACACCAATCTCCTTCCAGCCTTCCAGACCTGGCACCCTGCATCCTGCTGGTGGTGATGGCTGCCCCTGCGAATGTATCTCATGGGTCAGGGTGCCAGAGCCATGGCCTTCAGACCTTTTTTGCTATTTATTTTATTTAGGTGTTGGCTTCTTTTCAGCTGGACAAACTACACATTTAAGTTAACCATATTTCTATTAGAGAGAGAAAACTAGAACTGTTTTTAATGTAACCTGGAAGTTTTAAAGTACTGTAGGAGTTGTTTGATGAGGCAGGTGCGTTACTGCAAGGGGAATGAGCTAGGGCACTATCCTTGCATCATGTAGAGTCCTCCCAGACTCTCCAGGATATCCATATTTTAGTAAGAATTATTCTCAGCTGAAGTCCTGTTGGCTCTGTGGTATTAAAGGACTTTTTTCTGCAAAGATTTTCACCACAGATATCAGAAATGTGACTTAGTGGCCGCAGAGCTTATATCTAGCACAAGAGACCAAAAGTCTTAAAGAGGAGCAAAAGGGAAACACCACATATCTGTTTTCACAGCAGTAGGCAAAGATTTAAAGCCAGAGACATTTTCCTAAGAAGAAGTGCTCCACTTTATTATGGTGCCAAAAGCATGGCTTCATAATTAAACCTGATACAAGAGTTAAACTCCATGTTCACTGCATTTAACTGCAATCAAAAAACATAAAAATTGAGTAGGAAAATAAGAACTTCAGCCAAGCCAACACCCTCAGAGAAGTGCTTTAGTGTGACTGTCATGAAACACCAAGGGCTTTCATCAACTTGGTGGCCTGCCAGATGTACCAACCACTTAAAACAAGTCCTACAGGTACTTCTTTCTTTAACAGCCTTTAGCAGTTTCCATTAAACTGTCATATACTCACCCAATGATAAAACAAGTTTTTTAGTAGGGCAGTCAAGAAAGAAATGCACAGGTACCCTGGCTGCAAAATTTCAGAGCTGCAAAACACACAGTAGTATTTGAATCCCTGTGAGGCAGCCCCATAGAAGAGTATGGAAGTTTTTTTATCACAGATCTTCTTGAAGGAGTAGTATAAACTTAAATTAACATAGTATGCAGAGGGCACTAAGCGTGGACCAGAGCTCTAGTTCTGCTGTGCCTTTTACAAACACAGCATCCCAAGAATTGGCTTGCCTTTAAATGCTTACAAGTGCAATACAATAGGTAACTGGTGGTAAATCAGTCCAGGGTATATAAGAAAAAGTAAATTATACTGATGAGTTTGATCAGCTATAGCCTTAACTGCCTAAATTTTCTTCTACCCCTGCCTAAGAAGAATGTTCAGTGTGAAGTCTTGGGTTTTAGTTGTTGTTCACTCTGATGTGCTTTCAAAATTGCCTACATCTCTGGCATGGGATGAAACCACATGCTGCAGACCATTTCTAGGATCTTGACACAGCTCACTTCACAGAGTACTACTGGAACAGCTCAAAGAGTAAGAATGAATACTGAAGCGAGAAAAACGAGCATTATACCCTTCCAGTCCTTATTTTATCTCCAGAAATTAGACTAGTTGAGTCTCCATATGGCTTTCATCTCAGCTGTGCCTTAGGGCAGTTCTTCACACTTCCTTAGTTGCTTCTCTAGCTACCAGCCTTGTCAGCATCTGCCATATAACCTCATTGTGTGGACACCCCCTTATGCCAGCTCTTCTGTGTTCTTCGTCTTGTATCACTCACAAGGAGCACTTGTCCCCCAATCCCTCTTTGTATCTGCCACTCTGCTCCACTTCCACCTCTGCTCCTGGCCATATGCAACTCAAGACCATATGGACTGCAGGGTGCTGCTTCTTGGCCAGGTTTTCCTGCAGTTCTTCATCTGTGTTTGCTCCTTGCTTTCTGTGTCACTGCAAGGAAAGGGGAAGTGAGCGACATAGTAACAGCCCCAACATAAAATCACCACGTTCACATACCAGAAGTTAAATCTGGTGATATAATGCCTAGCAATAGAAGACTAACATAAATAAAGCTGTTGTGAAGAAAGAAAAACTTGTTTAGCACTTTGGAAGCTTGCTCGAAACTAGCGCTGCATCCACTTAGTTTCTGGTCTCTCAATTGAGAGGTGTTTTGAGGGGATCTTCACAGTGCTGAAAGGCTTGTGATATTCAAACTTGGTTTTATTTAGGGACAAACTAAAACATGATGGGACCCTAGGAAAATTACAGTACTTTCCTTCATTAGCACTATCCACATATTGTAGCAAGGCAGAATGAAGAGTGTAGGGGGATTTCCTCAGCTGTGACAGATGAAGAAAGAAGATCCTTCTGAAGAGTGCTGCCCAGAAATATGGCACAGCCAGGGGCACTGGGCTGGCCTCTGCCAGAGCACTCCAGCCCTTCCTTCTATTGACCCAACTGACTATGCCGGCCTTTCACAGCCTGTGCTGGTGAATAGGAATGGAGATCTAGCTGCTCTCCAGCAGTTCAACTTCTTAAAAATGGCTTACAACAGTTTTTATTCATACGCAATATCAGGAGCAATTTGAAGGTCTGATAGTCTGAAATCCTTCCACGCCTGGAAGCAATTGTTCCATATTTCATAGGTGAGCTGAAATCCCTTTCTGTGCGACCACATGTAGTTCCCATTTCTAGCCTACAGAGAGCTGGAGGTACAAAACCTATTCCACAGGAAGAAAACATCCATCTATATTCTATAGGCCACAAAACAATCACCAGAAAATAAGAAGCTTTGCTTGCTGCTGACCTGAGCAGAATTCAGACTGTGAAAATTTCCATGGCCAAGATCATTTGGTTTAGCTGAAGAGCCTAAGTGGGTAGCTGGTTTCAATTTTTGCATACTTGACTTCTGCTGTTTGATTATTTCAGGCATCTCATTTCCTGAAGTATTACTTAGAGGAGGGATGAAAATAAAATGATACATGAAACCATGAAATGAAATAAAACTGACATTGACAAAAGAGGAGGTCTGGTTCTAAAGCAAGCAAAATTTCACTGGAATTGACAGAGATGCTTTGTTTGCACCAGAACTCTGTTTTTCCCATAAAAGTCCATTCTAGAAAAAAACAGGATAGAGGATGATCATCATTATCACTGCAGGCACTCAGTTAGATTTCTAACTGTATCTTTATCGATCTGTAAGGTTTTTGTAGATAGGGAGCCAAAAAGCATTAGGGGAAAAATTGAATTTTATGGAAACCTTGTCAAGTCAATAATTTTCCCTGGCTCCTTTTCTCATTCCTTAAATCCATTCACAAAATGAAACCTCCCAGCAGCGTCTTCATGCAGAGCCTGTCAGCGTCAGCGCCGGGCTGAATGAGCTCTCTGTGCCCGCTCTCTCTGCATCCGCTCTCTCTGCATCCGCTCTCTCTGCAGCTCTCCCCTGTTCACCCACAGCTCACAGGCCAGCACAGACACCTGGCTTGGCACAGCACTGCTGTGGCATGGCCCAGCATCACTGGGATTTTCCCAGCTGTTAGCAAAGGGCTGCAGGTGTGCGACCCCAGCCATCAGGTAGAATTTGTCAGGCAGAAGGACGTCTGCAAGGAATAAACCCCCTACAAAATACCTTTGCAAATGATAAATTAAAAAGCATTAATACTGAATCAAAGGTCTTAGCATGACGATTGCACTCACACTTACTTCCCCTGCTATCCACCAGGATAGGGCCATGTCATAACATTTGCAGGGATGCGGGTTTATGAACTCTGCAGCTCCTGAGCAGACAGACGTTGACAAAGGCCCAAGCTGGGACAGTTTTAAACAAACCCATGGTGTTTTGGGGTGGGTTAGCAGGTGCCCTATTTATTTGAGAGGACAGGATTGAAGTCATTGATAATACCTAGAAAGAAATACCACAGAAGGCTTGTTCTCCATTTCCACCACTGGTACCTCAAAACATGGAATCATAACTGGTTTTAGATGACATTGAAAATAAGCGTGGGTTTGGTAGTCTCAGCTTCCTACTGCAGCTTTATTTAAGAGTGTGCATTTTGTAAAAAAAAAAAATAATAAAAAATCATATCTGGGACATACACTTCTCTACACTTGCCAGTGCTGTCAAGGGCAGCTTTATGGGCAGGTATACACAAGTCCTAGGTGGAGATGCTGTTCATTTTCCTCAGCAGGCTCAGCAGGCATGCTTGAGTTCTCATGCTGTGGAAATCTGCTCATTCTAACTAGCAGGTGGAGAAATGAATTATAGCAACCACTCCCTACGCCAAAAGAATTTTACTCATTGTCACAGTACTTAGGTGTGAGGTCTCATTGTCCTTCACTTTTGAGGGGGACTTTTTTGTCTGCAGACGAGCTAGTGTTTTCATGTGCTTACGTCTCAGGGTGTTCTTTCAGCTCTGTCGCCTTCTTCACACAGACTACAGAGCCATTAGGCGTGAAGTGTACTGAATTGCTCTAATGAAACCCACTGACTTACAAGCTCAGCTTTTGCTAACCCCTCTCCCTAGTCAGCTGGACCTTGGGGGAGTACTTCTTGACATCTCTCTCTTGATTCCTCTTCATGGTGTATTCTAGTCAGTGCTTCCACATTCCCTGTTTATTTATAATAGCAATCAACCAGAATGCTAGTTTTACAGCTACTCCAGTACAGTAAATAACTTTCACAGAATCATGGTGTCATAGAACTACAGAATAGCTTGGGTTGGAAGTGACCTTAAAGATCATCTAGTTCCAACCCCCCTGCCATATTGAAAGGGACACTTTCCACTAGACCAGGTTGCTCAAAGCCCCATCCAACCTGCCTTGAACACTGCCAGGGATCGGGCAGCCACAACTTCTCTGGGCAATCTGTTCCACTGTCTCACCACCTTCACAGTAAAGAATTTCTTTCTAATATCTAATCTAAATCTACCCTCTTTCAGTTTAAAACCATTACCCCTTGTCCTATCCCTACACGCCCTTGTAAAAAGTCCCTCTACAGACTTCTTGTAGCCCCCTTTAGGTCTCTCTCTAAGGTTTCTTCAGAGCCTTCTCTTCTCCAAGTTGAACAACCCCAGCTCTCTCAGCCTGTCTTCGTAGGTGAAGAGATCCAGCCAGATGTAGTCCATCCGAAATGGGCTTGCTTGTGACTCTTTGACAGAGATGAGGAAAAGTCTCTCATAGGACCAACACCAACTTAGAAATATTCCCAACAAACCTGACCTCTCAGAAATATCAGATGAGTCACAGTTACTCATTCGCTCCCTCCTTCAGTTGGTTGAGGAGGGGGACATGGAGAAATAGGTTGTCAATATTGGTGCATAACATCTAAAAATTGCAACAACCTACATGCGATTCAGCTACAGTCATGTAGTGGAGACAGAGCCAAGATCCACCCAGCCTCCATCGCTTCTCTCCCAAACTTGTAGCTTCACTGATTCGCATTCAGTCAGAACCAAGGCATGAGCTGTCTGTGTAGGAGTGTTTGCAAGCAAGGCACAGGGTGACACTGACACACACTCTAATAATCCAAATTATCACTTAGCTCTGCAAAAGGACAATGCTGGCTGTTTTTTGCATTGTATCTCCAGGTCTGCCAACCAGTATTTGCTTCAAAGACCTGGGCTGAGCAGCAGTAGGGTCCACACGAACATTCAGTGTATACTCAGGGAGAAAGGGGGATAAGTTGCCTCTTCAAGAGAACGTGCTTTTGGTGGTTTAAAGACAAAAGAGGCTTCTATCAGAAAATATTTGTGTACAGGCAATTTGAAAACATTCAGGTAATGTTATGACTGAATTACTTGACTATTTTCACAGTAGGATCGGCTACAGCAAACTTCCATTTATAGCAGAGCAAATTAAAGTCACTAATTGTTTCATATGTGCAATGTGGGAATTGCAGTTTCATTTATAATGAAACTTTGATTACACCATAATTGCTCTGGCAGAAAAATGTCTCCATTTTCAGAGGCTTCTGCTGTGTTCTCAGACTGTGTCCGTGTCTGCAGTAGTTTTTATATTCCTTGACTAGCATCATGCAATCACATCTCTTCAGGCTTCCCCAGAATTATGATTCATATTGCCTGATTCTCAAAATCCAGACAAACTCCATGGAAATAACTCTCCTTTAGGTGGAAAAGCAAACAGAAATGCAGTGTTTTGGATTGCCTGGTAAGTCCTGACTGTTCTGTGCAAAATCACAAAGGAAGTATCAACTCATGTTTTTTAATTTACTTGGCAGATTTCTGCACTTGACATGTCCTGTAACGCTTTTCCTCTTACAGAAACCACCATCCCCTTGCAGAAGCTGCTTCTGCCACTTCCTGCCAGAGCGTATCTACTAATTGCCTACAAAGTATGTGCGTGTCTGCACTGAATACGTGGAATGAAGAAACATCGTTAGAAGACCTTCATGACCTTTTTCCTAAGATAATTAAATGTATAAATCACATTCCTCATGACCTTCTCCCTCCTATAACATGTTTTGCTTCAAACTCATCCATGAAGATCACCACCAAGGTGGTGATCAGCACAACTTTGAATGTTACAGTTATTAGTATTTCTCCTATATGTTTGCAATGGTGAGACAGCAGTTTAGGACTCCGAACTGTCTGTAGTAGGGTTCTCATTTTCTTGGATTTCTATGTCCAGTGTTTGTGGGCCTGAAAGCCTTATAGAATAATACATACCAATAATAATAAGAAGCTGAAGTTTATCAGCTGTGCTTTGTTTACAACTTTTCCTGTGTTCTGTCCTCTTACAAAGGAATACTGTAGCTATTGGGTGGCATAGCAGGGGAGCAACTTAACACCCCTAGTTCCATAGAAACCCTAGGGTAGTTACATATAAGTACAGGGATGGAAGAAGTATTCGTAACTAATGTCAACAAATATGGGTATGAAGTGACTGACAATACTGTGTACTCGTGGTCCAAAGCAGAAGAGTTGCAGCTGAGACAAAGGGTGTTGTTTTCATGTCACTGACACCAGGATTGAACTGTGAATATTCACATCACTGGAGTGAGAAGCATTCAATTTCCTCGAGATCAATTCTCTGTAGTCTGAAAATATGAGAAAGATATTTTGGGCCACTTTCTGGGCATCCTTTTGTGAAAATGAAACATATTTCCAAGATATGAGAAAAGTAATACCCCAAATGAGGCTGTTTTGCCAGATGACTTCAGCCTTTTCATATTAAACACTCCTCCACAATAAGACTTGCATTTTTCTGAGTAACATTGTTGGCATGAGCAGTAATATGCTTTAGCATTTAGCTTGCATTGCTAATGAATTTTTATGTATGACACACCTCTGGATGGAAAAACTACCATATTAACATTGGCAAGTGGAACTATTTTAACCTGCACTGTTTGGAAGCTTTTCCTATGCTTACGTTTTATAAATCCTAATAACATGTTTCACTGCTCAAGTTATAAATCATCCATGTTACACAGGCATTCACTGCTACATATTTGAGCACAGCACTGAACAAGATGTGTCACTATTTCTGAAGATCTGTGTTCTTAACTGGAGAAACTGATACTTCTAAAAGTCTGTTCATCCCTACACAGAACTTGCAATCTTCTGAAATTCTAAATTATGGGAATCTAGTGCCATCAAAAAATCTGTCTTCAAATTTCTTCTTCTGATTTTTGCTTTTCTCTGAAGGTTTTTCAGCAATCTTGTATTTATTTCCTTGAAATGTCAATAATTCTGCATGAATTTATGGTAAATACATCTGCATCTCTCAGTATATCATGAAGTTCCATGTAGGCTAAAATGCTCTTTTGATCAGTTATAAGAAATATCTTGGTTCAGATAATGTCAAAATATCCAGTAACAATTAGCATTAGTGCTGAGGTACAGCCCATAGTTGATTATGTCAAATTGCATTTTTGATCAAACACACAGAGACATGGAAAAATATAATCAGCAAATTTGATTGTAATCTATCATAACCAAATTCACATATGGAAAATTATTCAGATAATGCTTTAGGAATCTAAAGAGAATTCTTATTATGTTAGAATGTCATAAGCCAGGCACTGCCATGAAAGAAAAGAAAGGTAAAACTAATTCAAGCATTTCCATAAAAAGCACTTTTCATTACAAAGTTCTGTATGTCAAAACTGAAACTGTTCACAGAAAAGGGTTGGTTTTAATATGTCTCAGAATAATTTAAATTCCAAACTGTCAAAATACCTCCTTTTGGTTCTTTAAAGGATGTCTTTTTGCTGACATAAAATTCTTTTTTTTATTTTTGGTTTTTTTTTTTTGGGTCAACAATTTTCACTAATATCTCATGAAAAAGGTTTTAAAAGTAAAAATCAGTCATCGGAAAAAAATCCTATTTTGATTAAACCAATCTCTTTTATTATTATGACATCACACAGAATTTCTTCCCCCCCCGTCCTTGTCCTGAGTGAGCTTTGAAATCTCAAATATTCTGACAGATTAGAAATTTGCTTTGCATTCAGCCTTTGCACACATGTCAGCATTTGGTTATGTTAGTATACTGTACCATTGGTTTTAGTTAGGAGTCATGAGACAATGCCAGTATTGTGAAACCTATTCAAACCTCCGAATTCTTTATTTGGGGGCGTATTTTCTTCAGTGTGTCTTTTCGGACAGTTATAAGTTTTAAATATTCAACATTTTTCACTCTTTTTTTTATTTCTCCCTAGACCTTGTTACATTGTATGAATAGCTATTATGTGACATTAGGCCTTTCTCCATCATCCTGTGATTGATAGGCAGTTGATCCATCAGTGTGTATTTCATGTGCAAATCCTTTCATTTTCTGTTATACACTTCCATTGCTGGTTCCATGATTTTTTAATATGCAGTTCCTTTGATGTTTAACAAATTAATTTGGAAGCACAAATAACTGACTAAGTTTCCTACATAAAAGCATTTAATATACTACTTTTTGACTTCTGCTCTCCCAGATGCCAAGAGGAATGTTAAAATTCATACCACATTTAGCAGGACAGCAGATCTGCAATTGGGCACATTCAAATAGATTTTTAAAAATAACATCCATGCAGGTGGCTTCTCAACTGCTCTCTGCTTACTTGAATGTCTTTAGTTACGACTACAGTGTCATTATGCCTAAAGAGAATATTTCTCTTCAGTAGCAGCTCTGAAATCAGCACAGGGACTGCCTAATAAAAGCAAGACCTTCACCTTTACACAGATGCTTATCATCAACTAAACCTAAGTGTCAAAGCACTAGTTCAATGTACAAAGGCTTGAGTCAGAGGCAGCTATCTGCTGCATCAGCTTCAATTTTCCAGGGAATCAGACAGCAGGTTTTTGTCATGAGCAGGAGAGCAGCCTCCTCCCAAAGTGACTAAGACTTCTGGTGAATAAGCAACGCCTCTGCTGTGTGTTCAGGCAAGACACAATCAGGTTCAGGGCTCTTGGCTGGCAGATGCCTGTTATCCAGTGCTACATCTCAGCTTTGAGCTCCAGGGGTCCATGGCTTCTCAGTGTTTGGCTTATTCAAAAAGCAGACAAAGCAATCTCCCTGTATGCCATGTAGACCCATCCAAAGTGACTGCAAGGAGGGCTTGTATTGCTTTCACCAGCAGCAGCTGCAAAAGTCCTCAAAAGTATAAAAGAACCAGACGCAAAACGCAAATAGCTGGTGTCTCTGGACCAGCAACGCAGTGGAACTATTGACAGTTGTCCCACCAACCCCATAATGTTACTCATGCTTTATCTAGGGAGTACTCAGCCAGTTGCTGCTTACAGGACTGACACTACATCTGTGCAAAGCACCATGTCATTCATTTGGGTGTATGGCATGGGTCAGAGAAGATGGACATGCAGAGACAGGAATCATTAACATACTGATACAGATCTACCACTTAATAATGGAGTAAGACTCATGCATGTTCAACAGGACGGTTGAGAGTTGCTGCATGGCAGACTTTTAGGGTAAACTCTGACCCTCTCAGATGTCTAACAAGGAAAGGAACAAAGGCTTCAAATCATCAGACTTTCACCCTACTGAGAATCAGTAAGGGTCACCTTGTCACTCAGTGACAGATCCTACTGATGGCTATGCTTAACTGAATTAACCTAACTCTGACTTTGACCAAGGTCTCTGTTTTAAGACCGATATTGGAAACCTTAGGTTTAATGTGAAAATAATCAGATCTGATTGTGTTTTCTGAAGGATCTGGGCAGGCTTGAATTGAGGCTACGTAGAATTTAGGCTAAAATACTCCCACCCAATAAATAACCTTCCAAAGATTTCCACAAGTCACTCCTAAGGGAGAGAAATACTCTTGGCACTTTAAGAGCTAATAAGATTTATTAGCAAAATCAGTAACAGGTGACCTCCATCTCTTGTGAATACAGATGGGCAGGTATAAGGCAGGGAAGAGAGGGGATGATGTATAGTTTTGGGGGTTTGTTTATGTTCAAGTTGATGCAGGTGCTCAGACTCTGGCTGTCAGCATTCAGGTAAGCTAAATCCTGGTAAGTCCCAATCTTGCCTTACTTTTCTGAAAAATAAATAACTCAACTACAGTCAATAGATTGCGTAGCATATGTAAGAAGGAAACCAAATAGTTGCCTAATCTGTCATTAGAAGAGCAATTATCCAGTTCATCATCTAGGATGTTTGTCTGATGGCCTGTCTGTACTGTTCTGAACACTACCTGGGTTCTTAATGCACTGTATTCTAACTTAATTTCTCAGAAAATGAATTGCTTTATCTAAAAAGACTCACACTTTCAGTATACTGTTTCCTAGAAAGAGGCACCGCAACAGCCTCCTTCAGATTACAAACATCCAGTTTGTGGCTGAAAATGTTCTGATGCCTCCTGTCCCCCCAGCTAGGAAATCGTGCCAAAAATAAAATCGGAGTACATTGACATTTTTCTTAATAGGATGAAACTGAGTGTAAGCAGAACATGCAACTACATTGGCATCTTCAGAACAGAGCTGAAGATGACAATAATTTAGCATGTCAGTCAGCAGCAACATATTAAGCACCAAATCCAAAGGCAGATGTTTTCAGCTTTGCGGCCTTACCGTAAGTAGTACAGAGGCTCAACCTCAGCCAGCCAGCTTGCTATTACGGGTGGTGGGATTTTGCACCCTCACACTCAAGCTGCACTCAGCACAGATGCTACAAGTTTTGCTGTGGCCTTGAGGTTGTGTTACATGAGAAAATTATTTCAAGCATGTAGCTCAGCAGGAGCTGTTAGAGGCTTAGTGTGCACATCCATGCATCAGTATCCAAGAGTGTCCATCTGGAGAGGACAAGCAGAGAAGGTTCTGACTGGAAGTTGCCATCCACCTCTTACCCCTGAATTTTAATATAGATAGATCTGGCCTTTGCTCAGTACTGTTTTCCTTGAGATACAAGGTCAAGGGGTAAGAAGGTTTGGTATATCTCAGGTAAATGCTAGATAACCATCTAGCATTAGATTGTGGTCAGTGTTGAAAGGTTAAACCTTATCACACCAACCTCAGGACCATGCATCCAAAATTTGCATCAGAGAAGGCCAGATCAGCCTCATAATGAAAAAGGAGTTTGCCGCCAGATACAGATCCAGATTCAGGGCAAGCAGGAGCCATAATGATCACAAAAGCAACAGCAGAAACTGTTGCTCAGGCTTCATCCAGAACAAACATTATGTTATGCCATGTTATGTTTAACAGAATCCAAATTCTGTATGTGGATGGGTAAAATATGCTGAAACCTGGCTGCTTCCTGTCATTATGCATGAAAATTCCACCTACTGATGATAAATATTGAGCCATAAACCTCTTCAGAGTTCAGGAAAGATTTCTTGTTTTCAGAGTGTTTTTCTGAATTTACAACAATGTGACTCAGGACTTATTAGGTATGGCTGTTTCTTTTAATCTAGTGTACTTAGTCTCAATGTCAATTTTAGTCATTCCCCCTGGAGCTACATGAAAAACAAAGTCTTGATCATTGCCCAGCTTCATGGAAATTCAGTGCAAGCAATTATGAGTTGAACCCTGAGAAGGTCACATTTAGAAGTAAGAGTGAATAAGGGAGCTTAATAAGAGTGACTACTCTATGAGCAGCAGAGAGAAAATGCAGTTGTGCTCAGCTGCTCTCTGCCAAAAAAAACCCCTACCAAATGGTAACAAGCGAAATAAGACATTGCAGTCCTGCAGAAATGGATTCATTCCAAACAAAACTACCTTCAATAGCGTATGTTTCCCAAAATAATCCTTTTTGATTCTGCCAGCCCCAATATTCAGTTTTGCAGGCCTGAAGTGAAATATATGTATAGGTTCCTATTAGTCATGGATGACTTCAGAAGAAGTAAGATTATTTATATTTTGTTATTTAAATTTTATTTCATTAGTCTTTAAGGTATATTTTGGTAACTATCAAATATTCATAATTTATCACAATACGGGACTGGTAACTGGACAGAGGTATCATTTCCCTCTTCTAGTCTAAATCAGAATAGCTAAATTAATATACAGTAAACATGCTGAGATAACTGCTAATAGTGAGTCTTTGATTTAAACGGCAGAATCCTCAACAGTTTTCCTATGGACAAGCTGACTCCTGGCATCACTCACACTGAGGAGTTCTCATATACCACAGTGAACTGAAATAAAATTTTGGTTTTTTTATGGATTTACATTGTAAGCTTGTGTAGTGATGCAAACTGAAAAGCAAATGCAGTAAAGATCTTAAATAGCAGTCAGCATGTCCAAGTCACAGGATTGGGTTTTTGTATTTTTTCATTTTGTCCAGTTCTTATAGCATTTCATTTGGACTAAACCAGACGTAACATGCTATTATTTTGATCTGGTAGCATTTCAGAAGCTAAATAGGAAAGAGATAAAACTAGTAAATAGTAAATATGCAACTTGGTTTTGCGATGTGATTGACAAAAGTACTGCAAAAGGTAGAGTAGTGTAGGTTAGGAGTGACAACATGTTTACAAGCCACATGGCTTTGTAAAAAATTATGTCACATTTTCTTGCTACATTTCATAAAAATTCATTCCATATATATGCTAACTTACTACAGGCAGTAAATCAGCCTGTCCTTCCTCATTCTTTTGTTCTGGCACATAAAATTTCTACAGTTCGTATATATTTTGGCAACCACAGTAATGATACTGAAAAATAGAGAAAAGTGTCTTTCCATATTCACACTGTTTTATGCCAGGAGATTTGGCATCTAATATTAGACAGCTGATTTCATACTTGACACAGATTAGTAGTGCCTTAGACCTAGCATCTCTCAACCCATATTTGTCCATTTAAATAACTCTGACTCCTTTGTAATGCAAATTAGCTGAATGACAGTCTCCTATGCGTACAGAATTGCTCATTATGTCAGTGTCTGGTTTGTGCTTTTGACTGTAGTAGTAAAACGACCTGTAACTCCCCTTTCTGCAAGCTGAGTCTTCCTTAAAGAAGAAAATAGAGTGGGAGGGGGAGAGGGGAGTGTTATTTCCTTTAGTGTTTTTTTTTGTTGTCACCAAATAGTAGCTTTTACCTCTGTGTAATAACATGGAAATGCAGCTGATTAAATCCATGGACTGTAAAATAGTGCTGGAAAGGAAGCTGCCACAAAATCCATTTGCACAGCATATTAAAGGAAAAGAGCAAGTACAACTGGAGACATTAATAAAACTTGACTGGTGGAATCTTTTAGATAAGATTCTCGAGAAGTGGACCCCTGTGAACCTTGTGAGGTTCAATAAGGACGAATGCAGGGTCCTGCACCTGTGTTAGGGCAACCTCAGTATCAATACAGGCTGGGGGCTGAAGGGATTGAGAGAAGCCCTGCCAAGAAGGAAGTGGGGGTACTGGTGAATGAAAAACTGGACATGAGATGACAATGTGTGCTAGCAACCCAGAAAGCCAACCGTATCCAGAGCCAAACACACCTGGAATACTGCATCCAGCTCTGGGGCCCCCAACACAAGAGGGACATGGAGCTGTTGGAATAACTCCAGAGGAGGGCCATGAAGATGATCCAGGGGCTGGAGCACCTCCCGCATGAAGACAGACTGAGAGTTGGGCTTGTTCATCTTGGACAAGAGAAGGCTCTGGGAAGACCTTATGGTAGCCTTTCAGTACCTAAAGGGGGCCTACAAGAAAGATGGGGACAGACTTTTAACAGATCCTGTTGTGATAAGACAAAGGGTAATGATTTTAAACTAAAAGAGGGGAGGTTTAGACTAGATATAAGAAAACTTTCTTCAAAGAAGGTGGTGAAACACTGGAGCAGGTTGCCCAGGAAGGTGGTAGATGCTCCTGGAGATATTCAAGGTCAGGTCGGATGGGGCTTTGAGCAACCTATCTAGTTGAAGATGTCCCTACTTATTGCAGGAGGATTGGACTAGATAAGCCTTAAAGGTGTCTTCCAACTCAAACTATTCCATGACTCAAAAGGCTATGGAAACTCTCTAGGTTCTGACATATTGAACAAAGTGAACCTCTTAGGTTATGACTTGGCTGTAAATGAGCAGGATGATTAAAATCATGGTAATATTTATTCAACATGGATTCATTTAATTTGGAATAAGACCCCATCATTCATAAGCACTGTAGGAGTGAGAGCTGCTGGACATGATTTTATAAGCTGGGTTAGGGAGCTTTCTGTTCTTTGAGTTTCTTTTCAATTGCTCAGATATGCCTCTTCCTCACTACACATACACATCTGTGTAGTGAGGAAGAGGCATATTTGCTCTGAGGGAGCAAACTGCACAGATATGCAGCAGGCAGCCATGAGATTCGCCTCACTGCACACCTGCAACTGCCAAAGCTGCAGGCATGTTCAGCAGATGGCTAGGAGCATTTGGGTCAGGATTGAGCACATGGAGCCATCTAGACACAGGCAGGTAAGAGAGATTTTCCCTCTCACACACACAGCCAGTCTATTTGGGGAATCAAAATGAAGATTTAAGAAAAAAATGCTGCCCAAAAACATATGGTAGAGAAAACAGTAGAAATGTAGCTACCAGAGGAGTCTTATGCTAAAGGTTACCCCCAAACAGTCAAGTGTCTCTGAGCTGCATTAACACTTGCACATCTGTGTTCACAGTCCTCTAAAAGTCTTGCTGCTTCTTTAACTTCAGTCACATGCCTTGAAATGTTTTGCCTGACTTGAGAGGCAAGTTCTATCCTCTACTTTTCTATGCTAGATTATCAATTACGTTAAAGACTTATCTGCCTACTAATGAGAGGATGAGCTTTCACTGAAAACTTCTCTTTGAAGTGAAAATCTTTAGCAGAACCCTCTCATTTCTAAGGACACTATAATCATCTTGATGGGAGATTAAAAAAAAAGGATTCTGGCTCTGTACCTGTCTCACTCCCACTCTCCCCCTCATTTTCCCTCTCCTTTGTGCACATCTGCATGTGTACACACACAGACACACACACACACTTTCTGTGGCTATAGAAGTAGCAACCTACAATGCATGTATTTTCTGAACAGCATGTTTACAGCCACACAGGTACAGTTATTTTTTTTCCAAATGGCCCATACCTGTAACACATGCATACCAACACTCACACACCATACCTCAAGGACTTCACTTTTATTCTTTTCAGTACATTTTTATGGTTTTGACCTTTATTTTCTGCAGACATCCTGTAAAATCTTTTGCAAATGAATTTTATAAACGCAAATATTTGCTCTAAAGGAATTTGGAATTATAAACACCCACACTCAAGGAGACTTTACTTTAAACATGAATGCTTTGCGATGGAAATACTTGCATTCTTCACTCAGGGAACAAAATCTGCATCTTGTCTGACCGCTTCCAACCAGGCAGCACAGCTTGAGCTACAATTATGCACCATAATTCCCTGTGATAGAAGTACACCGACAATAATCAATTCAAATGCATGCAGATAAATAATTTTAAAGTAAATGCATATTGCTTGAGGATGCTCAGCAAGCAGAAAAAAGCCCAGTGGCCTAATATGTTGCTTCCTGGGAATAGACTCTCTGCCTTTATGCTGATCTATTCTTTGGGAATACTTTAATGCAGTTCCTATAATTAGCAAGTACTTCATAATGACCTTCTAGAGAATGAAATCTCTCTGTTGATTTTGCAGGCATCGTAGTGTGCATGGCTCTTGTATCAGAAGAAAGGTTGCAGGGAAGGGTGTGTGGGTGGTTTAAAACATTACATTAACATAAGTTCCCTGTAGCAGACTACATTTCTCTTCTTTGAGAAATATTGGTGAAATCCTGTTCTCACTGAAGCCCATGGACATTTTAACAGCTGCTCTCTTAGCAATTCCTCTAAGGGAATGGCTTCACTTACATTGTGCAGGGATAAGGGGGAGCCGTGAGGTATGAGGGGACAAAGTAAAGTCCTCCTTTCCCTACCTGGATGCGGGCTGTGTCCCTGCCTGGGGAGGCAGCAGGCACCTCTCTCCCAGGCGTTTCCCTTGTGCCCTGCACTACAAAACCCCTCTGGCCACTCTTGTTCTGTTTTGCATGCCCCTCTCCCAGTCACACCCTGGGGCTATGATGTCTACAGGCAAAATGTGTTCCTTTAAATAAGATTAACTGCCTGTGATGGTATGGAGAGATTACCGTGTGTTTTTAACTCTTTGAGTGTCCTGGGACAAGCTCTGTCGCTGGGAGCCACCCCCAGCATGCAGAGTGCTGCCACTGTTGCTTGCAGTGCATTTTGTATTGAGTAGGCATGTCAAGAGACATAAGAAGGATGATTGAATATCAATCTGATATATTGTCATGCTTGGTAATTATTCCATCAAGTGTCTTATGAGACAACAGTAGAAAGAGACATGAAGAACTGGGCAAGGACTGTTTTTCTTGTAATTATCTTTGAGCTTAATGTTTGGTAATTGCATAGCTACAAGAAAGACCAGAGTTTATAAGCCGTATTTCATTTGTTTGTAAAATTGGTCTAGTGAAGGAAATGTCTAGGACAGAAATTGTGTGAAAATTTTACTTCTGGTACTGCTTGCCAGGTGTTTGAGAACTTAAAAAGGCTAGATACCATAAAAAAAAAAACCAAACAAACAAACCAGTTTTAATTTTAATGCAATTTCCCCATGTCTTTTCTTTCTCTACAAACATGAATTTGATAACAGAGGGTTGCACATTTACAAAATACATTAGTTGATTACAACTCACTGCCTGGAGCCCATGGATCCTTGCACTTCCTCGTGTTAGTAAGCATTGCCAACAACTACCCTATTTATTGTTTTGAACCAAAGAAGGCTTTTATGAAATTTCATGGTAAAATGTATTTGCCTGAAATAATTGCTTAGAAGTGATGAAGAAAACTTACAGGTTTTAGACTGCTTGGAAGTATTCTATAGGATTTAGATGTGATAGCCAAAGGTTTTAGGCTGTGATAGTGCTCTGTGTCTCAAAAAACAGAGCAAAGAGTTTATAATGAAATAGCTCTGTGGTAATCTGATTAGACCAAGCCTGCACCTTATGTATAATATAATGCATAATCCTAGAATAATTATAGAATAATTTGGGTTGGAAGGAACCCCCTGCCAGGGGACGGGGACACCTTCCACCAGCCCAGGCTGCTCAAAGCCCCATCTAACCTGGCCTTGAACACTTCCAGGGATGGGGCAGCCTCAGCTTCTCTGGGCAACCTGTTCAGTGCCTCACCACCCTCACAGTAAAGAATTTCTTCCTAATATCTCATCTAAATCTACTGTCTTTCAGTTTAAAACTATTCCCCCTCGTCCTATTTCTACATGCCCTTGTAAAAAGCCACTCTCCAGCTTTCGTGTAAGTGCCCTTTAGATACTGGAAGGCTGCTCTAAGGTCTCTCCTGAGCCTTCTCTTCTCCAGGATGCACAAACCCAACTCTCTCAGCCTGTCTCCACAGGAGAGGTGCTCCAGCCCTCTGATTATGGCCTCCTCTGGACTCACTCCAACAGCTCCACATTCTTCTTGTGTCAGGGGCGCCAGGGCTGGAAGAAGTAATGCAGTGGGGTCTCATAAGAGCAGAGTACTGGGGGAGAATCGCCTCCCTTGACCTATTGGACATGCTCCATTTGATGCAGCCCAGGACACGGTTAGTTTTCTGGGCTGCAAGTGCGCACTGCCAGGTCATGTTGAGCTTCTCATCAATCAACACCCCTAAGTCTTTCTCAGGGCTACTCTCAATCCATTTTCCAACCAACCTGTATTGCCCCAGCCCACGTGCAGGACCTTGCGGTTGGCCTTGCTGAACATGAGGCTTGCACAGGCCTACCTCTCAAGCCTGCCAAAGTCCCTTTGGATGCCTCCATATATTATTATATTATATAGTATTACATAATAATATAGCTCTTTGATTTCCTTTAGAACTTTGAACACACTCATCATATTGTTCCGCAATTAATGGAATACTTGGAGTGAAAAGTTGAAGACAAGTGTACAAAAAACAGGCAGTATTTTTGAGAAGTTCAACCAAAATGTGGAAGGGGGTTATGTTTTTCAAGTACCTGAAAACAGCTAGTTAATAGGGTGATTTGTTCGTTGTTGTAAAGGTGAGGGGAAGAGCATTTGTAAGACTAACCTTTCATGCAAGGATAAGTTAGGTTAATGGTTTACAAAATGTTCTGGTAAAGTAACTCTTTTACCTGCAGGGTTTTATGCAGGCAGGCATGTGAGAAGTCCGTTTGCAGTACTGCAGGGTTGGCATTCACTGCTTATTTAGATTCATACCTGCATAGCTAGTAGTGATTTCATGCCATCAGAATGAATTTGGAACAGATTTCTTCACTCTTTCCAAGAGAGATAATTTGTGAGAAGCCCTCCTGTGGTGGGTTACACTTGTTCTTTCTTTAACCTCCACACCTTTTGAACCATATACTTTCAAGGAGGTTTAAAGAGCATTGAAGGACATTGGTCAAAGCACTAAGACAAGATTTCTAAGCCCTAGATTCTTTGTCTATATCCAGCACAGAGATCCTGTGTGGCCTGGAGCTTCTCACCTAGCTTTTTATGTGCCTCAGATTTATTCTTTCTGAAATGGTAAAATTTGTCCACCTCCGAAGTAGGTAACATATTAAAACTTATTTTTACGCTAAGACAGGACGTGTAGTATGGACAAGAGGAGGCTGGAAGCTTCACTTCATCACTGCTTGTATCAGACTTTCAAATTACCAGTTCCTAAGGTGTAAGTTGGGATGGACATGGTTCTGGGAGATGCCAAGCAGCCACATCTTCTGCTAACCAAGATAGCAGCAGAGGAAACTGAACATCTTCTGGGAAAGCCCAAAGAATCAAATCATACCATTGAGTCAGTGTAGATGCACATACGTACATAGATACTTGTCTACACACATGTATCAGCCAGTTAGCCTGATAAACCTATATGAATCCGTTATTCTATGGTTCTATAAACTGCTAACATTTATCCAGAATTCTTTTAGCTATGGGTATAAAATGACTATATAAAAAAGACATTTCCCTTGCAATCCCAGTTATTGCCAGAGAATGTATAAGGAGCCTATTCCCTTACAAGTATAGTTAGAGCACAAAGCATCCAACCCTTTCCCTGTTCTCCATTTCCAGGATTGCTTTTCCAGAGAACTCTTGCCACGAGAAGCTCTGACTTTCCACCCTATATGAAGGTGACTATGCTTTTCTTGCCATCTGTCCTCTTTTGCAGCTTTCAAGAGGTGCAAGGAGAAGTCTCAGACCATGTATGTTGGTTGTGGCCATGGCTTGCCATGTGGCTAATTGCCTAGGGCAGCAACTTCTAGAAACTCACGTTCTCTCTTACTACAAAGGGCTTTAATTGTCTCTTCTGCTCAGTCATAAATGTCTTTCACATGTGGCCAGTTGAGTACAGTCTCTAGTTTTATGGCAGTGAAATTGTCTTTAGATGGTACTGCACAGATGTAATAAGCTATAATACTTTCTCACATTCTGTAACGATAAGCTTGACACAAGCATCAAAAAATCATTAAAATGTACTACAAAAAACTTTCTAGATTGTAGTTTTCTCAGACACAGGGCCTAGCCTGGCTCTCGTTCAAGTTGATGGAAAGTAACTTGCAGCTCTTTTGTGATCTTATTTTTGTCAATAGCAGAACGAGTAAGAAATTCAGAGACACACATTCAGACCAGTTCAGTAAAGAGGGTTAGACCATACACATAGACTTTTCTGTGTCATGGAAAAGGACCTCAGAAATGTTCAGTTATGTTTGAACGTACCATGATAGGATGCCTTCTAAAGCAATCACACACTCCATGCTGTTTTCAAGCCAAGCACCCAGGGATGAGTCTGAAGTGATGAAAAAATATTGAAGACCAGGATAAGAAGCCCAACTGACTCAGACTGTCACACCTGCACAAGAAGACAACTCATCTTGAGCATCTATTGGAGATGAATAACAAAAAGGTGTTCGCTGCTTTTTCTCAATAACCCTTTTGAAAAGAGGATCAGTGGTGGTTAAAGGGGAAGACATGTGACACTGCAGGACTGGTCCCTGAATATATGTGGTCTGAGCCCATTGAACTTCATAGAACTCTTTAAGTGCTTCCCCTTCTAACTGAGGGAAGAACATGCTCCCCCTTGCTTTTCCTACTACAATAATTATAGTACATTAAGGCACACCAGGCAGGTCAGAGCAAAGCTTGTTTGGAGCTTGTATTTCAACTGCACATTATGCACTTGCATTGTAATATATTCAAACTGACAGCATAGTTATGGTGAATTAATCTAAATTACGTCTAGACATATATTTACAACAAGAAGCATCATAGAGATTATTTGGTGGCGGTCTGCTTGGAGGAATTAAGAAAATCCCAGGTTTAAACCTTACAAATAAATGTCTAAATTGATAAATGAAAGAATAAATGAGTTTAGGCCATGCTTCAGGAACAATACCAAAATCATTTCTCTAGAATTTTACTAGTTTACATGTTCCTTTGCCAGTTTACCGTTTTAATTATCATCCCCTTTGCTGCAGGGACATAACCCTGTTGTAATGCTATCACAAGCTCAGAAGTGAGTACAGGCAGAATGCATAGAAGGGACCTTAAAGATCATCTAGTTCCACCCCCCCTGCTATGGGCCAGGGATACCTTCCACTAGACCAGGTTGCTCAAAGCCCCATCCAACCTGGCCTTGAACACTGCTGGGGATGGGGCAGCCACAACTTCTCTGGGCAAGCAATTCCAGTGCCTGACAGTGAAGAATTTCTTCTGAATATCTAAATCTACTCTTTCAGTTTAAACCATTCTGCCTTGTCCTATCACTACTTGTTTTTACAAAAAGTCCTTCTCCAGATTTCTTGTAGGCCCTCTTTAGGTACTGGAAGCCATAGGAAACATTGTATGATTTCTGCTTCTGTGCAGTAAAAGTGTCTGGGTATACCTACACTTTGAAAAAGTATCATGAATCTCTTATGGCTATTTTAAATCAGGTGTGTCAGGAAGCTTAGCTATCATTTGACATTAGTTAAGTTAAAGACATAAATTTAACATTGTTCCAGCACTAGTGGTGACAGGGGGAGAAGGAGGCTTGTAGTTCACACTGTTGTTATTTATTATTTGTAAGGACAACAGCTTGAGGAAAAAGGTTCATTGCTTTTAGCTCTTTCCACCTATAGATGGTAATTTTTTTACCAAGCTGTAATAAATCCTCAACACTGCCAGTAGATCATGTAATTGATTGTAATTTTACAGACTGATTATATTCAGTACTTCATCCTAAACTCACTGCAAGGTAAAAGCTTGCAACTGCAGGACGAGGGACAGCATATGAGAGGTTTGGTGTTTCACGGTGGCTGTGACTCTCAGGAGAGCTCTTGGGGCAGCTGGGCATGCAGAAGATACCTGACCCAGCGTCTGCGCCACCTGAAGAATCTCTGTGTCATCAGAAAGGACCATGCTGCTGCGTCACGACAGCATTTCCCTGCAGCAGCACAGGGACAGCATGTTCCCAGCTCCTGGGGAAATGAAATACTTGGAGTTAGAGACAGCCCATTTGGTTTTGAGATCTCTATCTGTCTGCTGTAATATAACCTTGGTGCAGCCGTCCAGGAGGGCTGGGGAGGGTTTGAGGGAGGAAAGCAGGCTGAGCCCAGGCAGGGAGAAATTGGATGCTGGACAAGAGAAATGTGAAACTGAAGACTGCTTCAGCACCAGGGCTCTGCATCCCCCAGTGTGCTGGAAAACACCAGTATTTTTTACACTTGAGGAGACCCACAACTGTAAATTCAACTCCTTGACATGCCTTTTTTCTCCATGGGGAAGCAAGAAAAATTAGCATGGGCACAGCCTTCAGTAACACGTCTAAACAGCTTCCAGCCTGGAGAAGGCTTTCACTTGGCTGACTCAGAGTGCAGGCAGAGCTACTGTCTGTGCAGATGTGCCTGCAGAAATACCGGGTGAAAACAGAGCAGTGCAAGTATTGTACACGTCCTACAGAAGCGGGGATGAGGTAAGAGTGATGGTAACACAGAAAGGTCAAATTCGTTTCTTAAGATTGCCCGAAAGGCCCATGCCAAACCCAGTGTTTGAACCCTGTCACCTCCCGAATCCTGGTTGAGTAACTGTGAATGCACTGGAGGTTTACCTTCAGGAACACTATTGCTGCTACCTTTAACGAATTCTTTAAGTGCTCTGTCAAAAGTGTTTAATAGCTATTTAGAAAGCAGAAGTAGAGATGTGTTTAGTGTTAGTTAGCCACTGCTACAATCTGGCTTGCAGTTCTGGTTTAAGGGAGGCTGAGGAAATATTACAAAGATTTCAAAGGGAAGCCACAAAGCTAGCTTGTGGGCTGCCAAGCTGACTGTAGGAGGGAAGACCTAAGGACTGTAATTTATTCAGTTTGCAGAAAGAAAAAAAGAAGCCTGAGGTGATTTGGGTGTTTTGTACAAGTGTTAGCACATGGGATGGATATGTGACAGTAGGGAGCTTATAAACTTTTACTGACGGAGGCATGACAAGATCCAATCACTGATAAATGTCCTTTGGTGGGAGAAACTCCAAATCACAGCCTGCAATCAGCAGCGTGGACCTCACATGATTGCCTTCAGGCTATGAAAGAATTCCTTCTGCCTGCCTCCAAGATATATTTTGATTATTTCTCTACCCGCCTACCACTTTCCAAAGTATCAGACCTTGGTCACCAGTTGGAAATGGCAGGGTTAGACCACTGTCTGAAGGCACTACACAGTCTCAGCTTTCTGCTTTGTGTATCCTTCTCTAATGCTCAGGGTCATGACAATGGTGAGATTTGGGGTAGGAAAAGCTTTTTACTCCAAAAGATAATCAGGCAGGGGTCCTAAGAAGGTTTTTCTTTTGTCTTCAGCAAGGAATGCAGTTTGCAGGCTAGGATTCCTCATTGTCCCAGGAGCCTTCAGGGTGCAGATACTTAGTTGTCTCTTCCTTGCACCTGGTGCAGAGCTTTTTCTCCTTAGTATAACTGTAGTCTTTGGGACATGCAGGAATTTAAACAATTCTCTCAGGCCAATAAAAGGACATCACAACCCAAGTTTAACATTTAAAACCAAGTCCCAGAAAGTCCTTCTCAGCCACTGACCCATCCTGGCAATGCCCAAACTCATCATGCAAGAATCCTAGGATGGCAGTGATGAGCAGCTTGAAGCCTGTCTCATTTCTGTTCCGCTTCAGGATCAATAAACTGGAACTCTTTCTGCTTAATAACTCAATCCATCAGGTGTTCTGAGAATATACCAAACTGAGCACACTGCATTCAAAATGCAAAGATATTTGCTTTTAAAACATAGCTGGAGAGGAAGAGAGCCTTTATGTACCTGGTAAGGAGTGAACATGGCCATCTGATTATGGTCAGTTGACACAAGTTTAGTTGTCCTTTCTCTTCCTTAGGGAGTTTAAACCCCAGATTTCCAAAGGAAGAAATCTTAGCTTCTGGCACTATCTTGAACACTCTAGTTAAAAGGACATTTTACAAGCAGGTAAACACCATCAGTCAAGTGTAATGTCCACTCAGTGTATTTGAAGGATGAGCACTGACATATCCTTTCTGATGTAAATTAAGGCCTGGGAATACAAAGTGAAAGTACTCAGGCACCTGCCTGCAAGGAGAAGTAGAATACAGGAGGTTTAGCCCTGTCGTCAGTGCCCTATCAGCTTGGCTTCTCTTCTGTTTTATCCACTCTGTGGCATGCAGTGCTCCACTGCGCTGTATGAAAAGCCTATCCCAGGACTAGGAAATATCTATGAGCTTGTGCATGGTAGTCTTTCTGTGAACTTGAAGCTTAAAGATTTCTGAAATTTCCAGCCAAATAAGAGAGAAAAAGAGAAAGGCTACGCCAAAAGAAAAAACCTGAAACTATTTTCAGTGTAGGGTCACTTCTATAAGCTGCCTATGAGAAATACCTGGGCTTCTACAAAACCTTTTGTCACAAATGAAGTTATTCTGTGAGCAGAATAAAAAAAACCCAATCTTTGGTGTAAAACAAGAATTATTGGAGTGCTTATTTTACTCACATTTTTGGTCTTTTTTAAAAATGGAAACACACCTAAGTGTTCTGTCTGTATATGTAGCTCTGTTTCCCTTTAGCTTTTGAACCTACTCATTGATTTGAATCAATCCAAGATAAGAATGAAACCCCTTTCTACTGCTAGAGCATTATTCTGGAGGGGAGTTGGAAGATGAGAAAGTATAGGAGAATCTAGAGAGGGGACAGAAAATCTTAATATTGGTCTTTTAAATCAGTCAAGAGACACAGCCCTGGAAAAAAACTGATTTCATGTTTTGTACTCATTGCTTTTACCTGGCTTTTGTTTTATGCTGATAATATCCATAGTTTCTGAAGGTCTGAGCCTCACTTACAAACCTCTTCAACAGCTGCCTGTTCTTGAGACCCTTGCAGGAACTTTGCAGGAACAATATGTTTGAGGGTTGTCAAATTTGGTTCAAATCAGCCAACAAGTTCTGTGACTGTTGAAGAGGAAAATGTATGCAGGGCGCAGTCCCGACAAAAATGCGAAAGCTTGTCAGCCCTGCAGCCATGACCAAACCACCTTGTACCAGCCAGAGCTAATGAAAGGAGAAGGGCTCAAGCTACTTTACCCACTGCAACATATCCCCCTTAAAAGAGCAGGTTGAAACACAGGCTAGTAGAAACTAGTTTATTGTTTTTAAATGCTTCAACTGTTGCTTGTGATTCATCAATAGAATAGCGGGCTACAGCATGCAGGGAGGTTGGTTTGGCCAGCTGTGAGCCTGAGCAAGTCCAGACTCATGTAACCAGTCATCATTTTCTCGCTGTTAATATATCCATGCAGAGCTCTCTGTTGTTGTTCTTGGGAAGAGTGGGTGAGGATGGAGGGAACATGTGGATGAAATATAGTTTCAGGACAGCAAGTGTCAATTGATCAGCATGTAAGAGGCATGGGTGAGAAACATCTGCAATGTGCTATCATGCATAGAGATTGCTAAATCCTGACTGTGTGAATATTACAGACATATTGAAGAGGTTCCAAAGTGATAACTGACTTTCATGTCCAACATTCCAGGGTGAGAAACTTGTTACTGACCTTATTCATTCATGATACCCAATACACATACATTAAAAAAAAGACACATTTTTTCTTTTTATCCAATTTTTCTGTGTCCATATGTATTTCAAAAACTATTAACATCTTACAGAAATGAAAAATCTCAATTTCTAGGCAACATAATTAAAATAATTATAGTAATTTTATTTTTACAAAAATTGTGTTTGGTATCTGCTTCTGTGGTGTAAATATAACCCATCCTACCATGTAATAGAAATTCATTTTAAACAGTGCACAGTTAATAGCTCATGTCAGGTCTGATTCAATTTTCAGTTATTAGCCATGAAAGCTACTACTGTACAAACCATTGTTCAGTGATAACCATTTGGTGGGTAATTGCATAACTTACATTAACTCTGTGACACATGTCAACTAAGGCATGAAGCGTTTGCTCAGGATTAGCTGTGTGTCTGATTGCAGTGTGCTATTAGGCTTCTGCTGAGGAAATTTCTGCAGGCCCTATTTGCATTTACACTAATGGCTTTCTACATTGTTAAGGCAGGGAAAAGGAGACTTAAGGAGACTTAAGCCAAATACAGTTTTCTCATATCCTCTCCTCTGGGTCCTTTCACACTTCCTGAGCTATGTGATTGTAATCTATATATCTGGATAGGGGTCAATAACATCTGTATATTTTCATACAGATGATTTTATGTGACTGCAAGTGCACACATGCAGCACAGATTATCTCTGCATGCACAGTAGTAAAATATATGCTGGCATGTTGGATTCACTGCTTAGGTCTGACTCACTGTAGAGCAAGTACGCACAGCAAGTACGCAAACACAGCAGATGGATCAGATTCTGCACAGATGCTTCATGATGCTGTATTCCCATCTGGGAAATCCCCAACTCCAGCAGAGATCCTCCGTGCTGCAGCAATAGATGAGAACTGGGACAAAGTATGAAGAAAGGTGAGTGCATGTGGCAGTACAGCATTTGCACAGTGATGAGCACAATTTAATTTAAATCAGTTTAACATTTCACTCCAAACTGCTGCAATATTACTTTTGGCAAAGTGTATCCACGCTTCCTTCTGTCTTTTGTGGATCCCTGTGATGTTGAATTGACTGCATGTTTGACAGTCATGTCACCTTCCCTGACGCCTAAGTAGGCATTTCCTTCTCTCCCCAGCCAGCAACTTGACAAGCAGCATAGCAAGAAGATGAAAAGGTGGTGTTTTTAGGAATAAAGGACAGTCAACCGCAATAAAAGCTGCCCCTTGTACTGGTCACGAGCCTCTGTGGTAGAGTCAGCTAATAATGCTGCAATGCTGAAAAGCTGGAACTTATCAAAAGTGAGGAGCAGTGCTGCTCGTCAGCTGTGGGCAGCCCAGGAGGTAAATTACTAGCTGCTGGGGCTGGCAGATGGGGCTACCTGGGCTGCTGTGTTGGTGTGGTGTAGCAAGAAGGGATGGACATAGAGAGGTGGGAGGGAAAGGGGAAAAGAAGCCACCATAGAATACCAGCGCATTGTAATAAACCCCTGGGCAGAGATTTATTTTCCAGAGAGCACGGCACACGGTGGCATGGCCGAGGCATAGTTGTGACAGTGCTGCCTGGTAGGGAACGAAGAGCTCCTTGTCAGGATACTGGTGCCTTGTCCGGAAGTGCTGGAGCTCAAGCTTTGTTTTCTGGTCTTAATCACTTCATCGCTTTCCCGTGTGTTTATCCCTGCCTCCAGACACAGTGATTTTAGTTAGAATTCAATTACATCAGCTATTAAAAAAAAGTGTTTGGGCAAGAAGAGCGAGCAGCAGCTCAAGGCCCATCAGGGCTGCCCTTTCCTTTGCCAGGGCCTCTGCAGGGGTGGGGTGGGGACAAGTGAGAGGCTACTTGCCAGTTGCAGACATCTGCTTGGGGCCAAGGAGAGTCACGTCCCAGGAGATACCCATTTCCCTCTCTTATGGACAAGGTGAATCTAAAGGACTATCTTGGATGCAGGGGTGTGCAGGACTAGTGCATGAAGCTTCAGAAAGGATCCCAGCCCTAACTTTCATCTTCTATTAGGTTGACTGGATCTTCCCAGCAAAATTACTAATGGAACCAACAGCTGCATCTTACGGGTATCTTTGAGCAGGGTTTCTTTGAGACAGGCATTTACATTCATACAAAAGTGGATGGATTTGCATTAATACTGAGCACTCGCAGCTCCTGGTGAACTCATCAAGTCTTGACCAACGGCAACAGTTCTGGAAATAAGTGGCTTGTAAAACATTGCCTAGCTGTCAGCATCATGTCAGGAAATGCTGTCGTGTGTATAGTGCACCTGCACAGGCACGGCTGATCTGGACAGGCATGATGGCCTCAGCCGTTGGCCAGGCCTTATGGTATATAGCACCATACCTTTGTGTGTGGTTAAAATGTGGATGCTGGGCGAGGCAAACAGAAGACTTAAGTGTGTGTAGCAGGCTGTTTTTCCGTCCTGCCAAACTCTTTTTGCCTTGACCTCTTCGCCTCTGAGTGTGCAAGCCGTCCTGGTTTGCACACCCCCTGAATACCAAACGTGAAGGAAGTCACCCTAGTTTTCTACTTTAAACCCACTTGCACCTGTTTATCTTTCCCACTGAGTGTATCGACACCAAATGTAGCCTCATGCCTCTCGCCTCTGCCACCTCAACAGGGTATCTGCCACTGCCATTCACATATCAGCTGAATGTAGGCTGTTCTTCCTCGGATGGCTCACGAAACCCATTTAAGAAAACACACTTTTAAAAATACTTTTTCTTCTTTTTAAAGTGTTTTTTAAATTTTAGTTTCAGCTTTTTCCTGTAGAGTCTTAAGGCAGGCATGTCAAAATGCTTACAATTTCAGTACTACTGAATCTCACTGGATGCACAAGCCGGGTTGCTAAATTCACAGACACATTTAGTACATGTGGTGCATTTGTTTCTCTTTAGTTTGTTGTGCACAGGAATAAATATAGACAGGATAAATGTATATGGCACTGGAGAAGACAATAGCTTTGACTGCAGCTTGCTTCTGTTGGTTTTGTGCTCTGCTGGCCAGTGGGATGACACTGATATAAAAGGGGAATCAGGGCAGTATCACTGCCCCAAGAAGCTCAAGACTGCTCCATTGTGGAGCAACCCAAAGGGAAAAGCAGCCAGCCCATGGATCACCCCAGGATGGTGAAGCCATGCCACATCAGGAACAGGCAGTGGCTGGCAGTTGCCATGTCCTGCAAGGTCCCAGGGGCACATGGACTCTCAAATGGCAAATCCCCAGCTGCCAGGGCATCTCCTGCACATGCCAGATCCCCATGCTGGTCAACCTGATCTGTGACCCACCGACCAGCAACACGATTGCAATAGCAAGGTACTGTTCTGCAGGTGTATTTGGCATTTGGGAAAAGGAAAGGAAGAGGAAAGGGGAAAAAAGGCAAACATCTGCTTTCCCAGGCTCATGTTCAACATGTGAGGCCTGGCAGTTGTTGGCAGCATGATTATATACAAGTGTGGCAATACAAGTACTGCAAGAAGGCTCAAGAGAGTCATGCATCTTCCTTTACCCTGAGCATAGGACTTGTTTCACTGGGAGCTGCTCTGACTTTTAGTGAAACCAGATAGATGGTCAAAACAGAGCAGGGGGATTTGAAAACGTTTAGTTAAATTGAGAAATTTCTCCCTCTTATGTTAAAAATAATTTTGCTATGCTGACCTAAAAGCTAGGTTTTGCTCATCGGATTATTTATTCAGATCTACAGCCCACAGGATAATTAAAATTTCAGAGTTAATTAAACTAGCAATGATCTAAGCATGTCTGTAAAGAAGGCAGGGAATCAGATACCTTGTATCTCCTCTTAGAAGTCATGACTTCTATCACATATAATTACTCTCCCCTGTGGTGTGCATGGGAAAGACCTGTTTCTAAATGAGGACATTTTCTATTAAAAACAGCAGGAGAAAGGTTCAGACATTAAGGGCTTCATCTGTAAGGCTGATTTTTTGGATGGAATCAGCCCCAGTCTGGCAAAGCAGTGGTGCAAATGTTTATTTGTGAGTGTGTGAATAGTTCTGTTGCCTTTAATGCCATCACTTCTGCTTCTGAAGTTAGGCATACCCTTAAATGCTTTGCTCGAGCAGCCCCAGAGCATTCGCTGGAGGCTCGTTCAATTGGCTGCACACAAACCGAGCACCTAGGAATCATGGACTTAAGAAAAAAATGCCAGAGATACACAGCTTCCAAGATCCTGGCACCTGGCTGTTGCTCTGGCAGTGACATGATTGGGTAGCGGACAATGAATGGGGTAGGACTTGGGGAGATAGGGTGAAAAGCTTTGTAGAGATCCATGAATACGTTAGAGGGAAAACAGGCTAAGGATGCATTCCAGGGGAGGGAGAGTTGAGTGGAAGTGTTGCTTTTGAGACAAAGTAGATCACAAAGCTGTGTGGAAAGGTGGTGGACTCATCAGAGGTGGACTGTGGAGCACACCTGGGGTCGGGAGAGAGGTGCTGTAAGGTTTGGCGGAAGTCTGCAAGCTGCAGAGATGGCTGTGGGGAAGTAAACTGAGGACTGTATGGAAAACTCCCTGTCTAGCAGTGGCTGCTGTAGAGCAACTTCTGAGGGTTCTTTCTCTTACCACAAACACTGACAATTTTTCTTTCTGCTATTTGCAAGGTGAAATTTTGCACAGATTGCAAGCTGACCTAGGTCATCTCGGTAGCACAGATGAATCATGCAGGATCGACTGTACATGCGGGCAGTTTCTACAACCACTTGAGTTCTGTAAATGTAGCTGACATGTTGATCAGAGAACAAGATTGTTGTGGAAACTGCTTCAAGAAGCTCTTGTACTTCGAATGAGGCAATGACCTAAATGCTCTTTAAGGGTACAGGGAGTGGCTTGTGCTCTAACCAAGTCCATCAATGAAACTGCACTTGAAAACAGATCTGAGGAAACAATACAAGCTTTTTCTTCTGTAGTCATTGTTTGATTTTTTTGAAATTAACAAATTACATTTCATTTTCTTACAGTAGTCAGATTCTTACACTTCAGTTTTACCCTAGCCCACCTGGCAATAAGGAATTTGGCTGATTCCTTGTGTCTCAAGGTAAAAGATATCTTCCCTGTCTGATTTTGGATTTGAGAAAGCAAGTTAAATAGGGGGTTGAATAGGAAGTTGGCTTCAGCTGAACATTAGTTTACTACTGCTGTCTGCCTTCCCCACTGAAGAAGTGTCTCCTTCTGCAGACAACCTTGCTGTCTGGAGTCCTCATGATTTGTCTGGCTCCTTGTTTGATTAGAGAATGAACGGATTGCTTGTCCAGGCAGCCCCAAGGAAGTAGCATAATGTAAGTGTTGACTAGACATCATTTGTCTAAATACTGAAGAATGTGTGAAACATATGGCAAATACATTAAAGGGTAAGCAGTAAACAGAAGATAAGAATAGTCACTGAAAAGCCCTTAGTGCAAATGATTTGTTGAGCTGTGTTTGCAGGAAATACAAAGTTTAGATTGATGCATATACACATATGTGTGTATATCAACAACAATGTCTATTCTTTCAAGGTGCCTACTTATTCACATGGTGTATCAGCCTATCCATCAGGATAAAAGCAAGGACACTGCATAAATTTCATGTCACTGAAAGGATATTTTTGGGCACACTTCATCTCTTGCTAATTCCTGCCTGTAGCAGGAATACATTTCAGAGCTCTCATTACTTCAAACCAAGCACAGACAACGGCTGTTCAAACAAGGTCTTTCTGGTTTTCTTTGCTGACTTAAAACGGCAAGAATAAGGGCTACCAGGACACCCTGCTTGGGATCACTCAGCTGAAAGCAGTCAGCCAGCATCATCTGAGCTTTTTCAGCCCTGATGTTTGCATGCAGATATACTTTGCTTTCAGCCTTTAAGGAGTAGGGTATGTAGGGTAGGCCTTCACAATGATGTTGGTATTCCCTGGAAGAAACTGCCTGTTCATTGGCTGTGGCTGGGCTTGTATGAAAAGGCACTGAAGGTGATAATGAAATTAACCCAGCTGGTCCCCCTAACGACTCTTCCATTGGAACTCATGAGACAGCATGGACTGAGCTCTGCAAGGCTCCCATTTTATGTTGTTTTATAAGTGAGCTGATTTGGGACTACCATTGTAGCTAAACTTGCATCCTTTTCACCTTGTGCAAGCTGGTGGAGATGGAGGTTACAGAACCGGGTGAAACCTGAGCGTGGATGTGGGGGAGAAGAAAGGCTTGTGAAGTCACAAGACTGCTGCATCGTATGACAAGGAATATGTGTGCAAAGCAGGGAGGGGCCGATGGCAGAAAAGGACAAGAGCCCTCATGTTTGTGTAATAGATCTGCATGACTGTACCATTCGGTATCGTGATGACCCCAGCTTTCCTGGGGAAAGCACCTACTTTCAAAGGAGTTGGAAATGGCCCTCATATTCTACCAATGACTAGTTAGCCTCTCAAACAACCCTGCTGAGATACTGGAATGAACTTATCACCAGGCAGGCGTCACAAATGTTTACTTTCTTATTGAAATATTGGGTCTCCTACACACACTTACACACTTCCACACATAGTCATATACACACAGCTACATAAAGAAACCAAACAGTGATTTTGTTTTGTAAGACAAAGAGTTGTAGAGGTCTGGCGAGCCAGAAAAGAGGACGCAGTGTGGGGGTTGTGCCTGGACCCTCCCTAGATCTTTCTGTAAGTAGATATGTAGGCAGATAGCTTGAAGAATCATTCTCCCCTTGCCATCCTCCTCTGCCTTCTGATTGCCCACTACTACCTCTCATTCTGTGCTAGCAAAATCGCTATGGGTCTATGCCCAACTAGACTGGAAGGATGGAGTAGGGAGGGAGAGAGTGGCACCCTTTCTCTTTCTGCAAGTTAGTTTTAGCCTGTATCACCCATGGGACCTGGTTTAGTGTATGCTGAATGGGTGGAGGTGAAATAGGAGAGAAAGAAGGTGGTAACAAGAAATTGAATGTGAGGGTGGACAGGATTGCATCTTTCTGGTGCATTTCTGGCTTAAAATGACCACGCAATCTATGGCTTATCTGTAATATATTACCTCAGGAAATTGTATCCTGTTCTACTTTTCAGGCTACATTTATGGGAGGAGAGTGAAAAATAAAGCTTCATGTTGGAAACTAAATTCTATGCAGAAATCAATTCCATACATCCATGCATCCAACCATCCCTATCATTACTGTGCTATCTGAATTCATCTCACTGCTATCTAACTCACATTTCTCAATGGACTTTAGCATTATTCTTTTTTCCTTCCCTCATGCAAATAGAAAGTAGTCAAATTCTATGATGAGTTACAGATAAGTAGACAGACAATGGCATGGGTCTATGCAATTTTTTTCTCAGCTGCTGTTATATGCTTAATGTAGAAAAACAAAGGTGGTGGTAGAAGGGGAGGATTAAAGGATGCTGAGCCCAGCATTTCAGCAATGCCCTTGAATTTTTGTTTTACCTGTTCACTTGTAATTGTAGCTTATCAGAGGCACATCAGAAGCCTCAGGTAGAAAGACAGACAGATTACGAGGCTTGAAAAAGATGAAGCCATGAGCTCCCGAAGTGCACAAGGCCAGAACCAAGACCGTGCTTTGCTGAGAACACGATGAAATGCATTAGGCTTGCTGTAAGAGAGAGATAAATCCTTAAGGTGTGCAGAGAAATGTCTTAGGAACTTTCAGTGTGCTTCTGTCCTCGGCTCACATGCTTATTTCTAAAAGTGGAAAAGAAACTAATTCTCTGTCTGCACCTACTCCTCTAGCTTATGGCTATAAACACCTGCCAGGATAAACAGCTAGACCCTAATCCCCAGTTTAGTGAAATTAGGCTCCTCAGTGCATTTGAGGATCTGGGCTTTAGCATGAACTCAGAAGAGAGGCTTTCAGAGTATTTTCTCAAAACAACATGGTGTTTCATAGGGGTAACCTCAGAAACTTCAATGATTCCTGATTAGGGAGGTGTATTGAGATGAGCACATACCTCTGCTAATGTTTGAGAAATCTAGTCATATGGTCAAAATGAGCACTATTCATTTAATGATTTATTTAATCTGGAAAAATCATGAAGGGGGTGTGTTAGGATTTCAGGAAACTTCCCGCAAAGCGTTCAATGTCTACTCTTAGAGCACTGGAAGAGAAAGTGCATGATGTAAGACAGAGCAAATGGCCTTTCAAACCTCCTGCAAACCTGACATGATGTAGAACAACAGATTTGTGTCTTCCAAACATGGAAAATCTACAGGAAACATGAAAACTTCTGGAACTCTCTCAAACAGTTCTCACTTCTCCATCAAGTGTTTATTTACAGAGGTATTGCTCCAGGGATAGACCATTCACAGAAACAAACAAACAGAACAAAAAAAAAGTAATTTGTATCACGTGAGGAGAAGGTAGCCCTATGACTTCTCACACTTCCTTGATTATTTTTCAGAGTTTTCAAGTAATAAGCACTATGTGAGAGACAGAACATTCACATTTTGTGTGCTGTAGATTTCAATGTGCCAAGACAGTGGTGTGCAGCAATATAAATCTTCAAGACACTAGGAACTTGCCCCTGCATCTTTAGTGACATGTATTATTCAAACCATGAAAGGTACATGACTTTGGCTTGTTAATCTGAAGACAAGATCTCTTAAGACTGCTTGTCTTATCCGACCAGAAATAAGAATGAATGATTCAAATACCACAAAACTATATAAAACACTACAAAATTAATACTGACTGAGTCTGAACTAAAACGAAATTCTGAACTATATCCTGAAAATGATTCAGTTAAGAATTGTGATTGAAGCACCCCCTCTTTCCATACATGTTCTCTGTCTATATCAAACTGTATTACTCAGGTTGGAAGCAGAGACTGTGTCCAAATAGCTGGAAGCAGATGTCCTTTTGAGAAAGCCTGCGACTGTAGAGTAGAACATTCCCTTCCAGGATTTTAAAATTCACACACAGAATGAGAGCTTTACAGGAATATTATTTCATTAATTAATGTTTAGAAAATTTCACATCACCACCACACTGTAACAACCCTGCTTGCAGATTATTAGGCTGTACTGCAGTGCATCACAGTGATGTACTTCCAGATTTCAACATTTTGTATGTTGATCCCCATAATTTCCATGCTTTAAAGAAGTGCATTCCATACTTTGCTGACATAATCTGGAAAAATGCGCATTGCCACAATACTGCAGTTCCTATTTTTCTGAAAACTGCGAGTTTTACCAAAATGCTGTTTGCAATAGGGTAACAAAGCTCAGGTTCAACAAAAGTAGCCTGGAGCCTCATTTTCTATCCCTCCTAGAATGACAAAACGCACAGATTTACCAGGAAGGTATAGAGACTTCAGAATTGGTAGCTCCCATCCAAGTGGCACCACCTGGGTTGGCAAACCTGACTTTCATGGGGTCACAGAAAACATCCTGCAGCTCCCCAACCCCTCCTTCAGATCAGTGTCCAGCCCTGCTCTAAACTCTGATAAGCAGCAGGTTATTTCCAGACCTTTAAATGCCAGAGATATCACCCGGGTGTGGTACCATAGCAGTTCATATTTAGTACAATCATGACCTTGTATATAATAACCGCATTAAGATAGATGGTAAGTATGCACAAAGTCCAATATGTGCATGCTCCAAGAAATGTTTTCTCTGATTCCTGATAAACAACCAGGTTGGTTGTTCACTCAGGTTATCTGCTTTTCCTCTTCTTCTGTCCTCTGAGACTTTTACTTAGTGGCCATGCTTGCAACATGGTGGTTGCGTGGGGAATTATAATTGCTTGTAGATAACGTTATTGAAAATTAAGACTCTGAGGCTGAAGCAAACGGGTAAAGGCCCTTCAGTTTTACCAAATGTACATATGTTGCCATTGTGTTTCTTTTTTCATTAACTGACACTCTAATAAACTGGATGTTTTGTTATGAGCATCAAGAATCTAATCCAATTTCCACAAAAGGCAACGGAAAAAAAATCCTTTTGTTTTTCGTGGAACTCAGATTCTGCACCAATTGTGTTTTCTCTCTCTGCCTAGCAGATATACGAATAAAATGCTGCAAATGTGGTTTTGATTGTCATTAGGTGTTTTTTAGATCATGTTATTCTTCTGCTGAGCTCAATTATATCATTAGAACATGTTTACTCCAGATTTTTTCCTTCTGGATACCTTTTCATCTCCATTTTGCAATCCTAAATGTTGTTTTCCCTGAGAAAAAAAAGAAAAAGACTAATTTTAATGCTGTGGAGTTATAGCAGGAAAAAAAATAATAGCAACACAGTGTTAGGGACAAAATATTTCTGCTTCTGAAACATGGAAGAAAATTGGTTTTCAAGACACTGTACCTCTGTTTTGTAGCTAAAATTTAAATATCTAGTGTCTTTAGTATTACCTCTTCTCTTGTCTCTTAGCTAGTCTCCCTGTCCTCCATTTTTCAGTCAGTGTCAAGAATGAAGCCCTTTCCTGCTCTTGAGGACACAATGCAGCTGAACTTTTTTAGAAGTCTACTTATGTATGAGGGGAATCAGGTTCTGGAATCGCCTGTTCTTCACCATTAACTCCGAGGTGAGTTAAAACAACTGGTGCAGATGACAACATTTGTAGATATCTTTGTTAGGTCAGATGTTGCTCCCCAAGGCTGTTGCCCTGACAGAGGATAGACAAAATCTGGTCCTAAAGAAAGATTGAAATAAAGTTATAGCCAGAAGCAAGATAGAAGAGATGCTTCTCTGAAAAACGTGAAACTCCAGCAATGGCAATTTAACTCACATGGTTATTTCCGAGGATTGGGAAATGAAAAAACAGAAGATGCTTGTTTGATTGGAAAAAACTTCTCAGTTGCTTACTCTTCATGGTGAACCTCTACACATTTATAAGCTTGTGTAAACCCCACCAAATATTTTTATGATTGTAATTCACAGTTCTTTTGCCAGAGAACTAGTTTTCCTTTTTGAATAATTAGAAACTCTTTTTAGCACTGTGCGTGATTGAAAGACGAGTACAGCTACATCACTGTGCAATACCTCAACAGGTAATGTTTTGGTTTTTTCTTTTTCAATTTTATGACATCCTGCATGTCATATGTTTGTATATTGGACTTCTTTTTCCCATAATTTTAATAATTTACTTCATTCTCCGTTGCCATTTTGAACATTAGCCTGCTGGAAAGTAGATAAACTAACATTGCCAAGCAAGTTGAGTTTCTGAAGCTACAAAACATGAACAGAATCATACTGAATGTATCTGTACATAATTTTTGCATTTTCTCCAACCATTTTTCACCTTCACCTGCATCTTTACACTGACCTAAATACTTCTGTATTTTGAAAGTGGGTGGGCAGAAGAATGTGCATACATCTCATAAGCAAGAGGCTTACATATACACCTCAAACAACAACTATGAAAAGGCATGAGGCTAGTGTGTGGAGCATGGGTACCATCACACATTCTCTTTTTGTCCCTTTACTGGACTTCTCTCATGCAGAGAAACAAAGCATGTTAAAATTCTCATAGCAAGTCAAAACAGCTTTTTTTTTTGGTTCTGTTTTCTGCCTCTATGTGGCAAGCACAGCAAGAGCCAAGTTCCTGTCCCAGGTCCTTGTTTGGAAAGGGATGTTTGCCATGGAGCCTCCCTGATTAGACTGTGCAAGGAACCCTGCTGGATATGGGGCAAGAATGCACTGGTGGTTGGATGATTAGTGCAGTGGTTTCCTCTATGGTCTTCTTCATTGTTCCTTCTTGGTTTGAAAAAAAAAAAAAGTGTTTTTCATCCAAGCCTCTCTTCCCTTTAAATCCTTCATTGGTTTCTTAACGACCTACATATCACATTCAGACTCCTTGTAGTGGCTTGAAAGACTTTCTGTAACTCTCCAGGCTGCAACTTCAAGTGCCTCTTGTGCTTATTCACAGTTATGTCACATTGACTGCATCCTTGATCTGAACGTGGGTGACCTCTTCTTCCCATCCCTAACTTCTTCGTAGTGAAAGGACTCTTGAAGTCTTACTCACAGAAGTATTGTCCCCCTCTCTTCCCACCGCCCAGTAAAGCTTGTTTTTATTGTGATGAGGTCCAAGTTTATTCGAAGATCTCTTTAAAATGAATAGAAGCATCAACAAAACATTACTTGTGCCAGACCCAAACAGTTACCTTTTGAAATGAAGGCTGTGGTTCTCATAGTCCCTTAGTCCATAATGACCACGTTGGTTGTTCTCATTGTAGCAGCACATCTATATTTAGATTGTAAATTCTTTGCCCATTAGATTGCCTATTTGTTGTGCCAAGTGTAGAGCACAGTTTGGGCCCTGCATATTTTGGCTATGGTTTAGGATTACTTACAGCTGGGGTGGCATGCTGTTGCTAGCCTGCTGACCAGGCTTTTGTGAAGGATGCGGTCTGTGCTACACTTTGTTTCAATTTTTCATTCCTGGTTGAAAATTAGGGTATTGTCTGTGACTGTTAAACCAAATCTGGAAATGGCTCCTTAAAGGCTGCCCTTTTACTTTTGTGAGACCAGGGAAATAGAGGACTGCTGCTTCATATGAACCCCTCATTTTCTATGCAAAAATGTTTCTGGAAAGATAATTTCCACAAAAAGAGCTCAACTCCAGAGCTCCTTTTCCTCTCACCTCGAACCAGTCAACCCACAGAATAACACGTAGCCCTCTCTGCTTCCTCCAGTGTTTGAGTGAAAAGGTCTGGTGTCTGTAAAGCTGAAAGCAAGTTAAGTGTGTGTGTGTGTTTTAAGGACGGGGTAAGCAAGCATAGCTGGTGATGAACAAGGAGAATTTTCTGGATCAACTGATCAGGTGTACGTTTGTCTAGATCATTTTATAAAAAGAAACAGAAGAGGAAAGTATAATGTAAAATACATGTTAAAAGGTAACACTAAAGATACATTCTGACTGCTGTGCTTAGCACAACCGCAAACTTTTCATTGCATTCCTCCCTTTGCCAGCAAATTGCATTAGGTTTATATTGCATCCAGGACACTATTTAATGACTTTTCAGGGTTAGCCAATATTAAAAAAAAAAAAATCATTTGGGGCCCGATGAAATGAAGGTACAGTTTAATCTAATTAATTTAAAAAACAAATCCAGGTAATTTTTTGTTTAAAAATGTCAAAGTAAAACATTTGAACTGAAATAAACATATTCCTTTATTTTTTCCCCTAGCTGAAACAATTTCATGAGTTTGCTGGGGATTTCCATCCAATTTTGTCTGATCCAATCCCCCCTTTTTTTGGTGAATAAGATACACAGACAAAAAGGTTTCCAATTCTTTCCATATTTAGAAAAGTGTAAGTGAAAAATCGTATCTGTAGGACTGGAACCTCTTGCCTTTCCAAACGGGCGGCCTACGGGGGCGTAACTGGGCATTTCTGCCAACAGCCACAGAAAACATGTAATGAGCCTCATGGACGCTGATAATATTTTTCTAGTTTTGACTAGCTGGTGCCAAGCAGCTGTTTGCTGGGATGCCTGCCTTGTCCAAGGCTCTTCATCACCAGTTACTCTTGGACTTGCCCCTGACGATTCCACTCTCCTCCCTCCTTCCTGCCCTCCTTCTCTCTTTCCCTTCTTTGCTTTGTCTTTCCCTTTTGCTTATCACATTCCTGTCCCAGCCCCCAGTGAAACCAGCGCTGTGAAAGTACCATTGTGGTTGCTGCCATGGATTTCTGTGTTTCATCTCCTTTCCCTAGTTTTTGGCTGTCTTGTCTGTTTTGATTGTAAGCAATTCAAGGTGCCGACTGCCTCCTTCTCTTCATCCACATGGTGCCTAGGACAGATCTCTGTACCCAGTTGATCCTTAACAACATAAATATTAAGTATATAAACAGAATAGACATCAGAGTTTTATGTACTCATCTAGATAGCAAATGGTAAAGGAGCACTATTCTTGCCCCACAAACTCTATGAAGCAGAATAATTCTGTCCTCCTACAGTGGGTTCCTTCTGTGCCTATTTTACTTTAAGCATGTTTTGTATTCTTATCTTCCACAGGCAGCCGTATGTGGCTGCATAGCGACTTTTCTAGCCCAATAATTTCTCACTCCTATTTTTCTTTCCTTTCCCCTGCAGACCCAGTTCAAATTCCTCAATCACCATATCCACAGCCTTATATAAATTCTCTCTTCCATCCTACTCTGCAAACCTAATTAATAGCAGCGTCCTGCAAGAAGTCAGAACACTGACTTTACACCCCAGTAAAAGCTGGGGTAGGGTCTTGCACTGCAATTTCTTTTTAAGCAGTGACAAAACCAAGTTGATAGAGGTATTCAGTGTTTCCTTATCTCCTGTGAGGGTAGTCTCACACAGCTGCTTGCCAGGATTTCTCTGACTCACCCAGCAAAGCTGGGATTGGAACAAATTGAAACGAACACGGTTTCCAAGCTTTAAGCCTAATGTCCTACACCTACTTCCAAACCTGCGCTAAAAGGGCTTGCTTATATTCTTCCCCCTCGGTCCACAAAGTCTCTTACATAAAATAGCTTCCTGGGTCACTCAAACATCATTTCATGATGATTCAGTGGTCCATAATTTTTAATGAGCTTTTGGCACTGTTCAGTGACTGCTTGGAAATTTGAGGAGCACAAGTTTAAGGTGCACTGTATAAGTGTATGAGGGAAAATACTTTCTCGGGGCTCATCATTTATAGCTCAGCAAAGATCAAGCATGAAAATAGTACAGTCTCAATTAGCCGCTGGTCTGGATGATACCGGCAAGCTGTAAATAAAAACTGTCTGTGTTTTGCTGGACTGTGAATAGGCTGCTTTGAGCAGCCAAGGAATGGCTTGAGCTGACTGTCAGAGGCTCAGAAAAGCCCCGGTCTGCATGAGAGGCAGCTGCCCTGCTCAGCTGTTGGCAGTTACCTAATAGTTTGGGATTTGGTTTTCTTTTTCTTTTAAATCAACTTGCAACAAACTTCAAGCTACCTGAAACTGAGGTCAGTCCGAGGCTAGGTAGGTGATATATATGCGTGATACTAAAAACATCTAAAGGGTTCCGATTACTTTAACTCCTGTCAATCTAGTTACAGACCTTAATATAAGATAGAAACTATTCTGGTCCCACAAATCTCTAGTCTTCCTAGCAATAGGATAAGAACAACCTTCTCAGCTATTTTTTTAGATCTTGGATTTTTTTTTTTTTTAGTATCAGTGATCAACACATGGTGTTCATTTATCTCCCAAAGTGGAACGACCAGAGCTGGATGCGGAGACAAATGAAGCATGTTTTCACTCCTGGGCAAGGAAACTTGCTGCCCTTAAAACTAAAAAAAAAAAAATGAAAGGAAAAAAAAAAGGGTATTAAAGTGAGAGGTGGAGGAGGAGATTGCCTCACTTTCCTACGTGTTTCTAAGGGCCACTTCCAAATTTAGTCTTCCAAAGAAGAGACAAATACCACCTGCAAGATCTTGGCGTGATGTAATCTGCTGCAGAGAGGTCTCCAGGCGCTGTAACTGATTTTCTCAGAACTTTGTCAAAACCTCTTGTCCAAGAATTTTTTGGAGCAGAGTTGATCTGATGAGAAGATTTTTACTGAACATTAAAAAAAAGTTGATATAGAAATTAGTCATGAGCATCACTTGATTTAATTAAATTTCTACTTTGGAAAAACATTAGGAAGAATGTTCTTAAACTGCCAAAATACTTGTGTCAAAATATTTTTCTAGTTTTAGCTTCATTTAGAATATTTAGATTTACCAAATAAAAACTTTTTTTCTAACCTCACCGAAATAGTCACAAGTTCCACTCTTCGATAAGGGAAGCTATTCAAATCTACAATGTTCCTGTAGAAGTATTGAGTGTGAAATGGCTTTTTAGGTGACATCCTTCCATTTTACAAATCTGCCAACTCTATTCTTCTCTCCCCATGAAGTGATCAGGTGTTAATCAACATTACCCTTTAGCTATGGAGTTCTCTGTTTTAACTGCCTGGGAGTGGTATTCTTCGCAGAGGTGCCCTAGCTGAGGAACTGAATTAATATCGATTTTTTTTGGCTGAAAGGCTTGTTTTTCATGTGTTGCCTGTCTTTTTGCAAACATAAATGCAGAATCTCTTTTGGACTTGCATTTACAATTAGCTCTTTTCACAAAACAGGTTTTCCTTCCTGCTGACGCTGGTTCATTAACGTGTAGATACATTTTCATGCCTTCACCTAAGGTCCTTATCCTTTCCCCATTGAAATAATGAAATGTCTTGCCATTAGTATCAGTGGAAGCAGTGTTTGGCCCTACAGCAGTACTCCTCTTTTCCTGAAGAAGCTGCTGGCTTTCCCAAAATTAGTGATTTGACAGCAGATTGCTCTCCATTAAACACATTAAGGTGTGCAGCTTTACCTAGTCCATAGTTCTCAGTCACTGAGTACATTCAGTCACACTGAGTGTACTCTCTGTTGATAGTACTTAGTCTGTCACAGTCCCCAGGGTTGTAATGTCCTTTTCACTGGAATTTGGATACATAGCTCTGAACTGCAAATGTTTCCTGTCAGATAATTTGCCTGCCTACCAGCCAGCCATTGCTTAATACCCTAGTTCATTTATTTTTCCTGTGAGCCAAGAGTTTTCAAAAGCAAATCCTTTTTTTTCCTCTCCTTAGAAGTCTTTGTTTCTAGCTTGTATTTCTGTAACTCTTCCGTGTTAATGGCAAATATGGGAGATCAGCTTTGTGTTTAGCTGAAGGTGGAAAGGCTGATTTGTTCTATGGGACGTATATAGACTCTATGACATAGCATCTCCCCAGTAAACTTAGGAGGCATTTCTAAGTGTTAGGCCTCTTATTAGAAAATTATACCAATTTGCCCTGATATTGAGCCCAATTAAACCAAACGTTACTGGGGCTTCATTGAGATTTGGCTTGAACTGTGAAAGGAGTCCAGTTTCACAAAGCGAATATCTGCTGCCTTTTCCAGGGTATTCAGTCCTGCTTCTAAACAAAATGAAGCTTAGTTAAGCCTACTACCCAGGAATGGAAACATACCCTAACTAATTCCGTGCAGTATATAATAGGGTACATTTTTCAGTATTTATTTTTAGTTCCTAGCAGCCTTTCAGACTATTTAAAACACTAAAATGAAAATAATTTCCTTGAAATAAAGTGATCCTGTTCAATCATACTTTTCCCAGAGCCACAAGAAATGACTGTTTTCTGCTGTAGCAAAGACTCCATCCAAGAACACCGTGCAAATGCAGGCAGCCTTAGATAAATGAACATTTGGCATATAAATGATTCTCTCTTCTGCCTGCACCTGTTTAACTTTACCTACATTCAGTTTTGACTAGCTCCCTTTTGTGAAGGTGATAATGAAAGAGCATCTGAGAATGGAAGAAGCTGGTAGTTGCTTATGTTATAGAATGAAGAATATCAGCCCACAAGGACAGACTTTCTCTATAGCTTCTCTAGAAATCCACTCTATGATGGCAGCTGGGAAAACTAGGTAGGATATATGTAAAGATGACCTTGGTCTACCTTAACCAGATTACATATCTATGGGTGGTGAAGTCTATGAAGATAAAGGCAGAGTGACCATCTTATGTATTTCACCACCTTGTTGGAGACCATTTCTCACACTTTGCTGGGGATGCCTGAGTTTCGTGAGTGGAAGAGAGAGAGTCAGGGGTGGAGGGACAGCAACATAGGGGAGGCTTGGAGCACAGCATCCAGCCTCTGTCTGTCTCCAGTCTTGCTGATCGCATGGATAAAACTGCATAATTTTTATTCAGGCGAGATTTTCCTGCTTTAGATGTGAAGGGAACAAAATGGCCGCTCCACATCTTTCCTATCCCCTGGCTAAAACAAACATGAAAATGGGGGTAGGACATTTGGCAGACTGGACTGATATGTAGTGATTGGAGAACCTGATTTCTGGAGGCAGAACTAAAATGGAGATAGACAGCATGTACTTATCTCTGAGTTTTGTAAGATTTTTGAGTGTCTGCTAACTCCTTTAGAAGTTGGTACTTGTAATTGCTTGAAGATACTGCATTCAAGTGCTGTAAGTATTTTTTGAAATTGTTTCCAAGAGGAGAGTTTTCTGGGATGCTACCGGATGCAAAGTAAATGACGCAGAGCTGAATTCCTTACCTGCTTCTTTGCTGTGCCGTTCCAGTGACACACGAAGCCACAGGCATGCACAGCTCACTGGTCCCGCGTGCCAGCTACCACTCCCTCCACACTTTCCTGTTTCTCCGTCCTTCTTCTGCCCCATCCTCCAGCAGCTCCGTCCCTCCTTCCTCATTTTACTCCGCAAACTCTTACCTCTCAGCCATCAGACGAAGTGGTTCTTACCTCTCACCTGAACCCCATAATCATAAATCATTAGCTACAAGACTTCTACACAAACAGATGTCTAGTGAGGATGCTTATTATTTAGATGACAGAGAGAGTGTTTCCTGTTTATCTGGTTCTGCTCTTACGAAGTATCCTGCTACAAATAAGTGCTTTGGCTGTAGCCTCAGCTTTCAGAAAGGATCAGCCTGATTTTACCAAGGTGAGTCCACATCCTGGAACCTTCAATTGGACTTTAATATCCTGGAAACTATTTTGTTGCTCGCAGAAACTTTATTTTGCAATGTTATGGTATAGGCATGCCATGCCATTGCCACATGCTCTTCTGCTGTTATGTCACTGTGTTTCGAAGTGACATGCTGGCATTTGCAAAGCAAGAAGAATTACTACCCAAAATAAGAGAATTGGGAAGATTTTGTTTGTTTTTAACCAGGGCTGGGGAATAAAAAATAAATCAGCAGTTAAAACATATCACAAAAGTCTTTAAACAGAAATTCAACAAAATGTTTTTCATTAGTCATTCTTCTGTTACTAAGCTGCATCATAATTATGGCTTATACATAGGAAGCTTGCTAATTGCTTTTATATTGAAATCTCAAATTAAATATTTGGCCTAACTAAATAATAGATTAAAAATGGTATGAAAAGACATGACGTGAATAGCTGACTTTTCTGGTGATGGGGAAGATGCCTTGGGAGAGAGGTGTGTGATAGTGAACAGTCTCTCTGCAACAAGCGTGCAAGGAACTAACCTATTTCAGTACAATCCCCCCACCACTCCCCTCCAAAAAAAAATGTTGCACAGAAATAGTCTTCTATCACTGATGCAATTTTTATTTATCTAGTTCTTATTCTAACATTGCTGTTTCTCAGTAGCCAAGCTGGACCAAATAGATTCTCCTTTTCACTCTCTGTATAGGGAATCCCCCTGTCGTGCCAGGTACAGACTGTGGGGGATGCCTCAGAGGGATTCCCCCTTTCCTAGTGATAACTTGATTTGTTTGCTAGCAATGCAAATGGTTTTATTTTTAAACACTACGTACATCAGGTCTGGGCTATTTCTAGAGCCTCACAAGCAAAGATGAGCAATTTCCTTTCTGGTAATCTAACTGGGCTCCTAAACCTAAGATTAACAGTCTTCCTGCCTTAAATGGTCTTAGTGCCTTTGTCTGCAAAGCCTCCTATATTAAATGAACAATCTAGTAACAGATTACTTTCAAGAATACACATCCAGATGACAAAGTTTAATTAATCTGCTAATCATTTTAAAGAAAACACTGTATAAGCTGTTATGAATTCTTCATTTGTTCACTGTTATCCAACATGAAGATATATCAATTTCTTCTACTCATACACAATTGTTTAAATTTGAAGGTGAATATATTACAAAGTGAATTTAATTGCATATGGGCTGGTACATTAAAAGGATTTGCAGTTTAAACATCTGAAATGCATCAAAAGCTGGAGCCAGAGCTTCACATCTCAGTGACCAAGCTGCTCCAAACAAACAAATTGGATCACTTTATCAATTCAGATACAGGCACCAAGATAACGTGTTTTCAGGTTGCTATTTGCATCACTGCCATGGACTCTATACAGAGCAAAATGCCATATTAGTGATCCAGCCGTTTTCATAAATATCACCTTGCAATGACAGTGCTTGGAAGATTCAAACCAATGTGCACAGGCATATGGAAATAATGTGCTGTATTGGAAACAGCTTTGAAGACTAAGTAAGATATATCTCCAGGTCATTCATAGTTTTTGAAAGAAGATTTGTGACACAATCACCTTGGTGTTTGACATTGTCATCTGTAGCTTGTGCGCATCCGTGTACAGAAGCATTCAAGCAGACACTCCTCCCAACAGCAGAATGATAGGAGAAGAGGAACCTCAGGGCCCAACATTGCAATGTTGTCATCAGAGTTGGTTTTGCCACTGCATCAAATGGCAGTAGGGCTGATCCTGATACAGTAGGCACAGACGCAACAGAAACAGGTACTTCAGGGAAATTTTTCTGCACTTTATTTTGCCTTGTGTTACACAGTCCTTTCAAATACCAGCTTTCCTGCTTGATAAGGGCATATCATGACAATTAAACCCAGACAACATCTTGTAAGCCGCTAGATTTTAATCTTTTGTAGGAAAAGTTAGAAGAAGACAATATAATTCGTAGGAGAATGAGTTGGCCTCATTTCCTGGCCAAATTCTATTTAGAGTTATTAGTTTCCTTTTGTCTGCATTCCCCCATATTTTCAGAGGCACCGTAGTTTACATTCAAACCCACAGTACTCTGTCATGCTGTTAAAAGCTCTACTTCCTTCCCCTGCACAGGTGACTATGCCAAGGTTGTGGGAAGACCATTTCTTGCTTGTTAAATTATTCTGCAGTCGTGGATTAGTCTTTGCGTAAAAGGTGCTGTATAAATATAGATTTCAAGGGAAATGCATTATTCTTTATCACTTTTATTATTTTATGTATCTTCATTCTGATTTGGAATGAATACTTTGATATATGTCAAATATTTCTAATTCTGCTTCTTTAAGAACGTGAACTAAATTTAGTAATCTCCAGTAGGATCTGAGCTGACATGTGAGCTTTGGTTTAAATCTAAGTGGTTTAGATCTTTCAGACAGTGTTGACATGACTAGTGGGTAGAGTTTCTGAAGAACTCTGAGTCACAAGCGTTATAAAGTCATATTTACTTGGCCAAGTAATAGCATTTATCAAGGCGACATCATATTAGTGGTGGTAGTTTGTAAGTATACCCTAGAACTCCTATCAAAAGTCTGACAAACAGGAATATGCTAATCTTACAGTAATAAAAATAATTAAGAAGAAAAATCTCAATCTGTCTTTACCTATAAAGCATAAGGAGATTGTCTTCATGATTTGATGACAGACTGTCCTTGAATCCTACATCATAAACTAAAAGTGGCAGCAGGGGAACCTCCAAAGGAATGAGCGTCTCTTCTGAGACGAACTGAATATACACTAGCTATGTTTGAGTCACTCCGTGCAGTACTTATAGAGTCTTAACACATTGCTATAGTATGCTACAGGTCTGGTGTCACATGCAGTAATAGCAGGGTAGAGAGCTGGAGCTAATCTTACCTGCATGCACTCAAGACACAGTCACTGTTCACAAAAGTAGTACCGTGGTGCTGTTAGGTCTTTGCTGACATTTGTCCCCCACGGCAGCCCCACTGATGGGCAGAAAAGGGCTGAAGTGTGACCCTGAATCAGTGCATCCCCTGGCAGTCCTGGAGGAGCCCTCCCCTGCCCAGTGCTGCCAGGGAAGGTGGTGCTTGCCACCCTGCTGTGCTCCTCCAGGCAGGCTTTCTTCCCCTGGGGTTTTCTGCCAACTCCCTATTGGCAGGAGCCAGCACAGACCCTACATAAATTTGTTTTCAGATATTTACAGGCTGCAGGTTGCTTTGGTAACATGGTTAAATCCCAGCCTGAGCCTGTTAGATTTCATCTGTGCAGTCATCTTTATTAGATGACCAGGATCTCTTTTCCCAGCATGCTTATTTTGTTGTTTATGTAGGACCATGGTCAGGCAACGCAGGCAGACAAGGACTCTTTCAGCACCGTTATTCACAGCAGCTATGCCATTGCCTTGTCTGTTTTATTTTCCTCAGCAACGCAGCCAAATTACGAAGTCCTAGAGCATGTTCCTATTCTCCCTCTCCCACAGTGAGTGGATGTTAGCCACGCACCCCCTGCATGGGATAGGGAAACAATGCTGCATTTCCATAGGATGTAACTCAGCTCTATGCCCTGCAGAGCCCAGCCCAGCTCCTCTGCAAACTTGTTAGATTTTCCACGTGAGGTAGGAGCTTGAGTTTATTCCACCTGCCTCAGCTGATCAATACATCAACAACAGTTATTACAGATGCAAGATCCCATGGTGGGAGGTAGAGTCTCATCAGACACATCTGGAGCAAATTAAAGATTTTCTGTTCCTTGCTTTGATTCTCCACAGTCACCATCTTATTCAGAATATAAGAACAGCAACAAACGCAGTGGGGAGCAGACAAGGACTCATCCCTTTCATTTTGAAAAAGGATCATGTCATTGTCATTTAGACTTGAGCCTCATTGTGAGCGGAAGTATTAGAGGATTAGTGAGTAATTTATACCCAGTTATACCTCCAAGCATCAGGGTGGCTTTTATTGCAGCTCAGGGTCATTGCTCCCATGTGTATGCAGAGAAGAGGATTGCCCAGTGTGTCCATCACACCAAGAGAGGGGTTAGTTAATGATTTATTTCCAGTGAATTAACAGACTGAGGGAATCTTGTGTCTGAATAACACGTCTTACTTGTAGTGACAGTAAATCCTAGATTAACGTGTTGTTCTCCCACCTTTCCTTCTATTTCTTACCCTTACAAAAAGAAAAATAGTCTCCTCCTTCTCAAGTAGGATATCGAACATGACTGTCTAGAAACCTCTGTTTCATCTGGGAATATGTGATATGCAAGAGAAAGCCAAAATCCTAAGGCTCATGGAAGCCGACAGGAGCAGTACTTGAAAAAGAGCCATACAAGACTTTCAAGAATTGCTCTGAAGCTAGACATGGTGTATTTGTTTTACATCAGAAACTGAGATGGAGCAACATCACAAACTCAGTTCTGTTTTATGCTACATTCTTGAATGCAGTCTAGTGCCAGACAGCTTAAGTTCAGTCTTTAATCTCCATTAAAAACTACTGTTAAAAAAGGAAAGATTTTTGTAAGTAAGTGCTTTTGTGGGGGGAGATTTTATGAACTATTTTGATAGCTGAGCATTGAGGCACAGCAGACTTGTGTTCCAATCCACCAGTTTCAAAAGCAGCAGCAATGAACACCATGTCATACAGTTTGTGAGCATATAAGGCATTAACTGAGTCTAGGCATAGTAGGAGTTGGATGGCACTTACTGGCTTTGAGTCCCCGTTAAGATCTGGTGAGGTAAAAGTGCTGCTTTTAGCAAGGATCTGACTTAAATGGTCTCATTAATAACCCCAAGTTATTAGCTGTGTACTAAAGCCCTGCTCTATAGTGTGCATCTCTCTTTTGTACAAGGTTACAGTGTGATAACTACATTGTGGGAAAATGAGCAGCTTCATGGTTTGAAGATCTGATTGATGCAAGAGTTCTGAAATTCTGAAGTTATTGCTTGGGTAGGGAGGTATGCAAGCACACTCAAGCACTTGTCTGTCCATGATGAATTTTGCACTTCATACTTCTGTCAATGGAAAGCAATGTGGTGTGGGTCACCACCTTGTGCAGGAGCCTGTTTATAGCTGTGATTAGCAGTGAAATGTGCTGAAACTGATGTCTAGATCCTTAACAGGATTTTGGGGTCACAATACTTGTGCCTTTAGCGGGGTTCAAAAATCTGCTTTAGGTATCCAGACTCTCCATGCCCTGTATGGAGAAGGTCAAGTAACTCAGAAAAAGATGCAGAAAGGAAGGGATACAGGCTAGGAATTTGGGGGTATGGAAGTGAGAGTACATCTCAGTGTACCGGCCTTCATTCCCTGGCTGCCCTTCCTCCTTGCTCCCTCACATCCTGACCAGTGCATGATGAAGAAGGACACTTTGTTGACCCTCTGGCAGAAGATTGGGGTGGGAGCTGCATCCCACCAGGCGGGGAGAGCTCACCCGGTCCATCTTGGGGAAGCAGCTGGGGACTGAAGGCCACCGCAGCTGCATAGCATACTGCTTTCAACAGGAACAGCAGGACCTTCCTCTGAGCTCCTTTTTTAAAGGAGCCAACTTGAGAAAAGAAACAATTACAATAGGATTAATCTCCACCCGGGTGGAGGTTAGCAGCCGGACGGATTTGTGCAGTGTTAAATGTGCCCTAAGCAAGAAGGTCGGGATGACTCTTTCAGGTGACAGAGGTGCCATGGAAGAAATCTGAGTGTATGCAAATCCCTTGAATTCCCAGTACATAAGTCTCACCCGCTAGACACGAGGCAGGAATGAGTGTATATGTACACCTGCTCAGAGGTCAGGTAAATCCTGAGCATGGCAATTCACCTGGAGTGGTGGAGAGGTGCCTTCATTGTTAAATTTCACCAGGGAAAACCCCCTTTTTTCTGTTGCATGACCCCATACACCAAGCGTGTCATTTACGACGTATAAAGTCACTCAGCTGCTACATTTCCTTGAATTTTTCAGGTCTTTTATTATTATTTCATGTGTCTTCCATTATTTTCTTCTACTTTATTTCATATTTACTTTTGTTATCTCATTTTTTTATATTGCTGCTGTAGCAAATCTTGCACTCAGCATACTATTCTCTGACGAGAGGATGTGAATGAACTCTGTGATTCAGCAAGTCAGCAGCACTGCAAGAAGGACTTCAGGGTCAAAGCAATTGGCTGCTATAGACATAAAAGCATTACACTAAAATAGAATTGCAGCATCCACAGGAGGCACAAAAAATCAATTTCTTTTTAGAGACCACAGAAATAATGATGATGTATTTTTACAGTAGGAGGTAGAATGCAATTTTGTGATGATGTCAGGTCTTTTAAGTACCCAGTGATGTCATTCACATCGGTGCTCTGGATCGAATAAGCACAACCAACATCACAGTTCTCATCAGTGATGGCTGGATTTGCAGTTTCATTTAAAATAGATGTCAGTCAAGAGTCTGGATTGTTAGTGAAATGTCACTAAACCACGAGGAACACACTGACCTGAAAAATTGAATTAAAAAAAAATCTCTCATGGGAACTCAGTTTCTTGTGCAATCTGCATTTTTTTGCTCTGCTCCTCTTTAAAATACAACAAAAGAAACCCAAAAGCAATTTGTCATTTTGGCTTGGAATCAGAAAACACTAAGGGAGAGGAAACTGCCCAGCATGAGATTATTATTATTTTTTTTTCATAGTGACGTATTTTGAACATGGAAAATATTTCCCAACAGGTTTGGCTCTACCTTGGGATGAAGGCTCCAGCTGGTTCCTCATACATCTGACCTCATACGTTCACCTCCATTTTTCAGGTGATAAATAGCCCCATGCAGTCCAGCCTCATGGTGCAGGACAGAAGTGCTCACTGGTGCCTTCTGGTTCAGAGCCTGCAGGAGGTGTTGGGTTTGATTTTTCTCAGTGATTTCAGCTCTGAGGATGGGGATGCAGGGGACTGTGAGAAGAGACAACTCCTTTTCTCAAGCACCTGTGCCTCTCTTTCATCTTTTTGCAGGGCAAGTAGGCCAGGATGGGGCCCTGGATTTCAAATATGCTCTCCTTTGAGAGATGGCAAATCACTCGACATTTGTGAGCAGCAAAATCAGTGCAGGGACTCTGCACACTTAGCAACCTAAGTCTGGCAAGGTGTTCAGCTCAGGAGCTGGGCAAGATGTATCTCCTGCCATGTTTACCTGTTTGCAGGTGAAATAAAACACAGCCAGTGGGTAGGGAATATAATGCTCTAATGCACATTATCACTTCCCTTCTGAGTTTACATCATCAACACCATTCAGTCAGCCCCTTCTTCTATACAGCCAGGTGCATGCTCTTTTTTTAAACCTATTTAATCATAAGACTACCCCCATAAAGTTTAGGATACAAAAGGAATTTGATCATGTGAAGAATAGAAAAGAACATTTGCATCCCAAGGTAGTATTTTAAAAGTGATTACTATAAACAGCTATAAAAACCAGTCCAGCTAGAGGTGTAATAAAAACTGGAAATGAAATGGAAGCAATTAAAAAACCCAAAGGTTTTCCACTTTAAAACTGCCAAAGCAGATTTAGGTAACAAAAAAAAAAAAAAAAAGATCTTGTTTAGGACAAAAAAAATAAATTTAAGACTTTTCTTCTACATTTCCACTTTGAGAAATTCTCAATGACATCATAAAATGTGAAATTTCTGAATTATGAAACTTCTTACAAATAATAGTCAAAAGCTGCTAAATTTTTTGTATAAACGTGTATTTATCTTTACACTATCCTAAGCTTTATGACAAATCTTTACAAAAAGTAACAGAGAAGTCCCAATTTCTTTTAGAAACAAACCAATAGTCCATTCTTGCTCATTGTCTTCTGCTCAAAGGTCAACAGAAATAGCAATTTAGTCTGTTAACCAACAGCTGTGCAATGATGCAGTGAAACAATATATGCATCAGTTTGTATTTTCAGTTTATGTGAGCACTTAGTCCTGATGCTGCATATTTGCTTATGCAAGCAAAACCCCCACTAGTATAGGATAGATTATTAAAGCCTTGTTCAAAAATATGTGCAGATGTGCTTCACTTTCCAAACAGAATATTGTTTCATATCCTAAGTCACCTTTGTAGCAGCTTTTCCCCAAATGATGAGTTACTGTGAAAGACATTTTCCATAGAGGGTGGCTCTGTTGGGGAAGCGGCCTCTGCCTCAGCCTGTCCCCATCCAGAAGCACACACTGCTTGGGCTGTCCTGCATGGCTCCTTCTGACCAAAGCTGAGCTCTCCAAATGGGATGGAAAGTCACCTCTGGCAGGGGGACAGTGACAGAAAGATGGAAGTGCACTAGAAAAGGTTTTCAGAGCTGTTTTCAGGCAGCTAGAACCGACAGCTGGAAGTGATATGTGAAAAAACCTCAAAACAACAGCAGAAAGCAGAGTCTGAGGTAGCTGTTGCATTAAGACCTTTGAGGGCTCTGACCAGATCTCCTGCACAAGGAAGTACTGAACAAGAGATATTTTCTCTTCCAATACTTTTGTTGGCATAGATTATTATATTTCTAAATATTCCTCAGGACTTTCTACATACACAAGCTCCTATTTGTGTCTAGCTACTCCTCTAGGTCACAGATACCTGCAGGCACAGCTGTTTCTTGTTGTCTTTTCAGTTTTAAACATCTAGCAGATGGTGTGCGTCACTGAGCTGTGCAAATGTGATTGCAGGTTTTGGGCAGGAATATTTCCTTTTATTTGTTTTGAAATCAGATAGATTGAGTTTGTATGGGGAGGCCCAGAAATTCTTGTCATAAGTGATACTTCAGGCATTGTTCTCAGGGGATCAAGTATGCTTGAGGGGGTGCTTCTTTTCTTCATTCTGCATCTGAGGCAGTTCCATGCTCAAGATTTTAAACCTTGCATTAAAAAACTTACCCACCATAAAATGAAGACATTGACTAAAGAAAAATCCCTTCTTTTTCTGATTTGATTTTGCTTCCAGCAGCCTGTGTCTGACAAGAGAAAATAACTTGCAGAGACATACCCTGCTCTAGATCTAGTTATCAGTGGATCCGCAAGGCACAGTACAGAGCAAACTGCTCAGCCCTGCCTGGTGGCCAGTCAAGGAACACTTCAGAGAAAGAAGCTGCTGCCAGGCTGAACATCATTGTGTGACTGTGACAGAGGCACGTATGGAAAGGAAGAGTCTTGGGGCAACTCACTTGAAGAAAAGCTTGAACGTCACTTTGGAGTTGTCCAGCTGGTGGCCAGGACCCTGGAGCTCATGAGTTCTTGGTGGCAAACACAGCTGAGAGACTGTGCCCTGCTATAATTTCCGAGTGGTCTGAAGGTACAGTTCCACGTAGCTGTAATTTGACCTCAGGGTGACAAACTAAGATCAACAAGCACATGAAGATCCCTAGTAGGAGACAAGGATGAAACCTGCCTGACAAACACAGAGTACAAAGAGCTTGGCAAGTCTCTCAAGTTCATTATATTTAGTAACTCACTTAGTATATTGGATTTGCTGTGCATGGTGCAAACAAGGATTTTGAACTACTGAGAGTACCTTTCATAACGATCCTCTAATGTTTTCAAGGGCATGGTGTTGAGGAATCAAATTAATATAGTCCAGGATTTCCTGCCACACACCATAAAGACACGAATAGAAAGAGCCAAATAAAATGTCTTAATATTCTCCCAGAACGTTGTATGACTATTTAGATGTATGAATTTGTCTATTGTTTCTCAGTGTATAAACTGTTCAGAATGATAATCCTTAGAAAAATAGCTAGCATATGAGTATTCTTTTTTCATTTCTTTTACAGTTGTCCTTAGTATAAGAAGTTTTTTGTACTATGAAGGATCCAAGAAAGAGTAATCTGTTGACAGATTTTTAGTTCTGCCACTTAAAAATAACCAAATGGGGTTTTAATTTTTTTAATATCCTTCTGCCCTGAGAATATATGCTCTATTTCTGCTTACTACATAGTTTTAAGTCCAAGATTCTCTGGCAGACCTGCCTACCCAGCACAGCTGTGATTAGATTGGTTCCAACCTTGGACTGACTCTCTGGCTCCATCTGCATCTTTAACAACTGATGGAGCTAGTTGATACTGCCTTTCCAATTACACAGTGACAAAAGGGAAAGTGGTTTAGAGGACACTGCTGCCTTGTTTAGAAGCAACACAGTTAGTTTGCAACCTGACGCTCTGTCATGGAGCTGGCTACTGGCAGCTCTGGTTTTGCTTGACAAAAGAGATGGCACTGAGATGAGCCACATGGGCTGGGGAAAGGTCTGGTTCAAACAAGCAGCTGTAGCGACCAGGAGCCCCAGCAGAAGGAGGTAAGGGATTATCTGAGCTGACAAGATTCAAGGAAAGGGAGGATACAGAAGTTCAAAGTGCGTGCATATCTGAAACTTATGTAAAGGATTGATAATAGAATCATAGAATCATAGAATAGTAAGGGTTGGAAAGGACCTTAAGATCATCTAGTTCCAATCCCCCTGCCATGAGCAGGGACACCTCGCACTAAACCATGTGGCCCAAGGCTCTGTCCAACCTGGCCTTGAACACCACCAGGGATGGAGCACCCACAACCTCCCTGGGCAACCCATTCCAGTGCTTCACTACCCTCACTGTAAAGAACTTCTTCCTTATATCTAATATAAACTTCCCCTGTTTAAGTTTGAAGCCATTACCCCTTGTCCTACCACTTCAGTCCCTAAGGAAGAGTCCCTCCCCAGCATCCTTGTAGACCCCCTTCAGATACTGGAAGGCTGCTATGAGGTCTCCACGCAGCCTTCTCTTCTCCAGGCTGAACAGCCCCAACTCTCTCAGCCTGTCTTCATACGGGAGGTGCTCCAGCCCCCTGATCATTCTCGTGGCCCTCCTCTGGACTCGCTCCAACAGCTCCATGTCCTTTTCATGTTGAGGACACCAGAACTGTACGCAGTACTACGGTCTTGCCACGTTGGGACATTGTGTCTTTTCCAAAATCACTTCAGATAAAACGTCCAGTGGATGAAGCAGAGAATGCAGGAATCCAGCTGCTGCATGAATGGATATTGCATTACTTTGTACAAAATATTTGCAGGTAAAGGGACTGGATCACAAGCCTCCCTCTCATTTATATATTTCCTATTCGTCTTTCTGATTAATGTGACAGCAAAGTGATTCTAGTAAGAAGCTTACTCTAATGAAGAGCACAGAAATATTGTACGATAGACTGATACAGGCCCTTGACATGAGATTCAGCTTATTCTGTGTCAATATGCCTCTAATAAATGTGCTTCATCCCCTGCTTCCATAGGAATTCATACTGCTCACAGGAGAAAGAAGGCTTATGCTCAGGGAAGTGGCCAGCATACCGTGCTTTCGATATTCCTCTGAGATGTCATGAGCATGGGGCATGAGACAACATCTGTACAAAGGCTTAGGTTATCTTTGAGAATATAAAATGAACATTATCCACAATTCAGTAGATTTTTATGGGTAATTTGCCACCTACACATACATTATTAAAGCTCTTGATGCACCGGAGTGCTCATCTCTAAGTTACAGCAGTAATATGAAATCCCACAAAGTTATTATTACACAATTTTTCTTGCAAAGATGATATTTTACTGCTGTAATCCCTTCCCTCTAGGAGACTCCAGATGAAAATTTCATCTCCATTACTAATGATTTATAGAGTCAACTTCACGCACACCTCTTGAGCTTTCCTGTGACCTGCTGAAGCACAATTAATGGAAGGTATAATAAGGTGACTTCCCTCTTCCTACTAAAAAGGAACCTTTTCAAATAGGGTATGTTTGGAAGTTTCATTCAAAGTAAAATGCCAGTGTGCCCCTGCTCTGTTAGGGAAGGAAACAGGAAGGGGGAAAAATCAATTCAAGTAAGAGGAAAATGGAGAAGAACAAGAACATATTAAAATAAGAACAGTTATAGGGAACCTGACCACAATGGAGTAGAGAGGTGGAGAGGGAAGCATTATAATGGAATCATAATGCATGTGCTACTCACTAAACCCATTCTGGCCAGGGATTTTTTTACACAGAGAAGCCTTTTGACCTTGTTTTTAAAATCTTATTGCCCCAGAGACCATACAGGATAAGACATTAATGGGAGAAAAAGCCTTAGACTTTATTCCTATGTTGGAAACCATATGAGCCAAACCCCAGGAACAAAGGCAATGCCCTCTGCACAGAAGCAGAGAGCTGCCTGCTCAGTGTTCAGAGGGCTAGGGTCTAAATCTGCTTGTGTTGAGGGGTTCTTTGGCCAAAGTCCCTCCTGATGAGATTAGGTCTGGAAATAACACTGTGTTCTTTAAGGACACGGCAATAAAAATTCCTTTGAGTGTGTTATTCTCCTTCATTTCCTCTTCCACTTTTCTTTAGTGCAATATTGCTCCTCCTGGCTACTGACTGCAACAAAACCTGCTTGAGGGAGAAGGTTTATGTAAAATACCTGCTTGCAGTAAAGCTGGCTAGGCTAGGCTAGGAAGTGTCACATACAGCTCTCCACTTACTTTAAAGACTTGTCTTTGTTAACTTCAACTCTGTTGCACCAAAAGGGTTTGTATTGCTCTAATTCTGTAACATGGGAACGTTACTAAACTCACACGTGGCATATGATGAGATCTAAAACCTTTCATCTCTCATTCTCTAGCATTATTACTTTTTAGGTGAAATCTAATATTATAATTACAATAAAAAACATGTTCTTGACTGCTGTTAAACCTTTTCTGGAGTGGTTTTCTTCTATGACAGCAAGCTTACCAGCTATGGAAAAAGAATATTTTCCTTTATAACCTTCCTAGCACCTTTGCTTTTCTGTTGATTAGCAGAAAAAACATTTAAGGAGAATTTTCTGACTCTTCTTTGCATGTCCTAGGAGCTCAGAATTGAAAGTCCTGCTTTCGTCCTTGGAAATGTATCTGCATGTTCACACCTTCAGACTGAAGCATAAATATTTTGGCTGCTCTGCTAAAGCCCTAACTTAGGTTTCCTGCTGGTATCTTATAGCCAGAAAAGATACATCTCTGTTGTCTTTTTACTTTTGAAATATTTTGTGTACTTGAGTTGTACTATCTTTTGTTTAGAAATTAAGTTTGTGTTGTTTTGTCTTGAAGTAGTTCAAGGACTGAGTAGGGAGGGTCAGAGCACTAAACTTTAACGAATACATGAAACAAGCTCTTGCAGAAATAAAATCCAAAGGCAAGACAGCTTGGAGATTTGGAGAGAACATACGATTGCATTTTAGGAGGGTGCTGAATTACAACTATTAAAGCAGAGTGCAAATCACTAAGTAGGTAATAAATCTATACTCTGGAAAAAGTCATCAGTTTGCAGCTGAGGTTATGGTCCTATTTGTAAGTCCGCATAGTTTCATTTGTATGTGCACTAATTCCGTGTGTGTGTCTTTATGTGGATTTGTGCTGCCACACAGCAGAATTTGTTTAGATCCCTGGTACATGTGGGATGTGTCATTCATTCATGTGCACCAGCTTTATTGTCCTTTTTAGTTTTGACTTGTTTCTTGCACTACTCTTAGTTTCCAAACTTAATGTAAAGTTATAAGCTTGTCTGAGAAGTTACATGCTTTGGGAAGCCATGTGCTACAATCTATGCTAAGAAATGGCTCACGAGGCTTCAACTTCTATTATTTTCCATGAAACAGATTGCCTAGCTTTATATGAACACATGAATAGATGTGGGAGAGAGTTGTAAAGCAGTCATCTTGTATGGTACTACTCTGGTTGCCAATACATATTTACCTTTTATATATACATATACATATACATATACATATACATATACATATACATATACATATACATATACATATAATCTTGATTGTTCTGCAACACTGATATATATCCATGTATGTGTTTTGACATCAGCACTTATACAAATATTTATCTATACAGACATAGATGTGCATGTGTTGCTTGTATAATTGCTGCAAACAGAGAAAAATAACTGAAGCATAAGCATGTATTGTTGTCACACTGAATATTTTAAATAACACTCTAATGTATGTACTACATAAGTATATAGTTCCTTAAAAATGATTAGTTTGCCCACCAGTAGGCAAAAGTACAGATCATACCTGTGTAAAATAAATGCATGAACATCACAGTAGTAATAACTGACAACATAATGAAGGCATAAAACCTGCTGAAAGACTATTTAAATGAAAAGCTTTGTCCTTTTACACAGAGAGATAAGGTTTTCTCCAGGTCACAAGCTGTATCTCCTACTCAAGAGCATCAACTTTTGCTTATTACATGATTATAGTTGAGTATCCAAACACTAAATAAAAGGGAGAGAGGAAAGAATTCAGGAAGCAGAGATATTTTTGAGGGAATAAATTAGTTACTGACTAAGAATTTTCAGCATTTTGATGTTTCTTGTGTGCCAAGAGACATTGCTGAGTAGTGTCAAAAGTCCAAGCAGATTCAATCTAAAGGTAACCTCAACGAACATTCCCTGCCAGCATTTTGTTGATTTTAGCAGTTCAATACGTTTCACAACATGAGATGAATTTTCATTATGTATTTCTGGTAGAGTATCTTGCTGTAAGAACTTGCAATAGCCTGACTTGAATTTTTCACTCTTTCAAAAACAATTTTGCTATTAATCAGGCTGCATGGGAGCTGGGGACACAAAGTTTCTGCTGCTTGGAGTCTGAAGAACATAGCAAGCATGTTTGGAAGATGAAAAATCTAAACACAATTCTAGAAAATAAAGGAACATCAGAATTCGATAAGAGGTAAATAGCTCACGTCTGATGAAATCTGACTGCTGGGCAGTGATGGAGATGCACTTTCTCAGAGCATGTGACAGAGGATAATGGGTCTTGTTCCCAGTGGTGTGGCAACTCTTTTTTATTTTGCCTCCCACAACATAAAGAAGAATATAGGTCCATGCATAGCATGTGTTTTGATGGAGAGTGGTACATTCATTAATCTCTCTTTATAATGCCCTTTACTGTGTTCCAGGAAGCACTCCAATGAAAGAGGCTCATGACTTAGAGGATTTTTCTAATTCCCAGCACTTCAGGCCCCGGTAGATCTACTTTTGAAAGGACACACATCCAATGCTGCTGCAAGCCTGTCTCAGTCCAGCCCGGCCACCAGCTGATGTCAGCCATTTGTACCCATGTGCTCACATCTGGAAGGTCAACTCATGTCCTACCAAGATAACTTCAGGTGGAAGAAACAAATGCCTTTAAAACACCCACGCTACAGCAAAACCTCCTGACGACCAGCTTGAAGCATGTGCACCCCCAAAGCTCCTCAGTCCCCAGGAATGCACAGAGTAACAATAATTTTTCTCGGCGCAATGCTTAAGCTCACCACATAAACATGCATATGACTGAGATAGTAAGATTATATGTGGCAACTGTGTTTAAGGCGTTAAGAGGGGACATCAAGGAGAAAACAGCAGTTGACTCAGAATGTTCTACCCACAAATAACTAAGGACATTATTATATTTGCAATTACAGTATGTTTTATTACATAAAAGATATTAGACTAAGAAAATGCAATGCTTTAGTCTAATTTTCATCTATCTAAGGGCTGCCTATTAAAGCACGAACACCCTCTAAAATGCTTGACACTGTTTGCTGGATCTTCATTAAAACTTTTTTTTTTCCCCCCCCAAATAGGACAAAATATCTGATGCTGGCATGGGAAAATAATTTAAACATTGGTTATATTTTTATGTTATGTCTTTGTTTTAACCCAGACTTGCCAAAAGAAGCACATCAGATTTACAGATGAGAGCACACTAATCCGTATGCTTTAGACCTCAGGGTGAAAAAGTAAAAGCACAGCTGAGGGTATGTTCTACTTGGAAAACTTCAAAACGGTGCTAGGTGATTTTTCTGTCCACACAAAAGCAATGTGATTCAGCAGGGTTTTTATAGTGTGAAGTCTGAAATGGCCAGAAATCAGGGAAAAGGATCTTAAAAATACCAGTATGCTTTAGAGCAGGCTGTGCAATCAACGTAAGGAATAATACACCAAAGAATTGCTCTATGCACAGACTACAGGCAATCGTTGTTTATAACTACTAATGAAATAACTCCTTTATTGTATAGGAGTAAATCTGAAGTGATTGTTGCTCCCCAGTTGTTAAATTTTGTCGTCTGGCTGGCAAAGAGTGTCTCTTTTGCTGAGCTTATATAGTGCCCAACAGAACAAAGTCCTCAACTGTACATGGGGTCTCTGGGCAGTACTGAATAATATGGAAAAGAATACTTTAACATTGCTCTTTGGAGACCTGGAATTAAGTCTTCTGTTTAGCTGCGATCATTACATTGACCACACAGTTTGAGGTTATGAATGTTCGTCTTATGGTTAATGAGGCTCTAGAGATCTGGGTTCAGCTCTTGGCTCAAGCACAGGCTTCAGCTGTTCAATTAATCTCCATGTGCCTCAGTCCCTAATCTCTCAGATGATAACATATTTTTTCCCTATCCTGTGTGACAGACCCTGCTATCACACAGTGCCATCAGAATGCTCCACTGCCCCTCCGTCAAGGCAGAGATCATAATTTCTTGTTAAGTATTCAATAATAATAATAATAGTAATAACAACAACAACAACAACAACGCAGAGAGTGCTTTCCAAGGTCATCATTACCTGTCTTGTTTTCCTTTTTTCTTTTGTTGTAGCAGTTATGCTGTAAAATGTATGTGCCCTCCTTCTGCACATTTTCTTCAGTGAACAGTCAGAAACAAAACCACTTTTGAAGGAATAGCACCTTCCTAAGAGAGCCTCCATGTGTTGACAGAGTATCAAAATTAATTTACCTCAGACCCAGAGAGGAGACCTTGTGCTATGCTAGTGTGCCCTTGTGCTATGCTAGTGTGCATGAGCACGCCTCTTAGACATGTTTTCTTATCTTCACCTGAAGAAATTCCTTCCTCATAGCAATGCAAATGGCTATGAAGTTATACAATCCCAAAGATTATAAGCACATTAATGCAAAGTGAGACACGGTGTTTCTAGTATGTCTTTGCAGATTTTTGTTTAATTCCTTTTTTTTTTAATGTGTTGGGTAATGTGTGGGTGCTATACTATGCATGTAGAGACAAAGTATATTCCTGATTTTTATTAAAATGCTCACTCCTTTTTCATTTTCTGTGAGTTCCTGACTACTGTGGTTCCACAGTCTGGTTATGCACAGTGAGAAGAAAATATGTCCTTTGCCAGTTTTGAGTTTGCTATCTCTCCATTCATTGAATGCTCTCTTGCTGCTGCACAAGCAGCAGTGCTCCATATCTACCAATCAGTCATGTCTAGATCTTTCATTATCCTACAGACTTGTATAGTGGCCCTTATTATTCTCTTTTCTAGGGTTAATGATTCCAATCTTTTAAATTTCTCTGACATAAGAAAGTTTTTCTGAGCCTTTGCTCAGTCCCATTACTCATCTACAAATTCTTTTAGTTTTGCTATATCCTCTCAAGAGATCATGTGGCTGGTACCTCGTGCTGGATTCTGGATAAGTCCTCAGCATTGCTTTAAAGATAGACATTGTAAGCCAATCTATATTCTTCTCTGTCCTGTTCTTCATTTCAGCTGCCTTTAAGATGTTTTTAGGGTGTGCAAGCTTTTCTGCAATGATGCATGGGAATTTCTGAAGTCAGTGCAAGAGTGGGGTGCTCACTGCTAAAGAACATTTTGCTCCCTGGTAGATGGGTTTGTTAGAGGAGGGCAACAGGATTTTCATCTTGCAGTATGCATACCTACACGAGGTAGGGTGAGAATTCCTCCCAGAAGAGAAATGCTTCATGGTGTTTGAAGTGTTTACAAGCAGTTCACATGTTCCTGTTTCTGTGCCAAAAAAGAAAGTATTTCACAAACCCAGATTTGAATGATGAGGTCTTGGCATAAGAAGCAAAAGTCAAATAAGAGAATAAAAGAAAAATTCTGGACTACTTAAAGTGTGTCATGGACTTGCGATTTTTTGGATGAAGGCCTCTCCTAAGATACTTCTCTCTGCAGACAAGACTCCTCAGAAAATATCCTGTCTATGGAAAGGTTTTTTCCTGACTACTTATCAGATACTTTTCAAAGTGAACTTAGTGCTACAGAAAGATGTCAATTCAACAACTGATAGGACTGAAAGTCCTTCAAGAGGGATGCAAGTACATACATACATCCATAAGCTGTTCCAGCTCTGGTGCAGTGGCAACGTGGCTCAGTCCAAAGGGAACTTTCTCAGCTGAAAAGAATTCATCTTCTGTCTAGATGATATTTATATGGCCCTAATTGCTGTGTTATCTAAATTATTCATAATCTAGAACTGTATCATTGTAGAAAAATGGGGCATTTTGCAGGTACACATGCAATCAGGTGCCACACTCTGGAGCTACATGGCAACAGCCCTTTCCTTAGCCACAGTTGCTACCGTGGCACTTTACACTTGGGAATGTGCATTTTTGTTGTGGAAGACATGCAGCGGTTGTTGAGCATATGCATGGCAAGTGTTTGCCCATGCTCGTCTTTTTCCTGCCCAGCTGCAGAGCTTTATCCAGGCTGCTATTTGGATTACAGCATACTGCATATCCATCTGGCTTGTCTGCTGCGCTTGCCAAGTAATGCACAAGAGTTTGGACTTTTCTGTATTTTCAATACCTGAATGTGCTTTCTCAAAATAGGGAGAAACCATGATCTCATTTCATAAAACCCATCAGGTTTTTAAGCATTAAACTGAAATTTAAGGCTACATTGACTCACTCACTGACAGAGACTCCTTATTCTTCAGTCCATTTAATTCGTGAGGCATTTTCTACTTCCCCTGAAACCTTCTAAATATTTCTTTCCTTTTCCATTTGGTTGCACAATAAGACCAGAATCACTTATCATACTGAGAGTAAAAATCCTGCTTCCAGAGAAACAGACTGACAGTCCCTGAATGTCATTTTAGTGCCTTGTCGTTCCTCCCTCTAGAGCAGCACGGGTGACAAAGGTTCAAACAGCCACTCAAGACGTGTCCCTGCACCACCCTCAGCCCTCCCGCTGGAGCACCCCAGGCAGCTTAGCCAGAGACTGTCCATGCTGCCTGGGGCTGCTGCGGATTGCAGCCTTTGCCCAGAGCAGTTCATGGGGCAGGGCAGCCAGAAACAGCAAGCCAAGCTGCCGAGCACTGAACAAGATACAGGACACACCAAGAAGGGGAAAGGACGACAACAGGCTTATCCAGTCAAATGCAGATATGCTAGTCTGAACAGAGTCCTGGCAGAGAAAGTGCAGCTCCAGCATTTCAGGCAGCTGAGCACACCAGGCAATAGGAAAGGATGGAGTCTGCCAGGGGCTGAGGTTCAAATGGCTCTCAGTGACTGAAAATGAAAGTGCTGGTGAATTGTCACACAGTGGCCTCACTCTAGCCACAGGTAACTGCACTGTGTTGCAAACACAGCTGGGTTACTGTTGTCCAGAGGGGCTCTGATGGGACCCAGAGAGGCTCTGTCAGCCATAAGTGCCTGAGAAATCCTCCAACTCTCTGAGCAGCTCCCCGAGCAGCTCCCCGTCCCTAGGTCACGGCAGGCATCACAGAGGGTGATGTGCTTTCACCTTGCAGCCATCACAGTTCATAGTGCTGATGATGGTGTACTTGTACTTACACGACTGACCATGCACTGCAATCATTTGCACAAGACACAAGACACAAGCACACTTTGTTTTCCCTACCTTACTTTATGCCACCTCTTGCCCCCTTACTGTGGCAACACTGGCAGAGGGATGGAGCAAACAAGCGAGGGGCCAAGAATGTCTTAGCGGACTTGGCTCATTGCACATGAGTTATAATGCTCAATCCAACTCAAGCCAGATATGCAGGAGAGAGGAACAAAACATGAGAGAGATGTTTCCTGTTAGCTATAGGAGTCAGACTGCACAGGTTTATCCTCAGGCATCTCCTTTTAATGGTGTTCTGTAAGTCTCTGACTGCTACGCTGTGAGCACCTCTCAAGAAATACTGCCGGACGTCACATTCACATTCACAGCTTCAATCACTGCCAGCTCTTACATCACCTGTTGTTGGCAGACTCCATCAACCAGGACGGGTTTCTGGCGATTATATCACCCAGCCTTCTTCTTCACATAGCTGTGTTGTTCCGCATGTAATATCAGCTGTTGTGGTTTATGAACTGTTTTCTTCAGAGCTCTCAATTGACATATTTGCCTGTAGTTTCCAGTTTTAATACACCTTCACTGCAGGTGCAATTCTGTCTTTTGCACATATACTGCACTAAAGGAGAAAGCCTCTTTGGGGAACAACAGCCAGGATACCTCTAAATTTTTCAGAAAGATATAGGAGGTGGATTCTGCAAGCCTATCAGTCAGCTTCCAAAATCCACAGCGAGGCCTTGGAGGTTGGAGATGGTTGGTTGGGGATTAGGTGGAAGCTGTTATCACGGGCTGGCTGGGTTATGCATTTCCTTCAATTCAATCCTACTGTGCACAGAACAGCAATGTACCTAACAGCTGCATGTTCTTTGCTTCCCTTTTGAGCCCTGCTCTAGCCAAAAAAAGCCTTTATCAGAGAACCCATTTAGGTACTTTTGTTCATTAATGACAACTGAGATGGAATACAATTTCTTCTTCATCTCCCTTGCTTCTGCCATATACTCCCATGGAATAAAATCTCCTGGGACTTTGTAGCACAAGTCAATTGCTAAAGGGAATTTGAAAAAAGCGGTGCCTAAGTTTGTCAGCAGTAATCAGGTTTCTTTGGGGTTTTTTTTCCCCTCTGATGTCTTCAGTCTGCAATTGCAGAAAGCCTGACAAGCCCAGCTTGAGGGAAAGGGATCAAATCCTTGCTGCAATTTTATGCTCTTTTCTTGAGCCTCTGCCTGCTTGTCTTTCACTGACTTATTATAATGACCAGAGGATCTCAGCCAGTCATCAGTATGGGAGGGACCCTGTGGGAAGTCCACATTCTCTGCAAGTCTTGCATAACGCAGACTTTCCCTCGGATTCAGGCCAGGATTACTTCCTGCCAGACACTTTTCCTCTAGCAATGAGACCATGTGAGGAAAAAAGGAACCTTTATTCCTTATTAAGGAAACACCTCCTTCTTCCTCTTCCCCATCAAACCTAAGATACATTAAAACTGTCCTTATGTAGACATAAAACAGCACTGTAATGAAACTGCCAGTGTCTTTTTATGACATCCCAATATTCTGGTTTGACAGGTTTATAAAACATGTGTGCTCTTTACCAGTCTCCCTAAAGCATAACACCTTCCTTCTGCCACCAGTTAATGATATTACTTAAGTAATGCATGTTATGACACTGAAGGTCACGGGTTTAAATCCTGCAGATCAGTCAAAGCAGATGTCATCGCAAAAGCAGTGACTTTTTTTCTTACTCTTTTTTTTTATCCTAGAATTGCTGCTGATGAGCAGTGCACATCCCACTGGCATGGATGCCTCAGCAGGTAGGGTCTGCCATGCTATTCATCCTTCAGTATCGGAAAAACAACCACTTACATAATTCTCCTACTGCCAAAAATCCACACCACAGCTGAACCATCAAAATAGAAGCTGAATTTACTGTATGGTCAGATGAACACTTGGAAATCAAATACTTACCTAGAACTGCAAAAACAGATGCCCAGAGCTCACAGAGGTTAGTTACAGCAGAGTTGTGCATTGCTTTATCAAAATTATGTTTTAAGCACAGGGTTAATAACCAGTGCATCATTGAAAAGATTTAGTTATCTTTCAGACTATAAACTCTGAGGATGCACAGGCAATGAGACAAAAGCTAATCATAGGGAGTGAAATACCAATCCTCTTGCTCGTAACTGGTTGCTCTTAATTTGCCTTGTTTCTGCTTGTGAACAATCATGAATCAGAATTTATGCTCACTGGCAGTGCGAAGTAATAGGATGATGCATAGCTTTAGGTCAACTGAAAGCTCAGTTTTCCCAGAAGATTAGCAGTATAAGCTTGTGAACATTATTAATTGGTAACTCTCTTACCACGAGAACATACAGCTGAGTTTATAGGGTTTAATTTCACTAAAAGGGGTAGAATTACAGCCCAGGTGTCCCAAATGTCCCAATGTCCCAAAGGAAGAGATGTCCTTGGCAGTGCCAGGCTGCAGTGAGTGCCAGACTGTGGTGGCTAGAGGTCCTCCACATAAGGAGATGCCCTGGTGTCAGATGCCTCCCACGTTTCCCCCTTCTTTGCTCATTTACTTCTGCTCACCCCCTGCCATTCTGTCTTATCCCTCCCAGATGCCAGAGGAATAATCAACCTCTGTAGTTTACGCAGTTTGCCATTACCACAGGCCAATTCAGTTTTTCCAAGTAAAAAGCGGGGCAGTACCCCTACTCATGCTTAAAGACAAAAGCCAGGAAACACAGCGGAGAAAGAACATAAAATGAAAAGAAAGATGACCAATAGTATACCCATCACATACCACCTCTGCAGGAGAGAAAAGACCTGCTGTATAAAAGGGTTTGACTGTAACTTGTGAGGATGTTGAGACAGAAAACCAGAGTGGATGGTCACTCCTCTTCTAGAGAACAGCCTAACTCATTCTCGCCCTCTGACTCTCCTGGAAAAAAGAGAAGGATTGCTGGGCAGGTTGGGAAATGCATTTTTCCTGTGCAGAAGTAAGACAGCTGAACTTTGTGTCCCCTCCATGTGGTTTTTGAACTTAATTCCTAGTTGTGGCTGGGGTTAGCACAGGTGAGCCCTGGAGACAGGATACTATGAGCCACTAATCCAAGTCCAATTGCTGAACACATTTGTGCCATGACCCAGATTTCATCAATGCATGGAATGTCCCCAGTTGAACTAGGAAAATATTCCTCAGATTCATTAGAAAATTAGAGGCAATCAGTGTCTGGAACTCAGCACTGGAAATGCACTCACACCTTGTTCGATCCAAGGGCTGTGAAGCAAAGTGCAGCGGAGTATATCAGAAGTTAACTTGATGGGTATATTATTACTTTAACACGGCAAACCTCAATGGGAAATTTTGACTATGATTTTGACCAAGATTCCTGTTACAGAACTCACGTTCTCATGACTGGACCATGTTCATGCGGTACGGACACATTGGTTTTCTATGTCATCTCATGTGGCAAGGCAGCCAGATTACAAGAATTGTATCTGCTTTTTTTTTTTTCACAGTTAAATGTTATGAGCATAAGTGCTGAGCCACAGAATAAAAGTAGCATAGGAGAAAGTGGCAAAGAGAAATCACAGTAACAGGAAAATTGCCGTGACAAGTTGACAGAATGCTCATCTGGTCTGAGGGGTGTATGCCCAAGCAATATCCTTGGCTGTTCCTTTTGGTTGTCGTAATCCTAGGCCTGCGTATCAGTTACAGAAAACCATTAAAACCAACATAGTATAAAAGCTTCAGAGCAGTGAAAAATTTATAGAGGTAGACAGGGAAAAGCTGTTGTAGAGGCAAGATGAGGAAGAGAAGCCGGTGTGCCTGACTGGGCCTGGAGCTGCCAAACCTGAACAGCTGATTGCCCCAAAGAGGCTGCAGAGCCTGGTCAAAGTACCAGCAGGAGAGACAGCCAGACAATCTTGCATGGCTTGCCTGCACCTTCGTGGACTTTTTTTAACCATTGAAAGGCTGATAGTTCTATGTGGGTTTTTTATGGCAATGTTATTTATGACACTGTTGTGCTTTGACCTGCTGCTGATGGCAAAGCTTCAAGTCTACAGGTCTGTATAGTGAAGCAAACTGGCCAAAGGTCAGGGCTGGTGACATGGGAGCAGTGCCAGTTGTTTATGGTATAAGCATTATCCATCGTCCTATCCTGATGTATAAACTGTTCAGCTATTGCAAATGTGAAACTTCCCTACCTTTTAGAGGCATGATTCTTCTTTTTTGTGAGATGAGACCAAAGGAGTCAGACAACCACTGACCTCTCCAAGAGCCAGAGACTCAGCCACATCCCTGTGAGAACAGTTTTCTACCTGTTATTATTTAACGTGTTATCAACAGTATGTTCCACACTGTGAAGGCAAAAAAGAAGCAGGAAGATGTATTAAGCCTGTCTGTTATGGTGACTGTGTTTAAAAGAACAAAGAGTATTTCACGCTGCCCAGAGTTAGATACCTAGGGTGGGATTTATCTTTCCTAGCTTTATATGTCTGTCGAGTCAGCCATTTGTATCTGAGCTAGGCAACTTCAGCTGCTTGCATAGTCAACTGAGGAGAACAGGAACTTCCAGAGGGCAAATCACTCTGTCTTATTTTAGACACCCATAGCAGTCAAAAGGAGGACCAAACATCCACAAGTTTTTCACTATGCACTGTCTCCAGTCTGGTCCCAGAAACAGTATATCCACAGGCAGCCAGCTCATGCCTCTAGGAGTCCAGTTCATGCAACACAAGATGGTATCCAATATAGCATGCAGCCCGTGAGGGTGGCTGAGAGACCCGTGTCAAAAGCACACTTCTGACGTAGGCAAAGGTACAAATATACACACACAATCTCATCTTTATAGAAGACAAGGCTTTCGATAAACAGGCAGGATATTCTCACTTGGTCCTTATGTACCTTGTCAAATGTTGGCGATCTACTTGCTTAGCACTTCATTGGGGAAATATTTATCACTTATTCATTAAGGAGTAGACAAGAATGGTCTTTGAGAAAGATTTTTAACTTCACAATCAATAAATTCCTTTTCTGTGGATAACCTGATTTGTCATCCATGAACATTTTGTTCCATATTTTAGTCAGCATTATTGCTGTTATAAAATATTATTGCTATTTATGCTTTGCTTACAGTAGGTGTAGCCGGGACAGGAGAATGGGAAGTGCAATACACAGATTCATTCCTGATTTATTTTGATTTATTTTCTTCCGTAACTAAATAATTTTCACAGCACTCCAGGTGTACTAGATGTATAACTGTAAAGATCACTGTCTTTGCTGATCTTATAGCTGCACAGAGTTCAATACAACAGACAGGGCAGAAGGCAGAGCAACATCAAATGTGGTGGTGGAAAGGCGAATAATTGCATCTCTGAAAGAGATTTTTCGCACGTACAGTTTTTCCATACATTCATATTTTTCACATATTCAGTTTTTCCAAGTTGTTTTATATCCCCTGCAAACATACCTTAATGGCTTTTTGCTCTATGACTCTTTTTCTTGTTACTGTGCATGACTTATCAGGCTCAAGTTGATGAAATCCTCAGTACTGGGAGGAAAGGTAATTAGCATGGGCCTCAAGTCAATAAAAGCTCTTCTAGAAATGTCCCTTCTTTCATGGAAGTTAATGCCAGGCTAATTTTCAGTAGTTCTGCAATCTCTGTTGCTCCACTTAGCCCAAAATTTCCCTGTGACAATGCAGGGAGATACTTTGCAGTAGTGCACACTGTGTCAGCAAATGAGGCTCCGACATAGGCAAGAACAGAGTATGAATCAAATGCAGCAAGACTCAGAACAGTTTTCTGGATTTAACATTTGAAAATGGTGATTAATCTCAGTGAAACTGAGAGGGAGACTTGAAGCATGTTGATTTGAAGCAGTGCGTTGATACCTCGTGCTGAAAATTGCCAGCAGGACATTTACATGGTGCACAGTGTCTCCAAGCTGAGAGTGCAGAATCACTTAGTGTCACGTGCTCCATGCCAGAACAGTTGGGAACCTCTTGGGAAGTCTTTTGTTCTAACATTATTTAAGATATGGGTTCAATAATGCCCTTAATGAGAATACCTAAAATGTACAAAGGGTCAATCACCCTGTAAAGGAACAGGAAATAGTAGCAAAATACATAGGGAGGGGCTAGTGTTAGAGTCCAAGGAAATGTGTTGCCTTAAGTTACTGCTAATGTCTTTTGTGACGAATGTATTATTGTTCACAGAACAACACAAGTTATGCACTTGCCCATACTGCTTAATGAGGTATTGAACTGAACACTTCATTATCTTAAAGAAAACTGTTATTTTTCTCCTGAAGCTTATACATAAGAACCGGATTCAAGGGAAAACTCATCTCTGAACTCCTGTAATGTCTGAGAAAACAGTAAGATATGAAATAGTGTATGATAGAGAAGAAAGTCTTGCATTTCAGCAGCAAATACATTTTGTCGCTGCAGGAAAGTAGAGCTTGCACTGTGCAACTTGGAATTTGCAACTGTACTCTTGCACTCAAAATTGCTTGAAGTCATTTCCAATCAAATTCAGACAGGTACAAAGACAAGAATAGCAGTTCCAGTGCAAAGAAATTCAAGTGTAGCATGGGGATGGGGTGGGGTGTGGAATAAAAACACTTTAAAGAAGTATCTGAACAATAAAAAGAAAGAGGCTTAGTGTATGAGAAAGTGTAGGTAGCACCCAGAATGAGGAAATGCATGGTAAAGCACCCAGAATGAGGAAATACATGGTAAAACACCCAGAAAGACAAAAATCCCAAGAAAGCAGTCTGCCTGGGGCTAAGGGAAGACAAGAAGCAAAGCATCTAGAAATGTAGCTAGTGAGGAAAAACATTTAGGTCTGTTGTGGAGGTAAAAAATAGCAGAATTTTTAAATTTGAGTATTGGACAACTGTAGTAAATGTTAGCATGACAACCAGAAATATGAGACTGGACAGTAAGTAAAAGGTCAGAAGTGAAGCAAGAGATTTGTGAGTCACCATTCAGGTAGCACCTGTAAATACTGAAGCACATGAGATCATGAAGAATTGTACACATAGCAGCCCATAATAAATTCTCTTCCTCCATCATCTTTCAACTGGATTTATTTCAGTTCAAAACCAGGGATTCCTAAAGGTCCTGGTTGTCTTCTATCTACCTTTAGCACCCCCCTTCTTAGATCCTCTTCTTTCACTTTTACACTATAGCCATGACAGCACAGCCACCTCTTACACTCCAGAAAGTGCCTCAAACTACCTTATGTTTACACACAGAAGTATCAGGTGTAACATCTGAAGCACCTTCTCCTCCCAGAAAGTAAGATACTGAGGTCAAAGTTCTGGCATTCCGATGGTGCTGTGTGGACACAGCAGGTATCTAGGACTGGTGTTATAAGCAGGAACATCTCCTAGTCATGCTTCACTACCATGAAAGAAGGACAGGTAAGTAGTAGCCACCTTTCTGCTTCTCACATGCAGGATATTCACAGAATAGCACAGTTTCACAGCAATTAAGCCCATGTTTTTCAGCAATGCTCAGACTGACTTCCTGTGGTTGTCACAACGTTGAAAGTCAAACTGGCAAAGTCCTTTACTAAAGTCCTCAGGATTTATGAATTTTTTAAAAAAAAAGTTACATATAGAAGACACTTAGTTTTGAGTGCCTTTGGTGCAAACTCCTCTTCTGCTTGTTCTTTCTCTCTGTTCACCAATGTAGACTGCAAAACTGGCATCATTATTTTCTCTGTACTTGGTAAAGCTAAGAATATTGGTGCAGACTTCAGGCTACAGGTTCTTGGGAAACTAAGTGAATCTCATCCCACATTAGTTTACGGAGACACCTATTAGACAGTCCCTTACTGAAAAGAGGAAAAGAAAGCTCTCCTAGTCCCTCTCTTTCTTGGAATACCTTTCATATGCATACACAATCTGAAAGAAAACAAATTCTGCATGAGCAAGTTTATGGAAGAAGGTCACAACATTTCCACCGAAAGGACATGATCTTGTTCCTGTTGAGACTACTAGTTAAATTCCCATCAGTTTCACTCAGAGTTAAAGAGGAATGTGAACAAAACCCAGAATGGGTCCCTAGGCTGACTAATAAATTTTACGCAGTTGTTGCTGTTTTTAGGAATGTTGTTTTTCAGACAAATGATAGAGATACGCAAAGTGAAGGAGCTAGAGGAGAAACAGAGAGAACTGTTTTGTCTGGACCAAAGTAATGCTGTTACAGCATGTTCTTTAAATAATAAAATGACATCGTGAGTTGAAATTCTATGAAAATGTTTTTCTTTCTCAATGTCACTTTGAAACAACCATTTTTATTGCGTCTTTCTTCCCATGAAATGGATCATTTTCATCAGAATTCAAATGTTCTTGTGTAAAAGTGCTGCACTCCCATACTGCATTTTAAGCAAGCACACTTTTTCACAGAACTGACGAGCTTTGTTCGTTTACTACCTGGAATTTCCAAGTATATGTCAGACACATCAACAAAAGACTGAAACGGCTGATCCTGCTCTGCTAAGCATAAAGAGCAAATTTAAAGTCAATGCTGCAATTCCCAAGCTGGTCATAAGGGTTTTGTGGTGAGGATGAGGATAATCTCCTCCAGCTTCTGGACCTACCTGGCAGCCTCTGGAAGGCAATGGTGATGACAGGGTTGCACAAGGATCAGGATTTTGATCCTTGTGTCTGGATAGGTTTATTTCTGAAAAAGCACAGATACAGGACAAAGGTCAGTGAGAAGGACAATTTTGCCCATGCGGGATAATCATGACACAAGCAGAGCAATGCAGGTGCCCAGACCTGAGGATACCAAGGAGACAACTCTGCTATGACTCATGTCCAACAGCAGACCCTTCTGGAGCAGCAGGGAAAGGTCAAGTGCATGGCCAAACATGACCTCAGACACCTCTGCGTAGGCATTTGAATTGCTCCTGGGGCACTTTGGCTTCCCCACTTCCTGCCTCCCGACGCTGCTCCAGTGACTGCTCAGCCCTTGGGAGCAGCACTGGAGTGTGAAGACACAGACTGCTGGAGCATGAACCCACAGGCTGCTTTTCTGAGGAATCACCCTCTTCTGGAGAAAAACAGCTTCCCAGTAACTGTGGGCTGGAGGGGCATTGAACTGACAGCCATGTTCAAGTGCAGGTTGTTGCCGGCTGTTGCCAGAGGAGTAATTAGGACAAAGCCAAGCAAGCAGCAGCTCTTTTTACTCATGCTTAATTCTTTCATCTCTTGACTGTGGCTGCTAATTGAGGTGTTAGCATGGCTGTGGTCACATCAAACCCAACATCAGATTTGCCACTGGCTCTACTATGAACCTTGTGGTGTCCAAAGGAAGCCTAAGTGCTAAACGGAGAAAATTCTAACAGGACACAGTCCTAACAAGAGAGAAGACAAAACAAAATCTCATTATTTTTCATGCTGAATATATATAGACACTGTATTTTTAGGTATTTTTAACTCCTGATTTGTTCTACCTGAAACTGAGTTTCTCTAGCTGGATCCCATGAGCTCCTGTGCCTCCCACTCGTATCAGCTAGGCCGACCATGGAAACCTGAAAATGACCTACAACATTTGGAGGCTCTAATACAATTACAAATACTTGCTGGCAGTACGGCAAGATCCACAGACTTGCCTAACTTGACTATTAAATGATATTACATGCAGATTACAAAGGGAGAAAGCCAGAGGGGAAAATGAAACTATACATCAGCCTCTATAGTACTGGAATGTATTGAATCATAAAATCATAGAACGGTTAGGGTTGAAAAGAACTTTAAGATCATCTAGTTCCAACCCCCCTGCCATGGGCAGGGACACCTCACACTAGACCATGTCACCCAAGGCTCTGTCCAACCTGGCCTTGAACACTGCCAGGGATGGAGCATTTACCGCTTCTTTGGGCAACCCATTCCAGTGCCTCACCACCCTCACAGTAAAGAACTTCTTCCTTCTATCTAACCTGAACTTCCTCTGTTGAAGTTTGAACCCATCACCCCTTGTCCTATCATTACAGTCCCTGATACAGAGTCTCTCTCCAGCATCCTTGTGGGCCCCCTTCAGATACTGGAAGGCTGCTATGAGGTCTCCACGCAGCTTCTGTTTTCCAGGCTGAACAGCCCCAACTTTCTCGGCCTGTCTTCATATGGGAGGTGCTCCAGCCCTCTTATCATCCTCATGGCCCTCCTCTGGACTCGCTCCAACAGCTCCATGTCCTTTTTATGTTGAAGACACCAGAACTGCACACAATACTCCAAGTGAAGTCTCACGAGAGCAGAGTAGAGGGGCAGGATCACCTCCTTCGACCTGCTGGTGACACTTCTTTTGATGCAGCCCAGGACATGGTTGGTTTTCTAGGCTGTGAACGCACACTGCCGGCTCATGTTCAGTTGCAACCTAGGAAAGGAGGCAATCACATTGGAAAATTCAACATCATCTTGTTAAGAACTTGTTTTCAATCCAGTTCCTAGAGTGCTTTAGGACCCAGACAAATAGAGGCTCTTCAGCTGTTAACCACTTATTGGGTTGCACACTGTGATGATTTCACTAGCTATTTCAATTTGTTTTGACTCAGCCTCAGGGAGAAAAACTGACAGCATAATCAACTTCAGGAAGTTAGTTATTTGGATGAAAACATGAAGCATGAAGTAGCATGAAAACACAATGAGTCCAGTTTAAACTGATAAACAAAACCAGTTATGGCTTGAATCTTCATCAGTGTGCTTTTGCTGTTAATTTTCAGTGCCATATGGCATAAATACCCTATAAGGCAGTCAAATAGTAAGCTGGTTTTGTTTTGGTAGCCTGGTTGCTTCCTGTGTCTGTGACTACCTCCTTCTGATCGATGGTTGGAACTCCTGAGGAAGTTTGGGGTCAAACACATGGGATGACTTCAGTTTGCTGATTAAGCAAGTTATCATTGAGGATGATATTCCAGGCTGAGGTGCTTCCTCATGCATGGCACTTAACCGTATGTGTAACGTTAAGAGACCTGCCGTAGCTTATAAGCACAAAATGACCAAATCAGGAAGCTGTGTCAGACCTCCATTTTGCATAATTTGCTCCTAGAGTTTCCGTGGTTTGTGACACCACCACAAATGAAGGTATTAAAATGCAAACTTCCTTTAATTATGCAAAACAAAACCAGCACTGCACTGCTTCCAGAAGGATTTAACATCTAGTAATTGTGGGCAGTTCTAAAGGTCAAGGGGTTCATGCTAGCTGTGTTTATGCGGAGATAGGTATTTGGGCCTTCCACACATTTCTGCTTTCCATTCAGCTCCCCATCTTTCATCCTCCTCCTTCCTGTGTCCTCTTAGCAATCACATACCACTTGGGTGGTACTTAAAGCACTAAAAACATTTTCACGGATCTGTTACAACAATGAAAATGGATTCAGGATACATGATCTAACGTCAAACCAGTGAGTGTTGGCAAGGCCTTCTCTTCACTCATACGCCTTTTAACTACTTTTATTGTCTTCTTATACTTTAAATCAAAGTCTTTCTGCTGACTGGCATGCATTTCCAAGTTGGCTGCTAGAGACACTTGGTTTAGGCAACTGTGCCTTATCTGCTTTTTCCCTACATCAGCTGGTGGGAAAAATCCCATCCATACCAAATATTTAGAAGATGTCATTATCTGCCTATCTTTTTATTTGTATTGAGTATCCTTTGTTTGGGACTCAGAAGAGCTGTATGATTCAGGAACAGGAAGAGCCGAGACAGACAGACTGGGACTGTACAGGGAACTGAGGAAACTCTAAAGAAGAACAATGTGTCCTGTGTTGTGTCCTGGTTTGGCTTCAGGGTAGTAAGTATTCTCTGAGGCTTGGACGGGAACTGCATGTATGTCAGCCAAAAGAGGTAGGAATATCTGGGCAACACCTGTGGGTTGATTTGCTTTCTTAATGTGCTGATTTCCAGCCTTCTGGCTCTACAAGAACTGCAGACCCTGTTACAGTGATCACAGTCACAGAGGTACTTTTTGGCGTTGTAGGACCAATGCTCTGCTTTCAATTAGAAGAACACTTGCAATTCTATTAAATGCTTATTGGTATTTTGAAAGCAATATGTATTTTCTGAATACTTAGATCACAGTCTACATTTCCACAAACCTAGCTTTGTGTTGCTCCACCGGTATAAAAGAGTCTTCAAAAGATCCTAGTGTATTATCCGGCATAAATCAATCATCTGCAGAGCTGTATGAGAGGGGGTCATCTGACTCTGAACACTTACTATTAAAACTGAGGAGTTTTTCTCAACAAATTTAAAAAGTGCATTGTAAGAAACTTCCTGAACTTCTGAGGAAAGTTTTAAAAACAGTAGTGATGGCTACTTTACTAGTAACCAGGTAATTGCTGGAGAGGTACTTTCAAGGGGACAGAGCACACACTGTACAGGGTCAAGCTGGTAGTGGCCTCCAGCTATTAGTTAATGAAGCAATCCATCAGGACCTGGCACTTGATGTTTGAGTGATGTTTATTATGGTAATAACCATTGAAGTCAACATGAATAACTGTGACAATGGCATTGTGGAATTCCAGCCTTATTTCCATATCAAATCACTTTCAGTGGCAGGTGAAAAGGTGAGGCTCCTGCTTGCCAGGCACACAAAGTCACAATGGGCAATTGAGGTTAAGTTGATGCTTTCTCTTTAATATGCCACTTGTGATCAAGATACTGAAAGCCAGATTCAGCCTTCAGATAAAATATGTAAATTTGTTGTCTTAAAACTTTGTCATTGTTCCTGGGAATGCAGCTCAGATTGTATCTTCAGTCACAGCTTAGGTAATCTTCACAGCAGCTTGCACAAGAATAAAGAGACTTTAGCTAGGAGTTCTCTCAGCCAGTTATGCATCAGATGAAGTGAGGGACATCTACATCTGTAGCCAACCTGGCTAGGCTCTTCCACATGTCTTTTCATTATTTCCATTAGTAGCACCACGATCAACACTAACTACCATTTTGGCTATTTTGATAAGAGAAAAAAAAAAAGATGTTTCCCCCCCAGACGTTCTCCTGGCTGGAGCAACTTCTCAGCAATGTATTCACAAACTGTGAATACACAAAGCGAAAGATGTTGAGAAATTTTGTGACTGAAAGAGTAATGGTGAATTCATGTCCTTCAGAAATAGGCACCAAGAGTTTCCATAGGCTGATAGAAATAACATTTCTGAATGGAGAATCTATACCAATGATTGATACAAGGGTTGGTTGAGACCTATCATTTAAAATCAACTTCTGCTAGTGCAAGATACTCTATGTCATATAAATTCACCCATGAGCTCTCAAGAGGGAAACTGTTATGAATAGTCTGATGGATCACACAGGCTAAACTTGTTACTTTGAGGGGTTGGAGATGTGTTTGAGCACAATAAATCCACATTGGGTAAGACCTATCTGCAGTTTGTCTTTTGAGAATAATTCAAAGGTTTGACCAGGAACACCAAACCACCAGGACAGCCCCTCGATTTTGGACAACTCTTATGAGAACACTGAGTTTGGAAGAAGTTCTAGGATGAGATCCTATCCTCCAAACCTCAGATTTACAAGACTAACTTGTAGCTAGGTACTGCGCAGTCTCTCTTATTTTGTAGGTGCCTGTTTTCATTAATTGCCTACCTTGCCTGATACCTCCCTTGGAAGGAGTGTTCAGTCTCTTACACATGCTCTGAGGCCTGATCTGGGAGATGGCTTGTGAATAGCGTCCAAAGCCTCCCTCTCCCTGTCCTCCAAAATTAGTCATTGTACCTGTTTCATCCACCCGCTTTCTTCCTAAGGAAATGTGAGACCTTGGGCTTTACAGTTTAAACTCCCTTTCCTATGTCCCAAGGAGGTGCCCTAGCTGCAAGATTTCATATAGTTCAGAAGATTACATCTCCCCACCTTCCTTCTGAAGCTAGGCCATGGAAGAGCTAGGATTGCAGTATCTCAGGGCCCGAGGTACAGCCCGTGTCCCTGCCTAATGGGTATGTCCACCTGGCAGACAATATAGGACTGGATTAGAGACCCAGCTCCCTCAGTACCTCATATGTTGGATCCTTTGTGGCTGAGGAAAACCACCAATACTAGGAAACCCTCAATACCACTACTCCTGTAAATCACTGAGAATAAACCCTGCACAGGTTTTGCCTGCAGTCTCCTTTCTTTGCTTCCTTTTGTTGTGAGTTTTGGGCCAATCCAGATTCCGCTAAATCAATGGGAATCTTTCCATCAGCTTGGATAGAAATTAGATCAGGCAACATCTGACTGGAAAAAGTGAATCACATTTCTAACGATACAGATATTATGAATAGCTTGGCTTTATGTAGTGCTTTTTAACACAAAACATTGTGTAGTTTTAACCTCTGTGTGCATGATTTGCTTTTACCAACCACAAAAAAACAACCACATGTGGGGAGAAATGTGACTGTGATGAAAGAGTTCACAGCAGAGTTTTATTATGATAGCACATGTCTCCAGTTCATGAAGCTCCAGGCAGCGGATTACATACTAACAGCACAGTGAAGGTATGTGGTGCAAAGTCAGGTGAAAAGCATGATCTGTGTTATTTTTGAAATATGAATTAGTTGCCCATGTTGTCATTTTGACTAGAAAAGGTCATTGAGAATTCTTTGTTTTGGTTTGGTTTTGGTTTGGTTTTGGTTTGGTTTTAATTTGGTTTTTTTTTTTCTTCTTGTCTCTCCTGCATGAACTTTCATTTCTGAGCAAGTTCAGTCTCAACTGTCCTGTTAATCTAATATTTCTCATATCATCCCCTTCTGCCTTTGTAAAGGAATAGTAAGTTAAATGGTTGATCAGTCTGTGTGCAAAACTACTACATAGTGATACATTTTTCAATAGGCTATATTTGAAAATTTCTTTATATATTGCAGTCAGAGGATGAAGAAATCTTTACAGATTTGAAATTTTGAAACACATTCTGAATCATTGGCAGATGGGCTCAAAATCCAAAAAGTCATATATCTGCTCTGAGGAGACTATGTCTGTGTCCTGGGATATTCTAATACTGGAACTTAAAGGAAAAAATACCTGTTCTTTCCTCCCTCTTTCAGGCAGATATGTTCCAGCACAGTAACACTAAACTTTCAGAATATATGCACCTGTCAACACATGCTTGCTTGCTTGCTTCATTCCCTTAATTTTAACAATTATTTATGTCATTCCTAGAGATGCTATGTTATGATGAAGAGCTGCTGATTCAAACTTACCCTGATACGAACACAGAGAAAATAAAGAATTGTTTCCAAAAAGCTAAAGCTGGGTAGATGAAAACATTGAGTGATTGTAACTGTTCAGGTCATCCACGTGTTTAGACAGCTGAGTTGAAATGCATGGGGTCTGTGTTATGAAGAGGTTGCAGCCACAGGGTACCTATAAAGGGCACTGAGAGGCTGGAAAGAATTTCTAGCAGGGATTTTCACTTCCAGAATAAAAGCAGTGGGATTTAATTTCAGAGAAAATATTACAGAAGCCTACCCTCCCCTAAACACATGTAATGCAAGTGAAATGCTCAAGCACTGGGTAAAAACAAAGGCATTGGCAAAGTTAAAGCATTGAGAGATAGGAGGGTTTTGTCAGCTGTAGATTAGTTTGCTGCAGGCTTCTTGCCATATGCCTTCTAATGCTGCCTCTGTTGGACTGAAACTTACTTCAATAGGACAATCAATTAATGTTATTAATGATGTTAGTATGACTCTGACATTAAGGATCAAAATCAAGCAGCTAGGATGTGAATCAGCTGCAGAAAAAAGGCCTGAAAAACATCTGTCCTTAGGCAGTAATGAAGAACGGCATTTTCCATCAGATCTGAGCTGAAAGCTTTGTGGAAGGTGAGGCAGGACACCAATTCCATTGCTTTCTATCTTTTTCAGGGTATGGACTTCTTAAATCTCCCTTGTTAGATCTCACATGCACGCTGATTTTTGTTCTGGATAAACTTGCTTTCAGTAGTGAATACAAACTTCTCATCCAAGTTTTCAGCTCCAAGAGAACATGACTTGGTCTTGTTTAATTTTGCAGTGCATCTGCCAGATGAAGCCTGTGTCAAGGTTTCCTTGACCTCAGGGATAGTATGCTTGAGCTCTTCACAAATATAATTAAAACATTTGTAACAGCAGAAGCAGAGCTACGTGCCACAGCATCCACTTGAACAGTCTGCTCTTTTGCTTGCTTGCTGCCTCAGTTTTCCATCTGCTAGCCGTTAGCTTTTCTAAACCAGGCAGCAGCCTAGACTTGTGGCTGCCATAGGAGTTCATGCTACTAATTAGATTTACATGTATCCAGATAAACTCCAGTTTATTCTCCTTCTTCAAAATGTTCAGTTTTTGCTCTCTGACCTCCAGCTCCCTCTTCCCACATACCCAGACCCAACAAAACACTCTCCTTTTTAACAGGTTGTCCATCCACTCTCAGAATTAAACTTCCTTTTGCCCTTTCTCTTTAGCCTGTGGCAGTGACCTAACAAATCATGCTGTTTCCTTCATAAACTCTTCTGCAGCTCTCAATCCAACCAATTATTTTCTTCTTCCCATGGTCTAGGCTATACTCCCTGCTTTTTCTGAGGGACTTCCCAGTCTGCATCAAAACACTCATAGCAAAATTTGCCTTTACTTTCTTCACTACAAATCTGAGGTTAGTCTCACATTTCCTAATAAGCCTGGTGTCAACAAAGTTCTTTCTACCAGTAGACTTTATATTTGTTCCCTTTTCAGGACTGATAGGCTAGACATAGCCAAGTGCCAATCCTAGACTCTCTTAAAAGACCAGATCACTTGGTTATGCTGGGAAAATGGAATGGATAAAACCAGGCTGAAACAACCATCATTAGTCGTTTTTATTTTAAAGTCAGAAATGCACATTCATAGAATGGCAGAAGAACATCACCTTCTTCAGTTTTTCACATAAAGTTCATTTTATATATTAACATTAATATTTGAAGGAGATCTGCATAATTTATGTGCAATTAGCATATAAGTGATTCCTGCTATAACAGTGGAAAAAAATCACTATATTTCTGGGAAAAGTTATAACTTTTCTTGCTCTCTTTTCATTAGTGCAATTAAATATGAGTTGTCATAGGAACCTAAAGCTTTCCATCATCAACATGAACTTTATTTGGCCATTTTCTGTGCTTTTAAGAATTACCTTGAGGAAAAAAGCAAGGAAAAATTGTCACTCACTGAATTTTCTGTTTTAAATTTATTCTGCTAGAAAAATTACAAACCCCCCTATTATTTCTTCTAAGGCATCTTATACGATGTAGCGAATGGTGTGTACATCAAAATCACGTGTCTACTTTTGTGTATGTAGCGGTGGAGGAATGTTCAGGATGGCAATTTCCAGCAAAGCCAAACTGCTGACAGTGAGAGGCACAAAGCTGTTCTTTGCTGTGTAGTCCACCACCCTGCCTGCCAGCCCACTGATGAAGGATCCAAGGCTGGGATGGCTTCATCTTCAAAGGTGAAGTCCTACCTTCAGCACTGGGAAAACCATAACGTTAGCCTCTCATCACACACTGCTTCATACTCTGTCACCATTACAGTTGGACCACTTTAGACAGCAGCATCGTTGCCTGTGCTGAAGCATGTTAGCTTTTTGCTGGTAGTCAGAGACCAGAACTGGGCTTTTCAAGTCCAATGTTGCAGTTTTGCTGGCAGCTACAACAGCCTCTTTATCCATTGCATTTCCTAAGGGTGGTCAGGACACATTCCACATGTTTTCTCCCTTCCCTTTAAGTCAATTTTTAAAAAGAAATGCTTGGGGAATTGGACCTTTAAGATCAGACACAGAGCAAGGGTCACCAGCAGTGAACTCTGCAAATGAAAGCAGCATCTGACGTTGACGTTGCTGTGGTCACCTGTTAGGCCTTTTCTGCTGGTACTTACACAGCTTTAGGTCATTCAACATCTGTCTGACTATAACTAGAATTGGGCTAAAAGACATGCAAATAGTACACTGGGGCACAAGGCAACATTTTGATCTGTTGAAGAGTATGGATATAAGCTTGTGTTCTTTAACTAATGTATCTTTTCCTCTCCTCTTTTCCTTCATATTTGACGACACTGATTTCTGGTCTGCTTGGGAATGCTAAATACATACAGCCTGGCTAGCAGGAATGTGGTGGGTTTGAATGATGTCTCAGAAGGTCCATGAGGTCTATAAGGTGAGAGGAGACAGAATCATTGGGGTGCACAGAGAATCATGATTTACAGTTTAAAAGGGATCTGTAGGTTGAATAACAAACAATTATTTCTTATGCTCTGTTAGACTGTAAATAGCAGCTCAAAAAAAATGAGTGGAGAACTGTAAATTTGGGTTGTTTAAAATCAGCCTAGACTGCATAAAATCTGCATTGCGTGAAGGAACTGTGTAAGGAACAATCTTGCATTGTTACAGGATGGGACTAAAAGACCAAACCATCCCCAGCTTCTGTGAGTCTATGTCTTGACGAGTTTTTAGCTTGTACAATTAGAATAATTGTTTTGTCAGTTAGTCACTAGAAAATCCCTTTGGCTGGAGAGATTGTTCTTGGCTAACAGCTCCAGGCAAGATCCACTCCTAATGTGACAGAATTATTCCAAAGGTGAAGGGAGTGAGTGTGTTTTCTTTTGCCATACATAGTTGTCTGTATAATAGTCTGTGCTTCATAAATAAAGCCACTCTGGTAAATATCATTACCTTAAAAAATCAGCAAGAAAGGAAAAAAAAAATAAAAATCAATAGAAATAGGTCAAACAGATCACAGGCTCCTGTGTTATTCCTAGCTTTGGAGTGCTGTACAGAGGAATTCTGCATAAGGCAGTACAGCTTACTGTGAGTAAGAAAATCCAAGTTCTTGAACCGCATCTTTTTTCTGCTGAATTTGAGGCACTTTTTTTGATATACTGTCTGAAAGATGACAAAAAAACCAACAACAAAAAAATCAGTGCTTTGAGTTGCATTTTAGAAAATGAGAAAAGTAAAAAGTTCTTGTATTAGTTTTTTTAAGTACAACTGTTTATAACAATAGCTTTAGCCAGTGATCATGCACCATCTGATATCTGATATCTGCTACCTGATATAGAGGGTATCGTTAACTTTTTTTTTATGACTGAGGAGAGGTTGAGTAGCTTCCAATATATTGCTCTTGAAGGCTAATGTCCCACCGCCTCCTACATGTGAGATATTAGTATGTAAGATATAGCATTTACTCTAGATTCTGTGAATTGTTTCCCTTGAAACAATGGGAAAGGTAATCTTTTTACAGTAGTTTCAACCAACATAAAAATACATTAGTTGGGACTGAATTCTGCAGAGGCATATTCAGGTTTTTCCATCTTGCACTGGGAAGAGTAATCAGCCACTCAGTTACACCAAGGTCTGCATTGTCTAAAGCCCATGAAAAGTGTCTGGTGGTTGAGGCCAGCCTTAATGGAGTGGGATCATCAGTGTGAGCAGAGAAGAGAAGGCTACAGGACGGGGGATGCACACTATATCTTTGTCTGAAAAGGGATTTACTACAGCAGATAATATAAAATAGGGAAAAGGCTGGATACAAGTATGTAAAAACAGATTATTGCATCTGATTAACTGTGTGAAAACATAATGTATAACAAGAAACATTTACCCAACATTCTTTGAAGGCTCAGAGTTGAGATGAGCTACGTATCACAGAGGCTGTGGGGATTTTCTGGGGAGACCCTTCAGTGCAACATGGCAGAGAATGGTGGACAATATCTCCCCTGCCTAAGTGCAGTTGCAAGGCCATGACAACAATTGAAGTGAAAAGCACAAATGACTAGTTGAAACAACTGATGACCTAATGCTAAGAGCTCATCCAGCCAGTTGCAGTGTGGAAATGTCCCTTCCCAAGGCCCATAAAGTTATCACAGTATTTCCTTTTTTTAGAGTTAGCAATATATTTTTGCTTTTCTATAGTTATGTATCCTGGAACTTTCTAAAAGATGTATGTCTAGTACCTCAGTTGATCAGAACAATAGTTCAACACTCTTTACAATCTAAGCTGAGCAACTTTGGTTGGTTTGGTTTTAGGAAAAAGAAATTAGAAACTCAACCTTGACTCCATAATGCCAGTGTCAAACATCCTGCTCATTTTGATGGAGCCAGATCGTCATGTAGGTATCCTGAATATTTATTATTTGTTTATGTCCTGTGTCAGCTAAACCATCAGTTGTTTGTTGCTGGCTTTAAAATGGATTCAAGTAAGTCTCATTCTGTTAAGTGGGTTGGTCCTTCCTTCTTCCTGTACTGGGTTTGCCCTTGTCATTACAGACATACAATAAGAGGACTTCTCTGCCACAGATGTTCACAATACAGTCTGTAAATAATGGATTTCCATTGTTTACTCAAAAAAAAAAAGACTTTTTTAAAGTGCAAAGCTACAAGGCTTGCAGAGCTGGCGTGAGCCTCCCCACACACAGAGTCTCTTCATTTCCAGGAAGAAGCCCAGGGCATCCTCCCCTCTTGTAAAATGTTTCTGTCAGAAGCATTTTAAAACTGCTCAACAAAAAGAAACGTGCAAAATGAAGCGTTTCAAAAGAGGAGGAAACTAGAAAAGAGGAGTGAAAGATGGAACCCTGCAGGAAAAGACTTCAATTTGTCTAGTGATACCAGTTGATAAGGTGATTGAGGACCAGTCTGTAAATGCTGAGTCCCACACAGAGACTTTATCTCCAGAATTCGTAAATATTTATACAAAGTTAAAACTGTACATTTTAAAGTTCTGTTCTAGGATTCTGCTCTTCTAACTTTGGACCAAAATATCAAAGTGATAATTTATGTCAGAAAAGATTTACAGAATAGAAGGCGTGAAGAGAAAAAGAATGTGTTTATTCATTTGAATTTCTTTCCTGTTGAATTTTGGGAGAGAAATTGGTGCTCACAAATAACTAGTCTGGATATGGGGGCTCATGACTCTTCCTTGGGTTACGGCATGTTGACAGTGGCTTCCCTTTATCACTGTGCCCAAATGTTTTAAGTATTTTTGATTTAATTAAAATAACAGTTTGAAACACACTGGTCAGCAGGGAGAAAAGTTGTTACCAGTCCCACACCTGTTTTATGATAGCATTTGTTCCCAGAGGCTATTTTTCCACTTCTAAGAACTAAGGAGGTATAGGCATAATGATACCACACACTGTTACCCTCTAATTTTGAAGGTCCTGGCTACGAGAGTTGAATTCACAGCCTTGTCTGAGCCACTTATTTTCCAAGTGCCACATACAGGGAGTTCAGAAGTGGCGAGGCTAGACACAGAGCACCAGAGCCGGTAAGACAGCTAAGAAGCAAAGGCTGAAGAGTGGGATTCATCTGAAACCCTGTCACTCTCAGGAACTGAGTTGCTTTCCTGTAGCTCATCCTGAATGGTAGGCTAGAGTGAAAGAGAAAACTGTACTTTGAAGCCACTTCCAAAACATATGCACCTAAGTCACCCATTCAAGCACAGACAGCTATCTCGTTTTTTTCCTACAGGCCATAACTGCTGCTGCTCCTGGATGAGGAGATGTCACTCCTGTCTTTGCTGAATGCTTGTTGTTAAAACACTTACCTAGGAGGCAAAGACCCGTGTGCTTTCTGGAACAGGGTATCACCTTCTACACTCTCAGAAGACGGTCCATGGCAGGAAGGGTAAGATGAGGTGTCTCCTGACCAAGATTAGTCACTGTCAGGCCAAGAGGGAGCTCACAAGGCTAGAAAGTGATAGCAAGCCTAACTATATCTCAGTGAGACCTATTGAAAGAGAGAGGTCCCTACCTTTATGGGGTTTATTCATTAACTTTTTAATGCAAAATACACAAACACCTTCCAAAAGGCTTTAAGTATCAGACAGATGCAAAGATGTTAACTTTATTCACAATGCCTAAATCTCTTCTTGATTTGTGCTTAGCCCGTTATTAGGTTCATATCGTACCTTGAATACAAATAGTGAGATGCCCCCTTGCATGTTTATCTCTGAGCTCTGCCACGACCCTGAGTTAGTGTCAGTTTTTCCTTCTTTTAGATATTGCTGATGTAAGTAAGTGTGGTGATCTCATATTCTTTCTATAATATCCCACTTTTTAACACCATAATTGGTAGTACCTCCATGGCAAAAAAAGGGCCAAGCATCTTTACTCTCTTTTTAAAACAATTTGGCAAGCAAGAAGGTACAAACAGCAAGAGTAACCCATCATGAGAGGTCATGCATGAAACTTTTCATAAATCTGGTACCCCACTGCAGATGGAGAAGGCCGTATATCTGAATTGTTTCCTAATCAGCTTTTAACACTAACTTAGACAAAATATACCTGTCCAGAAGTCTGGGCACTTTTGCAAGCTTTAACGTTCACACAGAAAAGCATGCAGTGCTAATGCCCCAGAATCATTTTCCAAAATCACCTTCTTTAACCATGTCTTATATATGTCTTCTTCCTTTAAGTCCAAGAGAATGGATGAACCTTCTGGGATTTCCAGAAAGACAGCCAGTCTGGATGCCATCGGAGAAAAACTCACACAACATTTCTATTTTCTTCTTTTGCCACCAGGCCACAGACTATTTTACCCATAAAAAGCATGTCTGAGTCTTTTCACTGCAAGCAACTGCTATGTCTCAAGGAGAGGAAAGCAGCCTCTGGGGTGATAGAGGCCCACACCGTTAAATGCTATATAGTTAGAAGATCATATTTTAACACAAAACAGGAACTAATCAGAAAAGAGTACAGGCTAATGCTGAATGCTGGCCTAATATGTTTTTTTTCCTGAAGGAAAAGTCTGAAGTTAAATGTGTTCTGCACTAAGTCAAGTGCCTGAATGGTTCCAACGTGTATCTTGCCACAGGAGGTCTCAAAGGTTTCTTTAAAATGCTGACACTGCTAACAGTGGGAAAAGGAGAAGTGGCAAAACTCCTGCTAGGTGAGGCTAGGAGATCAGGATGAGTCCCTCAGCTATGGGGCAGTGCTCCACAGCACTTTGAAAATGCTGGTACATGGGCAACTTGGGAGCCCTTTCTTGATAAGTGTTTGGCAACTTAGGGGTCCCGCAGAGGGGTGTTGGTCAGTGTCCTGCACCCAGAAGCAGTCCCCAGAAGCTACAAGAAAAGGAACAAGCATCTGAAGGGAAGCTAGAACTGTTGCACTGAGAAGCAGCGTAAGATACTCCATCTGATTATTAGAACCAGCCATAGCTTTTTGGACAGAAGTCAGGAAAATGTCTCTTGTCAGAAAGATGATGCTGCAAAAGTATGTTAAATTCTACTACATTTCAAAACCCAGATTTAAATATGCTGTCTCTATTTTCCCAAATATATTTGATGCACTCAAAATATTTTGAATTCCTCATTTAGATATGTTTTCATGTTTCATTATGAAGTCAATATATCTAAATGCATCACTAAATTAGACTTATTAATATTTCATAAATTTTATTCAACAGTATACTGTAATGTTTCAGCATTACTGAAGGCAAACACTGTTACCCTAGCAAATGCTGCAGCATTATAGCAGAAAAACAGCACTTTTCCTTGATGTAAACTAAGGATTTCAGTGACAGAAGAAGTTTGAGTGTGTTGCATTTTCATTCCAGTTTGGAATGAAAGCAAATGTCAAATTGCTGTGAATTCTTATGGAATAGAAATACTATCCCTTACTGGCTCTCTAGACTGTTATCATAGATGGCCCTTAAGCTGGGAATAATTTGAAGGTCAGTGCAAGTGGATCTGAGCATAACAACTAATGATGCCTTTGATTTCACAACAGCAATATAACCAGCTAGCCAACCGACAAGCAGTAAGCAGTTGCTTCCTGAGAAAGAAGACAAGATTAGAGAAAAGGGGCATGAGATCACTGTCTTGAAGCAGCCTGAGTCAGCAAGTTAGGTGAGAAAGTTTGCTCTGGTCCCAAGAGCTGCATCTGCCTCCAGAAGTGCTGATTGGGTTCATGCTGAGGCTTGCTCGCTGACAGACACCGCACAGCTGGGGGACTGCAGCTAGATCTGGCAGCCGGGCAGTGTATGTATGTTGTAGTCATACTGAACCTAGTGTGTCCTTGCTGACACAGGCCACTTTTAGGCAAAAGCTGTAAGAAACTGATGACTGGAAAGTGGTGAGCATATCCCTGACTGAACCATTCCTTTCTCAGTCACCTGCCTGCTGGGCAAGCCAAACAAATAGCACTGGTGTCTAGCAGGTGGTGCTGCTGGCGCTGGTACGGCCAGCAATGACAGCCCTGTTAGCCAGTCTGACCTCATGGGGACCTGTCTGACTTGCAAAGAGTCTGGAAGTTGAGTCTTGGTGTGACAGCTGGTGTAAAAAGCAGTGGGTGGTTAAAACGGCAAGATAGTGTCTTCTTAGGATGTAAATTGGAGTTTTCAGTCTTGATGGGAGTTGAGGCTGGATTAACTATGTGTGTCATGTGGCCAGAGCTAACCAAAATATATTTCCTACTGACCACCTTGTGAAGAATTGTCCTGGAGTGCTGTTACCGACAGTGGAAAGTCAAACACTGCACTGTCACCAGGCACTGCATGCTGGTGAGGGCAGGGAGCTGGGCGCTCTCTGCTCCCTTGTGAAAGCTCACAGGGATGAGCAAAGGCTTCTTTCCAGCTTCTTATCTGAGCTGGAAATTATCAGAAATTATTTCTATGCCAGCACACACTTTGACTCTTTAATCCTAAAATGAACAGTGTTTTGTTTATTATTTTCTATGAAAACGAGTGGCTCATCTAAGTACACATTAATTTTACCTTCCTCTCTCCTTTCCTAAACATTAAAAAATCCTGATATTGAAGGAACACAAAAAAGAGTTTTTTATCTTTGAGATATTGCCTTGTTTGCTCCACAGGCAAACTAAAATAGCTCCTGAACAGAAGCATAGGACACAGTTGCCCCATGTCTATCAAAATAACCTATCCATTTCTCCTTCCCCTCCAGCTTGTGTCTGCAGTGCAGGTTTAATCAAGTCATCTTAATTCTGCCACTCACAAGCTGCAGTAACACGGTGTCTCACAGAACCTCCAATCTGAAACTGGACTACAGAGTGTGAGGAAAAGCTTTTATTAGTTTTGGGGTTGGCATTTTTCCCTCTTTTCTTGGACTACAAGTGACTCATTTCTCCTTGTTTTGTTAGTGATTGATAAACAACAAGTTGTTAAGAACTTGTGGCCTGGATGCTTATCCTGACCTTAATGACAAATTTTAGGACCCTTTCTTCCTGTGCCACAGAAACAACCTCATTCCCAAGAAGTCCTGGCTGCTGTGGTAGCAGAAGTTTCTTAGGAAAGCCCAAACAGCCCCTCCCCACTGAATGAAGCTGCTCTTGAGTCACTGAAGAGCCTTTTTTCTTTCCACAGTATATATTCAAGGGAAGAATATTTTCCATCCTCGCATCCACAGTATTTCTCATCTGTGTGTGGCATGGAGTGGGAACCTTACAATCAGTACATAAAACCATAAAAACCCCAGACTGCTTTGAGGCCAGGAAACTAGAGATGCAGAAAAGACCACATTGTGTCCCCAAGGCTCTGAAGAAGGGGACACGACTGCAGCCACCTGCGATTGTCTGTACATTTTGGAATAAATAGAAAGCTCCAGTCTTTGTCTGGGTCAAAAGGATGTGAAGGGAACCAGTAACTGTGGTGGGAGGAAGCCACAGGATGAATATGTCCCTTAAGGTCTATGACAACCCTACCTGGGAGGAACTGAGAGGCACAGAGGTGTCAGTAACATCAGGAAAGTGCCACTGCAAGGGACATTCTGGACTCCCTGCCCTATACTTTTACAGCTGTGTAAGACTTCCTCCCACTCAGTCCTGTTTCTCTATACAATACTTAAATTCTGGTTTTCAGATGCAAAACCACCTGATGCTGAGCTGCAGACAACTCCGAAGTAGGTCTAGAAGGTCACATTGAAACAAGAAGTGGACATTTTCCAAAATAGCTAAAGCTGCCCTGACCTTTCAGATACTCTCTTATGCCTAACCCAGTAACATTGTTGGCCGCCTCAATGAGATGACAGCTTGGGCAACACCATTTCCTCAACATTTGTTTTGCCTGGTGCATGCCCGTCTGGCATCTGTGCATGCATGGGGTGCTGCAGGCACATGTATCCTGCATTGCCAAGAGCCTCAGGGCAGGGCTCTAAGTCGCTGCCATCCCCGGCTATACTCCCTGGCTACACTTACTGCCTGGATGGGCTCAGAAAAACCACCAATTGCAATCCACCGTCGCACTTCAAACTTGGCCAAGGAGACAAGCCAGAACACAGGGAAATATCACTTGGACCCTGGCCAGCGTTTGGGGATTTTCACTTGGCTCGTAGGAATGTGAAATAACACTTGCAAAAACCAGTCAGGGTGCCAGGTCAGGCCTTTTCTATCCCTTTTTTATTTATAAATGTAATGTGAACTGCCATGGGATTCATTTATGTATGACTTTTAGAAGGCAGCTTACAGTTTAGGTCTGCCATAGAAGTCCATGTTTTTGTAAGACCTTATTCTGAAGATCTATCTCTTCTCTCTCAACATAAGGCAAACAGCACTGTAAGCCAGGCAATTTCTGTGCAGAGCAGTGTGCTTCGAGCCATTACAGTAAAGCAATTGGGTCTGTTTTATCTGTTGTTACCTTAATAGGACTAATTTTTTTTCTCAGTTTGGGGGCAGGAAGGGAGAGGAAGAAAGAGAGAAAAGGAATTGCCTTTGTAATCCACCTTCCCTGACAAAGCTTGAAGTGCCTGGTTATTTCTTAATAAATGAAAAAAAAAATAAAAATCTAAAGGAATGAGGTAAAGACCTTATCATTTTCGCTGGCTAATGTGTTGAATTGCACTTTTCAGTAACCATAAATGGAAAAATAAGTTCAGCCACAGTCTGGACAGTAAGTCTAGAGGTGGTCTGATTTATGCAGGCTGTTTGGAGTGCATCTTTGAAGACCTGGAAAAGAGGCTGAAGTTCCTTTGCAATTAATTAGTACTCAACCCTACCCTCACCACAGAACAGCAACACTGTGGGGAGGTACCAAGGGTCAGATATTCTACTTTGGAAGCTGTAATAATCCTGGTTATAGAGGAATATAAATACAGGATAATGTGCAAAGGAAGCAGTTCTGCAGATTAAGTTATAACTACAAGGAGGCAAAAAATCAGTGAGCTATGAGGCAGCCAGTAGATGCCTGATGGACTTAGTCCCCCAGACGCATACCTATCAGTGCTCGAGTTCCTTGTGCATGGAGCACTGGCACAGGCTCCACGCGCAGACTGACTCCACATGTCCCGTCCAATACAAGTTTTCAGCACTGACAACAGGCAGCCAGGACTCTTTGGAGCTTCTAAATAACTCTGCTTACTTTCTAATGACCGTTCATCTTCCATGCCTGGGCATCTCTCCTGTTACTCACCCACAGCCTCATTTTGCTGCTTTTTCCCCTGCTCTATCCAACTTGTTCTGGAGAGGTTTCTCAGTTAACAAGCAATACTGTGTCAGCTGCAAGCCAGTGTGTTATAATATAAAATAATGTGGTGTGATATTATAGGTAGCATATTTTACATAAATATATCCAATTATAAAGTCATCGACAACAACAAAATAAAAAGTCAACTTATATATTGAACATATTTTGGGTTAAATATACAGCTGGAAAGTAAGCATAAAGTGAGTAAGTATATAAGTAAGTATATAAGTGAGTAAGAGTAAAAGGAATTCTGTGAAAAGGACCTAGCCATGGCATCTACTCATAAATGTTGGAAAGGTTGCTTCCCACCAGGTCTGGTTTTCCAAAAGAGGAATACGGACCCATGGCCTACAGCTACTGATGATCCAGTCACCAGAAGTGAAAGACAGCAAAGAGAGACTATAAGTCAAATTTGGTTTAGATGCCCAGGTTGTGAACCAGACACGTAAGTTATGGGAGGTGAAGAAACATCCAAGTTCACATCCCCTGTGCTGGGTCTAGTACCAGAACTGCCAGGATATTTACTATGTGGAAAACAAGCTTAAAAACCATGTCAGCCAAGTGCTGGCACAGAGCATCCTCCAGATCATGAATCCTGTTAGACTGGGCTGCACAATGTGTGGAACTTAGTGGCTTGGGTCTCTTCAACAAATTAAATTTCCTGGGATGAACACACCTTAAGTAGACTGATGTAACAATAGCTATTAGCTCAAGGCTACATTCAAGCTTATAGTGTTTGTCTAGACAGCATTGTTGGTTAACATCTCAATACATTTTCAATTGGAACAGAGTCTGTGTTTTTGCAAAATATAATTATTTATTCCAGTTTCTCTCTATATATTTTTTTTAAGTTAGCAATACAGAAAACCTACAAAACCATACAAATAAGTCTGGATCTTCTCATTTCAGTATATATATGTTTTCAGTTTTTATAGCATACATCTCTATGCCTGCTATTCCACACTCATACCACTACAGCTTGGAGCAGAACTTAACTTTAATTTAGACTGGATCTCTAGGGTATGGATGTGTTGTAACTAGCTCTGCTGACTTTAGAGTCATCTTTACAATTCATTATTCCTAAAGGCTTCCTCAGAAGTCCAATGTCTTCTGAGAAATCTCAACTTTCGTTTAAGTGAAAGCCAAGATGTTTTAGACACACCACTGAAAAGTCCAAAATATGCAAAGCCTCAATTAATTAAAGAAACCCAAACAACCCAACACAACCAAACATTCTTGGCTCACCTATTACACTAATGTAATGAATACATTAAGCATGTATTCAGAAATGGTAATAAGCCATGAAAAAGCCACAGCAGAATTTACAAACATAGCATAGCAACCCCTCTCCTCAGTGGTGTTCATCTGTCCCAGTACACCCAGAAGGCTGATGGTATTAACAGGAAACTTATAAAATGATCTATAATGGAGGAAGAAGGTGAAAGGCCAGCCCTGCAATGTACTTAGAAGGTAGGCTTTTATCAAATGGGTTCTTAAAACAGATGAATGAATGGGTGGTCTCAGGTCAGGGTTTATCTCAGGAGAACTGTCATCTCCCTTCTCAGTCTTAGTCAAGATGTGCCAGGATAAATAACAGCAGTGAAAGACTCGGTTGTCTTCTGCTCTTCAAAGTGGTCCTCTCTAGTGAAGTTTGTGATACATTGATTCACAGATGTAGGGAGGTCTTGCCATGCTCTTATACCTCTTTGTCTGGGTTCATGTAAAGCAGCAGTTTTGAGCATGATGACTTGATGACGTAAGTGCTTGATGACTTAAATTCTCTTTCTGAAAGACATAAGGGCACAGTGGCTTGACAGTCTCCCTAGGATTTTGGTTTTCTTCTTTACAGTGTCATTTTCAGCCAAGGGCTGATCTGCATATTAATAATAGTGTTGATTTGAATTCAGGTTTTGTGGCTATTCTTTTGCCTATAATGGGCCAAACCCAAACACTTCGGAAAAAAATGTGGCTCTAAATCTGCACATTCCAGGTTTTGCTCCTCTCCAGCTCGGTTTTTCTAACCCCTGGAGATTTTTTTGCTTGTTTGTTTGTTTTAAAAAGCAAAAGCCATATGTAAACTTACTGTTCCCTGAAATCTCTTAAAAAGTCCAAATAGCACAAGTTTATGCAATAGCAAATGCCCCACTAATGCAATTAGGATGTGGGAATCTCTCCTGCATTACTCCAGTGTTATGCTAGCGTAAGTCTGCTTGTGCCAATAGATTTCATGCAGTGGAAAACTGCAGCAGTATAGTCGTGAATCAGGCCCAGTGGTTTGGTTCATATGCAAGTATGAAACACTTAAAAGTTATTGTGCAAGTTCCTGCTCTGTTTATGAGGGAAAATATTTTCCATGCACCATTCAACATGATATCCCTACACCAAACAAAAGGCTGTTTCTTCCAAGAGATACAATGTCTGAAATACCAAGTATCTAGACAAGCAGCAAGGGCTGGATAAAACTAATATAATTTCCTTCCTTGAAATATCTTTTCTTAGTCATGCACATCTTCACACACACAAAATAAATGTTAATATTGCAGTAGAAAAGTGAGATGGAGAACACTGCAGTTTTATCTGGGTCACTCAAACAAGATACCTATAAAAAGGAAAACACAGGAAATCGCTGCTGCTGCTGCAGAATGCTCCCTCTATCAGCTTTCTCAGATGTGACCACTGAAAGATTTCCAGCATGTTCCCCTTCCTTGTCTGCCTGCCATTTGCCAACAGTTCTCAACATTCCCATCTTCTCTCATTTCTCCCCTTTCCCTGCCCTTCTCCTTTCACCTTTAGGATCATGTCTCTGTAGCTCTGACTGTGTTTTACTATTTCCATTGGAAGCTCTCCCTCGCTCCTATCAAGCCAAATGCAAATCCCATATCCCTGCCATCCTGCTTTTGCCTGGCTTGGCCTTTCTTCACCTTGCTACCAGCTCTGGCTTCTCTCCAGCCTTACATTCTTCAGCTCATATGTCCCCTTAACACCTTCATCACCTCATGCCTATTGGTCTCTTGCATTGTTTCTTGAGAACCAGCTTAATTTCTACCATGATCTGGCACTGCTGAGCTCAACGTGACCTGTGACCTTCAGCTGCTGGTTATGCCGAACACGTAGACGTATCTGCTGCTGGTTTCTTCTCTCACACTCCCTGCCCTGTAATAATCAGCTTCTCCTCTTTCATTTCTTCTTTCTTCAGTTTTCTTGCTCTCCCTCCTATCTGACTCCTTATCTTCCTTTCTCAACATTTATAAACAGTCATCCACTGAGAACTACTATCATGTACTTCATGATACCCTTAGCATTAGGTAGTTAACACTAGGAAGTTCTCTGTAAACAATTGCAAGAAACTGTTCTTCAGATGCCCATGTAAATATTATTATTATTATTGTTATTATCATTCCAGAAAACTTGGCTATGGCTAAGCTGCTGACATGCTGAGCAAATTATCCAAGATGTGGTGGTCAGTACTGTGTTACTGCATCTATCATTTGGGATGTAACCGTCTTTTGCCTCTCAATTTTTAGTTACCTTATAGCTCTTTGTAAAAGACACCCCTGTTCCTTTAGTCCCCCCTGTATTGTTATATTGCTTGACACTAAGGCAATTTGATATTTTTCTTGGGTTTTCAAGCTCCATGGCAATAAAAATGATAAAGAATATAATTTCAAATCAAGATAGTAAGGCAGATGGCAAATAAAGGAAGTGCAAGAGAAAACAAACCAAACCTAAAAAAACCTTACATGGCAAATTCTCGGAACCGTGATTACTTTGTATTTGGGAAAACATATCTGAGATGAAGAAGGTATAGTTTTCTGGAAACATAAAAAATCACTGTTGAAGAATGATACTGTATTATGATTCTTGACATGCAACTTGACAGTGATTTTTTTTAACGGTTTCTACAGTACTTTTACGTCCTCCCCCAAAACCAGAAACCAGATTAGTTTTAACAGGCCTGTTGTTCAGATCTCTCAGTTTCAGCCAGCAGTCCAGAGAATTCCTGCAGCAAAGGCAGAGCCTGATCTTTTTTCCACTGTAAGGACTTCTACAGGCAGAAAGTGAAGAGCAGATTAGCCAGGTGGTTTTAAGTAAAACAGCTAGGGTAGTGGGAGGTATTTCATTGTCATAGTACACAGCTATCCTCAGTTTAATTTAACATGAGAACGGGCAACCTGCAGTGTTGATATAACCTCGGGGCACTGTGAGAATGAAAAAGGACTCTTCTCTGATGTAATCTAACCTCAGAATCTTTCATTTTCTGTTGCCAGAATAGCTCTAATGAACATATGAATGCAACTTCAGCTGCCCCAGATTTTGATAGATAATGGTTTCAGTGTTACAGAGCCTCAGGCAAACTTCCACAACATTTGGCGACCAGCAGGAGAGAAAAAGGAACAGAAACTGAGTTTCTTCTGAGACATTTACATCTTTTCTCTGTGCTCTGGACTGGAAAAATATCTAATGCTACCAGATGCCCTTTATACATACTTCTGGTAGCCCAAACTGCAGCCACTTCCCTTGCTTTACTTCTACTGTTTCTGTTTTTAACCAAGCACAAACCTAAAGGTGGAACTGAGAAGACTTCAGTTTCCCTCACCTGTTTTAAGAGAGGCTGGAAGGATATAAGCTCCTTCACCACTTGACAGTATAAATCACTGTGGCGTCTGTAGTTTGTTGTTTGACTCGGGGTTACATCTACATTTGTTTCACAAATTTTGGAAAAAGCTAACTTTTATCAATTCGAAAATCAAATACGTAGCTCCTGCCTTGGAGATTACATTCAGTATAAATATTTCTAAATGAAAATTACTGAGGGAGAGGCAATGCACATTCTTGATCCAGGCACATAAAAAGTAATGGACTACAAAAGAAGTGAAGCTGGACTTTGAAAGTCCACCTCTGACGCTATGCTCACATCATGGTGCTAGAACAGCCTAAACCTACTGAGACAGCTCCAGATCAACCTTCTTGGAGGTTTTTTTACTCAGTTAGGGTTTACCACAAATCCTCAGAATAACATACTAATTCTATTAAAGCCCCCTGCAGAAGGTCTGGAGAGTGAAATATTTAGCAGATGGAATTGGATCCAGTTCCTGTAATGCCAGCCATCACAAAATAAGGCAGCTAGCCTGGGGTCCCTAGTTGGACATCTGTGTGCTTATGGGATGTGGTAAGAGGGTCTTCGTCCCATCTTAGGTTGTAGTAAGAGGCTACTTCCTCTTCTGCGGCTTACACTACAGACTAGTCCTAACTCTGACACTAAAGAAATATCTATATGAACTGTCAGAACAGAAAAAAAAATGTCCCTGTGGTGCTCCTTTGCCCCATTTTGCAGTCGTGGTAAATTCCATCAAATGTTTTGGAAATGCTGATGGAGGAGGATAGTGGTAAGTAGCAATTCATTTTGGCAGCTGAGCCTCAGCAAAAGAGCAGCTCCCAGCCAACAACATTCTAAATTTTCTGAAGAGCTTTGCTAAGACCTTGTTCAAGAAGGCTGGGATCTAAGGCAAATCACAGATTCTGATCTTCCCCAGTCCTTTTTTCTGGGATATGTCTAATCCCAGCCAACTAGCAGTTTTGGAGAAGGGGATGCCTCAGCATAATGCACAAGGAAATCTGTGTGTTGCTCTCTCCTATACCTTTTCTGTGGTCCTTAAGCAAAGGACTAATTTCCTGGACCATCAACAAATAACTTCTGGAAATTGCATTTATTTTGTATGTGAGGCAAACTGAAGTTCCACAGCTCAGCTGCGTTCAGATTCAGTGCTGAATTCCAAGCACAACACAAACATGATGTCTTTCAGTCCAACTCTTTGCCTGCTATAAAGGTTTCAAATTCATTCTTGAATATAGATCTGGCTGAACTCCCATGCAACTGGAATTTCAATTCACTGCTCTCTTGTGACCAATTTCTGGTACAAAACACACATCCGCACATGCATGCATGCATGCATACAGATACTGTGCTGCAAACTCCAGTGTTCAAGAAACCAGCAAATTCCAGATTTACAGTTCTCTATCGTTTCTTACTTCAGCTGTCCTGGATGTATGCCTTATGGCAAAGATCTTTTGATTACAAATACAGATTACAGTGGCCCTTGCCTCACTCAGGGCCTGAAATATGTGATGCTCAGCTGATGAGCAGCTACTGAATGTTACATTTTTTCCTCCTCGTTTAGTGGCTCTTGTTCTGCACAAGCCAAATCCCCTTCCAAGGGCAATATTATTTATTAGTAGCTCATGAGCTCTGCGAGCCTCTACGGTCACCAGTGAATTTGTTCTCATACCAGAAGAGGAAGAGTCAGGGAAGCTGCGAGGAAACAACGTGGGCTCTCAGTGCCCAGTAGCAGATGTCTAGAATGTGTTCAAAGCATGTCACATAGGGGAAATACTGTGATCAATGACAAATCTTTAGTAAAAACAATTTTCCCAGCATCACTTTCGAGTTTCACAGCCCACTCAACAAAACACCTCTGTTGTTTCATGTACTTATCGACAGTTCACTCTATTCACAGAGAATTGTTATTCTTTAGATTAGAAGTCTAACTGGGGCTAAGAGCCTTTTGATTCACCATTTTATTAACATCTTTGGGAGGACATTTCTGGATAAAAATGGGGGAAGAAAACAAAGCAGAAGCTCTTACAAGACAAAGCAACAAGCAACTGACTTTACTTACACCTAGTACCCTTGCTTTACATGTATATGCATCCCAAGCCCCTACCCTTCCCCACATTTATTTCCCCCCATTATCAGATATCCAGCAGTATTCCAGCTGAAGTTTCAGGTGTTTCTGAAAAGTCTGGTTGCCCCACTCTCATTGCCAGGTTTGCTGATGCTGTGAGGCACAGACATGTGATGTGCTGCCCCCTCAGCTATGAATAGTTAGCAATGTTTTAGTTCAGGCCTCCAGCCGGCACTGCCACCTGCAAGGACTGGGTGACTTGGGACAGAAAGTCCTTGGCATGAGCCAAACCTTAATGAGCTTAAAATGCATTAACGAATTTGGCAAATACAAAGCCAGGCCACAGAATAAGTAGTTGCAGAAAGTTTCCAATGATGTGAAATGTTTACAAGATAATTATTTACATTATCTACATGGTTTTAATTACAGGACAGTTCAGACCAGTTGCTTAAGTTTTCCCAAGGGGTAATTAGTCACTCTGTGAATTTGCATATTTTCCATTGCTGTATTGAGGCAAATCAGCCGTACTTATCAGAAGATTGACCTGGCAACCTCTCTGTTCTTGGGAGATTATAGTCTGAATTTCATCATGACAGTATCTAATGTATTAGCAAATGTTCCACTGCAGTGCTGCAGCAAGCAAACTCAGGGGAGATCTCATTTTAAATGTAAGAAATTTCAAGCACAGACAGAAGGAAGGGGACGTTTTTTACAACCATTACTCATGATAGCTGCAGTACATTTCAACATCTTACGAATATATTAATGTTCTATCATCTGTCAGTGTGGCAGAAGGACTTATTCATCTTTTTCATAGCAATAAATGCAGTAATCACATAAACTTTATATGTCCACATGACATACAGACTGCCACATTCTATACAGACTGTGCTTTTAGTTATGCTCAGATTTACTAAACTGAGTGGAAGTAGATTCATTCCCACCACAATTCCTCAGAGGTAAATGGGTTTCACAAAGAAATATGGCATGGTACATTTCAGAAAGCTCATTTAAGGTATTTTATCAGCTGTAGTCATGGGAAGCATAGAGATACCCACAGCTGAGATTATCAGCCATTATTTACTTAAAAATCAAAACCTTCATATAAATAGAAAGATACTATCAATATATAAGAAAACATATATTATCTATTCTTACAGATTTCACAACAGAAAATAAATATTTTTTTTTAAATGAGTTTGTAAATGGCAGCATTTTTAAAGATTCTTATATTGTTTCACTTTTTGCTCACGTTTTCTACTGGTTTTAGCTCTTATTTTTGTTACCAGAGCAATCATTGCTTCCACAGAGAAAAGGTGATAATGGGCATAAATCACAATAAATTTAAATTGTGATAGATGTTTAAATAATTAAATTACATTCTTTCAGAAGGATCTGAAATTGGTACTTATCACAGTAGAAAATTTTAAAATGACAACTGACATTATTCAAGTGCCATCTAGCCTGGTTAGATGGGTTATCTTTGAGCATCTGTGTACTTGTATTATGAAGAGAAATGCAAGCTAGACAAAGTAGAACATCTTGGATCTTTTAACTTAGTTTTGTTAATATTGAAGTTGAAATTGCTGAATACTCAGAACAAGCAAGCTCTAACTTTTTACATATAAGGAAAAGGACAGTTAATGAGTGACAGACACGTTTGCAGATATCTTTGTTTTATGAACCAGGTCAGAATCTGATACTATATAGTAGCTCACACTTATATAGACCTATAGGCACACATATACTTATATAAGCATAGCTTCAATAAGTCAAAAGTTTAGGCAGACTAATTTCCATTGTTTTATTTGTAAAAACAAAGTAGTAAATCTCCCTTTTCTTGGCATGCAAGCCTTTACTTAACCATGCAATGAAGCTAACCATTCGGGTCAGCTAGTTCTCCTGGTCATTTTTTAAGCCCTTGTTATCTAGAAGGTCAGATGTCATGGTCAGAATAGTCTTTTTAGTCTGAAAATTAGGGAAAAGTGTAGATCCTTAGGTAGACAAAAAACCACAAAACCAGATTCTCTTCTGCTGGCAGCCTACATCAAAGAGAGGAGGATCTTTAGTCTGCTGACATGCTGAAGCACTCACCAGCAGCCCACTTATCACGTGCAAGGGATAGAACTGAGAAGGGGCTCATATTGCACACACTATGTCTGTGATAAAGATAACCTCTCTGTAGAGGACAGTAGTAGTGAACTACTGTCCTGCAAATGCTTCACATGCTCATCCTCTCTCCTAATGTACCATTTACACCAGGAAATAAGATAGAGAGCTGGCCTTGGAGCAAGAGCCACTTCTCTGTACCAGTTACGCAGGATGTACCTGATCTTGCAAGAATTCCTTGCTGAGACAGGTTTTGGCTCCTTCAGACCATCTGAGCACTGACAGGACCACTGCTTTTTGCCTGCCTGCTGTATTATCTCCCATAGTACTTATGAAGCACTTAGCAGAATGTCCTAGCTGCTGTCTTTTACTCTGTCACCCATTTCAAAGTTCACAGTGATTGGTGTAAAGCAGGAGAGCTACAAAACTTGATGAAAAGCATGTAAGCTGAGGTGGTCTTACCCATTTTTCTCAGCTGGGGTAGAAGTATCTGGATAATCACAGCCTGCTGGACAACCAAGGGAAACGAGCAAAGTTCAGTAAGTTGTGAATAAGCACATGCCCAAATTCATTCATGCATGCAGTTATTCCTTGCTTTCTGAAGTAGTATCCATACTTAATTTAGATCCAAGCAATAGTATACCACAAAAAGAAAGAGCTTGCAGGTTTCATGGAAATTAATGACCTTAAAAAGGTGTTTTCTGGAGGGAGCAAGAGAAGGAGAAAGGAATTTAGTAATAGAACTTCATCTGAATCACATTATTGTGACACTATAGAGGAAGAACCTTCATTGTAAGAACAGCCTGACACTAATGGCTAGATATTTAAATCAATGGTGCAACCATTAAAGTCCATTTCTTTAAATTTTTTAATATATGCCAAGTTTCCAGAAGGAGAACAATTGTTTACTGTATGTGTCCTTCTATGAATCATCAAAAGTCAGTGCAAATGTACTCACATTGCAATACTTAAAATAATAAATTAGTAATAGAGACCTACACGCTAAAGTGCTTTGCATGTCTTACTTTCTGTTCTTGTTAATTAACAGAGACATTTCAGAGCTTATGGCAAAAAATTATTTCTCCTATTTAAAACAGAGCAAGTTGATGCTTGCTTTATTTCAGTATGCTTAGCTAAATGCAAGCTTTTACTGAAGGTATTAAGTATCACCCAGAGTGCTTAGGAGTTTTAGTCTTCTGCTACAGGCAGCAAAGTGACCATGACTTTATTGCCTACTTTGTCTTTGCCAGGCTGACTTCTGCTGCAGCTCATGGAAGCTTTTGTAGGGCTGGGTAGTAGCGACCTACTGTAGCTGTAGTAGGTACCTTGGGGGTTATCCACCCTAGAGGGGTACCCTGCCATGGAGGCAACAGAGCCATCCTGGCACAGGAGCTGTCATCCCTTATCTCAGGTCAGTCACGGGTGGTAGCATGGTCAGGAAGCCCAAGTCATCAGTCCTCTTCTCCTCTACCTTTCTTTGTACACAGGTTGTAAATTCATTGTCTTTTTATTCTGCTTGTACAGCAGCAAGCATAGCAGACATCCAGGTTTGTAAATGTGCAGTAGATACAATAACAACAACCTAAATAATGGTCATGGCATCCAAATAAAAGTTGAGATGTGCTGCAGGTATGTTAACGGAAGAGAAAAAAATAAGTGATGGTTCGCATAAAGCTAAGTGATTCAGTTTTCATAAGAAATGTGTGAATACTTTTTCCACAAGCCATCCAGCTCTACCCATGAATAAAATTGGTTCTAGTGGCAGTCAGACTGCACATGGCTGAAGCTCACCATTCTCTGGTGAATTAATGTGATCAGGGCATCTCCATCTGTACAGTACAAAAGTCAGCTAGCATTTAACTCCACCCAAAACCAGCTCTTTCACAGAGTGCTCAATACTGATTAGGAATATGGATGTAAGAGTCATGTTTAACAAACACAGGTGAACTGTAAAGCTTAAGCAAAGTTTCCTTTATGTTGACTAAGCTAAATCTACCTGCCACTAGGGCAGAGAAGGGCTTAGGGATGTAGTTCTGTTGGTTAATCCATGCCAGCAAACAATATGAGGTGTAGTAAAAGGCCGAAGCTAAAGAACACAGTATATTTGTGAGCACATTTCCGCAGAATGGATGTAAAGAATTATTCTTCCTGTCCAATGTTAACTGAATTAAAGGGGGGATATTTTATCCCTTTATCTAGCCTGTGAATGAAAACAGAATAATAATAAATCTCTGCATAACCCAAGAGCCGCAAAAAGCATGTTCAGTAAAAATTCTAGTGGTTCCTTCTCATCCCCTTCACCAGCCCCAGAGCTACATCTGGAAAAATAATAGAAGTGCAGCATCCTGAAAGAGCTTGTTTTGCTGAAGTTGGCATGGGAGCACTGGGCAAGACTTCAAACCCAGGCATCAGCTGAGGATTACGTAAGGTCAATTCTCTTCATTGTTTCTGCCGATCTTTAAGCTGTTAGTATAGAGACAGTGTGACTTGATTCCTTTGAATGGAAAACAGCACAATAGTTTCATGATGAAAATGGTTGTGCTGATTAGGAAAGTGGTTTTCCACCACGAAAGCAAATACGTGGCCACACTTCCATGGAGGTACAGAATGCCATGTGCTTACTTTTCCCTTTTCTTTTTATGCAGGGAAAACAATACCCTCAACTCTTGCTTGCTATGGAGATTTTTTATGTACAATGTAGTCTCAAGAGCTGTTTGAAGCCTGGTGTTTTGGGAGAGTCATCAAAAGATGTTTTCCTTTGGATTTTGCCTTGTAGGTGATTGACCCTGTAACAGAATTCTATTCATTTCTGTCTTCTTACCAATGTATACAAGCAAATCATCCTTTCCTCCTAGTAGCTGAATCAGATTGTCTTGAATTGTCTGGAGAGGGACTTTTTACAAGGTCATGGAGTGATAGGACAAGGTGGAATGGATTTAAACTGAAAGAGGGTAGATTTACATCAAATATTAGGAAGAAAATTTTCACTGCAAGTGAAATTGAGACACTGGCAGAGGTTGCCCAGAGAAGCTGTGGCTGCCCCACCCCTGGAAACGTTTAAGGCCAGGTTGGACGGGGCTTTGAGTAACCTGGTTTAGTGGAAGGTGTCCCTGCCCATGGCAGGGGGGGTTGGAACTAGATGATCTTGAAGGTCCCTTCCAACCCAAGCTGTTCTATGATTCTATGATATGATTCTATGAATTAACCAAATCTAGCCAAGGGAGCACATTAAACAGGCATAGGAGTCTGGGAAATGGGGATCCGTCTGGGATCCACAGGCAGGGAAATGGGGATCCATCTTAGCTCCTTTTCTTACTAGCATGCTTTTCATCATCTATAAATCACAGTAATCCATGGAAGGATCCTCACATGCTGTGCTGGAGGAAGAAAAGCACATTATTTGGTATCTTGTACTGAAAGCAGTTGAGGAAGCTGCAAAGGGTATTAATAGTATTGACACTGTATGAGACACTGTATTGCAGCAGGAGCCATAACAACTCGTGATGGCTGGATGGTCTTACAGCTCTCACCTTCACTGCCTTATTACACCTGCAGCGCTGCCTTAGGTTGGGTTTTAACCGAGATCACTACAGTGCTTCCTCTTTTTGACCTATCTTCTGCTGTAGTGAGCCTAAGTCTTTCTTGTCTCCCATTATTTACAAAATTTTCAGAAAGTTAAATATCTCTGCAGCCGTTCAAAGCTTCAAATCAACAGTGATCACGAAAAATATTCATGGTGATTAGGCAAGATGCACACTATTACAGAGAGCACCCACATAAGCTTGGGAAGCCAAGCTAAGACTGAAAAATCCCAACTGGTCCAGGGTGCTCTTTTTTTTTTTCTCTCTTTTTTTTTGTTCTTTTTTTTTTAGTGAAATAGCTGACTAACCTCATTTTCTGCTAAGTTGAAAGGCTGTGATCAATTAAAAATGAAGTATTAAATTTTTCCTTCAGGGAGATACTTTACCAGGTAAAATCAGATCTGTTTCAAAACCAGAAGTTGAAATTCTTGGAAAATGTAACTATGGATGTGTTTCAAATTTTTCCTTTTTTTTTTTTTTTTTTTTTTTTAAAACAACCCTTCAACTGCAGCTGATTGATTCAAATGCAAACTGCTGCTTGAAACCATTTACTGATTTAAATCCAACAGAACAAATAGTTTCCATTCTCCCTGAGTGCACATTCTGGCAAAGCAATTCCTTGCAGCTCTGTTGGCTCCACTCTTTTCAATGATGTCTCCGCTTTCAAAGGCAAAGTATTTGAGGCTATAACATAACTGGTAGCTAAACACAAAGGAGGAACAAAGGTGCATAAAGTTATGGAAGAATTAGGGGATCTAGAATTGGGTTTATTTTAAACTCATTCAGATTGGAAAACTTAGGAAGAGTGATTCTTACATACCCTCATGAGTGGGGCAATGAGTGATTTATTTGAGAATTGAGACAGGCCTTTCCACTGGGCATTTGCCACAGTGGTATTCTGCCCAGAAGTGACTGGCATTGAGAGATTCCCACATGCTTCATTTCTGACAGCAACCAGAGACATTAACTGCTCTCTCCCAGTTTCCTGCTGCAGCTGAGGAAACTCAGTGTTGCCAGCAGAACATCATCAGCTTCTCGATGATTCTTTGATCCCATGCAGCCAGTGCAGCAGGACACAGGAAAGGCTTGGCACTGCAAGTGCTGTGGAAGGTGATTGTGCTCCCCTCGAGCCCTACTTCACCCCCTCACCTACTTCCCAGCATATCCTGTTCTGCCCTAGTACATGGTGTTGCATCAGGGGACAATGGCCACTTCAGGGCTGAAGCTCTGAAACTTTCAACTTGTAAGGAGAAAAGTCCTCACAGAGGAAGCAAGAGACACACTGTATGCCCATCTTTCGGGGAAGGAATTACAGCTGAGTAAGTTTGAGCTCTTTTAGTCACGCTTGCACAGATAGTGCGACAACAGCTCTGAGAACCTTCCGGACCAAAGATCAGCTGAAGCATTCAAATCTTCTCTGTGTGACCGTTGTTTGGCAAACCTTCCTTCAATTCAATTATAAATTACAGTGCAGGACCAGGAAACAAAAAAACAAACCCCAACCTATTTAGCAAAAAGCCAAATCTGGTCTTTACATAACCATCATGACTTGCTTTTGGAAAATACTTGAAAGCAGAGGTTGGAGACATCAAAGAACACAGAACAGCAGGAGTAAATTTTCTGTTCTCCTGTTCATTGTACTACATAACTTTCTGACCAAATATTGCTAGAACTGGCTCTTGTTGGATTCAACAGGCAATTAACAGACAAGTATAGACACTGATGAGATGAATTTCTAATCCTTAAAAAAAGTAGCGCTATTGTCTTGCTTCCAAATTAAGGGCGAGAGAGGTCTAGAGAAAGAAGGTGCAGTGCACTCATTAACTAACAGGATTAGAAATCCAAAGGTACAGACTAGTTTGAACAACATATTTTTTTACACTATTTGATTTGATAAGCCATGTCAACTAGAAAAGCATCCTAAATCGTAACCAAGCACTAGACTAAGAAAAACAATGGGATTTCCAAAGAAGTATAGGAGAAAACAGTTCAATAAACATTGACAGAGAGTTTGGGAACCAAGAGTAAAACTTGCTGAAACTTTTCTGATAGAAAACTCTTCTGTCAAAAAGCACTGATTTCATTAAGTCAAAATATTTCACAGGAATGTAAATAACTGTCGGACTTTTTTTCTAAAATTTCATAAACATACATGCAAAGGGTCTGATGGACTTGTGTAGAAACAAGGAGTCAAAATGAAACATTCTGATATAATAATTTTATAAAGCTCTTTTGATATACTGTGGGTCATTCTGAAATGGCATTTTGCCCAACTGGGGCTAAAAATAAAATCCAAAATGTTCATATTTTTCATGAATGGAAGTAATCCTTTGCAAACCCCTCTAATCAAAAGATGAATGCTTGTTAGCAGTCACTGCCACCCCAAGTACTCACTCTGGAAAAAAACCTTCCCAGAGGCAGAGAGGCGCTGAAGAGAGGTTCAAATTCTCAGAATTAACCAGGGGCAAATGAGGAGAGTTCTTCATGATGAGGGTGGTGAGACATTGGAACAGGTTGCCCAGAGAAGTTGTGGCTGCCCCACCCCTGGCAGTGTTCAAGACCAGGCTGGATGGGGCTTTGACCAACCTGGTCTAGTGGAACGTGTCCCTGCCCATGGCAGGGGGTTTGGAAGGGGATGATCTTGAAAGTCCCTTCCCACCCAAACCACTCTATGATTCTAGGATTGTATGATTCTATGATCTCCTTGTCAATTGTAAAAAGAATACCCGGGATTATATGGTCAAGCAACCAACTAGAAACAGCACACAATGAAAATACCATTAATCTTCTAACACTGCAACAACAGATCACCAGACTATACAGCTGAGCTCTAAGGTAAGCTATATTGTTACCATGGTTCCAGAATAATTAAGTAGAGTTATTGAAACTAACTTGTGCTCAGACTAACACTAATTTCACATGTCTTCCTTTGTTTGCACTGTTCCAGGTCTTAAGAGTGGCTGGATCAAATGACAATGAAACAGTTGTGTCCAGATTTCTATGTAGTATATATAGATGAAAAACCTGATCTTGAAGCTGCAGAGAGCTGTGTGTCACTGGTGCAAGAAAGCCTCTTGGGAAACTGCATGCACAGTTCAGGTAAATACAACTGCACCTACATAAAACATAACTTTTATTTTCTTGTGGCAAGTTTTGTACCATTTAATTGTACACATACAATGAAATCTTCATGTATTGCTGCAACATCATGTCAGCTTTCATTTCTTAGCCATTCCTTCAGAGGATCAGTTCTGCTCCATTTAGGACCAAAACCTGAGAGCACCAAAACCTGAGAGCATTCCCTGAATTGTACTGGGGGTTGCAATGACAGCAGATGCAGTGATGCAATTAGAAGACTTTGGTATGAGCTATGCATTTAAGTTCTTTAACCTACAAAACAATTGAAAAGCAGTCATGATAGCTCAGAGTGCAGACAGGATTAATCCATTTCCAGTGTATCTGGGGCAGGCATTTGCTTACACAGGTAAATGAAACACCTGTGTGCGCAGGAGGACCTTCCAGGGCATTACAGATTTTGTCTGTATTAGCATTTAATTCTGTGCAATAGGAGAGGATCAGTAAATCAAAGCTTCCCCTTCTGTTCCTAGCGCATCATGATGTAAATCCAACCAAAGCACAGTCAGGAAACAAGCAGGATATTTGTGCAGAAACACGCCACTACTCCAAGCCAAAATGTCAGCACAGCCATAAATGGCTTTCCAGAGGGCCTCAGAAACTTCGTTCTTCAGGGCTTATGCTATGAAAGAAGTGATATAGAAAAGTCAGTCTTGCCACTGACAAACCTAAATGGGGACAACCTCCTGCTTTTCCACACGGCAGGTAACTCTAGTTCTCTTGCAGAGCAAACAGCATGATAGACTTGGGGTTACTTTTTTTTTCTCAAATCATGCCATACAAACAGTTTTGTGGCAGGTGACTGAGGGCATTTAGAGGCATCTTTCTAGTCACCTGACAAAATTTGGCCCTGAGGTTCTGAATCAAATAATTCTCTGCTCTAGAGCTTACTGAAAGCAAGAGCAAGACACCAGGACATAATATAGCTTTTTGTTTTACAACAGTTATAATCAAACTCTTGTTCTTCATGCTTTAATGGAGTTCCTAGAAAAGAAGATTTGAAAAAGAGGGTTAAGACTCGGTTTATAAAACCTAAGTATGTTACTAATCTGTCTGGGAAAATTCTTAACGTACTTTGCACATTTTCGAAGCTGTCTCCAACCTTAATGTCAGAGCAACACACAGAGTCTTGAAGTGTGCAATTAATGGCTCCACTTAAAAAAAAACCACAGAAAAGTTTATACTTAAAGCTGTCTGTTTGTATGCTAAATACATATACAAAAGTATAGCGTATATTGTGTGCATGTGTATATGTATATAAAACCACACATACCCACCTAGCACTGTATGTATACAGTAGTAAACCAATATTGGTTAATAATGAAGTTGCCATTTTCCAGAACACCATTGTAAAAATTTCAAAGCCAGATTTCAAGAGGTCTGCCTGACCTTTCTACCAAGAATATGAGGGCAGATGGGCACTAGCAACTTCTACGCCACCAAGAAATGGGATTCTCTTTCCAGTTGATATTAAAGCTTGTCAAAACTCTATTAAAAAACCAATGGGACCATGGCAGCATTCACCAGCTGAGGTGCTGATTCCCTCTTAGCTGCTCCAACTTTATATTATTTGACCTAGCTGTCTGTCTGCAGTATCACTCTTGGCCTCTGTCAGAGCTGGGGGAATCCTCAAAAATAAAACATTACTGACCACCAAGACAACCAAGAGCTGCCTCCAATAACAGGTCCAGGCTACATCTGTGCAAGACTGTGCAAGACGGTTCTTTTCACACCGAATTACCTAGCTTTTGGGTGCCTGCCTTGCGGTGCAGAGTTCAATATTAAACTCCTAGACTCCCTGGACAGTACAGAGAGACAAATGGTTGCTTTAAAATCGCATTCAAGGCAGTCAGAGAACTGAGGAGTTTCCTAGAGTCTCCTAGGAGTTTCTTAGTTTCATTGAGATTTGCTCAACGAACTGCTACCTAGATCCAACTAACATGAAAGGCTGGAAACCAAACCATTCCTTAAAATGCATCTTTATTGATGCTAAGTTAAAGCGATTAAAAGTGGGCTAGGGCACTGGTCTTCATTTGGCTGTGTTTTTTGAAGAAAGCCTCAGATGTCTTAGGAAGGTGTTCTTTCATCTGTTGATGTGCAAGATGTACTCTGGAAAATATTTGAAATCATCACCAGAGGATGTGGTGGAAGAATTTACAGGGTGGGACACAGCTGAGCAGAGAGAGCCATGTAGAGATGGGATTCCTACATAAACTGGTGGTAACTACCAAATCATTGCAGACGTTTGGGCTATCTAAGCCTCTTGCCTCTGGCTTTCTGTTAGGATTGAGTGTTACACTGTCTTCAACTTTTCTCAAAAAACATAGGAACAGAACTATCTTTAAGGTTCCAGATATCTTCCAAGCATGATGTGAATTGTCCTAAAGGTTCAAAAGCTATCATGATGACATAGACAGCCAATGCAATCTCATAAACCGATTTTCTTAGAAAACCAGACCAACAAGCATGTCAGGGAATTTAGGTACTTTTAGGATTTGACTGGAGGTGAGCAGGAGTTAGGAGCTTTACTTAAATATTTACTTCAGTACTTCCTTTAATAATACATACTTGAATACTATATAAGTCCCTTCTTCAACCATATTCTTAGAATTTCTTGGCTTTTTTTTTTTAACCATTGCAATAAAAAGCAAGTTCATGACACAAAGCCATCTACCTGGTGCACTGGTGAACAGCAGACAAGCTTCTGCCTGTTTCAAAAGGACATGGCCTTTTTCAAGGTAAGCTTCTTATCTCACCAAACTGCTGAGCCAGGACAGCTGGATCTAGAAGAGTGGTGGAGAGGAGTTGGGGAAATGGCTGCAGAAAGTGCAGGGGACGCATAGTCCCTTCCTCTTCTGCTCCCTCAGTGAGAAGAAAGCCAGATGAAAGTGGGCTTTTCTTTTTCCTCACAAGCTACAGAGTAAAGAGTGATTTGGTATCTTGTACTTTTACATTTGCTGAAGCAGAATGCTGCACATCAAAGACACCCTCTTCCCCATTTTTCCCCTCCCCCCCAGTTTTTGGCTGTTTCCAGCCTTCTCAGGTTTGACAGAACATTAAGGAATCAGGATACTGCTGTCACAGATTAATATGTCACAGCAGACCTAACATAGGAAGACAATTCTTTTAAAGTGTGAAGTCAAATTTAGAGGTAGTCTAAGCTGAGAAAGAAGGCACTGATGCACTGTCTACCTTTTAGTTGTTTTCAGCTGTTATTTCAGTCTTTTTCACTGTATAAGAGGAGACACTACATCGGTAAGTTGTGTTTCATACAGCTCACTATTGCAGCAATGGTCCCCATGTAATTTCTTATTCTGAGCACATCTGTATGAGTTGCAAGTGAAATCAGTCGTTTCGAAAAATGACTATGATTCTGGGGAATTTTGCAGTGATTTTTCAGTCATCCAGCCAGTGAAATGAGGAAAAGTAATAAGCTTTTGGTGAGCTGACTAGTCTTCTAGCTTGGTTTTTATCCACTTGCTTTATGAAATGCCTAAAAGTTTCAAGCAACTCCTGCAACATGAGTTACTGTTCCATTGCACTGTGAAACACTGATGTTATCATGCTTTCATTGAGAACAGTGACTCTCTTGGGCTGAGAGAGTCCCAGACTTGGTGTGAGTCTGGGGCCAGCCCCTCTGGATGCAGCAGGGCTGAATCTGGGCTTTGCGCAAGACTCTTCTCCAGCATTTTCCTGGTGGAGAACAGCGTTGTGTAAAATGTCACTATACGCTTGGCACACAGAAGGAGAAAACAAGCAGATGCAAACCTTCAAAGAGGAAATTGAAGCATAACAGATGATGTCGCAGTAGTCTTAACGGCGAAAATAAGCACTGGCTCCTCTTCAATTGCCTGTCAACATGCCTGCTCACATCTCCAATACTTGGTTTGGAGAGCAGTTTTTCCCTTTGCAGTGTCTTTGCCCCGTGCATGTGCTGCTTCCCACACATGCTGGGCACACTGCTCTCTCTCCCATGGCTTGAGAACGTAATCATGATGTCAGCCTCCTCCTGATTGCCTCCTGCAGGCCCTTTGCTTTTCTCCTGCCCTTCTCTGTCTTTATAGTTATTTCTTAGAACTTGTTGGTCAGTTAAAACCAACAGTTGTTTCTTTCTGGCAGACGATGCTGTATCTTCCAGTTTTCATGCTACGTGGTGCTTATGCAGGTTAAGGCCTATCCATCCTCTTCCTTACCAGTCCTCCACCTCCCACATCTTTCTTTGCTCCCCCCAAGCTGCGGAGCTGACATCAAATTATAATTTTCACTTTTGTCTTTTCATTGGTTTTAAATTATTTGCACATCTTTCTCTGACCAGTAATTTATATATTCATATATTAACTGAAGATCAGTCATGACTTTTATTAGGCTGTTTTACACTCTCTAGCTTCCTTTACACCCCCAAGTTTCCAATCTCTGTGAGCTGTGGTAGCCAGGGCCTGGTGATGGATGCTCATATTGGATGTTTTTGCTGCCTTGGGGAAGTCCTGCAGTCTTCAGCCTTTCACTTCCCCACTATGACACTTGCAACCCTCTTGGAGTGCCAGTTTCCCATCACAACAGCTGGGAGCACAGGCAGCTCCAACAGCAGGCACAGCTCTCATAAAGGGGAGACAGGAGAGGACTGCCTCTTCCCAGCGGGAAGATGGCACAGTGCTGCCTAGGGACAGATGTTTGTTGGCTCCTGGTGCTCAGCTGAGTCATAACAGAGAGTTATTGGAGAGTGTATTAAAGCTCACCTCAAACCTTCTCCTTGGGGAAATCCAAATGTGAGTGCAGCTCATCTCTGCCTACACAGTCACACTTCATAGCAACATGCACCAAGTCCTGAGAGCTAGTTTTCTATAGTTACCTGTGTTCATTAGCTGGGCTGATCTCTGAATTTGAAAGGCGTCTATTCAAGTAAGTGGTCATATGTGTAACAACAGAGGCTTCTGCTCCTGGTGCCAGCAGTTTCCTGGAGAGAAAACTGAAGATTGGAAAAAAAGAAAGCTAGCATAGCAGCATGTTTTCTGATTAGCTTTCTCCCCCTTTTCACCTTGCCTATTTCTTTTTCAACCACTTATGATCAAGTAATTAGTGTTGACTCAGTTGCAGTGGGTTCTTTAGCTACAGTTTTTCTTAATCTCAAGACCTAGCCAGAGAAATTAACTAAAAAGATCTTCAAAGATGAGAATGTATATGGGTTTATTTATACTCTAATACAAATTCACTACTCTTACATTGCTTGGTGCACTAGGTATTTTAAGTAATATTTGCGTTTAATACTCTATCTGAACAGTACAGCACCCTGGAAAAGACACAATTTTTTATTTGTTAACTGGTTCTGAAAACAAGAAAAATCACATGTTGATAGGAAGGAGGAGGAGCAGATCACATTTCTAATCAGAGTTCAGAAGTCTCGCAGGCACCTTGGCCTGCCCAGGTAGAGTGATCTGTATCAGGGGCACATGAGGTGAGGCTCTGCTCAGAGCAGCATCCACGTAGCTGTGTACCAGTCAGCTCTTCTGAAAGGAAATGGGGACTTTGTTCTGTAGTTGTTTGAGCTTTAACAATTGACAAAGGAAGAAAACAGAGAGAGGCTAACTTGTGGAACAGAGACCTATGTCACTGTATGGAGGCAGGAAAAACCTTGGTGACTTCTGATCCGTGGCTTTCTGATCCTTTTTTTCACTATTTCTTCTTCTATTGTCCATCTCTGAATATTACCTGCCTTGAGGGCATTAAAATGTTTGTTATTCCAAGTACAGAGTTTCTTCCTTCAAAATAGGTTGGGTTCATACAGTCTTTTGTTTTTCAATTTATATGCTCTTTAAAACCTTATTTCTCAAGAGAGCAGAGAAGGTCTTATGATACTACAAAGCTGGCTTAAGAAAGATAGGAGCTATTTCCAAACAAGCAGCAAATTATAATGGTTGTGCTGGATGGAAAAATTTCTTTTGGATTTCATTAAACTCCACAGGACTGAGTCAGCTGAGCCAGCTCAAGTGGCTCTTCTCAGAAAAGATAAGTGGCCACTTATTTCTCATTGCCACATAAAGTGTTTCAAATGTACCTGAAAGTTATAAATGAAGACAAAGGACAATGAAGAATTTTCTTTTATTTTCTTCAGATGGGACAAATTTTCAGTTGTTAGTGCTGTGGAACAAACTTAAAGGAGAGTCCTATCTAACATAAAAATGCCCTTCAAGGAAAATCAAAGTTTTTGTGCAAATTCCTACATGTTTCCAGATGCCATGTCCAGCCAATCTGTCAAACAGTTGACATAATGCAGGCTTTGCCCTTGGTCTTCCAAAAGAATATTTCTCCAATAGAGACTTTCCAATGGTTTCTCTTGTTTCTACTGTTCCTAGTTTTCTTTTATCCCCTTTCTATGGTACCTTTCCAATCACACTGCCTCAAGAAATAGATTCCAAAACCATTGCTCTCACTTGGCAAGACAATGATTTCTTGTCTCTTCAGAAAGTGCCTCCTATACAAGTGGTCCTAGTAATGCCACTGAAGGTCATTTCTCATCACGGAGATGTAGGGGTACATGCAGTGTAGTATTTTGCTGCATCGGTAGTCTTGCTGTGTCCTTAAAATAAATGATAAGTGCTCAGAATAAGTGAGAAGACCTGTCTCCTGTAGAATGACTCCTGGAATGTGAAGCCAGATATTATAATTTCTATTAATTCTGTGGATATGGCTACAAAGCATTGAGCATGACGATCAGTTCCTTGCTGATCTGAAGATTATTCTAAGGAAGGCTAATGCGTTATTTACTTAATAATGTTAAAACATTGCCCTTGACTTCCACCACTACAGCATTTAAAAATGAAAAACAACTCCTTTGCAGACACTGGGTAGGACCTAGAAAGTCATGTTACACCTTCAAGGTTAATTTGGCAAGGGACTAAAGAAGAAAGCTCGGTGGAGGAGGCAAGCTGTTTGATAAAATCCTCTGTAGATTAGATCACTGCTCTGCTTCCACTTGTGACGCTAATGGAAATGAATTGATCCACCTACAAGGATGTGTGCTTGTTACTAACACAGGCACTTGTACATTTCTTCACTCTTCTCTCAAAAAATGAGAGGTCAAAAGAGGTCATAGTAGCTCTTTACGGTTTTTCTTCCCCCATGTTTGCTTCTGCTAAGGGAGATAACAAGCAGTTTTAACAAGCCCTGAAGCTTCACAATCACTTAGATTTTACAACATCTTAATTGCTTTCTGTAGTATGTGTCAATGAGAGCATGATAAAGCTAAAAATCGATCTGAAATCTTGTGAGTGTCCACAGATGTAGGAATCTGACCGGGATGCAGGGCACATCTGTACCCTTTCTGCTGGGCTCTGCCAGCACCCTAAGCCAAACATCCCAAGTTTTGGAGAGTTCATAATCAGTCAAGATCTGCATCAAAAATGTGCAGCTCAGATTCGCTTTTGGTCTAAAATATGCCAGGCCACGTGCCAGAGGACACATACCTAATTACCAGCTTGTGCTGATTATTCCTTCTTCTGTACTTTTCTCAGTAAATTTAGAATAAATTATATCTTTGACAAATTACACAAAGAGATGATTATACATTTAATTAGATGTTTACCTCTTGTTTTCTTCATGCAATAGTAAACTACTGCAGATTACAGGAACTCAGAATAATTTTTCTGGATGGCCACATTTTCCCAGGGTTAGATTCAATGAAAAAAACCAAACAAAAATACAGTAAGGCATTTGGTTAGGGGAATATTTATACCATATTCAGCTTTTTTTCTTCCTTTAATATGAAAATTAATAGTATCAGGGGATAGTGTCTCAGCTATTTGCAATCCATTGGAAAATGCATATTAGAAGGGAAAATACATAATTTATTACATGTATTGCTTAAAGTGAGAAACTTGAAATTGAGTTTTGTAAGTCTGGAGATTTTGGGTTATACTTGGCATAGACTACTCAGTCTGCTGAATTATTCAGTGATAAGCCTGCTAGTGGGAATAAAAAGAAAACAGACATAGATTTTGAAATGTGTTTTCCTTTGATTGGGGAAAAAAAAGTTTAAAAATTAAACAGCGACACTGAAAAAAAGATGTATTCCCTCCTCATTGAATAACTGTTCATGGATGACTGCAGTTCTGCCTGTAAAAGGAGTGCCCATATGTGTTTACATAGTGGCACTTAAGAATGTTATAAGAGGCTGTACTGTCCATTAAACTGCCGCCTAAATATAAGTTGCTTCGCATTGCAACCATTGTTTTTCAAACTAACCAAAGGTACATATATGTTAGAAGATGAGGACAGAAGACAGTCAAAATGCTGATGTCTTCACCTGTCTGACGAAATCAGCTTAAAAGGAAAATCCATCTCTTAGGATTGCTCTTAGGATTGCTCTTTCACCACAATATCAGTTCCCTGTGTTAGAAAAGCACTCCAATTTCCTTCAGAAATGGAAAGAATTGTTCAAATAGCGGTACTTTTTCCTCAGTTTTAAATGTCAGAGGAAAGTCTGCCTTTGGTTTAGTGGAAGCTAAATCTGGCTTTTTCTTATCCAAGTATCAGATTACCTAGTGTCTGAAAGATTTCTTATATTTATAAAGAAAAACAATTTCTTGGCAACAAACATCTTCAACAACCACAAAGAAAGAGTTGTTTCAGGAATGAAAGTAAAACCCCTTATTTTGTCAGATCTTATTTTTTCCATCATTATTAGGGGGTAACTCACCTTGATAACAACAGGCTCTTTTTCTCCTCATCACAAGGTTGTGTAAGACCTCAGGAGTTAGGAGGGATCAAAGTAACTAAGAGCACACTCCATTTTACCTATGCCTAGTCACACTGTTTAGTTGGAAACACAAATTGCTAGCAAGGCGCAAAACGCTCACACCTGAATGTGAAAGCTTTTCATTCTTTTCCATCCCATTTTTCTCACACCCTACAATATTTTACCCACAGCTTTCTTGCATCCTATGACCAACACTTCAAATAATCTCAATGAGAAGGGATGAAGACAGAGCCTCTGCCACAGTTTCAGTCTCACACCTCTGGTACTGCGCTTGCTCAGCAAAACATAAACACCCAAAACTGAGGAAGTGAAAGTAGAAAAGTGACCTCTTGGCAAAACACCAGGAAGTCTAATTAATAATAATAATAATAATAATAATAATAATAATAAAGCAAAATTACCAGGTCCTTCAAAATATGAGTATGGTCCTCCACACTGAGTCCTCCATGCAAAACCACATGCACAGCAGGAGGATGGTATTCAAGTATGGAGCAATGCAAGTCAAAACCTACTATTTTATCTATTGTTCATCATATTTTGGTAAAATGGAATATGCTGTTTGTATTTCCTTTGATTAATTTTAACAAAGGCAGCAATTGTCAGACCTAGAAACAGCACTTTTGCAGATTAAAAAGGCAGTGGAAAATTTCTAGCTTTGTCCATTCTAGGTGAGGAAGAAACTGGTAGAGCAATTTTCAGAGAAAACCAGGAATATCAGATTAATCAATGTGCACTACTCCTTTTGGAAGAAAAAGCTCGTTTTTTTAATGCAAACAAATACAAGATATCATTTGCAATGCTCAGAGTTCACAAAACAGTGACTAACAAACATACTTTTGCAAAGCTTTCTAAAGATATTTTTATTTAGCAATATGAGGCAAATATTTCAGCTTGATGACAAATAGATCAGAAGTATGGAACAACAAATACAAATTGAATTCTTTTTTTTTTTTTTTTTTTTTACCCTAGGACTTGAGGAATATCCCCAAGCAGACTAATAACTCTGGTCACTTCCTCTTTATCTCACTCTTGTACAGCCTGTGAAGGACTCTTAAATATTTGTTAAATGCAAACGAGAAATAAGAAACAGGAAAAGTGTTGCTATATACAGGAAAATGAGTATCTAAAATTTTCAAAAAAAAAAGAAAAAAAAAAGATATAAGAATAAATTGCACACATTAGCCAGCTCCAGTGCTATTGAATTCAGCTGGAGATTTTCCTCCATCAGCCTCAACGACCTTTGGACCAGACCCACCGCGGTTGCGATGAAGTGCAGAGTTCTCATTTCTTGCAGAAAAGGGCTATTCAGCACAAAAGCCAGTCCCTGTGCTGGAGCCCTCCTACCCCAGTTGGGACTGAATTCAGATCACACTTCAGCCAGGACACCTGAGCTGAAATCCAACCTATTTAGCAAACACAGCGCATTGTTTGTTGAAGTAGATACCCCACTTAAAATGCAGGCATCATGTGGGTGGACTCTGTCCAGCTGTCCTTTGAGTCCAGCTGACTGGAATCAAATTTATCTGTCTACTCTGCTGCTCTGTGACAGTCTGGCAACACAAAGCAGTTGTGAATTTAAGGGACCACTTGAAGCATACTTGGCCCAGGTATAAATGGTTACAAAAGGGAATGGGCAAGGTAGTGTGATCTACCCGGCACAGTCATTTTAAGGTATCTCTTAACTTATAAAGCTTTACTTTTCTGTAGGTGACCTCCTTGTTCTGTGCAGCAGTGAGAACAAGGGACTGGAGGGTGGATGACAGCTTTCATTTGTCACAGGAATTTTTCCATTGTGTTTCCTGCTCTGTAAAAGGTGAAATAATTCACTTGGCTTTCACCAGCTGCTTTGCAGCTCTATAAAAGGCAAAACTGATATGGAAACAGAGTGCTTATGGGCAAGACGGAATCAGTGTGATGCACTTTTGTAGTCTTTTCCAAATACAATAAAAGTATGGTGTGGTTTGAGGTTTGGGGGGGTTTTTTTGTATTGTTTTGGGGGGTTTTGTTTGTTTCTTTCTTTTAAAGGAAAACAGCTTCTGAAAAATTCTGATAATTCAGAAATTACCTAAATCTTTCACCATTCGAAATCTTTTGGCAGCTTAAAAGATGTCACCCTTTTAGCAAAAACCTTTTCTAAACAACTCCTAAAATATTACTAATGGCTTTTTTTCTTTTTTCTTTTTTCCAAATGAACCTACTCAATCTTGAAACAAGCTTATGCTGATATTCTGAACAATCTTCATGTTCTTTTACTGTGTAATGAAGTACCACCTAGGGCTTACTCAGCACTGGATGATCTTTCATGAAAACTAGTATGAGTGTTACAGTACTCTCAGCTTAACTGGAATAAAGACAAGATTTTTTTTGAGAAGTATTCATCCATTTGGAAATGCACAGTTCAGTAAGTAAAGGAATATGTGGGTCCTCATATCAAATCACGTTCCATAACTCCTGTAATTAACCAATTTCCAGTAATTTTCCTGCATAACTCTCCATGCTGTTTTCATCTTTTTCCCACAGGCCTGGAAACCACACTCGTTCCATTTGGTAGCTGGTTCTTACCGGCGTGTAAGCACCTCAGCACTTCACTAGGTCATGTTTCTTCTTACTGACAGCTATACAGTTTCCAGCATAAACCACAAGAGCAAAGCAGACATATCTGCTTTGAAACAACTCAACTTTTGGAACAATTTGAGAACCTTGAGGCTTTCAGAGCTTCATTCACCTTTCCCTTTTTGTTATATCATCACACTCATTGCTTTTTCAAAAAGAGCAGTTGGGGTCTTTTCATACTTCGGTCTCTTTGTTCCTATCTTAACTTACATGTTTTAGCTTCACACATTTAGTTGTTGAAAATGTTAACATATTTTGTCTTGGGAAGATCATTCAAAAACCTTATCTTAGAAACATAATGTCACATCTGGTTCCTGAGTTCAAGACAGTCTTATAATTGTGGTATAGAAAATTAACTCCAGATTTCTGAGTATTAATTGTATTTATTAATGTCTGTGCATTATCAGTTATAAATCACTATAGTGTAAATGAATCAAAATGACTTGCGCTATTGTCATTTTGGACTTCCATAAGAAAAAAAACTGCTTGCAGATATCCACCACCAATGGTTGCACCAGCAGCAAAACAGGCTCTGAAAGGCTTGTACATGTAATATTATGCCACATTCTATCAGTCTTAAAAGTTAAAGCCATTTCGGGCCAATGCACAGGTGGCAAAGGGCCATTACTGGCCAGCACAGAGTAGGAAAGCCATCAGGATACACCAACAGTTTTGAGTGCTGGGACTCCTAAATTAGTGTCACAGCTGACCCTGTTGTGCTTTCCCTTCAACTAAACCAGTAGAAACTGAATATATACATGCATAAATATATGCACATGTTTATACCTGTAAACATTTCCTGACAGGAGCCAGATTTCCCTCTCCTGTGTATTAATTTGCTCTCTCATACACACACATTCCTTAGAATGTATTTCATCAATATTTGGAGGAGTCTTAGAATCATAGAACCAAATAGGTTGGAAAAGACCTTTAGGATCATGAAGTCCAATCGTTACCCCAGGACTGCCAAGACCACCACTAAACCGTGCCACCGAGGCCCTCATCTACATGTTTTTTGAGCGTTTCCAGGGATGGTGATTCCACCTCTTCTCTGGGAAGCTTGTTCCAATACCTGATCATCCATTTGTACATGGATGTCCATTATAGTCCATGCCCAGAGCTTCCACACATCTGCGAAATGTAAACACCGACTACACTAGGAATGATAAATATAAGCTATATCCTACAGATTAATGCCGGAAGGCCAAGTTACAATTTCTTTTAAAATTTATTTCATACAAAAAAAGTTACACTCTCCTCAGATAACCCTTTACATTTCATATTGATAAACTTACTAGACATTTAAGGTATGACACCAGTGCACAGATCAATGAAGACATATTTTATGTAGTTTGGGTGTCTGCCAGCTGCATTTTTCTCCTCATAAAGGTGATGTAGGACCACCACTCATGATCCACACTGATTCAGCATGTGCCTCTGGCACCCAGCGATTGTGCTCATGATGCTCTAGGTTCTTTGGATGGCATTGTGCAGCTTTTCCTAACTCAGCTGGAGGCTTCTGCTTGATGGTGGCATCCAACACAAAACACAAGGCTTTCAAACAGCTTCTCTTGCAGCAGGGTGCCTTGCCCATTGCAGTAGTGCCTTTGAGCTGCCACGGCACCTGCTGCGGCAATAAAAGTCCAAAGGAGGGAAGGGAGCCTGCAAGCCCGCTGCGGCACCATGTGTCAAGGGCTCTATGGCTTCCTGTCTCATAGGAAGTGCCCACTCCATGATCTGTGGTTTCTGCTGTCTGGACAGCTGTGTCTTCACTTCCTGGAGCAAACCAAAACAGCACCAAAAGCATCCGTCTTTTCCTTTTGTTTCACCACTTTGTCAGGGGCTTTCCGAACTTGCGTGCCCAGCTGGAATTAATACACCCAGAGCATCTGCAAAGAAGGCTGGGGGACTGGAGGAGGCCCAAGGGGGAGTGTGAATATTTGCTGTTGATATACACATAAATCAGAACCAGCATATCATTCCACTGGACCTCTGATGCAGGATCAAGGACAAAGGAACATCACTTTGTGACGCTTTGCTCCTAGCTTTTATGTGTCTGGTCCCCAGACTTGTATGAACAGCCCTTGGTGTAAGTAATAGCAAGTGCCAAGGAGAGAAAGGCACATCTTTTTTGCAGCTCCACATAAGCCAGGATGGATGCATTATAGGCAGGCTGCAAGGATGCATGTACATGTATCTACCTGAGCTTCGGAGCTGGCACCTCTTCTCAGAAGAGGCTGATGCAAAGGAAAGGTAGACAGGGAGGGAGAAGGAAAAGGCAACTGGAGAAGTGGTAAGCACTACTCTCATCCAGCAGAGTATCACCCTGGTCAAACACCCCACTGGTGCATTTGCATCACAAGTGAGTGTCCTGCTTCTGGATTTCCCCTTTGGAATGCAAGGTGGGTATCAAGAGAAACAGGGAACAAGGCATGCCAGGGTCTCCTCCAATCTTTCTTGTTCATACACAGAGGTATACCTCAAAGGTGAGTTTTATAGACCTTTTCTGCTGCCAATACACTGTGACTATAAGCCTAGAGAGCTTCCTGCTATAAGCCTTAGGTTTAGATTCCTGGTGCACTGGTGTCACTGAGAGATACATGCTAAATGGAAGAGGGCCGATGAGGCACTACACAGGCAAGTGTCTTTATTGCTTAAGCGCTTACCTCAGTTCGGTTTGGATCACTGCAACTAGATTGCTTAGCACAGATTGAGTGACAGGTCACTTAACAGACAAGTATCAAAAGATTTTATGGATGCTCTAGAGTTGGGTCCCCTTCCTTGCATAGTACCCAATAGGCTTTGTCCCCTGAAACGGCTCCTATAGCCTCAAGCCATGGCATGCATGCCCTCAGTGTCGGGACACAAAATCACCAGCTGGATGGGCTGCAAAACAACCTTCTCATTATTTCAATCACTTTAAACTGAAAAAAAAGAAAAATATCACAAAAAGGATAATTATTATGTCTTAAAGCCAGAGACATAACCCAAGGGACCTAAGGAGACCCAGGGCCAACTGCTACAAAGCATGAATGTAGCCAATCTGCTCTAGAACCACTAGAATAGAGCTGCATGGATGGAGGACATTATGCCACCATTTTGGCTAGGAGCCACTTTGTTTAGTCTGCAATATGGTCACAGCTAGGTAGACCCGAGTCTTGACATTAAGCTGTAGGGTGTGGTGCCTGCTGTACTCTGATCATTACTAAAACTGTTGCCAGTAGCATTTACAATTGAGGGATATGAGGTACAAAATGGGTGATGGGCTTGCTTAGAACCAACAACAGGACTTCTGTCTTTAATGCTCAGCTAAGCTGCTCTGCTTATGTTGCCTAAGACCTTGAATGAAGATACAGGCTTTAGCAGGAGAACTGACAGAAAAGAGGGAGATCCGCTCTAAGAGGGACATCTGCTCAACGAGGGAGTTAGATGGTGCAAAAAATAACGAACCTGTGTTACATAAAGAGAAAGTGGTGAAGTCCAAAGTGTCGACACTGATAAAAGAAAAGATAGGAGCTTTATGATAATTTTACCGTAGAAATACAAAACTTGAGAAGGTCTTCTGAGGTAAAGATGAGAAGCCTAAGTTTGATTCAGTAAGTCTCTGTACTGATTTGCATTCCCAAAAATAACCATCATTTCAGAACATAGATTTGGCCTGCTGGATGAAGTTGTTAGTCAACCCTATCTGGTATTCAGCCTGGGTAGTAACAAGTAGCACGTGGTGATCAAATGGAATTACAGACAAAACATGCTGTTCTTACTCAATTAGGCATTGCAACACATGGAGTGAAGCATTTCTCTCCAGCTCTCACTGCTGATGACTTTATGCCTTCGAGTATCAGGCTGAATTAGCCTTATCTTCTGCAAAGCTATATATAGTATTTTGCTGTTAAAACCCGGCATTAAAGAGGGTTTTTATACATGTTAACTTGAGGCTACATGTGATGGTTGGAACTATTGAACTTTCCAGCACCACAGTATTCTAAAAATACCATGGAAAGCTTTGACTGTCCTCATGAAAGGCAACAGAACCTAAGAATCTCTTGGAACAAGGTGTACAGTTTGCTTCCAGGTAAGTTAGGGTGTCATGATTGCAGCAAGTCAGCTGGGAATAAAGCTGAGTAAATAGAGATGGTGGGAGATTTATTGCTCAGATGAATATGTGCCAGGCCTCCTACATGTCTGTACTGACAGATCCTGACATCTCCACTGTGTGTGGTCAAGAGAGTCATTGTCCAGGGTCATGGATCAGAGCAAACCGAGGCACGTCAGCTAAGAAGCAGCAAAAAGTAGCCAGCAGTTCTCTTTCCTTTCTTGTGTTAAATAGATTCCTATCAAGGCGAAAAAGCTGGGCTCATGCAATCCTGAACCCGGGGAACCTGAACCTTGTCCTAAGGGAACACCAATGACAAAGTCTTCTTCAATGTTTGTATCATGACAACACAAACTGCCTGGAAATGACGTGAAGAAGTACCCTGCAGGCAGAAATGGATGGCACTAACTAAGAAGAAACACCACCCTAGTTCATTACTTGGACCTGGTGCATCTCTAAGATTGCAAGTGTTTTTAATGCTCAAGCAGTATATACAACCTTAGCAGTAAATGCCAACTGATCATATTCCTAAGTGGCAGCTAGGAAAGGTCAATTCATGCAGCATCGCAGCTGCACATCTTTGGAAACATGCATGTCCAAAACACATGGAACAGGCAGGAAACAGGTAAGTAATCAAATAAAAGAAACCCCACATTTTTATTTTTTTTTTTATGTTTTGGGATTTTCAATTTGTCATCAGGAATGCTGAAGGGGAAGCTCTAAGAAATATTCAGTATGGCTTTGGGTGTGGAAGAAAGAGTACACAAGCAAGAAAATTGTGTTTATCACGCTCATTTGACAAGTAGGTTTTAACATTTGTTCTCCAATTCTGCTAAGGACCTATGCCATCTCTGTCTATTTCTATTGTCAGTGCTGCAGATCTTCCTAGTCTGAAATTGCCTTGAAGCAACTTTCAACTTGCAGACTAGGAACAGTGACAAAAGTACATAAATTTTCTCAGCAAGTCACTCTCCCTGGCAGCCCTCTAGCCTGGTTTAGAAGCTATCCATATCTATCACCATCTGACTGAAGAGTTGTACTGCTCACTAAGGATCTCTTTGCTTTTTGCAACAGAGTCTGTCACTCCCTCAGTATCAGCAAGTCCAAAGCAAGCAGCTAATACCTGCTGATAGTGGTTCCAGGAGGCCTCCATGATCATGCTTTTCTGGAAGAAGAGCTTGCTACCGTGGTTAACTGGGGACACCCCTTCCTGAAGCTACTTCCAAGCATGTTTTGTTTCGTTTTTAACTTCTCTTTGTTTTAGTGTCACCTTTGGAACTAGGGCTAAAGCTGACTGGGACTCTCCAAAGCATATCACCTCGCACTTCACAAATCAGTGGGAGTTAGGCACTGCCAGGTATGCAAAGTTTAGATAAACTTCTGTCTAACCTCTATTTTGGGGCACTTAACTACAATCCCATAAGTCTCCAAGTCTCCACTCTGCTACCACCTGTAGAAGTAAGCAGCAAAGTCCTGCTGGCAGTAAGAGAGAACATAGAACATAGAATCATGGAATACCAGGTTGGAAGAGACCTCAAGTATCATCTGGTCCAAACTTACTTGGCAAAAGCACAGTCTAGACAAGATGGCCGAGCACTCTGTCCAGCTGAATCTTGAAAGTGTCTGATTCTGGAGAATCCACCGCCTCTGGGGGAGATTATTCCAACGGCTGACTGTTCTCATCGTGAAAAATTTTCCTCTTGTGTCCAGAACCTCCCCAGGAATAACTTGTACCTATTACCCCTCCACTTTTCTATGTGACTCCTTATAAAAAGGAAGTCTCAGCTGTTGGAGATGCCCAGAAACAGCTCCTTAGTGACACAGCTGACAAGAGAAAAGCAATTTATTCTTGCAGGTTCCCTTCCCTTGGCCCTCACACAGCTCAGTCCAGGGATGTCTCATGGCCAGACCACTATAAATTAGCAGCTATCCTGCTAAGTATGGTGACATTTTAAGCTTTTCACAGGTTTTGTCCTTTGCCATTTTTTTTCCAATCCACACAAGCATTTCTCTGTTTCCAGAAGCACCCAAATGCATCTGAAACTCTGTCCCTGGTTGAAAGAGAAGGATTTACTTTTTTTTTTTTTTAATTTTTAAATTTTCACTTAAATGAAAATCCTACTTTCAACTACAGATTTATAGTTGATTATAGGATAACTTAGGAACTTTAAGTATCAATATATGTGACTAGTAGTTATGGCCTACCTCGACTACTCTGAGGATGGACAGCTCTTCTAGCCACAGGAGTTGTCATTGTTGTATGTTGTTGGACTTTTACGGCTATCCCAAGGTGTATCCAAATAGTAATGGATACATCCAGAGCTGCCTCAACCCCTGCTAGATCCCTAACTATTGAACTGACCCACCGTGGCCAAAGGAAACAATACTCACGGAAGGGCATTCTTCAGGCTGCTCTGCAATGCATTAGGAATTACCAACCACAAATTGGTCTGTAACATGGGAAAACAGTTATGGATTTATTCTTTCCTCTCTTGTTAAAATGTGCCAAATATTTACAGTTCAAGCCTGTAAGTGAACTGGGGATTTCATGCAGGGATATTTTGAATTCCTCTGTGTCATGCATTTGTAATAATTTTTTTGTTGTTGTTGTTCATCCTGGGCATCCCACTGCTGTCATGTCAGCTGTTAATAGTATCATTCTTTCTCCATGAGCCATATGACATACTCCAAGAGTCACAGAGGATGTATCTGCACTGATTACTGTGCTCATGTGTCACAAGTTATGTCCCCCTCCTCCATAGAAACGGCACAGCATCCTTGAGAAAGTGGTTTAAACATAGCCATAGGCCAAATTCACTCTAGAGGTAATAACTAAACTAAAAAGTTCGTCCAGGCGTACATTTGACCTTATTTTTCAGCAGTTCTTTTACAACCTCTCTCTCGTTCTGTCTAGTGAAGGCTGGTGGCAACATGCCATCGGCAGCTGACTAGCATGACACTTTGTCCAGAAACAGGGTAAGTGAGGTTATCAGGATATAACTCAGCATCATTGTCACCATTCAGTCACCATCTTCCCTGGATGGGTTGCCATGGAGTTGTGGCATATGCTACACAAAATAACAATGTTATTTTAGGAGAACTATGCAACGAACTTCTGTCCTTAGTCCACCAGGCTCCCTACATGCTGATTGCTGGGATGTTAGCTAACTGGAGCTCGCAGGGTTGCCATTGATGGAGAACTTGAAAGTTCATGGTCTAACAAACGATATGATACACCTTTGCGGCATGGGCACACAACATAGTTATGCATGAACAATATTAGCTGAAAGCTGTTAGGGTGTATCTGTGGAAAATGGCATTTCCCTCTGATGTGTTTGACCGGCTTCACGTCATTCCTCTGGCAAGAGGTGCAGAATTACAAAAGCTTTTTTCCTTTTTTTTCTTTTTTTTTTTTTTCCATGTGCCATAGCCAATAATGTGGTACATTATTAGCCTGTAGCACAATTTCTAAAATTGGAATTTCCACTGCTTGGAAGGCAGACTAAATGTTTTCTTTTTGGAAAGGCTCTATCTCTTTCTCTCTCTGCCGCCCTTGTCTCATACCTCTCCAAAACACATGTTTTCAATGTTTTCATTTATATGAACAAAATCACTGCTGGTGGATATTTTTTCCTTTGCAGTTTATCTCCCACTGACCTCCCAAAAATAAAAAAAACAAAAAAAAAAAGAGATAAGGAAGCAAAGCCAGAGATGGATTTACTGGTGTGATAGAAGAGAGAGAAGAGGGAAAAAATCCCTGAACAAATAAATTCCTCAGTTCAAACGTGAGCCATCCAGACTGAAAATCACAGATTTGTTGAAATCCAGAAATGTTCAAATCATTTTTCCTTTTCCTTGTTTGTGCTTCGAGATGCCATCCAGGAGCCACAGTGCCAAATCATTGTGAGAAAAGTGGTTGTTCCCAGTATCTTCAGTTGGCACCAGAAGCACCAGTTCTAGGAAGTCTCCTAGGGAAGCTGCTTTTTATACTTCCACTCTAATTTTAGATACAAGAGGTTTGGATAATGTAAGCATGCACCCATCTTACAAGAGGTTTCTGCAAACTGAACCTGACCGGACACTTTCAAGGGTCGTGTATGTCTCCCAGAAGCTCTGGATTTCAAATGAAGGTCTTTAAAAGCACGGATCATTCCTGATTTTCCCATTTAAGGTGGCTGTGATGTAATCAAGTTCCAAGTTGCCAACTATGGGAAAGAGCTTTTAGAAATTAATGGTGCCTGTGAGCATGAACAAAAAAGAAGGAGAAAGACAACTCAGTTTCTGAGGCTCAGTTTAGGAGTGGAGACTTGCACTATTCAGAGATTTGATTCCTCCACACAGTACTTTTTACTTACTAACTACAACCAAAAAAAACTGGCCGCATTTTATGAATCAGTATCCACATCTATGATTGCTAAGGACTTTGTTAGCTTGGTCCCCCGATGTAGCTCCCCTGTAGCCAAAGATCTTTGTCATGAGCCTGGCTGGCCTCCCAGCACCACCTACTTCCATCTGAACTGGATGCCATGAGATCCCACCCAGAGGAGTCAAGCCTCCCCAGGAACAATGAGTAATTCTTGGGAGACGCCACTGGAAGGCTGCTGCCGTGGCACGGGAAGGCCGATAATATCTCCCAAACCACAGCAGCCCTTTGTGTCAGCAGACACAAGTGGGATGTTCCTTCTTAAGCTTTCCAGAGTCGGAGGAAGTGGGCCTTGAAACACAATGCTCATTGAAATCGGCTTTCATCTGGGGGATCTCGCAGCGTAAGTGCCGCTTGGTGATGTGCTTTCCATCTGCTGCTGAGGCCTCCTGATGCACTTCCTCTGTTTGTTCCAGAGGGATGGATGGCAGCACCTTAGAGCAGGCACACATTGTACTGGCTGGTGGGCATTATTCTGGACTGTGGAAAACAGTAGTCCTGAGCAACAACAGTATCCTCAGGAGCCTCTGGTGGAAGTGAATGACATGTTGAATTACCTCCTCTTTCTTCTTCCCTCTCCATATGAATAGCACACTCATTATAGAAGGGTTTAAAAGCATTTTGCATCTAGCTGTGGCAATGTTATGTGCTCTGTTCACAATTACTTTCAGCAAGGAAAGGCCGTGTACACTTACGGCGTTAAACAGTTTAAGCTCTAGAGAGCAATATTGTAAATGGGGGTAAACTACAACTGCTAGGAGACTGCTGAGTGTTACACACTGTTGTTTCACCATGCTTGACAAAGACTGGATGGTACAAGAGACAGAACTGAGAAGGCCATGGTCACTAAGAGAGAGTCACTTCAGCCATGAAATAAGACACTGTGTAAGCAACTGCTCCAAACAGTGGTTTTCTTGTCATATGGCTACAGACTGGTCTTCTGCTTCAGGATGTGGCTTTGCAGGACTTCTGGTTGTTCATGGAGTCTTGCAATTAATCACAAGGGATATCTAAGCTGAGGATTATTGCAAGTACATATGAGTACTGTATGAGTCTGCCCTGTGGGCAAGCATGTAACTGAGTATAGGAGTATAAGGAAAAAATTAGCCCTTTCTAAAGAGTAAATGTTCTCATCAAATCCTGTGGAATAAAATCCCTTTTCTGCTGCAGGATACTGTAGAAAGAGATAGGCATATGCTCTACTTATTTGGCACCTCCCTACCAGAAGTACTTCAGGAAGATTCAGGCTGCGGCAAGATGAGATTGGTAAGAAGGAACTGGAAGTTTGTCTCTTTCACGAACTAATCACTGGCCATTAGGCCTGAGCCAGCTTACGGATCACAAGCAGGTTTTTGTAGCACGAATATCTCCGCTTCTCATCACCCTGAGATATTATAAAGGCAGGAAAATGCCAGACCAAAAATTCATTGAGTATATGCAGGGATGGGTAGCGTGTTGTGTGGGAGGAGGAAATTATTACAAAACATAGCATCATCCCCTCACAGTCCAGTTCAGTAACAAAATCTATTTTTAAATTTATATATCTAGAAATACTGTTGGCAGATCCCCTCTCTGCTGGCTATTCAAGCACTCTAAAAAGAGGTCCTTACTTCCATGTGCCTCCAATGACTAAGTGTCATCCAGTCTAAAAAGGAGAAGAATGTCTTTCTTTTCTTTACTCTTGATCACTTGTCTGTCTGGAATCCAGACATAATGAGGCTTCCCTGGGTGGGCTCAGAGCAGTGGAGTGAGGCTGAGCTGGATCAGGGGACACAGCAGGCAGGGCAGACAGGCAGGAGGGCAAGCTGCCTGTCCTACACTATTGCTGGAGAAAAGCCACTGGAATCAGAACTTAGGGCAAAGGCAGACCGAAAGGAAAATCACACCAAAGAATAAACAAGGAAAAAAATTGAGAAAAGGGGAGAATTAAATGCTTTATAGTGATTTGCAATTTTTTGTTTTCCTTACCAAGATAAGGGCAGCAGGATACTTATTAGAGAAATCAGGAGACTGGCAATTAATTAAAATGTTAATTTACTGTAGCAAGGGGAAAGCAACTCAGCCCAGTAACCAAAGAAAATTTTTGGTCAAATTCTAGGAAAAAATATGGTCTGTGACAAGTTTGATAATAATCCTGAGAATTATAGTGGTGCCTAAAGACTTCAGTTAAGTTAGGCCTTTGCTCTGTGTAATGCTGTATAAGCATACAGTGCCCATTCAAGAACATATAAAGAAACTACCCTAAGACCAGCTTTAAACTTCAGTACAACAGTCATCTTCAGTAGCTGAGTGTCTGATGAACAAACAAGAACTACCAGGTAGACATACATATATGGTATTCCAGCCTCAGCATTTTTCACTTGAATGGTAGTCATACTAGAAATTGCATTAGTGTTTTGATAAATAGAATATAACGGAAAATAAAACTTTAATTTGCCAAGCTTCTGAGATTAAGACATCATTTAGAGGTTAGGTGCTGCTGAAATTAGAGAGTTGTCTGGTGAAGAGTGCCATATGTAAAGAGTGTCTTAGTATGACTGTGTCTTTTCAAAGTAATAGATATCTTCAATATAAGCACTGTTTCGAAAGTAGCCATGTCACTTCTGAACACACGTAACCCTTTTCTGGGGCCTTTCAGTTTCTCTATTGAAAGAAAGCTCTCTGTTGAAAGGCTGAAGATCTCAGAGACACTTAATATAATAATTCTTTTGATTCCTGACTCTGTACAGAGACTTGCAGTATCTTTCTTTATTCTCTATGCATCTCTGAAGAGACATCTACTTAAACCCTAAATCCATTCCTCTGGAAGAAGTGAATGCCTGAAAGAGTCAACACTGGTGCTTAAGAGTGCACCTGAAAGAGGGGGAGGGTTAACAGAGTTAGATGAGATTTTCTGGCAGGGATTTGGAGGGAGATGATGGGGGAATATAACCTTTTAAGTCAGTTGTCGCATTGTTATTTATGTAGTTCCAGCTTTAGCCATGCTTCCACAAGTTTCTCAGGACTAAATGGCTGCTTCTACTTGCTTTCACTTAATGTGATATTTTAAAGCATGGTGGAAATTAAATTATACAATCATCACAAATGAGACCACTTTACTAACCAAAAGTCTAAAGTGTCAAACAGAGTAGTGAAAGAGTAAACATGATATTGTGACCTCTGGTACCACTGGTATTCTTTCATTGTTTTCATAGAGAACTGCCTGGAGCTTTAGTCAAATGGTAGCTTAAGAAAAGTCCTATCAGGCAGGGACTATCATTCCTTGGTCTCTCCTCTCCTTTCCAGCTGATATTGAATCACTTTATGTAAAATTCTGTGACCAAGTACCACATTTCACTGACATGGATCTCAACTGCTTATCACAGTGCTGCATCTTTAGTAATTTGCCGCAGCAGTTGAGACTGTCAGGTAGCAGAAGATCTGTAAAGCACCACAGTGGGACAGAGTAGTCACAGAATCTCTTGGTTACCTTGGGTTGGGCAGGCAGTGAGTAAGCAGCGTCATAACAAATGTGGGTGTCACTAGATAAAGTATGTCAGCATGACTACAGTCTAAGTATTAGGAACTTAAAGCAGCTTAAGTCCTAACTGCCTCCACAGACACACAAAACTGACATTAAAATCTGAAAAACCTTAGCTTTGCTGTTGGTTAAGACTGGATGTGCTTAAATTTTTCAGGATACTTTCATTCCTCTTTGGGGCATGAGCCAGAACACCCGGGCAGTGTTGTTGAGCACAGCAGCACCAGGCTGAGCTCCCAGGAAGAGGTAGAGACCCAAGCAGCTTACGGAGCAAGGCTTGCTCTCCTCTGCAGCATTTCCAGCCAGTAAACTTGACTCTGCTGGTTTGCTGTCCCCCCTGCCTTTTCACCCCTGGTTGATACACTGGAAGAAAGTGAAGGAAGGAACTTTAACCAGCATTTCAGTGTCCTCTCCCTTTCTGTCTTTCCACCTTCACCTCTGCTCAGTACACCCTTGTATCTTTGTAAAGAGCTGGGTTTCCCACCTGATGCGATAAGAATTGCAAACACCTCCCAGCTGACCTCCTTCCAGCTGGCTGCAGTGGTTGTGGTTGTCTTTTTGCCTCCATGCATTCAGCATACATCAGTTTAACAAAACTGATGGTATGCAGTTAAACCTAGAATTTCTGTTATTCTCTAGGAGACTGTTTTTATGCTTCATTATGTTCCCCTTATCCCTATCCCTGAGTCAGTAAAGGCTGAAGCTTTTTAACACAGCACAGTATGCTTTTGTTAAGGAGCTCATCCTCAAATTGACAATGTTCCATATAGCATTAATTTAGCATCTAACTCATCGATAAAACCCTACTGTTACAAAAAAGTCTGGAGGGGGAATCAACATTAAAAGCACTAAAAATAAAAAATCTTTGTTAAACTGAGATACCTGGGAACAAAACCAATGAGAAACAGGAGGCCAGCTCCCAGGTTCACTGCTGAATAGCAGTGAATTTCCCTCCATGATTGCCTTCAAGGCTGACCCTGTGCCCTTGAGTCCTGTGTCCCTTGGGAGCTGCAGTGCAGGAACAGAACGGTCTCTCCGTGTCTCTGCCTGCTCCCTCCCGCCGTCCGTGAGGCATGCACCGGGGTGTAGCAGGGGAGAGGGTGAAATTGTGAGAGTCTGAAGAGGCCTCGGGAGCTTTGTGTTACGTACAAAAAAAGGACAGAAAAAATAGAGGCAGGGGTTTGGAATCTCTAATCAGCAGTGATTGCTTCCTGTGCAGAAGTCAGCTGTTTCCATACAATAGCCAAGCTGTTCAGTCTCTAGGCGCCATCCCAAGGTCATCACTTCTCTATTGTTGCTCCCCACCCCCATGGAAATTCCTGTGCTCTTTTATGTATATAAGGGTGTTGGAGTTTTTTTAAGCTTGAAAAACTCACGCCTGCCTCTCGTGGTTGTGGAAGGGTTCAGCACTAGGTACTGACCTGAACTTGGCTTTTCAGGGCTCTTCCTTCACTTTGCATCATCAGTGCCTGATGTGCCTCATTCCAACAACTTTTTAAGGTTTTTAAGAATAATATTTATCTACACTATGTTATGTGGTGGATGTAAGCCAAATTCAAATCTGACGTATTTTTTCCTACTTGCTTTTCTAGGAATTCATGTGTCATTGCCCTCTGAGACAGTGAGAAATGAGGCCATCTCAGTTCCTAGAGTTTGTTCCCTTATAAAATATTTATTACACACTTATAAACCTTTCTCTTTTAAACCTACCTAGTGGAAACTCTGTGAAAGGAACTCTTTTATCCTAAGAAGCCATCACTGCATTGGCTTGGTTTAAGACTTGCTGAACAAAATTCTAAAACGTTCAGAATCCAGAAGTCCTGTAGACAAATATTCAGTTTGGTTTCTCAGAATTCTTCCAAACCCCTTTCACTGAGCTTGAGCTGATCCTGGGCAACACTAAGCAGCTTCTTAAAAAACACTGCTTATTAGCTGTTGCTGTAGACATCAGTTGGTCGAGATTTATCTTTCTGCAGGTTTGACGTCATTTATAGGCCAGTCTACAGTTTTCAGAAGCTTTGACTGAATTAGTCAAACACAGTCATTTGTAGTTTACTAAGCAGAACTGGAAAAAGGTCATGGATTTCAAGGGCCTATTCACCAGCACCTCACGCTGCTCACGAATGCAAGATGTGAACAGTTTATTGCCATACCAACACTGGGATCTCCTCATGAGATATTGGCTTCTTGGGATGTTCAGTGGTGATTGCGGTCTCATAATGTTGCCTCTGGTGTCACTTATTGCTAATGAAACAATTGTGCTCCTCAGCCTGTGGCTTATACAAAATTTAGGACAACTCAGTGCTTTAATGTGCAACTACTGAAGGAGGCCAAGTAGGATGAAAACTGTCTATTTGGTGATGAAAAATGTTTCTTCCTTATATATCGTATTTTTTTTTCCCCAAACAAACATGTTTTGGTGATACCTACTGTTGCTGAATCAAGCAAACCTGAGCCACAGCAGTGCCCTCCACTGTGTCTGAGTTTGAGGGCTGAGGGTACTTGCTTGGATATACAGACTCCTTTGAACTTATCAGGTTATCACTGCGTGTAACTCGCCCTTTAATTTCTCTCTGGGTGATTTATTTTAGTTTATGCTTCTTAAGTTCCCTCAGGGGCACAGATATCTGCTGTTCAGTTGCCAGCCCAGTTCATGAATATCTGTGCCTCTCAGAGTCCTCTTCAAGAAGGTATGGCCAGATAGGCTTCACAGTTCTGCTGGGAACAATCATGTTAAAACACTTATGTTTGAAGGCTTCTTCCCAGTTCCATGGCCTCCGATTACTTCTTTTCCAGTGTATTATTCCACTGTAATAGTTTCTTTGGGGCTGTTTCTAGCTGCTGAATAGATTATCATTCTACCATTAAACAAAACACCACAAAAACCCTCTCTGATGATTGTGTCATTTTGAAAATCCTGAGTGAGTTACTGTTTAATGTGAAACTGATGTAGTATACATAGGACACGAGGTAAATTATATGGCTTTTAGCCTCTGTGAATAGATTTTGGGGTTATTAAAAAAAATAATGATGTTTTGGTTGTAAACGATCACTTTGCCATGTTAGCGCAGTTTCAAAGTGACAGGTACAAACTTAAGCACAAAAGGCTGCAGAGATTTACATATGGCATCTGTACACTGCCCTTTTACCCTTTTCCTGATTGTAACTGCTGTATTATGTCAAGTTCTGATAGGATTGTACCATTATGTTGAAACATTCGCAGTTTTTAGTACTATACAAACTTTTAATTAAAGGCCCTTTTTCAGATTTGCACCAAAAATTCAAATACAAAAGCCTTTTTCTTCTCAAGGATGATTTTTCCTAAGAGAAGACTGCAGGGAGACCTTTTAGCAACCCTCCAATACCTAAAGGAGGTCTACAAGAAACCTGGAGAAGGACTTTTTATAAGGGCATGTAGTTAGTGATAGAATAAGGGAGAATGTCTTTAAGCTCAAAGAGGTTAGATTTAGAATAGATATTAGCAAGAAGTTCTTCAATATGAGGATGGTGAGGCACTGGCGCAGGTTGCCCAGAGAAGTTGTGGCTGCCCCATCCCTGGCAGTGTTCAGGGCCAGGCTGGATGGGGCTCTGAGCAACCTGGTCTAGTGGAAGATGTCCCTGCCCGTGGCAGGCAGATTGGAACTAGATGATCTTGAAGGTCCCTTCAAACCCGAACCATTCCATGATTCTATGATTCTAAGATACCATTTCTAAGTATGGCATTCTTTGTCACTACTGAGTATCTCTACTGGTATGATTTACTTGCCATGGTTTTCCAGAAACTGTTAAGTCCTTGGTTGCCCACAATAAGGCTTAATACGGATTTCTCTACAGCACCTACAGTAATGGCTCAGAGAGCTATACTATAGTTCTTAATAATGAAGTCCTAGGATTTCAGATTACAATGTCACCTCTGACATATTGATTCTTAATGATGAAAGTGAGTGTACATATTTCAATACTTTAGTGCAAAAGCATATTCAAATTATGGTTTATAATTATGAAATAAAATTAGCAATACTATAAGAAATGTTACTGTAAATACTTTGCTTCATTTCACACGTAAATAAAATTTAACAGAAAAAGAATATACTGCTCCTCTTTTGCACAATATCATTCTATTTAGGCTCTGAGACTGTATCTGCTGTATCAGCCAAGCGTCACTCATCTGACTACCACACAGACTAAGCTGCACCTCTCTTAATGTCCTTTCCATCCCTCTCCCCTTCCTCTCCCTGGCAAAAACTGGTATGAGATTTATTGTTCAAAAAGAAACGAGACAAAACTAACTAGAGCAGAACAATCTTTGCTTCTCAGGACAACTGCAAATTCATTCCAAAGAAACACAGTCAATATCACCTCCACCTTTTATTGCAATGGTTTCAATATTGTTTTATTTTAATATTATTTATTTATGTTCCTTTGTTTCAGGGAAATGGATCACATAAAGCTACTAATATGTGATATTGCAGCCCCAAAATTTTATAATCATGCAGGAGCTTTGTGCTGCTCACTGAAACATGTGAAGTACTCAAGGAAAGGGGATAAAACGGCAATAATTTGGGATGAAGTAGAAGATTAACTTGGAGTTTTATTTTATTTAAAGGTGAGGTTTGCACTCCTATGTTATTATATGCTACAATGATGTTGCTGAAAAGGATGGACAGATTGACTTCCTCACTTTTGCTGTGCGATATTTCACAGATGGGTTAAAAGCTAATATTTTAACAATTTTTTTGCGTTTGTCTTCTCTTCTTAGGTCTTATTTATACCTTTGAAGAAAATTATTCCTTCCTGCAGTGATTTGATACCTAGTTTATTAAAATCTTGCCAGTTACTTTACCCTCAAAATTGCTGGTGTAGAGGTGAAGACCCTTGAAATAATGACTATGACACAACTTTTAAAATCCCTCAAGTAGTTAATTATATTCCTGAAGAGCTCGGGTAATAACAAGAACACTCTGAGTTGTAATAAAAATGTAAGAAGATTTTTATTAGAAGGGTATAAATAAGTCTTTAACTACAGTTTGCTTTGAATTATCAAAGGCAATAGGGAGAGAGAGAGGGGGAGTAGAAATGAGGTAACTCACATGAGGCAATAAAACAGGAAATATAAGCCATGTTTAAGCTAGGCTATGAAAATACACCAACATATTCACCTTCAAGAAACTTGTAAACACATTTCCACGGAGAGCAGAAATAACTGTAAGCAGCAGTTGGTCACTTGGGTCCTAGCGCAACATGGTTTTCACCCCACACTGCTGAGCCCAAGGCAGGATGCTACACTGCCAGAGTAAGGTGGAAATTGGTCACTGGTGATGGAGGGTGATAGTACCAGAAGTGTCTGGCAGGTATCCACCGGGCAGGTTACCCACATCCAGGCGTAGGCGCAGCACAGAATGGTGTGTTTTCTGTATGTGTAGTACTCAGCCATTCGGGCAGAGGCAGGCGTTTTGTGGTTGGCTGGGGCTTTCCCACGCAGCATCCGCCACCACACGGGTACTGTGCACAGATGTTTCCCCCCATTGCAAGAGGGGATGAGACCTCACCTTGCAGCAGGAAGCTGCACAGGACAAGTCTGTGCAAACACACAGTTCCTGCAGACCAGCTGGCACCAGGTAATAGCATATAAAAACTTTATACACATTTTAGTGTTTAGCATGTGAAGGTACTGAGCAATGGCTGGGGTTCTTAATGCTGTCAGCTAAAGGCCATTATTTTTCAGTTTGTGGCAGCTGGGTACTCTTTAAGAAAGGAAAACATTGCTAAGATTGTTGGTGACATGAGCTTGTGCAGCAATTTCTATGCTCCTGCTTTATTTGTCTGACATTCAAAAAATAGCTACAGCATAAAGGAGTATTCCAGGTGCTAATCCTTACCCTTTGCTTTCTAGGAACCTCATTGCATGGATAAGTTCCTATTGCCACTTTATGCAAACCATGTTTTTTCTTTCTTGGCCTGTGACTCTCATACAAAAGAAGCTTCTTTTATCACTAGCTAAAAATAAAGACCACTAACAAAATGCTCTGATTAAAGTGATTCTTTCATCAGCAGAATGATTTTTGCATGTTGTTACTTTGTATGTGAGAACTATTACTCAAGGAGAGAAACTGTCAATAGACTCAGTGTTTACATAGTACCAAAGTATAAGGTTGCTCCTTGTCACCAAAACAGCACTGAACCCTCCTGATACACTAACATGTGCGTGGTAGCCGATGACACATCATTGCTGCCTACATTAGCACAGCAAAGATGCTTTGTTCTCTTATGTCATGAGCTTCAAATCCCAGCTGGGGATTTACTGACTAAGCCACAGTGAGCTGCTCTGAGTTCCCTTCCAAAAGGACAAGAGGAACAGAATAGAAAGGCTTCTCCTTTCCATTTCACTTCAGAAGTACTGCTAAGCACTGGGAGTTATTTCCCTGTTGCTACCAAAATATTACTACAGTTCTTGATGACAAGAGCTACACACACCCCTCAGTACAGAAAAGGCTCATTAGCCACCCCAGGACAAGGCACAATAGCGATTCCTCTGAATTCAGATACATAAATCACAGACAAAATCCTCATTCAAATGAAATCAGAAACTGCAATTTCCTCCTACCATGGGTTGGAACTGGTAATTACTCAGCATTTCTCTACCATAGGCTACTTGTTCCCCTGCACAAATGCAGACCGAGGACTTTCACATTTACTGTCAGGTAGCCACTTCTTAAATTCTTCTCTGTCTTTCTGCAAGTTCTTATATTTTAGTAATGGTACAACATATATTGTGTATGGAAGATGCTAGAACGTACAAGCCTTGTATAGACATTCACACAGAAAAGCACTTTTTCTGCCTCCTTCCCTGTGAGACATGGATGGTGCAAGTGTATCACCAGAGTCAAGGCTAGTGAACGTCTACAGGAGGTTCTTCATGCTGAGAACTAACACAGAAAAGGACAGAGGCCTAGACTCTTGCTGTTACAGTTGGTTGTGACCTTTCTGAGTGATGACCCCAAACTACTATACAGCTGTTGAAGAGTTAGCCTCACAGCATTCCTAGAAAACAGGAATTATTGCTTCATTGTTAAAGAAGTGGAAACTTGGTCACAGAAAAGTTGAGACTTGTACATGGTCACACAGGAAGGAGTGAGAAAAAGGGAAAAAAGGTCTAACCAGTGACTTAAATTCCTCAACTTTTCCTCCTAGTTATTCATTCCATGATCTTGGACACTTCCTATATATGAACTCATCTCAAAGGACTGCTTTAAAGCTTCATTTGTATACAGGCAGCACGTGGAGATATTTGGATGGGAAAGATGACAGTTTCTCATTGCTGTTGTCAAGAAGCACAGGTTGAAGTCAGGTAGCACCTGAGTCAGGCAGGATTTGCAGAGGCCTGGTGTCCTAGAGGGGTGGCAGGAGAGCAAGCACCAGCCTGGCTTTTCCTCCCCCAGCAGCAATCTGCTGCCAGAATCACTTCATAAAAGCAGTGTAAAGAAGGGAAAAGTGGGTGCTGGGGGAAGAAAACAGACTTAAAGAAATCCCAGGGCATGAAAGTATTCAAAATCATACGACTCCTGTGTGCTGTCACGTCTCTTCCCCTGCAGTGAGCACCAAGTGGGAGTCCAAAGGACATATCTCCATCCCACCCCCAAGGAATGAACAGGACTGAAAAAACTCTAAAACTAAGGGAGGGTATGAAATGAGACCAGGCACTGAAAAGGAGAGGAATGAGCGGTGAATACTGACAAATCTGGGTGAAGAAGGACAGTGTCAGAGAACTAAGGAAAAATAATGATGAGAATTAAAAAAGGATGATAATTGGTCTAGTCAGTTGCAGGTGTCCACAAAGGTAAGTCAGGAAAAGTGAACAGTAAGATTGAAAAGTGTTTTCTCATCTCTAACTCTAGAAAAAGCAATGAAAACTTATTTCTTCAGGGTGCAAGGAGAAAGAAGTCTTTTGCTGTTGCAGAGATTGCAGCACATCAGATGAGGGGGTTATGAAAGTTCAAACACACTCAAAATCTGTCAGTTTCCTAACTACCCGGTTTGGAGCTGAGTGTGCACCAGGCTAGATGTGCAACCAGGGGTGTTGCAGGAAAAGTAACTAATGGTTGTGTTTAAAATAGCACCAACCCTTCCTATCTTACTGACATTGACTACAGTGGCAGGCACACCCACTCAGGCCTCCTTTGAACTTCAAAATTTTTCCTGGTCCAACTATTTTGATTAGAGATGTGATTTCTTTTTAACTGGAATTACTGTGGCAGTAAAAGACCTCAGGTAGAGGCCACTGTACAGCCATATAAATACGACCATATTCATGGTCACTCAACATCCTTTTCAGTTCCCATACGAAATCAGGCAAGGCAGTATAAAATCATATTGTATTTCTAAACTATGCCAGTACAGATGCCACTGCATTAAGTACACCAGGCAGCAGTTAGATTTTCTGGATTTATCGGCTCACCTGGGTGGAAATCAGTGTCTCACCTTCACTAAAGCTAGGCTGCCCCGCAGTAGCTGAGGGTATAAACTGTGTCTGGCCAGACTGTTTGACCAGTGTCCAAAGCTGGGCTTAACCTTGCATGTTAAGTTGATCTAAACCTGAACATTTTACTTGGCTGTCCTCTTCTGCTGGTGACTGCAGATCATGTCTAGATTAACCCCTTGGCAAAATAAGTCAAAACTAATGATGCAATTGCAGTGAATTTAATTAAGTTGCACCATCAACTAATAAAGGTTGACCAGCCTTTATTAAAGTCGTGGTTGCAGTCTCAAAATAGGCCTTTGTAAGACCTGTTGAGCATTGCACAAACCTTGCATGGCTCCTCACACACATGCTCCATGCTGAGGTGTTCCTGATCGGACAACCCAGCTGCAGGGGGAGTGCAGCAGCACTGGGCAAAGCCCGACGAAGGGATCTTCAAGGAGGGGTAAAAAGTTGGACAGAGGCTCAGGACGTGAGGCTCCTGCTGCAGAAAGGAAAGTAGAGGAGAGGTGTAGCACTGCAAAACCGGGCTGCAGGGAGAGACTTCCAGTACTGGAAGGTACCTAAAGGACCAGACTCTTTCTGGTACCTAAAAGGGTCCTATAAGAAATCTGGAGAAGGACTTTTTGTAAGAGCAAATAGTGATAGAACAAGGGAGAATGGCTTTAAATCAAAAGGGGGTAGATTTAGATTAGACATTAGGAAGAAATTCTTCACTGTGAGGGTGGTGAGGCACTGGAACTGGTTGTCCAAGGTGGTTGCCCCATCCCTGGCGGCGTTCAAGACCAGGTTGGATGGGGCTTTGAGCAACCTGCTTTAGTGGAAGGTGTCCCTGCCATGACAGGGGGTTGGAACTCAATGATCTTGAAGGTCTCTTCCAACCCAAACCAGCCTGTGATTCTAGGATTCTAGACACTTGCTGCTGCCAGTGCTGGTGCTGGTGTGGGAGCTGTGGTCAATCCTCTAGGACGTCCTAGTGCTTCTCAGCTTCCTTTCTCCTCATTCCCAAAAAGCAACCTCAGATACCAATGACCCTCAGCCTCACTTTCCAGATGCCCTGTGCATCAGGGCTGGGACTGTTTGCTGGTTGCTAGCTCATCCCAGCTGAGGAACAGTGCTGGTGGCAGCTGGCTGGCTGGATAGGCACTGTGGCACACTCAGTGGCAGCCCTAAATGTGTAAAGCGATGCCCAGGAAGATATGGCAGGAGGCTGCTACTTGAGAAGGAGGCTACTCTGGAGCAAGGCGATCAAGTCCCTCCTACACTGAGAGCTGCTTGGAGCAAGAAAGAGTATGATCACATTGGAGGTGTAGTGGGAGCAGGCACCAGGGGATCTCATATGGTTTATTATTTTATAAGCTACTGTGTGTGGGCAATGGATTTGGCCTGAGCCTGACCTGCATTTGGTTGGGGGTAGGATCTGGGTTGAACTGTCCTGTGTGCAATCCATCTGCGACATCACACACAGTGTGATGTTCTGTGTTCTCCTTCCCTCTGCTCTCTCCAGTTTTAAGTGTATCTCCAGGTGAAGGGAATATCTGAATGAGCTTGATTACCAAACTCAGCAGTAAGCCTGTGCTTACACACTGAAATCAGCTATGTCATTCTGGTCTGAAAATAGAAGAGGGAGCATCAGTCCCAAATTGAACTGCATCCTGAAAAATGTATTTATGGTCTTCTCTGCTCCATCAATTGTCCTGCAAGCTCAGCAGAACCAATTACCCATTGCATTTGTGGACAGCCAACAACAGCTCTCCGAACTCCTGCCAGTACAGGCCTTTGTGGTTTTTTCCTCTTCAGATCTTCCACCTGCAGCAGAGGCACTGGACCAGGAGCAGGGATTCAGCAACAGCCAACATTTGATCCTGTGTGTAATGCTGTCCTGCTCCAACCACATGTGGACAAGGCTTTCGTTAAGGAGCTACAAGCCAAGCTGCGCTAACACTCCACAGGCAGAAGTCGTGTGGGGAGAACATTTGGAGGGGAGGGAAAGGGGGTGATGCAAAGCTGGCCTCTGCCCAACTCCAAAGATGAATGTTGAGAGGGTCCTTGTTCCACGTGTGCCTCCTACTTTGTCCTAGTGACTTGGCAGGGAAAAAACACCAGTGCCTGAATGAAAGAATATGTTCACATCTCTTTAATCCATTCCCAACTAAATCCCCATCATTATCTGCAGCCAGCCCTACATATAATTAAAGGGTTTATTTTTGTGTTACCAAATCTCTCCGTAATTATGGAGTGTTTGTGAAGTGCAGTATTTCTATGTGTAAGATTGAAGAAGCGAGTGACCTGCCATTTTATCCCATTCCTACTCTATCACCTGCACTATATCTCCTTTCTGCCCACACACCATTAGCTTACTCCCTTCTACAATGCAACCAGCTCCATTAAGATAATTCTTTTCTATAAAAAGGCAAAGATGAAGCTGCTTGCAAAGTACCCTCATAGACGCCAAGTAAGGTGTCTGGGATACTTTGAAATGAAAAGTAGTGATGTGAAACTAAGTTCAGAGAGAACTTTCCAAAGATTTATTATTTTGCTATCAAACAGTTACACAACTGTTAGTTAGAATTCTTTTATATAATTATAGACAGAAACAGGAGTGACTGAATTTCAGAGTGATAGGAGAATCCTGCAGGTTCTCTCCCCTCCTCATTCAATTCCTCCTTCTCTAAAGGATGTTGGCAGAGGGATGATTTCAACTACCAAACGGAGAAGTTGAAGCTGTGACAAAAACCCCACAACCAAACAGCAAAACAAACCAAAACCCTAAAAAATTTAGAAATTAAAGGACTATCATACGTAAGTGTCAATAGCTAGTTTGGTACTTACATTCCTTAAATGAAACTTGCATTAAAATCTTTTTCAAAATAAATACTAGTGATATTTGGCTTATGTTTGCTCAGTATGCTTCACAGAGCCGTCCATTAAGATTTCTGGATACTTTTATCCCATGTATTTGTAAAATGTTTAAAACAAGACATTAGGGTTTACCTATAACAGTAGTAAAATACAGAAATAAAAGGTGTAAAAGTAAAAAAAAGAATGAGTTAAGCTAAAATCTTACATTACAAAGAAAACCAAAATAGACAGACATGCATATACATATCTTCTGATCTTTATAGATATCTGTCCTATCTTATTAGTCTGTGTGTGTTTACTTTCCTTTTAGACGTAACAATGAGCTACAAAGTTCTTATGAAAACTGCACATCACTGATTTGTTTGCTACTGTCAACTCTGACAGTTTTCAGCACATGGATCACTTGCGATATTTTATTTAAAATGCTATTCTTCCTTTAGCCTGTGTGACTTCTTGCATTTTGATTCACAAAGAATGTATTTTCCTAGTGGGAAGCATGAAAATTTTCATACCTGAGAACAGAATTGCTTTGTTTACAAAACCTTTTTCAAAAAAGTAATTTAAATTTGTCTTAGTAAAGTTTCAAGTGTTTCTTATCGATGAGCAATGTATTCTTCTTATCAAGTTTTGCAGTCATTAGGACAACTGAGAAGTAACATGCTTCTGTGGTATCTATTATTAAGATGTTAATTATTATTTATTAGTATTGCGGCTATAATATGGTCCCTGGAAGCTTCCTATAATTGATGTTACCACTTTCAATAGTTTAATCATTTGAAGCTCTTTTGACATGAAACAATATAATTATCTAATTAACTGGAAAGTGATGTTAAGAATTTCATTTCTCTTTGACAAAAACAATAAAAGCGTCTCTCTTTTCAGATACTTTCCTGTGGGGAAAGTAAGGCAGAGGTAAAGGTAAATCATCTAGCTCTGCAAGCATCCTCTTCACAGAAAGCCTGAATGGGGCAGAGAAACCCCATTGCTGGCCCAAGGAGCCCTGGTTTGGGGAATATTCCTCTGCTGCTCCTGATGCGCACACATTCTTAAGCTGTAATGAACATCACTGACGTCAGCTGGGACCCCAACAAGCGATTATAAGGCAACTATTTCCTGTGCGCATGTGATTTCTGTGACACAGCTGTAATTTCAACCCAGGAGAGTTTTCCCAGGCCCTCTTCATTGCCTGAACAGAAAACAACAAGATGAACTATGAAAATGTTGGCTGCTCTTCTGCCAGAACTCTCTCTAATTTCCAGGCTATTTGAAGGCGTCTGTCCACAGGCTAGGAAGGTTAAGTAAATGTATCAGTTACTGGCAAAATTATGGTTGGACTCAATGATCTTAAAGGTATTTTCCAACCTAAATGATTCTATAGTTATACGATTCTAAGAAAAATAGTATCTATAGATGCACTTCTGATGAGGTGATTTTAATACAAGAGTACACTTGTGCTACACGCAGTGCTCATTTCATGCAGTGCTCTTACATCATGGGTTAAAAAATGTGTGGAGAGCAGCAACACTTACCTAAACATGAGTTAGAAATGTTGCACCTTAACTGGAATAATTAAATAACGTGGTTATGAAAGCTAAGCTTTCAGCTGAGATAGGAAAGAGCCATGTTGGTGGATATGTTTTGCCCCTTTATCTTGCCATTTCACTCATTTTCTCTTATGAATGCTCTCTTAGGATCATTTTTGCTTGGCTTTTTAAATCAGTATTTGTCTGGATGCATAACGGATGGAAAAAATTACCAACTTAGAAAAAGGTATTTGCCTTCGTGCTACCCGTGTCACAAGATACAGGATATCAGGAAATCAAGCTTTTCAGTCCTGCTTACTAGATAAGAAGAGCCTGCTCGCCACAGGAAAGCCTGTTTTACCAGTGCAACTATACCTTTTCTCCCTTCTTTCTACATTATCTCTATTTAGCAGAATTAGCTACTGAAGAGAACATAAATAAAATGAAAAGTGCAAACAGGCCAACAGAGACCCTGGAATATTACTTACATCTTAAATTAATTTACTCTGGCCATCTGAGCGTGTTCATCCAGTTAGGGAGCAGGAAAAGCAACATGTGTTACCTAGCCGAGCAAGACTAAGGAATATGGCTTATATGCAAAGGATGTGCAATGAATCTATTCATTACTATTTTAGCAGCACCTGGAGGCATCAGTCAGGACTGGGACCCTGATTTGCTGTACAAAGATGCCTTCTACCTGCAAGAGCTTACAGCCTAATTAGACAAGAGAAGCAAACCAAGATACAAAGCTACACACAAAACACAATGTAAGTGCATCTCTAGTTACATTTCGCTCCCAATGACTGCAGACCTGGGTGAAGAAATGCAAGTACAGGCCTCTCTCCCAACCCCATAGATAAATGTAAAGCTACAAAAAGCTGTGTTCCTGAAATGCCACAGCACCACACAGATAGTATTATCTTCATGGTGGGTAGTCTATGCCATTCTTCTTTTGGACAATATTTTTCTCTTAAAACTCCAATGTATTAAATGTGTGTGCAAGCAAGCAACACACACATCCCTCTACTTCAGAATTTTTTATCAGGGCTGCCACCAGCAAAAAAGTGTTAGAGCTGCCCATACAGCTCAGGTCACGTGTATCATGAATTCCACGTTATGAAAAGAGGTCTGAAGAGCCACAAAACATAAAAAAGCAGTAACTATGACCGCCAAATGATAGGTCAATGACATTCTGCTTACCATGAGCTCACAGCCCTCTTGCACTTGATGTGTTTTTTTTAAATCAACTGATGACTGAACATATGATCCAAATACAGCACATCAAAGTGCCACCTTAAATCTTACACATCCATAGACTTTCCATCTCCGCAGCAGAGGAAATTGTCTCTTGGCAATGCACATACAGTTCCCATAGAGTTTAGATCTTGTTTTTCTAGTGCTTAGATCATACGCTATGCTCCATTCTAGGCAACTTATCCATGATACAGGGAAGACACCAGGAAATATCAATGCGAGCATTCACAGTCAAGAAGAAGAAATCGCTCCAGTTAAAGCTACACAACAAATGATTGTCACCAAACAAGGACAAGGGAAAGGATAACAGGCTCATTTGGTTACTCATCAAGGCCTTAATGTAATTATACAGTGGGATCTTGCTGTGTTATTATGTCTTTGTTAAATTGAGTTTGGTTTTGTACTGTTGTATTTGACACAAATTCATGGGCATAACAACATAATTAAATTATGAAATTAAATTATGTAAATATAAGTAAAAATTTATTGTATTGTTATTGCTCCTGTTACCAAATTCAGAACCTTGCTGTCTGTTGCCTGCTTTCCTTGCACAGCTTTCTCAAAATCTTCTTCTACAGTGCTTGAAGTGTGCTCTTTAGGCCAAAAAGATAAAAGTTCTGCATTTAATAAGTGTAAATTCCCATAATCTGACTGCTATTCTTTTTGAAGGACATGGCAAATTGCTATAGACAAGGATGCTGAGATGGCACTAAATGTGTGGCTGAGGCTTGATGGGTTTTGATGACGGTGTCACATGCTGCCGAGATGTCTCTAAACAAGATCATTTGTACAGTAATAGCAGCTGAAATGTGAAACTCAGATTAGATGACTTGTCGTTTTGAGGCGCCATTTCTTCTGGGAATGGCGCTTGATATGAAAAAATGAGAAATTTGGAGGATAAAAAAAGAAAGAAAATGTTTATGCAGCTTTTTTTTCCCTCTGAATGGAAGAGTAAAAAGAGTGGGAAATAAATCTCAAATCTTAATACTTATCTTAATACTCAAATCAATACAAATCTTCATACTCAAATCTTAACTACTGCAGATGAAGTACATGAAGATCAGAGCAGAAATTAAGATCAGAATATCCAGTTCCAATTCTGGTTAGAGAAGTTACGAGGAAAAGATTATATTATGCAGGCATTACAAGGATTATTTTATTGCATAAAATGTTTCATTTATATTATATTTGTATACACAATTCCTAATTTTGCATCTAGGTACAGCATTTTACCTATGATGATGAAGTATAGTGTAGGTATCTAATGACTACTAGAAAGTCTGGCATTACCAGCAGTACTCCTCTCAGACCTTAAGACTCAGCTGAGTTAACTACACTAAAATATATATACAGAGATATGTTCTAGATATTTTTCTAGAAGTGTATTTCTTCTCTGTATTCATTATAGCTATGAATACTATGGCTATAACTTTCTTTTACAGTTATAAATTAACCATAATGATGCCTTATGCCTTCTATTTGCAACACTTCATTTTTCCTGTTGATCATACATATGCCATCAAGCAAACTTACCCGTAAGCACCTTACGTTGCTTATATCTCTACTACTCCATATATTTGTCTTGACGCAGTGGAAAAGAATTTAAACACATCTGTGTATATACCTACGGCATAAGCAGTACTTTCCACTTGCTAACCAAATTACACGCAAGATATTTCTTTTCCATAAAAAAGTAAATAAATAAATAAAACTAGCTATTTCTTTTTTTCCCCCCATTTTTGCTTCTGTGATTTTTATTCCTGAGAGATTTCTTGAGAAGGGGATTTTTTCCTTGAATTTACTATTGAATTTACAATTATTGAATTTACAATTATTCAGAATATTCCACCTCTAAGTGTCCTCAGGCAGACAACCATTAAAAGAAAAAGCCGAGAAGAGATGCTAAATAGTCACAGTACTATAAATGAGCCCCATGCATCCCAAGTGGAAAACTTTGTTCTCGGCAGAAAAGTTTTACGTACAGGGAACTGAAGGATGGAAAATATATGGTGCAGTTCATCCAAGACACTTAGTTACCTCAAATCATTGTTCTGGGCCAAGATAACTCCTGCAAGATAACTCTGCTGCTTTGAAGAAGGACAGATCCTCTCAAACTAGCTCTTAAAAGTGAGTCTTCTTTGCTCCCTTATTGCTACATGGAAAAGGAAGCTTAATCCCTCAATGATGCAACTTGAAATGGCAGTTGGTGTGCTGAGCTGGCCAGAACATGCTGATGGTGTTTGTGGAGATCTTGCTCTGGGATGATGTTTAGACACTCTTTGCCTTATGGTCTCAGTCCTCAGTTTTCAAGAAAGTGTTATATCAGATTCACAGTTATGCTTACTGAAGGAATGAACAAATGTGGGTGACAAAACAGTTTAAAAAGGGTCACAACATAACAGCTGAGAACTAGGATTTCCTAAATAGACAAGCAAGCCAGTATGCAGCCTGGACATGTTGTGAGACAGATGTAGACAACGGATCATGTTTATGACTAATCACCAAGACCTCATCTTGAAAGTAGTTCCACGGTCTGGGAGATGAGATTAAAAGCATCTGACATATTAGCAGAATTAGGAAAATGAAGGACAACCAAGAGACTTGAGTGAACAGCTCAGACAGAAGGCAGGGAGATCCGTTTCCCTCCAGTTCAGAAAGATTTTAATGTGGTGTCTTGTTTAGCATTGAGAAAATTGATAATAGAAAATGTGATGCATAATTTAGAAAGAGGAATGCAAAAGCACGACAAAAAACTTTGTAGAGACTTCTCCATGTAGAAATAAAAATGATACACAGTACACATGTCAGTGGCTGGGGACTGTGGTCCCCCTCATCTCTTGGGACCTGCCCACTCCCTGCCACATGATGCCCACTGGGTGTACGACCATGCTACGTAAGAGGAGGGTGGCCATGTCATCCTGTGCACCTTTTCCAGAGAGAGTCAATTTGCAGCTGGGCTGTCCCCATCCTAGGTTGCAAAGGCCTTTAAAGGAAGTACTGGCAGTTTCTCAAGTTTCTGTCATGCCCCATTTCCTTGGGATTTTTTCAAGGTAGGGACACATTGAGGAGCAGAGTTTATGCAGTCATTATTAGTGGAATTAACCACTGGACTCTGGCTAGCCACAAACACTGCAAACCAACTGTATATGTGTTTGCAAAACACAGCTCTGGTTTTGTACGGAACAGTGAATGAGAGCAACAGATAGCAGGTAGTGAAAGTAATGAAGTGAAAGACCAGTGAAAAGTTGACAAAATAATTGAAAAATATTGAGGTTATGTGGTGATAGAATTGGAAGTTATGTGCACATCTTAAAGCATGCTTGAACTCTCTATAATGTTGAATTTCGAAGTTCAAAGGTCTGCCTGTGTCACTAAATTGAAGGGAGAAAGGATGAAGGATACACCAGAGGAAGGGGGAAATAAAGCAATTTGGGACAACGCAGGGGACAGTGACAGGAAAAAACAGAGGGAAGGAGGAAACATAAAATCATGAGATTGATATAATGGGGGAAGGAGGGACCATCAGAATATGTGGCCACTAGAATATGTTGAAGGCAATACTTTTCACCCTTGCAGGAGCATGAAATGACAGTTACCACCATTGACGTAGGATTTTAAGCCCTGGAGCAAAGACATTGCCTATGGAACTACGTAGACCACTGCTAACCTAGAGGAGAGGTATGTTCCTGTCTTTCCTCTCAAATGCAGCTGCCTGGGAACCATGGCAGGGTAATACTGCACTGAGGGAGGCTATGCTTAGAGATAATCCTACTGATTATAAACTCCATGGGGGAATGTGGCAGGCCAAGCTAACCCTGAAGCTCTGGTCTAGGGCTGCCACTGTAACTGCAGGTTCATGCTGGGTGAGCAGAGGGCTGGGGAAGAAGATGAAGAGATTGCATCGACAAAATTATTTATTATACTCTGAAGTTATAAACAATCATGTGAGAGCAAGCACGTTCCGAACTGAAGTGCATTCATCATCATTATTATTAGCAATAATGATTAAAAATATTCTTTGTGCTTCCAATAGGAGTGCAAATCTCAGGAAAAATATAAATCCTGAAAATGTGAGAGTATTATAATGAATTTAGCTTTGCAGAAACCCTGTGAAGTAGGCACCCTTATCTACACATTACAGAGAAGGAAACTTTGGCATTGAGAGATTGCAATTTGCCCAGGGCCAGGCAGGAAGCCCAGGGAACAGCTGAATAGAGCCCCAAGCTCATGAATGCCAGCCCTCTGCTTCAGTCACAAGATCATTTTTCTTTCCCTTCATTTGATAGTTTTCAAAAGAATTATGTTAGGCAAATCCATAGCTATGGAATCAAAAGTAACCTTTATGCCATCTTCCTTCCTTTATGCTAGGGTGTTCAGAACTACATGGGAACAGAAGTTGGATAAAGGAGGTTTTCTCTACATTCTATACATGCCAGGAGCGCAGATGAGTTAGGATCTTAAGCATCAAGCTGGGTAGTTTTTATACACACATCCAGGATCAAGACTTAGAATGGGGTGCTGAACAGACCCAAAGCTTTTCTAGATGCATTTTATCCCTGCATGAATCTTTTTAGTTCTGTCTCTGGACCGAAACACATTTGATTATTCCAGGGTGGCTGTCCTGCTTTGTACAGGGAAGCCAGCAAGCCCCACTACAGAACACATGATCACTCTGGACTTGGGGCAATTGTCTGGAGGCTGGATAAGGTCCAGGATCCTTTTCACCAAGGCAAGACTCCAACATTGCTCATCCTAGTGAGTGAATGCTTTCAACATTAAGCAATTTCTCAACAGGTGGAAGTAGTCACCATCTTCTTTGTTTTGCCTGCAGCCTTATCTGACAGAGGTTTTCAGAAAATTCTTATCAGCTCAGATCTCATGGGCAAGAAGGGGCAGGAAAGATTCATCTTGCTTGTGAAAGCCCTTCAGCATGGGCCTGAGATGGTCACCAGCTGCACAGCGCTGCAAAGACTGTCCTTAGCTTTGCTCAGCCCTGCAGCAGAAACATAGGGCACATCTCACCTGCTAGTCACTTTTCTGGGAGCAAACTGCAGCTGAGCAAGCTTGCAGTCTGGGAGCTGTTGTGGTGAAGCCATTTGCCCTGACTTTGCCATTAGCTGGGGAGTCCTTCAGTTCATTTGAAGCCAGGTTGTCCACATCCTTTACCCATCACTGTGTTGCATGTAGAGTAAGACTAGACACACAGATGGTGTTAGTGGTGTTATGGAAGCATAAGTACCTTGTGTTTCCAAGAGTAAAAGCAGCCAGCAGACTGCTGGACATAGTTTTAGATTTAATGGTCAACAGTGCTGGCTTGATATCTACATCTTCTTGTGGATCTAACTTGAAGCCTTTCACAAACCATTACCAGAGCCGTATCAGGGGTGGAATAAAGCTGTAGTGTAGCTATTTAGTTTTCTTGTACACTTCTTACCTAAATACATAATTTCATGCATGTTTTTCTTCCTTTAAAGCTCTGATTAGAATTTGGTTTGGCACGAATGGACTTTTCTTTTTTGTAACCACATCCAGCATACACAGAAAGCAGAGAAGAGTGCTAAGAGGCAAAACGAAGAGCTTTCTGTGAGGAGTCACCCTGCCACACCGTAGCAACACCAGAGCTGTCTCCCCGCCAGCCCCAGGCAGTGCTGCAGAGTCCACGTGTCACACCAGCCTCGGGGAGCAGGCATCCACATTTGCACAGAGACAAGACACGCCGAAGGGACAACTCGAAGACCCCAGGGGTGGTATCACAGGCAGCACACAGGGCAGCACACAGTGCTACTGCCTCGCATGAGCTACTGTAGCCTCAGATCAGCTGATGGCATCTCTGATCAACAGAGAGGCCGCCTTTAATCTTTCCTGCTTTGGGATCACGTATTAACCATGTGAGCGTGCCCCTCAGCATCCCAAGCAGGCAAACACGTCTGCAGTTGTCACTTGCCTAACTACTTCTTGTTTCTCCAGCAGCTTCACAGGGATTCTTCATGTGACATCAGGGAAATCAGTTCTTTTCTCCTGTTATCGGTTACCACACCTACAACAAGAATATTAGTAATTCCTGATCTGGCACCAGTGTGCAGGATTATCCTTCATCTCTCCAAATTATTGTCAGTTTCTAATCTAATCATAGTCTTTAGATATTTTACAGACAGCAGAAAAGAGAAAAGTACCAAATCTATGAAGAATATTAAGATAGAAGATAAGATTTTATCTATCTCAGAGGAAAAGGACCAACTAGGACCAGCCTCTGCCAGGAACAACCAAAGCCTGAAACTCTCATGAGTTTTACTCTTTAAACTGTTCATAGTAGCTATCAGGACCACTCATTAAATTGAATGCCAGCAATTGTAAACATATCTAGCTGGGTCAAAGGAGAACACTCTAAGATCATCTGATCCGCTTCATGGAAGGACTGTGCTGGATGCCTTTTGCAGTGGAGGGAATTGGTGATGAGTGGCCACCGTGGCTGCTGTCACTGCCACTGCCGGGAGCACCATTCCTCATCTCCATGGCCCAGAGCCGGGGCTGCACAGGGAAGCTTGGCGAGAGCTATCTCCTGGTAGCTGTGATGGATGTGAGGGCTGTGGTACTGTCTGCTAAGGCAAACTAAACAGAGGAAGAAAAATTATCCCAAGGATAAAGCCAGTCAGCCTGCAGAAGTGTTGGCCCCACTGAGCTGAAGCAAGACTAGCAAAGGCACCTTCTGTGGTCAGCTCCGTGAGGAACTGTTGCCATGCTCTGTGCCCTCAGGGCTTCCTTTGCTTTACCAGGTCTGTGCCATCACAGTGCTATGCTGCAGCATCTGGACATGGGCTGGCTTGCCGCAACTCCCCATGCCTGAGCTGCAGACAGGACTTCTACCACCACTAAGGACAGTGCCTGGCTGCCAGCAAGTTCTCCTGCACCAGTGAGTCATGCTTGAGTCACTTGTCTCCTTGCCAGGAACAGCCAGTTTTCTCCCAGGGAAGACAGCAACCTTCCTGGCTGACTCAATGAGGCTAACCAGAAAGGACAGGTGATACACCAGTGTGCATTTGTTCCCAGCAACATTTCCCAGGTATTAAACCATTAGCACCTAGCAACAGTTTGGAGACAGGTTTAAATTAGCTGCTCCTCCCTCCCCCATTGATTTTATTTTCCTTTTTGGTTCTGAGAAGGAAGTTCTCAACAACCAAAGTGTAGAGAGGCACTGGGGGAAGACGAGAGGCAGTTGTTGTCAGCTCTGAGAACTTCTGCAGCTGGATCAAAGTGTTCATGCCATGCAACATTAATAATGCCCTCTAAGAACTCTCAGAGGAACATCAATCTCCAGAATAGCAAACAGATCAGCCCAAGCTTTTTGTTGGTCTCCTTCAAATGGATTTGTAAAACCCCAGATCACCCTCTGTGAACTTTCCTGCTGAAATGCGCATTTGCACAGGCAACTGACTTCACAAAATAAAACCTTTCCTCGTATTCTGTTTGATGATGAATTCACCAGGGTGGGACAAAAAAGTGCCTCTCTTTATGCCTGAAGGAACTTCTAATCAGTTCTGGAGTGGCTGGACCAGGAAGGCATTGCTTAGAGGTGACTAGTCCAGATAAGAACATGAGGTAAAGCCTCGTGTTCTTCTTTCAGTAAAACCCCCAAAAATTACCCTTTAAAGGTGGACCTACTCTAAACTGACTGTAAAGGGAGATCAGGAGGGTACATTTAGGAACACTTATTCACCCTTTATTTAGGAAAAAATGTTGAGTTCTTCAGAATATATCTGTTTTCTTTTTGTGTTGGCTCCTTTATGGCAGAGGCATTTAAAATGTCTCCTCATTCATGCTTCAGTAGATCTGCTTTGATTACAGATGCTCGGTATCTTTCTAACAAGAAGAAATACAGACAAGGAGTGCAACCTGGTTTCCCCTCTACTTGGTGACCAAATGTCAAAGAATGTCAAAGAATACAAAATTTGGCAATTGCTTCAGAGGAGCTGAGAGAAGGCTGTTCTTGTGCAAGCAAAGGTGATGTAAAACCTAATGATTAAAGCATCTGAAAAAAGACGATGTGAAAAGCAGAACCTCACTAACATGTTTCTCATCAGAGGAAGTGCTTAAGACTATGGTGAGGTCAAGAAGCCTGTGTAGGGTCTTCAGAGTGTCCTTCACCAGGCCAGTGGTGCTCCAGTTGTCTGGAAGTACGATACTCCTCCACTCTGCAAAAGAAAGACCTTCGAACTCCCCCCTTTGAACCTCTCATTGCCAGCACTTTTAGAGGATGTTCCAAAACACCTTCAGCCCTCACCTGGTAGCCCTTAATAAAACAAAAATAAGCCAAAATAAATGTCCTGAAGCTTTAGCAATAGACTTGAATTGCTACCGTGATACAGAGCAGAGAATGATACATCCATACAAAGGGCTACATCACCCATAGCTGTGTACTGGGCATCAGAGAAACTGAGTAACATTGTTTCCCTTCAGAGGTTGTTGTGCCGCTCTCAGGTATCCAAACATATTGCCAATATTAATTTATCATTGGGAAATAAGAAAGATTATAAACTTGCTTTTGAACTTGCAAAACAAGGGCAACAGGAGCTTATTTAACCTTCTGCATGTGGTGATGCAGCACACGCAAGAATGTCACCCCAGAGCTGTGATTCTGGTTCTCTGCCTTCGTAGATAATTCTTCATTTCATAATATGCTGCTCTCTGTGCCCCTACCATGACTTTGGAAATCAATCTGCTTTAACAAATAGGCTGCAGGAGTGCTTTCTTTGTGAAGCAATCACATCTTTAGGGACAACATTTTCCGTGCTATGTATTTTGTGCTCTGCATCAAGATACAAATGAATGCAAATTGTCTTCCACCCATCTTGAGCACTCTCAATAGGAGAAATGAACCTTGCTAGAAAACTCACCTTGTGATGTTTTGGTATAACAGCAGTGAATTTCACAACATACCTATTCTGATTAATGCTCAGATCTGCATTTACTCCTAACCAGGCTACAAATACAATATACTTGATGATTTTATTTAAGCTTACATCACTAGGTTTGTACTCATTTCTGGCCCCCTGGTAACACTGGCAAAACATGTGACCACTTTTTAAACCAACTTTTTTTTTTTTTTGAAGGGAAAGAAGTTAAATTTTTGTTGTTGACTGATAAAGGAAGATGAAAAGATAGAGTGCTGGATGCTTCCTCTGTCTGGTTAGCAAGCATTTACCCCACACCCATCCGACTGTAGACATAAACATGGTGAATCATGCTCAGCCCTATGAAAATGTTAAAATTGAGCCTTTGATGAGGTTTCTTCATATTTTTCCCTCTGAGAACGTTCCCTAGACTCCTGCAGGAAATAATGTCCTCTCTTGTGTTTCAGTATTCAGGAAGACCTACGATAGAGCATTGAGACCAAAAAAGGGTTAAAATACTCTTAGAAAACTCAAGAAGTCTGCTGTCTTCTCCAGCTCTGCAAAGCTAATATCTATTCTGCTGAAAAAAGAAAATATCTGCTCCCAAAATACATGGAAATCACGGTCTTTCAAACTTTTCTGAGACGTAGGAACCAATTAAGGGCATCATACAGCACTTGATTAATATTTAGTAACAAACAAGTTTACCAAATTGTTTTACTGCCTACTGATTTTGGTTTGTCAGAAAATGGAAACACTGCTGGTAGCTGAATCAAGACTGTGGGTACAGTAAGATCAGCTGTCAGACAGGAAAAATGGTCCTTGTAGCTCCTGTTCTCGTACTAGTACCAACTAGTACCCAAGACCAGCTGTAGGAGCGATTTATCTCTGAAATGTTGTCATGAAGAGAAAGCCAGACCCAGGTGTTAGCTGCCATTCAGGTGGTGAAAGAGCTGTGCATTGTATGGGCTGAGAAGTGGTTTTAGGTCAGATCCCTGTCCCGTGAACCTGGTAACCCACTGCTTGCAGTGGCAGAGGCCAGGAGCTGTTTAACACAGAATGTAAAGGAAGATGCAAATTCTAACGTAAAGGTGTTCACCTTTGGCAATAATTTAAGCAATGTAGTTTTAGGCAACTCCACAGTTGCCTAACATGTGCTTTCTTGAAGTGTGATGCAATAACCTTTTGATTGCAAAATCCCCGCTTCTCTCATTCCCCTGGCTCCAAGATTGTGATGAATATATTAACTGTTCATCCCACACTGGCTTCTCTGCATAAGACTGGAAAGGAGATCTGTCACCAGGTCATGGTATTGCCATGAAGCAGAAGCTGAATGTATACAGTCATTGGATTTGGAACTGCAAATTCAAAAAACCCAACAATAACAAAATTTGGAACCTTACTCATGGAAGAGATTTGCTTTCTCAGATTTTGCCTGTCCACGTTTTCATATCTGATCTAGCTAGCAATCAATTCTCCCATTGAAAATTGTTCTTTTTGAAAACAACAGAATCTGATTTCCAAATAACGCAGTGGAAAAATTAATACCATGTCATAGGGTCTCTGATGAAAAACTTTCTACCAGTGTAGAAACTGGTAAGTTAAATAAAGTTTTGTAGTCATAGCAGCAAGGTAAAAAGCAATAGGCAAAAAGTCTTATTTCATGAACAGTGGGTTACACCTGTCAGCTGGCAAGGAAAAGACTAAGAAAATATCTCTATAGCTGTAGCTAAATCCTGCCTAAATGTGGCAAAGATCACACGTAAGCCCATATGCCCTCAGACCCACAGTTTTTAAGCAGGCACCTACAGCAACAGATGCTGAGGTTACTCATGAGGTAGCATAAACCAACAGGTGCTAATTCCAGGTTCTATTATGAGGCTGACACTTTGTAAATCGAGATCCAAACTATTTCAGCCCAGTCCACTTCAGGGAGACACCACTGCTTGCTTTGTATTAGGAAGCGTTTGTGTTAGGTACCGAATCCTAGTCTACCTCCCAACCTTATTGAATTCACCTCAGCTGAGCATCATACTAGGGAGGGTAGGCTTTGTCACTCAGGCTGTCAGATTTACTTGCATCCTGCTGCACATGCCCTGGGGAAATACTTTCACATGTGCTGTTGGGATCAGTATTAGCAAAACGATCATGAGGCAGTGCAGCAGCTCAGAATGGTTATCCCGGCAGAGGCAGTGCTCTGAAACAGCTCAGAACGAATTCCATTGGTGGCAGCAGCAGGGCTAGCCTGGCACATTTGTCATGTCTCCCCCCATAGGCATCCCTCCCACCCACTGTTAATCTCCAATGCTGAGGTTTGCCAAGCTAAATGAGACCTACCTAATGAGGAGGTAACCCACTCCAAAATAGATTTCTCCAAGAAGGCTTTGTCCTAAGTGCTTGAGTGATTAAATACCCATAAATAGCTCCAAGCAATGAGACACAGATAAGGAATGACCTCTCCTCAGGAAACAGCGTCCCACTAACTTGATTCTCATCTGCTGCCTCTTCGGCCTGGTAATGAAGTTGGGCATATGGTCGTTTTAAAAATGTTATGTGTTGTAGTCCACCTTTTTGGGTCACCACAGCACATGTAGAGAAGATAAAAACCATCCCTTTAGATTTCCACACGCATATGACAGTCTCTCTCGGCTACATCACTACCAACGCAGTAAACTGCTCATCAGATCATTTTCTTAAAAAGAAAATAAAGCCGTTGCCCCTGAGATGTCCTTTGAAGTATGGGACTCCAGGCTCCTGGCCAACATCCCTTTCCTGGCCGACTCGCTTTGTGCATGACTGCAGTAGCACACTGCAGTCCCACGGGACCTGCTTATTACTCCCAAATAAACTTTACCCCTTCAACATGGGAAAACAGATTCACAGTCCTAGAAGGCTGGGACATTCTGCATCATAAGACTTTCAAAATTATTTTTTATCTATTTTTTTTTTTCTTTTGGTCAAATGCCAAAGAAAAGAATCATGTTAACCCATGATTATAAAACATGCCTTTGATGGCTTTTGTGTTTGCCTTGTAGTACCTCCAAGTCAAATATTGTTTAAATACCCATCAGCTAGCCAAGATATATGAAAGAGACAGGGTTCAGTAGGCTGGCAGCAAGCTAACTGTATTAGTTGCAAAATAACCAGCTACCACAGTGCCAGGGCTGATGCACATGGATGAAGGCAGCTGTCAGGAGATACAGCTTCTACATCCCACAGGTTTCTTTCAGGCCAGCAGCCTGGCCAACCCAACCCCTTTGGTCTCTGACTGCGGGGCTACCGGCAGCCACCTGCCCCTGTGCTGGGCTTCAGGGAAGCTCTGGCTGCCCCCCAGCAGGAGGGAAGGAGGGACAGACCTCCGGGTATTACAGGGAGGCTACATGAGGAAGCATGAGAGAAGAGTTTAATTGCTTGGTGTTGCAGGCAGATGGATTTTGAAGTGGCAATGTCATATTTGTGACCTAAGAGAACAAACTGATCCAACATTTGTGACGACTTATAGAAGTATTGTCCTCTGGATGTATTTGCTGTGCTAGGTTTAAAAAATAGCTTGCCCTGGAATTCCTTCGTTACCTCCTCTGGTGCAGGCAGGTGGCCTGGAGAGATGGCAGCTCATTTTTCTCCTGGCACTTGCACTCCTTTTTTCTATGAAAGCTGTGACTATTCATGTATGAATTAAATGATGCTGGCATTATACTGAAGTGGTGTCACGGTGAATCAGAGATCTTTTCAAACCACTTGAATTTTAAGGGGACAGAAGCAGCAGATTTAACTAAATATAAAAAATGAATAACACCTGAAAAGTGAAAACGGAACAATATAACATCAAAAAATATCATATATTTATGCCTATTTCAGTGCGAACCTCTGGCCTGTGATCCAGATACCCTGCTGCCTACAGACAGGGACAAAAGATAAAAGTTAAGAAAGGTGTAATGTAAAATGAAAGTCAAATATCATTTAAAGTTGTTAAACTTTAACAATAGCTTAGCTATTGTTGGGATGTCTTTGAACCTAGAACTGCAGAAGCTGTTGCTCGGGAATAGATAGGTGTACCTACCACAAACACGGGACTGGAACAAACTGTGCTGCACAGACAAACCCCAGTCCTCTCATAATGCTGCCCACTCACAGGCAATAAACTTTTAGAGGAGCCCTCTGCTCACTTGCTTTCATTTACCACAAACTGCAGAATCTTTTTACCCTGTTACAAGAAACTTTGGACTCACAATTAAAGAAAGCCACATCTCTCTGGTGCAATGGAAGAGAGAACAGTGGGGACTGAGGATTTCACCACTATTTTAAGCCACACAACTACATGGGGTTTATGAAGGAAAAAATAGTATTTGTTGACTTTTTCTTTATATATGCCCATTTATTAAATAAAATCTTTATGTAATATTACAATCATTTATTAATAATATATATTGTGACATATATATTACAACATATGTAACAACATGTAGATTATATATATGGAATATATTTTATTTGCTCCTGATTCTGCCATCCTGGAGGAGCCCAGCATGCCCTCTAGACAACATATACAACACAGAACCATACCCATACAAAAATATCTCTTACGTATATACTGGAAGAACAAAGCACACTTTCTACTGAAAAAAACAAGGCAATATACCATGAGCTTTAGATCAGCATGTGAATCATGAAGTAAAATTTCAGTGGATTCATTAAATGAGTAAATGTAATAATGAAAGGTAAGATTTCACTCAGAATCATTATTCTGATGAACACAAGAAGCAATATGGCATTATTCACAATCAATCACATCTATTTATTTTAAAAAGAATTATGACAAAGAGAAGGAAAAGTTAAAACACTCCAGTAGTTTGGTGTGTAAGTGTAAGTAAAACGTATGCTATAAAAAGGATGGGTGGTGCACGTAATCCCAGATACATTCATGTACTTTGTCACCCAGGTGTTCTGAACGTGTACTACTCCAGAATTAGAAATATCGTGTTTATTCAGAGAGGATATAATAAGAAAGTTCCTCAAGGTAAGTAAATACTGAAATTTTTACAAGTGAATTTTTATGAATCAGTGTAATCTGGGATCATGAGAGGAACTCGTAAAGGAGGGCAAAAGCCAAAGAACAGCTGAGGATGAGAAAATGATATGAGGCATGCAGCAGAGAAAGAAATGTAAGAACAATCATGGTTTTCATTTGACATACATTCAGAAGAACATCCATTAAAGCTGTGAATCTATTTTAGGATTCAGGAAACTAAAGGTTTGCTCTTACATTATAGTTATTCCCACTGCCTGTCTCTTGAGTTACAGCCTCATTAAATTCTACTGAAATTATATTATTCTTGTGTTCCAGGTATGCTCTGGAAATTCTTGGCTACAGTGCAGTATAGCTGAAACTGATTTATTTGTACACGACACTGTAACTACATTACAGCCAGTACTCTGTGCTTGCATACAGCCTCTGCATGTAAAGATTTTGCAACAGAGAAAAAGGATGACTGTAAAAACCAGTGTCTGCAGGTAGGGCCTCGGAAAGCACTCCACTGGCACAGCTTCAGGCGAGCGACACTAGGAGTGCAAATGAAAGGTATATCACAGTTAGTTTCTAATTAAACCAGGCTATACAAAAGACCAAAAACTTGTATTCCCCAGTAAAAATCCTGACAAGCCATGTCTACTGGTCAAGCAGGTGTTCAAGTACAATGAAAACTATTAGAATATCACAGAATATAAAGAGGGGCAGGACACCAAAAAGTCACTTTTATCCAAAGAGTGGCCTACACCATTCCTGATGTGTCCCAGCTGCTCACAGAGCTTCCGGAGATGGAGATTTAACAGTCTTTCTTGGTTATTAGCTAACCTGGCTAACCTAGCTGCACTATCCTTTAACTGTATACCACAACCCTGTATAGGAGGACAAGGAAAGTTGTGCAATGTCACACAATAGGTTTGACAGCTAAGCTGTCACCTGCAGAGGTAGGCTTGCTAGTGCTGACCTGAACCGATGCATGGGGAAACTACAAAACTGCTCTGTCCACTTGGGAAAAGCAGAACTCCTCCAGTGTTGGCAACCTTACTATACATGATCATTTTATTATGTTTAAAGAACATATGAGCAATGATTGTTATCGACAGTGCCATTATATTTTAAAGTAATTTTCCTGTGCCCAATACAAATTATACGTGGGTCTGAACTGATGAACCTGTAGCAAGTTTTATAAAGCTGGCTGTATCATCAAGGTCATTAAAACAATGTATGTTCCTGTTCAATATAAAATTTCAGGACATTATAAAACAGTATGGCATAATCACGAATTGAATCTCTGGGTAAAACATTACTCTGCTATCACAGTGTCGTTAATAGCCTGTTTATTAAAGCAGCAGGAGTATAATTTGTGCCACCTTTAACCAACCAATTTTGAAAAGGAAGGCTTCTGGGAAATAATTTTGGATATTTTAAAAATCTGGCAATAGTGTAGACTCTTTGAAAATTAATCATGTCAGCAAGAACAGCGAGGTAGATTGTGGAGATTGTTAATGCTTTTTAGTGCTGAAATGAACACATCCCATTTTCTTAACCTTTCCAATAATAACACCAATAACAGGCCCATGGGTTGTTTTCGCAGCTTGTGAGCAGAGCCACGCAGTACCTCTGGCCCCAGCACAAACATGGTCCGGCAGCCACCAGCCCCAATGCCGCTTCCTTCCACAGCACCCACCAGCTGCTCTGGGTCACAGAGAGCACTTATCCATCTCCAGTTTCTTCTCAGTGACACCTAAAAGTGTAGGCATAGTTTACAGGGAGGTGTGCCAAAGACAATTCTCGTGCTACCAGACTGTTCACATTTCAGAAGGCTCCTTCGCTCAGCTCCTGTAGTACAGAAGTTACAGCCTAACTTCTGGCTACACCTCTGGGTACAAAAATCTTCAGCCTGGCCTTCCATGACCACCTTTTTTTCAGCTCTTTTTGTGGGTGGAAGATCTATCTTCCAGTACACGGCAGGGTGGGGAGGATCTGACCTGTGCCTTTATTTCTCCTGGAGAAATCTCATGGGGATGTGGGTACCCTGGAGACCTCCTGGTGAACTCCGAGTTCAAGGTTGTTCTGAGATCTCATCTGTCAGGTGCCTACCAATAAACAGAGGCAGACCCAGGTAATGACACTCCGAGCTGTGACTCCTGGCACTCTCCATTCAGTTTGTCAGCATTTTTCTTCAAGTGTATGTACAGACTTTTTAAAATGAAATAAACGGGAAATACAGGAACCTGGGCAGTGAGTGGCTATAGTTGCTACCTCTCACCTACAGTTAGTGAAGAGAAAGTGTGAGCAAAAAGGTCGGACAGAGAATAAGAGTTTATATTTCAGGCCATAAAACAATAACAATAGCATTTCCAAACTCAATAAACAGTCAAGAAGCTGTTCAGGAGGACAGAGATGTGGCAATGAGCAAAGGCAGAGCAATGTCCTCTGCAAGGAAAGTGCAGGGGCATAAACAGAGGGTGTCCGGCTACACCACCCTGAGCTTCTGGAGTTAGCACTTGTAGTATCAGGCAGGACTAAATGTCATCAGGGCATGGGAACAACATCACAGTGTTGCCAACCCTCTCAAAAATCAAGCTCATGGGCAATCTGTACCCAGCCACTGGTTTTCGTCTCGCTGGGTAGTACTCAAGGCAGCAGCTCCTTTTTTATTTTCCCCAACAAAAGCTGAATTGAGGGCCTGGCAAATTACAAGCGTAATGACCTACTCCAAGTGTTCCTGCCACAATTACTGCCTGAGTGGCTAATCTTGGGTGAGTTACCATGATACTGCAAACATGACATTGTAGTAACCCCCAGTTCTTTCACTCCCTGGCCACTGCGTGCTTAGGAGGTCATTCAGGCCACACACAGCCGCAGCCAGTGACCCTGATCCTCAGCCACACTGGGACAGCTCTGCTGCAATGCCAAGCTGCCCTGTGGCTGGCCTGCCTGTCCCTGGGGGACATTGCTGGCAGCATGGTGCACGAGCAAGCAGCCTGCCTGCACCCTGCCTGCTTGTTCTCAGGGACATCTTTGGGAGCCTGGCACCTCGCCCTGCAGACAGTTGATGCTGGCTGCTCCGGGTATTGGCACAGGGCGAAGCCCCAGATTGAAAAGCGGAAAAGGTCACTCGGAGCAAGCTTTCTGCCCCACAGCATTTGCAACAGATTAATAGCATTTGATGAATATCAGTTGATATTTTAATTTTTTTTAAATGTAATTAATTGCAAATGTTAAAAGGAGGTTGTGTATAGCGTATGGTAGGTCTTTTATGACCCTGCGTGAGTTTTGCTAGTTAAGGACTGTAAGCTTGCGTTTCTTCTACAGTATAAATGATTTTCAGCCTTGTGCCTTCTCTCCCAATCTTACTCATCACTGTGACAGCAATCCACATCACTGCTGTGGGCTGCTTTTTAGGAAGTGGGCACATGATGACACACTGGGAAAATGAAGAGCCAAACCTCATACGGAGTGACTCCATTTTAATGACTGTTTAGCATCACATCGTGCCATCATGATCAATCTTTGCACACAGGGGGTTATGCGCAGAAGGAGAAGGTGGGGATTGGAACTGAGACCCCAGTTTCTGCATGGAAGATTGAAAAATCTGCTTTTTCTGGTTTTACTCTGACGAGACGCTCTCCTGAAGGTCACAGAAATGCCCGACTTTTGGGGAGGCTGTTCAGTATAACACCTCCTGGCGCTCTGTCAGGCTGCTCTGCGGCATTAAATCGTCCCCAGTCATCTTCTTTGGGGCTGCTGCCTGTGCCAGCCATCGAGACTTGTCGCGCTGTCGCGCCCCGCGGCACCGTGGGCGCTTTCCTCCTGCCCCCTGCCGCCCGCTGTCGTGACTGCACCCCCCTCTCCCGACAGCGTACATGGCCCGCTCCCCAGCCACCCCTGCGGCAGGCCAGGGGCTCGCAGCAAGGTTTGGGTGATGAGGAAGGGTTGTCACCCTCGAGCATCCCTCCTTCTCCTGCTCTTCTTAGGGCTCGATTTTTCAACAACGCAGTACAAGTGCTGATTTCTTCTCCCGAATAAACGTCTGAGGAAAGGAAGGAAGAAGGTAGGAATGGTTGCACACAATATAGTTCAGTAAAAAGAAGGGCAATTTGCCTTTTGTGTGCCCAAAGAAAGGGAATTCGAGGTCAGGTGGATACAAGCTGTGAAGCCAGATGGATTGATGCTCAGCCTTGCTGCAGAACAGCAGCTGGTACCAGAGAGGTTCCTCAACACCTTTTTGCCACAATTTCTATTCCAGTAATACAATGATATTAATGCTTCCCAGTGGTCAGGATCAGGAAACTGTCTGGCACAGTATCACATTATATCCTTTCTCAAAAATTCTCTAAAGCAAGATTAACAAGAAGTTTAGCTCCAAGGCAGAGTATTCCATAATTATTCTCCTATGGTCTCCTTCTGAGATATCTGAATACAAACACAAAATGGAGGAGAGAGAAAAACACCTAAGAGCAGTCTGTTGCAATTCTACATTCCTCTCTTTTGAGGAATTTAAAGGAAATGTAGTTAAAGTGTTCATTTTAAATGTTAAATAATAATCATTCAAATCAGTAATAAACATATTCAGACTGTCATAGTGAATGGTCAAATGGTATTTAGAAATAGAGATAAGGCAGAAAAAAATTCTTGGTACAGCATTCTTTCACTCTGTTTTCTGTCCAAAAGATAGATCTCTCCTAAAAGTCACCATAAATGGAAGGTTAGGTCATACCTTAATCTCTCTACACTAAAAATCACCATTAAGACATTAAGAATAAATATCATCTAAGCAAGGGCCTTTCTGGAAGCTTTAAACCAAGCAATTGGAAATCTGGTATGCAAGTTATGTGAGTTAATTTGGAAATAAATTTACAAACAAACAAACACAGCTAAATGCTGGTATGCTTATTACTGCTGCTTGCGGTTATAGACAGCGCAGCAGCCAATGCGGAGTATCTCCGTCCCACCGTGTTAACCCTGAGTGATGTCTGGAAGACTGGCTAGTGTTTCTCATTTATCAAATTAATATACTAAAGAAACTTGGTCTTTTTGCTTGCTCAGGGCCTGTGTGTTGAAGAACTGTCTAATGGCTAAATATTGGTAAGATACACTTGGACTGAAAATAAGTAGCTGAATGAGGGTAAACAAAATATTCAGGTGATTCAAACATGTTATAGTCAGACTGGATGCTCTAAAGTAGTAGCAATTTAGAAGTTTTTTGCATAGTGGAGTTATTGAAAATGACCATATAGCTTTGATTAAAGCTATGGAGTATATTCACTCAGTGATTAACTGAAGCAATTCTGTGTTGGTATAATTAAACAACGTACTTCATCTTCACCCCATAATACTTTTTCTGAGATTGTAAATCAATGATAGATCTGTTACCTGCTTGCCTATTAGCAGTTATCCATGCCTTACGACAACCAGTAATGAATAAAACCTTTAGGCAATTGAAAAAGAAAATGCAATAAGATATGGAAATAACTGTAGTAATTAAAAGATCCTTTTGGGAAAAAGTCAAATATTGTAGTTAATATCTTCTGTTCTAAGTAATGGCAATTCTGTTATTAATAAGGACACTAAACTTACTGATATTCCAGTTCCTTTCAATTTCTAGAAAACAGAAGATATTTCTATGCTTAACTATTTTTCAACTCTAAAAGGGGAACCCAGTGTTTTGAAACAAGCTGGTCACTCTGGTTACATTCTTTGTAACAGCTGACCTGCAGCCTCACCCTCGACTATTTCCATTTATATCTTCTAACATTTTGGAGTTTCATAGCCTATGACATCCTCCCTGCCCTATTTCATCACTGCCTTATAGGTCTAGACTGTGTCCAAAGCCCCTGGGCCTTGCCTGTCTGCCTTGCAGTGAGGTATACTCTCAATTCAAATGGATGCTGCTGTAATCCAAGAACTGAAGCGTGCTGAGATTTGAAGCTCTCTTGTAGGTTCAGTTGAAGGGGCATGATAAAGCAGATCATTGTAAGAATAAGTCTGCACCAGTAACTATAAGAAGAACAAAAAACCAGAAAATGTCCAAATAAAGACAGGGGAAAACAGAACATGCCAGTACTAGTAGGCACATTTCTAACATCAAGGATCATAAATGTTTGTTTCCTGAGGCATGCATCTTAGAAGGACTTTTCTTGGTAATATTCTTGTGGGTGGATAAGAGTTGGAAAATACCTTTTTTCTGTTGCAACAACATCCTCTGAAGTGATACAGTGCTACAGCGCTACAGTACATGGCTCAGCTCACAGAGGAGAATTAGTAAAAACAAGCCCCATTTACTTTGGAAATAAAAGCTGTGGGTTTCTCCTTCCTCCCCCTCCCACCAACACTGCCAAGTCCTTGCACTGTTCAGTCTCATCCTTAAGTCTTGTAAGTAAATTCAGGGATGAAAAGTGTGCCTTTGTTCCCTAAAATATCAAAGGAACTATGATGTTCCTTTCTCATGCCAATCATTATAACAATCATTAAGTCAGCACAATAGGTGCCGGGCTTTCATGTCCTTAGGGCTGATGGCACACACACAAAATATTACTGTTATTGTTATTTTTACTATTTTTAGGCATACTTTGTTAAGACTACAGCAAGCCTATGAAAATAGCAGACATTTAGTTGGTGGCCTCTCTTGGGAATCTCCTGCAAAACCCCACATGAGACAGGTTAGGTGAGGAAGAAACACCATGCGAGAGTCCTCCATAGGAAGGGAAGAAGCCAGACCAGTCCTGGTCCTGCTTCCATGGGGTTTGTGCTACACGGGGTCTCTGTTGGCTTTGGTGGGCCTAGAATCATACACCCAGGCAACAGCTAATCTTTCTGTGAGCCAACAGTATAACATACTTGATATTAAATTCTGCCAAGAAAAAGACCTGGCAGATGTAGCTTTCTTTTAAATATATTTAGCTGTTGTTGTAATTGAAAATACTGTAAACAAAATTACCAAAACTTACTGACTCATTCTCAGGTGTTTTGTGAAAGCAGGGGCAGATTTCTTCAGACCTCTTCCCTAGTGGAGAACAAAAAAGCTTATCTCAACTGGATTTTTATTTAATCTGATTTACTTTTTATTCGTGTTTTTATTATTAGCATGAAGGAAACTGTGGATCTGGAACCTTCAAGGTATTCTGGAGTGTGTTAAGTTTTGAAGCTAGATGATTACGATCATTCAGTAAGAAGAAATCCTCAGACCTAACACAACAGTAGCAATAAAAATTATGATATCAAGTGCCTGTTCCATTATTTTAGCTTTATCTTCATTTACAAATGGAGAAACTGTGACCCAGAGTGGTTAAAACATGGCAATCTTGGCAAAGGAAATTAACAGGGTTTCAGGTTCTAGTTTGAAACAGAATGCTTCCCTTTAAACAAAAAAACCCCAGCTTGTGAAAACCAAGAGATCATAAAGTTCAAATGGCTGAGCCTCAAGTTAGTAATACATACCCTCTAGTTCTCACATGCACGTGATTGAACTTAATACATCTGACTAGTGAGATCACACTGAAATACCTTGGCTGATCACATAATTTAGTTCCCAAAAGCCTGACATTGCAAATCCTCCATTGACATCATGGAGCATCCAATCTGTGTAATCCCTGAGGGATAAAAAACAATGGAAGCAAGTATTCAAATATACCTTGTGAAAATCAAGCCTCTGGGTTTAAGTGAAGATCAATAGAAGTGTAAGAAAAAGCAAGACAAAGGAAAGGTTTGCCCACATGTGCATCGCTGGAAGACCTGACTAAAAAGAGTCTTAAAAACGTCTGTTGTGGTCCTTACTAGAGGTTTGGCACAGGCCTGATGAATCCATCCCTGTTTTTCAAAATAACCTCCATGCTTGTTGCTACAGGAGCCCATGTGTGCATGTGGTCATTGCCAAAGATGTTTAGAAATCCAAGCAGGGTGGATGAATTGAGGAAAGTTATTTGTTCTTTATGTTCATCATTAAACTGAGGTACCTAGTAGTCTGTGACAGAAAATGTAATTTGACCGAGTATTTTTTCACCTCCCCGTATAAGTCAGGCAGTTCTAGGCAGGACTTTCTACTTCAAAACATTATTTCCATCCTCCATTTTATTTTGTACTGGTTTGGCAAGTATTCGTTGGCTGAAGGTAACAGAACTGTGGTGCCTGCCAAGCATAACCTCCTTGACTGGAGATGAAGGCAGCACTCAGCTATCACTCACTATTAACTCATTAATCAGTTGACAAGAGTCTGGAACATGCATCGGCAATTAAATGTCTCAAATTTGCAAATGGTCTTCTTCACATAGTGTAAATGATCTTGGTATGGTAAAATTGATTAAGAAAATCAAGCTAATCTACCAATGATTCTTTAAGAAATTACCTAAACAAGACATTTAACCACAAAACTATAACATGTGACTAGCAGCTCTTTTTGGATGGATTGCAGAAGGAAAAAGAAATGAAACAGAACACATAGGGCATATTATTGTGAGCACTGAAGCAGCAACATAAGGGTTAGGTGGTTGTATAGTCATCCATTTAATCCATCATATTACATTTCTAAGACATTTTAGCAGCTACTCAGGTTGATAAATACCATCGACAACATTTCACAGGAGCATTTGTCAGGACAGGCAAATTTCACACAGTGAATGTTAGGTTCTTATAATTATCTTTCCTCATGCGATTATGTTGATTATGATGATCTTGCTGGATCTTGCTGGGTCTTCCTAAGACAAATTGTAGCTTAGTATTACCCGATCCTGGTGTAACCTCACATAAGCCCTTTTCCTGTCCCATCACTTGGCATAATGCAGACACACAGCAGCACAAAAGAAAACTCACTGAGCCTTAAACATCTCAGAAAGGAGAAAACCAAATTGGCCATCACTTCTTGGCCATGGCTGGACACTATGCAGCAGGAGGATTTAGGACAACAGGCTTCTGGTGAATGGTAGCTGGTATCATTTTTTTTAACATGAGAGGTGACACCCAATAGACACATCTTGCAGAAGTGAATTAGAAATGAGTTGCCCCAGCATTTCTTCAGAGTTTGCATGTTTGCATATTCCTTTGACAGCTTCAGGTCTTTGCTGCCTGCAAAGTAGTTAGTAATTACTCCAAGCAGGTACACACACAGATGCTCACAGGCAGAGTCTATGGTACACGTTGCAGGCAGACAGAATGCAAACCCCTACCCATGGCCTTGTACGGCCAAATCTGCCCACTCCTGTGAGGACATTCCTCATAAACTACTTCACATCAACATGAACTTTTCAGATCATCCTTCCTTGTTCCTCCCTTTTTCTCTCAAACCATATGAAACAGTCTCGGAAAATCAGGGTTTGTGTTTGATTTAGCCTAGCTTTTCCCATTGATTGATAAAGCAGATATGTATTTTTATCTTCAGTATCTGAGCACAGCCTCTTAAAACATGTACTTTTAGAGAACTAGCGCAATGGAAGGATGCTATGGATCCTACTTTGCAGACTGCACAGAGAAACTAAAGCCCAGGCCTCCCAGGATATGGAGAAACCTAACCTTTATTGATTTCCTTTGAGTCACACAGGAAGTTGTTGCTAAAAGAGAGGATCCAGAACCCTGGCTAGGATCTTAATCGCTGTCATCTTGCAGTTAATACAATTATCCTTCCTATTTACAGAGTACTTTTCAGTCGATTGCATGCAGTGGAATGTTAAAATATAATTTTGAGAGCACAGCAGCCAATTATCAGGACATACCCATATTTGTGGAGACCTATCAAGCCATTAAAATGCATTTTTGAAACTGGAGAGTGCCCTAGAAAAAGATTGCACTGTAATTTCCATGCACTGTCAGAACAAATCGATCAAGAGCAGCAGTTAAGAATCCTGGCCTACCATAAGGGACAAGGGAATAATCAGTTGTCCCTCTTCACCAATCAGCCACCTCTCCACAGGCAGCTGGCAATGCAAACAGGACACCTAAGGGCAACGTGCAATCTGCAAAAGGATTATTTATTATTAATGAAATTCAGTAGCTTCTAAGGTAAGGAAGTGCTCCTCAGATGAAGACTCTGGAGCCAAGCCCTTTGCTTCCATTTGGGACTCATTAAGCAAAGAAATAATCCAGTGGAAATGGCTGTTATAAAAAACCAAAACAGTGTCTTCTCCCTGAGACAGATTTTGTAAGCCAGACGGATATTTTCCATGGCTTTATGTGATTTATTGCAGCATGTTGGCACCAACCAATGGATTTTGATGCAGTGTGCACCTGATCCAATTTTTTCTCATACAAATGATTTTTGATCTGTCATGTCTATCTGTAAGAGAGGTCACCGGGAGAGTGACTTTGTTCAACACAAATATAAATAGTATCATAATTAAGTCCTTCCTCTTGTAAACTATTTTGCAGGTTGAGAACCTCACACTGATTCATAGATTTCTAGCGCCAGACCTGCTTTGACATGCTGCTTAAGCGTCACTATTTACTAATTACAGTATGTTCAATAAAAGGTACAATTTATCAGCTGACAGGCAGCATTAATTTGATGACACTGTGAGAATACTTCCAAAGTTCAGTTAACCTCAGTTCTGGTTGAAAAAAAAAGAATACAGACAAATAGGCCATGGTAGAGACAACATGCATGTGGGAGAGGTTTCCCTGAAGTTTTCTCAAGAAAAGAACCCTACAGCACTGCAGGAAGTTATCCCTGCTCTCTCTGGGCTAAATGAAATGTAAATATAATTATGGGGGTGAAGGCTGCAATACAGAATTTTGATATTTTTACTGGGAGCAATGCTTAATGGCCCGGTAAAGCTGTAATAACATACAGAGCCATTCATCTCCAGGCCTCTGAGACAAAAATAATCCAGACACAGCCACAGCGAGGTTGTTATCTGGTGAACATCCAGTAAGACAAAAGTTGGATGCGTTCCAGTCACTTCCAAATAAGCCCTGTGTGCAAAGCTGGTAGTTATAAAACTATTTTCAGTTTCCATCCAGAAAGGCAGCAAAGTAAAAGCGAAGTTCAAAGATTTCATCTGTGGTCTTGGCAGACCCAGTGAGGGCTGCAGAGAAGACTGAGCAGGGGAAGCGGTAAATTTGGGTTGGGAGGACACGACAAGTGTTTGTCTCAGGTCCTATACACACAACACCACTCAAACTTTCTGCTGCACAGCAAACCTGGCACTTGAACCAGAGGTTCAGTGCTGCTCTCTATATACAGCTTATATATAAGCTGGCAGGCAGCCCAAGGACAAGCACAGCTGGTGTCTGGCAAGACCTTTGCAACAAGTTGTACAAACAACTGAAAAAATTTTAAGAAGCTATGGCAAAGAAAGGACCTTCTCACAAGCCACTTATTTTGTACTTTTCTTTAAAAACCTGCAACAATCACACTGCGGCATTAAAACTTGTAATCTCTGTTCCAGGCTGTTTTCTAGCAGGGATATTGTAGCTACAACTCAGACTAGTCTGTTTGCACAGAGGAAACACTGTCAGCAAAATGCTTCTCCAACAACTATGCTATATTGTCCTGCAACGACTATGCTGTACATCCTTTCCCTTACCATTGGCACACAAATTAATACAAGCAACCCAAGGAATGGGAGGGATTTATTTTGTAGCTGTTAGGACTTGCCTCTCACATGAAAGAGATAATCTCCCAAGATTTACTCCTATGATGGGATATTCCAATCATTCCATGGATTTCAGGATTAGTCATATCTGAGGCACAATTTTTTTAGCTGTTTTGAAATGTCAGGAGTGAGAGCTCTCAAAATTAACTGTTTGTGAGCCCAGTTCCAAAAGATTTGAACTCATTCAGTACTTTCCCATGTTGTTGCACAACAAAAAGCAATTGAATGGCCTATTTTCCAATTTAGAAGCATCATTAGAAAAGTGCTGGGATGGGGCAAATGAACTTTGAATTTTGCAATGCATTTTAAGGCCTTACAGAACACCCACGTGGAAGACCGAGGGCTTGCTTCACCAGTGGTGTATGTCATGGACAATATTTTCTATTTCTTTGTCCTTTCCAAACATAAGGGCCCCTTTGTTGGAGGGTGTTGTATGCTTTGGTTTCCTGTCAGTCCATGGAGGGCTGGCTGAAGAGGCAGGATAAAGCATTTTCCTTTTGCCTCCAAGAACTTTGTGTTCACATCCTGGGTATTGTCTGAAGTGACATAAGGAAGGCCTGAGTGATTTTCAATTGACATATATGTTTCTTATATCAAATCAGTGAACAAAACCTACCACAGCACAACCGAGCCAACAGGCCACATGGGATTTTATTAAGCAGCAGCCATTAACCAAACCAGGTGATCCACCTAAAAATTTGACTGAAGGTGGACATTTCACAGACAAACATGAGAAACCAAGCAGCTTGAAAACAGGGAAAGAATCTAAAATACTAAAAAAAGTGCTCAAACTTAGTGGTTTTTCAATTTTGGTTTTGTTTTGGTTTGGGGTTTTTTTTATGAATAGCTAAGTTTTAAAATGACAGCTGCTGAAAATGTCTGGAGAGATTTAATTCCCTGTCTTCAGACAAAGAACCTGTCATTAGATTAACAGACTTGACCAGGAGGGTTTACTCCTGCAACTATTTGCATAGGGAACCGTGTCAAGGCGTTACCCCGAGGGTTCAGGGAGAGGTTTTGATTTTACTCAGATGACTCATGATATCACAGTGCTATGTTCTCTTTGAATGTTTAGTGTTCATGGTGATGTAATTGTCATTTTTTGAAGTGTTGTGTCTTTTGTTTTTCCTTCTACCTGCCTGCTTTTGGGGTAGTCATCAGACAAGGGAAAAGTTCCTCTAAAAGAGTACTCTGAGTTCTCATAAAAAGATGCTCTAATTGTCCAGGAACTTGCCCAGCCCAGCCCTGTTTATAATAACCTCCATGGAGCAACCTCCATACCAGAAATAGTTTATTAGGGAAACTGGAAGTGTTTAAGATACTCTATAACTTGCGTGAGGTCAATGTAAACAGCAAGGGAGGACATGCATTTACAAACATTGAGTAAGTGACATTAAAGCAAAGAGCTGAACCCAGAACAGAATGGTGTGGCAGACTCCAAAGATTTCTAAAACTAAGAATTTAGGAAAAAACCCTAAATTTATGTCAGTCAGAACCCGCTGACTGACCACAACACTTATTTCTTTACACCCTACCTTGATGCTCCAGCTTTGCACTGCCGGTACTTGCCACACAGCACCACTGTCTCTTTCCTGCAGCAGGACCTCTGGTGCCAGGCTTGGGTCTTTGGCAGAAGTGTAATCCAAGGTTGTGACAAAGAAGTACAAGCACACAGGAAAGGCTGCAGTGCAAGCTGAAAGGAAGCTGGGGAAGCAGGCCACCCTGAAGGATGTATGCCCTAGCATCACAGCTTCTCCCCATCTTCACCTTTTCCTTTAGCCTCACCAGCATGTTTGATGTTCTCAGAGGTACCAGAACCTCAGCATTTTAGAGGGCTACTCCAGTTCACATATCCATACTATTGAAACAGTGCATTAATCCAAACCAATCTTCCAATTTTGCGCAAGCACGGATTGAAAGCAACCCTCTTCAGTCATTTTCACAAATCATGTTTGCTTCAAAAAGCCTATTTTCAGCCCAAAATTTGAAACATGCAGGTAAGCTTATTACAAACCCTGGCTCTGATTAAAAGCAAAGCTTTTTTTTCTGTGTCTCTTTATATTAGGAGAGACAAAGTTGTTTTCTCATACTTTAGATCTCTTAGTCTTTCCCTCTCTAATTTTGTCAGTGACAATATTGCCTTGCAATGCTGTTTTGGCAGTGGTTAAATGGCATGCTAACAAAAATATTCATTCATAATTTATTCATAAGTTTTCTAACCAACCTTTTGTCTTCAGCCAAAGAAAAGAAATGGACAAACATACTCAGGCTTCAGTTTTCAGGCACTTTATTCACTGCATTTGAAATCAGCTCTGCTTCACGTTTCTGAAAATATTCATACCCTTTGTTTCTGGCAGGTGCTGCACTTTTGGATCTCTGCAGTAGAACATTAGAAACAATTCAGAAATATCCTCAGAAAACTGGATGACATTTCTTCGGTCCATGTCCTCTTCAAATTCATCTCCACCTTTGCAGACTTTTTTTCCAGTCTAAAATAAGGAAAAATAAAAGGTGCTTCTTTTAGAAACAGCTCCATCCAATTTGTTTTGCTCTATCATCGTGGTTCGACTAGTCTCACATGCACAGATTTCGTACAGAGGGTTTGTAGATAGTCCTAGAAACAAAGCCAGAAACATTGTCAAAAATATTATTAACACATCAGCCCATCTTTTCTGCACTATTAGCTTTTGCCAGTTGTGTGTGTCTCCTTTACAAGCATGTCACATGTTTCCTACAGTGAAAGTAAGAGACCCATGTTGGACACTGAGGCTTCAAAAGGTATGTGTGCTTTGTGTCCAAGTATTGTCTATCTAACAATAGAGCTATTCCACGGAAGCAGCAGAGCAGCCGCTTCTCTCCCCCCAGCCTTTGTAGAACAAAGCATCAGGCTCCTCAGGAGTCAACTTTGTTGTTTTGCTGTTGTATAAGGAGCTGTCATCCGGCCACAGGCGCCAGCAGGCACAGTCCCCCTTACAGGAGCAAACAGTTCAAAAGCAGGGCTGGGTTTATGCAGTTTAATTTGATGGGTCAAGCATCTTTATTACAAGCATTCTTGCAATGTTTGCTGTTAACACTCAGAAAAGAATATGTATCAAATCGAGCCAGGACATAGGGAGGGACAGAGGACAGTTCTGGAAGCAACTTTTAATTGCTCTGACAGAAACTGTAATTCGCAGGGCCAGCATGCAAACTACAAGGAAACACTTCAGCATGCTGTAATATTGATCTTCCCTGAACAACAGATTGGATTACAACCAATAGTGTTTGCCACTGGCAATCTGGTCTTTGTCCCTTCTCTATATCCTTGGCCATCACTTCCAAGGAGAGAAAAACAAAAGCTGTAGATAAACAAATTGTGGCCAAATTAGTCAGGCCAGACGTAAGTTAAACTGACAGTAATTTTGCTGGTTTTATACTCTTTCTCCAAGTGGCTGTTTAACGCCCATTCAGGCTCTTTGGAACCAAATAACACAATATCCCATACAGTAAATGCTCAATAGAATTCCCTCTGCCAGAGATAACATACTGTAAATACTATTGTGTTCAATGATCTCAGCATAGGAAGAGCCACTGCTCATCAACATATCTTTCAAGAAATCAGAGCAAAAAGAAAAAATCTAGAACCACAACCAAAACCAGTTGCTGGCAGTTGGATTAAATCCTTCTGCAAACCTGTCAGTGTTCTCTTCTTCTGTGCCCATTGCACAGGCACCATGGTAATAAATTATTCAAATAAATTCCTGATTAAATCCAAGAAAGATGACACACTTCATAATAATGTTAGGCAGATGGACAGAATGATTTAAAAAGTAGTCTGTTCATTCCTGTTTCTCACAATACCTGTAAGCATTTTGATTCACAGCTTGAACTTCCCAGCTCCAGCTAATCCTTTCAGAAATAAAATTGACATACCAGGCAATAACAGTCTTCATATAAATAAAAAAGCTTTTATTTTCCATGAATCCACTGACTCATTCATCTTTTAAGTCTCCACTGCAAACACGTTTCTTATAACAAACCCTCCATCACTAACATTCATGCATGAAATGTCTATCATAACTACCGACAAGAAAGAACAGAAAGCAAGCTGCTTGTTTGTACAGGAATGAGAATGGTCTTGTGGTTAAGATACTTGTGACTGAAGACATATGGATTCCTTTTTTTATGCAGAGCCATGATTTCTGTATAACTTTGCACCATCTACCTTACCTGTTGTCTCAATTCTCCTTTTCCTAAAGAGACCATTATTATTATTATTATATATATATCTCTCTCAAATCACCCTGGGATAATGTATTTGCTTCATTTTGACAGTGAAAAGTACAATCACTAGTTTTAGTTGCATATATGAGTAATTAGGTTACCATAAAGAGTGTAATATAGTAATTATCCATCTACACCAACTTTCTTAAACAAACTTTCCCTGAAGTCTGTATCTATGCTAAGAGTGTTGGGCAAGCAAACACCAGCTGAGCAAGACCAAGCCTTGTTATGGTAAGTAGGTAGACACCACCCAAGGAAGGTGTATACCCAAGGTAACCCAAGGCAATGAGAAGCTGGATAGAAAACAAAGAAAATTCCTTTTTCATAAATGAGCTCCTCCCCAGCAACATACAAACATGCCTAAACTAGCTCTCTACAGTTGAAAAAACTCCACCTCAACCTTCCAGTCTTTTCTACTTAGCAACAGGCTCCCTTGCAGGGATGACATACTCTAATACAAGCATATGTGCCACTGTGCTGTGTGATGATTTCTCCACTTTGCTTCAAAAGAGTAAGGCAAAAAACTCTAGTGAGCATGTAAAAATGTGTACCTTCTATGTTGTTATACCACCTTCCAACAACAGCACATTGTTACCAGATCACTGTTTAAGAAGTTAATAAATTATGTCTTTCCTAGTACCAAGTCAAAAACATGCACAATATCCAATGAGCAAGCTTTGGGAATCCTATCCAGCAAATTTGCTTTGTCCAACCTGATAACCCTCCACAAAACAGTGTGATTGAGGCAATATGGTGTTCATCATTGGTAAAAGAGAAGGAAAGGAGGTTTGAGGTCTTTACCCCCAGTTCTTACACACTTCCCTTCAAACTTCACTGCCCGCCTTTTTGCCAGGTCTGACCTGACCCCACATTATTCATTAAAAGTTAAGCAAAACACTCTTCAGAGAGCTGCACTGTCTGCTTATCATAGCACCAATCTCACCCACCATATTTTTAATCGCTCAGATGTCTGAATCCATGTGTTGCATGCCCTTGGGCTCAGGAACCTTATCATATTGTCAATCAGTATTGAACCATACACACTCTCAATCTATAAATAACAGAAGTAATTATTACTAGTAAATAATATATACTAGCTCATTTGAAATGAATCATGTTCTCCAGTCACCCTGGAGAATGACTAAAATAGGCAAAGCTACAAGGCATCTCTTTAAAATACTTTTCATATAATTATTATGAAATTTCATTAGGCTATGACTCATTCCTGCAAATGCAGGGTTCATTGGGGGTAATTAAAGTAAGTCACGTAAGTCACTATCTCTTCAAGGCAGTGACTCATAGGCTGCTGCCCATAGCAGAATGCAGTGAAGTCAGAGAGAAGGTCCTCTCTTCCCACTGAAAAAGCAACAGCAGCTCATGAAAGCAGTGGGTAGGCTTAGTTTGCCCTTCTCTTTAGTTCATTTAGCCAGCAGGTTTGGATTTTTTCCCTATTCGAGAAGTAAAATCAATTACATACTAATTAACTGTCTTACCAAGACTATAGAGAAAAAGAAGGGGGCTGAACACAACTGAGATATACCAAATGGCTTTTCCCTAACTGACTGCTTGTATGATTTAAAAAAAATTGTGTTTATGTGTAGCGATGTAGCAGTCATCTAATCAAAAGTTGCTAACAGGAAGGTGCCGTACTTAGATATATATGGATCATTTAATGACAAAAGTCAAGTTGCAGCTGAGATTGAACTAAGAGCACCCAAGAGATGAGAGGAAATTAAGAGTGTCATTCTCTTTTGATACTATGAAAGGAATTATAGCAAGACAGGTGAGGCCAGCCTCTGCACACATGAATATCTGCACAATAGTTGACAAGAGCTTATATTCTCAAATCCTTTTTAAAAAAATACACACCTTAGCCGAGCCAGGTCAGAATAATTAATATAGTTTGGGAAATCAGTTGCCAAAATACAAAACTACTGAAAAATAGAGCATAAAAGACAGGAGAATTTAGCTGCACAGCTCTCCCACACTCCAGCACTAATGACAGCTCATAAGTAGCTCTTTGTTTATCTCTACCATGGTTTTCCATTCTCTATGCTTGGTGTTCTGTGCTTTCTAGTACGCTTTGCCTTGCTAAATGCATTTTATTTTTCATAAGTATATTCTTTTCATGAGCTTTTCAGCTCTTTTGATGTGGGAAAAGCCAGGCATCAAATACGTTTCTCACTGATATTCTTAATAGTATTTCATATCAGAAGATTGTTGTCCACATGATCAGAATTAACTTAGGGAAAAGAGTATGTTTTCAATATACAAATTAATCTAAAATCTACCAATGCTTGGAAATGTATTCTTGGGAATACATGATTAAGCTGATGATAGCATGATAAACCCCTTTGCAATAACGCAGATCATAATCGTAGGAATCTGTGACCGTTCAGTATGAATTAACTAGCCTCTTTTTCTTAAAGCTTACCATCCCTGTTAAAGCTTGCAAAAAGTTTTGCAATATCAGTAATGGAGCACATGCAGGGCTTAACCTGGTTTATGAGCCTAAGAAGAATGAATTTGTTAAGAAAGCTGCCAGCAATACTGAAGGAGATGCAAAGTTCAGGATGTCCAAGTGAGGTTACCTTAAAACTGCATTAAACAGTTACCTTCTTTTTCAGGCTTCACAAGCACGTTCCAAGTATTGAATGGTTGCTTCACCGCTTTCTCTGTACCAAGGGGGACATTAACATACCATCTCAAAAAGCCCTATTTGAATATAAAGAATGATATTGTATGTTGGCCATAGGGCCTAACAGGCAGGGTGTAATTCATTTAACAAGCTGGTTTTTAAAGAGGTTTAACTGCCAATTTATTTCTTTTCCTGGTTGGGAATGGAGATTATAACTGATAAAAGCAATCTGCTTTGGAATTTGTAACCAGGTTTGCAAATATCCATGGTACATCATTGGTTATAAGCCCATGTGTGTAAAAAAAAGGGTAAATTTACATTCTTATAACTGAACTGGATCTGGCTGGAATGGAGTTACCTTTCCTTACAGCAGCCCATAATTGTGCCTTGCATTTGTGCCTAGGCTGGTGTTGATAACAGCCCAATGTTTTGGCTTTTGCCGAGCAGAGCTTGCAGACCATCAAGGCTGTCTCTCCAACATTCCCCATAAAAGGCCAGGAGGCGGGCAAAAAATTGGGAGGGGACACAGCCAGGACAGCTGACCCCAACTGACCAAAGGGATATTCCCTACCATTCCATACATTGGTCAATCTATGTATGTCAACTTCCAAGACAAAGCTTTTTGCTTCCAGCAGCAAAAGAAGATTCAAGGCCAGAGTCACTACAAATGCAGTTCATGGAAAAGTATAGCCTTTGAATTGCTTGTTGTAGTACTTCGGGATAAACTCACACAAAAAAATAAAAGTTGCAGAGACCAGTAACTAGTGGTGTCCCTCAGGGATTGGGACTGATCCTGTTTAACATCTTTTCGGTGACATGGATGCTGGGATTGAGTGTGCCTTCATCAAGTTAGCTGATGACACCAAGCTGTGTGGTTTGGTTGATACGCTGGAGGGAAGGGATGCCATCCAGAGGGACCTTGACATGCTTGAAAGGTGGGCCAATGCCAACCTCATGAAGTTCAACAGAGCCAAGTGCAAGATTCTGTGCCTGGGTCAGGGTAATCCCAGGCACAGCTACAGGTTGGGCGGAGAAAAGATTCAGAGCAGCCCTGCGGAGAAGGACTTGGGGGTGTTGGTCTACAAGAAACTGAACATGAGCCAGCAGTGTGCGTTCACAGCCCAGAAAGCCAACCATATTCTGGGCTGCATCAAAAGAAGCGTGACCAGCAGGTCAAAGGAGGTGATCCTGCCCCTTTACTCTGCTCTCGTGAGACCCCACTTGGAGTATTGTGTACAGTTCTGGTGTCCTCAACATAAGAAGGACGTGGAGCTGTTGGAGCAAGTCCAGAGGAGGGCCACGAGGATGATAAGCGGGCTGGAGCACCTCCCGTATGAAGACAGGCTGAGAAAGTTGGGGCTGTTCAGCCTGGAGAAGAGAAAGCTAACCACCTGTCAGAGTCCTCACAAATGCTTTGGAAGCTGTTTACCAGCTTCAGCCAAGGCTGACAGCCATGACAACATATCTGAAATAGTAGTGGTGTACAAGTTTTTTGAAAATCAGTGTCAGGGAGAAGAAACAGATCCAAAATTATTAACAGAATAACAGAATGGTTGAGGTTGGAAGGGGCCTCTTGAAGTCGTCTTGTCCATGCACCGCTCAAAGAGGGCCACCTAGACTCAGTTGCCCAGACTAAGAAAAGAGAAAAAGACTTAAACATTCATCCATCAGGTACCACAGAAACAGTACAGAAGAAACACAAAAAGAAAGATTTCATAAATTTTACAGGTCATGGAACTTAGTTCTTACTTCAGAAATTTTCAACTAAATTATATTGAGGAACAGAGGTGATGGGAATTATAATATCAAAATTTGAATTTTACTTTGTCAAGCTATGCACTTCTTAATCTTCATATTTATCTCATTTGCTTGGCGTAATTGCACCATGCCCTATGACTGAGGTGTTATAAATAGACTCCAGCTATAAATGACTCATAGCTCTCCAATATAATATATAATATCAAATTATGAACGTAATACATGCATAATGCATTAATATTGCAGCAACATCCAAATAATTGCTGTGTTTTGAGTATATCTAAAAATACATAGATCTGACCACAAAATCCATTCCCATTGTAACAGTGAGAAATGGTATGATGAACTTCAAAAAACTTCAAATGCTGCTAGTTACCTAATGCCCACTCAACTTTCCTTCATGTAATTTAGAATTTTACTTCAGAAAGCGCCTTGGGATATTTCAAGCATAAAGGAACCAATTTAAATCCCATTTTTATCCTCTGTCACGCCAAGGGGCAAAAACCTTACGAAATGTTGCACCACATTGCATAGGCTGATGTGATATTATGTAACGTTGGGTAGGTACTGAAAGAAACAAACAAATGTCTTCAACATACACACAAAAAGCCATAAACCCAAGGGTCCTTTCAGTGCCCTCAATAAGCACAATAGAGACACTATGAGGAACAAATCTGGCTTTCAGTTGAACGCATTCAGACAGACGTGTAAGACCAGTGTTCCTCTTGTGCTCACTTTGCCCAGGAGTGAACCAGGAAATGTTCTGTTAAATCTCCTAGCAAAAGCAACTGGATCTTGTCTTGTAAAATGATGTTAATTTTTTTTCAATAAAAAATTACAATGTTGGTGACTACAGACTCTTTGATGGTAATTTTTTTATCTTCTATTTTTATTTCAGTCATGAAACCAAAATTAAAATTGAAATTCAGTGGTTTTCTACACTCCCGTTGAAAAGTAAGAGCTGTTCAAGAAGCAAGCTATAATCTCTAAGAACAAAGGGTTAATACTGGACCAGCATCTGCACATTGTTCCCTGTATGTGCTAGTTCACTGTTGATCAAGCAGGACAAGCTGAGCTTCAGAGAATGACTTAACAATATGTAACCAAATTTGACTTGCTTCCGTACTCTTCTACACATATTCAGAAACAATTTTATTTTATACCACAGTTAAAAAAGAAATAAATATTGTAGTACAAAGAAAAAGGTTTTACTTTATGAAGTAAAACCACGATGAGCATAACGTTCTACCCCTATTACTCCAGACAGTAGGGTATTGTTTGCTCAAGGAGCATACTGCTGCTGTACCAGGGAGTCAGCTATCAGCACTGAACTGATAGCATCTGTGTGAATAAAGATCTATCTGGGAGGAATAAGAGCATGACTTCAAAGTAAGATGGTTTCTAAGAATCAGACTTCAGATGCTGCTGAGAGAAAAAAATGAAAACACTAGAGAGGAAAATATTAAGCCAAAGCTAACACTGTGTTTTGAAGCACACATCCTCCACAAAGTATTTGCACTAAGCCATTAACACGGTCAGGTTAGAAAAAGATGGTAACATATCTGGCTGATGTTCTCATGGGATGTTTGCATGCTCAGGGACTGTAGTTGCCAGTTCCCTCTGCATTTTACATCTTAACTGCTCAGTTACTGATAAAACAAGTCTTCACTACACTAGAGTTATTACTCTGTATTTAATCTTCTTTTGAATATTCAATAATTGTGCCAGATGACTTCTGATAACTCCATACTTCTTCCATTCTTCAATCTTTGGAGCTTTAACTGTAAAAAAGTCTGGAAATAAATAACTGAGAATAAATGCCTAACAGTCACATTTCAAGTCATTATTTTTCTATTAAAATTAGAACTTAAACATTGTTTTTACAAAAATAATGTATATGCTGAACTATGAAAATGTGCTGGATTTTAATGTCCTAGTGAAGGATGTCACCAATAAATTATAAACCAATATTTTTCAATGTATTGTTTTTTCAGATGGATGATAATAAGAAGGAGGCGAAAGTAAAAGGAAAATGCAAGTAAAAGCTACTGATAGACAAGTTATGGAATGTGAAAATATGAAGTAAAGCCATTCTATATCTGTGCTTCCTCTTGCTTGGCACACTGATACCATGCAGCAAACAGAGCAACCTAGCAGCAGTAAATCTTTATGAGAAACGTTGAAGAAACCACATCAATAATCATCTAATTAGAGAATCTAACTTACATGTCAATTAAATTTCCGAAGTTAACATGTTCAGGTTTCTTCTGTGAGATATTGAGGAAGCTTTTCACCTTACAATTTCAAGTGTAATATTTACAGCAATAAGGAACAACCTTTCTCTTGCAACACTGAATCATGAAGAATTATTGGAGAATGAAGGTAAGAGGAAGGATAGCATAGGGAAACTATTAACAAAGTTATGAAGCCTTCCATAGAGCTATTTCTATTGTTACTTTTTATGAAGCACTTATTGGCGCATTGCAGGTTTTTAAAGATTTCTCCCTAACTATAAAATAGATGTTCTGATGATGACAGCCAAAAGACCTCCTGAAAGTGATATCTCAAGTTTAATTGTTTTATTTCTCCCAACTACTTTCAGAAAAAAATCCTATTTTGTCTATATTCTAGGATATTAATTCACAAGCAATAGTGAAATGCAGCTGATTTCTTAAATTTTTCTTTTTTTCCAAAATAAAATTTATTAATTATTTTAAATTTTTTTGTTAAAAAAGCTTGAGGCATACTGGAACTTTAAAATAAACTTCTCAGTTAACCTCTCGAAATTAGACTAATAGAGATTATTTTCTGAGTTAGGGGAAAGTCGCACTGAATATACAGAACTAAGAGCACGTTATTGTTAGAAAACTTGTCCATTTACACACCTCAACGCTAAGGGGTCTTATAAGTAAATATATTACAAATAAGTGGTTAAATAAAAACTCAGCTGAAGTTTATCAGAATTCATACACTGCAGTGAAGTGAGGTGAGTGTCAGCGACTGACACAAGTGTTAGGTCGGTTAATGTTTTTACTCGTAAACCATTAAAAATCTGCTTTTACACTATTTTATATTTAAACTAAGCCAACCAGGAGTACCACAACAGAGTATACATGAGAGATAGACTCAGTTTGATGGATGCCTCAAAGTCATCACAATTTGCGCATAAGATGTGATTGCAAAGTTTAACTGCTGATTAATGACAGCTGTCCTTTTCATATCCCAATCTGGGAATTAATCTGGAACTCCAAGTCCCAGAGCTGAGAGGAGAAAGGTGATGTACAGACTCAACTAGCAGAAAAACATGTTGGAAGGAAGCTGAAGACGTCACTGATCCTTCCTGCTTCCCAGGGCAGGGCAGGCATATGGTACATAGCTCGTTCCTCAGACTCTTTCCCTAGGGAGCTCTCAGGGACCACCTAGAACTTCCAGCCATTCCCCAGTCAGTCTGCTCCAACACTTTGCTATCATCTTGAAGGAAAAAAAAAAAAAGAGAAAGGGAATGTATGAGTCCCCATAAAAAACAGCTTCATATATTCTCAGTGTCTGCAGGTCTGTTAGGTCTAGTATCTGTTAGGTCACACTAACAGTCTAAGTTGTCACAGTATCACAGACTAAGCTAGAAAACATGACTTTTTATTTCCAAAGAAAATAAAAATGCTAGATCCTGAAGAGTTTTTAGCACATAAACAAAAGTTGTCTCTCAGGTCACCACCAGTCAGTCACAGAAAAGAGAAAACAAATTTCAGTAATAGTCATGGCTCATGGTGTCCAGAGCCAAAGACAATGTACCAGTGACTCTGAGCTGGAGCAATGCTTATCCCCAAGAAGGAAGCTCTACCCAGTCTTTTTCTTCAAAAAGAATGAAAGAAGCTAAGGCCAATTTGAACAGAAGCCTTCCTCTGCAGAAAGGAAGGTTATCCTTAATAAATAGCAAAATACTGGAGGCATAAGCCAGAAGAAATACTGTGAAGTGATGAGAAAAAGGGTAATGCAGAACAGGAGAGAACCACCTGGGATATGGCAGGTCACGTTTCACACCAAGAGGGACAACAACATCATATAAATCAAAGTATGACTATACTGTGTTCCCTCTTTGGTTTCCTGATTATCTTTAGTCATAGGCTGCATAAATTATGTAGGGACCCAGCTGGGCTGTGCAATTATAGCTGTAAAGATAAATCTAAGTCAAAAAGCTTGCTATCCTGTTTCACTTACTATTTCCATCTCACTCTCCACTTATTGTAATAAATGTGGTGATATCTAAATCCTACACAAAACAGGGCTGAAAAGTCCCTGAATACCAAGGCAAGACAAGCCCTGGACCAACAAAGCAGTTACTTATGGGCCTGACTGTAAGCGCGCAGATAGTCCCATTGAAGCTGGAGTGACTGGTTGAATGATGATACTACTTAGTACCAGGGTCTTCATGGGATGTGAGATGTGTCTTTGCAGTTACCAGAGGACAAACAGTAAATCATATCCAATGCTATCCATATACACACTGGAACATTTTAGTGTACTCGGCCACACACCCTGATTGCTTACAAAGTGATGATCTCGTCACTAAAGACATCAGAGGCCCGTTAAACCAAGATGAACCACTGCCTCCTGTACAAGCCAGTGATGAACAGCTTTCATTTCACTCACATCACATTTTGTGTCTACCATAGCAAGAGCCATTTCGCTGCTCTGAATGATAAAGGGACTACAGACACCATATCAAAGTAATTAAAGATTTATAGTAACATAAATAATTAACACTCCCTCTTTCCACTGAACACAAAAGTCATGCTTAGATGAATACAAAAACAGCGGTAAGCTCACATCAGGCAGCTAAAACCAATTTATCTATGATACATCTCAGAAGCCTCACAGCCTCTCTCGACATTTTTTGTTAGGTCAGGATATATTCGATATAAAGTGATACACTACATATTTATTACTTTCTCCCAAACGAATGAAGACGTCCCCTATTTCATAACTGCTTGATAAAACCAGTCTGTTTTGTGATTAGGCTCAAGAAAGTAATGTGCTGAGCGCTTCAAGCACTGGAGACTATACCACTCCTCTAGCCTTGACACCACCGATCTTGTTGCCATCTGGAAACTTCATGATAGAAAAATGTTTTTCTTTCTATGCAGTTTTAGATGCTACTACATTAGGTATCACTATTTTTTCCAATCATTTTTCCACCATAAAAATCACAAATATGAAGTCCGAATATAAACTCTTGAGTAGTACTTACCACAAATGCAGGCTTGAATTTGGAGGCATGAATTGTTATGCCCCTACTGGAAAAAATACTTTTGTGTCTCATTTTCTTTGTATCCTAACAGAATGGCTTTAAATCCCTTTAGATTATACAGTGTGCTTTCTCAGCACTGTTCTAAAAGCACAAAGTATGCCCAAATTGAAACACTAAGGTTGCAAAGACCAGTACTCAAAATGGATGAAGTAACACCAGAAGTATGGACAACGTGGCAAACTTAATATAGATCCATTGCTCATATTCATTATGGTAATGTCATTATCTGCTTTGCCACTTGCTCTTTATTTACCAGATTTTTCTTTCACTGACTGCAGGTAATGGAGTTGTTCTTGTATGAGTGAAATGTGCCGTGACAAAGGTTATTCTCTTCAGTTTCTCTGCCTCAGCTGCTGCAGAAGATGGAGTGTGAAAGGTGAACAAATTGGCTAAAACCAACATTTCTGTTTCCAAAGGAATTTCAGTGTTCTCTTTCAGGTGCTTCAGTTGCAATTAAGAAGGAAAATGACAGTAGTTCCTGTAAGCTGGAAATTCTGATGAGGTTTTGTTCTGTAAAAAGGAAAAAAACCAGGTAATTTGTTAAAGAAACAAGCTCAGAGCTTGCAAGTTTCTGGTTCCTCAAGTGACAGAGACAAAAAGACTGCCTTATAGCTTCTCGCATGCCAGCACTGAGAAGACCCCTGATGGTTTGGATTGATAAGCCCACATCTCCAAGACCATCACTGCAAGGAAGATGTGCTGCCTTCAGCAAGTGAACTAGAGTGCTCGAGCTGCAAGGAGGGCTACTGGGACCAGTGGGCAGGTGTCCCTTGAGTTTTAGCAGCCTCCGGTCATGCTCTCAACCCAGGTACAGCACCAGGTTTGGTGAAGGAGGGCGTCCATGCTGTCCTATACCCAACTCCAGGCAAGAGGAAAGGTGACTTTATGCACCTGCATTTGTATGAGGCCAGAGAGAAGGAAAAAACATCGTCCCCTGGATCAGGTGGAGAACATTTGCCTGGGGCACCAGGAAGGCATGCTGACAAGCAGTTGCATGGAGGCAATGGCTGCCCCTGGCTGGAATTTCTTTCATGGAAGGGGCTGGGTGTTCTTGTACCTGGGCCAGGATGACTGTGCCAAAATCTGCCTAATGAATAAACTTCAGAGCCTTCCTTCTAAACCAGTTTTATTCCACAATCATTTTTTATGGGCAGGGAAACAATATTCTTGTGAGAGTCCATTTGTAATATGTCTTTTTTTGCTTTGTCTCCTTCTCCTTCCTTCTTTTTCACAGCGGCGCAATGTGACCCTTGGCTGCTGGCAGCCGCAGGCCCAGCAGTGCCTGGGGGGGCTTCGCTTCACTGAACGGGTCTCAAAGTACGCAGGGGTCATACCCATTTCTCCTGAGAGTTTCTTAAAGACATTTGATTCCTGTGACACGAAACTAGTTACTAAATAACAAAGATTCAAAGATTAGTGTTACAGTTTCTCCTCAGGCTGCAGCCAGGCGGGGGGGGGAGAAGGAAGGCAATAATGTGAGCTGCAGAGGACACCAAGCCTGCAAGGGCCCATGGAAAAACTCATTATTCATCAGGATTTCAAGCTGAAAAGTTAAACTCAGCTGTTTTTTCCAGCTGATATTGGTCCTCCCTGTTGCGCCACTGATGACCACACAAGGTATAACACCATCTTGCTAACACAATTTCACCTAAGAATGTCAATGGTGATAAAAAGGCTAGGTGCTAATTTGCTGTAATGTGACTTTATCGGTGCTTTACTGGTGGAAGAGGACCAGGATTAAATACTTGTTAAGGAGATGCTTTCCCTGTTTCCCTAAGACAAGTGTACATAGAGAAGAAACTGAGAGACGGCAAGGAAGATTGGGATGAATGGGTGTGTATGCATGCTGCATAATTTCTTGTACTGGGAACAGTGGGAATATTTGCCATTGAAATCGCACTCCTCATGAGGACTCGATATACTGAGTAACAGCTACAAAATGGTTCAGCTCTGCTTTTTAGAGGATTCTGCTTTGAATACAGCCTCCCAGCCAGCCTGTCGGTCAGTGAGCCCAAGGGGTTCCCGTTCCTAAATGCACACAATGCAAAACATGTGAAACATCTGAAGACACAGCAGAATTTTCTCTCATTTTAATTAGTGAATAAAAAAGAAAGAACAAAAAGAAAAAAAAACCCAATGAAGCAAGCAGGTGTACCTTTTTGTTTCTGTGAGACTGAAATATGCTGCTTTTCTTCTATTCAAGAAAACTCTGGAGAATTCTAAAGATACTTTAAAGCTTTTCATTACTTTAAAATACCCTCAGATTATGTCATGTTCTCAATATCCTTCTGCAAAGTGTTCAAATATTCATATAATGAGGATAAATGTCTATAAGCCTCTTTCAGCTATCTGCAGTGGCAGTTCAGGGGGTTTAAATGCTTGTTTTTTCAGACACACATTCACCAAATCTCTACCTTTAAGCACAGCAGATTATTTCAGTACTTCATGAAAGCATCACAGAAAGTTAGAGGATGAACCTTAGGAACATTCAGAAGAACAAAGGACTCGGGGGTTTTGCATTTTAGGCTTGTAGAGCACATACTAAAAAGCAGCTGTGCCAAGAAGTCTGGGAAACTGACTCCCAGGGTTTTGCAGACCCCTCGCACAGGGCACCAGCATGCAGTGCCCTCTGACTCAGCTCTGACCATGCAGAGCACCAGCAAAGTGCAGGAGCATGTGCACACAGGTGATTGCTTTTTACCTGCCTGCTTACATTCGTGTCTCTTCAGAAACTTGTTCTCCCACTGTGTACTGCTGCATCTTTATCCTGCACTTGGGACAGCAAGGAAGCAGCTTTGAAAGGGAATGCAGACAGGAACTACAGGCTGTAGCTAGGACCTCATTGTTCTTGTACACATGCTTCATCTCAGCCACTGTATCCTTTGCAAAATATGAAAGCTTGTTAGAGAAAGGTATGTGATGCATAGGGTGTGATTTTCCCCAGCATTTTTTCTGGTTCATTTTGTATCTATCTGAAGTAAGTAGAAAGAAAAGTGCCTTACAGAAATTTTAACAAGTTGTAAATAAACATGTTGAGAACCCATAATATTTTTTTTAAATCTCATCTCTGTCAATAACACAAAGGAGATTTTTTATCTATATATTATTTTCCTAGCAATTCCTAAATAGAATTAGGTGTAACAGAAATTATGCAAGAAGTCTGTTGGTGATTCTGAGAGTAATCGTGCGCGTTGAGGATGTCTGAATAACTTGAATAACTTGTGGTTTAGATTTTACATTCTGGCTGCAGGTATTGTTTACTTAAGCCAAGCTTTGAATTTTGTCTTTTACTTGACACAGCCAACAATATCTCCAAGGTGGTCGAATACTCTTTCAGAGAAAACTAATCAGCTAAAAAAACCAAAAAGCATTACTCTATAGAGGTATTGTGGCTTCTCTTTCTCTTTGTATGAGACCTGGATAAAAAAAAAATCAAGCAATGGAGATATTTGAAGGAGATGGTAACAGCATGAAATCCTTCCATATGAATTACCGCTATCCGTAGTGCCAAGAATTCCCTCAAACGAGCCAAACAGGTCAGCAGGAGAGCACCTGAAGAGCAGCACAAAGGAATTCCACCCATTCCAGCCAGTAAGTCAGCTTTGACAAGGGCCAAACCTAATGCCTCTGTGCAAACCCACGCACTATGGCGAGTAAACAAGCAGAGTTAGAGATGAATGTACACCTACAGGGCTATGATCTTACTGGCATCAGGGAGATGAGGTGGGATGGCTCCTGTGATGGAACTGTTGGAATGGAAGGATGCAAGTCTCTTCAGGAAGAACAGGCTGCAGAGACAACAGGGGGGACCTGTCACCCTTTACGTCAGTGACCAGCTGAAGTGCATGGAGCTCTGCCTGGGGATGGATGAGGAGCTGACCAAGATTTATGAGTCAGGATTAAAAGGAGAGCACGGATGGGTGACATTATAGTGGGGTTTGCTATGTATAGGCTGCCTGATCAGGAAGACGGAGTGGATGAAGCCTTTTATAGACAGATAGGATCCGCCTCACGTTCACAAACCCTGGTCCTCATGGGGACTTCAACCACTCCAATATCTGTTGGAGGAACAACAAAGCAGGGCATAAGCAATCCAGGAGGTTCCTGGAATGCATTGTTGGTAACTGCCTTCTCGAAGTGGTAGAGGAGCCAAAAAGGAAAGGTGCTATGCTGGACCTTGTTCTCACCAACAAGGAGGGGCTGGTGGGGAATGTGAACCTCAAGAGCAGTCTTGGCCTCAGTGACCATGAAATGGTGGAGTTCATGATTCTCAGGGCAGCAAAAAGGGATTACAGCAAGCTCACTGCCCTGGACTTCAGGAGAGCAGACTTTAGTCTCTTCAAGCATCTGCTTGGTAGAGTACCATGAGATAAAGCCCTAGAGGGAAGAGGCGCCCAAGAAAGCTGGTTAACATTCAAGGATCACCTCCTCCAAGCTCAGGAACAATGCATCCCTACAAAGAGGAAGTCAGGCAAGAAAGCGAGGAGGTCTGCATGGATGAACAAGGAGATCCTGGACAAACTCAAACACAAAAAAGAATCCTACAGAGGGTGGAAGTAAGGACAGATAGCCTGGGAGGAATACAGAGAAATAGGTTAGGAAAGCTAAAGCCTTTCTAGAATTAAATCTGGCCATGGACATCAAAGGCAACAAGAAGAGCTTCTACAGGTACATAAGTGATAAAAGAAAGGCTAGGAAAAATGTGGGCCCTCTCTGGAAGGGAACAGGAGACCTGGTTACACAGGACATGAAAAAGGCTAAGGTACTGAATGACTTTTTTGCCAGTCTTCACGGGCAAGAGCTCCAGCCATGCCGCCAGACACAGAAGGCAATGCCAGGGACTGGGAGAATGAAGAACCACACACCACAGGAGAAGATCAGGTCCGAGACAACCTAGGGAACTTGAAGGTACACAAGTCCATGGGACCTGATGAGATGCCTCCCTGTGTCCTGAAGGAACTAGTGGATAAAGTGGCTAAGCCACTATCCATCATATCTGAGAAGTCATGGCAGTCTAGTGAAGTTCCCACTGGCTGGAAAAAAGAAAACATAACCTCTATTTTTAAAAAGGGAAAAAACAAAGACCTGGGGAACTACAGGCCAGTCTGTCTCAACTCTGTGCCCCGCAAGATCATGGAGCAGGTCCTCCTGGAAACTATGCTAAGGAACATGGACAATAAGGAGGTGATTTGTGACAGCAAACATGGCTTCACTAAGGGTAAATTGTGTTTAACAAATTTGGTGGCCTTCTACAACAAGGTTACGACATTGGTGGATAAAGGAAGAGAGACTGATGTCACTTGCTGGACATTTGACACTGTCCCACATAACATCCTTGTCTCTAAACTGGAGAGGCATGGATTTGACAGATGGACCACTTGGTGGGTAAGGAATTGGCTGGATGGTTGCACTCAGAGAGTTGCAGTCAATGGCTCAATGTCCAAGTGGAGATTGATGATGAATGGTGTTCCTCAGGGGTCGGTATTTGGTCTGGCATTGTTCCACTTCTTTGTTGGCAATGTGAACATTGGGATTGAGTGCACCCTCAGCAAGTTTGCTGACAACCCTAAGTTATGTGGTTCGGTTGATACGCTGGAAGGAAGGGATGCCATCCAGAGGGACATTGGCACGCTTGTGAGGTGGGCCAATGCCAACCTCATGAAGTTCAACCAAGCCAAGTGCAAGGTCCTGCACCTGGGTCAGGGCAACGCCAAGCACAAATACAGGAAGGATTGGAACTAGATGATCTTTAAGGGCACTCATTTCTCTCTTGTCTTTCATTTGCAACCATGTATGTGAGCAGCACCTTAACTAAAATTAATTGTGATCACAATGATCACAAAACTTTTAGTATGTAATAAGACATTGTTCAGGTTGATTTTCACACAATTTCAGTGTTTTGCTTTGCATGTGGCAAGGGTTATGGTAAAAAAGTATGCACTGTCGTATCTTGACTATGGTGTACTTAGACCAAAGCAGAGACTTGCTATATTTGAGATGCAGGACAGACCTTTTATGTTCAAGCTGCTGCTGTTGATACTTGGAGTTGTACCAGTTGCACTGTTTCTAATTTAGAGAATAGCAAGCACAGGGGATTATTGAATGCAGCCACATGGTCTACATTTTCCCTCTGACACCTTTTCCTGTGTGACCTTAACCCCCTCCCAAAAGCCAGACTTAGATGTTTCCATTAGATAAAGCAGAAAAAGATCTTTCAATTTTAGTAGCCAGCATATTTCTCTTACATGAAATAGAGACCATATATTGGATTTGATACAAGAGTAACTAGGTCATTAAATAACCTGGCAACCTACCCAAAGGACACAGAGGCATCTGTATGGGGAAGGTTTTATGTAAACATTTCATTCCAATAGTGAAAAACTATCATTAGTCCTTCAACAAGCACTTTGCATAATCACCAGATAATGTTCAACCTTCTCTTCTATTTAATTAAAAAAAAACCCAAACCTCTCTTTGTCATGTATTATCCCCTTGGTATATGTCTGCATTGTCACACAACATTATGTTGTGTAACCACTAGACAGATTACCCTATTTTGCAAACTGAGCTTCACTGTAAGCTAACAGGCATCTGCTAAATCAAGTTGGCAATAAAGCCACATCCATTGCAGATCACCTTGGCTTTTAACTGTTGATGAACACAAACTAACTTCACAAATGCTTTGCTTTTTTCTCTTATTCCCTGTGCCAAGACACTCAGAATAGCAGCATTCATGCATCAAATGTCTTACAGCACTGGGACACCCTGGCCTCCACTTTATTATTTTAATCATTATTCTGCTTTGAATTTTTGGCTGTGTTTTATTCTCTGTAGCACGAGATTCTAGTAGGTTCTTGTGATGAGAGGTCAAACTAAATAAAAATGGCCCTGCTGGTTCTGTCAACTAAACTCAAACATTACTGTGAAGCTTTATAGCAATAATACCTTTCGTGCTACTATATTGTGTAAGCAATTCCAGTGGAATCCCTGTTCTCAGTGGCTTATTATAGCTCAACCATAAAAATGTCCTTTGGGCTGAAAGTGGATTTTTAAGATTTCTGCCCAGGAGCATATGCTTTGTAAAATTTAATTTAAATCAGCTTAGCTTTTTTTTTTTTTTTTCTTGAAGGACTGAAGAATAAAAACAGAAATAGATTATTCGTCTTTTTCTTAGCAGAACACACACACACACACACTTGCTATTCCTATAGCAAGTAGGCATTATTCTTGCCCTTCATGCATGTATGTAATTCCATCAACTTTGGGGAAGATATGAAGAGAACAAAACTAGTCTTCCCTATTTTAAATGAAATATGGAGGTTGTCTGGCCAACTATTTGGACTAGGAATTTCTATTTCTAAGGGGAAAAATAGAAACAGTGATATTACTATTGGAAAAAAGAGGGTCTACTGTACATAAACTACTTTTCACAATAGTTAACAACAGAGTTCTATGAAATGGCAATAGGAAAAATCTTATTCAATTCAGTATAACTCAGTTTACTCTTGGGATTACTGGGCATAACTTCTGTTCCGACAGCTTTTAGAGAATTTGAGGGGTTTTTCTCTCCCTCCCCACCTTCCTCCCACTTCTCCATGATTTCCAAGCATCTGGACATACGTCTCACTGAGAACTCCCAGAAGGAAATATAGCAGCTGTTTCACACATTACTGGTGGGTTAACAACATACAGTAATTCCTCCTGCAGTCTTTAAGTGGTATTTACAATATGGTATGGCATTTTGTGTCATGGTAACGTTTACATAAAGGATAGAAAAGGTGCACCTTCTGGAATAATGGGATCTGGAACAATGAAAAGAATAACCAGGAAATTTGGTTGCCTTAAAGTTTTATTATCATTATTGCATCATTGCATGGATGAATGCAAAACTGAAGAACTACATTGATTTGGTTCAAAGTGACAAAATTTCATTTCAGTTTGACATAAAATATCATGGTTTTGTTTTGTATAGATTTACTGTGTCTTTTTTAACTTTTGCTTGAGTGAGTTTTTCCAGAACAATACCCCTGCTTTCCCACTCAGCCTTATCAAACAGCAGCATTGACTTAAAGAATAGTACTCCATCAAACATATCAGTTTCTCTGACAACATTCAACCTCTTGGCAGGAGCATTGCTTGTGAAGAACTACAGCTCTAAGTATATTTTGTCTTCAAATTTTGTTCACCTGAAGGCAACCTTGATAACTTGCCAGAGGTCACATAGACATTAGGTAGAGTAGATTGAATTGAGCAGCTCATCAGACAAGGCTGTGCCATTCATGTGAGTCAGCAGACAAACTGCTCAACAAGTAACAAGGAGTTTGGAAATGTAGGGGTGATATTGCTCATGGAAGCTAGGAAAAACCTGTCTGATGGCAGTGTATAGGACATGAACTGTCTAATTCAGGGCTTCCATTGGTTCAGAGGGAACCAATGCTTTCCACTAACTTCTGTTCCAACATAGCTGAAGATGAAGCATTTTCAGATCTCTCCTTGAGAGAGTAATTGTCATGTGCCCCATGCTTTGGGCACTCTACTTCCAAAGATTTATTTATAGAAGCTTTTCCCTTCCCTTCCTTTCTTTTCACTTCCCTTCCCTTCCTTTTCTTTCACCATAATAGAGTTAGTCCAAAGTTAATCCAAACATGAAGAGCTGTCGAGAATGAAAAGATCACTTAAAGCAAATGAATGAAATCCCATGTTGGGGAGGCACTCTTATCTTCACCTTTTTCAGTGGCCTGGCTGTTGATCAGCAACTTCCAGGGAAAACAAGATGAGTTATAATAAAACAGGTGGATAACAGTATAGACAGAAAACAGGAAGCATTTAAAAATAACATGGGAATAAGGATAAGTAAAGAAATCATGTCGAAAGAGCCTAACGAGTTTTGGGAATACCAAGATAAGAATATTTGAAAAAGCTATTTTAATATGCAATGGATTGTTATAGTCATTATCATGTACCCATATATATACAAATACACGGACATGCACATGCATATATGTGAATAGTCTTGATGCTATTTTAATCTTAAATTAATCTCAGATTTTAATACTGCCAGGTGTTCAAGATGGTTAATCAGTATACCATGTGCAGCTGATACATATCCGGGGATAGGAAGGAAGGAACCTGAAGGCACCTGCCTTCCTACAATATGCTCATAGCTATGTTTGATGCATGAGGCAGTACAGTAATTTGCTGGCAAGTTGGAAATAGCTAGCCAAGGTGACTTGGACATTTAGCAGCAGTAGTCAGTGAATAGGAGTCAATGCTGCACATCAGAGATCCTGCAGCTGTATCATGTCGGATCCTACAGCTAGATTCAAACATCCATCTTCTACATATATAGTGGATTTCGTAGTAAAAGAATAGGCAAGCTCATTCATGACTTAATTTATATCAAATGGATCAAAAGCCAACATGCATTTCTGCCATGTGGTCCAGTCTGATTTCTAAGCTATGCCCTTTCAGTCCACCGAGACAGCTAAAGTCTCCCGCTAAGTTCTCACATCTCTAATTCTTACAGACCACGTCTCGGTAGCATGCTTAGCTTGGCTATGGACAGGTATGTCTTGTTCTACTCGTATCTATTCATATAGCTTGTTCTCCTGTGGCTTGTGTTTGTCTGAAATATGTTTCATACTTCCTTTTCTCTAACATATGAAACAGAAGCAGGTTCTTTTTAAACTTATAGCTCTTCACAGACCATCATGCCTCTTCTCAGACTCTTCTCAGCAGTATCAAATGTATGAAAAGAGGCAATGGAAACAGACCGAAATAACAAGAAAATCCATTTAAATGTTAGAAAACACTTTCTTACTGTGAGGGTGGCTGGACACAGGAACACGTTGCCCAAAGCGGCTGTGGAATCTGCATCCCTGGAGACATTCAAAACCCAACTGGACATGGTCCTGGGTAAACTACTCTCTCTGGCCCTGCTTAAACAGAGGCATTGGACTAGATGATCTCAATCAGTGATTCTGTGATTCAGTGATCTTATCTGTTATTACTGACTTGATGCCTAGGAAGCTACCAGCTTATGCCACATAGGAGCTGTATTTCCATATCCCCATGCCTAGTAAAATCTCCCTACAAACTGCTGGAAAGCTCCCCTCTTCAAAACTTTCCTGAAAACTCTTTGTTGCCATCTATAAAGCCTATAAAATATTTTGTCAAGATGTAGATAGTTGCTGTTTCTACTTCTGACTCTGATTGTACTTCTATGCCTGTTCCTTCCTTTGTGATTCAGGTTGTAAAATGCCTGAGAAACAAACTTTGCTTAGGTTTTGTGCTACACCTACCACCACTGTTTGTTGTACATAAGTAGGACTGCTAGAAACTCAATGAAAAGAAAAATAAGTGGTACCTGCAAAATGGTCACAGTATGTTCCACATTGGGTAAAAAGTAAAATAAAGACCCTAACTACTATTTTCAGTCTTAAGGAATTTTTTTGCTTGTACAAATACACAGAAACTCTGAAGGTATTTCTTTGTTTGCCATACTATGCATTTAAGTTTCACTAATTCCATGAAATTTAGCCTGAACTTTGCTGATAACTATGGTGAGTGATTTTAATAAATGAAGTGACAAAGGTGTCTCAGACATTATTTACTGGGGAATAAGGAGCAGCTAGAAACAGAAACCTCTGCTTTTCACAGACAGGTCATTCAGTCAGCCACTTACGTAGGCTGTTAATATACAGATGGGTTTTGATTCACTTGCCTCCACCTATATGAGTAGGTCTGGTTCTCCCCTTATTTAATGGCAATGATGTGCTGAGTGGAATGAGCCGGGCAGATGAAGTTCTGAGACAATTACCATCAGGAGATGGAGTGGCAGTACATCCTAGACAGGTACATTTCCCCTAACTTATCCTATGCACTGCAGTATGAGCCGGATGCCTGAGCAGAAGTTGCTTTCCCATGTGTTTCTGGCTCTCACTGGCATCAGAGATGATGCTATATTGAATGTAACTATAATTATACATCCTGCTGTCCCATTTCTTTGATGCAACAGGGTAGGAGGGAATACCTTAAACAGGACTGCACTTGCGGGTGGCCAATTATCTGGCAGGATGTTTGGAAAAAATCTTTTTACTGTTTACACTTCATTAACAACTGTGCAGAAAGCAATTAACACCAGGCCCTTCTTCTTCCATTTTTGATACCTATATAAATAGCAAAAAGGATGCTACAATGCTACAAGCAGAAGAAATTCAGAATCATCTCTTTCATGAGAGTGGTCTACTCAGTTCTGATGCACCAAAACCAGCAATGATGTTCTGTAGTTGCCTCGTACTGATCTCCATTCAAATACGGCAGCAGCTGGAACAGCCAGAAAACATTGACCTTTTTGTCATAATAAATAATAATAACAATACTGTAGCAGCTTTTAAAGTATGAAATTAGTTGCTTGATTAGAGCAATAAGATATTCTCTTAGAATTTCATGAGATGATGAGGAGTACAGAAGACCGCTTGCTTTTGACTAGGTATCAGAGTGGCATGATACGTATGGTGTCAGACAGTATAAGATTTTGCTGTGTTTCATTGCATCCATGCAATACATAATTGACTATAAATTGAATTATAAATTGAAATATATGATTGAATATAAATATATGTATGTGTGTATTACTGTGGTATAAAAGTCACTGTGCATACGAAAATCTGACTCTTAAATCACCAGAATTAACTTCCCTGTCTATGTTGGTCTCTTTGCAGTGTTCCATACCCAAAGTCCTTAGAAACAATACACTGGCATAGTTCTGCTGCATAGACAGAAAGAGAAGACAAACCAACCTCTTTCCTAGTGCATTACACTCATATTCTCCAGAAACACCTCCTTGCTCAAAACACAGAAATGCTCATTTCCTCCTGCCAACCCAGTTTTCTTGGTCTGGGAGCGGAGAGTCACAGCTTGGCCAAGTCAAAGTAGGAGAAGTTCTGGCATAGACAGAGCAAGTTCTGAGACTTGCATACAGAGCAGAAGTAATATGATTTTGAAATACAATCTAAGGCTTGTGAAATATGTAATAAATCTAGTACCCTGAGATGTGGATTGAGAAATAAAGCAGCTCCAGCTCCCTGTCAGCTGGGTGGCATAACCCAAAGCAGAGTTATATATAGGCACTAAGAAGCTCACCTGAACATAGTTTGTGGCAGTGCCTTCCCTTAAGAAACAAAACCATGAGGCGCTATCTTTATCTGTATTTCATGAATAGCCCAGATTTTGTTCCAGCAAGCCCCCGACTCTGCTGGTTTAGCAACCTTATAAACCAGCATCTGAGATTTTCAGCCAGGAGGCAGTATCACCAGCTTTGCTTTTGAGGAATTGTTATCATTGTGCTGAGACTATGTTAAGCTCCTCTTCAACTCTGATCCACTATGCAGTCTAGCTAGTAGACTTTAAAACTTAAAGTCATTTGTAATTTTAACTCTGGTTTAGCCTTGGTTCAGAATGCTGGATTTCACCCTAGGTCTAAAGCAGTTAGGAAAACATCTCTCCCATCTGGCCTGTGAGAGCTCCTAAGTGGCCTTTGAATGATTCGTTTTTTTCTAAGGCCCAAAATAAATGTACAGCCTTATAACTCACACACCCTGGGGATAAGCAATTATTCATGATCCAACAAGAAAAATACAAAAAATATGTCACTATAAATTCTTAGAAGAGCTGGTTTCACTTTCTCTTCTCAAAGTATTTTTTATGTTTGATCTGTCATAAATATTTCTCTTGGCTCTTTAAATAGCATTGGCTTACTGATGCATGTGTGAAGATGACTTCTTGCAGTGGTAGAACAAATTAAATTCTCTTTTAAATGTGAGCTACTAAAAGCTTCAGGGCAAGATCCAGACACCAAAGTTAGGGTGCAAAGTCTCAGCACTAATTGCACAACTCTGAAAGACAATTGTTAATGTGACAAACTGAACAGGGTGCCTGTTGAGACTCACTCACTGGAGATTCACTTCCCTTTATCACTAGGACCATTATTTTTATTTACTTCTAACCAGGAAAAGAGTTGTGCTAGGCACCTACCTTTTTCACAGGCCTAGTGAAAGCCAGAGAATATCAATGACGTGAATAACGATACAATCTCCCCTGATTTCTGAAAAACTCAGCTATCATTCAACATTAGCTGAATGGGTCTTATCACAGTGGACCCAACATCTTCCTGCACTTTTCATTATATTGATTTTTAAACTTTGTGTAACTTTTTACAGAGACTGGAGGGAAGACAGAAAAAGAGGATGTTTAAAATGCATTGAAACCACGCTTTGCCTTGATTGAATACATATCACTGTCAACCAGCAACTCCGTGTTAATAAGCTACCTAGAGGTGATAAAAAGTACCATAGGAGAAAAGGTATTAAAAAAAAAAAACAAACCAACCCCACTGAGATTTCATTTTCTGATTTATACTGCAGGAATTTTTTTAACACTGCTTTTTAATCTATACCAATCATTATTTATGCCCAAACTGGAGAACTGCACAGCAAGATCTTGCATTTGCTAGGCCTGCTCCTGTCCTGTTGGAGCTTTTCCACACTAGAGCCTGTCTGAGACACCGAGACTTCATTCACATCCAGCACCCCTGACTCCAGACAGCCCCAGAGGTCACTGCACCCTCTTCTGAGCCAAAGGAGCAGTGACTCATGTGGCAGTCTCCTCTCTTACCTCCCTACCAGTTGTCATCCCTGGCAGACAGCTTGGTGTCAGCAGCCCTGGGCTTGCCAGATGTCCTCACCCACCTAAAGATAAGCTTTCCCAAAGCCATTACCCCTCTATTTAAGCCAGAGGTGAGGAGTGTCAATAAGCTGCTAACCTACTCTGGGTACCAAGGTCCTCAGTGTGGCTCACATTTATATCGATGTGCCTTGTAGGCTCTGCAACTGCTTTTCCAGCATCACTGCCCTACATCTGTGCTGCCTGCAGCCAGCATAGGTTCCTCTCTCCCGTCCCTCCCTGCCTTACAGCCTTGCATGTTGACCACGTGCATTAATAATGGAGTTTCCTTCCTGTGAATCATGGCACCATGAACAGAAAACCTGCATTTAAGGGACCTGTGCTTTGCTCTGCTGCAACAAACTCCGTTTCTTGAATGAAGTATGAAACTGAGTTTCTGACACCTTTCTAATTATATAAAATACATAACAAAATGTGCTCTTAGTTCTCTAAGTTGTACATTGAGGCCAGAAGGAAACGCACCGCACTGTGATCAAGGGTGATACAATGCCCTTAGAGTCAGTTTTCAGAACTCCTCTGTTCTGAAAGCCTGGTGGGCTGTGCAGAAAAATAAATCCTCTCATACCAGCATGTATGCATGCATACAGTCCAGGTTGCTCTGCTGTCCTTTTGCAGCCCTTGAAAACTCAGGCAATTATTTCTCTTTACTCTTTCTAAATCAATGCCTGTTCTGCTGTGAGTGCCAGAGCTCCTTGACCTCTGCAGACTAGGGAGAAAGAACGAACTGTGGGTCACACCTGACCTTTCATTAAAAAAAAGTAAATTGCATTGAGTGGAAAAACTCTTTGTTCTCTCTGTGTTTTGGTAATATGCAAGAATTGGAAAAACTGTTCTGCAGTGGTGTTACTAGCTAGGACATCACTCACATTTGAGGCCATCTGATAAGCTTACATATTAACCCTGCTGATTTACGTTAACACTTAGCCATGGTGACAAGTACTCTTTGCGCTTACTGCACACTGGCATTTTTTCTTTCTGGTTCCAAGGACTTCAAGTAGAGATCAGTGACGTTAATGAGGAAGAATAAGAGGGTGGATGTAAGCAAAGCTTGAGATATTGGCAGGTATCAAGAAGTCTGCAAAGGCAGCAAGCAGAAAATACTGATGAACTCTCAACATAAGTTGCACTTTCATTAAAATACAGTACTTGACAATTCAGTTCTGTCTGGGTTTGCATGCATTCTTTAAACCCTTGTTAATCTTCAGTAAAATGGTTTTTAGTAAAAGTCTCATAATTCAGATACTAATGCCCTCTCTGGAGATCCACGTGGCCTACTTTTCTCTGAAGCAGAGAAAATGCAGTTGTCATTACTGCTCAGAAGTACAGTAAAACAGTTTATTCTGTCTTTACCCTGTACAGGGTTTTGTTATTGAAAGAGATTATTTTGTTATCAGAGAGGCCTACCTGAAACAGAAAAATATGACTTAGCCAAACTGTAGAGCTAAACAAATCACCAGCCACAATTCCTTTGCCTGGTTATTACTCCAAAACACCAACCTGAGCATAAGTTCTTCCCCAACCACAGCTGTGCACTAGCTTTCTCCTAAGAGAAAGCAGAATAAGCTGTCTCTTATCTATGGCATGTGTTTCTACCAGGGCAATTAGTACAAAGTAGCCACAGTGCTGCAAGCTCATACCCAGACTGAGACATACCTTGGCTGTGAAGCTGGCCAACATCAAAGGCAAAGCATACAGCACATATTTTGTTCTTGGAGAGGACAGGACCGGGCTGTTGTAAAATAGTTAGTTCAAGGGACAGGGTAGCTCTAAGGTGCCAGACAGTGCATCAGGAGGAGGCAGGCAGTACTAGGGGTGCAACGCAAGGGAGGCAAAGACCTGCAGGAGATCCCAAGACTGGTGGTCCTGAAGGGTATGTGGAGAAAAAGGCAGAAACTCTGAGACCTGCATTTAACAAAAAAATTGGAACCCCTGTCTTTGTTCACACTGACCTCAGCATTACCCAACCATATAAGCGTATCCTCAGATGGAAGGTCAAAAGCTAAACAAAAAGATGACTCTTGTCAGACTGTCCTGTCACGGGTCACTTAGGGAGCAGCCAGTGACTCGGTTTCCTGAACTGGGGGATCAAATCCATGATTCCGAATGTATTTTGGATTAACATTTTCTGCAGAGCCAGCCTTAGCTATGTAGCCAGGTAGTTTGCTCTAAAGAGTACACTGTTGCTAGAGCTAACATTTACTTAGCTGCAGGTGGATGCTGGTTACGTTAACAGAGGTGGATAGGAGGGGAGATGGAAGCCAAGCCTAAGACACCAGCAGAGATTACACAGGCATACAAAGGTAGCTAACAGAAAATAGTGATTGGTGCTTAGCATAGGACTGTACTCCCAAGCGAGAGCGCTCAGTTGACTCAGGAGGCTGTAATTTTCCTCTCACAATTTCACGAAGTCATTTCAGCAATTTTATCTTGTTACTTCTTTCTGGCAAATAAGAATAATTGTCTTCTTCATAATAACCCTTTCCCAGATAAGTAGTCTTGGCTCTTCAATCTTTTGTTCAATTAGTTTCCTCCCCATTTTGCCAATGATTTAGCTGATGTCCTCCAAGCTCCCTGACAGTTGGTCAGTGTAAAAGAGAAATGTCCATGCTAATGCCAGTAATGTCATCCAGACCGTCCTCAGACAGTATTCGATGGACCCACTAGACTACAACATGCAGCTCTGGCTGTGGTGACACATACCCTGGTCTATGTTGAATAGAGGACCAATGACTTCTGCACCTCACCTGAGACTTTACAGCTTAAAAAACCTTTTTGGTCTGCTCTTCCAAATCCCAAAATGAATGCAGAAGCACTACAGTATTCTCCATATAAGTTACATTGGGCTCATAACTACAAAATATGGCAAAGAAGGTTGCTGTTTACCTTGTGACTCCCTGGAGTAGTTTACTGAATGTCATTTTTAGCTCTTTCTGCAAGGAACCTGGAAGAATATACACTCAGATCCTGTAATGTACGAGGATTTCATTTACATTACAAGGACAACATTTTTCACTGAAAGACCACCACAGACGATCTGAGCACATCTGCTATTGGCAGTCCAGGTTGTGCTGTCCTCAGACAGCTGCAAATGCAGCTGCGGAAACAGGCCTGGGTTTGTGGAGGAAGGAGTAAAGCCACAGGGCTGCAGCTTGCCACTTAGTACGAATCACTGGGTGCGTGTGTGTTTGTGTTTGTGTGCTCCTGACACAACCACAGGGACTTTCAGATTAGGACTGCAGCAGAGCCTTCTAAAACACTACCTAGTTCTTTCCTGACAAAAGTGAGTTGGAGTAACAAAGGTATGCAAAAGCCAACATATATATGTTTAAACAATAACAAAAAAAAAAAGTCATAATAATGCTGCAGAAGGCACTTTAAAGGGTTCAGGAAAGCTAAAATGAACCCAAGCCTCCCCCAGGGCCAAGGAACAGCACCACTTTTCCACAGATGCAGCAGTCTGGATCAGTGTTAAATTAACTTCAAACTTCCTGGCATCTGCTGAAGCCTCACATTTATTAAAATGTCAAATAAGGGTGCTGGGGTTAACTTCCTCTTTTTTTTTTTTTAGGAAATTAAAGAATCTTGCATATAAATGCGCATCCAGAAAAGACTCATATTTTCTACTGCCTGGGAGCTGAGAAGGGAAGAGAGATGAAAGCATGGTAATGGAAAAAGAGGTTGGGATTCTCAATAAGAGGATGAAGAAAAATAATAATGAGAAAACAAAACAAAAAGTAAATGGTCAGATGGAGGAAGAGACCTGAGGAAAGAATGTCTTGTGTTGCTTTCTAACATCGTCAGGCCATGACTATATGAATTCCAGGGTCACTGAAGTCAGCATCTAGCTCCTCACCCCTAACTATGGAAAGTATAAGGTCAAGACCAAGCAACAGGCATTGCATGACTGCTTTACAGAAGAAGAATGTAGGCTGAAGAGCAGTTTGTAAGAGAAACAAAGAAACGCTTGAACTGTCTTCTCTCTCTCTTTGAGAATTCAAGGGCCCTTATCCTACGGTCAGCTGCAGCAATGGGGTACCTGTTGCCAGGCCTGTAGGAGTCTTTCCTACATAGGGGAATTAGAGCATATTAACAAAACATACGTATGAAACAATATTCCAAGGTGAATTATTTTAGTTCTTACAAGTCCCCTTCCATATCCATGATACCAACAGCAGTCAGAACAAAACTTTATTTCTTGCCATTTGTAACAGTGCAGTAGAAATACCTGAAGACTTGAGCAATACTATCTTCTACTTTGTTCAGATACAGAATAGGACCTCAGTATTGTGACTATAGGGGATGAATAAAAGGCCTTTTACTCCTTTGTAGTACCAGCCATTGAGCACACACTTCCAAGTCAAAAGAAGTTAGTCATCTAGCTATAAAGTCTTCCCAGTTATGTTAGGACTGCATTCTCATCCTCACTACCAGCAGACTCAAAACTCAAAGTCTACAGTATACCGAGTAGGAGATAGATAGAAAATATCTTTATCCTTATAGAAGTATAAAGGATTTAGACTAGGAGAGCCTATGAACAATAAAGGCAGAAAACTAACATTGAGAGATACTTAAAAAAGACTGTGTGAAGTTGATAGCCACTGATTACTGAAACCAAAAGAAACAAACAGAGAGAAACTTTACTAAAAAAATAAATACTTGAATCTCCATTGTATCTCCAAATGCTACTTTAAGCATCAGTTCTTTTCAGTTGAGCTATGGCATTTATTATTTTTTCAGATTTCTCAAAGGATTTGGATGCTCTATTGTGGCCAGACTGTGATCTGGCTTCACTTCCCACAAATCAATATCAAATGCAGAGAAGCAACCTGCTACACAGGCATTTTACAGACTAAAATAGTGCAGAGCCTAATCAGGAATCTCACGGCAGGAAACAGGCCTTCCTACAAAAGGAAGCGTAGGAAAGACTACTGGAGACAGCAGTCCAAAAGCAGACGCTTTGCCAAAAAAGACAAAATGGCTGTATGCTGGCAACTCCTGCAGCAGGAAATCGCTGAATTAAGCACTCAATCTACGGAGCAATTTACTATGTCATCTGCTTCCTGGCAACAGATATTTGGAATCACTGTTACATTACATTTCAGCTCTATCTCATAATCAAGTTGAGGACAGTGTCCTCTCCAGTAAGCAAAGAGGCCAAGGTCAAAGGCTTCTCTGAATCCTACCCAGAATAAATATGTTTAACCCCTTTCCTTTCTTGATTTTCATCATTTTATCATTTCTAATTTAGGGGCCTGTCATTCCTGTTTCTACTCTGATTTGGGGCCAGGGCAGACTGAGTCACTGATACAATGCCTGCCAAAGTTAACTGTAGCCTCTACGGCACTGTACAATATAGTCTGATAGAAGATAAATATCACATGCCACAGTGAAAGAGGGGAAAGTAGGCCTATGGATTCTCCCTGTGATTTGTTCGAAAGTTTCTCCTAAACATATATAAATACAAGAGAGATATAGGAAGTGAAGAAAGAGAGAAAAAGAGAAAGATATGTTCAGATGGCACCTTCTGTATTTCAGTTTGTGCCCATTGGTTCTTGTCCTGATACTGGGCACCACTGAAAAGACCCAGGCTCCATCCTCTGTACATCCTCCTTCAGGTATTTATAAACATTGTTAAGATCCCCTTGAGCCTCATCTTCTGTAGGTTGAACATTCCCGCTCTTTCAGCCTTTCCTCCTAGGAGAGATGCTCCCTTCCCTTAATAATCTATCTTTGCGGTCCTTCACTGGACTTTCCCTGGTATGTCCATGTCTTTCCTGTACTGAGGACCCCAGAACTGGACCCAGCACTCCAGGTGTGGTCTCACCAGTGCTGAGTAGAGGGGAAGAAGCCTCTCCCCCAACCTGCTGGCAATGTTCCTTCTAATGCAGCTCAGGATACCATCAGCCAACTTTGGAGCCAGGCACGTTTAACGCAATCATTGTGGTTTTGGCTTTAGCTTTTGAAAATAAACTGTGAATAAAAAATACCACAGATGAGAGAAAAAACAGGCAACAGATAATCACAATGACAGAATATAATTTTCTCTTGTCACACAGCAATATACACATGTGCTTGCCATACTTAAAAAAAAAAAAATCATTTCATTGCTGACCAAAGGAGAGAGAAGGATGCAACTAATTAACTATGAATGATTTTAGCACGGTTGAAGTAATTGAGTTTCTGTAAAGTGATTGATGTCATTTAGATTTGTTGGAGTCATGATGTCCCTCTACTCCTTTGATCACTCCAGAAAATCCCTCAGTTCAGGAGATTTGGAAGCTGTAAAGTGTACCTGCTAGAGACTTTAAGAGGTTCACATTTGGTGAATCAGGAGGTGTGAAATCTATCTCAACATGAGACAGACAGCAATAACAATCACTTCAATTCAGCTTCAACAGTTTTGAACAGAACCAGCCAATTTCTTATTTTATCCTGATAGTTTCAGTATCCACTATAAGAGCAGGTTTTTATGACAAAAGAGACTGGCTACCAATATTATATCTACAGCAAGCAATGGAAAATAGGTTTCTGAGGAAAGCTTGCTTTTACAAAATGAGATGTGCCAAGCTTATAAGGCGCATGAGGCAATTTGATCATGAGCACTTCATAGTTTGATAGAAAGAAATGGCAAGCAAATTTTGAACTATGGCTTCGTTAACAAGGAGAATTCAGTTTGCACCAAAACTTCACAATATGGTCTGACAGTTCCTAAATTATGGGTTTGCTTCCACTTTTTGTTTATATGACACTTTTCTTGGTTTATTATTTGTCGGGTTTTTAAATGTTCCCTGTGACAGAGAAACACCCTCCTACAGCTGTGAGCATTAAACACCTGGCCAACTGTCAGTGTCAGTCTAAGGAACTGTACTTAAGCTAGTGCTTTTGTAGCTAAGAGTTTTTTGACAATTAAACATTACTTGGCAATACTGCAGAAAAAGCTGACATAAGACAGGACTTGATGAATTCCCATGTGTGCAGGTTGCTGCTATATCTTAGCACATACAGCTGGGGCTTTGCTAGGTGAAAACAATGGGAGAGGATCAGGATGAAAGCAGAGGGATTTAAAGATGGAGTAAACACTTCTGAAGTCTAGGCCTCGTGGCAGAATACAATTTATTCAGTTGCAGTTTCCATTGTTTCTATTCTCTCATATTCATCTGTCTTTACCTCAGAAATTGCTATAGGAGGGTGTGTAGTTCAACAAGGCAGTTGAAGGGATGACATATGTGACTTTTCTTTCACCATGCACTGGATCTATAACTGGATCCTCTGTCTTGTTTCCTCAAGATCCCATCCCGTGAGCTTGAAGACATCTGAAGTCCCCAGTGCTTCTTCCAGCTGCTTCCTCCATCTCTAGCAGTTAAATTTTCTAGAGGAAGCCGAAGATTGCCTGTAGTTAAACAACATTTTAGCTCCCTCTTAGTAATTTTAGTAATAGGGCAGAAGCCCAACATGTATGTGTTTTCAAAGTGACCTCACAAGGACCTTCCCCTTGGCCAAATGCCCTGCCAGTAGCCGAGGTCCCTGGTCCGGTTAACCAGCACTTACTTAGGCTTAGGGTCTTTCCTCAGCCTGAAAACACCTAAGATTGCATGTCCCCAGTGAACACCCTAAACAGTCACAAAAGGACAGCTCTTCCTGACATAATTCCACTTTGCATAGACCAATTAAATAATTATTGGACCAGAAACAGAGAGAGAATAAATCTACAGCCTAAGAGCTGGGATATTCTATAACACCAGGAGTTAGGTAACATGTGAATTCACAGTAGGCAGAGGAAAGAAACAGGGCCCAGTCCCTGTTGCCCCCTGCACACAGCCAGGTATGCTCTGACCACTTGTAATATATGTAGTGATGCTATCATCTCTGCCTAGTTCCTCTACTGCACACTTAAGTGAGGGCTGCTATTTTCCCCGGTACCTATAACATTCTGTCAAGCATGTTGAATCCAGAGTTGAAGATTCCTCTGCTGCCCGGAATAAAATGTGTTTTCCTTTCCCCAGGCAGAGAGCCTTGGCTGGCCCTGCACCAGGCATTCCACCCCGTTGCTATGCCCTGTGCTCTTGCCAAGCATGTACTCCTGAACATCTCCTGACAGCTGAGTGTAAAACCAGGCTGTGCTGCGAGCACCATGAATGCTCACAGTACAACCCGATGCTTATTTCCTACGAGACAGCATATTGATACAACCCCAGCTTTGGCCTCACCTGACCTGGAAGGGAATTTCCAATAGAGAAAAGAAATGAAGAAAAATGAGGGAAACTGAAAGGAGAAGACAAAACCAAAAAAAAGTGAAGCTTGGACTGAGAAGGGGAAATGAAAGACCTTTGGAAGAAGGCAATGCAGACAACATGTAAAGCTTGGTGTTGCACTGCATCGCTCTAGTTCTGCCAAGTCAGGTAGGAGATGATGGGATATAAAAACATGGCAAGCATTCGTGAATGGACTGACCTCTTACTGGTGCCAGGCATGTCTCTAGCACTTTGTCAGCACTCATGGGTGTGCAGAGTTTGCTGGGCATACAGAACATGAATGCCCAAGGTCTTACTCCATTCAAATCGTTATCAGCTCCCTTTCTGGCCCTTTCCTTCCTGGTAGACACAGAATTATACCAAGTCCTGGTATCTAATGTCCTTGAACCGCAACAAAGTTTAGATCCGATGCATAGTCAGCTTCTTACTTCAGTGTGGCATGATCCTTGAATTACACGCTTGTGGATGGAGTCCAGATGTTGACCCAAATCAGGATTTAGCAAGTTGGAAACACTTGAAATTCAACAAGAAAGTTGAAAATGACAAAACCAGCTCAAGTATCTCTGCGTGATGTGGGACAGATCTCATGGAAACTAGGTGGGTGGGTAAAAAGATTCAGTTCAAATGCAAGGGTAGATGATGAGAGGTGAATAGGGATCTAAGGGTGGAATGTTAGCAGCACCACCCTTGATTTCCTTCTAACCTACTGTAGCCAGGCACATATCCGTCGAGAAGAGTAGCACGTAACAACCGATGTCTCCATCTGAGAAAAACAGAACAACATTTGCTTGATACTTTCTCTTTGTTCATATCTTTAACTTTCTAAGACAGCTTAAGGCAATGAATGCAAATGCAATGACAAATAGGGAATTAACAAAAGTGTTAAGTGTGATATAAATGCCACAGTTTACTTCCTTTTTGCAAAGGCATTGTTCCTTATTAATAGCAGAATAGAAATTAATTGAATGGCATTGGTCAGTCTAGCCCACCAAACATGGCCTGGTTCAAATAAATAGGTAACTTACTTAGAAATGTGGCAGAGATATTCAGAGATGTTCAGCACCCAGTAACCCTGTGCTCAGATGAGCTCTTTAGAAAAGAATTTGGTCAATACTGACCTGAGCAGCAAGAAGACCCAAAAGTCACAAGCGGGGAATTGGCACACCACCCTGAAAAGTTCCAGCACAGCAGGGGAATACCTGCCAAATCGTGTCTTTGATAAACTTTCCCCTTGGTCACTTGTCAGATATTACTCATGATCCAGCTCACAGCCTGCTCACCAGAAAAGAGAACAGAAATCTCACTATTAGAGCAAACCACTGATGTCAGTTGCTAAAAACAGTTTCAAACAAACCAAACTAAACCAGAAATGTCAGCACTACTGTGGAAAGCATGGAAGATTTCAAAAGAAGTATTCTTTTGACACTGTCTCCCACAACATCCTTATAGTCAAGCTGACAAAGTGCAGGTATATTGTTAGAAAAGCACAGTGAGGTGGACTGAAAATTGAATGAGCAGCCAGGCCCAGAGGGTGGTGGTCAGCAGCATAAAGTCCAGTTGGACGCAAGGCATTAGTGGTGCACTCCAGGGCCGGTACTGTTTAATATCTTAACTGGCGACCTGGAAGTTCACAGATCGTACAAAACCGGGAGGAGTGGGTGATATGTCATAAGATTGCGCTACCATTCAGAGGGATCTCAACAGGCTGGAGAAATGGACCTACACAAAACTCATGAAGTTCAACAAAGTGAATTGCAAAATCCTGCACATGGGGAAGAACAACTCTGGGCACCACTACCTGGTGGGAGTAACCTAGATGGAAAGCAACTCTGCAGAGAAGGATATGAGTGTCTTGGGGGACACCAAGCTGAACATGAGACAGCAATGTGCCCTTGTGACAAAGAAGGCCAATGGTACCCTGGGCTGCATTACGAGGAGTGTTGCCAGCAGGTTGCAGGAGGTGATCCTTCCCCTCTATTCTGTATGGGTGAGGCCACGCCTGGAGTGCTGGGTCCAGTGCTGGGCTTCTCAGTAAAGTATGGACTTCCTGGAGCAAGCGAAGTACAGGATGCCAAAGACAGTTAGGGAATGGAACATCTTTCATATGAGGAAAGGCAGAGAGAGCTGCTTAAAGACTGTTTAGCCTAGAGAAGAGTAGGCTCAAGGGGATATTATCAGTGTGTATGAATACCTGAAGGAGGCTGTAAAGAGGATAGAGCCTGGGCCTTTTCAGTGGTGCCCGGTGATAGGACAAGAAGCAATGGGCACAAACTGAAATACATAAAAATCTATCTATATAAAGAACACACTTCTTTACCATCATGATGGCCAGACACAGGAACAGGTTGATCAGATAAGCAGTGTCTTCATTCTTGGAGATATTCAAACCCATCTGGATATAGTCCTTGTAGCCTACTATGACTGACTTTGGTTTGGGCAGGAGGATTAGACCAGATAATATTAACAGGTCCCTTCCCACCCCAGCAATTCTGTGATTCTCTCTCCAGAAGAAAAGAGGCTGGAGCAATCAAACTTGAAGTGACCCCAAGATCGGTGGAAAATAGTTCCAAAAATCAAATAACAATGACTAATCACTATGACAGTTGTGTTGACAGTTAACAAAAAACACCTCACTTGGTGAGAGCAGGTTTTGCTTTTGTTTTGATGCCTGTTCTGATTAGTTTTCCTTCACTGTAGATGGGTTTGCAGCATGTCCTCAGCTATAGTGATCACAAGTACACTGCTTTCAAGATGTGTTCATCCTGGGGAGACTGAACTTTTCCCTCAGTTTCTGTGTGTTCGCTGCTTTTCAGGAGTTCTGGATTGAGCCTTTTGACCTTAAGCAAGTATGAGGACTCAAACAAAACAGGTCTCTCTGACATCTCTGTAGAAGCTGGAGTTGGATATGGTGGGTATCTTTTTATGGAGCTCTCGTACCCTATGCTTTTGAAAACGGTGAGGAAAAAGTACCTTTCAAAATGAAACAACCTAGAAGATAAGAGATGAAATAGCCGCTGCCATCAGCACTGGTGCTGTGTTGCTAGAAGGAATTATATATCTTGTGATAGGCCATATTTTGATGTATCGTGTCAGTCCTGCTATCCCAGACAGGAAAAGAGAAACTGTGTTCCCTCCCATCAAGCCTGCTCCTTGATTATTTGATTTTTCCTTCAGAGAAGGGAAAGAAGGCATTTGCCTTGGTCCTGCAGACCAAGCTGTGGGTAGGCTGTGGAGGTTCCTGCCTTCTGGGCAGATCCTGTTCCAAAGGCTCTGCCAGGACAGAGTAAAACTCTCCCCTCCGGTTAAAAAGAAGACAGTTGGAAAGAAAGCACATTAACGTAACATTAATTTACTCGTTTTTCAACAACTCCTGTAGAGATCTGACAGTGAAAGCCTTACTTCTTCCTAGGCTGATCCTGAAGCCATGAGAGAAAGATTTGACAGGCTGAGGACATTTGTAAGGTGGAGAACCATGTTGCTTCAGAGACATTTCCTGTCTGAACCTTAGTAAAGAAACTCAGTTGTGGAAGTTGCGCAGTGCAGAAAGCACAGTATGCCCTGCTGTGAAAGAAATCAGGGACAGTCAAGTTGGAAATTACAATGCCACCCTGAATGAATCTGAAGCTGTTACGCAATATCTATTAGGCCAGGTGACTTGAGGGCATGAAAAGTTTTACTTCTGCTTGAGTTTGTGAGACAAAGTCTGACACGGCATGTTACTGTAACACAGAACAGCTGCTTATTTCATCTGTGCTTTAAACCAAGTATTAATGTCTGCATACATTGCCAGAAAGCATTAAACATAGGTTTTTACGTTGTGTGTATAAACAAATACTCATTATTTTTCTTAGAAAAGCAGAAAGGCCATTGTGAAAGCAGTTTGAATGTTACAAATGAGAGTGGAATAGTAAGAACTACAAGCACAGCAAGCAATAGTAGGACCGCCAGACAAAATTCCTCAAAGGTCACAGAACTGTTATCTGGTTATAAAGTGCCAGCAGGCATCTTACTCCCAGTGGCTGTTTGTTTTTTAAACACAATTCTTCTTTTATGCCACATAAATAATTCCAGTAAGAAAAAAATGACCACATCCACAAATGCTTTAACTGTATGTATCTTGTCAACATTATATCACCACTTCCAGTTCAGCAGAAAAACTGTTTGCAATAAAAGTATCTTGACCTATTCTTGTTTACAACCTTCTTGACTACCACAACTGATGCAAAACCCCACGTAACTGAATCCACAAAACAGAGACAATCTATCTGTTAGTCCAGCAAAAGCTGGAGACAAAGTTCCCTAGCTAGCTACATGTAAATGTAGGAAAAAGAAGATCTCTGCCTGCACCTCGGAGTGCTTTCATCCAGATGTTTTGTCATCCACATTTCCTCTGGCAGAGCAATGTTTGGGGAATGACAATCTCACTTGCCTTCTGATTAACATCCCCAAATCCTGAGCACACAGTCGAAAGCCCAGCAAAATATTGCTTTCTTTCTTCTTACCTTTGGCTTCCAAAGTATGACTATTGATCTAATAAAACACAATTTCATACCCAAATACCAAACTGCTGGTGATTGGGTCTCTTAGGCAATTGCCTGAAAAGTCTATCACCCTCCCAACTTTTTTTAGCCTCTTCATTTTTATAAAAGAACACAAGGTTATTATTTGATTTATATAAATTTTCTCCCCCTTGTTAAAAAAGCCAGTTAAAGCATAATAAGTAATACTAAATATGTGAAAAATAAGCACATCACTTAAGTAAAAAATAAGCATATGTATGTAGTCTATTCTGCATGGAGTCTTTACAGCACAACTAAATCATATAAGTCACATTATGCCTTTGTAGCTATTTATAGCCATGTATGTCCATCATTTGCATCCTATAGTTTGGGGTTTCTTTTCCAGATATAAACAGAGCTTCCTCTCTTGCTTTGTTTATGTGTCTGCCCGTCAGCGTAGCGCCAGCGACTGTCTCTTCGCTTTGCTGCTGCTGCTCCCTCATCCTGTTTATAGGTCAGTAGTGATGACTGCCATTGCCTCCCTGCTACCGAGCAGAACTTCCCATAGCACTTCAGGATGTTTTAGTCATATCAACCTGTGCCGCCTGTCTGGAGCCAAATGTCTACCCTCCTCGGTAGCACTGCAGGCAGCATTTGCCTCAACAAAACTCAGTTTTTGCTTCCTGGGAGGCCCAAATTTTTCAGCTGTCCCTTGTATGAAAACACAGCTGGGTCCTATTCATTGTCCCAACCATTGCGAAAAGCATAAACAGACACACAGCTGAAGAGTGAAAAAATTCTTCAGTCCCAAGTACATGAAGCCTCACAGTGGACAGGATCCTTGCCTGCCACTGAACATGGAGAAAAAAAGCCTGGTACCTTTTGATCGGATGCAGGTTTTTATTGTCCTTATCAAGTAATGTCCAAGCTCATTAATACAATAATTCTCTAGGTAGCTACTTCAGCAGGACGCAGCAAGATCATGTGATGTGAACATGCCCAAGACACAATACAGGAGGAAGAGGCAAATCAGCTGTTAAGCACAGAGCCAGTTGCTGAAATGGAGCCAGTAAAGCAGTCTGTCTATATCCCCACAGTACTGAGTTGTCTTTCCCTTCAAGCCAGCTGGAAGAAGATGGATAAATCCAGAACCTCTAATGAACATTAGAGCTTTGTGCTTTATGAAATCCCCAGGAATAGGAGTGCAGCACTTTTACAGACCACTTTTTCCAGTTACAAACACATAGCAGCAGAGAATTATCAGTGTTTTGGTCAGAGGTTGTTGAAAGACATTAGTGTCTGTCTCCATGGCCTATAGCCTCCTCCTTATTACTGGATTACAATTCAGGGTCCATCAGTGTATGTCTAGCAGGAGTTTGTAACGTTTCCTTTAACAACAAGCTCACACGATCTTTTATAAAACCCACATCAGTAACAGTGTTCACAATTGTTCCTGTGCTACCTTGCTGCATTTTGCTTTTTATAAAGATAGATACCTAAAAAGCATACACTATGTTTAACCTCCTTTTTAGGTTGGGAAATGGGGCACCACAGATAAATATAACAACAAATGAAGCTGACCTGACCTCTGCCAGGAAATACTGCAAGGTTTGCAACCTCTGCACAGGTTTCCAAAAAGCTAGATGGCACTTACACGCCTAGTTTTCATACATTTTGTATTGGTAGTGAGGTCCTTAACTTGTGCCTTTCAAAAATTTCCTTCCTGGTCTTTAAAATAACATCAAAAAATATGATGCATGAGAAAAATCAACATCTCAAGTTAAAAGTATTTTTTACGGACAATTGAGCAAAATGAATATATCATCAAAGCACTGTTGGCATGTAGATTGAAGTTAAACACATGGCACGAATGCGTAGTCTCAGAAAAAAAGGCTGACCTAATCATTTTGTTTCTTTAGAATCCACTGTAAGCTTTTAAAAACATTTTACTGCAATAAAAAGTTGATGATTCTGACATACAGGCAGCTTCCTCTGCACTCAGCAGCCACTGATACGTGTGACAAGATCCCAATTTCACATCACCCAGTGTGACCAAGCTTTGCAAATGCTGTTATGAATCTCATGATGCTGTGCTTTTTCTGTGATAACACCAGCTCTTAGAGTCATATGAACAAGTATGAATGTGTCTGGGTTTCTTGCTTTATAAAGAAGTGTTCTTTCATCCCACATTTTGGGAAGATGAAGTTGAACAATCTGAAAATATTAGAAAACACACGAGAAGATACTAATATTTAAAACCTTTCTTTTTTTTTTTTTCCCAGTATGGTTAGGTTTCGCTTCTTGTTGCTCCCCATAGCTTTGTTACAGTGCAAGAGATTAAGCTTATGTTTATTATGTCCCCATTTTATGACACTAAAAAAAACCACTGTGCTAGGAAACTGCCTCACTTTAGTAGTGCTGAAGCAGTGAGGTCCATTTTGATTTAGTTCAACATCTTATCAGAGAGTAGTGTAAGAGCTTCTTTGTGGTGTTTCTCATTGGCGTAATCACAACATTGGGTTTCTGTGGTAGACTCATTTGTTTTGTTCTCATGTATTGTTCCACTCCTCATTTAGACAGATCTGTATTCATTTCACAAGCAGCTTCCCTCTAAATCTTTTGTTCAACTGTTAATTATCTCTCTTATGTGCCACTTTCTTTTCAAAGGCTCCCACTACATGTAAAAAGATTTGATGGCCCAAAGAGGTGCGTATGCTTGATATGTTTCAAGATTCTCACCTGTACATTGGATTCTTATTTTCCTAAAAATAAGGAGAGCAAACCAGAAAAGATCAGTGTACCTGAGCTCGCAGCTGTGATTACCAAGTGACTGTTGAGTAATGCCAAAATATGCTAAACTTGCCTGATGTCTCTGGTGAAAAAAACATAATGACAAGCTATGGAAAGACAGAATGACATTTAACACATTTTCCATTACTTCCCTGCCAGTTTTTGATAGTGTTCAAAGATATATCTTACTAGCATGCCGAATTACTCTTCTGTTTATAGCAGTTTTCTGTGCCAACTCCCACAGATGTTCAGATTTTTCCCCCTGGGATGGGGTACTAGATACCATTTTACCTTCACATCCAGCCCTGAGAAACCAGAGGTAAAGCCTACAAAGCAAAATGGCAACCTCCTTTTTGAAGAGCTGGGAATAAGGGATCAACGAGGGGAAGAACTAGGGAGTGAGACTCAAAACTCCCACTCAGAAATTATGACCTGGGAATAAAATGATTTTTCAGTGATCTTTTAGAGTCGTTTCTGCACATAGAATGATGCTTGCCTTTCTCCTGTGGAGACTCTGGGTGACTTAGGAGCAAAAGATCTAGGAAACCAAATCAAGTTCAAAATATATTTAGTTAGCTGACGACATGCAAGGACAAGGAGCATCCCAGTGATAGAGGGGAAAAGTGGAGTCCAAACAAGTAAGCGCTACATACCCAAGAGTTAAAATTGATTGAAAAAAGAATAGTAAAAGAAGATGAGCTCTCAACCTGCATGAAAGAAGTAAAGTCTGGGGATGAAGGGAGTCATTAGCCAAATATCTAGAAACGAGAGAAAAGGGTAGGAGAGGAGAAAAGAGGAGAGGAGAGGTAACAGAAAAACCTCTTCAAACATGTTTAGAAGTAGAGTGCCCAAAACACAGGTCACATGACAATTACTCTCTCAAGGAGATAGCTGAGAAGTCAGAAGTCACAAAACAAAACTAGTTCTAATCCTGTTTTATTATTTTACTGTTCTCACAATGGGTGTAAGGAAGAGTTACATTTCAGAGTATGCATAGATATACACATGTATAGATATGTACATGTACGTGTATACATACGTACATATACATGTGCATATGCGTATACATGTACATGCATATGTACATATTGCATTGAATTCTTATTTGCTTATCAAAACAATTCCAGACAATTTAAACCAGTGCAAGTAGCCAATTTGGACAGTTGATCTGAACAGCCTAATTGACTGATTGGAAGAATTTCGTACAATACAAAATCTATTCCAAAACATTTGTACCTATGAGGTTTGCTTAGGAAGGTGGTTTTGCCTTTGAGAAAGACTTGTGTAAATCTCAAAGTATCAGATCAATCTGTGGAAGAGATCTTGCTTGGATAAGACATCATGGTTTATAGCTACTCAGCTTTTTACCATGGTATGTCTCAATGGACTTTTTCTTTCTCTAAATGTAAATAACTTTATTTACCTTTGCAGAAAGGTATTTATCTTTGCAGAAATATAGATTAATGTGTTTGCTTATCTGTTACCAGCTTTGCTTAATGTACTGGGGTAGGACATTACTGCTTTATTCAGCCAAAATGAAACGGTTCAAACAACGTTGAGCACTAGGAATATTTTTTCCAGCTGCATATGGCAGTGTAAGAGCGCCTTCTATGCTTCGACATAAGAAATGCAAGACAAAAAAGCCATCTAAAACGAGTCCGGAGAACTAAAGCCTACCTCTCTTGGGTGCAAGTTGGGCTATTCTTAATACAGAAGAAGGAAGGATACAAGAGCTTTCTCTCTGTTAAAGGAAATGGGTCAAACTCGTCATCATGGTAGCAAGGATATAGCCATCATCTTTGGAGTATGATTACAAATACCTCTTAACTGCAGTGTAGGTATAGTCTCCCTGAAGAGCCTTAGGACGAGTTCTATTGGCAATTTAATTTTAAAACAAATTTTAAAAATAATTTTTGTGATTTTCTCTGTGGCTTTTAAGGAGCTATGTGGGCATTAATGTGCTGGCTTCACAGGGCAAAATGCCAAATAGTGTTGTGAAGAAGCTCTCATTCTGGAGTGTTATTTTTCTCTTGGGTCATTCCAGTGATCCAGTTGCCCAGGCAGCTTCACAAACAGTTGCAGTTGCCCAACTAAAAGGGAGCAGAAAGCTGTGGTGGAAAGATAAAAAAAAGCCCTAACAACTGGACAGAAGGACTGGACAGGAGCTACCTAAGACAATACAATGCCACTGTATATAAAACTAAGCAGAACTTGGACCCCTGATAGCCACCTTCTGGGTGAGGATCTAATTCCTAAACTGGAAAACCATGTTATTCTTCTGTGGACAGATCACCTAGTAAAGCTTAGAAATATGCTCAGCTTCAGCTGCACAAATGCTCCCTATCAGTAAGAGAACTTAGGTTCTTAAAGCTGAGCACATGTCTTGGGGCTTACTATAACCCATATACAAAGGGTAAAAAGCTAATCCCATCGCAATCAACTGCACGATAGTCTGGTTTTTTCACACAACAGTTCTACCTTGATTTCAAACTCCCCATAGTTTTTCATTTTACTTTCCATACACATTGATTTTGATATGAAGACCCTCTTAATCTGTATATGATCTCCATATGAATAGAAGTAACTGTAGTCAGAGTGAGTTGGTTTTTCACCTCTTCTCTGTCTTCCCGTCATTGCAGTGCATCTGTAACTGGAACCAGTACACCCAACACAGTCCTTCATGCGTCCTCATGTTCAGGAAAGGACAGCCAAACCATGCTAAGTAAAGCAAAGAGCTCCTGTGATCTATTCAACACAGTTACGGGGCTGGCATTCAAGTTGTCACAACACCTTTTCATAACATTAATATATAATCCATTTGACCACCCACATCCAGAAGAGAAGTCAAACTTTGCTGAGAAATCAAATGTTCTCTCCATTAAGCTTTTAATGGCAAGTGGGGTCAGTTGAAATGAGACTGATCATGCTGTTTGATGGTTGAAAACAACAATTTCCAAGCCAGGGAACTCACTAAGCTGCTGGAACATCAATATGTGAAATAAGGTAACTCAGGCAACAACAGACACAAGTCTAAAGGGGGATTGTGTGTTTGCGGCAAGTGATCACATGTGCCCAGAGGAGTCCCTACCACAGCTCAACACTGAGGTGAAATACCAGGGAGCCAGAGAAGACACACAAATTAGAAGCAGTATTAGCACATCAGACCAGTCTTGTGCCCATTAGTAAATCCTTTTGAGATGCAGCTTTTATTGAGCTGAAGACAGCACCATACCCACATAGCGATACCACTTTGCAACCCTAATTACTCTCTGTATGCTTTAAGCCAAGGCAAGAGTAGAGAGCCCAACCTACTGGCCTTGCCTACCCTAGAGGACATTTACTGGTTAAACCATCCTGTCAAACTCTTTTAGCAGAAATAAGACATATACCAGCAAATATTTTTCCATTGAGCTTATGCAAAAGCTTTTGATATTGCATGCAGTATCAGGGCTTAGCCAGACAGTCTCTTTATTCCATCATCTGTCTTGTGACACAGGTGTGGTCTGCTTTTGTCAGAAGATTATTCTTTCTTGAGAACAGAATAGATGAGGTCTTAGACCAGCAAAAGCTATATTATGAGCATCACTGGATGTAATCTGAAATGCCCTCTCTCACTGATTGCAGAAAAAAAATGATTTGGTTTAATCCATGAAGGATATTTTCTTTACAAATAATAATGTCTCTCTCACATAAACACAAAGGACAGGATATAAAAGCAAGAGTAAAGGCAAGGCATAGATTTTAGAACTTAAAATAGCCCTTTCAAAATACATCTGTCTCAAAGAGGAGGAAAGGTGTGACTGGCTGAACAGTACAAAATCAAATGATATAATGCTTCATGTGATTTTATCCATTTCAGTCTTCATCTGTGACACTGGCTTTCCTATAGACATTCTCATTTTCTTAAACAACAATGAAGTTATTCACCCAGGGGTCAGGAGGCAAATTTGTTCTTGTTTTTAAAGTGTAATGAGAGGTGGATGCTATATGAAGTTCATAATGCACAACGTCATACTTCTGTTACATATTTGATCATCTCAAAGCAATCCAGCTTGATTTTAAATGCAACATATGCATCAGCATACAAATCTGAATCAAAGAAAACAAAAATATTTTTTCTCCTTTCTGTCATTGATTTTTTGACTTCATATTTGGGCAAGTAATGCTGCCTCTCTCTTCTTCTTCATCTGACTTGTTGATTGATGCTGAAAGCTCTTTGGAGCCAGATGTGGACTATATTTCATGTATGGGTCCCAACTAGCTGAAAGATGTCCTAAGCGTCTCTGCATATACTCTGCATTACTGTAAAATATTTATAATTAAATGTATTCGAAGAAGTTTTGATTTGAGAAAAGCAAAAATGGTAAACAGTGGTTTAGTTAGTTGGCTTAAAATTACTCTCAGTTCTCTCACAAATTTAGTACAGTCTACCACTAGAGGAGTTTTATTATCCTTGGAGTATATTAGCAAAACCAATTCAAATTTAGAAGCTCTTGTTGTAGAGAGGTAGAATTGAGAAACTGCCGCATGATCAAAACAGAAACAGAGCAGAATAAAACAAAACAAAATAAATTAAAAAAAAACCCAACCCACAACAACAGTGTTTTCTCAACAGTTTTCCAGGTGAGCATAGAGATGGATGGTTTTAATAATTGTTTCCATCAGAGATATCTTGATATTTAATCTTATGAGATGAAGGAATTACACTAAATGCTATGTGCTACAAAGTTTCAATTACACAGCTAGTGTGTTCAGAAATGCATAAGTAGATTTTTCAGCTTGCAAAAATATTCGGTAAATCTTAGGAAATTATAGAAAAAGAGAGGAGCTCAAGGTTAGTATTGCAAATACTAATGACATTTTAGGTACTGAGGATCTTTATTTGGCCCCATGAATACTTTTCACTGATCTCAAGCACATTAAAAACCTGTCTCAAATTGAGAGAAAATGGTCTAGTTTTCACAGCACTCACTCGAAACTTTGGAGGTGCACAGTGAATTCATTATTCTGCCACTGGGTACCATTTTACCCACTTCTTAAGTAAATTTATGCAGCATAAAACAAGAAAGCCTGTAGCTTTTAGAGATAGAGTTATCTATTTCTAACTATCTAGAGTTGTCTCTAGAGACGTGAGTCTGCTCAGTCCTGCATTATTTTGTTCAGTTTTGAAGGGCTAGTTCTTTTCTTGTATGTAACAGAATGCAAACCCACATCTCCTGGCACTGGGAAGAAAACCTTTCCAACTCTTTATAGAAGATCTGCAACAATGAGACAAAATTTTAAGATTTAAGAGACAGAAACAGCAAAGAAAGAAGTTGGAATTAGTATTCTTCCAGACTCATCTGGGGAGAAGGAAATTTAGGTTTCAGTCCCTGCACCTGTGACAGGGTTTTGGGCTTTGGGTTTTTTTTTTCCTTTTCCATTAGAAAGTTTTTGGATAAACAAGCATAAATTGTTTTTTTAACTGATTTGGGCCCCCCCCATTCCTCTGAATTCTCAGCTGTAGAAGCACAAGTAATTTTTTAAACAAAATAGAGAAATTAATCAGTTAAGCATTGCCACATTGATGTCACCAGTGCCTGAGTATCTTTACAAAAAACGGCCTTTTGTCTCTGGACCATGTCCATAAACACACCTAGATGCCTAAAGCCACCAGAAGACAGTGTATGGTATGTCTTCAATAATTTTGAGGATTTTTGGTCTCTTGATAGGAGCACTCCATCTACACAATGCTGTAGGCAGCACTCAGTAGAAAGGCTGTAGGGTGCTCATAGATATAGATTCTGCTTTCCTCTTACTGCTTGAAAAGACCGTACAGATTTGTGAAGATCTTGGGGGTGAATCTTTCACAGCCTCAAACTGATGTTGCTGCAAACACCAAAACTTGTGAAATCAATTAAAATCACAGAGTTGGATTCCACTGGCACAACTATGGCAAAACTGGCTTCAGACCCTACACAGTCCACAACACATATATGTAGCATATGCTTGCATGGTCACAGTGGTGTTAATAACCAAATACAGAAGATGAAAGCTGTCTATATGTCAGTCTGAAGTACTATGGAGTGCTTGCAGGCATACCTTACATCCCTATCCCATCTAAACCCCTGACTTAGTCATATTTCATGTGTATGTGAAACACATGTGGCTTCATTGAATAGGAGGCCAACTCTTCATCCCTTTTTGTCAGTCCTTCAGAATGATAAGAAAAGTGCATCAAAAGTTTTAGATACGAATTATATTAGCTGACAGGTTTTCTGCAAAAACTGCCAAAGACAATAAAGATAAACCAGGACCTGACATTTCCAGTATAGAAAACCAAATGAAAGAAAAAGTTCCCAAAGAAGCCATAGTTCTGCCATACAATATGGTAGTGAAATGCCTACCTATAGTATATAGAGCCACACCTTAGAAGATGTAACAGACATATACACGAACATTTATTTTACTCTTTTGACATTTATCTTCCAAAAGGTCCTTACAAATTCTACCACCTTAGCACATAAGTAACTTAGAAACCATTTATCTTTGCCTAGGTAAGTAATTGCATGATGTGGCTTCTTGTTTGTTTGCATTTCTTTGAATCAGTAGCATGGAATGTACCGGAATATCAGACCATGAAACATTCCTAACATTTTTTAAAAACATGTTGTTACACTGCTGCTGTCGAGCTTTCAGATCACCGTTTCGTATCTGCCCACACAGACACTCCCCCAGACAATGCAGGGAAATCCCGCCTTCCTGGTTAAAGGTCTTACGTACACCCACAACAACATTGCAGGTAAATTCCACATATAAGAAATTGTCTACACAAACGTAGTGCCATGCTGAAAATTATTTTTGTTTTGTACAATTTGACAAGTTTATTTTCATTAAATGTTCCTCTTTGGCTGGAGCATGTGTATCTATATTTGCAGGTTTCTATAAAAACAAATCATACAAGTCTTGCATAGGTTAAATTTTATGGTAATGTGCTTAAATGGAAGCAGATGCAGAAATTTTTGGGCTCAGGTCCATGTTTAAGATTATTAATTTGTTTCTTCAGCTGTTTTTATAGGTATATGCACCAAGAAACACTTCTAAAGCATGCAATCTTTGCTGCATTTTTCTAAACAATCATGAGACAGTAGGATACATTTACCACACAATATCCCAGAGCCAAGTCCCAGGACTGACATGTTCCAGAAGAGGTATGCTTAATAGGCCTCAGTTTCCACTTGGTGCAGCTATCTGCAGAAATATAGTTTCTTTTCAGTTTTTTTCCTGTCTTCTTACATTGTTAATAAGATTAATTACCACCAATTCCAGCAATCATTGCAGTGTTCATGATATTAATAAAAATTAAGTCACCATAGCAGGGGGGTTGGAACTAGAAGATCTTAAGGTCCTTTCCAACCTTAACTATTCTATGATTCTATAAATAGTAATATCCAATAACATTTTTCTGTCATGGTTGACCTAACCTGCCTTAGAATTTTTCCTACTGGTTGCTTTCCTACTTGAGGCCACAAATTATGAGATAAAGTACTAGTTGGTTGCTGGTTTGCAAAGTAGTTTTTTACTCTAATGAATACAAACATACAGAATAAACAGCAGCTTTCTAAAATTTGAAAAGTTCAAATTCCATTAGCGTACTCAATGGAAAATAAGATGGTAAAAAAATCATACTCGAAACCAGAAGCAGCACAGGTCCTGGAGATTCTGTTTTCCTTTACTGGTCAAATTATTGTATTAGGTGGTATGAAATAATAAGTTAAAACTCCTAAAAATACATTATTAGATTTCATTATTCCTCTTACACTGCTGCCAGCTAGTGAGAAAAATCCACATACTCTATTCACAAAGTTTAAGACCTAAAGAGACCACTACATTATTTGATGTTCCCTTTACTAAATCATATATGATAAAGTTTTATCTGATTGCCCCCCTACTAAACTCATGAACCTGCCAACAGAAGGACATTGGATTTTGAACTGAAGAATTTAAATAGCAGCAAAGCCACTTCCTAGCAAAGCCACTGTCCTGAAGATTTATGTGCTTCATTAAGGAGTTGTTCATCCTTCAAACTTGTACAGGATCAGCTGCTAAGCCTTCAGCATGCCGCTGCTTTTGTCTGTGCCTTTAAATAGTTGTCATGTGCTTCCTATAAAGACACACTGTAATCAAATCATCTCCCAGACACTCTTCGATTTTCACCTGCATGGCATCATCTTCAGCCTTCAAATCACTTCTATGCATCTCTTCCGTTGTGCCTCCAGTTTGTCAGTCTTCTTTTGGAAAACAGTCTACGTTTGAATGCCATAGCCCTGCAGCAAGGGAGAAGCTCACTCCCTGGTCCTGCTTTTTTGTACTGCCCAGCACCGCTTTAGATGCTGCTCTTTGCAGATGGCTGCTGCTGAAATGTCTGTACATGCACCACTCCAGGTCCTAAGCCAATGTTCTGCACCTGTGTCCAGCTTTCTTTGTTTCCAGATTATAAGATTTCACTTGAAAATGTCTGAATGGCCTTGCTTATCGCGTGATCGCGATCACTCCATTAGCGGCCTCATCCTCTCAATTTAACAGTCTGCTGATCACTGTATTATCTCCACATTTTCTCACTAATGAACTTACTTAGACTGTTGCTAAAAATAAGCGCTAGTTTTTGTCTTGTGACTGTCTTGACAATACCTTGCTTAGAGATAAAAAATCTGACAGTTCCCCACTTGCAACCATTTCTAGAATTTTTCATTTACCTTAATTTTGACCTATAATACTGATTTGATACAAAACAGCCCTAATATGTAAATCAGAACACTGAGCAATGCTGACAAAGCACTTCGACAGTCAGTGATCACACTGATGCCTCTTTCAAGTACACCAGTCATCTCTTCAGCCAACTTCACCGTGTTAGACCAGTATGAGTTAACAATGCCTACTGATTTTAAAAGATTTACCACAGACATTTGCCATCATCCTTCTCACAAACTGAAGGGCTGTAAAATTCCCCATAGGGTGGAGGTGAATTCTTCTTTACAAGCACACTAAATTATACCTAATGGGTTTTTTCCCACTCCAGTGATGTGCATCTTAATTTTCAAAATTTCCTTTATTGCTTGGGTATTTATGCTCTTTATCCTTCTTTTTTCCTGGATCTAGATTTTTCTTTTGTCTATAATTTCCCTAATCCTTTTTGAAGTTTCGTAACCTGCCATTTATTTTGATCACTATATGATTTTATATTCTAGTCTTATATATGTTTGTATACACATAAAATAGTTCTTTTTTTTTTCACTTAATTTGTGAGTCATAAAGTCTTCTTCTTTCTGACTATCTGGTACACTACTATCTCACAAGACCTAGCAAGTTATATAGCTGTATTGAAAACATGGAAATTAATAGTGTCTTATAAAAAGGAACCACTGTCACTGACATAGTCTTAGACATAGACAACAAGGTCTTACTCCTGTTACAAAAGTAAGAACATCAACAAGTGCATGAATTTCTAATTTCATAATTTAGAGTATAACATACACAATTCTTCAGGATTACAATATGCTTGCCCACCCAGAACTACTAAAGACGACAGAAGGTGATGCTACAGGCACTTATTTTTCCTCTTGCACCTCTAATGGGCACAGATGCCCGCTCCTTGCAGCCGGGCACCTCCAGAGACCTGCCTACCTCACGTCCCCAAAGAGGCCGTTTGCACTCGTAATACTCAGGTCTTCTGGCTGTATTGAAACCACAAGAAAATGAAAAAGATGCATGTTTAAAGTTTAGTTTGTATTAGCGTAAACAGCGGTAGCAAAAAGAGCTTGTCTTCACCAGATCCCAGCTTGGTCACTTGGAACTGGCAGTTGCAGCAAGGTTTTCTGTGCAGGGACTGTGAGAAGGTCAGAAGGGTCAACCACGCCAGTCGAGGCTGAACAAACTGTCTAAATGTGAGCAGAGAACTTAAAAGAAAAAAACCCACACAAACAACACCACCACCTTTAAGGTCCATAAATTGTGAAACTGAGGTGAAAAATAGCTCAGAAGTCATTTCATAGGCAGGCAAACAAAGTCTTTGCTTATGCACTGAAAGAAATTAGAAACCCAGTTTTGAAGTTGGGCAACTCCTAATAGAAGTTATGAGAAAGCACTGAGGAGGAGGCACTTCCATAGCAAGCAAGATTCATGCAGTCAGCAGCTAATCCATTTCTTCCCCGGTATTCAGCTTACAGAGACTTGGCCAAGTTACTTTCTTCCCTGTGCAGAGAATGTATCTGACAAAGCAAGTTTTTCAGCACTGAAGTTCATCAAGGGGGAGTGAACACATCCAGTGAAGAAGCAGAAGGTATTTGACAAATATCAACTTAGAAATAAAAGGCATGGGGATAGAATTGCAAAGGATACATTGCAAATCTTGTAAAACTATTGTAAGATCTATTATCAGCTTGTCAATGTCTGATACTGATGTATCTGTACAAAACAGAAGTTACTGATATGAATCATGAATACCTGACCCATTCTTTAGTTTCGTGTGCCAAACTTCTCCTTTCACCTCAAATACTATGAAGTTTTGACTCAGAACCAAAATCAGTTTTACCATTAATTTTTCAGGCTTGTGGAAGATATCTGTCATGGTGGCTTAATCATGCAGGAAAATGCCTTTGTTCCATTCAGTCTTTGCCCCTGTCTTCATTATCAGGAAAAGGAGTACTCAAAAAGGATGATAAATTCCTCCCCAGCCCTCTTCTTATCCTCCCAGGATGAACCGGCTCCATACCCCAAGCACAAAGGTTTAACATGTGGGAGAGCAGGACATAAGCTAAAAGAAAGGCCAAGTGCAACAGTGACCCCTTGTCTATTTCTCTCTTCATTCTTCATAAATAGCCAGTACTGTGGTCCAAAGAGGAGCCTTTCCTGCAGCATTATCACAAGACTCCTCTGAGAACAGACTTTATGGGTTCTTTTTTTCTCATATCTCCTCTCCTAAAGGTACTGTGTATTGTTATCCTTATATTTTTTGCAGGTTTTGAGCAAAGAGAGTTCAGGGGAAGCCAGAAGGCAAAATGTCTTCATTATAGAAGGGCAAAAGTAATTCACACTCCAACGGGGCTGCACAGATATGACTTTGCTGTTTGTGTCTCAGCTCTAGCCAGAATTACGTTGTTACACTTCTGCCCACAAGCTCTTCCGCAAAGCAGATGTTTTGTGGACACAGATGAAAAATCACTTACCTGTCTCTCAACCCCTGAGAAAGTCAAAATCACCCCTGCATAGCAAATGGAGGTGTGTTAGGAGTACCGGCAGGCATAAATCCACTAGCTTAACCTCTCATTCACAGAGAACAGTAGCTGTTAAGATATGACAACAGGGACTTCAGAGTCAGTTATACACTGTACAAGTCACTTTTTATCCATCTGGTAATTTTCAACATTACCTTTACTCGCTAAATTGAAGATCAGGGGTTCACCTAGCCTTGTTACAAGTTGGACTCCTATTCAGCTTCATAAAAATGCCTAGTCTGACCACAGCCTTGTGCAAACTCACTATCTAAAAGCTAAGAGTTGTTTAAAGACAAGGGCAGCCTATTCCCACCCCCACACCCTCCCATGTTTTATTTTATCTGTATTATGAAATACGCAATGCTACTGTGTCATCATTTTGCACCAGTTGTTCTCAAGGAATTACAGGGAGTGGGCACAGATGATGTGACTGGATAAAGCAACATGACTTTGCAATTATCCCCTGCCATACAGTTTCAGTCACTGGCATTAGGAAATGAGAACTCATTGCATATAACTAAGCCGCTTTGGAAAAATACTCAGGAAACACGTGGAAGAGAGATTAATAAAAGCATTGCAGCTACCCTTCCTAGCTGCCAGATGTTGAGTAGCCAACAGAAGCAAATGATTTTTAGTTGACTGCTCAGCATCTCTCCTCAGGTCAAGAGTGAAGTGATGGAGAGAGAGGAGTCATGGCACACTGGGAGGCAGAAGGGTCATGCTTCTCCTGTAAATTGAGCTTCCTTTGCTTTCCTTCCAACTACATGACAGTTTTTAATGAGAGTACTGTAGAAGGGAGGTGAGTTAGTGAACAGAAGCAAAGAAAAAGTCAGAGACCTGTGAACACACAATTCTCCCATTACTCTTGCTGATTTCTATTCCGTATATCCAGGATTTTTCTTCCATGTTCCTACACCATGTACTACATCAGATTTCAGGGCTCAGCTAAACAAAAAGTGTTCCTCTATATGGATAGATCACTCAAAACCTCTGGTTAATTTTCCACTGGATCCTGCTCTGATGCTTACATAGAAACCAGGCATATTTTTAAGATCAAATTAGTCTCCCTCAAATACTGTAAAAAATAATCTTTTCTGGACAGACGAGAGCGTATGAGAAGCTCCTGTGAAAGGAACCATTTAAAACCCCTTGATCTCTCAAAATGAAATAATATTCATTTAATTTTTAAATTAAATATTATCAAATGTGCTTCATATATTAAACATCTAAATTTATATTTTTAACATGCAGTTGCCTTACAGTTAAGTTCACTGTGAACTACAGAGATTATATTTTTTCTCTGAAGACCAACTATGCATAGGAATATATAGGTCTATTTTCACTGCCGTTTGATGTGCAAATATTATCATTTGTAGAAGTACTTACTCCTATGTCTAGCTTCGTGTTACATAAAGAAAAGAGGAATGCAACAGTTCAAGGGTGAAAAAGGGAACCAGAACATTTTGTTCTTATTTACTGGCTCAGCTTGAGGTCAGCAGCTGGGGAGGGGGGGGAAGCTCTCCAAAACAGATTAAGCTCTACTTCAATCAGACGGTAGATTTCAAAACACCATTTGCTGCCATTGAACCACAGTCCAGATGTACTAATGACAACAATCCAGTTTCATGGGCTAGCATTGGGTACAAACCATCAGTCACTAAGAAGGCAATGGCCAATGAGTACCTTACTTTAAGGAAGCAGATTTTAAAATCCAGGTGTTTCTAAGCAAGGCTCACATCTGCCCAGCTCTGAGCTCCCCCCAGTCTACAGCGGGCTCAAAACAATGAAGGAAGACAACCAGAAAAATGGGACATAGAGAATGAGGAGAGAGAAACCTTTAATCCTGGCCTACCCTGAAGGATATAACAATGTCACTGTGCAATGCAGGACAGCTATTGATGTGGACAGATTTTCAAAGATACGTGTTGAGAGGTTAAGCAGGCCTGATTTGGGAGTCCCCCATCACACAGTCAGTCTGAGTGACTCAAAGGTGTTGCTGCACATGGCAGCATTCTTGAGAAATTTTTACTTTAGGCAGACATGACTGGGATAAGCTTTAGCATTAACTAAATAAACTGAGGCCAGTTATTAAGGCACCACACACAAACTCTGACTTCCAAGTTCAATCACAACTGTAAGCTGGCTTAGCATCCCAACCAACGGCCTTTTCCTCCAAAAGAGAAAAGACCGACTCAAGCTCCAGGAGAAGCTGAGAAAATAACATCAATGAAAGGAAAATGATAAGCATCTTTCGAAAACCTTTTGTATATATTTCCTGGTAGCTTCATACATACAGCTGGAACAGCTATAGATAATAAACTTGCTAACCACCTTTCTGCTATAAAACTTATCTAAGTTAGGTCATAACTCATATACATGAGCTCCAAAGCAATAAATGTCTGATCTTACTGTCCCAAGCTTCTCCAAATTACCATTTTTATTAGTTTGTTCAGACATTCTTATTTATAGGGGGAGGAAAAAAGTTATCGACAAACTGTTCAAGGTGTTATACAGACGGTGTAATGGGATACCGGTTATGCTGCACCTCTCCTTGGAGAACAAGTCATCCCAGAGTGTCTTACTGTGGCAGAAAGCTGCAGAGGAGCCTTTGTCACAGGTTATCAAAAAGCTGATTTCTTCTGATTTGGATTGATATAGCTGCTTTGTTTTTTCAGAAAGGATATAATGTGACAGTGACCAGAGCTGCTAGAGGAGCAATTCGGAAAAGAGAGTACCAAATGTTGGGTGGTTTTAGTTCACGCTCGGTTTTCAGTACCCTCAAATTAAGAGAGAAGGCATACCTGGTAGTGAACATCAGATACTTCACTTGGCACCAGCCTGGTTGTGTGGTAAGCCAAATTTGGTTATTTGGCTGACTTAGGTAGGCCAGAGTTAGACAGTGCTGAGCAAATGGCAACCCAGCAACAATTATATGACTCCACTCATAGATGTGCTGACAAGGCAATAGGTTGACAGGTTTGTATAATCGAATAAAAATGACTCCACACAAAACTTGTAACTTGAAATCTGTAATTGCTTTGGCAATCCATTTCTATGGCAGTAGCTAATCCCTGCAGCTACTTTAGTGACTGGTAATATCAACTATTAGTAACAAAAGACTCCTCTCTTACACCCTATATTGATTAAAGGCCTGGTTTAGGTACCTGTGAAAAGCTTCTTCCTCATGACTCAACTATGAGAAATGCTATATATGCTAAATGTTAAGAAATATTAACTACACTCCTGAACAGAGCCTCTATTGGCATATGAATTAATTCAATATTTTTATAGTTTCAAACGTTTGTAATAAGTATTTGAAGGCCAAAACAAGAAGAAGAATAATCTGATGTATCCACAAATAAGACTAGCTCAGCAGCCTCTATGACATAGGATGAATGGAAAAAAAGTCGCCTACGAATGCAAGGGGAGATGCTGACTTACAGAAAGACATCAAGTGACTGCTGGCTGCAGTGTGGGCAGGAAACATATACAGGGGCAGCATTGAAAGAATCAGTCTTGAATAGTGAGAGTTCCCACCTGAATGAAGTGCTGAGGTTATGAAGAAGGCAAACAGAACCACACTAGTGACAAGCCCCTTGGGACAGGACCTGTGTCTGTATAACACCTGTTGAATTGTCCTGTGTAGTATAAGGTGTGCTGCAGTAAGGATGCTTTGACAGCTGCTGCCAAAATGTGCTGCATTAGGACAGCACACACCGGAGAGAGGAGAAGGGTCTGGAGAGTCCTCTGTCTTTTCAGGCAGCTGATGCAACCATTAAGAAATTTACCACACAACCTGTTACCTCACACAGAACTGTCCTGACCTATTTCCCAAGAAAAAACACTTGTTTCTGGTATCAGAGAGGTTCAGAGCCTTGTTTGGACAAGCCCCGATGACTAACAACAATCTGTTGCTTTATTCAGAGCCCACATCAGGTTTCTGACTTTGGGAATTTGAACAGTTTATGAAATCTTATCTCTAGAGAGGCATTTACAGGAAATGTTATCGAAGACTATGTTCAAAAAATGAGCTGATTTTTTTTAAATTGAGAATAATTTTTCAAAATAAATTTAAATTCTGCAATATTGTTTCCTGTTTCCTTCAAATGAAAGTAGGAAAAAATGCATTTAGTTTTAAATCAAAACATTTTGTTTTGAAACAAATGACGTTTGTTTCAAATGTTAACTCAGTTTTCCATTTTTCTTTTTTTATTAATCACAAATACTTCTCTTTTTTCTTTATTTTTTTTTTTAATCAGCACATTTTTATCATGAGGAACTTACTTAGACTAAATAACATTAAATCAATGTTAATTAAAAGCTTTACTTATTTCCATGCAAGTTTGTTTCAAAATCAGAAATAGCTATGGAAGTTATTGGCACTACCCAGCAAATAAATTTTTATTAAAAAATTTGGGTTGATGGGGACCTCTGGAGGTCGTCTTCTCCAATCTCTCACTCAACACAAGGCTCAATTTACTCAAGGTCTTCGCAAGCCACGTTTTCAAATCTCCAAAGATGAAGAGTCCCCAGCCTTTCCCACATTAAGTTGTGTTTATCAGATACAGTTGCTCCCTGGAGTAGCTGAAGTGGGGCTCTCCCACCATGCTATATTACCTACACAAAAATCAAAGTATAATGGCTGCAAGTAGATCAAAGTTCAGTGTATCATGGGCTCCACTGTGCAACAGCTGCACAGAGATGTTGTCGCTGTTACAGCAGACAGGACTGCATACACAGTGAGGTATATCTTCTATGAAAATAACCTTCAGAAAATTCAGGGTGGTTACCCAGGTGTGGAGTGACATGGTTATTCCAGGCCTGAAACTGTACATGCACCCCAAATCTGTCACTTTTCACCTGTTTATTTCTGTGGATAGGTAAATGGGGACAACTTTTAAGAAAGCTTAAACCTTCAGTGAGTTTTCCTGCACTGCAAACTCTCACAAACAACTCTTCCCTTAGGAGAACAGAAATGAATATCCTCATAAATGACAACAGTTCATTAGCTTATCAAATTTCCATTCATCTTACTCTTAGATTTATAATTACAAGATCCTAACAGCTTTTATCTAGATCACCCCTGAAGTCAGATCTGAATCAGACCCTGGAGTTCTTGTGGTGACACGGCACCCCAGAAAGAAATGAGTAAGACAATGGGACTTGTTTCCGCAACAACCTTATAGACACTTGGGCCAAAGAGCACAGCATTGAGTGGGTACATCACATCCCCTATTGTGCACCGCCTTCTGGGAAAAGCAAATGGTACAATAGGCTGTTAAAAACTACCCTGAGAGCAATGTGTGGTGGGACTTTCAGATATTGGGATACATATTTAGCAAAGGCCACCTGGTTAGTCAACACTAGGGGATCTGCCAACAGAGCTCGCCCAGCCCAATCAGAACTTTTATGTGCTGTAGAGGGAGATAGAGTTCCCGTGGTGCACATAAAGAATCTGCTAGGGAAGACAGTCTGGGTTATTCCTGCTTCAGGAGTAATCCCACTCGTGGGATTGCTTTCACTCAGGGGCCTGGATGTACTCCCTTCACTGTGGATGGAGTGGGCAGCCTTGATTATTTGCCCATATACGGTTAGCAGGAATCAAGGTCAACATTTACGTCTTTTAGGAAACATATGCCCTGCATTTGCACCCAACGGTTAAAGAGAAACTGTCAGTTTGCCATTGTTGTCCTTATTTTCAGCTGAAGGAGCCAAGCAGCCATAACTACCACAACGTAACAGGAAAAAACAAGAACATTTAAATCTTTGCTCTTGTTGCGCATTTCCTGTTCATTTTTGGTGTGCTTGTTTCCACACTATTACCAAAAATTTCTCAAAGCTTCCAACAGCACTGTCATAACAATTAAAAAAAGCAAGGTACATCCAAAGTTGGCAGAAACCAAGATAGAGTCAACTCTTTGTTTCCTAGGTCTCTAAAAATAAAGCCTACGACTCTCCACAAACTGATACTGCACAATGGTCCCATGATAAGCAGCAACATATCCAAATTCTGATTATTCCTCTTGTAATCTGCTGCCAACTCCTCTTCATCTGGGGTCTTCAGATTCAAACTTTCAGTGTGTTTCACACACTGATACTAAAATCCTACAGATGTAGGAATCCTTGACAGAACTCTTGATCTCCTTAGATCTTTCATCTGACTTCATTACATATTGCTTTCTGCTCATCTTTGTGGTCCTCCTCATACTACTTGCCTTTCGTCCCCTTTGTTATGTCTCCTTCACAAACATGTATCCCAACAAACTACTTTGCTAAGCTTCTCACAACACCTTTGAATCAATTCTGTGATTTTTAATTCTCTGTCCATAATTGCTGCTAACATTCCTTCCTGATGGACATACTGTCATTTGCTCCTGAATGTGCACTTCGCCTAAGAAGCCTACAAACCATAGCTCTTCTCCTAGAAAACTACTGACTGATAAAACAAGTTAAAGTTAGAGAGAACAGACATTCTTAGGGGTGAGACTGGGGTCAGCAGAACACATAGATGAGCAGAAGAAGCTAGTGTTCAATTCTCTCCTTTCTTTGAATATTGTGTGTGTGCTATCATGTTTCTGACGTAACAATTTCATTAGTGTCTGTAAAATGCCTTATTAATAATAGTAATAATAATCCTAGTCATCATGTCTGTCCAGTTACTTGCAAATATCAGTTTTACAATTTTTCACCTGAAGAAAATTTCAGGGAGGTTTTTCCAGTCTGAAAACAGGCAGCAGAGTCAAGGGCAGCAAAACCCTAATGTTTTGCCACTCCTTCCTTCCTGTTCCTGGAAGAGTCATCCTGCAGAGCATCTCATTCTAACAGCCTGATGCAAGGCAAGCCACATCTCGCGTACCATTTTAATTGGCTGAAAAGTATTTTCCCATTCTCAAGTCTTTGAATTCCAGCTTTTTCAAACAATGTAGTTCCAGCAGGGTCCCATTGGTTATTTCGGCATTGTTTTATTTGAAAGGCTCATTCGCTTGACAATGAATTATAATGTATGTTAGCAATTAGCTGCAGAACTCTCATCAAATGCTAAATAAATTCCTTGCGGTCAAAACCATATTAAGTAAATAAATACCAAATAATTGATAAACAAAGGCTACTACAGGAGTTTGTTGTGTGAAGAAAACTTAACAAAAATACTGTGTCCTCAAAAACTTACCCAAAGAATGGAAAAACAGCAGAGGCAGAAAGACAGCAGGATTAGCGTGCTCTTGAGAGGAAACAGAAATTCAAACAAGAGAGGACTGCGGAGCTAGCCAGAGGGACAGGAGGAGAATTTTGAATCATTCAAAGACTTCTGCGCCTAGAGGCTACCTGATCATTCCTCAACCCTCTTTAAATGCACTGAAAAATAGTAGGCTAGATTTTCATTTAGTGTAAAAAAATACAGCTCCGCTGAGCTTGTCTCCTTCAATAGCATAGTACTGATTTAAACCAGATGAGAACCTGCCATTAAAGATTCATGCTTGGTACTAGCAGGCAGTTTGCTGGCTTTACAACCACACATTAGAGAATGTTGCTTGCCCATTTAATCCAGATTTTGAAATAAAATTTGAATCCAATCGCTTTTTAATTTTCTTTACGCTCACTGCAGAAAGTTTGATGGGGGACCTTTTGCAGAAGGTTCTTCTGTATTTTGATAAGAAGAAAATCAAATATGAAACTTTTCTCAAATTTTCTCAGCTAGAATGAAAATCCTCCGAACCATGATACAGCCTATTATCCCTTTGGGGATTTGTAAATCTTTGGTTAATTCGAGCAAAGATTCCCTCTAGGGGGATAATACTCCTAATGGAATTGACAAAACAAGTGGAAAATGTCTTTTCTAGTCAGATTCACACAATTCCTGACTCAGGAGGAATAAGACACAACTAAGAGCTCAAGGAAAGAAGTTCTGTCAAGGTTTTTCAAGAAGTGGAAGCTGGAATAATTATCTTAGCCTTCAAAAGGTGAGTATTTAATTGCACCATCCACGTGCTGGTTTTTAGAAACAGGGCATGCAATGTTAACTATAAGCCATATATATAGAAGACAGCTAAGGATGGCATCCCAATTTTTCTGTTTCTTTACTTCCGTTGTCATTTGGAAGAATATAAGTAGAGCCCTCCTGAAACAGAAGAACTCGATATCCAAGTGCTCTTTTCTAATTTGAATGTGGTAAAAATATATATGCATAAAAACAAACAACAGAGGAGCAGCAAGTAATAATAAGGCCTTTCAGTGAAATATTTCTCCTCTTATTGCGCAAAGCTTTCACATTGTCCATGTAATAAAAATGGCCATACTTTCAATATAAGGATATTTTCTCTTTGAAGAGTGTTATTCAGAAGACTTCAGCTCCATCGTTGAAGCAAGAATCAAATAATATAGTGCCAAATTTTTTGCTATGATGATGGGTCAGTCTTACAACAAAGAGCACAAGACAAAGCAACTCAGTATGCTGAATGGTAGTCTCCCAAATTTTCTAATTCTGGGCATTAAGGAGGAGGAGCTTTGTAATTTTTAGCAGAGCAAAAGAACATTCATGCAAGATGCAGAGGTGAAGAAGTCGCTCCATGTCAGGGCCAAATAAACTTGTCAGCTGGAATGGACTGTGCCCTTCGCTACATCTGTGATCTTCACCAACTTAATCAACATGAAAACATGTCCAAAATCTTGATACTGGGCAACATGCTGACTTTATTTGCTAATAAACGTCAGTGCACACATAATGCTTTTTCCAATTATGTTTAGGATTAGAGAATAAAATTCAAATTCCTTGAATTACGTCTGCAAAATAAACTGATAAAATACATCTTTGGAAATCTTCTTTTAAAGCACAACTGTAGGTTTTCAGCATGCTATGCTTTTCCTCCTATTGGAGTACGATATTGAAAGCTATAAAGCACTTTCAAACAGTATTGCATTTAAAACCAAAATCCCAGGGCAGCAAGAACATACTCAGAGTTAATATAGCCAAAGCATTCTTGACACAACTTCATTTTTCCCAGTCAGTGCGCGCACTGTCTGCATGTCAATAGTCTTACACAGCAAACTGTGCCTGTGCTGAATGAGTTTCCAGAACAGCTCTCAAAGTTGCTGGAATGACCAGTGAGGAACCTTTTGATGCTAGGTCACTAATTAAACACCAGCCTCATGATAATAATGACTAATCCTTTTTACCTACTGTTTTACCATAATGTGCAAAATAGAGCAGTGGTTTCAGCCCTGTTTCCAGCACCCGCAATACAGAATTCATTTGCAAAGCTCCAACCAGGTAGTTTATTGACTTGATAGCTTTCAAAGAAGGAAGAGTGGAAAGGACTGAAAAAAGAAATTCCCTTGTGAGACATAAGTGTGGCATTTGCTAATCATGACTTCAAGATGCTGGCAGAGTAGTGTCAGGGCAAGAAATTGTATTCTAGTTTCTTCATACCATGGCCAGGAAAATCAGGCTTTTTTTCTATTGTCCTGCAAAGGTGGTCATGACCTATGCTCCTCTTCTCCCATGCCATTGCCCCTCAGCAAAACAGGCAAAGTCCAGTTCTTCAGGGATGTCCCGGCTGATCTCACATCTAAAATATCTCTTCTACACCTTCAGCTTAACCTTATCCCTTCCTCTTTGGGGAAGCAACAGCTTCGCTTCAATTGGTAGCTGCCCTGAGCAGGCTGCAGGAGCCCTGACCTGCTCCTGCTCCAGTTAAACGGAAAGCTCACCCACCCCAAGCTTTGAATCTGTCACACCACATGAGCAGGGCCAAGTCATAGAATCATAGAGTCATAGAAGTCTGTCAGGTATCACTGCCTGATGTCTGTCTGTAGGATATCCTCTTTCAGTTCCTTTGCAAAGTTTTTACTGTAAGAGTTCATAAAGTAAATATTCTAGGATGATAGGCTTGCAGTGCCAAACATAATATTAAATCCCATACCTATGTATAACTCTAAAGGAAACTTCTGATCATGATTGTAAATGTATTTATAAATTCAGTTTTAAACCCCTTCGGCATTTTTCCTATGATGATTTTTTTAAAATAGAGATTAAATTGCTAGAAGTTTGCTTCTGAAGACTTGACCTTGAAGTGAAATTCAAACCCTTACATGTCTAGACTACACAGTGTAACCAGCTCCTTCCTCTGCAGTTTGCTAACTCCAGCATTTCTCAGAGGACTGCAGTTGAACATAAAGGCATCTGGTGACAAGGAGCAGTCAGACAAATGTGTACACACAGAATATTTTCTGTCTGGGGATTTCAGCTTTTTCCTATGTTCCTTTGATGAAAATATGGAAATGGTTCCAAAGTAGCATGGGCTTTCCAGGACTTAAGAGATAAGGTCACTCAAGACCTGGTTAGGAAATAACCATTTAAAACACCCCACAAGCTGTACTCTGCAAAAACTCACCTGCTTCAAAACCCCCACTTACATAAAAGAAGAGAAAGAACAGGAGCTGTTTTTCAGTGTCAGCATTGCTAAATCACACAAGCATTTTGTAAAAGAAATCCACTTGAGTATATAACAGCTGTAGAAATTTACTTTGCGGGCATGAATTAGGGCACACTGCAAGCCATGTTCACCATTCCTCTGCAGTCACATGGAAGCTGGCTGCTCCTGCAGTCACACACGTGAGGCATGAGCACTTGGCTGCAGCCTGTGGAAAGCTCACCCATTACATGTGAGGGTGGCTTTTCATTGCTCCTGCAAATGTCAATCCAATCTATTGTCATCCACTTTTTAAAATGTTTTCAGTTATTTGTCACTGCTATATTGAACTAACACAACCAAAGCACTAACATGAAGGGGTTTTTTTAAAGAAAATGAGCCAGGATGTCCAGAACAGCCACTTTAGTGCCCAGGGACTTTGCAGCATAAATCTTCACAGGCTGCTTCATTAATTAGTAATCTGTAAGCATTTAATTGGTACCACTGGATATTCAGAACTTAGAAACATCAGCCTGAAGAAGGATGTAGCAGGGGAAGAGCTGTTTCAGGAATGTTTTTTTCTGCAACTGTTCTTACAACTTGTACCCTGCCGCTTTATCAACAGAGCTCTCCCTTCCGCGCAACATCCAGAACACTCCCATGGGATACAAATGTCTCATGCTTACTTCAATAGATGTTGGTGGTGTTCTTGGGGCTGTGAAGCAAGAAGACACATAATCAAACCCATCCTTGGGCCTGCTTCCAGAGGCCACTGGGGCAACGGAAAAGGTCCCATTTACTTTAGACCCAACCCTACCTTAGCTCACACTCAAGATGGGTGAGGGAAGGTCTGTGTAAGGGCTGGAGGGTCTGCTCCAAGGAAGGGTTTTGGCTGCAGCAAAAAGGTCTGTGACAGTGCACTGAAGAAGTCTTTTTATTGCCTACGGGTAAGCATCAGCCTTGTCAAGGGCTATTTCCAAAGCATCAAGAGAGAAGGGTGAGTCCCATCAAATACAAGGACATCCCTTCCCACCCTTCCTTTTGCTAAATATGTGCATGATCTAAAAGGAAGCACACACCTTTCGATCCAAAAAAAGGAGCAACCAGCACAAATTAGGGCTGCCATGAGTGGGATTAGAAAACTTTTAGGTAAACTCACATCTTTGAGTAAACGTATAAAGTGTTCATTGTTCCCAAATCCTTCATAAAAGTACTGCTTTGCTTCCCCTACAAAAGAAACAATACCCCTGCACTGAGCCAAACTCCCAAAGGACAGAGCGTGGGAATGTGAACACAGCTGGACCTCCCCAATCAGACTGGTGAATGCCTCTGGTGCTGGAGCTGAAGGCTGGCTCTCAGAGCCACAGACTTACAGGTGGTGGCTGAGCTGCCACCAGGCCAGCCTGGTGATGCCCTCTGCAAGACCAGCCAGACCTCTGGAACCACAAAGTAAAGGTGGGAGCAATGGAAGGGAAAATGCCTGCTTCCTGAGATCTTTGCTTAGTTTCTAGCCTCAGAAGTCCACTTCACACAGCAGGGACAGGGCTCCTTCCCACTTCACATGTCTCCAGGAGGACCCGAGAAGACTCAGAGCTTTGTTCTGCAACTGTGGAAGGTGGTTGAATCCAATACCTTTTAAGCAACATACTGTAGCTTCAGAGATGAGATGTGTTTTGTTTAAAGTGCTTTGCCAGAAGATTTCCAACTAGCTCTAATTATGGCAAGACTTTCCAAAACTCATCAGCCCACACACCGGTTTATTAAAGCTGTTTTACTAATCTGTCTCACAGCCTCTCCTTCAAATTTCTGCTGTGCCATAGTGTTGCTAACAATGATCCCCTCTTCCTCCACTGAACCCTTTAACTCAAAATCTTTTCTGCAGTTTTTTCTTTCCCTCTGGCCAGTATGAAACCAAACCTAACCTATGTGCTCATATTATTCAGGTTGTTCTGCTCTTGCTGTAACAGTGCTGAGCTGCTGTGACCATCGATTGCTATGATTAGCTTAAGTGTTGCTGTCCACAAATAGTGTTTATCAGTAAGTTCAATATAATAATGTGTATATTAGAAAAACCATGGCAAAATTAGGAAAGATTAAGAAATAGAGCACCCTTTGAGCACACATTACCACCTTCTGGAAGTTATGCCTTTGTCAGTTGTAATACATATTTACAAGGGCTTGTCTCCACAAACTCAGAACATACCCTACCTGGTTTAGCTTAAAAGCAAATATTATTTTCCTCAGCAGTAGTTATTGTCCATTAAAATATCCTTGCCATTACACCTCTTTGGCATAACTCAGCAGGTATAAGGTGATGCCTCTGAACTGAATTGTGTAAATTCCTTAACCATGTCTGGAGACTGTTCAAAGGAATGTCTTTATGTCTTTACATTAATCTTATGTTTTTCAGATACTTTCTGCCAATCAAACAAATGAATCAGATTTCCTAACACAAACTGTACATACAATCTCTGAATAAGCATGTAGACTACACAGACTGACACTTTATGCACTTTAAGAAGGAATTAGCTGGAAGTTAGCTGAAATGAAAGCCTGAGAAAACCTGCCTTCCAACTCAACCTTGAATCTGATGATCACCTCTCTTTAGAAGAGCTCCCTCCCCAGGCGAGCCTCTGATCCCAGACAACTGCAAACAAATGCCCTGATCTGGGAAGCTAGGCATTTTGTGCTCACCTGAGTTTTGTCATGACTCACATTTGAGGCAGGGAAATACCAATACTCTGTATAAGACTCCAAAAGGCGCAGTTGAAAAATGCTGCCATGAACAGAGGAGGAGGTTAGGGCATGGCAACCTGATATTTGCAGAATAACTTGATTGTAAGTAAGTGCACTCCATGTGCTGACCATGAGAAAGTTGACCTGATCAGAACACTCCTGCTTGAAGATGTCTGTTGCCCTCACCCGAGGTCTCTCTTCCTGTGCAGGATAGTCCCCTACGCCCGCTGCTCTGTTCATGGGCACATAGGGAATTGGGCTCCAAGTCCCACCACAGGTTGCAGGTGATACAAGATGAAATAGAGACGATTTCACACTACCGAGAAGCTGACCAACTTTGCAGCTGGAAGTGTAACACCCGTGGGTGAGGTGAGCAGGTAGTTGAGAACCAGTCAGCAGTTCAGAAAACATAAGGAAAGTTGTGTTGTAGTCCCTGGTCCCAGAAATTATTACATACTTCACATCAGACACTGATTAGATTATGCTCCCCCCAAAAAATAAAAACAAAAACAAACCCCCCCAAAAAAACCCACCAAAAAATCAAACAAGCAACAAAAGCAAACAATAAAACAAAAAAACAAACAAAAAAAAAAACAAAACAAAACAAAAAAAACCAACAAAAATGCCTCCCAAAAAAAACCCAAAAACACGACAAACAAAAAAACCTAAACCTAAAAACCAAATCACAACATCTACTTCAGTTTTACCTTAAACTGTTATTAGGAAACCTGTGCAACAACTTTCTGTCAGGAGACAATTAAAGGCCATAAGGCCACCAGTTAAATGTATTTAACAGCACTATAAATATCTTTCAAGCAAGAGAACACCTAATAGGTAGGCAGTAGAGGGCAAAGTAAAAGCATGCTTTAAGGATATCGGAGATTTTTTTTTATATATACTCTACTTTTTCACATAATGCTGTCATCACAGATCTTTCTCTAACTGCATTTTAGAGCAATTTGCCAAGGTTTTATCTCTGTTCACCTTTGTGCTTCATACTTCACATGCCACCACCTCTCAACACCTGCTCAACAGTGTGGTGACAGGCTGCAGTTGCCAGGGCTTCAGCCCTCAGACCCTTACTGATCTTCTAAATGCAAGAGAGGGGTTAATTTAAAAACAGCAAACGGACACGTCAAAAAATACAGCCGACAAAAGATCTGTGCAAGTTGTCACTGAGTAAATTTTTTCAGGAACCTCTCTTCCCCACCTTGCTCATGGCATTTGGTACACTGATAGCTCATTTCCAGTAATAGCAGTTGCAGGAACTGTCGAACAGCACTGGGTCACACATGCGTAGCCTCTCTAGCCTTCCTAATTCCCTGTGCTTATCCCTTCTTTCAGCCTGGATAACTTTTTTTTTCATTGACCCAATTTTTATTTTTATTTTTTTTTAATTCAGAAAGCTCTGCACGCTTTCATTCATCTTAGGACTTACGTCAATCCTTTCTCTGTGCTGAGGCTCAGCCCTGCTCTGGGGATATAGCTCTGTATACTTAGCTCTGCCCCTGGGTATGCAGACTAGCCCAGTCCACAAAGGTTTCATTAAACTGAAAGTCCTTTAAAATAGTTAGCTCCCAAATACTGAGGCTGGCGTCTCTTTTCTAGAGATGCAAAACTTTACTTTCCCAAGATTTAGAGGTATCTAGATTCTGATGTCTTCAAACAGGAAGGTTTCTGACCTAAATTGTACCTACATTTTGAAGTAGACAGCATTACCTGCCTCAGCTGATGCATCAGCTCAATAAGTACATCCTTTAGCCTTGCTGGTCAATGCCGCCGACTTTAAAGACTTACTTCTTAGCATAGACACAGGAGTTTGAAGACATCCCTCCTGAAGCTGAATCACAAGTTTTGCAGATGTTGGTCCTACTCAAGTGAGAAAGATGCCATTCCTCCACAAACACAGCATTTCTGGGTTTGCTTTCTTCACTTCTGAATCTATAGCCCAGTAATTCTCTTCTGAAGGCACAAAGCTGATATTCATCATATATTCAAGAATGCAAATGAAGGGTAATTTTGAGGGGCAAATACATGGTAGTCTTAACTGATTGATAACCTATGTTTCATTGCACTGAAGAAGAAACAAGTTCACACTTACCACAAGTTTTATTCAGTCAAGTCTATCAATTTTTCCATACTACTGAATTATCTGAGCTACACACTTCATGAAAAAAGGAATTTATCTAAATTACTTGCAGTGCTCCTGTACTAGTAATTGAGCTAAAGTCTTGGACAATGTTATCTGTCTAGCATAGTCTTTTATTTCCTAAAAGCTTTGCTACTGGGCCCACCATTTGTTACAGAGATGTTCAAGAACCCCCTGGAGCATAGCTCATCTGTCAACAGCTCTTGCAGTTCTTTTTGTGCCTCTATTGTGTAGAATTGTACTGTTGTCTTTTGGGCATCTCTTAACACCAGGTTTTTAATTGTTCAGCTAACATTATTAATTACTTTCCTAAGATCTGACTCATCAATATTGTACATCTGGTGCTGTCATTCACCACCCAAAATAGTGTAAAGATTATGAAATATTACTGCTCTGATTGTTAACAAGTCAAGGGATACATTCTATTATTCATCCTGTTACGATGTGGTCCTCTGTATCAACAAAAGAAAAATCACTTCAGCTAACATAATATTCACTTGCCTTAAAATTTGTCTGCTGACTTCTGCTGATCCGTGTATTACAAATATATTACAAATGGAAAATAACACCTTGGTCCATGAGTTGAAGCGTGAGCTCACACTTCGGTGCAGGGAAGTTTAAACTGGAGGCAAGGCTTTTCAAAGAAGTATACAGTAAAGGGGGATCATTTTCTATACCAAAGTTGATTGCAGGTTTTGCAGGACATTTTTGAACATCACCCAACTCTGAGAATCAAAACAAGGGTATGCTTACACTACAGCCACTAACCTTGCTCCTCAAATTGCAAATTAGAGAGCTCCATGACACCTCATCTGCTCGTATCCCAACAGCCACCTAAGCTAGCCGATGTGGCTGACAAGTAGTGCAACCCTAGCTGACAAACTCCTCTGGTGAACTAAGCAGTATTGTTGAAAACTAAGCAGACTAGCAGTATGAAATCTTAATTTTTCCACAAAGCAATTCTTTCTTTTGTTTCAGTGCCATCTGGCAGCTAATGGGTCATTTGAATTGTGCTGAGTAATTACAATGTTCCTTTAATCCAGGCCCAGATGTTCCCTTGCTTGAGCCCTGTGACACCCACTCACATTCCGCAACCTCTTCATCCTGAGCCAGCTTCAATTCTTACCCTAATGCTCAGCAGTCGCTGTCAGCACTGTCATTCCACAATACCAGCGCTGAGACCGCTTAGCGGCCTAGATGACTATGTAGCAGATGCCACCCCTTAATAAAGGAGAGACGTGCACTGAAAGACTTCCCTGTACTAGGAGAAAGGATGGCTAAATGTATATGCAAATAGTATGGAAGTACATTTGCTCTTTTCATAAACAACAAATAATTACAGTGACCTGAGAAACTGAATTCAATTAAGAAACAATTTCATCGCCATTCCTTGCTCTTATCCTCCTGTGTTACAATCCTCCTTGGGAAGTCTGCCTTCTTAACAGAAAGCTGCACTGGTATAAGCACTTTATATAAGCACTTAACAAAAGCATCCATTTCTAGCTTGGTATCTGGGCTGCTATAAAGCAGCTTTCATGAAAGAGTGTTAATTGTAAGGAAAAAACAGAACTGTTTCTGCTCTCTTCTGTTGAAAAGGAACAGTTTTTAATGATGGAAAGCAGATTCCCTCAAGTATGCCTAAGGGAAAATCCATCAATTCCACCATGTGCAGCCAGCCTTAGGAATATATGAAACCAACGGCAGCCATTGGAAACATGGGGAAGAGGGCCACTGATGTCTAGGCTTGCATGAAACATTACAGCCATTTTTGCATAAAGGTTTCTTTTTGCATTTCACTGCTAGCTTATTTCTCAGCAGTCTGTTTTTTTCTAGACAACTGGATAATCCACTGCTTCTCTACTGTCATATGCAATCGCCGCTGGAATTTGAGATTATTATGTTACTTACCATAACTGCCCATCCCTTTGTTAATGACTACAATTAAATATAGACAAAAAGCTTTTCATGTACTTACACAATCTGCTAGACACAAGGCAGTATTTAGGCAGGATTCAAAGTACAATTGATTCTAATGCCAGACACTCCTCCAAGCATCTTGCAGAACCTCCCTATATACTCCTGCAAGTTATGTGAATCCATGAAATAGAATAGCAGGCAGTGTCTAACCACCCATATAATACTCACCGCCTAAGCAGGCACATTCCCTGAAGAACACTATAACCGCTTGGAGCATTGGTTTTCCCACTATACTGGCAACCTCCAGAGCTACCAGGAAATTATGAAAGAGCAGTTAGATCTTAGGAGAGAGTTCTCCCAGTAATGAGAGAATAAGACTTGCTCTGCATCATTTCAAGTGAGAAAAGATGTATCCAAAAATAGCTGTTTTACCAGAATGTGAATCAGATATTGAAAACTTTGAGAACTCCCCAATTTCTAGCGGCAGAACCAAGTTTCGTTTGTTAGCTGTTTTCACTGCAACTGATAGCGGCATTCATAAGACTGCAGGTAGCCTTCCTAAAAACACACCTACGACATAATCTCCTAGAACAGCATTAAACTTTACACTGTAAGTTATTTTGATTAGTCTTGGCTACTGCTGGTTTTACCTTAATTACAATAGGGGCATCTCTATTTTACTTACGGCTAGGCATGTCAGCCAGACGTATGAATGAATGGCAGTATGCTTACACAGGTTCTGGCACAAGCCAGAAGGCAGCCTAGATGTAATTTATCAATCATGAGCATAGAAATAAATTATGTAACTTGGAGAAATGTTTTTAGGGCCAAAGTCTATATGCAATGTGTGGAATGAACAAACACTTCCCAGGCTAAGTCCACATGCTCTCCCCAGTTGTGTCGTACCCCTATGCTAGAGAGAGATATGGTTGTGAACCCTTTCCCTTACACCTCAGAGCCCCTGTGCAGGGCAGAAGAGAGCCAGGGCATACCCCACCAAGCTTTTTAACTAGCAAAATACACTTGTATTGCCAATATAATTGTAAAATACCTGGGTATTTTCCTAGGAGCTGCCACATCTCTCCAGTTCTCCATTAAGTCAGCTGGAGTCCAAAAACCTCTACAGCTGTTAGTGTTCAGCCTTTGCATTAGGAGTGGTCAACATTCAGCCTTTGGGGAAGCCACAATCCACCAGTACTATGTCAGAGTCTCTTGAAACACAAGCGTGTGTCTCATCAGAGGGTAGGGATGCGAAGTCCAGATGCTGGTTTTCTTGTGGATGGATATACTGCATCATTGTATGGCAAAGGTCAGCTATGATAAATGACAGGATTGTCACATACATACTAACATCGGAGAAAGGTGGGATATGACTGTCCAGGTGTAGGACAATGACATCTTTTATGATGGTCAGGTTTCTGGTTGTATGATGAAGAAAGGTCAGCTACAAGATTGGGAATCCTGCACTATGGGATTAGTTCCTACTACATTGTTAAAGCCCAGTACAGGTATGTGTATCATATACATCTTCCTCTCTTAATTTCATAGAATAATAGAATCATAGAATCATAGAATAGTTAGGGTTGGAAAGGACCTCAAGATCATCTAGTTCCAACCCCTGTGCCATGGGCAGGGACACCTCACACTAAACCATGTGGCCCAAGGCTCTGTCCAAGCTGGCCTTGAACACCTGCAGGGATGAAGCATTCACAACTTCCTTGGGCAACCCATTCCAGTGCCTCACCACCCTCACTGTAAAGAACATCTTCCTTATATCTAACCTAAATTTCCCTGTTTATGTTTGAAGCCATTGCCCCTTGTCCTACCGCTACAGTCCAATACTGATGTAAGCAGCAAATTTGTGATAATGCAGACAACTGAAAGTCTTTAAAACTATGCCATGGAACAGGTCTCTTAGTGAGCTTGTGAAAAAAAGGTGTGCAATAAGGTATAACACTGCAGCATTTCTCTATCTATGCATTTAAAAGCCACCTCCTGAGCACACCCTGTGAGCAGAAATCCAGCCTCTGGGCTGCTTCTGATTCTAATTTTGTGGTTATTATTCCAAGTGCAATCCCCAGCAATGAGGTAACAGAGACATTGTTGTTTCTCTGTGGGAGGTCTCACAAGTAATTTTTTGGAAGATATGAATGTTCTGAAAATCAAACATACTTGCAACATTAGGTTTGTATGTAAGAGGAGTGCTAAATGACCCTGGTCAAAAGACCAGATACACCCCAAATCAGATTCAAAGACCTCCCATTTCCCTGGCCGCTCCTCTTCTACCAGTTATGCCAGTACACAAGTGGTACTATTTCTTTAGTGGAGGTATATCATTGCTCTTAAAGCTCCAGCTTTTCACAACTGTATCATCTGCTGCATGAAGCATTTCCACAGGAGAAACAGACTATTTCCAGAGCTCCCATTTTAACATTTCAGTGACACTGTGGTCTGGAAATCTGCACAGGTTGCTTGAATTTTTAAAAACATATTTTTAAACCTACGCTAGCAAATTCATCAGTGGAAACTCCTAATCACCAGAACCTGATTGTCTGTCAATGCAGTTGTTAATATACAGCTGTGGTGCTCATGACTTGCATGTCCCCTGGCCACAGGTCTTAGCTGTGCCAAGCTGGGACTCAGCTCCTTCTCCAGGCTCCTGTTGTGTCCAGAGACAAACACTTCATCCAGAGGATGATTCAGAACCGGACCCTCAGCCTTTCTGGCACATCTGTTCTCCACTAACAATCAGAGACAGCCAGGAGATTATTCTCTTCTGGCTATGGTGAGCCCTACAAACACTCTGCTGAGAATTGATTTTGCTGGTGCACCACTGACAATGTCACTCAATCTTGACTTCCAAAATCATCTCCCTTTCTGAATACATTTTGCTAACCCTTTGGAAAGGTCTGAAACAGCTATGATTCTAAAGCTGGCCTCTAATAGAAGTCATTTCCATAAACACACTTCAGTGTATTCCTTTATCAGGATTTTATGATCAAGGATATAAATAATTAAAAAAGAGAAAAGTATCATAGTGAATTAAACTTCCTTCCCTGGCTCTCCATAGTGACCGAGATGTATGATATTCGGTCCTGCAGTGTCTGATTCACAGAAGGGGAGAAATTGTCCACTATCTTTTTTAAAGGATTTACTTAGATAAAGGTGTTCGATTCTGATCACATCTTCTCTCACAAAAGTCTTGAGACACTTCTTCAAAATTACGGTACATTCACACAAAAGCGCTGACAGAGAATCAGTTAATGATATCCAGTAGCAGGTACCTTACAGACACACTCCTATCTTTTCATATTTAATCAGTAAAAAAACCCAATCATTTAAAATAGATTTATTTTGTAATAAGAAAATACATAAAACTGCTGGTCACTTCCAAGAAGAAAATTCCATGTAGTGTAGCAATAAGAATCATCTGTTAAAAAAAAAAAATTAAAAAGATAAAACTTTGTTTTTAATCATATTCTCACCCTGCCTGATCTATTTAACGTCAAACAGTGGTGAAAAGAAATCTACTTTTATATCAGACTTGTGATTGCAGAGCTTTTCCAGAACATTGCATCTTCACTGCCTGACAAGCACTTCATGTCACAGGCGTGCTGCAGGATGGAGAAGGCAAAGCAATACTCGTACACAGTGACGCCACATGCATCATCGCTCTGCTCTCGTCACACCGATTCAAATGCCTGCAACCAAACTAAGAGTAGCTCAATATATCTCAAAGGGCAACAGCTTTAGAGAATAAACCTTACAAATGGAATCCTATGCTACATGTATGCATATACATGTGCACATGCACATGTATGTATCTTTCTGCAGGCAATTCTATATGGGATGCCATGCTTCTGGATGACAGCTGGCAGGCAGCGGCTGTCAGAGCCTGGTTCCTCCTCCCAGGAGAGAGAAAGTCACCAATTTACAGCGCAGGGCTGATTCTTGCTGAAGATTGTCCTTGAAAGAGATTAGGAATCATAAGGATAGTTAACCTGATCATAAGTGGGTCATTGAACTGTGTTATGATTGAGCCAGGTATTACAGAAATGTTTTTCCTTTAGTTAAAATTCCAGTCCCACCGGAACAACTGAAATTGGATGGATTCATTTTTTATGTGTAATGTTTGACCCTAAGAGAGTACTGAAAAGAAAACCAGTTCCGATTCAGACCCACAAGTTTTCTACAGTTTCTTATTATAAATTATTATTACTGAGGCACATTGTTTTAAAGACACTTGCTTTCCTGGAACTGTCTGGGAGTTTATAAAATCAAGCGTAAGACAAAAAATCAAAACAATCATCAGGTTCAGCAGTTAAGCTAAATAAGAAAAGAAGCTTTTTTTATCCTTCAAGTCAGATTTACAGAAATAAGGCAGTCCTAAGAGAAATGACTGACATTTCTGCCTTTTAATGCAATTAACTATGCTCACAGGCTCACAGACTCACAGAAGGTTGTTTTGGGGGAATCCTGATTAAACTATCCATAAAGCATTGACACCTCTTAGAGTAACTAAGCTAAAATTTTAGCTTATTAGTTTGGTTATAAGGTGAATGCATGTTTAGACTATTAATAATATTTGGCTTTATGTCATTATTTTCCTTGATACATAATCAAAGCCATACACAAATATGACTGATTGAAGCCTTGCCATACTCCTGTAGTCATCATTCTCGCTTCACTGCTGAACATACCACACTGTTCTCTGTACACAAGCACAGAAAGATAATAGGACCTTACAACGGCAGCAGTGAAACTTATCATCAGGCTAGAAATAGAACCAGGGTAACCAGACTCCTTGGCATGTATGTTAGGTGCAGAGGTTGAATCTGAGTCTTCCCTCCTCACCTAACACAACCAGAAATAAAACGAAAATGCCACAGAGCTTAAAACTATGTCCTACACTAATATACTAGTGTCTCCAATGGCAATACATGCCTTCTTTTGAATCTTCAAATCTGATCTGGCTTTTCCTTCCCTCCCCAACTGGAAACAAATGGCAAAGCTCAGCTGTGGTGATATGGTGGCAGCAGGAGCATGCCACACACAGTCCGTTACTGAGGATGCTCTGGCTGCCCTGAGGCTCATGAGGAGTATGTGCAGGCTCCTAGCAGCAATTTAAGCAACCAGGTACCAGCACGTTCTTATTACCAGCAGGAGCATAAAACTGGTTTCCACAGTCACCCAGCTCAGCCCCTGGCATAATGGTCATAACGAGATGCAACTTGAAGTCAATAACTTTTAATAGGAGAAAGTGTAAAAGTAAGTAGAAGAGCTGGAAGTGAATTCTGAGGTTAAGCTCCAGCTTTTGTGCTACAGGTACAAGTAGAGGGACTTAAACAGAGACAGACATTTAACATTATTTCATCTACTATCTCTAGATTTCTTAGCACAATTCCGCATTTCTCCGACATTTCCAGAAAGAAGAATGAAGACCAACTTTATGTGGCAAGATGATTCCACCTGGAAAAGAAGGGCCGTTTTATACTGTGACAGAGCAGAGATTTGCAACTGTACGCATTCATTTCAGAGCAGGGAGCATGGTAAAGCAAAACAACAGGGAAAACTAAAGCCCACACATGGTTATCAGTATGAAATTTTCTCATTTACTTCCCACTGTATAATTTATTCACCTCATAGTATAAAGGTTCATCAAGAGAAACAAGGAAAAAATGGTTTTTATCAGAGTTCAATCAGTGTTGTGGAAAAAGAAAAAGCCATCTTTATCCTTTCGGCAGTCCTTCTTAATTGTGAACACAGTCCAACAGTCTTAAAAGGATGCTCACTGCAACTTCTCAGAAATAATTAGTATGGGCGATGTTCACAATGATCAATTTTTAAAAGGCCAGAGGAATCAAGATGCCAGTGTGAATCCAGCTTCCTACCACACAGCATCTGAACAGCACAGCAGACAAAACCAGCCCCACCACCAGGCAGGCCACAGCTGCCTGTTTTTCGCGCAGCTGATGGACAGCCATATACTCCACATCCCCATCCCAGCTCACACCCTGCCTCTGGTGCTATGACCAAGCAGCATGAACTCCCTGCAAGGCAGCTGCCCACACCGCTGCTGCTGATGTTGGTTTCCCTTCAGCTCCTTTTGAGACTTGCTCAGTGGCTGCTGGAAGTTTAAATACTTACATTGAGTTTAGTTTCAACCTGCCAGGGCACTTACTTGGAAATCTCTGCCCAGTACCACACTTCTGGCAAGTCCACTACAGGGTAATGAAGGGCCTGACCTGCAGTTCTTTCCCACTTTTTCAAAGACATCAGGTTTTTGTCATCATTGCAGTCAAGGGTCACTAGCTCAAGCATATGAGAAGTTCAGATACCAAAGTACTCACAGAAATTTTAAAACTCTACATATTGAAGACAACTGTACAAATCACAACAGCCCTGCAGCTCCTGCTGGTGGGCTTTAGGATGCCAGCATCCAGACAAAGTCTGAACAATGTTGGGGAAACAGGTATGTGATAAGTACAGTCGCTCTTTGTGGAATATTATATGGGATTTGAAGTATCCAGTGACTCTATATCCCTTTTCTGTCTCCAGTGCAATTGAAAGGAACTTCAGGGCAGCAGAAAGTAATGTCTGAAGAATATGATTCCTTCATTTTCTATGCCTGGGAAAAGTTTTTAAAACCTAACTGCGTAACGATAATGCTATTTTCTACCAAAAGCGCATTGCTGCTGACGATGGTAAAGCACCGAGTATTCAGCTACTGCTTTTATCCGATTCCCCTCTGTAATCTCCTGGATAAGAGCAAGCAAAGCATTTTAATTGTAGACCCTTCATATCCCTCCTGGGAAATTAAAAGATGCAAAAATCCACCATGGGATACTGTGGAGCTTAAGGGAGATATAATGAACACTTGTTAGTTAGAAAGGAAGAAAACTCCAAGGAACCTGATCACAGAACTGTAAGGAAAGTCAGCAATGACTGAATGGCTCTGGAGAGTAAGATATTAGCCAGTGCAAGTGAATAGATCATTATGCATATGGCCTTAAGGGACTTCACACAGAGGAGATAGCAGAGAAAATTTCTGCAAGACAGGAGGGAGACATAAAGTTTCTCATCCCTTTCTTTCAGACTCACGAAGCAAGAAGAACAATTTACCCTAAGGACAGCTTCACACTGAAGGATAGCACTAGCCCATCTGGCCTGTGCAAATACTGGGAACGAGGGTCAGACTTTTCAACCGAACTTCTTTTCAAGGAAAGAATTTACTTTGAAGCCACACAAATTTGGCATCCCTTCATTTTTATTGTCGCAACTTATTTGCAGCGGAAATAAAGAACAATGAAAGAGAGGATATAACAGTATTTGAAGGAAATCATTATTATTTATAGCTAAGGAATGAACACCAACATGTTTTACATTTCCCGCTTGCAGATGTTGTTTGATGCCCTGCATTAAATGTCCACATTGCCCACTGCACCCCACCTGTGGCCTTGGGCTGCTGGAAAGCACAGTGTGGTATTTCCCAGGAGTTTAGTGGGCTCACACAGACCTGGCCAGCAAGTGCTCCCAGCAGAGGCAAGCACCATCAGCCCACGCTACAGTACCCAGCAATGACCTACTAAGGAGACTGTAGGAGCAGAAAAACCAGAGGCGTTGTGTGTAAGGGACGCTGAGAGAGAGTCTGTGGAAAAGACATTGAGAGAGGACGGGCAAAAAGAAGAGTTGAAGAATATCAGCTGCAAAACATCACCTGCTGTGGTAGCATATTCCTTATTTTTAGTGTTACTGGTTGCTCCGAATAAGTAGTGGTGGTGTTCTAAAGCAACTCTCCCCCAAAACCATTTCAGGTTGGTCTCAAACCATGACTTAGTGATGTTGAACAACACTGATGTACATGGTCTAAGCAGGGTCCTGTTGAATTCTGCTGAGACAGGACAAAACGAGAAGTTACACCTTATGTGCCTGTCTAAAGTGAAATTAACCTGAGAATTCAAAGACTATGTTATTGAACAACACACAGCAATTCGTGAAATATAAATAAGTATATTTTTATAAAACTTTAGATGACAACTTTCTAACACAACCTGAACACAGCCTGTTACTGACCTTATTATAGTGATAGGATATAATGAGTTCTGAATCTAGAGATTAACGATTTCCCAGATATACCACATAGGAGAATAGTTCATTTCCCCCTGCACCACTTTTCATTACTTCATAAGGAGGAGTCACGACCAAATTGTAGGAAATCAGAGAAAGTCCCAATCAATAGTGTTTACACTTTAGTTTCCAAAAAGTTAAATTCCCAGCACTGAGGAAAATCAAGAAAAAGCTGACTGATAATGATTAAATACTTCCAGTCAATTTGCAACCAACCAGGAAGAATGTTGAACAATTTTAAGTGGAGGGAAATATTTTTGTCTCAGTGGATCAAGGTAATTCATACCAAGGAGCACCAAAAGCAATAGGTGAGCTGTTGATGGATTTTCAGTTACAGGTGAAAATTTCAGAAGTGTGTCAATATCGTATTAGTACTAAAACAAAAAGTTAGGTAACCTGTTCAACTGCAGCTGACATCAGTTTCAGGCGGAGTTATGGCAAAGCTGAATCAGGAGTTTATGACTAACAAGAAGATTGGAGTGCAAAGGGAAAACAAGTTTTGCGAGATCAACCCGACCTCATTTCCGTCAGATTTCACTTTTGTTTGATAAAGTTACCAGCAGTGGTGTATAAAATTCTGGCAAATTCAAGAAAACTTGTCCTGAAGAAAATGCTCCTCTAGCCCTCCAACCCAACAGGAAACAGTGTGCCTGTCAGAGAGGGAATGACACAGGTGTGGTTTGAAGTATTCTTTAGAATTGGGTTGCAAATTCAGTCAGGAACTAAGGACCAGTGTGACAGTGCCTGCCACACTTTGGGACATGGATGTGATGTGGTTTCGCATAGTTGTAGGATTAAAAGCATCATGAAGTATGGAAATGGATTTTGTTGCCAAAGCTGAGATGGATACAAGAAGCTCTGGCAACAGCAGAAGAAACAAAAAAGAGAAGGAAAATATGTTGAAAACTGCAAATTAACAGTTATTTATAGGAATGGGTTAGTTGATAAGAAGTGAACTGTGTGGAAGTTTTACACATTGACACATTTATATCAGCTTCATAAATCCTCCCCATTTGACTAAAAATCTTGACTAACAAGCAACAATCTGAGAGATGCATGCACAGCTGGGAAATGAGCTTCTTAATGCACAGGCAGTCCAAACCCTAGGGGAACGGCCCCACATGGGACTAGCACAAAGAAGGAGGACACATGAGACCTTGCGGTACTCCCTGCAGACGGGAACCTGAAAAACCCAAGCCAAAAGAGATCTGCAGCTGCCAGCTGAATCTGAAAGAGACTTACCACAGATAAGATTTGAAGTACTCCCACTTTAGCAGGGAAGAGACAGCTGACCTGACTGCAGACTCAGGAGTTACTTACAACACCTGTGAAGCCGAGTTCATCCTTAGATTCAGACATGCCGATAACGCAGCAGTAATGGAGGCTTTCCACATATCTCATTGACAAATTTACTCACATACTGAGATTTATTTTTTAAAAAATTACTAATGCCATTTTGCCTTTATAGACAGCTGTGCCAGGATACAATTTTCCAAGCATTGATTCATGAAATATGTATGAGATGAATATATATATATGAAATACATATAGCCACTAATTATGGGATAAAAAAGTAAATTTCAGTTTCCATTTACAGTACAAATCTGTCATTGTAATCAATAAAGGCCTGTTAAATATTAACAAAGAGAGAACAAATAGAGAAAGAGCACACTGACAAAATCCTGCTTAGATTTCAGTTAGCTGCCAAAAAAAATCTCTTTTTAACCCATGGCCTCCAGGAATTGGGCATTCAGTTTGGCATTGTCATTTCTCTCCATTATTTAAACAGTCTTTGAATGCCTGCAGCAGTCTGATGGGAAACATTAGTGAATAAAAAGAGATTTCTGAAAAGACCTTGCTATGTTTGGAAGATCCCAATTCAATACAGCTATGTAGAAAATGTGATTCAGGAGGGCCACATACATGCTTACATTTTTATTTGTAATCACATGCCCAGCAGGAAAAGATAAAAAAAGGGTGGGTTTTGTTCTCCAAACAGAATTTTAGTGGAGAAGTGGGGAAAACTGACTGAAACTGGTAAAAAACAGTTTATCTGACCAGTATTGTCTTCTTGTTACCTCAAGTTCCCTCTTCTGTCTCTATTCTTCCAGCTGCTATTCCTATATTTAACACATGCCCAGACTACAGAGCAGAGCGCAGCAGTGAGTGCCACCAGACAAACTTTGAACCAGCTTCCCCAGGCAGCATACTGAGCAGGTTGTGCTGCACTCTATCTCCTACACTGGAGAGGTCAGCCTCGCCACCAGTGGGTCACAACACCAGCAGCAGGATGGTTGCTCACAGGACTCCCTGCTGTGAGACTGAAGCTGTCCACAGTGATGCTACGTGTCTGGCAGTCAGCAGGACACAGGTCCTGTCCCTACATAACACTAACAAAGTAGATAAACTTTGTTATAGTCCTTTCAAAATTCAAATCTTTTCAAGAATTAAACCAACATTACAAGATGCCTCTCTTCTTGCACACATCCTCTGCTTCAGAAGAGAGCAATTTTTCAAGAGGGAATAGTCTCCATTCAGTGGTCCTCTTTGATACAACTAACTATTAACATGATGGGGAGATTAAGTGCTCTGGGCTTAATGGGATGGCACAGCTGCTTGCCATTGCTCATTAACTACCAACAGCAACACAGGAAGCAAACCAAATCCTTACTGGCAGGTTTTTTAATCTGTATAAATTAGCATTTAACAACTAGGAAATATGCCCTCAGAAAAAGGAATGTGGCTAGTCAGGGTGGTCACCAGAGAGCAGGATACTAAACGGCTCCCATTTAGTAAACTGTTGTAGTGCTACTGAATGTAGCACAGCTCTACTGGTCCACATAAGCTCAGGCTCTGAGAGGGCCAGATCTGTCAGGTCTCCACACCTAATCAGTGAGCCACGCTGCCCACACGCTAATTCCTCATGCTGTCCCACAGGTTTTCCCAATCTATCCACTTCTGCACAGTCCTTTGTCAGTGTAGTTTTGCAGCACATTCAAATGAAATATTGCTCACTGCTGATGAAGGACCACGCTGTCATTTTTGCTTAGAACAGGTACCATGGTAGTGTTCAGTCCAAGTGGGGAAGTAAGGTAAGCTTCAAAGAAAAGAAAACAGGGGCTGTAAATCACAGACATTAAAAGCCTCCTTTTAAAGAGTCATCTGGACTAATTATGTGAGCCTTTGTGCTTATCCAATGCTGAGTACACACTGAAAAGTTCAACTGATTAGGAAAAAAGGCTGGATCTGACAAATCCATGTGACTAAGAAAAGCATGTCCTGAGGAGGCTGTCGCTGCTACAGCACAAGAAAGCACATTGTGAAAACACCGTGGTGTGGGTGGGAAGCAAATGCCAGAATTACGGATGGTATGTGGCAGCATATTGATTGCTCCGCAACAGGACTGCCTCAGCTCAGCACGGGTGTTTTGCTTGAAGGAGGCAGAAAGCAGAGAAGTGAGTTCTCCTGCAACACAGGAACTATTCTTCTGAACAGCCAATTCATCGCCTGCGTGAAATTGCCCATCATGGTTACAGTTGTTTAGCTTCTTCAAAAAGTCTTTGTACTCCTGGGTTTTGAAACTATGAGAACAGTGAAAAGGACTTTCAAAATCAGCTGTTAAACTGTGATATATTTACTTTAGCTCATTATAGGTAAATAAGAGCTTTGTTTTTATAATAATGTAGATTCTTTTGTTTTTCTAAAGCCCTATGCAAACTTTTAGCTATGTAACACTAAACTTTGCAAGATTTGACCTTGTTCTTCATAACAAAAACACATGGTAGGGAACCATCTCTAAGATGAAAGGCCCATAGTTCAACCTTTGCACTATATTCAGCTGTAAAAACAGTCTTCACACTCCTCTAGAGAGCTATTGAGCAGGTTTAGCAGTAGAGTACATCAAAAGGAATTGCCTTCACGGCCCACAGAACCCACAGCCTTGTGTTAGCTCGTACTGGGGCCGAAACCTGAAGTGCATGTTGTTGAAAGGCCATTACACACTGGTAAGTGGAGATGGGAGCAGATTCAAGTGCAGAAATAAGCTTGCAGCTCCTCATGACTGAAATTTTTGCCCACATTGCAGGCTTTGCTTGGCCCAAATCTCTCCAAGTCAGGCATCCACTATTCACACGCTGAGTTCAAACACTTAAGAGATGGCAGCATCCCCTGCCTCTGGGAAGGCAAATTGTACCTGGAAACGATTGCCCTGCCTTCTGGGAGACCTCTGGTGAGACCTGGATCTGCCTCTGTTTGATCCACAGAGACTGCCTAAATGAACAGACTCAGGTCTGCAAATATATCTTCAATATACTTGATGCTCTAGATCTCCAGAGCCTGAGGTACATCTGAAGTTGTGCACAGATAGCGAGTGAATCCAAAAGTTAGCATAAATATGTTCTTATCTTGCCGTGTCTTGTCGTACTTGCCTGCTTGGTGGTCCTCAGAGCCCCTGAAGTGAAGTAACAGCACTTACCATCACTCTTCATACACATTTGAGCAAAATATTATTGTGAATAGACGTTAGAAATAGGCTTTACTAGAGTGACTGGTCTCTGAAGCATGTGCCATGAATAGTGACCAGGAACACCAGGATCACTGGTGAAGGAGCATCCCCAGCTCAAACTAGATCTTGTCAATGGGGACCAAAATGCAGGCTCTGTCAAACTTTTCCCCAAGTTCACTGTTAAGCAGGCAGGAATACTATTCTTCTGCTCTTATATGGATCAAGAAAACAAACATTAAGCAAAATTCAGCCATTTCGTTTTGGAAAAGATAATTTTGCAAAACTACTATTCCACAGCACAAGGATGATGTTTCATATCAATATATCGGCTGTGTATCCTGACACAATTTGTAAGGAGGTAAAATTAAGCTTTGTGATAGTCCATTTCTATTAGGTAATTGGACCAACTGACATAATTATCAGATGCCATTTAACATGGGCACCCCAGAATCTGGGTGCCAAAATTAGGATGTATTCACTCAGGTTTTCAGACTTCAGGCACCAGCTGTTGCAATGTGGTTTCAGACCTGTGGGTCATATAAGCTCTCCACACCCCAGAAAGTACACTGAGCTCTTTATGTTGACTGCACTATGAACTAGCACAAAATACAAGTAAGGTAGTAGGAAGAGGTAGAATGTGTTTTAAATCAGGTGATAGAGCTAGGGACGAAAGACCAGACCTTTCAGGAAACTCATTTCATTTGCCTGGTGCTGAGCACCTGCAGAGTGAGCCTCATCACAGTGCAGAGTATTGTTTTACAGTGTGGCTTAAGGAAATGGAAAAATTGTTTGCCAGTTTTATGTGTCAGATACTGGTGCCCTGTTGAGAAACAGAACCACAGTCTACTAACCTCCTCTCTCTCTTTGAATTACTGAATCATGCTTTCTGTATTAGAACAGCTCAGTGAAGAGTGGAAGAGCTGAAACACAAACACCAAATGGTAGAACACTTGCTCCAATAACACTTTACAAAAGTAGAAAATGATGGTGACTTGGCCCAGAGGAAAAAATATAGCGAAATACATATACACTACATTGCTAGATCAGTGAAGAAATTAATGGAGACAACCAAGGATTATGCCTTCTCATTATGTAGCCATGGCCAGGCACAAATGTGCTCACAAAGGGCAGGGCAAACTTCTGCTACTGGCGCAAGGACCTCACAGACAAGTATTAGCATATACCAAGATCACTTTAAGTACTTCCAATGATGAGTACTGAAAATTTTATGGTCCAACTTAATTATTAGGTGCTAGATATCTTACATTTATCACTGTAGAAAGAAAATATTCCTCTCCTAAATAATTCTAGGGCCTATTAAATTGTTCCCTGGGGGCTGCTAAATTGTTCCAGTACTAATTTAACACATTCCTGTCTAGACTGAGCCATCAGTATAGCTCACTGCAATACAGATGATCATATTATCCTGTGAAACTGCGTTGTGTACATTGTTTATTACATCAAAAGCTTTTCATTCAGGCAGTAAAACCAGTTATAGATGGCACAACATGTCCCAGAGCCTTATGAGTTCAGAGGAGATGACAGAAAACTGCCAGGCAGTTTTTCCTACCCAGCATGGCAGTACCCCGTCTGGGAAGGGAGAAGTCCTCTTCACAGATCAAAATACACGGGGGAGAAAGCAGCTCTCTGCTGTCAAAGATCTTATTTATAGCTTTCACTGGAGAGCTGTGAGCTGTAAAATGTGCAGTCTAGCCATTCTTCATTCATATGTAATAAACACAAATGCTTTCTTGAAGAAATCAATGACTCAAGGAAAAGTTTGTTTGCTCTCCGAATGATTTGGGAAGGCAGAGAAGAATGCTGTTGGGGAGTTCTTGGCACGGATTTACAGCTTGAAGAAAACAGCCTGCAATGGAAATTGGGAAATATTTAGAAAATTTGAAAAGAGATTGGGTTATATTGTTCCTGTCTCAAAAGATGTGTGAACGGTGTTCACCTCCCGCCGGGAGGGATGGGGGTGAGTGGCTAAGGAGGGAGGCACTGGAATTTGCACACTCCAGTCCCACTGGCCTTTGTTTTGTTTTGGTACGGAGGGAGGACAGAGAGCAAGGAAAGAACACTGCCTGTAGGCCTAAAAAACAAAGAGGTGTTTTAACTAACAGAAATATATTGTCTTTTATTAATAGCTTAATGGCAGGAGATGCGGGGGAGAGGAGAGGTGGAGGTACTTTTTACCCCCAAGCTCAACAGCACAGGAAAACACACATTTAGATATAACCAAAATTTTTTTGCTATATTAAATTTTTCTAAAATCAAAGCTTGCCCATTGTGCAAAACATAAGCTGTCATTGTTTTGACAGGAAGGAGGGAAGAGGGTGGGGTAGGGAAAAAAGCAAAGAAGAGAGGAAGACAAAGTGCATGAGAACAGGCACATGTAACACTTCCCAAAAGGTTCAGATGTTGATGAAATGTGGCATTTCGACACAACTCAGTTTAGTGAACATGTTTGAAAGAGCTTGGTTTTGTTTCTGCATGGAACCAAAAGATGTTTCAAGACCTCAATAGATGCCCCAAAATGGGATAGGCACTCTCCAAGAAGATCCAACTAGATTTGCTCCAGTGTATATCAGGCAAAACTTAAATATGGGCAAGCTAACAGACCCATGTATGGTTTATACCATGCAAACCCTAAGCCGTTATGCTACTAATTGAGAGCTCATGGACAACATACTGACCTGCACCTTTGTGGGCAGCCATTTGGGTACAAACAGATCCTTCCAGACCAGTTTTCTTGATTGTGTCTTGAAACTGCTGTTTAGAGATACTACAGTAACCTACCACCTTAGGTTCCTGAAAAGCACTGAAGAGCACAAGTAACAGAAGCTCACTTGGGTTGAGGAGAGAGAGGTAAGCAAAGCAACCCAGTTCTCAGGTCCACAGAAACAATCAGAAAGAATCTTTCCAGTCATCTCAGTCTTCTGACTAGCCAGGTGATTGGCTCTGGTACTCTCTGGGTGAAGTGGATCGTTTTCCCTATTACTGATGCAGCTCTGTGCCATTCAAAGGACAGTTCTGCTCATCTGTCTGCCTGCTCTTGTGACTGATACTGGCACAGCAAGAGCAGGGCCCTGAGACCATAATCATCAAGTAGGTTCTTCGCAAGACTGAACAGAGCAAAAGAGCATGCTGTTTATTCCTTCAGATTTATTTCCAGTTTACAACCCATGAAACAAACCGGTGTGAATGATACATAGCTGAGATAAATTTCTACTTTCATAAGGAAAAAAAAATAATCTTGTAGCATCATACATAGGTATTTGTCTAAAAACTCTTTAAGCAGAACATTTTTACCTCCACTGCTTAAGACACACTGGAAAGCTTAGCAAAGTTAGAATATTGGTTTAAACAAAGGCCTAATTTTTTTTCTGAATATGTTGGAAATAATATAAATTTAAATCAGCCAAATATTTAGCTGAAATGCTACGAAGATATGTTTTCAATTCCACTTACAGAGAAAAAAAATATGCATAGACTTAGAAGAATTATAGTACTTCATAAAGTTTCGGGTTTGGTTTGGATCACCTGTCAGTTTAGCAGAAGCAGCTTTTCCATAGCGACCCCTAGTAAACCACCATAGCTTATAGCAACATTACAAGAGGCCATTTTCAACTTGATTGTTTGCCTTCCAATTACAATCAATGTTACCTTGGTTTTATCAGGTTACCCTGATTACAGCAGCTGTAAAACAGATCAAGGTCGTAGAAAACCTAAAGCTCAGTTGGCTCTATTTATAAAAATCCTATATTTTGAGATCATTGCAGTTGCAGCCATCCAGGGCAGCTCAGGACAGAACACACTGGCTATTGGAAAGGAGCCACATTTTCATCTTCCTCACCTACCACTTGCTGCAGCAGTCCCAGACACATGGCAGGAGGAGAACTGGAAGTACCACACGGGAAGTTACAGAGCAGATTGACTTTACATGGTTCTTAGCATCAATACAGACCACTGCTTAAGAAGAAAGACTCCTTGGTAATATCTAAGCATCTAAAATGTAAAGTCAGAGGGAGTCAGATTGCCTTTCAATGCCCTGTGCCATATGGCATTGCTACATGAGCCTTCCTCTCTCATAGGCTGAGTGGAAGCAGGCATGTGTGTAACTAATGCATGTACTAATACTCATCGTATCCTGCTCAGAGGGGAGCAGTGCCAGATTTCAGTAACTGCTACTTCCAGCAGCCCATTTCACTCCACTTATGCGATCTGTGGGAATCATTAGCGGTATGTTTGCACAAGCCAGTCTGAAAGAGAAGGCCAGCCAACGCTTATCTGCTCAGAAACTGGAAGCCCTTGAGCTGGTAGGCACCAGAACTCATTTGCTCTCAAAATCAGCACCATCAGACACAAACCAGGTCAGGTCAATACCCTTAAGTTCAATGCCGGTCTACGTCATGGTCAGACTAGAATGGACAGTCTTGCTAAATTTGAAAACTTGCTTTATCATGTCTACTCTGTAATCTAATTTTCATGTTAACCCCCTCCTTACCATAGTTAAATGATGCCCAAAATACTCATTTGACTGAATTCTGTGTCCTCCACCCCTTATCTATCATAATGGCTTGCTATTAAATATGGAAAGGATTAGACTTCACATAGGGAGATGGGAAAGTTTCCAGGGTATGCATCTGTTTACTGCACATTAATTGGGTCACCGATGCAGTGACAGACTCCAATGTATGTAATGTACTGGCTGGTGTCTTTCAATGCATTATAAACCTGCTGTCACATTAGGTGTATCTGCTGTTATGCCCAGAAAGAGATGTGCAAATCCTTGCGTGAGAAATCTGAGCATCTTTTAAAAAAGACCAGAGAAGTTGTCTTCTGCTGTGTTCATGTCTTCTTATGCACTTTTCCTGGAAACATTCACCACCTATTTAATGAGGCTAAAAGATCTGCAAAGAAGTAGTTTATACTTACACATACAAGGATTTTACATTCTACCTCTCTTAAGTTGCCACACCAGTAATCTGCTTGTAATTATACTCTTATACTTGAGTGCAAAGGAACAGCATCTCTTACCTGATTCAAACTTTCAGCCCCAAGCTACAGAGCTTCTGTTCTGCATTCTCAGCTCCGAAATCGTAGGGTCAACAAAAGTCAGGAACAAGTTTGTGAAATCATTTTGATTGATGACGGTAAGTTCGTTCACAGTCCATTGCCTCACCGAGCAGTAGGAGGTGTTTCTTCATCAGTTATGAGTCAGTGTCTGTAGCTGGAACCAGATGCCTAACAGCAGGTTAACACAAAATGTAACACAAAGGGATCACCAAGGACTAAAAAATCACACTAACACTTTCAACAATAAGAAGTGGCCACAGGCAAGGGGCACTGATATCATTAAGAGTGTTCTTGCCATATATCCCACAAAACCATTTCTCCAGACTAGTACTGGATGCACTGACTTTCTGAGGAACCTGCTAGCAACCAGGAAACCCAGATGCTTATTTGGGATTGGGATTATAGGGCTCAGCTCCAGTATTCTCTAACATGAACAGGAGCACACAGCAAGTGTCAATCGCCTTAAACTCTTCCCATTCAAACCGGCATATGGACACTGGTGGTACTCTTTGAGATGCATCTGAAAGCAAAAAGTGATGTAAGCCTACATCATCATGAGAAATTAGATGGCTAGATGTACATCAGGTTCTGTTTCAAGTGGGTTAGTAAGCCCTTAAGGAACAAATAGTACGTTTACCCTGAACTGCTTAACTTCCTGGAAAGATCAGAAAAGAAAAATGATCCAACTTACTGGCTGTGCTTCCTTACAGATCTTGCTTTCTAATGACCCACATTTTTTGGCACAGTTGTCTTGGCAAAATTCAATGTTTTCAAATACTTACAACAGATGCACAGTCACAACATTTTCCATCATACACACATTTGGATACAGATCTCTTCAATTTTCTCTTAAGGATGGATTGTAGGTATTATCTTTGGTTATGGTTTAAATCTTGAAAAACAGTCAGGTGCAACATTTGCCTAGAGGAACTCAGCATCTGAATAAATACACAGCTTTGAATGGAGCACTGGACATTATCACATGTTTTACTTGTCTATGCCTGCTCAGTTCTTCCACCTTTAGCATGGAATATCCATTGGCTCTGTTACTGTCAGCACAACTTAGCAAATAAATCAGCAGACAGAAACCTGCCACTTTACAGTGAAGGCTGCGAGATTCACATCAGTTGGATGATTTCTGGAGTATCCAGCTTGAGAATGATCTCATCTGTCCAAGTATTGAGATAATCAGATTAAACATAGCACATATTGTATTGGCTTTACACTGGAGCAGTTCTTCCAGTTGAAATATAATAGTTAGAACACTTATTCGAAAAGATGGTCTATCTGGAATGATGATCAGTTCTAGTTTGCCAGTACTCACCCATACGAAATGTATGTGTCAACCATCCTTTTGGATTTACTGAAAGAGAGTTTACCACAGTTGTTTATAAAGAATCTGCTAAATGAAAAGCCCATTCATTAAAGCACAGCCTTAATTCATTTCAGGCTCTTTCATGCCTTGTCATGTTATGGATATTCCTATTTCACAATCCGAGCAACAAAACAGAACAATCCATCCTTTGGTTCGCCAAAACATTCACATGACCTGATGACAAATACCCATCGTGGAAGGAACAAGAGCTTTCACATGGTGCCTGAAAAAGAAATGTTCAAATGGAGTCATGTTAATAAACAATTTAAGTTATTTTGGACAAATATTTGCACTCATCAGGAAATAAAACACCCATTTTGTTTTTCAGCTACTCATTAGAAACAACAAAAAAGGAGAACTTACGGGAATTCAAAAACACCGCCAACTCCCTTTTTCCCCCTGATGTTTGTAAATTGTCTGCAGCAAGTGTCCCACGTACACTGAGCAAAACTGCTGATCACCGCCAAAAAATGAGACTAACAGCACTACAGAGAAAGGCTTCGACTGAAAAGGAGGAGATTGACCCTTCCATCATACATCGTCTGAAAGAGGGCTGCTGCTGATTCCTGAAAAAGCAGAACAGGACAAAAGAGCAGCTTTTCCTCATTCTTGGGGCAAAGGGTTTTCAGCACAGCTTGTATCTCTACTTTTCACTCAGAATGAATGGCCAGAGCGTGCTGAGCTTGTCACTCCTTGCTGCTTCCAGAGCTGTGCAGCAGATTCACGTCACCCCATGTCAAGCAAATCAAAAATGCAATATAATAATTAACAGACTACAGATGAAAACCGATGATGATAGTTTTAGAGTATTTTTAAGGAAAGTCTTCTTTCCTCCTGTATCTTTTTTTCCATTTCTCAATTTCCAGATTGAATGTTCCCTGGTTCTAACGGCTCTTGGGCTTGAGCTTTTAAACCCTGCACAGGATGTTTTAAGCTCTCTTGTGTAAGTGCACTAGATCCCTTCAGGGGTTCAGCCATGAGGACATCACCTCTCTATACACAGCAGGGCAACAATCCACATGTGAGAGGGGAATCTGTATTATAAAACTGTACACAATAAAACTCTGCTTTCATATACACTCCACTGCTCAGCTCCCAGAATTTTCTCTAAAAACCTTTTTTCTTTAATTTTCTCTAAAAATCTTTCATCTTTCCTTTAATTTAAAAGTATTCTCCTTTTAAAAGCTGTTGGCAGGAAAGGAAAGTGGAGCAGAAGTACAATAAACAAATATAAGAACTGCAGAAATGTCTTGGTACATTTTTTGGTCCTTATCTTGAAGAAGTTTTACAGCATATTTTGAGGTCAACAGAAGGGTACTTATTAATCATATTGGACAGTGCTACTTAAGCAAAACAACTAATCTCACATTCATTTTTACTTTGACTTATAGTAATTAATACGGAAACTTTGAAATAGACTCCCCTTGCCCTGACTCACTCTTTAAATTGACTAAAAGAGCAAGGGCCTGCTCTACCACAAAGGGATACAGAAGTCAGATAAGCCAGTCCAGAGGCAGCAAAATTACCCCCTATAATTTTTCCCTTAGAGGACATGCCCAAAATGGTCCCCACCACACCTGTTTCTGTTGAACTGCTTGCAGAAGATGATGTAGAGGATGCCTGTCTGATAACCTCTGGCCAAATGTCTATCTCACAACTCAACACTCTTCACTCGCCAATCCACTAACAGTTACTTTATGGGGAATCTGCCCCACATTATGTGCAGCATAAGTGGGAGGGAAAGAGCTGTCTAGCAGGCTCGACCCCACTGGAGGAGGTGGTCTTGGTTTCTCAGCTCAACTCACCAGGGATAAAAAGGAAAATTACTGCAGCCACTTCATTGCATCAGGATTGCATTAATGACCTCAGGTGGGAAGCATCAGCTCACAGGGAGCCTAAATCTGTTGAGAGATGCAAGAGGAAGGTAGGAGGTGTGTATGAGTTACACAAACTCAATGAAGGATTTATTGCAACAGCATCGCTCTTTCTCTATCAGTTCCCCTGCTCTTCATCTACTCCTTTCTCCTCACTATTAGGTCAGCTAGAAATGAAGGCAAAGCAAAGCTTTCAGCACTCCAGAAACCTGTGCTGGTGCTGCTGCCAGCAATGAGAGAGGAAGAAAAATGCAGTTATGTAGCTTTATGAACATTTTGCTCACACAGGAAATTTAATCAGCAAAGACATCATGTACTTTAGGACTTTCTAAATAGCAGTATTATCTATAAAAGGAACAAATGCTATTACACTAATTTCCCTTCTGAAGGTAGTACATTTCATCTCCTTTGCCTCATTGGCATACCTATAAACCCTCTAGTATTTACAAGTAATAAGCACCCAAATATTGCTCAGGCCCTAAAGTTCATTTGGTGCAGAGGAAAGAGGAGGCAAAGCTGTGGCCATCTGTTCCTTGGAAACATCAAGGTCTGGTCAGGGTTTAAGTTCATGCTTCTTTCTCAATCTCTTACGCACCCAGTCACCAGGAGAAAAAAATAATAATAAAAAAAAAATACAACAAAACCAATAAAACTGCAATAAGATGACTTATCATGTATTAGAGTCTTCTCTGAGGATTTTATGCAGCCAGCTTACTGGAGAGTTCCTTAGGCAGCTTCACGTCTCTGCCATACAGGAACTACAGAGCTTTTTAGCATGTCTTGCAGGACTCTGCAAGTCCCAGGTGCTTTACTATGAAAATTAAGATATTATGAGAAAGATAGCTTATACAATCTTTCAAATATTCCTTAAACCAACACTTCCTACTTCCTGTCAGGCCAGGGAAGGAAGAAACTAGAAAGAAATAATCTGATTATTAAATCAATTGAATCTTCTTTTAAACAGTTAGACTCTACTAACAGTACCTTTAATACCTGAATGTGAACCTCTGCTACATATATACCCATATTGTACATCCATAATGTACATATAATATATATGTAGGGCTATGCATGTGAAGGTCATTTCACATCCATGAAATCAGTTTCAGCTTTGAGAGAAAAAACATATCCTGTCCTTTCCTCCCTGTTGCTGAGGATCCCTTATCGGCTTTACACCCCTGCTGCCCTAATCATCAGGACACTTGTTTCAGAGTCAATCCTACCTTCCTATCATGTGATTTCTCCTCACCTGACCCACTATATTGTGAAGGATGTTTACCAAAGACAGATGAGACTTGTTTAGCTCCTCACATTATTAGCTGACCGGTTACAAAGCATCAGTGATTACAGCTACTGCTGTGACTGGCACCCCAGCTGGCATTTATTTCTGGGGGCTCCAGAGCTAGGCATGAGAGAGGACATCACTTCATTTAGAAAGCAGACTCTGCAGGGAGACTGTAGCACTCTTCCACCTGTCTGATCCAGAGAGGACAAATAAAAGATGCTCTGATCCCGGTGGATGACAGCTGAAATGAGGAATACAGTGATGTCACAGGGGACTAGGAGTTCAGCCAAATGGAGAAGCAGATGAACTCATGGGTAAAAACCATTCTGTTTCCATGTAAGGTCTGTGTAATTAAAAACAAACAGAAAGCAACAGGAAGGACTGTGAAGACATTTGGGCAGAATCATTCAACAGAATTGCTTCCAATGGAGTCAGCAAGTCTTTAATAACAACATCAGTATTTTCAGGCTGGACATCAAATAATTAGCAGAGTTCAGTGTGTACTTTTCTAGATGTTTTCAGTCTTCCTATCCACTCGAGCAATGAGCTATTACTTGTTCATATGTTATCATGTTAACAATTCAATCTTATTACACTTGCTGGGGAACTTCCCAACAAAACAGATTTTTATTTAGAAAATACTGATTGGTCAAAACCAAGAAGTTTTGGCCAAATTGTAGTGAAAGAGGAGTTTGTCTGGAATTCACCTAGCCTCTTTTTCTTGGGGGAATATGAAGGTATCAAAAATTCCAGGTTCTCAGCTTCCGGGGCATTTCACCATAATCAGCATTAACTCATCCACCAAGACTCAAGGTTCAGGCTCCTTGCCATTGATTTAGGAGGCTAAGGGAGAGCCTCAGCTACCAGTTCTCTACCTATTTTTCCTTCTCTGTCCATTTTCCTCGTATACTCCTATACAAAGACAGCACAGATGATCAGCTCAGCTTATTATACATTACATTTCACTTTCTCAGGTCTGCATTTTAGTTTTAAGTACAACCTATGTTTCTAAAATTAACAGAGATGCTACAATACACCTAAAGCAAGAAGCTTTCTTCTTGGGAGGACACTTCTCATTTTGCTTTATGCTGGTATAATCTTTGTTGCAAATATCTGAGGAGACAATTTCTGCTTCTCTAGATGAAAATTAAAATGTGATGGGCAATATGCTGGGCAAAATAAAACCGCACAGTCACATTATGCGCTCTCCAGGCAAACGAGCTCTTTCTTAGATATGCTGTTGAAAGAACAGGAATGAAAATTAGAAGTGTTTGAAGACATTCCCTCAGGGTTAAAAAGAACAAGTTAAATTGAATTTGACTTGTGCTGTGAAAAGTACACTACCTAGTGCCCTACCAGACAGTAAATGAAAGCCATACTATGCGTGAGCACCACAAATGAAACAGAGCAAACGCATAGCACATAAATGACGTCCATGTAATTGATCATTAATCTGAAAAGAGATGAGTACTGTTCCTCATTCATCTACTTCAACCTATTCCATTAAAATAAATCAACACTTTCAAGAGCTTGACATCTTTGTAGAAGAAAACATTGTGTTTTTAAACAGAAATCCCACAGATGCCAATCATCTGACACATGCTAATGAGTGGCAAATAAACACGAGTCTTTGATGACCTAAGAATTTGAAAAAATAAATGTCACAGGGGGAAAACAGCAGGGGCTTCAGCATCCTTAATTGCTTTTAGGTTATACCAAGGAAAAAGAGAAGTCTAGATTTTGATCTTAATAAAAAATTGTCAACTTTACACAACTATGCACTTCGAGCTGATACTTTCATAGTACTAGTAATAATAGTAGTAGTGGCAGTGGTAGTGTTATTATTTTAATTCCTGTTCTCAGATGTTGATATAAAACTTAAAGAGAAAAATAGGAAATAAAAATTATCACCTTGGAATCCAGACAGGATTTTAACCCTTACTACACATACAGCAATGATGCAATAAAAATCATTTGCTTAATAACAGCATCACTGTATAAAACAGAGTGACCTCAAGCCTCTTGATAATGCTTCTAAGGATTGTAGTAGCTCTCCTCACACCAGGTGTTCAGATGTGAAGCTGAAAGGCACAAACCAAAGTTCCTAAACTGGCTTCTACTGATATGTCAGGAGGCATCAAATAAACAATGAACACTTCAAGTGAACTTCCTATATTATAAAGGATAATCAGTGTGGAAAAAAACCCCCACATTGGAATGTTTTTCAAAAACTGGTCAATTATGACTTCTCTTTGTTGCCCTTGTTCCCACCCCCCAAAAACAAGGAAACCAAAGTTTTATAATCCTAACATTGGAACACAAGTTCATTATTAAAAAAAAGACCACAAAAAAAAACAGTTTTTACTAGACAGCATTAATATTGCAGTTTTTAAACTGGAGGAGACTTTTTGTAGTACTGCTGCCAGTATATTGATCTTAACTTCTCCTAAAACCCCTATTGCACACCTCCAAGCACTGCAAAATCTTTTAATCTATTTATCCTTATGGCACCCATGAAAGACAGCAAAGCACTGTTATTGCCATCTGCCAGGTGAGCTGATGCAGGGAAGCCCTCCTTCATCAGCTTGCGCCCTTTGCAGAGTTGTGCACCCAAGACCCCAGCACAGGCAACAGGGAAAGGCTGGAGGTGGCTGCTGAGCAGCCACCTAACCCTGTTTGTGCTCTGGGTATCACTGGCGCTCATTTAATCTTTCACCAAACCACTGGAGCCATGGGTGTCTGGGGATGCCCCTAAGGCACAATTCTTGCCCTGGCAGCTCCTGGCAATTACACCAGAGCTAAGCCCTGAGCAGCCAAAAGTACAAGGGCAGAGTGATATCCTCCCACCAAGGGGCAGGGAGCCATTATCCATGGTTGCAGTCCCTCCCCAGGATGAGGAACACCTTGATCCCAATTAAGCAAAGAATAGAATTCCTGTCGCAGTCATCTTGGACATTTTCAGTGCAACTCAGTAGCTATTCATGCATGTGGTTTGATATCACAGCTCTGCATTTGAGCAATCAACCCACTTCAGGAAAAAGTGTTGGCAGATAGGAATCCTGTAAAGTAAGTATCCACCTATCATGAGCTGGTGCCTAATAATTCCCTGTGCATTTCGGCCATGGCTTCCTCTCCACAGGTGGCTGCTTCTCCCCCCTCACACTGCATAGGAAAGCTGCACTTCATGGCTTGGAGTGGCCATGAAGGAGTCAAGCCTCATGGTGCCGAGGAGAAAACCTGCATGCAAGCCCTGACTGTTTTGCCAATAGTAATAGGAAAAAGGCGGTTGAAGGTGAAGTAGGGACATAAAATCAGGTGTTCCTGAATTTCCTCATAAATTCTGCCCCTGGACTGGCTTTTCAAGCCCTTGGACTATCCTCATTGCTGGGCTATATAGCTTTTGAAAGGAGATAAGAAGCATTCCTGTCCTGACCAACCAGGATGGTTTTTATCCAGGAATATGTTCAAAATCTCTTGTCTCGACCATCTGGCAATTAGATGAGCACACATGGGGTGGGAATGTTAATCCATGACATTAGCTTCCTTGAACTGATATAACCTCAGCATGTACCGTATGAGAGTCTGATTTATGAAGAAAGATTAAAATCATTAAATGTGTTTAGCTTGGCCAAAGAACTTATAAAATGGGAGGTGGCTGTAAGCATTAAATAATTTGGAAGGCATAAAAATTAAGTAAGGAAATTAACTGGTTGGATTAATCCAAAGGAGTGGAAATTATCCCATGTGGTGGTGAAGTACCATCAATTTTTATACTAGCTTAATACACATCAAAAATTGCAAAAAGCCCCATTTTCACTCACAGCTACCATTAAGACATGTATTGCTAGAGTAAAATAATGATTTCTGAGCTTCAGCGTCCGGCTCACAAAAGGCATGTGTATTTCAGAGAGGAAAGAGGGAGGAAGGAAGGGAGGAAGGAAGGAAGGGATTCCACTTCTGGGCTGGTATACTCAATTATTAAAGGCCCAATCTGCTGCCCACATCTTTTACATCCAAAGGCAAAATGGACTGCTTTCATCCCCATTGCCACTTCACCACATTTCACAGGGCTACATCTCAGCTCAGTCTGCCCAAACCTCAAAGGTTTTTGATTTAACACTCAAGCAAACATCTTCATGAGCAAGCAGCAAGTGCTTTCATCTATCCCATCACACTATTCCAGGCTTTCTTTTCCCCTTTTCATGCTCTAATCTAATTTCCTGTTGTAGTTCACAGAATCGTAGAATAGTTGAGGTTGAATGAGACCTTTGGAGTTTGTCTCGTACAAACCTCCTGCTCAAGAAGGGTCATCTAGAGCCAGTTGCCCAGGACTGTGTACAGATAGCTTTTGAATAAATATAATTATATTGCCTGAGACTTTTAATCAGCAGTAAAGCCTAAAATAAAGTAAAGCCAACATACATCCTAGGAGGAAAAACTGACACTTTCAGGCATAGTGATCATTTAAGTCATAGACTTTCTTGGAGAGTCTACCTGTGTGTACTCTACACATAGCAACCAACTATCCAGTTTAAGCAGACTTGAATATTTACCATTATTGACTGTCATTTAAGTTATATTCCCTTTATTCAGTCTAGAAAGATACAGTTGATGAAAGGAAGCAGGAACTGCCCCTCTGAAAGCTATCTGAGATCTTAGGTAATCTTGATGGGTTGGACCTGAACCGCTCTGTTTCAAGATGCTACAGTGTAAACAGACAAAGCTAATGAAGATACAAAAGCAAAGCCAAGAGCAGGACCTCCCATCTTTCAGGAGGTCAATGGCACAGCGAAGAGATGAGCTTCAAGTAATTCAGTCCTAGTTCTATGATTCCAGATGCCTGGATCACACAGCTTGAAATCTTAGAAAGCCCCTCTCAAACCTTCTTTCTTTCAGAGCTGCTAAAACCGATGCTGCTTACCTCTAAAATATGACTACAAATAAGCATTCAAGGCAAAGATACATCCTTTTTACGAATAACTCTATGAACACATGTTGATGGAGCTTTTACAAAGATTGATCTGAAAAACGATGTTTCCCCGTTATTTGGGCATGCTTTACTAGTGCATCTGAAAGCTTTTGCATTGAATCCTACACCACAGCAGGCCACAGGTTTCAATCAATTTCCTGCATGACACACACTGCTTTGTTTATAAAAGATTGACTGATCAGAGAAGCATGCCTCTTGAGCGTTAGAAGCACATTAGCAGTAAGCTTTACATGTGGGCATAGGCAATGGCTGTAAAGAGCATACCAACATAACAGAATCAACAGGGATCTCTGAATTGATTAACTGCTTATTTAAATGTCCACAGATTGTTTAATCGATCCATTCTAAGCATAGCCTAAATATAAGGCATGTTGAGATTTTCAAATGTGGATGACACTATACTGAACATCTAGAAATTTTAAGGAGCAGGTGTTTCGTCAACAGGGCTGACTTTCTCAAACCAGTCTAAGTAAGTTAGGTGCACAGTTGCCACTGAAACTAGGAGCCAGCTACTTGGTATCTTTCAGAAACCTCATTCTTCTTCAAATATTTCATAAAGGGAAAAAAACCCAACTGTATTGTGAAAAATGGAGGATAGCTATCGTAAAAGTTGACGCTGACAGAAATTGATCACTTAAAGCTACCAATTCTTACACTTGTAAAACATTAAAATGACTTTAGTGACAAGTTCTTTGTGCTTCCTGACAGTTTTAAATGGAAGTTCATGCTTCACAGATAAAATGGATATAATGTTGGAAATTATGGCACAAAACTAAAATGCTAGGGATGCCCAGTTCACATTCTTGCAACTTAAGTACAAACCCTCTTTCCCTCCTAACTATGTATTCTTTCATAGCATATGCAGACACTCCACAACACACACCTGTCACACCTAAAACCCCAGTCCTGCAGTTCCAGATAACAGATGTCAAGATCTGAGGTTCCCAATCCATGGTCTGCATGCCATAAGGGATATGGAAAACTCTTCCAGGTGAATGTGTGGAGCAGGTGGCAGCAGCAGTTCTTGACAATGGCTGCAAGGAGGTTTCCATAGGAGCTGCCAGATAAATCCCTCATGGTACCCCAGAGGGCAATCAGGAGTTTGTAGCATTAGCACCTAACACAGACATGCCTATAATTCCAATGCCAATGGCAGGAACTTGGCAGGATGAGGTAGAGAGTATTGGATTACGATGGAAGGAAGGCTAGATCATGTTTGTCCCTGAGGTGAAAGGCAAAGAGAAATTAAGAAAGTATAGAGGTAGGATTAGTCTTCATTTTGGCAGATAGGGAAGGAAGGTGGGGTAAATAGGAGTCAGGGAGTGAACTATAGTTTAAGGGTGTATAGAAGGAAGGAAGGAGGTTAAAATTGGGAAGCGAAGATGGGAAGGAGTTGAGTTCTAGTTTGGGAAGCAAGCAGGGACATGCAGCCTGCCCTGAAAGCTAGCAACTGCTGCTGCCTTGAGTAGTGGCTCCCAAACAACCAAACCTGGAAACCCCATTTCCATTAAGTTCAGCCTGGGTCAAACAGAATAGAAAGTGAATTTCAGAACAAAGGGCTTATGGCAGACAACTCCCTGCCCGCTCTCCCCTCCCTTTTATAGGAAGAGGAATTAAGAGAAGGGCTCAGCTTTGGAAATGTGGCTCCAATCCCAACCCATTTAGTGTCAGAACCAACACTCTAAAGTGCGCTCATGGGACCAGCGGGAGCCAGAGCAGCTCCGAGAACAAGGTATCTATTCCATGCTCCCTCTCAGGTGTGTTGCTTACTGACATGATGCTTTTACATTGAGACTGGACTCCTGAAGGAGTACTGTGCTGTAGCTTCTAGGTCTATGAATGCAGAGCTATCATTTGTGGTAAAAAGGAAATTAAACAAACAACAGATGTGTATACTGGAAATGATGCCAGGGAACAGCAGCCATCAAAAATACATATACTTTTTTCCGCTGACCACTAATGGACAATATGAGGATTTGGTATCACTGAAGAAAAGCTGTCCTCCCATTCCACAAATGCTTAGCTGTGTTTTGGCCTAGTTAAGCAGGCAGATTTAGCCCTGACATCAGTAGAAATCAATGCTTAAACTCATCCATAAGCATCTGCACAATCAGAGACTGCGTCCCCATAGTTAGCTTATTCCAACGCAGTTCACAACACTGCCAGAGAATCCTATTTAAGACTGTATTGCAGTATGTTTAATCTATTTAGCTGGTAACTCCTGCACCTCAGGGTATACAATTGCCACAAACTATTGCTGAAGATTTATTTTTCTGATCACCAGTTTTCCTGATCATCTGCTTTCTTTTTTGGTTAAGATGTGATTCATTAAACCGAAGGGACTTTGATTTTCTTTATGTTCACATCAGTCATGTTTGCTTTGCTGAACTACATATGTGTATTATTTGTGATATACATAATGTTCAGAAACAAATGAGCAATACACTCACTAAGGATAGAAATTACCAGCTTCAAAGGCAAGAAAATTATGTTCATTCCATTATCTAGCTTCACCAACAGAAATCTCATTGATGAGCTCTGCTCTAATACACAGACAGATAAGCAACCTTCCTGCCTCATAATGACAGCTGATTTCTCCTCATCTAAATCTCCATTACTTCTGTCATCTCATTTTAATGTAATTTCCTTCTTACAGATGTTTTTATGTTAAATTTCCCCAAGCAGACTAGAGCTATTATGTTTGCTTGATATCTATTGCAAAGCCTTTTATGTGGAATGAAAATAAGTGTAGAAAAGCTACAGGAAGGTTTTGTATCCTCGTGCACTCTAACTATATATATTGTACACTGCAGATTCCTTCCAAATTAAAGCTATACTCCTTCTTCTCAGAAGCAATCCCAATTCCAAAGCTAAGTATTAGCGAGCTAAGCTGCAGGCTCAAAAAAAATTTTTTTTTGAAATTTTATTATTGCTGATAATACTGGGGAAAAAAAAATACAGAAAGGCCTTACAGATTATCTGCTGAACCATATTCCACATACCTGATGCAACAGTAGCATCCTTGAGTTCCTTTCTACCCACAAATACAGATTTCTTCCGCTAACACATTTATGAACCTCGTCACATTTATCCTATCAAGGTACAGGTCCCAGAATCTAATTCCCATCAGAAAACTTTTAAAGATGGAGAGGTGAACCAAACCTGGATGAAGTACAACTTGCATTTGGCAAGCACACATCAAACCAGACTAACCTGACCATTTTTCTCCAACTATCTAAAAAAAGTCATTGCAGTTAAGGGTGTCAATAAGCAGCACACCTAGTTGGAGGCAAGTCACTAGTGCTGCACCCCAGGCAGTCCTGCTGAGACACACCTGGGGTGTTGGGTCCAGTGCTGGGCTCCCCAGTACAAAAAGAGATATGGATATAGGGGAGCAAGTCCAGTGGAGTTCCACGAGGGTAATTAAGGGACTGGAGCATTCTTCATACATGGAGAAGCTGGGAAAGCTGGGACTGTTCAGACTGGAGAAGGGAAGGCTCAGGGAGATCTTATCAGTGTGTATAAATACCTGATGGTGAAAGCAAAGGAGCCAGGCTCCTTTCAGTGGTGCCCAGTGACAGGACAAGAGGCAGTTGGCACACATACAGGAAATTCCACTTAAAAATAAGAAACGTTGTTTGTTTGTTTTTCAATGCTGGAATGCTGGAAGATGTTGCCCAGAGACGCTGCAGAGCCTCCCTTCTTGGAAGTATTCAAAACCCACAGGACATGCCCCTGAGCACCCTACTCTGAGCAGGGGTTTGGACTAGACAACCTTCAGAGGTGCCTTCCCACATCGGAAACTCTGTGAGTCTGTGGAAATTACGCAGTACTAAACAGGAGACTAGTCATTCAGCTGGAGAAGAGAGCTACTGCATTCATAAGGAACCTGCATGTGCCAATAGACAGCACAGAAGAGATGTGTTAAGTCAGAGGAAAGTTACTAATTCAGCCCATGGCATTTGGACAAATCTTTCCTTACTGTTTTTATCACTGATCTTGATACCAAATGCTAAGAACAGTGCAATGAAATCCACAGCTGACAGAGCCAGGAGGCACTGCTGGCAAACCAGGGGATCACTGCAAATGGGGAGGAGAACCAGAATATCATCACAGAGAGACCGAATGCGCATGAAGACTGTTGAAACAGAAACAGGGTAAGTAATAGAACAAATACATACAAACTAATAAAATAATCACAGTCTTGCTATCACAGTGAGGAAGCAACATTTGGAAACAATTGACAAAATAAAAGACCTAGAAGTTTTATTTAATCTCAGGGTTACTAGAAAATCTATGAAAAAAACAAAACAAAACAAGCATTCCTGAGCAACATAAAGCTATTTCCCCCGCCAAAAAAAAGGTAGAGTTGTACTAATACTGCTGCCACTGCAAAAGACATTACAATGCTGCATATAATTCCACAAACCTACATTCAAAAAAATCCGCTTAGCATTTTTTTGGGGAAGGCAACAGGTGAACGGAAATTAATCAGGTGAATGGAAAAACCTTCTTCATTGAAGGACATAAGGAGAACTTAGTTTATTTTAATCTAGCAAAATAAAGGCTAGGGAAAAAAATAAAGTAATGAATTGTGTTGCAAAAGAACAGAGGGCTTTGAATAAACTGAATCTGGAAAACAGAAGGTATCTAACCATCAGACCAGTGAGATCTGGAGGATTTTGGTAACGCAGGAGAAAGTATGGAGAGGAAATTTAGCTAAGTTTAAGGCTGAACAGCCTGTGAAAATGATTGCAACATGGTGATCAGTGTCAGGCCTCTACTTCACATGCTGCCCTGGACCACAGCACAGAGACCACCTCCAAGATGCTCCAAATTATACTGGAAATGAGACTAAGTATAGAAAGGGTAAAATACACCAAGTTCCAGGTTGTTTGATCCTACATGGGAGAGGTCATGCTAGTTAAGAGGAAGTAGTGAAGTAATTGCCATCTTAAGGCAACTCTCAGCTATATATAGCTGTGTTTGTGGAAAAGGAGTGATTTGAGAAGTTCTTAGGCTAAGGTGAGCACCCTGAGCTGAAAATACCAATGTGGGTCTCTTTGCCAGCTGTTTATTATTTTTCCTATTTTTCCACCACTAACAATGACATGAGTTAATTTAATTGAATTGAGACAGCCATAGACTGTGTGATGGTGAGATTTGCTGAGAAAAATCAAGAGATATTTCTTTGTTTGTAGATGTAAATTTTTAAAAAATAAAGATGCTCAATTTAGTGTAGTCAATAATATTCAGAAGGGGTAAAGCAGTACAGACCCAGTGATTTGAATGGCTTTGCTACTGCTCCACACCCCTCCAAAACCAGCTTCCATGTATCTCGGGTTCTGCAACTGAAGAGAATGTAAGCATTTAAAAAAATGGTCATTAGCTGTCTTTAAGTTAAAGAATAACTCTAACCACAGCACGATGCTAAAGAACAAGAGAGCACGTATGACTCAGAGAAGTTCACCTATGTGTTTAGAGACTCAAAAGAGAAGGGGTTTTGTGCTAACAGGTTAGAAAAACAGTACGAAGAACATCCTGAGGGCAAATGATCTAACAATTGTGTCATGACATGTATTTTAGAAAGCAAAAAAGATTAACTGCCATGGTGAGCTAAGTGATCATTTAAACAATATTGCAGACAAAGGAACTAGTTCCCTGCTGAGTTTTTAATGACTTGAGAACAAAACAGCCTCCACTTAGACACCAGAAACATTTGACCCTAACAGCCCGCTCTTGCTGTGTTCACCAGGTTGTGCCCATACTGCCCTTCTGGTTCAGTGTTGAAGTGAAACTCTGACTGTCCCAATTTACCATCTGCCAGCTGGGTTTGTGGAGTCATCTTAGCCCATTCAAACTAGATTCTCTGAGGAGGAAACTCACAAAAGCTCTCCTCCATCCACCCATGCAACAGACTCACTCCAGTCCATAATGGACACAATAAGTAGCTGAATCAATGACTTGTCCTTCAGCCAGCCTCAAGCCACATGTGAAATGGGGATATCAAGAGACCAGATTAAATCTAGTCCATATTAAAATACCAAAACCATTAACAATTTTGATATATTAGATGGTGATCCATCTGCCCCAGTCAACTGATCTGCTTCTTGTGCACAGAATTACTTGCTTACATAAACATGGCCACATACAAAAACATCATTTCTCCAGGTGAAGGTTGTGTGCTAGTAGCTCCATCAGGTGTGTGACTGCCATTACTTTGGGTTTGGGTTTTTTGCCTATGGTGAATAGAAAGTCACCTCTCCCTCAATGAAGTGATAATCAGTGTCTCTTCTTCCTTGCAGACGTATACTTGACCAAGATTTAATAACGTAGACTATCAACTGGACATAAGTTTTCCTAGCAGACACCACTACGAACAGAGAGCATAATGATAAGGCTGCTTCTTACTCCAGCAATTGAAATGGTTGTTCAGAAGAATTTATTTTCATTTTATGATCCTATTGTATGATAGATACTCTTCAGAAAATATAACACCCCATGTCACAGATCAGCAGAGAAAAAGGTTCCTACCACTGAATGATCAAGACTACTGTGGGAATGAAAAGATCCTATTGCAAGTCTTACAGGCACCAGAGCTTAGGTTTAGAATTCCACATCCCAGTTTCTACAGGCAGAATAGCCCTCAATGTTCCTATTGCAAAACCCTAATGCATGCCTCCATTTCATCTGTCGAGCACTACTGTACTTTTATGGCTACACATGTCTGGGTTTTCTCCATCCACAGTCAGTCTAGAAATACTCTCACAATATTGCAAAGTAGGGTCATTTCTAATTCTTGTTTCATCTTGTCCAGTTTAGTTGCAGCACTGAATCATGTTAACTTCAAACCATGTAATTGCTTATCCACATGAAAGGTATGTAGCCTCACAAGCCACATAATGTGGGATCCAAATGGGGTTGCCTAATGCCAAGGTACCCTTGCACCAAGGTACCATGACACCCCTTCTTGCTTCTGCTTCTCTGCATGTGTATCCTCAGTGAGTTGTCTCTGATCCCAATGTGCTGAAAATTAGGTTAATTTGCAACTGAGCAAAGCCTGCATTCATTGTGTCTGTAGCTCTCCTTCTTCTCTTGCACACAACAGGACAGTCTCACCATGATCCTCTCTTTCCTCCAAGCCCTTCCCTCAGACTGCCTTAGCCCAAGGCTCTCTTTCTTGCTCATGGTTCTGAAACACAGCTTAAAACAAGCTCTGCTCCAGTGTGGAAAAGCATCATAATGTACCTGCAATAGTCACATGGACCTGAAGCATGGGTCTGTGCAACATCAGGTCTCTGAACATGTAGCATCTAACAGAACCTATATCAGATCCAGGGGATTCTCAAGGTTTAGTGAGCACCAACAACACTTTTCCATGTCACCTGTTGGCTGCAGCACTCAATGCTCTCCTAGGAAGCATCATCCATGGGACCTTCAGGTGAGGATAACGTAGGGCACAGTGAGGGCAGACTCCTGCAGCTGCCTTCCCATAGCTGCTGTGTGCCAGGCTGCACTGGTGCTTGACCCATTTACAGTTGCCATGGAGAGACTGAAGCATACAGAAGTATCACATCCCCGAACTGCAATGAGATCTCACAGAAATAAATAACTATTTGTGAATTTAAAGGGGAAATGTAATAAAATAATTATGAAAATCTATGTCCAGTGACTGCTAGCAAACGTGAATTATTTGACGAACCTAATCTATCATCATCCATTATTAGTAGGCTGCAGCTCTAGCCTAACGAACCCCCTTAATATGAAAAGGGAGGAAATTGAGCACAGTTGTGGCACCTTTCCTTTTAAGATTTTCGCTTTGAAAACTCACACACTTTTCATCTTAATGGTCTTGCAACACAAAAATGGATTAAAGCAGCATTAAGCCAAGAATCACAGTTTCATGTACAGTGTAATTTCTTTAAAATTTTATAAGTAGGTTTTTCTCCCTCACAAGAATGAGATTTCTGCCCTCTGTAATTGTGCTCCAGCTACAGCAGCTGCTAATGAGAACAGCACAGCAGTAAGACTGATGCTCGGAGATTGTAAAGAGCTCAAACACCCTCTCCTTACAAGTGCTACTACTTGGCAAGGTTTCTTGGAGAAAGGAGTAAAAAATACTAGTATATTAAGGTTCATTGAGACAATAGGTAATGACCAAAACCTTTTCATTTGGGCTTCAGACCAAAATAAACATTTTATGCATTTTAAATCTTTTTCATCAGTTTATTTTTGTTTTCTGCCAAACTATGAATTTATGGATCCCAAATAGGTATAAAAATGTTAAACTATTGCAATCAACTCTGTAGTCATGAGACAACCCAATTTTGCAAGCTTGGTGTCTGAAGGTAATTTTGGTCAAGCCTCTGATTAAGGATATTTACAGCACATAATTAATAGCAATAATTTATTGAAACTATGGCACAGTGAACAATGCTGTCTATACTCATGTGTCAATGGATGGCTCTTGATTAGCTATTTCTGTGCATGTAGCTAATCATGTACATTTATTATTTTCCTTTGCTTTAAGAACTTAGAAGCCTAGCTAGGATCAGCATCCCCAAACATCACCCACATTTGGGGGAGTTTAATCTTAAACTAAAAATCCAATCCCATTTTTTACCACTGAGCCTTCTGAGTCTGTTGCACTGGTGATAACAGAGAGAAACAAGCTAAAAGAACAAAGTACAAATACCAAGTCATCTAAGGTGCATTGTTCTATCCAGAATTCCCATGGGCATATGATTCAGGGATAGCACTCCTGAAGCTAGAGAGGGAAACTATGCTGAAACAATTTTATTAATACAGACCCAACTTTTTCTGTTTTTTCGCTAGTAGAGATTGAAAGCAGATAGCTGAAAATAGAGGTAGGCAACGTCTTTCATCCATCCTAGAGACAGAGGGAGGTGGCTTGTCCTGCGGTGATGCAGTGCCATCTAGTGATTCCTTTCCTCAAGGAAACAAGAAAAACCCACTAAATTACATCTCCAGGTTAAAAAAACGCTAAATGACAGCTCGGGGTAGGAGATGGAGTCTGACAGGCAGCCTGTTCCCATGATAGGGTGCTGGTGGGAGCAGGCTTCCCTCTCAGAGGCAGTAGCTGCCGGGGAGGTCTGGGTTGAAAGCTATTGCCACCTCCACCACCCTCTGTGGGGAAAGGAATGATGGGGTCCAGAGATGTCACCTCAGTTCCTGGCCCCAGGCAGGCTGGGGGGCAGCGAGCCTCTCCACCGGCTTCCCAGCTTCAGGCAAGCCAGCAGGTAATGGCACTCCGGTTTTAAGGGGTCCCCAAGGCCCGTGTGACAGGCAGCACAGCCTCGGCAGATGTAGCTGAAGTTCATTCCACCAGCGCTTTGCTTCCCAGGGTTTAATTAGCTGCTGCTGTGCTAAATAGCAGCTCCCAGGAGGCAGCGACACATCAACGCTGCTACAAGCCGGTGTTTGAGTGATGCTGTAGAAAGGCTGCAGCTCGGTGTCAGAAGCAGGATGGCCACCTCAAAGCACTTCAGAGGACACTCTTTCCACCACTCCCACCTCCCATCCTCTGCCCCCCAGGCTGTCACAGCTGGGGTTGAAAATGCAAACGTTTTCAGTGGGTGATGTCCAAGCTCTCACTCTGATTTCTAGACTCCTGGTCCCTTGGTGTTCAATTTGTTCATGTTCTCAGGTTTTCTCTGACCTGCCATAAGAACAGGTTTGCCTATTCTTTTCTTTTTCTTTTTTTTTTAAATTTAATAAAGCAGTGACTAAGACATTTCTCCAAACTCCTGGAGAAAAATATCAAATATTGCCAGCTATCCTGAACTTTACCATGAGCTTTGCAATGCTGGAGCTTACCTGTCTCAACTACATACAGCTAAATACAGCTGCATACAAAAGACATTTCACAGGTGTGAAAAACTACAAAAATGGGAAGGAACTTTTTGGTTTTTTAAAGCAGTAAAACCAAAATTTCTCAACACACAAGACTTCACAGACATACAGTGATCACATACGGTGATTGCCAGTAATTTTGCTGGCAATTACTCAAAACCAGATATATCCCTGTCCTTGTGAACCAAGGTTTGGTTGATGGCGCCTTCCAGAAGCCACAGATCCCCATAACTTAAGCACCAGGTTGGGTGCCAGGGAATTCCACATATTTGTTTCCACTTCCATCCGGCCTGAAGAAACCCATCCTTTGTATTGCTGCACATACAGGTGGGAACTGGGGTGCGTGGTCTCAATTTTGGTTTGTGACCACCACGTGTTTCTGCTGCATTAGGGAGGGCTGACATGGGACTACTACCTTTCCCTCACCAGCAAACCTATGATTCATCTTTATTGCTGACTGAGAGGAAGATGAGTGAGTGGAAGACTAGCCAACCAGCCTGGGATGGGGGAAGTTAATAATATTGTCTTATTTGGCAGATGGGGAAAATAAGTACCAGAATGAAAAGCCAGTCACCCAAGGGAATAAAGTAACCAAGTAGCAACCGGGACCTCAAAGTCCTAAGCAATTTCAAAGGCTGGCAGACAGCTGTGCTTCCCACGGCAAATGAGTGGTTCCACTGGCAAATCCAGAGTAGTTACCTGATATGTAACTTACCTGACCTAGATAACCTGATATATCTAATGTATAAAGTAATAGCTTAAGGTAAAGCATGTATCTTTAACCAGGGCTTTCCTACCTACTTGGTATTCAGTGAGAAACAGCAATATATCCCAGTAGAAATCAAATTCCCAATGCAGAACCAAATAGGAACCTGTGCGCATTGGTGATTGAGCTAGTTTTTCCACACTGATGAAGAATTTACCTTTTCCATTCCTGCTAATATTTTCCTTCAACTGGAAATACTTTCCTGAAAAACACAGTTTGCATATTGGGTCATCATAAGACCATGGTCATACAGAATCTGAGAAGGTCTATTGAAAAAATACGGGGAAAAGGCTTCTCAAACAGTAGAGGAGCAGATCCTGAGGGCTTTAATAGTCCAAAGCTGACCTTTGTTCAGCATTAACACGTAATTCTCAAATTACATGAGATACAGGAAGTAGTCCTTTGCTCCCACATGGATACCATGGCCTTCATGGTGCGTGTGAAGAAATCTAGTGGAAAGTAGTGAATAACAAGAGAGATCCAGAAAGCGTGGCATACGAGGAAGACTTGCATGGGGTAATATCACCTAGCAATATATATGAAAAGCTGAAAAGACAAAAGAAGTAAGAAGATCTTCCTGTCCAGCATGGATGGGAAGAAGGTGTAATGATGGCCTTCATTTGCAGTTAGTTAGGAGAATTCAGGTTGGATGCTAGCAAAACACATTTTAGCAGTACAGATAGTGATACTGGAATAGGGTGGCCGAGAGGTTGCAGATTCTACTATCAGAGGTCTTCAAGGACAAATTTAATAAACATACAGGTATAATTACTCTGGCTTGAAGCAGAAGCAAAGCCTAGACAAGTTCATGAGGTTCTTCAAGCCCTATTGCACCATAAGCCTCTGATATTAAAATTCGAGCCTAGAAAAACATCTTTCCTTCCAACTGCAAACACAGAATCAAATTACAAGCACAGCCCGATTTCACACACAGTAGTGTAAATCAGGAGGTACCAGGCTAAGGGTGGTGGAATTATGCTGCTGTAAAGCTCCAAAAAGATGGTATTCAGGATCACGGATTTTAATATAACACAAGGCAATTTCAAGATCTTTTTTGTACCCACACTAGTTTCTTGGTTCTTTTCTATTCTGGGTTTTATAGCAATAATGGTATCATCAGTAGTAGGGCAGCAAGGTGGCACCTGAGTAGCATAGCAGGATGGAAAAAAATATTGGCCAGGAGAAAAATCAGCTGATTTGATGCCCCTGCACCATATTTGAAACCCACTGATGTTTGGAGATCAGTAGATTCTTCGTATAACTCCGCTTAAACCAGTATCTCTGATTTCCGTAGCTTATAGTTTCACACAACTTTCTTTTGTTTTTAACTGGCTAATTTTGTACATGGTAAGTATTAATTAAAAACAGAACCAAAGGGCCTAGCTAAATCTTTGATCTTCACTGTGCCCCAGTTTCCCCCGTTTGTAACACAGAGAACGTATTTTTCTTATCCCAGACATCTGCTGGATGATTAGTTCATTAAGATTTGTACAGTGCTTTGCATATTCCCAAGTTACTAAATTAGATTATAGCAGATATTCCAACCACTATTTTAGAAATTACTTCCCATTTACTGGATTTTTTTATGGAATTCAGAAAACGACTGGGAGATTTGTTTTCCTTCCAAGATACACACTGTCAGCCAGTATGACGGCCCTTGAGGACATCAGTTAGCAAGTTTACCAGCAGCCTTGGAACAGGATCAGCTCACACTTCCTCACTTTGTCTAAAAATGCCTGACTCCTACTGACATAATGAGCACCTTCCAATAGGTACCTTTAATTCTGCGCGTGCATCTTGTCTCAGGGTAACTCCCTTACTATCGCCTCTCCAAAAGTTGGGCTGCCCCTCTGTACATCTGTAGGAAGCTTTCATTGCATATAGAAGTATTTACACGTCCCTTCTGTTTAGCATGAAGGTCAAGGTAGTCAGTACAACATTGTTTTCAAGGCAACTTACTTATTGAAAACGACCACTCTAATATCATCTACTGCTGGGTAGAAATCAGCTGTCTTTGGGGTAAAGCGGGTGCACAGTCCACCTAGCTGCATGAATGCCATAGAGCATCACATGTAGTAGTAATTATATTTAACTCTCCATGTGTGGACACTCTTATCCTACGAGTAGCAAGAGCATTTTCCTGTTTAACCCACTTCTGAAGATAAATGTCCAATGTGAGTAAACTAAGCAGGAAGAAGACACTCATATGCTAATAAATAAATAATAATAATATGCTAATAAATAAATAATAAATAAAGTTTATCAGGCTTAGCATGAAGACAACGCCAAGACAAAGTGAGACGCATCTGAAGCTATGGATATCAGAAGCCCAGACACAAAGCATGAATGAATCACCTTCGTTCACCACCAAAAACCATGACACATGAGTAGGCTGCATCCTAGGAAACAGGTATTTGAAAGTGTGAGGCAATGGCCACGAATTCACCAAGGGTACCTGGAACAAAGTTTTGTTGCTTTCAACTGTCAATGTCTTTAACTCAGGACAGCTTGACTTATCACTGGTGAAGCTATTCACATGTGCATAGCTAAGACAGTACCAAGCAAGGACAATTTGCTTGGGATGCTACAGTAATGCTCTTGCTTGCGTAGTGCAATAACTTTGCTATTTCTCACATTATTTGGCAACTGTGTCCTATATTTCTGCTCTAGCAAAGCTCCTTATTTTCCACTGTTTCTAAATATAATTCTGAAATAAGCAAGCATTAACTTCAGGTTATTAACTTTGAATGCCAGATTATGGTTTCCATCGTTTATTGCCACAACAGACTATTAAAGAGGCAACCTCTGCTCAGCTAGATTTAAGATTTTTTCTTCAGGCATAATAATATCCCTGAAAACTGCTAAACTCTATTAAGATATTTAAGCATATACTTAAATTTCAGCGTGCGAGTTGCTCTCTGAGGTCAATCAGAGTTTTGTTTAAAAATAAGTTTATGGCTAACTCAGTATACAGACTTCTTTTTCCCCCAATATATTATAGCTGCTATAGCAACAACCAGTAGCATAACACTGGTGGTGAAAGGCAGTGTGTTTTTATAAGTAAATGAAGACTCAAACCTTCAGAATTAAATTGTTTTACTAGCAGCCAATGTCCCTCCTGTTGGCTCAACAGACTGAAATAAGTCTTTATTAGCTCTGATAAGCAGCACCAAGACAACGATTGTACAGTATGCTCTAAAAGACCACTTAGTATTGCAGAATAAACAAGGCATTTGCTCCCTGTACAACACCCCAAAGATGACACTATAGAACAGATATTTAATCTACAAAGAAACCATCTTTGCCCTGGCAAGGAAATCTTTTCATTCACCTCCTCAAAAATCATAGAATCATACAATAGTTAGGGTTGGAAAGGACCTCAAGACCACCTAGTTCCAAACCCCCTGCCATGGGCAGGGACACCTCACACTAAACCATGTCACCCAAGGCTCTGTCCAAGCTGGCCTGGAACACTGCCAGGGATGGAGCATTCACAACTTCCTTGGGCAACCCATGCCAGTGCCTCACCACCCTCACTGTAAAGAACTTCTTCCTTATATCTAACCTGAACTTCCCCAGTTTAAGTTTAAACCCATTACCCTCACTACAGTCCCTGGCGAATGCCGAATAGACTCTATTATGTAAACGCTAAACACAATCAAAGCAAGTGTAAGAAGGATATCCAAATCATGATCATAAGTTTATAGTTTCATTGTGTGCACAATATGCATTCGATTTCTATCAGAACCTTAGAGCGCAAAGAACAAGATCAATTTGTCCGCTGAAAGCAGAGAAATATCCCCATGCAGCCAGAAGGAAAAATAGATACGTGGGAAAGAATAAATCAAAAAATATCAGTGAAGACAGAATAGGAAGGGAGAAGTTACTGTTTGGCCTGAAGGTCACAGGCAAGTTTGTACAAAGCACCAGCCACCAGCCACCAAGAAGGAGAAAAACAACTGCCACAGCTGAACCCAGGACACTGTTATCATTGGGCCAGCTGTGATTCTCATTTCACCAGCCTGCTTCTCTTTGTAACTTTACCTTTTGTACCTTGGATGGTTGTATTATACAGACTTTATCACAGCACTTCTTCAGAGTGTAGCAGCCTCCTTGTGCCAAAGGTACAAAGTGCTGTTTCAGAGCTGAGCTGGGTTTCTAGCTTGAATCAGCTGAAGTCCATTCAAAAAATACAGGACTTGGTGCAATTTCATGTGCCTCTTTATCACAGCCTTAGATTGCACAAGCAAAACCCACAGAGGCTATCCTGTGGAAACCAAAAACAAAATGCATGTAACCCACATAAGCCAGCACTCCTCTAATCAGCCTCAAAAACCTCAGACTCCTAAGCTGCTTGCTTTTAGGAGATGCCCTCAAGGCCAGTCCTGAACTAGCTTTTGGGAATTTTAGGAAGAAAACTCAGTTCCCCAGCAGTGTCCACATGACTCACAGTTGGGCTTTAGCAGCTTCCAGCTTTCCCCTCTGCCCTTGCAGTGACCATACCTGATCAGAAAATGTCAGACGTCTCTCCCTGGCATCACCCTAGGATAATCAGCATCTTGCCATCACCTGCCACAAAGGCATATGGGATTTATATGCAACCTGAATACAGGCTACTACCAAAGAAAACAACAGAAACAGTGAGATCCCGAGCAATCATTCAGTGTGCTCGGATGCTCTGCTTCAAAAATGAAGCACAGACAACATCCCTGAAACTCAATTAAAACACATCTAGGACAGCAAGAGGCATACACAAAGTCTCCAAGAGTACAGCTGAAAAAAAGTGGTAGGTACTTTCCGTAGCATATTCCTAAAGGAATCTGTATTTATTCTGGCAGGTTTTATGTAAAACAATGGTCACTTGTTGATGAAAGAAAAAAGATAAAAAGACCGAACAGTGTTCATAAGTGCTACTTCACAATGGATCCAAAAAGCCACTTAAACTCTGCTTAACTAAGCTGGCTCTGAAATGGGAACACATGGGTGGAAAATTCCTTTGGCTCTGCTACCTATTTTTGGACTTGTCAAAAACAGTTTCTCATAAAATCAATCACCTAGATTTTTCCTACTTTCAGCTGATAAAATGCTTATTGCTTTTTCCCATGTACTTCTTTCATACTGCTATGCTTCTTCATGCACAATAACTAGGTTGCCTTAATTCAACCAAACTGTGGTTTGTAAAGCCTGATGTCTATGGTCCAATTCACAGTGTGAGAGTCAGGTCTTATACAACTGTAAATATCATATGCCCTTCCACTTAAAAGACAATAGTTTAAGCCTCTGCATAGCCAGTGGAAGCAGACAAAAAAGAACATAATAGAATTATAATTGCCACTAGAGGTGCATGAACATTTTGACAGGCACAGGTTCCCATCAATTTCAGGCAAATTTCCAAAGATTTGATGTTTCAAAGTATATCACAGCTGGATCTGGTCTAATACAAATCTAAAACCTTAGGGATAAGGGTGCCTCACAGAAGCAACTTGCCTGCCAGCTTTTCAGTGCTTTATCCTTTGCTGTTCAGTATTCCATACTTGCACAGGCAAAGGTAAATCAGACAGGAATAAAATCATGGTAAAAAGCCAAGAACAAATGTTTTGAATATCAGAACCAAATCTGTTTCAAGAAGTTGGTGAGCTTCAGGTAACTACTTCTTTTAAATTCTCATTTATGTTTTAAAAACATTTCAAAATTCTTTCACTGCTTTTAACACTGCACACAGACAGGCATGTAGGGAAGCCTCAGAAGAGCATTTGTCATAAACCCTAGGTCTCCTGCTCAAAACTAGCAGGCCTTCCAGCCTTACACCTTGCAGACTTTTAAATGGTTATATGGGACCCAGTATGAGAGCTTCCTATTCTTTTTTTTTCACATTACTCAGCTTTTGCAGAGGTAGCAGAATTGTTTTATCCATTCTCTTTTTTATTTACATAAACGTTAGATTTAGAAATACACAACCAATAATTTTGTACTTCTAAAACTTCAATTACTACAAGACTAAAATATAACTTCATACAAGACTGAAAAAAAAACCCTTATCAAAAGAAGACGAGAAAAGCTTTCCTAATATAAATGATCAGTCACATAAGTTTTCTATAGCTGTCAACAGATTTGGTTCAAGATTTCACTTTGCAGTTCCACACTACTAGAACACCCCATAAACTTATTCCTCCTTGCCATGTATCACCACGGGAGCTTATAACTATCAGACTAGATGGTTGCTTTAGCAAAAATCATGAACACACAACACTGCAAATAATTTTATTAGTAAAATTCTTTGTGATGCTTAAGAAAAGAGATATAAACAGTTTTAATTCTGCAGACTAAGTCAAACTGTTCCTCAAAGGAAAATTCATTGCTTGTCTCAGAAGCTTGTGAACGCCTAGAAGGAGAGAAGACCTTTGTGGGAAGGGGGAGTTCCTCACCCTCCTCCCATCCCGTCCAAATCAATCAGCACTATAGCTCTACACACCCTTCAGTGCTGGTTTATATTTAGTACTTAATAAAGAATAAAAAATAGCAAATCATACACCCACTCTGCTTTGGGGAAACAAATGTGCTAGTCAACGGAAAATATAAATAATCGCACGATGACACAACGCAACGCCTCATCCGGTGGCTACAGTGCAAATTGCTGTCCACCAGCCAGCAGAGCTGCTGGGTGTACTGCATTAATCTCTTTTCCAAAGTGATGGATTCTTTTTTTGGGAACTAGCCCAGTTCACCGAGGAGTCATTTTTTCCCCCATCAGCTGAGATCAGTCACCAGTAACTCATCACTTTTGATCCAGCCTGTGCTCTTCACTTGTAACTGAGGCTTTCCAGCAACGATACTGCAGCTGGCCTGCAGGAAACACCTCCGAACTCCCTATTCATAGACTGGGTAGGGCAGAGGAAGGAGAGAACAGGCAATCAGATATAGAGTGATAGGAAAAGTGTGACCTTCCTTTCCCTTAATAATGACACCATTTTCTCCCCTCAGCTTTAACCTTTCCAAAACATTCAAGAAGCCATGTGGAAACCCACAGCCACATGCAATCTAGGCATAACAACTCCAAACTTTCAAATGCAAAGCAAAATCTGTGGTGCTGGACATGGGTAAGTAGGCCAGAGAAAGTGAACGTTACCACTCAGCTCCAGGGAAGAGCCAGTCTGTGTTCCTACTCCAATGACTGCAGGCATTTCTATTAAAAACTGGTTTAGTTTCCATTAGAGCAATTGGACAGGCTGCCCTGGAAGCAAGAAAACAAGAGTTTTGTGTACCTAGCTTTCCCACTCCGTCGCAATTTACTTTGAGGGAATGCATGAAAAATAAAGCTTTATCAGGGACTTTCATGCTGCCTCCCACTCAGCTGCTAGTGAGGTTGGCACGAGGAAGAAGTACTGATGCCTCTAGACACACTTGAAATAATTGAGAAGCCTGGAACATTTTGATGCTAACTGCAGAGAGGACGGCAGGTTTATGTGGTGGCTAATCAGGGGCTTGAGAAATTGCAGCATAAGAAGTCATTGCCTAAACAGCAGTGAAAGTCTTGCCTTGTCCTTCTAAAGCCTTCTGTAATTCTATTCAGCTTCATAGGTGCTTGCAGACACAAGTGTCTGTGCAAGGGCATTAAAAAAGACTGAAATGTATTTTAGTCCTGGTAGAATCCCTTCTGAACTACCCTAAGGAACGTGGTCAAACTGGTAACCAGGGTAAGCCAATGAAGCTCTGTTCAGATGTAGCAGGTGCAGATCAAACCCAGGACACCTTATCCCCCCAAATGTGACTGGAGGTGTACAGGGACAGAACAGTATAAAAAAAAAATGGTTTATAAGGAGGGAACTGTGATATTTACAGCTTTCCAGTTGGCTTACAAGGAAAGAGAGCTTGTATGTCAGGCTTGTGCGCTCAGCGAGCTACTGAGCAGTGTGGAAAAAAATGGGGAGTTTATTTACATGCTTGGTTGCTCTCTTTGACCTCTAATAGGAGCAGAAGCAGCATGAAATGAGGTCCAGGCTACTGTGGAGAATTGCCAGATAATGGGATTTAAGGAAGAGTACATGTGTTTATACACACACTTCAGCAGTTAATCACTGTATCAAGCAAAAGATATGCTGTCACTTCAGGGGTTAAAACAGATTCATTATCAGAAGGGAGACTACAAAGACCCCAGTGCAATCCTGTTTTGCAGGACAGGGCAGGGGGGAGCACGTACAACCTGCTTCTCTTCACAGCAACAACATTTTTATTGCACTTTCCCAGAAACCTCGAGCCACAGCCATAACTTGCAGGGCCTCTTCTTAGCCAGGCTGTTGGTTCAGTCCTGAACCAAGGTAGTGCTGTAGCTCAAAAACTGGTGTTGTCCAATGCCTTTTTGATAAGCAGCACAAAATGAATGAGTTAGATCCAACCGTTGGCAATAACACGGCCATTGGCACCTTTGTTGGCAGTTTCTGTGCACAACGAGAATGCGTTTCTTCTTTTCAGTCCTAGCAGGGCAGAGCTGAGGACCCTCTGCAGAAGTTATTGCCTGATCTGCCTCCATTTGTGGAGGAGCAAATTTAGGTCTCTTTATCTGTTAATTCTCCCACCATTTCTTCATAACTTCTCTACGGTTTCCTCAGAATTAGGGGTGGTGGAGGAAACAACTCTAAATAACCGCCATGCAAACATACAGTGGAAAGAAAGCACCACCCTAAAAATAGCACAGAGCCATCATTTTAAATTACACAGAGCAAGAACAGTGCCCCTTTGGAAACTGTAATTTCAAGGTAATGAGGGTGTTTGTTAAGGAAAGTGCGTGTGACCTTGCTCATATTTCTTCTCCAGAGTAGGTGAGGATGTGTCAGGAGCAGCCACTCCTCATTCTCGCACGGCACTCTCTTCCTTGCCACCAAGGGGCAAAGTGCAGCCACCACCATGGCCACTCTGTATGAGCAGCTCACAGCCCGTTTGTCACTGTGAACCTGTGGCAGGGAGTTAGTGGTGCCAAAAGGCAGAAAGAGCAGCACTCCTTTTATCACCCAAAGTGAAGCGGATTTCATGCCGCACAATGCAGTGCCAAAAGGTCCATGGATAGGGTGGGGAGATTCCCTTCACCTTTTCAAAGCTCATCACTTAGTCTTGACGTTTACAAGAAGCCTAAGGAAAGGTTTCTGGTTTCCATGTGTGGCAACATGACCCTCACCTCTCAGTTCAGGATGCGGTTTGTATAAAGATTAGACTGCATGGGACACATCCTGAGGAAAGGGTGCAGTGCTGCTCTGCATGACCGCTAAGAACACAAACTGTATTAACCTTCTGGAGGGCTTGTGGAGGGAAAGGGGGAAAATGAGACAACCGCTGATCCTGGGATATACTTTGAACAAAATATATCCCGGTCACCTTTAAACAATACTTTGGTCACACAGTCTAATGACTGTCTCTTTACCTTTGCCCCCATCCCAATCCAGGGGAGAACTGTTGCACTAAGTGGAAAGCTAGGAGCTGGAGCTGCAGATTTAAACTGTGCTTGGCTCAATTTCCTATTATGATGAGCTGAAGCAAGTCGTAAGAACAGGCTGAGCCCTCCCAGCTCTGTAGGGCTGCTCAAAGCTCCACAAACATGCTCACCCAGAGCTGCCCGTGGCAGTACAGACACATCCATTTATATTGGAAGAACAACATGCTGCATTCAATGTCCTCCCTAGGACTACAGAGAATTAAGAATTACTCCCATTCTTGCTGTTTCAGGAGTCAAGTGTTTTGCATGGAGATCTGCAGGCTTAGAAATCAGACCTATTCTTAGCGTGGTATATCGTTCAGGGCCACATAGAAAAAGAAAAGAGATTTCACATGAGGTTTGTGAAACCCTGGGCAACTTCCAGTTTAGTTGAGACAGCACAAGCCTGGTTTGTCATGCCTAACGCTCCTGCTGCTCTGACCATGCAGGGTTTGGTCCATGAGTGATCACTGCTTTGAGTGATCACATTTCTTAAATTTAACTCAGAGAATAGCTAAGTAGTCTGTACATGGGAAGAGAAATAATGGTGTGAATTAATCACAAAAATCATCTGGCTTAGCCTGAAGGAACAGAGCTCTGTCGAGTGCTATACAAATCTGACAGCATCCCAATGGCAGGTGTATGAAGTACAAGTCCAGCCTTTAATGGCTATTTCCTTAAACCAAAATAAGTTCCTACACTACTTCACGGCAGTGAAATCAAAACAAAATTTTAGTATTGCTCAGAATATTGCTGTATATCTGTGATTTTCCTGTCCTCTGCATGGATGAGTGTCAGCAGTCCCCTTTTTCTCTGTATACATGGTTTGAGTGCTCTCAAAAGCGGAAGCCAACACCACCTGTAAAATCTTTTTTTATAGTTTCTTTTCTGAGCTTTACCTGAATCTAGTTCTCACTTATATTCTGGTTTCTTTGCATCTATGAATTCTCTTGTCGTATAAATGCCATCTGCAGTTACTTTAATGTTTCTTTATGATTTAGAGGCATATAAATGGATTTACAAGATTCACCTACAGTGAAATAAGAACTACCCAGACTGCCTGATATAAATCAGTCTGACCTCCCAGTAATGAACACTGAAAGCTTTCATTCTTGCTTTCTCTACCTCTGGAGCTCTGCTCCAACTCATCCCCACCAGATACCCAGCAGCCAGAGTACACACGAGCTGACACTTTTTCCCTTGAGTTCCAGCAGTAAGCATTTTCCAGGATGCTTGGAGACCACATAAACCACATTACAACCAAAGAAAGGAATAAGCAATAAAATTGCAGCCAGGAACCTTCTGCCTCCCCTCCTCCGAAGCTACTTTCTTCTCTGGCGAGGTCATTCAAACCTTCAGGATATGACAGAACAAGGGAAAAAAAAAAACCCTCAACTCCCTTTGAAGAAAATATCTTGCAGGTATTAGAGTATATTCTGTCCATAAATTGCCATAGCAGACAAATGAAAAATGCTTCACACTTCCAGATGCAAGATGTGCAAAGAGGCTTAATTAGCTAAAGTTCATATGCTGCTTTGAAGATGGGAAGACCTCTGAATGAAGTGCTAAGAACAGATAACCAGAATCCATCTTATCTGGTATAAAAAAAAACCCCATAAAAAGCAGATTGATGCTGCACAGAAAATGTATGCCAGAAAAACCATCCAATCATAGGATTATTCATCAAAGTTTTACTTGGAGCCTCAGGGGTTGTTTAGAAACTGGTATTTCCAAGCTGTATCTCAGTCAGAGATGTACCTATTTTTGACAGGCAACTCAAAGGGGACATTAGAGTAAATATTGCTAGAACACTGTGACATTTTCTTCAACAACCAGGGCTCACGGATATGATGTTTAAAATACAGGAGATTTCTGACAGCTTCCTCAAAAAGTGATCTTTTCTGTGTGAGTGTGTGTCTGTCCAAGTACATCATAGCTCAGCTAAAAATGCTGTTTCTGAAGCACAATATGCCCATTAAATAATTCATATCACTAGTGAGAAATGGAATCTAGGAGCAAAACTACAGCAAGTGAATCTAAGTGCAGGAAAACTCATTTCCAAATATTAATTAGGAGGGAAAAAAAGATTAAGCATATTTAAAAGCCAGACGAAATCGCAGCTCTTGCTGAATTTTGTCCTTGGACAGAACATTAACATCTTGTCTTCACATCCAGACCACATAAACTGCAATAACCTGGCCAAACCTCAGGAAGAATGACTGGAGGAATGATTTTCCTCCCCAGTGGTGAATAGCCACATCTCTCAGGTGAAGCAACACAAGGAAAGGTGGGATTGATCAGGCTCTGGGAAGAAAAGTGAGTTCTAGCTCAGATGACAGCCAAACCAGGACCAAAACATCAGCTGATGATCAAAAGTAGACACTGATTTGTATCAGCTGAGAGGAACATGACCTCCCCAGACTCCTGTTCTTAAAATTAGGTATTTTTATTGTTTAAATGAATGTATCGTGTTAAACACTACAAATACATATCACGTTGTGCTGTAAAGAGCTCAGTAATCTGAAAAACTGCTTTTCTATTAGGCTGCTCATAGAAACAAACTGAACAAGAAGGCAAGGTCTCAGACCAGAGTGAGATTTTCTTTGGAAGCAGATGGATCAATACCCCAGCTTGCCCTTCCTACTGGAGCACCACACCATGGAAACTGCATATCTGAATAGTAATACACATAGCATATTTAATTTTTAAACACAACGCAAAGGTTTCAAAACATATCACCAACAGAGGAAGCAGCCTGAAGCTCTTTGCAGGGGTCAACTGATTAGAAGAGTCTCACAGCACTGTAATAGCAAATTTCTCTTCAAATCAGCAACAGACTCTTGGTCACGCGGCTGTTGCAGGATGCCAGTTTTCACCCCTGTCCCATTTGACTCAAAGCCACAAAGTCCAGAGACACATTTGATGATCAAAAAACCACATTATGCATTTGAAGCAGCAAAACTGACAGCTCTGAAGATACCTTATTAATATAATTATGAGCTACAAAGGTATCATTCCCATCCTCAAAAAGCTCAGTGTAGTTCTGGGAGTAGAACATCATAGGAAGGAGGTAATTTCCTAATCAAACTTCTTAGACTATCTTATCATAGCTACTCATAGTCTTCTGCACGGAAAACTGGCTCCAGTGACTTTCTGCTTGGAAAAGGGTGAGTGAAATACAGCCATTAAGCAGGACTGAAATGATCTATTTTCAGCTAACAAGTACACTTGTGAAAACATGGGTATTTCAGCACAAGAATGCTGAAGAGAACACCAGACTGACCTGCTATTTCCACCAACAAACATTTTGGCACTCCTCCTGAGGACAAAACCTTTTATTTTCAGCAGGTAAACACAGTTAATTCACTCCAGCCAAGTAAGTCTAAACAAATCAATTTTAAAAAATTAAGGCAAGATTAGGAAATGTTCCTTTTGTTTCCTTTTTCTTTTTTTAAAATCCACCCTTGAAAATGCTATTTTACAGCTGCAGGATATGTGACTTTTGCCTGACTTTTGTGTTAGGTCAGCCAAACTTGAAAACCAAGAAATCTCTCTGTAACCAAGAGTATACCCTCACTTTAATATGCACTGTTCCCAAAGGAGGAGAAAATTCAATTACTAAATGGTAGCATAATCTTTTCATTATTATTTCAGGAGCACAGAGTTAATTGGACAAGTTTAGCACTCTGTGAATGAACGTGTCCCTACTTCTCCACAATAAATGGGCTATAATTACTTCAATTTCTCTGAAACCAGGAGATAGCTCTCAGTAGCATTACGTGAAAGAAACCTTTTATTCTTTGGGGGATTTTTATAGGCGCCATCATTGTCATATCTGAGCACCCCACAGTACCTCACGCACAGGGAAATGTCCTTATTTCATCTTGCACATAACTGCACCAAGGCCCCATATGGCTACGGTGAAGTTCCATGAGTACTTAATGCCTCAGTGCCAACCACTGTCTCTCACCTACTCGTATCCCAGCAGGCTCCTTGGACCAGACATCTCTACCCTCACCTGAGCCAAGTTGTGAGGTCCAGCACATCTTCCTAAAGCCCAGAACAGAGGCTAAGTGGTCACAACTACATGAGAAACCTTGGCCTGATCCACCTGACAGGTCACAACTTCGCATCTACCCCCTTCCATAAACAGCAAGCTTTAAACCCCAGAGTGTAACCATCCAGGACACTCATGGTCACTTCTTTGGGAGAATTTGCATTTTCTAGAAAATGATTAAGGACACATGGTGCCCAAAAGATGGGTTGTGCCATGGTTAACTCATCACCTAACAGAGAGGACATTTGCCAGATGTGCTCCAGCACCTCCTGTGTTTTAGAAGACAAAACTTGCTCTTCAAAATACCACATCAGTAGTGTGCATCTGCCCCTCTGGACTCATCATTGATCCCTGTAATTCCTTCCCTGCATCTGAATACACACACACACATATACACACACCAATTGTCTTAGTAAAGTAGGTGTTTCTGAAGGCAAAGGATGTCACAATACATGGTCCAAGGTCTAAGTCTCACATTAGAAGGACTTCCTTCAAAATTGGGAATAATTTTCATCCCTCCTCATCCCTTAAAAGAGATCAGAAATAGATGCAAAACATTACAATAATACTACAGACAAAGGTAAGAATTATTTCCAGATTCAGTACACTTCTGCTTATCTTCTCTGGGATCACGCTGGCTTCCCCCCGTTAATTGCAATGATGTAGCAAAGCTCATGCTGAGTTACACGCTGTTGGGCTGGTTCAGCTGAGCTGGTATTCTCATACTGTTTGTACTCTCCCTCATGATCTCCAAATCCTTTTCAACTGCTCTTTTTCAGGGGGCAACACCATACACGTAGAGTTTCTGGATGCATAGCTAGCTTTCAGCTGCAATAAAATGCATCCAGGATGTCCCTCTTTTTCTCATTATACTTACTTCCTACACTTACCACCCATCATCTAGAGTACAAGTGTTAGCAACAGGGATTTTACGTATTTTAGAACAACAAAGCTAGTGCATTGAGGTTCCCTAAGTACAAGTATCACCCTCCAGGTAAAAAAACAAATGCTTGGAAAGAAGGGGAACAGAATTCAATGAAGAAAATGGCTCAGTCACCAGGATTTCCTGCAACTGTTCTGGGTCTCCTCTATTCATTACATCTAGCTTTCTACAGCATACTTAACTACTAAATAGGGTGGACAGTGGGACTCAGGTCTTCCTCCAGCCCAGGAAAATTTCATTCCATTTTCATTTTTCACCCTCTCACCACACAGAAAATCCATAAGTATAAGAAGTTTGAAGTCAAGTACTTGGACACTTCAGATGGCATCCCTTTTAGAGATGAGACAGGTGTTAAGCAAGCATCCTTCCAGACTGAACAAAACCTCATATCTCAGTCCTGGGGACAATCCTATCAGGAAAGTTTGGAAATTCAAAGCTAAGGTTTTAAAATTAGCCTAGCTTACATTCTAGTTCTGCACATTCAAGTTAGGCATGAAACTCTCTTTGACCCCAAACGTCTGTCTTCAGCCCTGAGAGTTTTACAAGTACCTCTTGTTTTGCCTAAGTTACAAACACTGTGGGAACAGGGATGTAGCTTGATTTGAATGTAAACATTAAAACTGATGTGTCTCCCCTCCAAAGTATGTCCAGAGTCCCCCTAAGCAAAGCTGCCTTCAAGCATTATACAATATATACAGATATAAGCATGCTGAGGAAAAATCAGAAGTAGAACAAAAATAACCTTATGCTAATTGAGAGCTGTAAAGTATGGCAAATGTACTACCTACCCATGTAAAGCAATCATCTCACACGAGTGAGATAATCTTCTGGTGTTGAACAGAACTGTACTCGCTCCATCTGTAAGAATTAACAGATGGAGGAACTCTTTGGGCTTTACGTAACGGTAATTAAACAAATCCTCACAATGGCCACATGATTTCATGCACAAGCCAGGGCTGCCTACAAAAAAAGAAAAGAACTTTGCTGCCGGGTTGGAAAATTCCAGGCTGCGTAGCCCAGAGAGCTCTGCAAGAGCAGTCAGCCTGATGCCTTGGATCAGCCTGCCTCATCCTCCAGGAGAACCTCTTTGCCGCTCATTGGGACCAAGAGCAGAAAATCCAGAAACAAAGCAGCTGCAACAGGCACCTTCATCATCTGCAGGAAGAAGTTCTTGGACTACTTTGTCTGTAAGATGAGAGACAGTTATCCACACACATTGCTATGCTAAAAGTGAGTCTGAATAAAGAAAATATAGGGAAGTTCATAGCATTTGGTATGTAGGAGAATTCGGCGTCCACTCGGACAGGCCCTGGTACAAGCAGGTAACCTCTCTCACATCACCTGCTTCACAGTCACAAGCACCAGCGGCTCTCTTGTGGGCTGGCACCTGAGGCTGGAGGTGGGCTTTTAAAATGCAAGAATTACCCAGCACTACAGGCAGAAAAAGAAATCTGACGACCAAGTAATACCTACCCAGCCACCCATGTGCATATATACGTATGTGAGTTGCTACTCATCTAAAGGGCAAGAAATAGCAGAATAAGCAAGGCACTTGAACTTCGCCTTAACTGGAGAAGGAAGACATCCATTACAGGCAGAAAATGCAGAAAGGGACATTATTTTGTATCTTCACATGGGCTGTACTTCCTGCCCAAAACCAAGCATCATCATTAGCGCCAGCAGACCTCCCTTACCTCTCTGAGGTGCTGGACGCAGGGATGATGGAATGGGGCACCCCAGGAGTTCACCTCTGAGAAATCTTCTGAGCCATGCTGGACATGGAGCTGCCATCTCCATACACCTCACCTGGGGGTCCTGCAGAGCTCTGCCCCCTCTCCCCCACCTACTACTCCACATCTATAGAATACCTTGGATATCTTGGCCTGGAAACACAAACACACAGATGACACACAGGCCTTTGACTCCTGTAAGTGAAATATATATAGATATCTCCCATTTCATCTAATACAGGGCCAAAATAAATACCTGAAAGAAAATTCAGCTCATTAAAACTGAACTTAACCAGACCCAGGTGTGGGAAGGAATCCATCCAAATCTACTAACCACGTAATATCCCATCTGCTGCTGCTGAAAATGCCTGCCCACAAACTAATGAAGCGTTTCACAGCTTTTGGGTTCTTTTGCTCTTCCAAACAGGATTTGTTAAAAAAAAAAAAAAAAAAAATTAAAAAATAAAAATAAAAATTGGCAGAATGAAACATGCACTGATAGAGCTCCCAGCAAAATGTACGGATGGGGGATTAAAAACACAAAAGCAGGTGTTCTGCTGCCACCACATGGTCATGAATGGACCTAAGGCAGACTTAAAATACAAAATATTTGCGCTTCTTCAGAAAACATTAATTCAGTAAGCCTATCATTTTTATGTATTTCCTTAAGTCACCTCCATCTGGGGGTACTTGTGGCAAACCCATGTGATGACCAAGGTCCCAGCATGTTATAAATCATACAAAAAATAAGACTGCATTTTCTATTAAACCCAAGTCTCTTGTTGTTGTGCAGAAGAGCAGCAAAGCAATTCAGTCCTACACATTTCTTCAGCATTAATTTTTCATCAGCTGTTTTTGTATTTCAGGAGGTGCCTTTTTTTTCCCCCAACAGCCCTGTCAAAATATTCCCATGACTCATTAGTTATTCCCAAAATACAGGCATTTATGAAGCTTCACCCAGGTTTGTTTACTGTGATATTCAGCTCAAAACTCAGAAAAACAATCATGAAGGGCTGCTGTTAAAAATTCAACAGCAACGTACTCATCTCATGGTGGGGGGTGGTGTGCATCCAACTTTATTTCTCCTTTTGTGGAATGAGAACATGTTTGTGAGATACCCGATTTTTTTTACTTTTTTTTTTTTTTTTTTTTTTTTTTTTTTAAGAAAAAGCTCTGCAAATTGTAGAATCACAGACCGGTTTGGGTTGGAAGGGACCTTAAAGATCATTGAGCTCCAATCCCCTGCCATGGGCAGGAACACCTTCCACTAGACTAAATGAATGAAGAAATGTTGCCAGTGTTTTACATTTTGGTGACAAATACCTCTCAACACTTAGTTCTCTTGGGAGTCACCTTCAGTCTTTATTAATGAAGAATGATACTGTCTGTGATGTAGCCAAATCTTTGTGCAGGGATGTGAAAAACACCATCGCTGAGGCCTAGGCTGTAATTTCAATTTCAAACTAGTTAGAGAACAAGTCTTCAGATGATTCAGCCACATACCATAAAGCAGGTTATAATTAAAATGTTTGTGTATCACGAGAATTTCACAACCTCATGGTTTAATATCACTTAGTAGATTAAAGGTACCGCCTCAGGCTTTTAGTGTGCTGTAGCATTAGTCCTTGTCTGATACCAGTGAAGTGCAATATGGATTGGTATGTGGACCATACTGTTTACAGTGGAAACTGGCTGATTCCCATTACAGTATCAGCCTCACAATGTGCTTGCCACTTTGTCCCTCTAGGTAATTCACTAACCACAGGCACAGTCTTATTTCATCCTTTCTCCAATCTCCCTTTGAGGAAGAGATATTTGAGACAGGAACATTCATAAAGCTTTAGGATCTGTAAGATAAGCAAGTCATCTGTTTTGGGATGGGTTGACTGTGGCGTTCATGCTGAACTTCTTACCCAACATGAAAGACTGCATTCAACATTAGCATTTGGGATAACTTTTTTCAGCTGTCACAGATACTACTTGACCAAAGTTCAAGAAAAAGATGGCCACAGTAGCAGACTGTGTTCTAGGTGGCCATTTTTGGCAACACAAATTACTATAATTTATTTTACGCTAAAATACTTTGGTTGACATATGTCAGTGCTTTATTGTGATGGTTTTGACCTCAGTGAAAAACTCGTAGGAATCCTTTGCTCCCTCCCTTCCTATGCCTGAGGCTTTCATCCCACCAAATGGCAAGTTCAGATCTCTAATAAGCCAGCAATTGGTCCACACCAATCCAGACTGTAGTCTTCGTGCCACCCGATGAACACGTCCCACATTGCTGGACCACACAGTGGCTGCCAAGCCGTATTTCACACTGTTGGCTCTTTTGATCACTTCTTCTTCTGTATCAAATGCTACCACACACGTCACAGGACCAAAGATCTCTTCTTGCATGCAGCAAGATTCATCCTTGACTTCAGCAATAACTGTGGGCAACATGAAATAGCCTTTCTGGTTGCCAGCTGGGAGAGCCAAGGAATCCACTCCCTCTCCGCAGAGGACTCTAGCTCCTTCAGCCTGGGCTTTCTTCACATAGCTCCTTACCTGCAGAAGCAGCAGGAAAACATCATTGCTAAAGGACACCAAATCCTGAGGGTCCACCTCTCCAGTCTGGACAGAACAACAGGAGCTCCTGAATGTCTACAGCTGGATCATGCTGCCTTTACTTCCCTCTGAACAACAGAGGGTTGTTCCCTAGCTTTTGTTGTTGTTTTTGTAAATGTAAGGCTGGGTATTTCTTACTGTAAAACAATTGTTCTTCCTCCCCAAAAACTAGCCTAGTAGGCAACATCGCTGGCCCTTCTAGCTAAGTATTCTCAAAAGGGTAGGACCCCTGGTGAAAACACAAGCGGTCCCAGAGCCTCCCTCCCTTCTTGCAGGAGCTCGGGCAGTTTGCCATGTATTCCATACCACAGTTCATTCGTCTACTGCAAGGGATCAGTAATATTTTCCTACCTCACAGGCAGCCTTGTTAAATGTTTACATGCCACTACGATGATGAAGTCACAAATGCTATAGAAAACCTCATCAATAAATAATTAAAGCTGTTTCCATGGCTGCTGCTATTGTATGCTGCCTTGAACACATGGCACATGCTGTTGATCTGCTTCTGCTGTTCTGAAATTGTTGCCTGGTTTCTCTCCCTATAGAAACACCACAGAGATACCACAGGGTGTCTTTTTCTTCTTTTAACCACGTTGGTAGGTTAGACTCGGAAGTCCTCTGTGGTGCCACAGACCGAGGACCTCGGGAAGTGGGTGTTTCTACCACTCTACTTCAGAGCAAGTCTGGAGAACCTGCTGAGGCATCAGGAAGCATGACGAAGGTCTAGCTTTCTCTCTCACTCTGCGGTTTTCAGTCTGCTTCTTGCTTATGCTGATGGTGTCAGATAGCTTTGGGATATGAGCATCTGCTCTCCTGAACTCTGTCTGACACCACAAAAATTAATTTCATATAAGCCACCAAAACCAGGTTATGTCTGACTGTGCACCGTCTTCAGCTGCCCTCCACACATAAGTGATTCCAAATGACTGAAAGCAGTCCTGGGAAACTGTGTATTGTAACTGCCCAGAATTTGTCAGTGATACAAAATTGACTTCTACCTTGGTAGCTAACTTATTAGGCACATAAGTGATCTTTGCAAATGCAATATTAAAATCCATGAAAATGTTGCTGAGCTCTAAGATTGGTTAGTATTAAATTCCAGATTTAGAATTAACCATTTTGAATTATTTCATTAAAAAAGGAAGAATTTTTTTTTTTGTCATTTTACATTATTTTCCCCATAGAATTGATTTTTTCAAAGTAATCACATGATTCCAGGCCACAGGCAACAGAAACCCTATCAGAAATGTACCTTAGAATGACTTCGAATCATCATCCCTCAAACCTAATCTTGGAGAGGACATGGTCCTTCCCATATACTTCTGAAATCACCTTTTGTAGCCCTCTAAAAAATGAGATAAGATCCCAAACTCACCTTTTCTAGGTGTTCTTTACTTATTAGTGCTCCCACGTTGACTGTAGGATCTGAGGGGTTCCCAGCCTTCCACTTCTTTGCCTCTGCCACAAACCTCTTCAAAAACTCACTGTATATGCCTCTCTGAACAAAGATCCTGGAGGTGCAGAGACAGATCTCACCCTACCAAACAGAAATAAACAAGAAAACCAACAATATTAGTTCATATTATATTGTTCTATTGACAAGTACTAGAAGTCACACCCACTACGACGTTTGGTTCCCTGCAACCTCAGGAGTGCAAACTACATTCACCAACACTGCAAAGTAGGTTTTTTCCCCTTAACAATTCAGGATTTGGAACCAAAGGTATGTGCACACATGCACATTCGAAGATACACACACACCACCTGCTGCAAAGAGGGTTTACGTGCTACTTAGATCGGAGGCACCTGGTTGGCAAAGCTGGACCTCAGGGTTGTGGGGATGCATTGGCTCAAGTCGGCATCATCGAAGATGATCGCAGGGTTTTTGCCTCCCAGCTCCAGCGAAAGCCTTTTGCAGTGTGGAGCGCTTTTCTCTGTGATCCGCTGGGCAGTCAGCGTGCTCCCCGTGAAAGAGATCAGAGGCACGTCGGGGTGGCAGACGAGGGCTTCTCCTGCCTTGGCGCCTGTTCCAAATACCACATTCACCACCCCATGAGGTAGCCCTGATGGGAAGAAAGACACCAATTCGCCTGATCAGTCAAGCTTGCCTGAAATCCATCATCAGAGATCCAGTTTTAAGTCATTCAGAGAAGAAGCAGTTGTTCTCCTAGTTTTTCTTAATAGTGCACCAAATACAGCCACAGCATAGCCACTGAGAGCTGATTCTCACTTATACTCTCATGGTTCCTCTGCTTTCACCACAGACCTAGGACACCGTTAAGTGGAGCATAGGAGGGGGAAAGGAGGAACATGAAGATTTTTCATGAGAAGATAGTGGAAAAAACTGGGCAATAACTGGAGTGGAGAGATGGAATTGTATGAGGACAGGGAGAGCTTTTTGTTCTCCAGTGCAACACTGAGCTACAGCAGTCTTTCCCAAAGTCTTTGAGCACTTTCTTATTTCTGCAACCAAAAAATGGTGCGCAGACAAGCATTTCGACTCCATTCCCCCTCCCTAGCATGCTATGGGACTTACCTGCTTCCTCCAAGAGCTTACACATCATCCAAGCTGTGACAGACGTCATCTCGCTTGGCTTGGCAACCACAGTATTTCCACATGCAATGGCAGGAGCTATTTTCCAGGTCAACAAATATAGTGGCAAATTCCAAGGACTAATTAAACCAGCTACAAAGCAAAACCATAAAAGACAGGAGTTTAGTCTGCTGGGGTACAAAACTTCTTTCTCTGACCTCAATCAATTCAGATTTATGAAGGGCATTTAGCTATGCCTTTTATTTCCAGACAATTGTACAACAAATTTGCAGCTAGAAACATTTCCCACAGGCAGATAACTTTAAAAGGTTTGTGCAAATGATCCTAAAGGTAATCAGCCGAACTCTCTGAATAAGTTCTACTGCTTCAGGGCAGAATCTTATATTCACAGGAAGTTTTTCTGTGTTTTCTAGGAACATTAATGCAACGTTAGCCTTAGCAATAATTTACATCAGCAGGTCTGCAGTAATACTCTGTGTTAGCAAACAGCAAGTTAAGTAACAGTAATGTGTTAGCTCAGATCCCTTGCTTTCTGCTGCTCTAGAGAGCCTCCCACTCCCCCCCCCCCAATTTTAATATTAAATAGAGCATGCACAACATATTTTCCTGATAAATTTTAACCTAACTTCTGAGTTCCAAAGTTTATCAGTGCACAAACTGTTTACATAAATTGCTGAATGACCAGAATATTTTCAGTAATTGCCTTTGGGAATACTTTCACCTTACATATTTATAGGAAACAGGGAAAACACATCCATAATTGCTAGGTATGACTGGTCACAAACACCACGGGATTTCTCGCTGTTTGATGGAGCAGATGCAGTGAATGATTTTTCCTTGTGAGAGTAATTCTACCTGTACTTATGTCCTCCACTTTTCAAGAAAACTTACAAATGGGTCCTCTCCAGGTTGGCCAATTTTATATTCTAAATAATTTAAGTGTGAATGTGGAACATTCATATACATTAGATAATAGGAAGAAGGTCTTTACTGTGAGGGTGGTGAGGCGCTGGCACAGGTTGCTCAGAGAAGCTGTGGCTGCCCCATCCCTGGCAGTGTTCAAGGAGGGGGCTTTGAGCAACCTGGTCCAGTGGAAGGTGTCCCTGCTCCCTGCAGGGGGTTGTACTGGATGATCTTTAAGGTCCCTTCCAACCCAAGACGTTTATGATTCTATGATTTAGATAAAACAGCTGTTCACAGAATCCTTACCACTCCCCTACTGGTCAGCTCAGCACAGCCACCGTATTTCTGAAGCATTAGCAGCATCTAGTGGCTGAGTTCAGCAATTCCCCAGGTACAAGTGGTTTATATCCACCCGTGTGCACTCCAGTGACAGGAGGCTGAAATGTCACGTTGCAAATCACTACTGCTTCCCCAAAGGGAGGAGGATCCAGCTCTCCCTGCAGGAGCGTCTGAACTCCTCACTGCTTCTGAACGCCTCACTGATCTACAGCAGAAATACCTACTTACTCTCCCCTGCCCCACGTACGAAACACAAGAGCAATTTTGAGAGCTGCCAGGTTAAAACAGGTGCTTTTTGAGGCATATAAGCATTCTTTTTAACACGAAGTAGAAAAATTGGTTTTACATATAGTTGCTCATGCTTAGCGGACTAGTTGTGCTTAGCACATGACCCAGAGGCAATAAATGTTCTTTAAAAATCCTCTTTCTCTTTGTTGACCCACTGCCGAGGCAGACACCCTGCCCAGCTTTTCAGCATTTCAGGAGCACCATACCAACTCCCACAGGGGCCCTCGAGGTGTAATGCACACAGCCCACGGTTGCCATCTCGGTGCACTCTGTCACATGGTGAAGGACGGAAGAGGCAAAGAATCTGAAGTTGTACACGGCCCGAGGGATGTCCACTGTTCTAGCAAATGTAATAGTTTTTCCTGAAACAATAAAAAAAAGCACACTGCTGTGTTATCATGGGCATAAACAGTGCTTTAAACTCTGCCCTGAAAACCAATTTGCGTGGGCTTTAGGAAATGTCTTTTGTTCTTTTTGTGCGTAAGTAATCCCCGGCACAGCGCAAGCACAGTCAGTGTCAACAGGTTCTCTGATGTACTGCATTCCAAATATTCAACAGCTGAAGTCAAAGTCAGCAATTCCGAAAAGCAAGAATAGGCCAGGAATCCAAAATCAGTGACTTCTGAAAAGTTCACCTCCACATAAACTCCAGGTTTTTTTGCTCCGACAGTTCATACCATGCTAAAAATTTGGACCATACCTTCCATTTCAATATTGAACAAGACACACTATATTTGAGATTAACAGTTCCAATTTTTACCCTGGTCCTTTGACTCTGCTTGCGCAAAAGCTTCCAGGTCATGTTCAATCAGGTCTGCCAATTTGCTCAGGATCTGAGATCTTTCCAATGGACTTTTTGAGGACCAAATTGGGAAGGCATCTTTGGCAGCTTTGACAGCAGCTTCCACCTAAAGAAGCAAAAGATGGATGGTGAAAATGCTAATGAAAGGCCTTAGAAAGAATATCAAACAATCAGCAAATGAATTCATATTTGGGAGGATAATAATCCAGATCACATTATTGGAAAGACTGCATCTCTTCAGAGTTGTGACTATTGATAGCTTCTCCATTTTCATTTTCTTGGGACACTACCCGTAACTCAAGAAGCGTTACTGAAATAGAGCATCTAGGAAAGAAACTGCCACTGTAACTCTTGCTTTTCTCCAAATTCCAACAACTAGTGGAATTTAGGGCAACCCTTCAGGCCTGAAGGTAATGCCGGACTAATCAGCTATCACCAGGCAAGTGCCGCTGGCCAAACACCCATGCAGAATCTTGTTTCTCATGAGGGAAAGTGCAAGAATCTCCCAAAGCAAATGCAGCCTTAATCTAAACGTCCACAGTTTTCAACACAGGGCTTCAGCCTCACCAGGCAATGATGAAAGTAAGGGATTGGGGAAGGAATGAACTGTATGGCTTGCTAGCCTTTGATTTCCAATTCCTTTTTAACCAGCTGGTTCAAGCAAGGACTAACAATATACTTACAAAATAGTGCTCAGAGAAAAGATTTTCATCTTAGCTGATTACAGCTAGAAACTCATTAATGCCCTCACAAAAGAAACCCAGCTCCTTTCTAAACTCTTGGGGTTTAGTCAGTCCTCTCATCAGATACCTTATGAAGTGTACAGATGTTATCACTATACGCATCTATATAGATGCATACCACTCTCCTAAGTATTTTGTCTGAGATGTCCATAACTGCTGCATGGTCCTCCAGCCTGACCTTGCTGAATAGCGGCAGATTACCAGCACTTTTCTGGAGCAGACCAGACTTCAAAGGATTAAAATTCACCAGAAAGCTTTCTCTCCCATCAGCCATTTCCTCTGGGCTCTTAAATGGAAGTTACCCGCATCTGTTGATTTGTAAGCAACTCCTTTTTTTATGTTTACCAGTCTCTCAGACTACTCAAGATGTTTCCAACATCCTTCCATACTTCAATTAACTACCCTATTTCCCAGTTTTTGCTTCCTAGATATCACTTCTTATTGCTTCCAGTGTCCAATATAAGCACCAAGGTGGGCTTTTAGCCAAAGCTCTTTTAGCTGCTAACCCATCATTTTTTGCTCCTAATTTTCTTCAGCTTTTGGAAATCTTCCCAAGTCAATAACTAGGAGGATGCTGATGTAATATTAATCAGATCATTCTGACCTCTCCTAATTTTGCCATATTGCTGGTTCCTGTGTAGTCACTAAAGACTCCTTTCCACCGATTCCACAAAACTGAGTTCCAAATTCATTCCTTCACATTGTGATGGGTGTTATAAAAAAGCCATCATAAAATAATTTACAAACATTCCAATGGTGTTTTACTAAGAAGGGCACAAAAGCTTAAGTGGGTGAGAAAACCCCTTCCTCCCCATGCATATGAGAACTTATGGTCTCCCTAAAAATAAGGACCAGAGTTTGAGGGCCAGAATGACATTGGTATGGAGGCCAAGGTAGGAAACAAACCAGCCTGCACAACATCACATAGATCATTGGCCAAGCTCAGAACTGTACTCTTTTGATTGTAGCTGGACAATTTACTGCTCAGGTGACAACCATTGGTGGGCTGTCAGCCACTGAATGGCTGGAACAGGAAAAGGGGAACTGCAGCTTCTTGAACAAGTCAGGTGTGGATGGCACAGTACACCCTGAAAAGGTTTACCGTCTGTGAAGCCACACACCACCTTTACTAATTCAGTTGTTCTTCCACCCTCCCGTCATTAGGTGCCATTGTGGTGCTGCTTCTCATCTGCCCTGTCCTCTGTGGCCTTTTGTGCTTCAAGAGAGGGCTGATAAGAAATTAAGGCTATCTGCACTGTTAACCCAGTGGGTTTAGGAGAAAGAAGATAATGTTGCATTTTCACAGACAGCAGAAAAATAGCAAAGGAAGGAATGAAGTGGCAGTAGACTGATCTTAAAAAGAAAAAAGCAAGAGGAAAAAAATGAGGGAGATTTATACAGAAGGAAAAGAGCATGCAAAGGTTAATCGGTTACTTAGTTTGCCTAGCAAAAAGCAGCAAAGAAAGTCGAGCCACAAAGAAAACACATGTAAGAATTCAACTATGAACTTGTGTGTCTGAAACACTTCCTTCTGCTTTCGTCTTCTGAACAAAACAGACACAGAGAAAGAACACACAATCCAGGCCTACTGTAAAAGGTTGAAATATCCCAAATTGCCCTCAGGACATGACGCTTGCTTTCCCAGGAGATGATGCACAGGAGCAAGGTTCTTTAAAGAGACATGTTTTTAAGGAGATATCTGCCAGGACTAATTAGCCCTCACCAGTCTGTCATTTGGAGGCACAGGGCACCTGTTCAGCTTGCTTCAGGTGCTGCTATTTGGAGTCTAAGACATCTAGCTGGGGGGAAAAATTAACCCCTGGGAAAAAAACCCTAAACATTTAGTGGTTTTGGCAGAAACTGGCTGAAATGGCCAATGCAGCTGACCTGGTGTTAAATTCCAGGGTCAGCAACAGATTTGCTGCCTGCTTCTGTTCTGCCTTCCAACCTTCCACCAAAATTAACCAAGGAAAAAGTTCAGCTGGACACTGAGCCTTGCTAGAAACCAGCATCCCAAGTTCTCTGTTGAACCTGGGTCTAGATGCTTAATTTGCTGTCTCGAGATACCCCATATGTAGTACATGACTGCATTTTCCCCTGCAGCATATTCCGTCAGTCACCAGTGGACGCCAGCTCTGCAGAACCCAAACTTCTTGTATAGTTGTCTAAATGCAGGAGTAAAGCACTTGATAACTTTACAGGTGTTTAAACCAGGTTCCTGCTGCTACACACAACCACCAACTCAGAAAGCTGAAAGAGATATTGCTCTTTACTATATTTGAACCGTATCTCCAGGATGGCCAGCAGCCTACTTCCGTTAGGCTGTTCTGGCATTCTCACATCTCTCTGGTTTCAATGATTTTTCAAATGAATGAACAGGAAGATTTGCACCTGCAGATCAAAGAGAAGTCTCTTCAGGCATAATTATGGTTGGAATGAATTCACACCAATGTATTCTAGCAAATCCAACCTGTTACTCTTTAACTCTTGGTCATCAGCATCTCGCAAATATTTACCCAGTTGAAATTACAGTGCAAAGTTTTCTGCTGAGGAAAGCAAAGACAGAAGATGTCAACAGGACTGAAATCCAAGTGAAGAGCTATACACAGTAGCAGTGCTTTAAAAAAATGTTTTGAAAATACTTGTCAAAAATCTTCCAATCCCTTTGCCTTATCCAAGCTTTTCCACTTGTTTCTCTCTTCAGTAAATCTGAAACGCTATGTTGGACATACTTGTAGGTCCCTTATAAAGCAGCATTAATGAAACTGCAGCTCCCCAGATGAATGTCACATTGCCTGTCCACACCTGAACGCACATAAGGTACCAGGAAACGTTCATCCCACTGGAGAGCGTAGGGCTAGGAAACACCACATTGATGTGGAGCACAGGCTGCATTATAAGGAAACATACACTCATCACAGCCACTTCATCACCTCACCTAATACCCAACTGCTAATACCAAAACCAGAGAGGTCTGGAAGCTGTTTACTATCTTCAAGGAAGAGTTAGCAAGCCAAAAATCCTTTTAAGTGACTACTGCAAATCATTAAGACGCTAAGGGAGAACACAGTTGTATATGATGCCTCCAAGTTATTTTACAAAAGAGATCAATAAACCCTTTTCTCTCACACAGATTGTTTATACTTACAGCTAGTCTAAGAGTTATTGTTAACTTTTGTACAAGCCATCTCCCATGTGAGCTGAAGGAGCTCCACTGAAGCTGTGTTGATTTACTCCAGCCTGTAACTTTCTAACAGCAAAACATAAAAAAAAACCAACAGTAGTTGCTGCTGCTCCAGGAATAGATTACACAGCGCTACAATATAATCAAGAACTTACTCATTTAAGCATTAAAGTCTTCAGCATTTGTTTGTTCTCTCACCTTCAGTCTCTCCCGCTCGAAATATTAAAGTTATGTGCATGTAACATTTTCAGTTCTTTGCACACTTGGATAGTACTCACCTCTTCTTTGCCGCTGTCTGGCACCTTGCAATAGACATCTCCAGTGGACGGATTATAGGAGTCTATGTAGGAGGAACAAGGAACAAATTTGCCACCTATAAAGTTTTCCAGCACCAACAGATTCTTTGAGTGAGCCATCGTTAGCCGCTTGCTTAATCTGTGATGTTTTTTCTGCAACGCATCAATTTAGATCAGTAGGTCTGTGTGTATTTGCACAGCAAGCCTGAACTCCTCCCCCTCTCTCTCTGTTTTCCCTGCACCGCTCACTCATGAGGGAAAAAAACCCTGGCAACAACAGCAGAAAAGAGGAAAGTGGCGGGGGGAAATAAATTACTATTTCTGTGACACTTGGTTCTTTTCTAGGACTTGAAGCAGGGAGGCAGGACCACCTTAGTTGTTACAAAACAGCTCCTCTTTGTCTGTAGGAAATAAAGTACTAAAGAAGGGCAGAAAAAGAATAATTTGACGGGGAAATTTCTCCCTATGGCAGTTTTTCAAGCTATAGTCTGAAGGCATTTTGCTTCAACTATACAAAATAATTCAATATGCAAACACCAAGCCAGGGACCTGCTCTTACTATCAACAGACACAGAGAAGAGACACCTAGACTAGCACATCTGCAGCTCATGTTCACTGCTTGTCATCATCAACACTTTCCCTTGTAATCCCAAAAACAATGATTCTGCCAAACCAAAATATTTTAAACATAAGAAACTCTTTTTTCCACCAGTATCCCCAAACATCAAACAATAAAAGCAGCTGAATGGCCCTTCAATTCAAAAAAGCTGAGAAGCACAATCCTACCTGGTACACTCTGTTTTACGTTGTCAGACACCCAGTTTTTAAAAAAGCAGCAAGACAACAGCTTTTCTGCTTTCCCTTCCATATATTTTCCAGTGGAAGTTACCTTACTATAGAGAAGCTTGTTACGTATAATTTTTTCTTTAACTTCCCAAGAACCAGACCAGTAAGAGCTATATAAGAGACATTTTTCTCCAATAGAGAATGCTTAAGAGTATCAAACTGCTCTAAGATTGCATGCCAACTCCTTGCACTCCAGAGATACTCTACATCCATATTAGACAGCAGTGTGTTGTCACCAGGAGATTGTGAATACCTCAGTTGGCAGTTTATAAAGTTTTTGCACCCTATACCACTGCCAAGACATCATATTTCTTGTGGATCAACGTGCAAATGTATTTGGATTGAACAATGGTGATACATTTTTGTTGCACAGCAGATGATTTATGCATCAACCAACTGGTGCCTCTGGGCAGAGTTCAAATCAGTGCTGAAAGGTAGTGCAGTCATATTGAAATTGGATTAGGTAATACCTCCGGCTCTCCCAAGTTACAGACTGGGAAAGCATGAAGTAGCTTTTCTCTTGTCACGGAATACCGAGTCTCAAAATTTTATGTAAGAAGGATTATTGGGTTCATTCTGTATCACACTTCCTTATTCACAAACAGCAAGGAATTTACTGAAGTCTTAAAACTGAAGACACATTTCTCCTGCCTGTAGCACTTCAGCTGTCCCCTGACTTAAAGGCAACCTAAACATTTTCAAGGTTTTCAGGCAAGTTCAAGTGGAACAGCTTCAACACAGGAGGTTGGCAGTACAAATCTCTGGAATCCAACAAGTGCACTGAAACCTTTGCAGCTGGCATGTTGAAACTGGCTAAGTATTTAAATGCAATGTCTTGACTATAAAAAAACCACCATCAATAAATAGTGATAATTCATAAGCTCCAGTTTTGGCAATAACAGTTTTCAGATATTTCAGATTTGTAAGATTTTACAAAAGTCATTTCCACATAAAGCATTGCTGATACTTCTATAATGTGCATGCAGTCAACAGTACAATTTATCTATGTGGTCAAGTGCAGGTACCTGCTGAATTGGGGCTAAAACATGTAAGTGCAAAAAAAGCCACCTACCAAAAAAAGGCATGTGGGAAGAGTAGGTACGGACTGTACATGACTTTGAATTAAATAACCATCATAGGCTTTTTGTATTTTTCACTACAGAGGGCACAGCTTTACTTCAGTCAACCCCAGTGACTGATGCTCTGGAGCAATTACTCCTTCCCCACGCTAGTAACTATGGTCAAAGAGGAGCTGTCTCCACCCTGCACCTGCATATAGGTTCTGAAATACCTGAGCTCCTCTCACACTTCCTATGGAGAAAAAGTCTTCCAAGCTGTAGTAAAGCGTGTCTGTGAAGAGCTTATGCTGGAGGTGGCAGAAGGACCCTCTTTTCAGCTGCGAGGTTTCACTTGCCCTATTACTGAAAAGCAAGAGGGAGTTACAGTCTCAAGTACGCACAACAATCTGGCTTTAGCATACACCTCAGGATTAAACTGCCAGCTTTTGCTCAAAAGAGCACCAAGTCTGGATGAGAGAGATGTGTATGTGCAGTAGCTGCAGACTAACATGAGAAAAACCGAAGTTATTTCCACAGAAAGACAAGGTCCATGCCAGTTTCGCATTTTAACTCATCAGCTTACTCTGAAACTTCTGAGTTATGGAAAGTAAAGAATGATTTAACACAATCTAGCAGTGTTTAAGTAACAAAAGATGAAGGAGACAAGAATTATGCTCAGACAAAGTTATTTTATTATTCCTACAGTTTAAAAAATAAAATTAGCCAATGCTGGCACAGCTTCCACTACACAGCAAAAGAAAACTTATGCTTTTTAAATAAATTTTGGGACAGGGAAAACAATCCCAAGATAATACTACAGGCCTTTCTCTTGAAACCAAACTAAATAGTTCTTTTTTTTTTTCCTGAATATGCATTCAAATCAAACCTAAAAATATATTAGACAAATAAAGTTACTTTACTGAATTAATGTGCAGGGAGGAAAAAAAAAAGCAAATCAAAGAAAATATGTAAACAATTTATGTCTGGAAGTAAGGAGTTTGTTTCATGATGATTCATCATCTTATTCTCTAATTCAACTTTCTAAGATTTTTCCATCAACCTCTCTAAGGGCTAAATTCCACATGGAGAAACACATCAGATTCTTGAGATTGAGAAGTGCAACATTAGCAGTTCCTTGTCAGCTGGCATCTTGTTCTGCAGTGGGAGAGACTGATGAAGGGCTCCCCAGACGTCTCACACAATCTGACTTTAGTCATCATCATCTTATCCCCAATTAATTGCACTTGTTCCTTCAACTGAATTAACTGGATTCTTAAACAGAAGTTCGAGCATCTGACTGCATTTTGGTTGGACGGTGAAAGTTCTCGCACCACTGTCATTCTTTAATCTAAAAATACAAGCAGACGGAAAAAACCCTATGGTGAAAAATGAAGTACTAAATGTAAAATGACCACAGCTTTCTTTCAATATGATCTAGTTAGCTGTGCAAAAGATAATTCCTTTTGTTCTGAAATTCTCTTGAACAAGATCACAAATACTAAAATAGTAATTCCCAAATAACAGAGAGTTTAGTCTCCAATTCTACTGACACAGGGCATCATAGATCTAAATAGGACCCCATTCACTTCAAGCTAAATTTATTGAAGAATGGGTGCAAGATTAAAGCCCTAATTCTGGATCCTATTTAAGACCAGGTAGATTGTTACGAGCATTAAAGCTCCATAAAGGCCAGAGCACAGCATTCCTATGCACACAGGGACAAGACAGAAATTCTTGTCCAATTTTTGACATTAAATGATTCATCTGTAAGTCCCCCACTAACCAGAACTAGGTTAATCTGACTAAAGTGCTCTCCCTCTCTGAGGCCTAGAATTAGAAGTTATATTCTAAATCAAAAATCATAGCAAGATTTTGGTAAAGTGAGAGGAACATTCATATTTTTTGATCCTAATAGGAGGCAAAGCATTTCTATTTAGCCCCACAGCCTTTGCTTCCTCTCACAGGCATCAGTAAGACTCAAATGCACAACTGTCTCTAATGCTAACAGAAAAAGATCTGGGACCCAAACCAGCCACAGTAAAATTGACCAACACTTCTTATCTACAAACTACTTCCAGTATATTTATACAGACAATCAGGTTTTGGAAAGACTGATGTATGTTAAAATAGTTAAGCTTTATTTTCTAAACTCGAGAGAGGAGGGAAAATGCACAACATTCAACAATTTAAATCAAGTCATTTTTGCTCCTGATAAACTGAACAGAACTGTGGCAAGTTTTTGTCATGTCTTGCTGAAGCACTGTTTCTTTTTCAGCCGAATTCACTTTTTAGACCAAAGGGTGTAAAACAGGTCTTAACCATAAAAACTGAATGTTATGTGAAAGTTAACACCGTTCTTTTATAGAACAGAAAGTCTGCTACAAAAATGCCATACCTCTGTGACAACTCCTGCAGCAATAGTGGAACCACTGTAGCGTAACATAAACCTCCCAAGCTCTTTAAAATCCTTATACAACTCTAGGGCAATAGGTCTTTGAGTCTGCAGTTCTATTAGAGCATTCTGTCCTTTAGACAAGAACCTACAGATAAATAAGCAGAAAACTCTATTATAAATACATGCATGAATTAAAAAGAAAACAGTGAATAAATGAAAAAAAAAACAAACCCCAAAAATAATTAAAAAGCCAAAAGTATAATGATCAAGCTTGATGTCAAGTATAACCCAAGCCACCAGACCGAAAACTCATTTGCCTGGAGCATACCTTTTAAAAAGACATCTAAGTTTTCTTTAAAAGCTTCTAGAGAAGGGCATCCACAACATTTAGCAAATTGTTTTAAAGTTAATTATCTCATTTAACACCCTTTTTTTTTCATGTCCTGTAGAAATCAAGCCCTGTTTCAAAACCAAGAGCCAATTCATTGCTCTGTAGTCATGATTTTCCTTGCATTACGTTTCAGCAACAGTTTCAGCCATGCAAAAGGATTATTCTGATAACACTGTATGTCTCAGATAGCATTTCTACCCAAATACAGCTTTAAATAACTAGAGGGATATTCCCATAGTTTAACTTGTACGGGAAGACTCCCTAAATCTGACTTTCTCTGACCCGCTGTCTAGTTGAGTTTATTTTAGATAGTAACCCTTCTCCAGAATTATACCGACGATCCCATGCTGTTACAGGAAGGAAAGAGATAATGTGAAAAAATAAGCATGTTACAATAAAAAAAATAAAAATCCTTTAAGTACAGGACTGGTGATGTAGGAGTCACTACAAATTCCGCAAGTGACCTTGGGCAAGTCATTTTACCTCTCGGGTGCTTCGCATTTATCACATCATTAGGAGTTTTTTTACTTCGTAAAGCACTCTGAAATCTAAACATGAAACCAGCTAAAACAGTGAATGCATATTCTTATAAACACATCATTGTTTCATAATAGAACATGCTGGGTGTGTATACACATATACTAATCGGAAGAGCCCATATTTCTTAAATAATTATAAACTATTCAAAATAATACTTACTTAGGTTTACTCTTTGTCACTTCACCAGTGCTTTTGTGCAGAACACTCAACAGTCTTCTAATAGTAGCAGGTTCACTTACAGTTTGATAGTGTAAAAGCACCTAAAAATATTTTTTTCTGTTATTAAACATTCTACAAATATCAGAAATCCCAGGTGTTAATACTTGAAAACCTCAACTTCTTGTAAGACTCATTTTTTGAACAAATGCTTATAAAACTTCTCTCACAGGAGTCTCTGTGCCTTGCAATCAGTAACCATTCCTAGTTCCTAAACTTTGTGATGTCTATAGATATGACACGAAGATCATTTATTAATTCATCATAAATACATTGTTCATTCTTAGATGTTTTGGTTTTGCCACTCCAGTGCAGTACCACAGAATGAACTGGTACTTTATTTATTTTAAAAGGTATCTTACAACTAAGCCATCATTAAAAGGACAGCCTAACCTGACTGGTGGAACTCATGTTCTCTGAAATGGCAAAGCTATGCATTAAAAGCCAGTAAAAATATGCATAAGCAGCCACAATAGCCCCTTGCCTCCTCTTCGAAACACAGAACAATCTGTTTCCTCTGGAGAGATGGAACCCCTTCTGGATGCTAAATGATTCCCATATTTTGGGGGTTGAACAGGGAGAGGAAAAGCCCTGAGCAACCTGTAATGAACACAGGAACTTTCACAGGCACTTACAGGAAATCCTTTAGTGATCGGAACCTCAATATTGAAGATAATAACCCGAGCTCTGAAACGAGTGCAAACTTTAATGGGTTCCTTGGGATCACAATATACACAGCCAACACTACAAGAGAGGTGAACAAAAGAAACTGATATATATCTCAACATACAAATGTTAATCGCTGCACTGGAAAAAGAGAAATATTTAAGACAAGTAAAGCAAAGACAACACCATTTTAATATAACCTGAAGGGGAGGGGGGGAAGAAAAAAAAACAAAACAAAACCACCAATCAGAAACACCATATTAAAGCCTGTAATGAAATTAATTCCTAGACAATGTCTACAGTATTTTGTGGGTATGCATGAGGAGGTCTGTCTAGTTCAGTGAACAATTGCAACCATTGCTAATCAGTTTCTAAAAATGTCAGTGTTTCCTGTGCGTAGGTACTTTGAAGAATTAGACTTTCATTCAGAGATTAATTGTTCCAGAGCAACAGCATAAAACACTGCAGGGTGCCCAACGTTGCAGCGCTGCTGCCTGTAACTCAACTATTTTGTGGATAAAGAGACATTGTGATCAGGACTCTCAAAACTTAAGCTCTTGGCAGCACTCATTTCCAAAAAAACTCTACATGGAGTCACAAGAAAGCTGCTGCTCTTTACAAGTCCGTAAGGTAGACTAGACATAGCCTTTTCACACTAGCTAGTTTTAGCCATCTAAAATGAAAGGAAAATTAATCCCACCCAGAAAAACATGACAAGAATAAACTGCATGATTAAATGTGTACATCAGATGCAATCAAATTTCATGTCTATCGAGAGGACTTAAAACTTCGTACCTTTTCTTGACAAATCTAACATCTCCAAAAGATGAATGACATCAAGGTAACGAATTGACTCAAGCCTTCGTTCAACAAGCAGAACAAGACTTCTCCTCCCCACCCCCCCATTTACCACAGAGAATCACGCCCCATTACAAAATGGCAATACAGAAAAGCCTGAACTTCTCCCTTAAACACAGAGCATAACTTTGCAAAACTACCAATGCAAGGATTTTTTTTTCAAACAGTAGCTTGGAAGTTTACTCTCTGATGTCCACATGGAATGTTTTCTTACATTCACCTTTTTTCGTGAACGAATTACGGGTCCAACTTTCTAACCTGAACAAAAAACTGACGCCTAAAAGCTTGAGGCTAATGCTTAGCATGAAACCTACTGACTGAAACAGACACCAAGAGATTTGCTGTGTCTCACTGAATGTATCAGACCCTCCAAAAAAGAGGCAGTAAAACATGTACCAAGCAGCTAAATGTGTTGAATAAACAGTTTCCATCAATTCCACTTGTCCAGATTTACTTATTGGTATGCAATAGTAGTTGTCGATATGTTTTGTCAGATTCAATAAGCTTTTCAAAAATCTTTTGTTTTATTTAGCAACAAGGATTTACTTAATTCAGCAATTAAAATGTCCAAGGACAAGTCTTAAAAGTTACCAAGACTTTGAAGGTTACCAGTGTCAGCATCAGGGCAAAGTATGCAAACCAACAGTATTCTTCTGAGGTAGCCGTTGTACATGTAGCAGATGTTTCCAACGTTTGTACACGCAAGCCAGGTGATAGGCATCACTTTGGTTTTAAATATCCTGGTAGCCACATCATTCTTCAAGTAAACCTCTGATTGTTAAGTGTAATAGTTATATAGCCTTTCATTAAAAACAAACCGTTACTTAGACTGAAACCCAGTTCTGCTCACTTGATTTTGATGATATCCATGCCGGTCAAAGTGAGAGTAACGTGATCTCCTGCTGCAGCCCAATCAACTGGTTCATCATGCAGTGTGATTCCTGGAAATGAGTAAGAACAGAACCTCACAGTGAAGTACCTAGGTTCTGAGCTACAAACAAACAGCTCTGTTTGGGCCATTTGTGCTTCATCAACCATTACTCATCAATTTTCAGTATGAATGGGTTGAGAGTAAAAGCTTTTTAACTGAGAAGACTGAGGAAGCCTTTTTCCCCCCCTTGGTGAGGACTCGCTTATTCTCTCACCCCACCCTGCACAACAACATGGCTTTATTTAAGCCAGAGGAGGGGACCTGGCACTTGTCACAGAGCGCAGATGACGCAGTCCCGAAAATGCTGTAGTACTAAATATCTCCATATCTGCCCCACCCATCCTTTGAGGCACACACACACCCTAGACCGCATCTTTCATGTACTTTAATGGTACTGTGTCAACTTTCATTTACCTTAAGTGGGTTTGCTGACTCTTTCATAAAAAAAAGCGTAACCGATGCCTTTCGTTCACAACGTCGCGTCTATTCGAAAGCACCTTTGGAAGTAACTATGTTCTGATTTTGATGTATTTTAACCTGCTTTATAAGACAACCTGGCTGGTGGGTAAGGACAAAACTAAATGCTCTTGAACTAAGATTCTGAGGTTTCTTGTAGACACCAAGAAGGAAATTTAAAAAAAGCTCACTTTTTATGAATACTGCGTACAGTAATAGGATCTAGTTCTATTTCACTACAGATTGCATTTATTGATCTGCAAACCTGTTCCCAAAACCACTTATCAAAAGCATGCCAGAAAGCATTATTCAACTACGTTCAGTACTGTTTTTTTAAGCAGGAGATACAAAATACATCTTTTCAATGCTACTTCTTCCACTTGCAAAACAGGAGTGACTACAGTGGTCCGATACCCATGATTTACCCATGTTACTGTAACATTCCTGTGCACATGAACAACGTGCATACAACTGTATAAACAGGCACAATAAAGAGCTTCCCAAACCAGCACTGAACAAGCTGGTTCTGAAACAGAGCAGGACAGTCAAACCAGCATACTGCTTAATTCAGGAGAAATAGTTAGATACAGAAACCTATTCACTCCTTTTGAGGACTTAGGTTTTTATTCATTGTTCAATGTAGGAAAATAATAATTTTATCTTTCTGTTTGCATATGAAATAAAACCAACTCTGCAGTACAAAGACAGCAAGCTTAATTAGGAAACAGCTAAACATTTAATGACTTAGCTATTCCTCTTTTCAGAAATCAAATGTATCGAAATTTAAATCCAATTTTCTTCTCTTTTGTAGTTTCTCAGGGCAATTATATCCTGAAAGTCTGCATATTGTGAAAGGATCAGTGACCAATCTCACGAATATCAAACAACAGAGACTTAATTCTCAAGCTTTTTCACATCTAATTCATAAGATTAATTTCTAAAGGTTGTTCAACATCTTCACACTTCTTAGCAGCAGTAATGCTCCACAGCAATGATTCCTGAACTGCATATTTTTATAGATATTGCTGGAACTCAGATGTTTTTACAGGCTCTTCATAAAGCAATGTCAAAAGTCATGAAGCTATAACACTTGGAATATCTGATACGGTAAAAAAAGGTAAAAAATAATAATGCAAGCTTTCACATACTCTTGATACACATATTTATACGGACACAGTCACATCTAAAGAAATCCGTTTTATGCTTTCATATTTTATGTTTGACAGTTAGTATCAGTTTGACAGTCTGTTACCATTTCAGTAACTGCTTCAAGCCCAGTATTGACTTGAAAGCAAACACACTTCTGAAGACTGTACCTTTTGCAGTGCAAGTTTCATTGGGAGGCATTGCCAGAAGTCGTTCTCCAACTTGAATATAGCCTGCTTCTATTTTACCAGTCACACAAAATCCTGATCCTTGGTCTGTAATAAACACAGGAATAATTTCAAAACACTTGGTAATAAGGTTAATTTCCCATCACAAGTTAGCCCTGCAGCAATGCATAAGTAAGTTTTTAATATAATGAAGATGGGGTTTTTTTCCCCCCAGCAGTGTTCTGCATTTGCAAGTTAGCCAGCTGTGCATCATAATGAAAATGAAACATTAAATTCAAAACCTTTAGATCTTGTGTTTTTCAGAACTAAGAGAGAAATATCCTTCTTTAAACAAATGTAGGTACATGAAGAAATATTTTTTAGTTTTTCAGTATTAGGTTAAGCCCCTTAATGTATAGCAACTTTATTTAATTCAGCACACTCTCAATTACAGATAAAAAGCATACCACAGAACTTTCATAAAAATTCTCATGCATACAGGTGCAAACTCCTATGACATTTACTGTTTAACTGAGTCAGAATCCTACATGATCTGTCTGCGTATTTACTTTTATTCCTGGGAAGTCAAAGATTGATTCAGTCTTATTTAATATGAGGAGCTATTATAACTGTGTTTGACTTAAGTATTTCTGAATAAAAGAATTGCAAAGTTTTTCTTCTTCAATGTCCTAATACTCTGTTCATTATTTGAATGATGTCAGTTATGCTCAATAGATGTTCTACACATGCACATTTATGCACGTACACCTTAAGAAATGCCTCATCTCCTTAATATATGTTTATAGGTGTGTTTAAAAAGAATCCTCTGAAGTCATTCCACAATGACATTTTCAGTACCCAAACAAAAATCAAATATACCTTTTGCTGAACATTAGAATTTAATCATAAGCAAGCATCTTAGTATTTTGTGTGTCACATTATTTTAAAAGCTTCATTTAAAGCCGAATTCAAAAGAGCAAGCTCAAGATTTCAGGTCTCACATACTACCAACTTGCTCTTTCGCATTTGTCACCATTATTGATGAATGCTTCCATCTATCTAGCTGTAAAAATACTACTAGTGCCTGCAAACTAATTTTCCTCTATTCAATCCAGCAAACAAGATGATTGCAGTCAGTTAACAGATGACACTGGATGTCAACGGAACAGAAAACTGGAGAAGCACATACTTGCTATAAAAAGAATCCCCAAGTCATGGTATAAATATCAACACAATACAGTACACAAAAAACCCTGAAGCTGGCTCTGCAAGCACTTGCAAGCAACCAGAACCATGAATGGGTTCCAGGTTCCCAACCACAATCAAGAACCATTTCTCTTTTCTTCACAACATCACCAGCTCTGGCTTAGTAAACTAGTGTGGTGTCTGAAGCTTTGCCCTCTCCCCCATGTTGATTGCTTCCTGCAGTGTCAAGGTTCTTCAGCTCCCCATGAAATCAATGCAAGCACAAAATAGACAGTGGGGGACAGAATCGGGGCATAGAAAATGGTCTCATTTCTGGGTATCATGGTACTCAGGTTCTGTCAGGACATGTTATTTGTCCTCAGGATTTGGCTGCTGGACAAAGCTTTTCTAAAGTCAGGTCAAGTCATACCCTAGACAGCATAATAAAAGAGTAAATGGGTACTGAAGGAAATTACAGGGACCTCTTGAATCAGGAGATAAGTTTGCCTGGAGAGAATATTAGGCGGGCTATGGAGTACAACAGCTAAAATCAGTCTGAGGTAGATGAATCATATGTGTGGGTAACCTTAATAGAGAAAGGGGTTTTCCAACCTACGTATGAGTACGCTCAGCACTCTCACTTTTTACACATTTCTATGGACAGCATGCACAGGCACTGGAACAGAGCTGACAACAACTGTTGCTTCATGTACTTGTACCTGCAGCTACTTCTTCTGGTGGCATCCAAGTTAATTAAGTTTTGAAATCACAAGGTAAGAAAAAAAAACCAAACAAACAAAAAAATCAAAACACACCTAAAAAAACACCTAAAAGGCCACATTTAGTGATTAAGCCTGTATATGTAAATTGAGTCCCTCCCAAAGCCATTATTTTTTGCATACTTTACTGAAACGGATTTAATCAAAATTGCTCATTTTGTGAAACTCAGCTCAACACAAAAGCGATTACTGCAACAAAAAGTTGGGAGAATATTTTGAAAGATCTCAATCAATAATCCCAACACACTTTCCCACAGCTCACAAAATCAGAAAAAAAGAAATCAAAATTACAGTGACGGCCTACATGACAAACCTAGTGGTAAAACACCAGGGTAAATCCTCATGCAAAGTTTCAATATTTAATGTTATCGCTGTACCTTAAGTCAGCTAACCTAGGGCACGTATGGCATCTAGTGTTTTCTCAAAGACCCACATGAAAACTGAAGAAAACTGATTTTTTCCAGTTACAATCAGTATTTTGAACTGGTTTGCTTGTACTTCCTCTATAAGCATCCGATATATAAAGTACAACTTATTTTAAAATAAGAAATTCAATCATATTTCATAAATTTTTTACAACATTTCAAATCATGCTGTCATTTAGTTTGCAACATTTGTCAAGGGACCTATGGAAAGTTTCAACTGGGATGAGTGTTACAAACCTTATTTTTTCCTAAGTTACCTGTAAATGTCAATGTATTTAACTGGAAAAAAAAATATCAAGTTTGCCATTAGGACCTTAAGGGCTCAACGCAGTCTGGTTTATCCAGACAACGGGAACAAGAACTGGTTGTAGGTACTTGCTGTCCATTTCTCTATTAATGCTAGAGAATTGCTAGCTGCCTTTCATTAAATCCTTGGCCGGTTATAGCAGTCTCACCACCACTACCCTTTTCTTCCACCTCACCCCCCAAATTTTTATACAAAAATGAAGGCATTTATCATTATTTACACCTACAACAATGAACATAAAATGAACAAGTCAAACTCTCTTAAAAACCACGAGTGGAAGGTAAAAGAGCCTGAAGTCACACTCATAAAAAGTCTGAGAAACATTCACGTAGACAACAAGAATCAGTTTTGGAAAAAGAAACTCCCAAATTCTGTCCCACAGAATCATCAATTCATTACATAGCCAATTAGCTGGTCATGCAGATTTTCTTCCTCAAATTGTTTTCCAGTGTTTCTCCTTCAGCAGTACTACCTAAATTTTGACAAAGAACAGTGCTTGAAAACTCACTATTCCTGTTCAAGACTACCGATACACATAAAGCATCTACTTTAAGTCTTATTTTTACATCATTTTTCAACACTTGTATTAAATATTGGTGAAAATATTTAAAAACAACTCACCTTTAAAAACATCAGCAACACACAACCTAAATGGTTTATCCACTGATCTTTGCGGTGGCTTGAAAGAATCTGCAAATAAATTGACAAGACCTTTTAGAATTCCTTTATTCAGTAACTATCTCAACAACTTCTCACCTAGGTATAAATGAACTATATTGCATTCCAAAGACTTTGTCCCACATTTCTCCACAAGAAATTTTTGACATAGATTTTTACATAGATTTAACCCGGATACATCACTTTTTAAATGAGGAAAAATTGCACTCACCGATTTGCTCTAACAAACACTTTCCTTTATACCATTGTGTGAGGTCACTTATCTGACCCCTTGTAACCAGATTTTCACCACCAAGGCCACTTGTTGGGATATAAGCCACATCTGATTCCTAATTAAAAAGAAGTTAAACATACATTAACAGGATCTTCTAGCAGAAGCAGGAGATGCATTTTTTCAATATTATGCATCTAAGCTACAAAAGAACAGTTGGCACATTCGTATTTCCCCTGGAGAAGGCAGATTTCTCAGTTGATCCATTTTCTTTCAGTTTACTTATTGTCTGATCACAGTGCTTCAAGCAAAGGGTTGGAGATACTTAAACACAATGATAGCAACATTAACAACTAGAAACTGACTTCAGGTAACAAACTCCAATTTTATATCTGACAGGCAAAACTTTGGTTTGAAATGCTGGTTTATGCATAGGGATTTCGGGAGGGCCACAGCTAGTCCACATGAGGAAATATGAGAAGAACATTCAAGAATGGCTAATGGAGAGTTTTCTTATGAGTTCATAATCCACACTGACACCTGCTTTGGTATAAAACTCTCTACCGTTACTCATGCAATCCCGAACATTAAGACAGATGATCTTTGGTCTGTTCTGCTTTATAGACAATAATCCCAAGAAACTACAAATGAGACAAGTGCCCCAAAGATCCAACAGACCTAAACAAAGATGATGACGACAGAAAGAGTATTGATCCAGGGCTCAACATACATCCTACCAGTAAGAAAAGGAATCCGCTATATTATGTGTGCATAGCAGAAGCAGGAAAGTGACACAAAATAATCTGACTGTAAGAAAAGCTTGTCCTACCCAAATGCCTGAGCAAAGCAACAAAGATCTCAGAAAATTACATTACCTTAAAGCCAGCTTGTTTAAGAAATTGGCCAAGTTTACTCGTAATTTCCTGAAATCTTTCCTGTTGCCAATTGACCTAAAATAGAAAACATATTATGATAATAAAATTGTAGATTTTTAACCATGACTCCAACATACTGCTGCCTGTCATCAACTCTGTAGTACCAGTAGATGTTCTCCACACAGAGCAGCCAATGAATGTATAAACACGAGATTTCCAGGTGGTTTCATAGTTGGACACGTAAGAGCATACATATTAACAATTAGTGACAGCAAACAACACACCACTACTTACCTTGCAAGCCCCTTTAGTATGACTTGTCCTTGAACAGCTCCTTTTTTTCTTAAGTTTACTCAAAATTCAGATTCAGCAAGAATATATACAATAAATACACAGTAATAACATAAAATACAAACTACTAATAACTAACACACGTTACAGGTTTAAATAAAGCTCTTGGGGTCTTGACCTGAATGACCACCAAGATGCCCTTGAAGATGCCACTGGTTTAACTGGTACTTGTGAAAATCTAACGTAACAAGAAGGACCCCTACTCATTTTAGCACTAGAACTATCCTGCCTGCTTTGAAAATACACCCATCAATAAAAAAATATCGTAAAGCCTAAACACAACAGACAGAGCTGAGAATCAAAGAAAGACACAATACTGATCCTTAAACTTAGGGTCCACAATCCTAGATGGAAACCCTGCAATTGCATGAAAAAAAACTAAGCACGTACCTGGTCCATTTTATTGACTGCAACAGCTAGCTGTGTCACTCCAAGAGAGCGCACTAATAATCCATGTTCTCGAGTTTGTCCTCCCGTCTCAAACCCTGCTTCAAACTCTCCTCTGCTAGCATCCACAACCAAAATAGCCACATCAGCCTAGATTTAAAAAAAACAGAAAACAAAACACAATCAACCAATCAATCAATCAATCTAAAGTGGTTAAGAGGTGGAAATAATCCAGGTAAGTACATCGATCAGCAACATTTCATACAAAACATACTCTGAACAGGAGGAATCCTGATACGCTTCAAATGTAACTGAAGCTGCTCAATCCTATCTGTGTCATGGCCACTTTGGCGAGATATTATGGCATTATGTCACCTCATGTCATAAACCATCATTTTCTGTTAAACACAAGCCAACTTGTGATTTTGGAAACCTGTCCTCTTCAAACTGCCCACTATGGACGTGCTCCACAGACTTCAACTGAACAGAAGCAACCTGTGCTCCGGAAGCTTAAGAACAGGTATGAACACAATGTCCAGTCCTCCCTGCTTCTGTCTGGACACCTTCATAGTAAGTAGCTGCGAAAATTACAGATAAATCACCTCACTATACAACTGAGACAACCGGTCAACTGCATGTTGGATGTGGATGCTTCACAGTTCACTCAAGACACTGGAGCATGCTAAAATCACAAGATGGAAAAGAAAAAGTAGCCTATTTATAATCTACGCAAACTCTGCCACAGCATTAAGAGCAAAAAGGTATCAAGAGAGTCTACAGCACTGCATAAAAGTCAGCATATAAGCACAGGGAAAAAAACCCACACTTTGCTGTTAGCCTTAAATGCTGCTAATATTTCTTCTACTTTTCCTGCTTTGGCAAGTAACAGCCAGGTAGACCACCATCATGTACTAAGCAATGGCGACCTACATGAACAGAGGTACCGCCGACAAGAGGCGGGTATAACACCATTTCGTAGGACTGATGAGATGGACATTATGAAAAGACAAGAAAAAGTGATACTTTCTCTCTTTCCTTATGTGCTTATGCTTCAGGATGCCAGGAGAAGGAACAGAGACAGCACACTGTCCTGGCTCTGAACTCCCCTCGCTTCATCCTAGGCATGAAACCCCCCCAAGTCAGACAGAGACAGCACAACCGTGAGAACGGGAAAAGGATGAGGGATGAATTTCCCTGCAGCTCTCAGCCTCAGAAGTGCATTGCGGTGAACTTCTCCCTCAAAAAAAGGACATCCTGTATTTTCTAAATTATAAAACTGTGCCTCAGGACTTACGGGAATTAATCATAGGTATCAAAGGCTAGATCCTGGCCCTGATAAGGCTGATTTGCATTTTGTGTAACAGCGGTTGGGGATTCACCTCCTAACAGAATTCAGGCATCAGAGCTATTTCCATGTTTGCTTTCTTCCACGCATTGCTTCACTGGTAAGTTAGCTACTCGAACAGGCAGCAGGAACTTGCAAAGTTCAGTGATTCCTTAACAGGCTTCAGAACAGACCAGGCCCTCACCATCCCGAGAGCTGAGGGAACACAGAGATATCAAGTCTTATTTGGCCAGCCCCATCTCCTGTTGAACTGATAAAATTGCTGGTGGATTTGCAAGTCTTAACACTTCTGCCTCTATTATTTTTCCCCCAAAAGACAAACCAATTTAATTGAAGTTGTAAAGAAAACGGCTTGGTTGAGCCAGCATTTTCCATTGTTCTGAAACTAGAGATCCACTTCTAATTTTAAAACTCCTGAACTTCCCACAAGATATGCTCCACAATATAGATGACTGTACAAGCTCTACACCATAATTTGCAAACTTCTGACTATTCTGCAGCCTAACCACTGGGTCACAAGGTCTGAATTCTTACCCAGGCTCTGCTTCAGAGCTAGAGAAGAACTTGGGGCAAGTCAGCCTTCCTACGGTATAGTTTGTTATCTGTAAAATCATACTAACAGTAAGATCCATCCTTACTGAGATCTAAAGATAAACCCACATTTCAGATTGTAATGGTATGCACAAAGTAAAAACCTCTACACAGTAGCTTAGCTTCAGAAAAAAAACAAAAAGCCAACAACAAAAAACCAAACCACAAAACCTTTGATTACAGCTCTACTTCAGAGTACCAATTCTACTATTTAAAAAAGGGTGCCTTTAAGTGGAAAATTTTCATACATTTTATGTCATGTAACTGCTATTCTTCCCCCCTTCTGATTTATTATTTCCATAAATTAAATAACTAATCTACATGAGAATGATAAGTGTCATACTGAATTCAGTGAGTAGTGCCCAATACTTCTGACTTTATCTACTGTTCCTAAAACAAGCTGCGGCAGTCTCTGCAAATGCCCTATTGACAACACAGATGCATTCTGCATAAGCTTTATCTACGTTATGTTTTCACATTCATATAAAAATATAGTGTTAAACAGATGCCTTTTGTTTGACCTTTCCAGATCTTTTTTTCTTCAAGCTTGAAACCACTTAGTCTTTACCTACAAGGCCACTTTCACAGAACTTCTTGCTGAGTAGACATATGGCACATTTGAACAGCTTTCAAAGCTCAACTCTGATGTTATCAAATTGTAACTTAGTATTCAAATTACTTCCCTAATAAAACTCTCCTCCAAAACATTAACATCCCACTACTGCCTTTAAAGTTAAACAAACACATTCTTTTTAAGTTTAGAAAACTCATGAAAACCTCAAAAATATCTTAGCACCATCAATGATTCCATTTCATCCTAGATTTAAAAAAATAAAAATAAAGAGAGAACTAATTTAAGAAAAAGTTTTAAATAATAACACTATTGGAAAAAGAGTTTTAGACCATCTCTACCTGTGCAGCTCCTGTGATCATATTTGGAATGAAGTCTTTGTGGCCTGGAGCATCCATCAGTGTAATTACTTTAGTCTTTGTCTCAAATTTGGTCATACCCACATCCATTGTCACTCCCCTTAAACAAAGCATATATGCAACGCACCATTAAAACTGCTTTGAAAGCTTCATAGAGATACAAAGTAAGCTATAAAAAACACAATCCTGAAGTTAAATGCTTCATAGCTTTCATTTGATTTAGCCTGCACAAAAAAATTGAAAGAAACCTGCTTGCTGGAAAAGCAGTAACTCTAGCCACGAAGAAACAAACATCCAAAATTCATAGTACTAACTCCATTCATCCATAGACTATGTCCCAACAAGCACAGTGAGAACATGAAAATTGCACTGTGTATTTAAATCATTGCTAATTCTCCTTTTAACATTTAGGTCTTCAGAAAAAGGTGACAGAGTAATGGGGACGTAGCCAAGAATAAAAAAATACAAGGTACGGGACTATAGGAATACAGTGATACATTTGCAAAGATCCACATGCAGAACTACTGATTATCAAATAGGGATCACAGTGGTTTGACTCAGTTCCACATCTCACTAACAACCACACGGCACAGGATTTGAGTAGATGAATCCTATCACACACATGTATGTATCTCGGTTAGACATCTGCATCTCCTTTCATAGATGATGAAGACTGGTACTTTCAAGGGACAAAACTTCTCACGTTAGCCTAGATACTTAAAATATGCTGTTTCCAATGACAATATAAACTAACAAAATAAACCTCCCTTACTGCCTTACTCCATGTTTTTCAGCATCAGTTTTCATTGAGAAGGTTATTTCAACTATAAGAGCTTACATGCTATGAAACCTCAGACGACAAGTGATTTTAAAAATATAAACACATAAGAAAATACTTTTTTTCATTATTTTCTGAATGCAGAACATCATGTCTTTAGCTAATGTTCTTAGAAAGTCTTAGATTTTTTTAATTTGCTTTACTGCTTCCTCATTAAATACCTTTTCAATAAGATAAAATTCAATCTTAAATTTCATATTTCAAGTTATTTAGGCAATTTATGAAGAAGAAGTACAATTTATTTCTAAATTTTATATTCAACATAAGTCATGTAATGAACTGACATTTCAGTACTTAGTTTATAATTCTGACACCCTTTCATAGAAATATTTAACCTAGAACTTTTAGTATAAAATGATAAGCAAACTGAGAGAAATTTGGTAGCAATAAACCAGCAAGGCAGCTTTAAATGAACTAACTTGGCTACTAGAAGTGTTTTGCATTGTAGTCCTCCACTGCACTCCACTGCACTCCACAGCATAAACATATGTAAAGAAATACTCAACTTCTTATTCACATTTCTTATAACCCAGCAAGGATATTACTTTTTTTTATAACATGTACTCATACAGAGAAAGAAAAATATTTGCTAAGAAGTATTGAGTAAATATCTTTAAACGTTTAGGGTATTCCTACCAAAGCATTATTACTAGATCAGTATTTCCTAACAAATGCTGTTCTTTCAGAAAAAAAGGGTAATTCCCATTGAAAGATATTTCTACCTTTCTCTTTCTTCACCCGTTTCATCCAAGACCCATGCATAGGCAAACGAAGCTTTGCCAGCCTTCTTAGACTCTTGTTCGTATTTGTGCATAGTTCTTTTATTCACATTTCCCAAAAGGTAGAGCAGATGACCCATTAAAGTACTTTTACCTGCATCAACATGTCCTATAGGGAGGGAAATAAATATTACAACGATTTTATTAATTTATGCATTTTAAACATAGTACAAGAAGAAATATACTAAAACATGAAAATCACATGCACTAATAATCCTTATGCAATCCACAGAGTCTCACAATCCTGTAAAACAGAGATACATAGAGTTTATTGAAACTATCAGTTAGCATGACATCTATATAGCATCTCCAAATTCATACCAAAAAGAATACACTGACAGAATGAAACCAAACCAAATTACATTTTACTATATTGTCAAAAGGAAGCTAAAGTCAACCTCATTGTCCTAGTCAAGGACATATGAATGTGTTCCTTTCCAAAGAACAACAGTCAAACAGATGCAACTAAAACTAGTATGAGATTTCCTTTCCCTTTAGGGAGGATAGTTTTGCTTCTGTATCACTTCCAGATTCACTTAAGACAATTTTTAATCTCTATGTATGTCAAAAACATAATTTAACAGTATTACCTATTACCACCAAATTAAGCAGTTGCTTTCCTCCTTGTCTCTTCTCCAACTCTGCTTTCACATCTATTTGTGGTTTTGTCTTGCCTGACTTTTTTACTGGAGTAGGCACCGTATTCTGCTCTTCTGAAACCTGCACTGCTTGTGAAAGAGCAGATTTTGAGACTGCCTCAGGTACCCCAGAAGTTACACTGGCATCTTCAGTTGACAGTCCTTTCTGAGGTGTATTAGCATGGCCATTTTCTTCAGCAATCACACTAGGGAAAAAAAAACCCAAACAAAAAACACAAGGAATGACAAAGAAGCCATAGAAATGCAAGAGAGAAATTGAGTTTTCCCTTCACTATCATATAAGCCCCAGACAAAGAGTATGTGATAAGCCCATTAAGGTGGAAGCGATAAGCAGCTGGATACAAACTGCACAGATACCAGCTCTGAACATCTTGTCTGAAAAGCACTGTGTACAAAAGCAAGATAAGAAATAATCTTGTAAAATACATGAAACAGATAAACAAAAGCTTCCCACAAGACACTTTTTTAACAGAGAGGGAAAGGACAGTTGTGCAGAACAACTACAGAAAGCTGGTTGTCTGAACTAAGAGCCCAAGTCAACATCGAATCATCGATCCTAAAACAGCTTCCACATACACTACAAGTATTGCAGCTGAATGTAGCCATAGTCTATTGTGAGAAGAGCAATACAGCATAAAATGTAGATACTAAGCATATCTGAGCTGCAATTTAAGGTGCAATGCTTATATAGAGTTATATTTATCAATACTTAGAAAAGTAAAAATTGATAAAAACTTAGAGGTATCCAGGATCAGGGGCTGTAGCGACAGGACAAGGGGAAATGGGTTTAAACTTAAACAGGAGAAGTTCAGGTTAGATATAAGGAAGAAGTTCTTTCCTGTGAGGGTGGTGAGGCACTGGAATGGGTTGCCCAAAGAAGTGGTAAATGCTCCATCCCTGGCAGTGTTCAAGGCCAGCCTGGACAGAGCATTGGGTGACATGGTCTAGTGTGAGGTGTCCCTGCCCGTAGCAGGGGGGTTGGAACTAGATGATCTTAAGGTCCTTTCCAACCCTAACCGTTCTATGATTCTGATTCTATGACTAAGGCAATTTGGATTCCCCAACTCCCCTTCTCTAATACCCTGTTCTCCCACAGATCACCATACTAACCCTAATAGTAAATAATCCTAAATATATTATTCTCTTACACTCTCTTTCTCTCTGACTTGTAAATGAGGATAATTTCCTAACTTACACAAGTGTCCTGAGAATATACATGATTCTTCACCTGTTACGACAAAGATGGCCACTAAAAACATACACTAAGTAACATCTTCAAGAGAGCTAAAGTTTTCTTGCTGCCTGACAGAGCTCCATGGTGAGGCACTAACGCGAACAGCAAGACAGGAATAGAAGCAGTTATTACAGGTGTGACAAAACTGTATCCCAGCAAACTTCAATATACAAACCACTATTAATTGCATGAATATGTGGAAATACCTACAAAATACTATATTTAGAACTTTACCCAAGAAGAGACTTCTTCCCATGGAAAACTGGAAAACCTTTCCAATGCAGTGTATCACCATGATGTGGGCTGCTTTCTTATGGAATAAATTCATGCAGGCTCTCAGAATCACGTGTCTCAACATCCAGGGTGAATTTTTCACTCTCTAGTGGTTTATGTATCACTGCTTAAAGCTCTCAAATAGTTTATAATTTGGTGGTGCAAAGCAAAAGTGCTAGATACAAATTAAATAATGAGTGAAACATGACTCTAGCCAACATAACATTAGGCCTTGCTACTTTTTCAACAGTGCAATATTTGAACAGTCAGTACACTGCTCCATTCAGAATTTTACAGGTTTCAGATACTACCACGTTTTGGAAATCTGAAAACAACCTGTGTCATGATAAACTAAAACTTGCCATTTCAGAGGAGAAACATCAAAATGGATAGAGTGTATGGTCTACTTACAGAGCATCTCTGATGAGATAATTCAGCTTTTTGCTGACCAGTGCCAGGAAAAGGGAGAGTCACTTTATTGCTATGGACCTAATGGAAATTGGGCAGATGAAATGTACAAGTCCAGTCTCATGGAAGTACATGAAAAGAGATGCAGTAGTAAGACCCTGACAGTTAGTTATTCCTTACGGCAACCAGATGAGCAGTTTATTGAAAGGTTGGTAACAGCTCAGAAAACTGCAAAGGAGCTTTTTCTCTAACAGTCAATGAGAAAATGAATGACATTGAAAGTGCTTTTCAGTAAGCCTTTTCCATTGAGATTTTTCAAAATTACTGAAACTTTCTGTCAGAAGACAGAGCATATAGGATAGCATATTGGTACCCAGTATGTCGCTAGTGCAGGCAGTTGAGGCTATAAACAAGTCATCTGCATTAGCAAGCATCTTTGGTAGCAAAGTTCCAACCTGGTCTGAGTTATGTTGAACCATCATACCAAGAAAAATTTGTATTTGGAGGAAGAGCACTTCCTAACCAATTCCTCGTGTCTTTGTAAGAGAACTTGATGGAACTTCCAAGAGTGGTCTCAGCTTGCCAACGTCTGTGCCTGTCTGCCAAATGACTGTTAGCCGCTAATGTGGAGCCATTTGATTAAGCAACTCTTGACTTCTCTGAAATGACAGAACCATTTACACACCTTGTATGTACGCTAAAGTAATGTAATCGAGAAAGCTTGACCACCAACAACTCAGGCACAAATGTCAAAAGGAGCTTACCACAGCTTTTTGTTAGGAAATCAGCAGACATACAAAAGCCAGATAACACTGGCAAGGATCAATACGTAGCAAAAATTAAAACTGCCAGGCCAGAAACTTTCTATATTGTCTTGCCAGCAAGGACCATAAGAGTAAACTGAGCAAAAGCTACGGTTACATCACTGTTTTCTGGGGAAAAAATAAGAAATACAACATAAGTTGTCATAAAATATGTTAGAAGACACTCAATCTCACACAATTATTGAAAAGTTCACACTACCATGCATTCAAAGAGGAACCTGAAAGCTTATCTGCTGAAGATCAACTCTGCGTAATTTAGCTTTTAAACATCGTTTTCAATCTCGTAGTCTGGACGCTTAGTGAATTCTTTTTATGCAACCGACTCTTTCGGAGTACTTACAGTCATTACAGGAATGCCTACATTTATTTCCCCTTTCAAAATTATTAATTATGTAATATTGATCAGGCTGATTAAAATAACCATCCTTTTTTGCTCACGACTTCTTCTGGCATCCTTCATGATTTAAGAAAAAGCCTTGCAAATAGTTTTGCTAGAGTATCAGTTTGTCAGAAGAGCAAACTCCATTTTCTGTAGACAATCTGTAGACTAAGAATACCCAGCAACAAAGGCAATCAATGCTCGAAGCAATTCATGAGTTCTAATAATGTGTTCATTTTAAATAATATTCATTTATTATTATGAGGTCATCCTTCATAACAAGACTGACTCATAAAGGCTGAATAGCTAGTCAAAGAATGGTTGGTTATTTTTGCTAATTATAGGCCACTAGTTTTAAAAACATGGTCCATGAATTATCTTTAAGATCCCATAAAAGATGAAAACAAAAGCTAGATCATACATACTGAATAATCACTTTCTAATGGTGTCTGTTCCAACACCATACAAGTATTTGGGGGTGAGATTAAGGGCCAGTTATAGGTGTTTTAAAATCCAAACTGCTATGAATCATTTACAACACTGTGCTTTTGGTCAGTGATATAAACTATGTACTTAGAAATCTATATTATTATAAACTCTCTGCAGTGTATTTATCAATGCAACAATAACATAAAAAAGGTACAAAAAGAGTCGAAAGAACAAGCCTTTCTGAGGTGTTAATACACACAGATTCATCCTGTTCCCCGACAACTCATCCTTATGCTTGCAGTATTCCACAAGGTGACGGCAGAAATAAAATCCCAACTCTGATAATCATGGAGTTGAGGCAGGGGTTCATGATTTGCTTTGTTTTTTCAAGTTTAGAAACAAATGCGTACAAAGTCATTACAAGTTTGGACGACAGCATTAGTGCTTCAGCTAACCACAGTATATTTAGCACAGACTTTATGTACTGTGGAAAAGAGCTAGTCAAGCTACAACTGCTAGGAGAGGAACTAGGAAAGCAAATGCTACTGTCCTACACAAAAGAAGGAAAAGTATGATGCGAATATGTTCAAGACCTCCTCCCACATCCATCATGTCAAGGTCCTAGTGCCTTGGCAGTGCCTCCACCGTGGCCTGTAGGACCATAGAAGAAAGGAGGCCACCACAGACTCCTCAAGACAGGGATCTTCAGACATACCCAATAACTTTACAATTTAGATTGCGTTTTCTTCCATATTCACTGATTGGCTGTGCTCCAGATCTCATGCTCTTTTATGAATCATTTCTTACCTATTCCTCCCACTTAAAGCTAAATGCCCAATATGTATCCAATTTCTACAACAATAGAGGCTTGTTCTAGATCAGTATTTCAACAGTACCACTAAGTAAGTGAGGTGAATTAAAAAAAACAAAAAACAAAACATCTTTGCAATACTGAGGATTTATCTAAAGGGATTACCAGCAGGTCCTGAAGGCTTCATTTTTTTCTGACACAAAAAAAAAACAAACACTATGTCACATAATTGGAAGCAAGCATGAGACAAACTATTTCAGAGTCCCTGAAGAGAAACAGTGGCTGAGAAGCCAACTGTCTTTCCCCAGAGACCGAGTCATCGCTAGCCTATCCAGGAATTAGTCCATTCTACACATGAGAAAGCATTCTTCTTATCTCCTCCTTCCCTATGGAGAAGGCACACATATACAAAGTGTGACAACTGCTAAGCAAGTATCAGAGATACATAATTCTGTATTTCCTCTTTTTTATAAACAAACATTTTAAAGTCATTTTTATAGCTAAAAAATTCAATCACTACTATCCAGGACTAGCTGGCAGATCTTTTTCACTCACTTAAGATTCCTTCCTTCTTATAAGCTTCTACCCAAGTTAATTTAATACACAAAAGTACCCATGAAAAACTCCTATTTATAAGAAGTGTGGTAGAAACATCAGAGATGATAATGAAATTCCTATCAACATCACAGCACCTTCATGTCCAGTTGTCACATCCAGAGTCACTGATTAGAAGAGGCAATAGTGGTGGTGGAGGGGACAGTTCCCTTTTATATATTGCAAATCTCAAACAGCACAGAAAGATTTTGAAAGGTCCAGAAATATTTCATTTGGAGCTTATTGCATCTAAGTAGCTAAATAAACATGATGTCTCTTAGCAATGACATTTAGCAGTATAAAGGGAATAATGGTATCAGCTTCACACCTTGTACTAAAGCTTAAGAGACTAAGACGCAACTGCTTGTTTTCACTCAATTATCAAACATGAACAACTTACTGTAAACTAAAGATCATCCTACCCTCTTAGTCCCAAAAATGCTTTCCAGATCAGGGCTACAAACACTGCAGGATGAGGTGGGGATGCTGGCACTGCTTACACTTGTGAATTTTTTCCTGAGGATGAGCTATGAAATTTCTTGCATGGATTAAGTGGCAAGATCTGGCTTCAAAACCAGAATAAGCACATCAAAGAAAGAAAAATCCATTAACCATTCTTTACAGAAACAGCCTAATGTGGTGGGGAGGCACAGAATGCTACATGTAAGATTTCATGGGCTGTATTCCGAACACACATGCCCTATCCTCCTATATATCTTTAAGTATTTACTGCTGGCTGCTGTTGTAGGTAGACTCAAACGCCCATTTCCACGCTCTCACAAGACATCCCCCCAACAGTTCCAAGTGAGGATAAAATTAGAACTACTGCTCAACCACTCTAATTTAGCTAAAGCATAAGGAGGACCAATTTCTTCTCTACAACAGTTGTACCCTGGACACCTGTTAAGGTTAATAAAAGCTGCAGAGGAAGACAAAGTTTAACTATAAGTGATTGTTTTCCCCATAAATTATTCTTAAATGTATTACTTCCTTTGAAGAACAAGTAATTACAGTTAAGATTTATTGATTTCATAATTCCACTTAGAGAACTAAATTTAAAATAAACGAACCCCAAGAAAGTTCAGTATTCTATGAAGCGGATGTTTAAATAATCTGACTAGCTGATATCTCTCTGCACTATTCATAGTGAAAGGATTTGTTAAACTCAAAACGTGAGGTACCATCTCCTGAAAGTAATTCTGAGTCAAACAAGAAGCTGAGATGGTGAGTTCTGGTGAGTGACACTAAAACTGCTGTAAAAAATAGAAAATAAGAAGAAGAAAACTTCTACAGGTGCATCAGTCTGAAAGAAGAGCTTCTGATGTACCTTGGTGTATGAGGGCTTGGCTTACCATGGAACTTCAAATCCCATAGATTGTTTCTTTCCAGACACTGTCATTTTGGTAATTTTTGGCACAATTTCAGATTCCATTCTGGCTGACTGGGAATCCCTTGTTTTTCCTAGTAATAGACAAAAAGTAAGTTTGAACTTCAGGTTGTGACTAACAGGTGTTAAATATAAAGTTTAACAAGTTACATTACTTATCTTCAACTCAAAGATACATTACTTGCATGTATTACATGTTTATTCAAAATCACCTACCAACAATATTTACATTGAAAATCTCATCTGCATCTCCAAGCATCCACATGACACCTATACCATTCAAGAGCTTCACCCCCAGCACTTCTGCAGGGTACCAGAAGCATTTTATGCAACATGAAGATGAAGAAACACTTGGCAGCTGCTCACTAGCTGATTAATTCTTATTCAGTTTTTCTTTTGCCTTAACATTTTTGAGCCTCAAGTCTATTGTAAAAAAATGTCTACCTCAGGTACTGCTAGCAGCAGCACACGCTACTAGCAGGCCTTCACTGAAACCTGGAAACAGAGTTCTCTTGTAGTGAATTACGCTGAAGAAGCCAAGCAATACCCAAAAGCTAGCTAATTTAAAGGTTATTTAGAAATAATTGCAAGAGCTGAGTAACTTAATTACTTTAAAGGTACCAATTTTTACCATAACTTAATTGAAACCACAGTTACAATAAGGTTCATTCTTCATTTTGTGAAACTAGTTTCAAAACTAATAGCACTGCACCTTGTGCTCTGAAGGATATTATACACACAGGAAAGCAAAACAATAATCTGAATTCAGAATTAAGCTGCAAGTTTTAAACAATCTTCACCTACAGATGTATCAGAAATCTAGAAAACTGCCCCTTTTCTTCCAGTAATAGACCAGTTTGGCTAGTCACTAGTCAAGTGAATACTTCTTTTGAAGAACAATTTAATCTTTTAAATTTTTCAGATTACTACTGTAAGATAAACTGCTAGAGTCATTTTGGTCCTATTCATCTAGGTTAACTCTTTATTGTGTTCTGAAGTATGACGGCTACACCTTTAAAACCACAGAATCACACTTCTTTATATATAAAGTTGCGGTCAAAGCTGCTGAAGATTTCAGGTAAGGAAACAGAATGCCACAGACATATCTATAATAGACAGCATACCAGAAAAGCTGTTGTGGAACTTTTTGTAAACAATGACACTACAGATTAAGACATTCTTATTTAACATAAGACTCTGTCTTCATCTCCCTCATTTGCCTTATCTGCTGATACTCATTTTATTTATATACCACCTGGAGATCTCTGGAACAAATAGTCTGTATACACATTATTAATAATTGCATACCACGTGCACTGTAAGTAAGGAAAAACAGTAAGAGAAATAAATGCACCAGTACAAATCATGGTTTACAATAATCAAATTATGTAACTGACAAATAGTAAAGATTCCAAATAAAAATTCTCAGATCACTGGACAAGGACTATAGTTAAGCACAAAGATTTTTGTTTCATCTTCAAGCTCCTACATAGACCACCTACAACATCTTTTTTAGTAAGCAGTTAATCACTTGAGTTACAGTAAAGTTACATGACTTTTGTTACCAACTTGGTATGTCTTTTTCCACTTCAATTTAACAATTTTCAAGCAGCCACCACTTTCAACTGCCAGTTAAACATGAATGCTTCACACGTAATTTGAAAAATTAATTACATTAATTCTCAGAAAACACCATGTTTGAAATCAGGCCGCTAGTAACTAATAATTACAAAAAATGGAATTGAAACGAGATTATTTGAAAGAAACCAAGATAACAGTTCAAATCACATAACTGGAAAACGGCTTGCAATCTATTACCAATATTTGCTATGTATGATCCAAAATCAAGTGTCAAAAGGTTTTACAAAAAACATCTTCTTTTAATCAATTTAGAGATTAAGCTTTACTCTGTACAAATACATTGGAGTGTTTGACACTGATCCAAAGTTAAATGTACAAGGACACAAAATACATTCAACAAACCAAGTATTTGACATAGAAAACACAGAAATTTTAAACTAGACATTAGGAAACACTAAAAGCTGAAAGAAGATACAAAAATAAAACAACAAAAAGCACGAGAAAGTAAAGTAATTGTCCATCAACAGCACTGACATTCTGGGTGGGGGCTTTTATTTATTTATTTTTATAAAGCACTAATACGTCAGCATAGGTGAAGTGAGGAAGCAGACCAGAATCCTATAAAGGCAAACGAAATCATGGAAGATAATCCTGGAATTGTGGCATTCAAATAGATGCCAAGAATTATTAGTAACACCACTGACAGAAGCATCAAATTTCATTTTCTGACTTCAATGGACAACAAAATCAAGCAGCACATCTGAGATAAAGACCAAGTCCGTCTTTTGTGCACTGCAGGCACCATTAAAGATTAATAATCATGGGCTTCATTACAAAGGACACAAGGCTGGGAAAGGAGCATACTTTACTATCTAATCTATGGGGCATGGGAGAAAACTGCATGATAATTCTTATCTGCTTTAGCAGGCAAAGCAAAAGCTATTCAGCACTTAACAGATCATACGCAAATCCTTAAACTGCACCTTGGAACTAAAAGGAAGTCAATGAACAATGCTGATACAATTCTTAAAAGACTCCTTACGAAACAAGCAGAGTATCCTACAGCAACTGAAGTGCACCAGAAGACTATAAAAAGTGTACAAGCAGTAATCCCCATCTGATTAGGACAAGAGCAGCTCTGAGGAAAATTAACCTCTGAAGAGAAAGGATATAAAGGATATACAATTTTTTGCCAAGAACAGACTCGTAGAGTTCTTCATGCCTACTGCTATTTGGACGTTCTTAAACACATACCCAAGGAACAACAATACATTTCCTAAATCAAGAGTACATACAGAAACAGACAGATACATCTTCCATAAACTCAATGCCTCCTTGCTACATTTCACTATTCTAGCATTGCAAAAAGTAAAAATAAGAGTGGATCACATGCAAGTAAATGCACCAATTGGCCAATGCTGTCAAACTGCAGAGCAAATTTTATTGAAGAGGACACTCCATAAAAATTCTGGCAATTCACTAACTTAACACTAGGAAAATCAAAGAAATTTTCCATCCATGAAAGAAGAAAGTATACCTTCATAAATTACAAAAATGTAAAGGCTCATCAGCATGATAGTTCTCACAATTCAGAGTATTTAAAGAACAAAACTTCTAGCCTATTTTAAGCAAAGCAGTTTTCAGACAGGTATTTGGAGTTCAGACTGCACTGACATCGGAGTACCTCGATTAAAGCATACTCTAGCAAGAAGTGAAACACTATTTAAAAACAAAACATGCCCTGATGCACTTTGTCTCAGTATTCAATTAGGAGGAGCCTAACAACAAAGGGGACAGATCTGCACTGCCATTACTCTAGTACAACTACAGCAGTGTGCAATAACTTGACATTCACAGTTTTTTTCCTTTTATTATTATTCTTCAAGGTTATTAGAAGTACAACCCCAAAATCTCACAATAATAAAGTATTTGCAGACTGATAAACAGGACACAGACACATATATGCAGGAAGCAAGTAAAACATAGTGACAGTTTTTAAAAATTAAAACAGTCTCTCCGGGTGCTCAACCCGGAATTGAGTAACTGCATGGATATAGTCAGCAATCTTCCTTTACTGTAAGCAACTCCCTAGATTTCCTTGGTAAAATTGGTCGTAAAGAGTACCTGTGGAAGATTTAAATAAACAAATCAAAATATTATTTTGGCTTCTTTATCATACATAATAGGCTTGAAGTTCTTTTTTCAGTTTTTCTTCATTTATATACTTACATTGAAAGGAAGATAAAAATTGGGTTTTAAATCTGTAGGAGGTATGGAAGCTGTTTCAGTACTTGGAAGAGTTGATTATCCATTTACTCTGTTCCCAGATCGTTTAGAGGTACATAAAAACAACAGGAGTCTGTTAAACAATCACCATCTCAAAAAAGACATGTTGGCACAAAGTGAAACAGGGATATTGGTATATTTGGATAAATGCATACTAGCAATGAGTATTTAAATCCACACTGGCTTTGTTCAGATGGTCACACCTTTTTAATGATAGTAATGCCAGCATTTTCGATTCCTATACACAGGGGCTTCTCCTACCCATTTGTCTTCCCCTCAAGGAAGAAGAGTAAGTAAAATATAATGGCACTGAAACTATAAGCTCAGCTACACCGCTGCACAGAGAAGCCTGCTTCTGATAAGATGAACCAGAGTTTTTAATCTGCCTGAATTCAGCTTGAGAAACAAGGAACAAAGAATGTCAATGTTAAGCATGTCTTGAGTCCATGTTTTTTCAGATGGCAAGCCCACACGAAACTACTACTAACGGTGTAACAGCACTGGCAAAGGAAGGCACCTCCAAGGGAATTCTATAGTAATTAACTGTGGCCAGATTGCAATTTCTTTTCTTTAAAGCTTTAAGTCATTTACATGCTTTTGAAATTTTTACTTGCTTTATATGGATTCTTCTGTTTTCAAAAATGGTATGAGCACTTAAAGAGAGCTGCGCACTATTTCAATTTTGAATGGGGCTAGAAAGCCTAGATGTTACTGACACTAAACAGAAAGAATTAATTCACTTAAGCAGGATCCTCCTACCACTGTCTAAACCAGCACTGCCATGGAAAAATACGCATCTAATGCCATGCTTTCTGAGTTAGCAGATACAATTTGCATCCTTTACTCTGCCACAGACTTTCTATATAACCACAAGCAAGCCACTTGCACCTCTTGTCTAACGATTATACAGCAACAGCCACCAATTGCATGAAATGAAAAAGACAGTGCACTGTTTTTGTGCACCATGTCATGAGCTTGTTCCGAGCATGTTTTGTGACTCACTGATAAAAAAATTATTTTTTTTGCATACACTACTGGCAGTGCAACTACTGAGCGTATTAGTGACACAGAAGCATAGAAGAGACGGTTCTGTCTGAAAAGATTTAATAACTGAGGCCTCTATCAAGACAACATTACCCTTCCTATAAGCTGTGCTATGATTTAAAACTAAGGCTTCCAGCCTTTAATGAAAACCTTTCACTTGCCTTAAAAACAGTAGAATTGTATTTTTCTCCCATCAAATTTCATAACACATAGGAAAAAACAGTAACACAAGGAAATATAAAAGTTTGTCAAATTCAAGAGATGAATTATTAAAAATACATATATACATATATATAAAAATACATAAATATGTATTTATATATTATATATATTTATATATATTATATATATAAATATATATATAAATACATAAATACATATATAAATACATATATTTTTAATAATTCAACTGAACTATTTGACACTCATAAATTCTACAAAATGCTACAGGACACGGGAGCAACCTGCAGTGCAGTTTAGTGAAGTCTGCCACAGAGCACACTGGATCTTCAGTGACAGTGATTCTGAGTATTAGTATTACCAACATATGATAGTGCTGGGAACAATATCAGAAGTCCAGGACTCTCAACCATGTCCCACCAGCACATAACACAACTACTGAACTTAGAAGATCCCAGGTTTCCTAAACTTACATAGTTAGCTAACCTTTAAGCCATTCCATCTGCATGTAATTTGCTGTGCACTCATCCCTGTAGCCCATCCCTTAAATTTCTTTGGATGTAACAGATCAGTGACAAAGTCTGCTGCACGCGTGAGAAGTAAGCTCAACATACAAAAATCCTTTATTATGCAAATATATAAAGCAATATGAAGTATCTGGGAAAGGAAAAATTAAATTATTTAGAAAAGTCGCTCCCAAACTTCTATGCTCCTAGAAAGCAGCCCTCCAAGGAGGGCCTCTGATAATAGAAACGTCACCTAGTTCTAATAAAAATGCCATGTGAAAAAAAATTAAAGTAAAACATTACTTCAGTATTTAAATTATATCAGTTCAAAATACCCATTTTGGAAAACGCATGCCGTTATATTACTACGAATTGCAATATACAAATGGATGCTCCCGAACATCCAAAGAACTTATGAAAATAATGCAACAGTCCAAATAGAAAATAGAAAATGCAACTTGCTAAGTCGTCCCCTAGTACTAAGACACAGCCATTCTAAAGATGCTACTGAAAACATTTCTCCAAACAAGAACTCTGAACTTTTTCTTTTTAAAAGAAAGGTTATTTCCTAATAGAAACCACAGTCAGGGGCTTTCCAGGTAACTTTGTCTTGTTGTTATAAGTATCACCTTTTCTGCAAAGTTTCAGATGGTGAATATGACTTTTTTTTTTTTTCCCATGAAACTGGGCAGTAGGCATTTTCACTGAAAAATGCTGAAAATAAAAACGTCTATTTGCACCTGACTGCAAGAATTTTGTTTTGTTTTTAAGGTTTGATATAGCAGGAGGTAGCACGGATACAGCAGGCTGTTGAGGGATCTCCAACATAGAATCATAGAATAGTTAGGGTTGGAAAGGGCCTTAAGATCATCTAGTTCCAACCCCCCTGCCATGGGCAGGGACACACACCTCACACTAGACCATGTCACCCAAGGCTCTGTCCAACCTGGCCTTGAACACTGCCAGGGATGAAGCATTTACGACTTCTTTGGGCAACCCATTCCAGTGCCTCACCACCCTCACAGTAAAGAACTTCTTCCTTATATCCAACCTGAACTTCCCCTGTTGAAGTTTAAACTTAATATTACCCCTTGTCCTACCGCTACATTCCCTGATAAAGAGTCTCTCTCCAGCATCCCTGTACCCCCTTCAGGTATCGGAAGGCTGCTATGAGGTCACCATGCAGCCTTCTCTTCTACAGGCTGAGCAGCCCCAACTTTCTTGGCTTGTCTACATAGGCCAATTCTTTGTGGCCTACAACACACAAACAGCACAATAACTTGCTACCCTCAAGACTGAAGTTCCAGAAACTGTTTCACTACATGGCAGCTGCAACAACTGCATGGGCATAGCAGGCACAGTCAGAAGGGCTGGCAGCCCTGCCTGTTACAGTCAGCTGGCACTTCTCATTGCTCAGGCTGTACTTTCAACGCTTCCAACTTTCGGTTCATTAAACTCCTTAACCCAAAAGTTAGTTTGTTCAAGTGAGGTACCTGCCGGAGGTTGACTTTTTACAGGGAGAACAAGGAAACTGGAAGAAAAAAGATCACACAGAATTGTTTATTTTCAAAAATGACACCTGAAGAAAATACTATTTGCATAAATTAAATCCTTCAAGTGATCGTTTTACCTTCTGCACATGCTCCTATGACTTAAGTTTTAACAACTAAATCCCCAACATATTTCATCAACACTCAGTATGTAGCTGCTGTGGCTATTTTTGACTAGGCTGGACTCAGCTGTGTCACCTAAAAGCAAATCCCACCTCTCCTGGGGTCTCCACAGTTTCCTACCACAGCTTACTAACTGGAGGCATGAATCTGCCTCAGATAATCATAAAAAGTAACAAAAACGGTGGGTATAGTGAGCATTGGCAATTAGTAAGACAAGCAGGTTATCAAGGACAGACGAGGACTAGAAGAATGAAAATCAATAAAACAGAGAAGATGAAATAAAAGCTACAGTGACCATGAAAATACTGACAATATTGTTAACAACCTAACTTGGAGAAAAACTCTGTCTAAGGAGAGGGATAAAGTAAGAGATTGCATACTCAGAGCGAAGTTACATGCAGAGCTAAACACGAACATGGGAAGATCAGAACTGAAAATGAACACAAATTATGGGTGGAAAAAAGTGAACACGGAAAATAATCACGGTCGATATAATAGTAAATTGGTAGGAAACTGAGAACGGCTTGATCAGGGATTTGGAACGATAAAGTGGAAAAAAATAAACTGCAATGAAAACTCAGAATGACATGAGGAAATGTGTTTATGGCAAAACCAGGAATTAAACAAAAGAAAAATTTAACATGACTAAATAAATTAGATGATGAGAAGGACGCAGACATTAACATTAGATTAGGCTGAAGTGGATGGGGTGGAATGTGTTATAACAGGGCAACAACACATTTTCTTTCCTGTCTGGAATTCAGCAAAGGTTTCTGCACTCTCACCATTCCTCTTGCTGTCAACATTTCCCCCTCAACTGAAGCCAAATGATATAGAATACAGCAGTCAGCAAAGGACAAAAAATGTTCAGCTATTTGTACACAGATCTATATGTACGCAGATCATTAGTACAGTCTTTCCAGAAACACAGATAATTGATCTAGTTTACATTCACAGTTAATATATTAAGGGAAAGAAAGGCACTGTCACTACAGTAAAACTCTTTAAGATTTCCAGTTTCACTAAGCCTACACCTCCCGTGTGAAAAAACGGAGATCTGCTGTAGCGAAAGGCGGACTGGAGAGGGTGTCTGTTTTATTCTAGAGATTACACAAACATCAGCTGCTTTCTTTTGATGTTTCTGATACGTAAACAGGTAAAGGTCCAATAGGAATTCACAACAATCAAAACAGTGACGTTCTCATCCACAAAGTTTTTTTTAAAGACTGTCCCTACAGTATTTCTCATGCCTACTGCTTATGCTTAAATGGACTAAAATCCAGCCCTTCACATAATTGTGATTTAGCACAACTCATCCTGCAGCTAATGAAACTTTATTTCATGGGAGGTGTATCGCTTTGCACTCTAGCAATGCCAATGATGCCTCTCTCAATCCACAACTAAAGCTACAATCTGCTGTAAAAATAATTTGTTAGACATTTGCAGTTGTTCTGTAACAGCACCTTTACTCTCCCACACATATACAACAGCAAGTCGTTGGTGGTATTCTCTAATTCAACGAATTTTTCCTAAATGACTGTGAATTGTCTTTCACGGAGATTCAGAAAAAGCTCGGTCTGGTATTTCTGAAGTGCAATTTCCTGCCATAAATGGTCATGTAAAGAGCAGAGTCAGCACTATGGGCAAGATAACTGTAAAAAGATAGCCCGTTTAGCCAGTCACTTCATTGAACAGAATACACAGAGTCCATGCAAATTATCAGAATTTCTGTTAAAACCTTGGCCCAAAATGAGTATGTAAAACTGAAAGTACAATATGTACATTCTATTACAATTATATTGAATGTCCAAAAATAACAGACAGCAATTTCATGTTTAATTCTTAACTAATACTATAATGCCAGAGGATGGTGCTATTTCCCTGCACATCATACAGGTAATTCAGAAACAACATCACGCCTTTGACATTATCTACACAAGTATCTTTCTGCTTATCTACTGCAGGACTGCAAGGCATTTTACAAAAGAAAGCTTTCCTGATCCACAACTTCTGTTTATGCATCAAAATTAGTTCCGTATGAAACAGAAGTTCAAATATAAGAAAAGTGAATAAGAAAAGCATATCAAAAACCTGAGTCCGCACATTCACTTTTTTATTTCTCTGCAAAGTTAGTCATGTGTAAGAAAAATACATTCACTCAATGCCCCTCCATGATTTCAAGGATGGCAGAGCAGATCGCAGTGTCACAGCATAGAGCATGTTTCAGAGTGGAAGATTTGTGGCTTCAGAGGACCAAAACAATAACCTAATCATTTATCAAGAATTTATTGGCTATTGAAAAAGCAGTTTAGGGACTTATGTGTGACGTGGTTTCAAAGAATCAGAAATGTTCAACAGATTGAGAATAGTTTAAAAAGGGGGGTAGGGGGGAAATCAAGGTCCAGCAGTACAGCAATTATTGAAAACACTATGTAGACACACACCCTTACTGTAAATTGAAACACAAATGCATTTAATAACAAAAACTAGGAATTGTTCATGAGTCAAGGGAGACAGACTCACTGACTGACACTGATTTTTGTATTTCTGCTTGCAAGGTCATGGTAATTAAATAGCAAATCCTCAGAGATGTCCCCGTTTAGTTTGTGTTTTTTTCCTTAAAAAGACAAAAGATAGACATACTCTACTTACATATTTTACAAAAAGTCGGCCAAAGGCTCCAATTTTGAAAGCTTTACCTATAACGAAGATGAAGGGAAATGACAGTATGCATTAGAATTTCATTAAAGATGGTAGAAAATGGTGGTATGGGACTGCCAACAGAAAGGGGATTGAAAAAATGGAAGCACATTATGTGGAACAGTTCATATTTCAAGAGTTTTACTTTGCATTGCAACAAAACTGACTTCTTGATCATCCCTGCCATGCCCACCACCTCCCACTCAAGAGGTGGAGACATCTTCCCAAACCAGTAGTCAGGGCACTTCTCCGGGATCTGGTAAAACTAGGTACAAACTCCTTACTATAACCAACCAAGCCTTCATTTTTGATACAAATACTTAAATGCTATTTAAATTCTTAGTCCATAACCATTGCGGAGACTTGAACTCAACAAGAACTGCTTCAGTTCATCGCTCGGCTTCCATTAAGACAGAAAATTGCTATTGAAGATACTAAGGTACAAAGACAAATTAAGTTACAGAACTTTTTCCACATGAAGCATATTATTATAAAAATATAATTAATATAATTAATATTTTAACGTACTATATTAAAATAGTAAATATTAATATAATACAAGTTTGGAGCACCAAAGAGTACTCCAACTCTGTATATTGAAAACTACAATTAAATACAAAACACAAACAAAAAGTTGTTGCCAACAAATAATATCATAAAAACTATTGTGGTATTATAAATCCCAAAATAAAAATCATTAAAAGATACTATTTTGACCAAAGAAATTAGACACATTTTCCGAATTGTCAAGAACAACATGTAGTGTCTGTGTTTCCTGAACATGAGCAATTTAAATAAATCAAGGAAACTGACAAGGAAAAAGCTGACAGTATTCACCAGAATGGAAATAATGATGCTGGAAGGCAGGCCCACAATGAAGATGAGCCTGGAGGTAGGTACTCTAGCTTGAAAATCCTACCTCTTTTGCTATTCCAACCAGTCTCTTAATACCCAAAACTTAAGCAGCTACTGGAAATGTATAATCTTATAAAAAGTTAAATGATACATTAACTGAGTCTATTTTAAAAAGCTGTGAATCTTAAACAGTTTAATGCATACATTTAAAGGCCACCTGAACAATTACTTTGAAGAGAAAAAAAATATTAAACATGTTCAGATTTTTACCATTTTTAATGTATCAGAAAGAACAAATGTTAAGAGAGGAGAAATTGGAAACAAAAGACATTAAAAATGCATTGTTCTCCTTTGCACATATAAATTACGTAAAGTTAAACATTTCACACAATCTGTTCAAAGGAAATTTGCTGAGTGAACATACACCTTTTACCGTACTCATTTTAATAGGACTAAATGTAAAATAATGAAGCTGAACACACACACTTATCAGAACCAAGTAAAATAATTAACACGGTGCTAGTTTTACTTTTTTTTTTTTTCCTTCTCCAGATTAGAGACTAATATTGATCAACTACCTGCTCTTCTCCTCCTTAACTGTTCCCCAATTTTAGATTACGGTGTAATGTTTTGTCATTAGTGCAATTTTCTATTATTCCTAAACTACAAAATATTATGTAGCTTTTTAAAAAAATAAAAAAAATAAAAAATAATTGCAGGATCACAATTCTTCAATAGAAATTTCAGAAACACTACTTAAAGTTTTAACACTTTTTCTTATATTTGATTCAGCCTAAGATAATTAAAAAGAAATGAGATTTAGAAATTATTTTTATGTAGATGACGCAGTTTGAGTATTCTGTAGACATTCAACGTCAAATTTGAAAGGTAACACCATGAGAAAAATACTTAAGATTTCCTGCTCCTAGCTGAATTTTGCTTTCACTGTGTTCTTACATCATGAAACCAAAGGCTGTAGGTGCACCATCAAACAAGACATTTCTAAAACATGCTCGCAACCTACCAATTAAATACTAAAGATTACATTTTACAATGTGCTATTACTTAGCAGTGTAATCTCCCTATTTTTTTATATTGGATACCACTTACTTAAAAACTGAACATCTTCCCATCATCATCCATAGTCTTACTCCTCTCCTTATTGCTATTTTCCACTCATAGTGGAAAATCAGAAGAGAAACAAAGGGAAATGAAGCTTAGTCTGGTTACATTCTTATCTATCCGGTTTTGGTACCACGTCCACAATAATGGGGTATATGAAGATGTGTTATTCCACCCGTGAGTGCTCTCTACTGGAAAAAACCTTCACTGGTCATAATTATTCTAGGGAACCAGCATTTTATTCTACCTTACTACTGGGATTCAAAGCTCAGCTTTTCTGATACAGCTAGCTACATCGCCACTAGCAGCTCCCACTGGCGCACTTTCCAGATATTCAGGTGCTGTTAAGGACTTCTTTCTGTATGTACCTCCTCAACTCAAGCAACTCCTGCCATTTGGGGGAAGAAAAAAACAAAAAAAAGGTACAATCTCCGTTTTGTCCTCAGTGCTACACAGATAGAAGTTCAACAGATCACACACAAATCTACTCAATAGCAGCTGTCTTTACAAAAAGACAGGTAATCACTAAATACATCCATAGAAGATGGCCACATTTTGAAAACATGGCTTGACGTGCAGGCTGTTAGATAAAGCAGTTTGAAACTACTAAGGCATATTTTATTGACACATAACTTTCTTCTAGTTTGTTTCTGTAAAATTCTTTTTGTCTTCTCTGTAATATCAACAAGCTCCAACATCTACTTTACTGCTGCAATTCTAATCGAAGGCACCCTGCTCATTCCCTAAATAAATACAATTAGCTTGCACACTGCTATCTTGCCCTGTTCATATGAAGAGTACATTTAAGGAAGGGCAGAAATGCAGAGGAACAAAAGGTTATTAAAAAATATGAAGAATATGGAGAAAGAAAAGCTTCAGCATTCTTTGTTACTCAAATGTGTTAGTGGCAACACATTTACAGACAAAGAAACTTTCAAACCTAGGTGTGAAACTGCTAAAGATCTCTGAATCTAACTTGCAAAACAAACTCCAGCTGCATCAATGCAGTAGGCTGATCAAGCATACTTAATTTATCTGCAGTCCACAACTTCAGCAATATTAAAAACGTATTACCAGATAAAGAAGGCAAACAAGTTCACGTATGTTACTACAATTTTAGAGACAAATCTTAAGCTATCTGAAAAGCCATGAAGGCAATTTTCCTGGACCACCACTATACACCATTCTGTTCATACTAACACTTGGCTACAACCGATTATACATGAGAAAGGCATCATTCCATAAGAAACACATTACGGATGCCACCAGTAACAATGGACATTATTAGCGATTTAGTGAATCTAACATTAACCAGATGATTAAGCTAGCAGTAGGGCTTTCAACAGCTAACTGATATAAAATCCTACTAGTAAGATCTAATTGTATTTAATCAGGGAAACTGTTGCAAGAAGTACAGATACCGGCCAAGCTGAAGTAAGCAAGGTAACTATAAGCTGCTTGACATACATAATAACATACATTTGGAGAAGCATAAAATACACTAAAAAAAAATAAATCTGTTCTGCATTAAAATTCAGGAAAAGTTTATAAAAACTGCCCCACCCTGCAGTGTAAGAAATGTATTCGCTTATATAAATAAGCTTCCCTTTTTTCTAATTGCAGCATGTTTTACATTACCTGCATTACTTATCTACACCTGCTTATTTATGTATTATTACTCTGAAAATTCCTTTATTCCACATTTTCCTATGACCTCCTCTGGCGCCAGTCAAACATACCCGAATTCCAGAGTTATCAAAGATTAACTTGTTTAATTAAGTCTAGAAAAAATGGAGGTTGAACACTGCCATAATCTAAATAAGGGAGACCTGTATCTGGAAAATAACAACCTATGTATAGCTGTGATGTGAAACATAGCACTGGAGGCTCTGTTTGTTCATTAGCAAAATCATTCAGAAGCACAAACTGATTTAGAAAAACCTGCATATCTGTGTTTAGAAGAAGAAATTACTATAGTAATATATAACCTGTAGTTTTAAATAAGCTTTCCAAGATTTATCAGATGCAGGTGAATGCCAGGAAAAGTTCATTTGCCAGTCTGAACCAGTGCATTTCACTCTATTGTGACTTCAGAGAAGAAAGTGCGTGGACTCAAGTTCACTGCTTAATGTTTTCCTCTTCCTTGATGCAATGAAAGAGTAGACACTCCACATTTACAGTACTACCTGGAAGCACAGAGGTAGCATCCACAACCTTACAACTATTTGTTTGTATACACATTTTATCAGAGAAATAGCGTTAAAAGCATAAAATTCAAATCACAATTTTGCCTTGAAAAATGATTTAAAATCAGCATTGCTCTTTTTTTCAACTTGAGCATAGCACTTGGTGTATATGCAGCTTCACCATCTTGCCTGGTTGACAAGCAAAGATAGTAATTTTCCTGTTGATGTGGGTCAGCAATAGGGAAGACAAGAACATCAAAAATAGGAAAGTATGATGATAAAACCACAGAAAGTGGCAACAAGGACTCAAATAGGAAGTTTTGGGGAGTACCTAAAACAACTTCAACTCATATTTTGGAATTAATTAGATATAAAATTTCCATCTAGGCTTTTATATGCAGTAAAAATACAGAAGAACCAAAGCAACAATCAGTCAAAGCTCTTCCACGTCTCTGCCGATTGGGCATCACAGCTTCTGTAGGCACAGGTGTTTTCCATATGAAATTCACGAAGTTTTCCAAACTTTTCACATTTTAAGCATGAATTTCTAAGAGGCATTCTGACAGTAGAGTAAGTTTTGAGTTTAACGGCCATTTCAAGTGTCAGAAGTATAACAGAAGGGAGGAACCTGGTATTTTAAGCATTTGTTAATTGTCCACCCTAAAGACCAAAATGTAAAGGTTTATGAAAGAATACAGAAGCCAAAATGATGAAAAAGGGGTATTTTGTCACCCAAGAACAAACCAGTTCAGGTGCAAATAGAAGCACACAAGAAGTGGGTGTGTGGCATTTCTGTTGGCATATACGTGCCATAATACACTAGACTGTGCAACTATGATGTTTTATAACAATACTGAACCATACAGAATAAAAAACCAAACCACAAGATACCGCAGAAACATGTCCAGAAGACTGTACAGAGATAAAGTAGGTATTAATAACACAAATTTTACAGGGAAGGAACAACAGTATTTGTAGTGAAAGACATCTAGCCTAATCACTGTAATTACCTTTTAACTTCATTTCTGAATTTTTACATGCATTTCCTGTTAGCATTCAAGCTCCTTTTCATCAGTAACTGCTATATTTTTAAATGGTTTCTTTTACACCCACAATTTTGGATTTGACATGCCTATGCTGCTGATGTTTACATGTCTTACAAGTTTCTAGAGCTGAAATGCTCTAGACTGCAAAATACAACTCTCTTAGCCTTGTCGACATCCTTAAGTACTCAAGTGCAAACTTCAGGTAGAACTTACAATGTTTAAATTGATGTATAACATCACTAAAGCAGCAATCGTTCATCCTGAAAATTTCACATGATTTTAACAAAAAGCGATTCAAATCAAACCTTCCTAGCACTCCAGCAATCACACCTAAGAACTCAGGAAATTCTCCACTTTACCTTCTAAAGACACACAGAAAACCAACTGATGGTTGATCTTTACCATGACTTGAAGGGACTGAGATAGAAAGCCATTGTAAGAACAAGTGGAACTGTTTCCCAAGGATTTCTGGTTCTTCTGGAATTCCAAAGTTCTAAGAAGGACACAATCATTTTTAGTTTAATCTAAGCCCTCTTAGCTTCTAAGCAAAACACCCAACTTTCATACATTATATAGTCGACTATGAAAATTATGGACTTTGCGTTGGTTTACACTTTGCCAAGAAAAAAAAAAAGTAAACCAAACGAGTGTTAAAAGTCCATAAAAGAAATCTCAGAAAAAGCCTGGAGTGTCATTTTTTCCAGTGTAGGTGTACAGTATGTATGAGGAGAATCTTCAAAAAAGGTATCTCAAAGGATTTTAGAAAGCTTTTCATTGCCCGTGACACATTTTTCCCTGAAATAAGCCACTTCCTTTCTAAAACCCACACAGTACTTCAGTGTCAAGATTCAGTAACTTCTCGAGATCTGTGTATGTATTTTTCTTACACAAAACACGGAAGTCTTAAATTCATTACTTTCCATGATTTCAGATATATCATCTGCCATGTGAGATTTCAAACGTTTCCATTCAGTAAAGAACACATTCTCTTTGTCACAGACTGAACATATGCCATATCTGAGCTCCACTAAGTACAAGGGGCTCTCATCACTACTAGCAGGTATTTCCGAAATGTTACATTACAGAAAAGTTAGCACAGGCATTCTGAACCAAAACCAAACCTAGCTGCATTCCGCTGAATGAACAGAAAAAGCTAATTACATTAAGTAACATTGTGGTGATGTTTGTGGGATTTTTGCTTATCTGTCAGTGACGTAAAGCAAAAATGAAGAAAGATATTTATACAGGAGAGACAAAAGAAGAATTCTAGAAAATTGCAATATAAACAACATGAGCAAAATGCAAGCTAAGCATCTACTAATTTTACTTGTGGCTTGTATTCTTGAAACTGCCCACACTGTCTCAACAGCTACATCAAAAACTTGAATACATACAGATTAATAAAAATCATAAATCAAAAATTAATCCCAGTGAAGAAATACCTGCTTCTCTATTAACAGCTGCAAGCATAGTAGTATAGTCCAATATTTAGAAAACTAGATTTAAGCTTGAGACCTGCACTTTATTTCCAGATTATCTGGCTTATCGTGAGTAAGGCTTTTTGACTTCCTGTGCCTTACTTTCAATTTTGAATCTTTACTGTGAAGCTTGTTTCTCACTAAATATACATGTAGCCTATAAAGGCCCTGTTCTTGGTGCTATTCCTGAGAAATTACCATATAACCAAATAGCCAAAATAGCTCAACTACAGGAATGATTTCATTTAAAAAAAAAACCTAGATTCCTTCTTACCCCAACAACAATCAAACATGCTCAGTTCACAGTAGTTTTTATTTCCTGTACGCTTACAGACATCTGACCTCCTTCTCGCTCATGCTTCACTAAAATCAAAAATCTGTGTTTCATGAAGCGGTTAACAATTCCTTTAATGGTGCCTGAAATGGAATAGAATCTATCTCACTCACCAGTATCTGTATTTGTTCTCCAATACTAACAGCGGCAAAAAGAAATTAAAATGTAATTTAGCCAGAAAAAGCAAGCAGAAATGAAATGAATATGCACAGAATGCAGAGCCTTTTGATAAAGAGAGTACCATTTTTACATAAACATTTTTTAGAAATCTGAACTTTAAGAAAGTTTTCTTAGAGAACCCGTAACTATCATCTAAATCTCATCAAATAAGAATCCTTACTCCTCTCGACTATAATGAAAGCAAACTTATTACAATAGTGTATTTCAAATTGCAATCTCTGAACATCACTAATACCCGCTGCTGAGACAGAAGCAAAGGACGCCCAAGAAACACTACATATGCCAAGAACTTCTGGCACCAGTTTGGAAAAAAAAAAAAATAAAAAAAAAAAAAAATATATATATATTATTCTTTGACTTTATGGACAAAAAGACTCAAAACAGCCAACTGAAATATTAAAATAATGACCATCTTCGTTAGTTATTACCTCCATACGTTGACACGATGATGAGTAAATACTTCACAGGCAACTCTTCTCTAAAATCTCCATATTCTCATTATAATGAGAATGACAATTTTCACTACGCCTTTATAAGTCTGTAATTCTCAACAAATGGTTCGTTAGTTCTCTTTCAAAACGTATCATCTTCAACTCTGCAGACTACAACTACTTTATGGTTCTAGTCATTCTCTGGTCATTTTATCATCAGAAAGTTGTACAGAAAGGCAATGTGCTATTTTCTAAAGGAACCCTACCAACAGTAAGCATCCAAATCAATTAATTGGCCAACAAACCAGTGACATACCTAAGGAGTCAGTGCCAACTGGTTTTGATGGGCCATTTTTAAGCAACACGTCCACAAAACAGATAAAGAACACTTTCATGATGACACACACACCAGAAATCCACGAACCATTTCATAAGAATTGTTTATCTCAACAATTGCCTGAAATCACAAACTACAATTAGCTTTTACTTTGGTAAAAACGTATAGTTCAACAGTCTCCACAAAGGAGCAACTGGCTGTAGGGTACAGCAATACCAAGAGAGAGACCCATTCCCATACAACTGCTTTAAGATAACAATTTGGGAAGAACAAGAGCTTGCTTCAAGAAATAAATCACTCAATCACCATTGGCTTTGATTTTTGTTTCATCATACTGTTTTCTAGTGCAGAGTCAACATACTAGTTGACAAAAGAAGTTTCTCTTACCTCCCCACAGAATATCCGGTAAGGTCAAAATCATTATTACACACAGAAGAATAGATAACTTGGACTAATGACACTTCCTCATCACCTAAACAGCAGTACAGACACAGTGAACTGAAAATACAAAAATCTGCTTAAGAGTATCAGCAGTCTACGCTTCGCATGCACCAAAAATGGATATATGTTATCCATAAAAATTCAACTCAATTTCTAAAGAAATTAAAAAGCAGAGAAGCATCTCCTTTCAGCACTTTATGAAGTCTATTTTTACTGCACAAATTACAGCGTGCTGGAAATTTTGCTTTGTTTTTTTCTCCCCATCACGATTCATAATCAATGTTTAATACAAAAAACATTTTAACGATTTTGAAAAGCTGAGCTTTGAAATTTGAAAGAGATGTGAATGGTTGTGTCTATAATTCTAAACTACTGCCCTTGAATAAAGGCACTGTAATAAACTACATACATTTCATAAAGACAATCTATATCCCACCTTCTCACAAATCTTTCGTATAGCTATTCATTTTTGCAGTAGTAGGAGACGCTCTTTCTGTGTAAGTGTAAATTTTCAGAAATTGCTGATTATTGAAAAATGTCTCTGAATGACTTGGTTAGAGGAAATAGGGCAAAGCACAAAATTGCTAAGACTACCTTACTGCACCAGTTAGTCTCCTAGAAATAAGATCTTAAAATATTATTGTGCAATAGTTCCAGAAAATCAGGTAGCTTGCTGCCTCTGAAGCTTAAGATCCTGAAAATTGCCTGAACAATTCAATGAAAGATTACTCATTTTTTTTCTGACTAAAAAGTAAAAACTAGGTATGTGAAGTTTTAACCCCATTGGGTTTTTTTAAATTTGAAGCTTATGCTCCTAACATTCTATACTTTTCTCAAAAGTGTTTTCTATTGCAATTAAAAAAACGCTAAGTGTCATTATGTTAAGTCACATCCCAAAGTGTACAAAGCATCAGCCATTTTTGATATCCCAGCAGGGGTGGTTATTTTCCTACTCTTCCCATACTTCGACTTTCAATTTGCCCTGGTTTTTCAAAACAAGTTCATACAGAAATCAGCTAGAAAAGGGAAACCTAAAAAACAAAAATGGAACAGGTATTTAAAGACACCTTAAGAATGCTGATTTTAAGAAATCAGTTGTAGTAGCTCTAATTTCTACTGTAACATAAGGCTTGAAAACTACCTTTAGACAGTTGTTGTCTTTTTTTTATTTCACTGATGTCCTTTCCTTTTTCCAATCCAAATAAGGTTCAAAAACCTGCTATCAAAATGATCTAAAAAAATACTTAGAAACCCATTTCTAATCAAAAGCAAAGTGGAATCTTAATATGGTATCTGAAGACATGCCAGTAGATGCCACTTTTTGCCTTATTTTTTCCAAAGGAATCTTCCAAGGAAAGAAGTACACCCATGCAAACCTAGACAAGAACTGGAGCCCTCTTCCCCAGTAGACACAATCATTATAGAACATTCAGTAACAATTCTATTTCTATCAGGTAAGTTAACAAGAAATTATAACTAAGTCAGTCCTTTAAGAATATGTATTTTATTTCAGTACATAGAGCAGTGTCCAGAAGTCAATTCTGTATTAAAGATATTCAGCAGCCACTTAAAAATGATGTACAAAATAAATTTAATGTACAAAATACCTTAGGGGTATACAGTCTGAATACCAGAATTAGTACGTCTATGTAGTTTAACATCTTTTTGATGTCTATATGCAAACACAGACACAAGCACTTTGCAATGTTAATATGTGAATTCCAAAACAAATAACACAACCCATATCATACGAAGATATACACTAGCTGCAAAATTGGGGGGGAAGTTATACACATACATCAATAAAATAAGCTCACTGTGTTAAGCATAAAATAGATTTAGTAAATAAGAATTCTAACATTCATTAGGCAGAAACATTTCAGTGCGAAGGCCAGAGACTTGATACACAAAAATGCCTTATACCATAACATCATGTCGTACTCTAAGACAATTAAACCTGTGATGACGCAAACCTGGTTCTCAGTAAGGAAAATAAGGAATAACTAAGGAAATTATTAAAATATCCGTTTCAATTAAAAAGTAAATAAAGTAACGCATTAACTTTTGTTCGCAAAAACAAAACTGTAAACTTTTCCGAGCATGGAAATAAACAATCTCTACTGAAAATTAATTGGAATTCAGGTTTATCCACCACTTAGGCATCTTCTGCAGCATTCAGCCTGCAGGTTTGTACTAATTCAAGGATTAAGGGTTGCAAACAGGAGAAAAAATCCCTCCCCTACTGCTTTTACACTGAACAGCATGTATCGCTTCTTCATGAGCAACAACAGTGAAACAAATGCAAAGTATTTATATATATTAAAATCTAGCTACCTAACAAGATCCAAAGTTGTTTAGTAAGGTATCAATCCCACAGTAAGATCCGCAATAAGTATATAATGCTGATGCCCTTTGGTTTCAGTCACTTGTTCGAACTTCAATCTGCATGAAACCTATGGCAAAACTGAGGTCCAAGTACTACACATTGTCACCTACTACCTGTACATACTTTGCAGTGGAACCCATAGGACATACATGTAGATGTATGTCCAGTTCAGGCCCTAAAATTCTTAAAAATTATAGTAAGTTTTATGCAAAGGAGAGCACCCAGGAGAATAAGAAAACAGACCAAACCAAAGAGAAGTTCAACAAGTGCAAAAGCAAAGATTTAGAGGGAAAAACCCCGCATGTATTAAAAATCTCTACCTACAATTAATTAGGGCCTCAAGAGTATTTGGAACATAAGAAAACAAAACTACCTAAAAATACACCAAGAATGATGAAGCCAAACTCTGCATTAATATTTTACTTCTAAAAATTAGAACTTCTTTACTAGAAGAAATTTTGGAAAAATTGAACTTTAATTATAAACTCTCCAAATAGGACATTTTACCTCAGTGGGAAAAACAAACTTGGACTTCTAAGCAGCAGGAAGTTAGTATCCGGACTAACTACAGGGAAACTGATTGCTCAAAAGCATTTCATGCTGTTTGAAAACCAGAATTTGTTATTAAAACTAATTAATAAAAAACCAGTATGTCAGACTTGCATAGGAAATCTTCCGAGGAAATAAATCAATTGTGCTCCTGCTTACGAACTTATCAGATCATAGCACATACACCGAATTGTATTATTTACACTTCAATGCTTTAAGGCACTCAAAATAGATAAGGATACAAATGACTAGATTAACATGTCAACTAGAACATAAACATTGCAGCACTGTCATTATATAAAACTTTTATTAGCAAGAGTAAGAAACATTAATTTCATTCAAGAGGTCAGAGGTCACACTGCTCATAGTCCTAAATGACAACAGCATCAACTAGACAAACAAGCAAAATATACAGAACATGAAATATGTACCTGAGAGCACTGGAACATGTTTTATTTTTATTTAAAAACTAGATTGTAGTGCAACCTGAAGTCAGGAATAAACCTAAAGTTGTTGTCTTCTTTTTGATGTAACATGCTCAACAAAAATTAGATTAAAACTAGATGCAAATTTTATCTACTGCTCCATACTAGCTGCCAAGTTTAGCACAAATAAAGGTATGGCAGTATATGAACAAACGTATTTTTCTAGTTGCAGCAGTACCTTTATTACACTTATTGCTGTTCAGAATCTAAAATAATGACATTTACACTGGAAAGATATTAAAAGTAGTAATGTGTACTAAAAGCAAAGTCAAAATATACATGCAGCTACTAATCTGACAAACAAGAGCACCAGAATCTGGTAATTATCAGGTTAAAAAATAAGTGCAGAATGTCCTGATTCTGATCTTCCATCTAAAGATTCAAAGTACCAGCAATGGGTGCAAACAGTAGAAAAGAATATATTTCCATTACTGAAGAAAGCTTTCTCCAAAACAGACAAGAGGCAGACACAAACAGCACTTATGCTTTGCCTCTTTTTTTTTTTTCCACTGAGCAAAGACTCTCATGCTAGAGTTGAAAGCATTTTTATTCCAATACCTTCCTGAAAGACTGAGAATAAACCATGGAATCCTACTGAAACTTCCAATTAAATATGTGCAGCATGTATATACCTACAAAACAGCTGGTTTAAAATTCTGAATATCACATTTTGACAGCTAATAGGAGGTGCACACAATTTTAATTGCTTGCTTCCCTATGAGTTTGGTCCTATCAAAAACTGTACATGTCCTCCCACAATCCAAACTGTCAAAACCTGAGGTTAGTGAGTCTTAAAAACTAAACATATTTCTGTGGTAATACTGTAATCAAAATAAAGGTGGACAAGAATAATGACATCGACTGGAAATATCAATTACAAAGACTGGCAGTTTAATTACATACCTTATCAGAAAATCTAACTTTAAGAACATTTAATAAAAGTTGTCATATAAACCGAGGTTCCCACTCCCCAAACTATACACCATATAGCAAAACTAAACTACTTTACAAAATAATCATTCAGTGTTCTTGCCAATGAACTGCATCATCAACACCTAGAGAGATGTTTCAAGAAGTCTTATGGTGTTTATAGAATTTTGTACATGCAATATGTATATATTGAAGTTCGAGACTTTGCAAAAGTTAAAAACATTGTCAGTGAAAATTAGACAAATAATCGGTGCAACAAAGTTTACACTCAAATTTGCTACTAAACAGTGAAAACTGTAATATTTCGATTAAAAAAAATAAAAAACTCAATTCTGGATTATAAATAGGTTTTGGTTTGGGTTGGGTTTTTTTTTATATATATACCAAGATATAAACACTGATTTTATTTTTCTTTCTTCAGTATTCTCTTGTAAAAGCTCTTTTTTGGTGAGCTTTCACAATATCATCAGGAGATGCTGATTTGAAGTCAAATGGTGTTATGGCTATTACAGGACCGGTTTCCTTGGGTTTTACATCTTGTACTTGTCTACTATATAGGAAAGCTTTATGTACACCAATTGTGCGCCGCTTATAACCTTTTGGAGGGTAACGGAGACACAAGGTTAAAGCAAAAGCTGAAGGTCTTGCACGCAGTGCCCTCACCCAAGAAAGGGACAAATCCTGCCCCTTAGGAGTAAGCACTCTTTTGGGTTTTTTATTTGTTTTGGCAAAGCCAGAACATTTTCCTTGGTTTTCTTTTCGAAGTTTAATTTCAGGGCTTAAGATATTTGACTGTCCTACCACATTTTGTTCTGCAGATACTTCTGCATTTTTCACAAGGACACTTAAATCAATGTTGGTTCTTTTAGAGGGCCTTAATTCAGTAACATTGAGCATGGGGAAGTCCGTCCTTTGTTGAGTTTTATCTACTTCGATAGTCTCTGCTATTAAATCTGAAAGTGACAAATTCTCAACCTTCTTCAATGGAGAATCTTGACAGAGGGTTAGAGAAGACAAAGATCCCGTCAGCTCTGGCATCCCGCCTGAAGTTTGGGGTTGACTTACTAGTTGTGATAATGGTGAGGTTGCCAATTTCCTATCAGTGAGACTTGCTGTTGACTGGGTATAAAGGTCAGCCAAAGAGTAACAGTGGCTAGCACTGCTTTCCTGGTGCTCCTGAAGTAAGTCAGCCAATGATGTATTTCCAGACCTTAACACTGGCAAAGCAGCCATGTCTGAAGAGGGGCTTTCTTGTTTTCTACTTTGCACAACTGAAGAAAAATTTTCAAGTTCATTCTTTCTATTTACAGTATCACTGACTTCCTTATCAAGAACCAATTTTCCTAAAGTACTTGTTAAACACGGATGACTGTAAAAACTTGCATTGCTTTTACAATCAGAAGTATTTGAGGAAACAAGTGGACTCATAGAATCACTAACCACATTCTGCATCAGCAAGGATTTCAAGTCCTGTGTTTCCTTGCATTCCAACTTCTTAAAGGAAGAATTTCCAGATACGTTACTTCCTATGCTAAAGTAAACATCTTCACTGTCAGAAATCAAACTTAATGCATTAACACCTTCTGGTAGTTGATTCTCTGCCTGTTTATTCACAGGTTCACAAAATGATCCTTTACACAAATCATCACTGAAAGAAGACGACAGAACAAGCGAAGAGGATTTCAATCCTTTCTTTTCAGGTGAGGGTATATTGGATTTTTCAGCATTAAGAAGCATTTTGTCATTTGTAATTAAAGAGTAACAAGCAGAACCACTTCTGGCTGCCAAGTTTCCAAACCCAGGTTTGTTGGTGTTGTCGGCAACATTTTCTACTGCACAACAGAAACTGTCTGTATCCATACACAATTCTGGACAACAAAGTAAGTCTCCTTACCTTACAATAGCCAATAATTTTCAGATGGAAATGCAGTCACAATGAAATATCCATAGTTATTACCGTTGACAGCAGCAACAAAAAAGAAATCAAGAAGAAACATGAAAAGGCATTTAATTACTAAGTGTTATACAAATATATGCAATGTTCTACAATTAAAACACAGGTATCTACTGAAATACCTGAGAAACTTTAAGAATCAGCAAAGAATGACAGTAAAGATGACAAAGGTTTAAGCATAAATCAAAATAAGTTACTGTATAAACACTAACAAAAAAAGGGAGGTATTGGGTATGTCGGTTCAACAAACAAGTAACAGAAGTATGTAAATCTTGAAGATGTTGTCCAACATTTAGGGCATGTATTAATTCAATTAAGTTATATATTATAAATCAGAAATTCACTGTGAACTACAGATGGTTGCAGTTTGAATTTAAGCTGCTGCTAAGGTGTTATTTTGCCTTCTAACTCCAGAAAAGATACTGTTTCTCTTGCACGTTTTTAGAACACAGGAACAGGGGAGTAAACTGGTCTTTTTAAATTTTCTAATAAACGACTGATGCAGTGACACACATCCTCAGAGCTTGTAAAGCCAAAATTAAACTGTACATAGAAATTAATCATCTTGAATGCAAACAATTAAATAGAAGTATACCTTTTGTCTTCTTTCCTACAATCACAGCGTCCTCATTCTTGGTCTTCACATTTTGCTTACTGCCTTGTGAAAGCACAAGATCCAAAGCCTTCTGTACATCAAATTTACTATCCAGCACTGCTTGCACCATTGTCTGCTCTGGTACAGACTCTGCCAAAACTTCTCTCATTTGATCAAGGCATGAATTAAGACGGGCTAAAAGAGACATATTACTGTTATAAGCTGCACAAAAAGAATGTCTTAAGTGGCCTAACCACTAGCACCACACATCTGATAAACAAAAATGGGAGAAAATTATCACAGTAAAAGATAAAACCTTTAGAAATTAATTTCAATCTCACTTATTGCCATGATAAACTTGGCCCCAAGCCCTGAAGAATATTTGACTAATTTCAGATATTGCTATATGGAACATTGCACTGACTACTAATTATTAGTCTATGAAGTCTCAATATTGAAATACCCTGATGTTGTAAAATTCGCTATTTTCACTACAGAAAAGAAATACAAATAATCACCTTAAAATTACCCAAAGTAATTCAGTAAGTCAACATGGATTCGCAATACACAGCACATTTTAAGGGTTTACAGATGCTATAATGAACACCTAAAGTAAAACAGCATTTTTACAGGCCTCAGGCCTTAACAACCAAAAACTCTGGATCAACACACCAGGTCTGAAACCATCTACAATCTTTACCTTTCCAAAAACTGTACTACATTTTTGGCTGATAAGATCAATTTTCTATGGAGCATATTTCTGCAACTGGTATAAGCCTTGACTAAGGTAAGTTTTGTAAATCTTGACTTGCTGCACAAGAGACTGAAAATTCACCAAGCTGACACTCACTGAAAGCAGTGTGCTGGTCAGACATACAAACACAAGAGAAGAGAATATTCCTGAATATTATGATTCCTGCCAGTTCAGATTTTAGGAAACAGGAACTGAAGAACAGGAAGACAACTACGGACTTTTTATTTTAACACCTCCTCAAAGATAGTGATGTTTAAAGAACTTTGCTAAGGGAATTCAACACCACAGATCAGAACTCGACTTATAATGTAGAGTTCATGGCTGGAGGACTGAATGGAAACCAAAGTCTAATGAATTCAAAACTGGGTAAGAAAAGATTGTAGATGATACAGGTATCTAAAGATATTGGCTACTGTTTCAAAGAAATGCAGGACTTCGAAAACCTCTCTAATACTGCTAATCGCCATAATTTGGAATGCAACACAAGCAAATGATTATTCTACAAATACTCTAATACTCTTCCCTAAGCATCCATTCGCAGATTCAAGACCCTGAACTACATGGATGCTTGTCCTGAGCCAGTACAGCTGTTCTTATCTCTGAACTTCATATCAATTTTCTAACTAGGAAAATATTTCAATGTATGCAACCAAGTTACAAGCAGCATACAAAAAGCAGTTATGAACTTGAATAATCACCACTGAAGCTACGCTCATGAAGGGTGTTACTCTACAAGATTACAAAATTGTGAGCAGTGTCAGTCAAGTAACAAACATTTAAATTAAGACTATTTTTGGTAAGTCCTGAATTCACAAAAAAGGTCGTTCTGAGAATTACTTATTTTCTATAATTACCTCTATCAACTTCAGTCAACTGATGACTGGATGTAAAATAATCAGCAGTATCATCTGTACCTTCATAGCCATATTCTTCTTCTAATGGCTCAGCAAATGTTGCTGGTTTGTCTCGTCTGGAGTAGATAAACTGAGCTGCTGCATTAGGTAAAAAACAAAGTATTATAAAAAAAGTCAAATCTTTTTTCCTCCTTTAAAAACAAAACATATCTAAAGGGGAAAAAATTTCAGGTGCTGACTTTTTGTAGTGATTTTAGGGGGAAGAAAGGGACACTACTGTATGACTACTACCTGATAGAGTGTACAGAGCATACAGCAGTTCAGCATAGAATATAAATAAGTCATTATCACAGTGAAACCACAGGCTAGGCAATATGCTTGTATGCATGTAATGCAACAATTCTGCAAAGTTCAGTACTCCAACAAATTAAAATACTGTTTGAAAAACAGTATTTCCTATACCGAATTACCACCTCTGCCCAAATGTCTTGAGAACTTTTCTCCACAATGAAAATAATGTTGCTTTTACAGTGTGGCGTTGTGAAACTACCAGTAACAAGTCAATGGAGCTGAACGCATTCTTCTCTTCTTGGAATTTCATTAGAAATACAGCCCATGAGTTAAAATGGATATTCACACAAAACTTTTAACACACATGCATAATCTCATTATGATTTAGCAACACATTAAGGCATATATAAACTTCTTGCTGAACATGAGCCCCAGTTATTACATACCCTCAGAAATGTACAAAGTATAATGTAAACAAATTTCCTTATACTCTCCCCAGCTCTGAAATATATACTGAGAGCATATGTATATTCAGAAGTAGTATAGCCTTAGCAACTGTTTCCCACACACATACAATTTCATATTCAATCACCATAACTGAAGCAACTATTAAAAGATTGCTATACAATCTACATCAGATTAATTTATAAATGAAGCATACATAAGAAGAATACTTAGGAAAATTACTGTGCACAAACAAGAATTAGTTTTGCAATTTAGCAGTTTATACTTGAGTAAAAAGTAAACATGTTGCACATTTTCATCACAAAAACAAGGCTAACGTAATTCTTAGAAAACGTCTGAAAACCTCTAGCAACTAAATTTAGAATCTGAATGAAAGACAATCTTTTGGGGAATGTTACTATAAATAATAAAAATACACACCTAGATTTGCTTATCTAAAATCAACAGGATGACAGAAGAACAGATTTCTGAAGACCTAATTAACATAAGTAGCTGTGGCCTGGTCACAGACTACATCACAGTCTCAGTGGATTTAGATCCAGCCAAGTTACCTGCAGCAGCACAGCTTCACAACAACGTCAGCCATAGTATTTTCAGGGCCTACTGAGATCTAGAAACACTGACGCCAAATCTGGAGAAACCCTGAGGGGATGATCTTGCCACAGATTTGGCTGGATAACACAACCTAATGGTTGTAGTCAGAACTCAGCTGGGTTGAGCCACTAACTACATCTCACCTGAGCACACAGCATCACTATTTCTATATCTATTCTGAAACACTTCAAATGCCGGCAGGTTTATTATCTTGCATGAGGACTAGTGCTGTATCCAGTAATCCAAAAAGATTCCCTATCCCACATTTACTCAAAGTTGTGTAAAAGACACCAACTACCAGCTGCAGAACCAGAACTCTTACACTCAGCTAGATCCTACTAACAATTTTAAAAGATACAAATGTTTCAAGACTATCAACACATTCCCATAAACCAGATTTTTACATTACCAACTACATTCTGATCATTCAAGTTAACACACTTGTACGAGTGAAGATGTGCCCAGCTGTCTAATGTGACTTCCAAAATTACAACAATACCTAACACTACCTAACTGACTTTAAGAGGATTATGGCAGCTAGCCTCTTCCAAAGGTTCCACCAGCTTTTAAATATTGTTTTATTCTGGAAATAAAAAAATCAGAGTAAGAATCAATGGACAATGCTTATATGTAATCACTTGAACTAACCTGTTGAAGGAGAAATGCAATAATCATCTTCTACTGATTGGCCATACACATCATCATCTTCAAAATCTGTATGAAGCAGAAAAGTAAGATTAGTCTGCACAATTTCTAAATACTTAATATTATAATTCAAAGCACAGCTTTTACACGAGATTTTAAGAAATTATGCATCTCCAGTATTCCAGAAGTGCCATTAAGTACTGTTTACTTACCTAGGTAAGAGATTCTAAGTTACAATAACAGAATTTTAACATTCAACATTCTATGCAGTAGGAAAGCTGAAAATTTTCAAGAGTTGCCATGCTTCACACCTCCTCCTGTAGCATCTCCTTTGGAAGGCTGCCCTCACAGTCCAAACAAGTTTCTACAGTTCCACACATCTTTATCCGTGGCACTTCGCTTGACATTTTCGCTTGACCTCTCAAGCAGTCAAGTCAGTCTTAACTACATACAGCTCAATTACAGTCTACTTCAACAACTCAGGATCAACATTTCTACTCTCAGCTTTCTTCTCTGGTCTATCATCACTGCTATTTACCTTTCAACTTAAGTTCAGCTAAACAAAAACACAATAAATCTTGAAAACAAATTTATAATTTTCACTGATAATGAAATATATGAAAAAAGTAATGAACTATTTTTAAAGATGTTATTGCATACACTTGCCAGTTTCACAAATAACATGTATTGTTTGTTGTTTCAAAAAAGAGGAAAAAAAGTGGCTAACAGCTAAGGAAAAATATCTGCACTCTGATACCAACTTACAGACCTGGGACATTACAAACACTGTATCCACCTATAAAAGGCTTGGCATTTCGGGCACTGAAGATGAATTTATCTCAAAGTAAATTAACTCCATAATTCACTAATTTTCAAAAAAACACCACCAAAAGCAGCAGCTAAAAGGGCACAAGTGTATGAAAAGTTTGGCGAAAGACCCAGGAAGCTACTTTGGAAATTAAGTATCACAGGACAAAGAAAACATATTAAAGGCTTGTTTTGATTGTTTGTCTTAAAAAGAAGAGTATTGTTATCTACCTTTTGACCATGTTTAAAAGGACACAACTGTCTCCTGGTTCCATGCTAGGGCCAATTAATCTATAAAGTCTATAGAAGAGCTATACATTTTTTTCAAGGTAAGAATAACTCTTATAGATTGGTGAATACTTGGAGAATGTCAAGGGGAATTCAAAGATGACTTGTGTGAATCGTTAACATTCACAGTTAGTAGCAAGTGAAACCAAGGTAAGTCTTGTCAGTATGCATTATCTGAATCATTTGTATATCCCATATTGGTTTAACTTCTAGACTAAGAAAAAGACACCTCAGTGAAAACGGCTCAGCGGGCACTGACCATGAAAATAATTATTAAAAAATGACAGGAGTTACAGAGAACAGAGCAGAAGCTACAGAAGCATTCCACAGTATCAACAGCTGTATCAACAACGTACTCTCAACCGGAATATCAACAGTCAGTTCTGATCATAATACTTCAAAAAGGAGAAGGCAGAAATAGAATACAGTCAAATAAATGGAACAAGGTTCAAGGCCTTAAAAGGCTTCCTATGAAAGGAGACAAAAAAATACTGCAAATATTTACTTTAGAAAGGAGGTAAATAATTGGGCCAGACGAAGTATTACAGAATCGTAAGAGGCATAAAAAGAACACATGGCATTATATTAAATAAAAAGTTAAAAAAAGAAAAAAAAAGAAAAAAGTGTACTTCATTTGGGACAGAAATGATAGTATGTGACTACAGAAGTAGGGCAAGGTCTAAGTATAAAGTCCACACATACATACACTTCTAATTAAACCTGATAAGTAATGCAACAGTAAAGTTTTCAAATAGCAACTTAAGCCTCATATGGCTACAGCAAATTCTCATGTATCTCAGCAACCTCATTAAAAGAGGTGCTAATGGGCACCCAACTTCACAGATGACAGAGATTCAGCTGAAATCAACATTTTCACCAATCTGTGATGAAGAAAATACCTAGAGGATGAAAGAATCAAGCAGTAAAAACTCCAGTCTAGTTCAAGATTTTGCCTATATTAGGTAAATTTGCACTAGTAAAACCTGCAAGGTAGGCCACACAGACGTCATGGCTCACATGGATTTACATGACATCCTAAAAAATTCCATGATCATGGCACAAAACCCAATTTGTGCTACTACAACTGTTCACTCTACAGCAAAAGACCAGAGGCAGGCACAAGTATTTATTGCAATTTTTTACATAATCTGACAAAGTGAGGCAACAAAACAGCAGCTCCCATACCAGAGTTCTTTAAAATACCAGTATCAACTGGAGGTGTGTCCATTTTTCCATAGCCCAAGCCAACACAAATAAAACCTTTGAGAAAAAGGGGTGCCATTTACAGTTTGCTGAAGTTAATGGAGAATGCACAAAGAAAGCTGCAGTACTGCAGGTACCAGCCGAGATTTTACATAAAACCACATTCATTCCATGCAAGTTAGGGTAAGATGACAGCAAAGTGTCTGAAAAACAGGTTCATCCCGAGATGCTCAACTCCACCTTTTACAACTACATTTATTCTACAAGTAACAACTGTTGCCTCTGATCTATTATTATGGTTGAACACCAGCAACAATTTGTTGGAGTTAGACTGGTAACACAAACTTTTAAGTTTCACAAGACGGAGGAAGGGCGGGTTCAATTACACCGACGCCTGTAAAAGCGCTCAAATTCGTCAGCTTGAGGCAACGCAGGTAACCCCCGCCGTGGCCCGGCCTGCGCGCCAAGGCCGCGCTTTCCCCGCCTGGGAGCTCCCGGAGCCCCGGCGACAGGAGGCGGCCCGAAGGGCAGCGGCAGCGCGCCGCTCGGGCGGGAAACGGGCCGGGGGACGGCGGGGGAAGGGGAAGACGGGGCGAGGCCTCGCACGGAGCCTCATCCAACCCCCGCGGAGGGGAGGAGATGCCTCTCCCCTCTCACCGCCCTTAACAGCCCCCCGCGCCCTGCCCTCCGCCCGTGTGGGCCCGGCCACACCCGCGGACGCTGCCGCGCACCCCGCGGGGCGGAACGGCTCGCCGGAGGAAGAGGTGCAGGCAAGGGGAGCGCGAAGGGACCGGCGGCTGGCGCGGCCCCCGCAGCTCTGACACCGGCTCCTGTTCGCCACTACCTTCGTCGTAGTTATAGCCTCGGACGTTCCTGTGCCGGGACATGATGGCTGTGGCGGCCGCCTGGCTCGACCGCAGTGGCGCTGGCACGACAGACCTAGGGCGCCATGTTGATGTCCAGCGGGCCTGGCGCAACACCTCTGCGCAGGCGCGTAGAGCACCTCGTCACGCTTTTGCGCGTGCGCGGAGTCTCCCGCCTCCAGTCGGCCGGTGGCGCGGGGGGCGGCTCTTTAGGCCGCGCGTCCCCCGCCCCTTGTTGGGCAGGGTCCCGGCTCCGCGGCCGCTGCGGTCGCACGGGCTGGGCTGGCTCGGCTGAGGCGGGGTCTGTGCCCGTCACCGCGGCCCCGCCGAGGCCGCGACCTCCGAGACCTCCGGTGGCGTCGTGCTCAGGCCCAGTCTGGTGCGGCCCGGCCCGGGTTAAGGCCTGCGCGCCTCACCTACCCCGGCAGCAGCCCCGTCCTTGCAGTGCTGCAGTCTGGTCACCCCGCTACCAAATCTGCCGCGAGTCTGATCCCTTGGTCGGGTGCAGTCTTGGCATTCAAAGCGTAGCCGTCATTGCGACATCATTGTTCACACCTCAAACTTCAAACGTGATGAACTGCTGCACCTCTGTGTGCGCATACGTAAGCAAGTGTATTTAAGATTATTCAAAACAGTTGCACCATTGATGTCAACGCAGCGTTCCAGGTTGGCCGAAGTTCACTGAACATGTGCTTGTTGAAACGCACTCTGAAAATTCTGTATGTGTGTGTCACCCCAGGAGCAGAGTTTGGAAGGCTTTGGAATTAACTAGCAGGGTTTGGGGGTTTTTTTTTCAACTCTGGATCTGAAACAGCTCTAACCGACTTGGCTTGTTGATGACCACTAGCTGTAGCAATCCAGCGACTTGACTAGTAGCCAGGATTAAATGAGCTGGTTGTAGATAAATGCGAACTGTGTGAATTGGCATCACCATTGGCAGTGTTAAGCAGCAAAACATCAAACCAGTGGGCTCCATGGAGATCTTGATTTGACTTCATTGGCACATTACTGTAGGCACTATGTTTCAGCCTGCAAGTGCTGTTGCAGTGCCAAGGGATCAGGTAATCAAGGAACATCCCTACAGCCACTCCTCTTGCTGGGTCAGGGAGAAAAGGGCAAGCAGACAAGGCTGTAAAATTTGGTGGCAGAGAGAGATGGGAGAGGGATCCCAGTTCACAGGCTCCGCCAGTGCTCCCTGCTGACAGACTCAACTGCCTCTGCACCCTCCAACGCACCTCACATACCTGCATTCACCTCATTCTCAGGATCTAATAGGCAGACAATCACGATAGCATTTCTCAAATGAGATGTCTCCATCTTCAAGACCTTTAAATACGTTATTTACCATCTTTTTCCCAGTCTTGACCACACCAGAAATCCAGCCTCCTCCAGCCACCTGCATGCCCCAGGTGTCCTCTGATAACCCACCACATAGCCACACATCCCTACAAACACACATACCCTGGGTTTGTAACTGCCACCTAACTATTGTCTCATCCTAACCCACATGCCAAAACTGTCACTATCTGTAACTCCACATCCTTCCTGGTCACCGCCAGAGGCAGGGCGTGTTAAACACAAGCAAAAGGTTGCGTTCATATACAAATTATATGCAAATGTGCAGATTGTTTCCTTATGTTATTTGCATATTTCTGACTTGTACAGAACAGCAGATGCAGCTGCACAAACTTAGGATCTATATAATATCTTTCATATGGTGTTAAGACTCATATAACTTGGTGTCCTGCTGACCTTTAGTGACACAAATGTTCTCTGCAGCAGAGGTTTGGCAGAAGTCGTGTTGATCTTTATCTGTCCCAATCTCTTGATATGGGTCAAAGATGATACAAAAGTGTAGAATTGCTGTCATACATTACGATTTAATATTATATGGCCAGGGTGACACGCTTCTAAATTCAAAACCTGATTCTAGCATGTGCTACCTGAGCCTTTAATGAAGTGATTTAAGACACTGTGACACTACAACCCTCCTGCCAGTCTGCCTCCAGCAGCTTTACTTTGGAAATGGCGCTCTTTCCAGCCTCCGAAATTACTTAGATCCCATTTGTCAAATGTTAAAAACTCCAGTAAATCTTAATCATGTAAATTTAGCTCTTCTTTTTTTCTTTCAACTAGTGTCATTTCTCATTTCACACCTGAGCATCCTATTCCAAAATGTTTCTTTTATCTTTCCTATTCATGCTTTATACAGATCACTAGTTGCTTATCAAGTAATCATTTTTTCATGTTCAAATTTTATGTTCACTTTTACTGTTATCACTCTTGATTTTCAGTGGCTGTGGCCTCTGCCAATATGACCCACATTTTATTTGCTTGATAGTCAAATTTAACTTTGTTTTCAAGAGTTCAAGAATAGTATTTAAAGGAAGAAAATGAACAATAATTGTAAAATTATGAAGATGATCTAAGCCCGGTGTAGGAGATGATACACTATGTAGTCTTTCCATGGCATTAACAGGGAACTTGGAAGGCTGCTATTTTTCTTCATTTAAAGTTTAGTAGATTATATCACACGAAGACCTGAGGAAAAAAGAAAAAAAAAAAAACCCCAAACAAAAAACCAAGAACAACAATTTCCTACAGAAGCACAATTATTTCATATTAAAGCAGTACCTTCAAAGAGTCATAAAAATATTGGGATCATTCTTTGCCTTTCCTTAACTCTAAGACCTGTGTAAATGTTTTAGAGAAAGATATTCAAGGAAATAGTAAGCTTTCAAGGAAATAGTAAGCTTTAGTCCTTAAGCCCTAGCTATACCTCAGTTAGTGCTATTTGTAAGTGAATGCAAGGTTTGGGAAAGGTGCTCATCTGACAGCAAAACAGTCTATAACTAAACATGATTCCTTCAGCAGCAATTAAAGCACCATTAGAGAACCTTGTCCGTCTGGCTTCTGCAGTTCTGACTGTGGAATGACTAACCAGGTCACTTCTGGTAAACACGACAAGTGTTCATTTCCTTCCTGCCCACTGAGATTATATATTACGTTAACAAGTGAACTAAGACCACCGGTCTCAATCCAGGAGGCAGCATTACTGGTAATCTTGCTTTTTTCCACCAGTCTCCCGGCCACTCCTGGCCCCAGCACTACTAATTATTTTTTGTAACAGTAAAAATTAATTAATAAAATATTTGATGATTTACTTTAGCTAAGCAGAAAGTCTTTTGAATTATGTTATTTCTTCTTAAAGTTACCCACTTTTTTGTAGTTTTAAAGTCCTTAGTTAAAAAACATTCAGTCCATTTCACTATTGTTTCCTTTAAAAACAAAGTTAAGCCAGGTCTGCTCTGGGAAAAAAAACAACGTAATTCCAGATGTTATACCACACTACGCGGTGTGGGTTTTACAATATAGATATTATCACTGTCACTAAGCACTCCTCCAGCTGATAAATGATCTCACTAGATCAAAAGAACCATAACCAATAAATGTCTAGTTTTGTTTAAAATGACACCATCTAGAACAGAAGCTGATTTAGCAGTCAGAAAACAAAGAGTATTAATAAATTATCGTTTTGTACATATGGTAAATAGCAAGTGTCTCCAATTTTCCACAGTACGAATGAGCTTGTTAAGTATACTTATTATTTCTTTGAGAACGGATCAGTCTGCAGAACAAGTTTCACATGTAAGTTAGTGATTTACGTTAGTCAAGACCTTATACAATTTCAAGAGTATCTGTTGAAGTTAAATAGCAACTGATGGCAAATGGTAACATAATGGCAAGTAGATCTGGAAAAGTTGCCGATTTGGATGGTTTAACATAGAATTACAGAATCCTTTGGGTTGGAAAAGACTTTTAAGATTATCGAGTGCAACCATAAACCTAGCACTGCCAAGTCCACTGCATTTGTGTTCCTCACAAGTATTTAAACTTACTGTTACAATAAGGAATAAAATATTTCAGTGACTTTAGCTATGTGTCTACTTCCCAAAACACATTGGGCTCAATCCCAAATTCCCCTGTTATCCTGCTGCCTCCCTGCTGGCTATCAGGCTGCTTCTGATCTGCAGTGGACCCAGACATCGGCCCAGAAAGAGAAGTTCAGTCTCTGCAAGGAGGGGAACCGCCTTGGAACCACACGGCTGTGAGACCATGAGTTCAAATTCAAGTACGGCTGCCGAGAGCATGGTACTATAGCCGCTCTGAAGCACTCGCTGAAAATCCTGTTCACTTGTTTTTAGCACTGAACACAAATTAAAAAATAAGGTAACGATTACAGCAGTGTGGCATTCACTTTAGTTAGTCTGTGGAGTATACTGTTGATACAGAGTGAGATAAGTCATGAGAATCATCAGGGGCAGGGGAAATTACATGAAGAAGGACTGAAAGGATTAAGAATGTGTCTTACAGAGGAGTTATATAAAATGGGACATGACCAAAGTATGTACTAGGGAATGGCTCAGAAATAGTCATTGGGTTTTTTCTTCATAGTAAAAGAGAAAATTCCTTGAGATTGAAAGAAGGCAAATTTTAAACTGATAAAAGTAAACTATTTTCATTCAGCACAGAATTAGACTGCAAGATTCACTGCCAGAAGAAATGTTCACGGCCAAAAATTTAGCAGGATTCAAACAGTTTAGATACTTGTGTAGATGACAAGAACACTTAAACATGAGTACAGTAAATATTTCAGATCTATATAAAAGTTCTGCAAAGTAATGGAAATCCTCATTTTAGTGATTCAGTCTACTTTTAATTGTTACAGGTGACTGACAGGATAAATTAATGGCAGCTGCAGACATAAGGAAGAGACAAAACCGAAGGCTCTCATTATGACTTGGCTGAATATGATGCACGTGTTTGCACTAAAGCAGATTATAATGACTCACATATATATGTACTGGCAGCTTTCTGTTGTATGTGATTGCACACCTCAATTTAGGAAGTACTTAAAAAGTTTGTCGTAGATCCTGGCTGCTACCATAAACTGTGTCTTTATTAGTACGTCTGTGGTGAGGCATATTTATGGAACATAGAGATGCAGCCAAGCTTCCAGTAACACCAGTGGGATCTTTTTCTATTGCCTCAGTAGAAAAAAAGAACTTAGATCCTGGAAAATATATTTTAGGAAACATTACACAAGCATCCACAGGTGCAAAGCAAAGCAGGGCAAATACAGTTTGAAAAGTCCCTCACTTTTCTGGATAAAGTAGTCTGTGATATAAATCTGACTGGGACGTTCCACTACCGATCTCTTCATATAGACCTTAAGTTAAAAACAAATACTGACACATGTATGCTTGTGAGAGGCATAATTATAGCTGGCTTGTTGGAAAAGGAGCTTGTTAATCTCTAAGCAGTATCTTAGAATAACTCTGATTTTGTCTTCTGCACTTTTAAAATTTTGTGATCTGCCTTTGGCAAATCCATCTGTATGCTGGGCAGAACATACTGAATATGCGGTCAAGAAAACTCCATATGCTAGTCTCTTTGAGGCGTGTTTTTTTCCCCCTGTCCTAGAGGAGTCAGGGGGGAATTGCCTGACACATGGAAAACGTAACAAAGACTTCCAGCAGAAGAGTAAGTTCAGGCTTCCAGAAGACATCCAGAAGAATTACCATTTGATATTCATATATTAATTGAGCCTGTAGCAAAATCAGTGAATATGTATCCATTTTGTTTGAATTGCAGACCCACACATGGGGCCTGGGTAAGTCGTGGGCTATCCTGAAAGAAAAATCTCAGCTTGGTGGTGTTTGTTAGCATCATAGAATCACAGAATGTTTTGGGTTGGAGGGGACCTTAAAGATCATCTAGTTCCAAGCCCCCTGCCATGGGCAGGGACACCTTTCATTAGAGCAGGTTGCTCAAAGCCCTATCCAACCTGGCCTTGAACACTGCCAGGGATGGGGCATCCGCATTAGGATGTTAGGCTCATTTTGAGTACAGCCTTACTGGTGGTGTGCAGAGTCTGCTGCCTTCTGTACCATGGAGCGTGAAGCATTGCCATAGTCCATGTTGCAAGGCTATGCAGCTGCCTGGAATCTGTAGGCAGCCTGAGATTTGGTTACCTTTGTGGTGCAGAAGCGGGAAACTACAGGCATCCTAATGGCAAGTATGGCATGGCCACTGCATCAGGGAAACCCCCTATACTCACTTGTCTTGGAAATCTGCTACCTCCAGGGTTTTCCTGAATCACATTCCTTTGCGCACAAGACTCAGAACTGAACCTGTGAAACCAGGATATGTCAGGTTGGAAGAGATATATGGTATTATTAAGTGTGACAAGGGAACATCAGAAGAAGAATAAGAAATGTGGCTTAATTCACTCTGATACTATGCTTTGGTCTTTGACTAAAGTCTTTGTTTTCTTCCCCAGAAAATTCTTGCTTTAAAGGAGTAGTTCTTCGTGAAATTATGAAGTCCCTCTTTATCTCTCAATCAATTCTCACGTACTGCAGACTGAAGAATCCCATAGCAGGAGATAATGCACTTCGGATGTTCTTTTATTTTGCTTTTATTGCTTCGTCATCTGGTTATATTTTGTGTATCCTACAGTAAAATGTAGTTCTGGAGCATAAAGCAGTGACACTAGCATGGAATGGAAACTTGGCCTAATCTTGCACCATAATATCCCTTTATTTCAGTTTTGTTTACTTTATCTGGTAACCAGGAACTACATAACAAGATGCTCATTTACTATCTAGTTTGCTTCACATGTTTTAAGTATAAAATTCTATCACTCGCTATTAGAAAGAATGCCCTATCTTCCATGAGCTAATCTTGTATGGCAGATGCACTGTCTTAAATGTATAAATCTACTCAAAAACCAATCTGATAAAACTTTATGCCTGCAAAATGATGATTCACTTATATCAATGTACTTGTCACTCAGACCTTTAAAAATTACATGTAATACCACAGAGTTGGGTGGGTGCTGAAAATATGCAAAGCCTTGATAATAGGAAAACATTAGCCACAAAGTGTAAAGGAGAAACACCAATTAAAAAAACCCTAGTACCAGTCCAAAGTTCCGAGTCTGTACACAGTGTATTACAAAAAGGAATATGTAAACTTTTGGTTTAGGTGCTGCAGCATCTACCTCGTGAGTGATGGCAGTATTTCAGTTTAACTGGAGGTATCTTACTCATGTCTGCAATTTTCATATCTGCACTGCTTATAAAAACAAACATGGCTTAGGCCTTACGAAACAGTATCTTAATACTGGTGTCAAAAGCTTAAGTGGTGTAGCTGTTCTGTTTAAACCTTGTGCTACTTCTGGCGTATCCCCTTCTGAAAAGATTATTTTCTCATTTTCTAGGCTATCTCTGAGGACAGGTTACTTACATGAAATTTTGCTTAATATGCTTAAAATTATAATTGGTTTATGTGATTTTATTGCTGATTGGAGGTGTGGTGAACTTTCATCAGTCTAAAATTTAACTGTTACATCTTCATATATGCAGAGTTTCATATTAGCCATAGTATGAGCCCGATGATGGTGTCACAAAGATATAGAGACAGCTCTGGTTACTGCTGTGAAGGGTAGTTGAGGGACAACAGATACAGTGCAGAATAATCTGGCTTTCATCCCTTTGCTGTTTATTTGGCAGAAACTATTTCTGGAGTTTGAAGTATTTAATAGAAATACGCACAGTCTATCCACATTACTGAAGCTGATGGTAGGATATTCAGGAGTTAACAAAAATACTTATATTCAGTGTTTAATACTCAGCAGTATTAAGAGTGGATGAATTAAGTTAGTATAATTTATTTGACAAGGCACATAGAATCATAGAATAGTTAGGGTTGGAAAAGACCTTAAGATCATCTAGTTCCCACCCCCCTTCATGGGCAGGAACACCTCGCATTAAGCCATGTCACCCAAGACTCTGTCCAACCTGGCCTTGAACACTACCAGGGATGGAGCATTCACAACTTTCTTGGGCAACCCATTCCAGTGCCTCACCACCCTCACAGTAAAGAACTTCTCCCTTATATCTAACCTGAACTTCCCCTGTTTAAGTTTGAAGCCATTACCCCTTGTCCTATCATGACATTCCCTAATGAAGAGTCCCTCCCCAGCATCCTTGTAGACCCCCTTCAGATACTGGAAGGCTGCTATGAGGTCTCCACGCAGCCTTCTCTTCTCCAGGCTGAACAGCCCCAACTCTCTCAGCCTGTCTTCATACAGGAGGTGCTCCAGCCCCCTGATCATCCTCATGGCCCTCCTCTGGACTTGTTCCAACAGCTCCGTGTCCTTTTCATGTTGAGGACACCAGAACTGTATGCAATACTCCAAGTGAGGTCTCACGAGAGCAGAGTAGAGGGGCAGGATCACCTAAAAAAGTTACTTCAATGAAATTTAATCAGGAGTTAATTTAACCTCACAGCAATACATTTTAGTATCTACATGCCATTCAGAAACTTTATTTTGGTGGAACATTAGATAGATGCATCGGTGCTATACTGGACTTCACAAATTTTGAGATCATAATTTAGAGCTATGATGCAATGCCAGCACTCTGTATTGGTCACTTAAATTTGTTAAAAGAAAGTTCAGAATTATTTGGAATGTTACAAGCAGGATCAGTAAGAGCATTATTTGAAATAGAATAAAAAAATATTCCTACTTCATTTTAATTCAGCTGTGCTAGTATGGAAATCCACATTTCATTCTCAATAAATGCTAGAATAGCAGAATTCTATTAATACTCTCCAACTGAAAGATTCTGATCCTCTTTTTATAGAAGTTCATTTGTGTCCTGGTCCAAACCTTGTGAAAGTCAATAGAGATAATTGCATTTGCTTTCATGAATCACTTTGACACTAATCAGAGCAACAAAACATATGAAGGAGAGGATTTTGATAGAACAAAACAGCAAAATTGTACAATGGGTTCCAGTGAAGTAAATTGTTTGAGAGAGACATCCTATTACTGCTAGAGGAACCATGAGCTGAGTGACAAAAGATAATAATAGGTATGGAAAATTTCTTATCTGTGTTCTCAGGCAGTGAGAAAATGTCAATGGATGTTATCTGTGAAAACACAAGATTGAGTAAAAAAAAGAAAAAAAAAAAGAAAAGTGAAACATAGCAAAGTGGAGGAGAATAACCAAGGCTGCCCCTTTGAGCCTGGGCGGTTGGGAGAGGAGCACTGGAACCAGCCAGTCCAGAGCCATTATTTGACCAAAAGAGGAGGCACCAAGTGACTCCTGCTGAGGACCAAGAAACGCAGCTGGATATGTTGACTCCTGGTTGTAGGGGCCCTTGGAGTTAGCTTTAGTCAGGGGAAATAACCCTGTTGTGCTGCTTGGTACAGTTTGCATTTCAGATAATAAACTGTGCCTGAGGGAAAGGCCTTAAAGAGGCTTGGGTGTGGTACCGGATTTTTTATTTCCCTGGCTGGTGAGGGAGCCTGCCAGTTTACAAAAATATAGGGGCTTAGCAAATACTGTGTGCTTGTACAAGACTTCCTTCACCTTGGAATAAAGACGTGACACTTTCCAGTATTTTAAAGCAGACTTGACACAATATCTTTGAGTGCATATCAAGAAAAATGATCACCTCTCAAAAAGAGGAGGAAAAAGAGATTGATTGTGATCCATTGATTTGAAATTTTTAAGAAAACTTGTTGTATGTTGAAAGGTAACAATTCCTCAACCAGAAAAAAAAAAGAAAAAATTAAAAAAGCTTGATTCAGGTTATAAGCTCCTTGGAAAAAAGATCATCTTTGTTTTTTTCTGTATTTTTACCCTACTGAGTACAGAATAGTTCTTCTCCAGGACTGACACAAAGAGTAATAGCAGTAAAACATTGGTATCTCAAGGATTGATATAAACACATTTATATGACCAACCAAAAGACTGTCAATGTATTGAAAGTCCAGTTGTAATATTACATCAGTTTTGCATTTGTACGAGTTATTTGACTTCTGTAGGCTTCTGAAATAAATTAGTGTTGTTCAAATGAGAATCATTTCTTGAATCTGCAGACATCTTTAATGTGGCTGCACATTAAATTTGCAGGATTTAAAACTTCTACTTCATAACCTGGATGCATCTACTATATCTTTTTAAAGAAAATTCTGTTTGGGTGTAGACCCAGAGGAACTGATCTCCCTGTCTTTTACATCATGCGCTCATTCTAAGAAGAATCCCAGGCTATCTGCGAAACAGTAGAAAACTGTATTACTTACCAATGTAAGTTAAAGAAGCCTCTATTAGTCACACTGCTTCCAAGGCACAAAAGGAGCTCTTGAAATCTTGTGGGGATGTTTTTCTTTTTAAAATATCCAGGGGAAAATCAAACAAATTAAGAATGGAGGGAGAAAATGTAGTCAAGAGAAAGATGTATACATTCAGTTTTACCCAAACAGATTGCTAGTCTTTATACTATCCTGTCTCTCTGACTGGAACCTAAAGTTGTCCCTTACAGTGCTTTATATCAGTAGCAAAAAGTAAAACACAGGCAGACTTTCACTTAGTTTAAATGTGATCTCTGTGCATCAACAACATTGAGGAGAAAGTTACACTGTTTTAGCTGGTGAATGGATGAATGCGTTGCTTTGATGTAGCGAGTTTTGTGCCATAAGAATGATCAAACAAACAATCTGTTCAAGTTATAAGCAATGTGATTATTTATAGCATGAATGTAATACAGACCTAACACGGCGAAGTGTGTGAACAGTAAATACTTTGTGAGGGTAAGAAAGTGGAAAAAGTGCTGTTTGTAAGCACTGCCACATGGTGTACAGCATTTGCTGAAAATGATAATGCAGCATCTCCTCCAGATCCCCACAGGATGTGTATTCTTGTTATTTCAGGGCCTCTTCTAAAATTATTTGACATTATTGTAAGATTCACATAAAATTCAATGGATTTTGGTCCTTAGCTTGTCATGTAAAATACTGGCTCAATACAGTTTTTATTCAGAGAAGTGAAATAAAACCTTCCTATTCCCACACCCTGAATAAGCACTTTCACCCTGTTTAAGATCATTCCAAAAATAACAGGAAGCAGGCAGGTAATAGGTACTATCTGGCCTAACATTATAATTGCAGCCCCAGGGAAGGAAGGAATAATAGATTCTTCTATACTGTTTTCCCCATGACTGAATCTTCAAGGGAAAAGGACATTTGTAATAATATAGATTCCAAATCTTTAAATAATTGTCTTTTAAAAGCCAACTGATTAAATAATTACTTAAAAATCAATCACTTCTATTAGTTTGATGCAGTACATATGTAGCTGTTTACTATTTACTGTTTCCCTTCTTAACTTGAGGGATAAATGTCCAATGTAAAACAAAGTACAGGGAGACTTGTATAACCACAGTTTAGTGGATGAGTGGAGAAAAGAAAGTGTGTGCTTCAAAATGTAGATCTCAGTCTTCAAAGTGATAAGCTTGTAATTACTCTTTATTAGGCTTTCTGCTGGTAGGAGTTGAGGGTCCTCCGCTGAGGCTGAGAAGGGCAAGCAACAGAAGCAGCAAGGGAAGCAAGGGAAGCCAGGCTGCCGTGCCCCTTCTGGGGAATGTGTTATACATCCATCCGTCCATCCGTGCATCTGTCTCTGTGAGTATAACCAGCTACAGGTACATTCCCAAATGTTGCAGAACTCTCATACTAACAGAGTTTGTGCCTGCATCTGGTGATTTCCTGCTGTTCAGTGACCTCGGCTTCACCCTTAACAACTGCGGTAAGCCCAAGCTCCATGTTACCTGTTTGTAGTTCAGCAGCCTCTTGTGAACTAAACTTAGCCCAGAAAACCAGGAAGTGAAGCCAGCACCCAGCCTTTCAAGTGGCAAGGTGGTTGGAGGTACAATGACAATGTTGCTGTGACTCACTGGCAGAAGAGTTAGATTGGATCAAGGGAAGAGGCAAGGGTCAGATGCTGGACTTCAGGTGTCTGCGAGTGGGGGCACAGATGCAAACAGTGGGGGGAACAGAACGTGGACAGACCTGGATGATCTGCAGGCAGCTGGGTAAGACCATCATCTTAATGGTGCAATCATGACTTATGACAGTCCGTTCTGGTAAAGGATTATAGCTAAGCCACCATCAATCAAAAAAAATATAAATCAGCTATATGCAAGAAACATTTTTTTCATTGTTTGATTCATGGACATGAGAATTCATGTAACAATATTTCTCAAAGAGTGTCCCCATTCATTAGTGTAAATTTGTTCTACTGAGCACCCAGTGGTTGATTGTGCAATTTTAGTGACAATTCCTGGGAGATTTGTACATCATCAACAATAAGGGCTCTATGCTCATCAAACACATGGCCTGTAGATGATCAGAGAATATGTTTCAGCCCTCACCACAGACTGTCTTGCTAAACTTGTCTGGGCTGAGGAAACTTGGTTTTGCTCTTCCATATGGGCCTCCCACAAAGAAACAAAAATGAGATTATTTCGGTATTTCCATCTCTGCTCTCACACACCTGATTCTGAAAAATCAAAATGTCTGTCCTCAAAAAATCACGAAATGAAAACCAGTGATCTCCACAAAAGCAGGAAAACAGCTACAAAAAGATTAATGAAACCTCTGGTCTGTGTGCAAAAGACAAAAAGTAATCTATCAAGAATGATACGTGTAAGTTGTTTAACTAAAAATAGTGCACTTCATTATGCTTCATTCAACAGCCAGTGAAGACTGTGAGGCTTTTCCTGGTAATGCCAATGAGAGCTGGAAGACAATACTTTGGGTTCATTTGTGACCCACACACTGGTTCCTGCTGATTTTCTACTTAGCTCCCACACTGGGTAATAATGGAAGTACCTTTAACCTTGAGGCAGCTATCATCTTCACGCAAATTAAACTTACCTGTACATGGTTTCTCTGCAAGTTTACTGTTTCTTTCTGACAAACTTTCTTTTCTGTCTTATCCAGGAATACTGATCATTTTACAGATTATAAATCAAGAAGAGATTAATGTTATCACATAATCTGGCCTCCGAAATAAGCTATCTGAATCAGTTTCCATTTGAATTGGTGCATGGTTTTTAGATGTATTGTTTTATCCTGATCTCATAGGTGAATGCTTCAAAGCCAGAAACAAAAAAAGTTGAGATCTGCATCCAAAAATCCCTGACCACTCTGTTCTGCCTCTCTTTCTGCAACAGGTCTTTTGAACTACATTTATACTCTGAAGTAAAACAGACTGGAGACTGTGCTTTGGCCCAGAAAACACATGACATGGCTTCAAACCAGGTCAAAAAATCCCCACCTCCCATCCCAAAGAGATTCATTTTATCCAGATCTCCTAATGGGAAAGCTTTATGTAACATGCTGACCATGTAGCAATACCCACATATTTTCTAGGGTAGTAGTACTAACTGGCAAGAACCAAAGCAATGCTTGGAAGTGTGCTAAAACTGTAAAAGTATCAGCATCTGCAGAAGGGTGCATGAGTATGAGCTCTGACCCTCTTTTATTTGCAAGTGTAAGAAAAGCTCAGTGACCTTTATGCTCACGGTCACTCTGTTAGGTTTCTCCATCTGCAATTTACTTCTCTGTCATTTATGCAGCGCTCCCTGCGTGCATATTCCCTTCACTCCTTCCTTCTATTTGTCTACTACGTGTCTAATAAATTTATCTAGTACACCCTAGTACAGTCTGGGGACCTCAGGATCTCCGAGATTCATGCTCTTGCAGTTTCAACCTGCATCCCGGTTTTCGTGTGGTTTGCTTCTTGTTTGTTTCCACAAATATGTGATGTGATAGCTATCCTTAAAAGCAGGCTAACAGCTAGCTGAGCTGACCGTATGTGCTGAGAAAATGGCCAGGTGTTGTCCACCCTGACTGATGGTAGGTTTGGTTTTCCTCCAAATGAAAACAGTGTGTGAGGGAAGAGTCACAGCTTTGGTGCCTGTAATTGAGAGATTGTGGAAAATGTGATAACATGACAAAATAGCATTTTGAGAATTGAAAATCCTGAGCATTTACAGGAAGGTGAATGATTCTGAAGGAGGCCAACTGGTCACAATTCTATACAGTTGTCTTCTGAGGCTGTCTTTAAATAAAACTTATTTCTGGCCTGTGAGGGGAGGAAATCAAGATTTACTACAAAGATGACCTTTTAATACAAACTTGAGTATAGTGTTAACTTATATGGCGTTGAATTTTCTCCACAGGTTCAGGTGGACTGAGGGGACCATCTATTGTTCTCATTCATGTTGGGGGGATATTAGAAAGTATTTGAAATTTTTGTTTTGTCATCGGAGCTTCTTTTCATTTTTCTCAGTATTTCTCATGGTTTGGGGGTCTTTTTGGCAGTACCTTGCTTTCAAAAAGCATCATATCCTCTAGTAAAAAGCAGTGATGTGAGAAGACCTAACCGTTCAAGCTGAGGTATTTGAACAGTGAGAGACACCTACTGATACTATCCTAGTTTTATCTGGCTTTTTTGCATGGAAGGAGGGAGTTCTTGACTATTGCTGCCCACTTGTAATTCTGTCGTGATGGCGTTTTCTTCTTAGGTAGGCAAGAGATGTCACTTCTTTCTTCACTCAATAACTCTGAAGACAGGGAATGAGGTCTTAAGAAAGGAGATATTCACAGTACTTGAATGAGGGGCAGCTCCAAGCAAGACGACCTTCTGTGGATACAGCTGTTACAGGCATCCCATGGTAGGATGGGAATATGGTGCAGAATTTGAGGCTGTAGTTTTTGGGAAGGAGCTAAGAAGTAGGGGTCATGGCATGTAAGTATATGGCTAAATTACTTTAATGGAGGTAATTGACTTCAGTGCTTAAAATATATTCCTTTTTGCTAGCTAGTAACTAACTTCTTTAAAGCTGGATAATTTTCTTTTCAAGGCCCTACACTGGACCTCTGACACACAAAGTCAGACATGATTCAAGTTATGTTTGAGACTACTTCAAACATAGATGCAGGTGGCATCACGATAGTCACCCTCTGCAAGATGTGCCTTTCTCAAAACCACAGTCTGCCTTTGTGGTTGTTGTTTCAGAAGCAGCCCTTCAGCTGGTATTATCACATGATGACACAAAGTGTGAGAAATGAGACAGTCAACAGGTGCTAAGAGACCTTCAATACTAGAAGCAAGAAAAAAAGAAGAAAAGAAAGACTAAAGTTAGGCCAAGGACATACAGAAGCACCAAAAGTATTCAAAATTATTTTCAAGGAAAAAAGAACCCAAGCCAAGAGAATTATAGGTCATTCTGGCTAGACCAGAGGAAACACTACGCAAGAACAATGTATTTATAGCCCATATCTTCATGTGGTTGTAAGATTTCCCTACTCTATTACATCAGACTTTCTCTAGGACTAAGTAGAAAAAAAACATTATTTACTGCTCTTTACTTGGAAGGTTCTGCTTGCCTTGCAAGCCATGCAGCGCTTTGTTGTTTCAGTTGTTGCTTTTTCAGTGAAAACAGTTTCAAGACATGGGTTCCAGGGCAACCATAGGGTCTGGGGCAAACTCAATCCTGGAGTTGTTGAAAAGCTGGGGTAGATAAGTAAGTCAAATGTCATAAATTTTCTCTTTATTTTTTTACCTTGATTTCCTAACGAAATGAGAATTTGATCGTGCTATCTGTCCAGAGGTCTGTCTCTCTCTTCTGTGTCTCCTGCCCCATACCTTCTGATTTCACTGGCCAGTTTGTATACATTTCAAAGTGTGGCAAGTATCATCTCAATGATAATCATAAGTGTTTCTTGGAATTCAAATCCTAGGTGGAATACCATCCCACATTAATACTGTAGTAGAGCAGATGGAAGGAGTTAGAAAAAATACTTGCCTTATTGGCCAGCAAACCTGCACATAGTGGCTGGCCACCAAGCACATCAATATCTCCAAGTCAACCATGATATCAACACCTCCTTCGCACTGAAAATGTTGAAGGAATTATTGTTGGGCAGGGGCTACTGTGGTGGAAATGGTTAAGGGACAAAGGATTCAAATTTGTAGGAAGCCAGCAATTCTTGTGCTTATGGAAGCACCTGTTAATTACACATACAAAACCTCTCTGCAATCAGAAATATTCAGCATGCAGTGGGCTATTCAATAAGCATATGCATGAAGAAGTACCCCAAATGCATTTTTAAATGCAATTAATTATGTGTACAAAAATTGCTAAGGAATATGTTGATATGTTTATGCATCAATTCTAAACATTCAAATACTTACTTGAATATACAAATACAATATACAATTACAGGACTTGTAATATAAGCACCCAGAAAATTCAATTATCATTTCAGTTTGATTAGCATTATCAATTTTCTCCAGACTACTGACAAAAATCTCAAGTCCAATTAAAAAAGAATAACTGTCTTAGAAATACTTTAATATATTGTATGTACATATATATTTACTAAAGTAAGACTTTCAAAGTTAGTACAAGACCAAAATTGAACACAATTAATTGTGAGAATACATGTTTCAAAGCAAAGACTGATAATGAAAGGTATCTTCTGAAACAAAGGCTGAAACAAACTTTCAGTCCAAGATATTGTTTTTCCATTGCTATCACCAGTGGGGCACATGGTCCATTGTGGCTTCTCTGCCAACTCTTTTTTATATGAGTCAGCAGGGGATCAAAAGTCTGTCAAACAAGAGAAAAGAGATAACACATCCGTAGACCACAGTTTCATACATGCCTCCACAGCTTTATTCTTATGTCAGAAGACGAGAATCGAAATGACTGCTTCCTCATGTCCAGCCACATGCCACTCTGTGCAGCCTTGGTGAGTCAGACAAAAGGGCAAATCTGTCTGTAAACGAGATTAGCACTAACAAGGGCAGTGGGGATTCAGCTTGGTCACTACTGCAGATTAGCCCCTGCTCCTGCTCTACCCAGCAGAGACATTGTAGTGCCCCAGGAGCTGTTCCCCAAGACGTACTTATTCCACCTACAGCAAACCTTGGATTTCACTTCAAGAATGCCAGGAGGGTGAAGTGTGGGGGCAACTACTGGCAAAACTGCATTACAGCTTTAATCTTACTGATTTTACATTGAACCTGCATAAAGGATCAGGCCCTCTGCTTCAAAGACCATGTTGTACTGGTGGTGAATATTTCTCCCCAGATCAACAAATCAGCAATGAATTACTCTAAAATCATAGAACCATAGAATCAGCTAGGTTGGAAAAGACCTTTAAGATCATCAAGTCCAACCATTACCCCAGCACTGCCAAGACCACCACTAAACCATGTCACTGAGGGCCTCATCTACACAGTTGTTGAACACTTCCAGGGACAGTGATTCCACCACTTGTCATTACCTTAAAATTAACCAATAATTAATTTCTTTAAAAATACCCACAGCAACTTTTGAAAAATGCTCTTTTAATATATTTTAATTTCTGGAAAAATGTTCAAAGAAACTCTCTGGCTCTTTTATTATATATGTTCACATCTTCCGGATGTGACTGCAGGTATAAGGAACAGCATTGGTAGATCACATTTATGAGGTGCAATTCTTCCCTAATAGTTAAAATAATGAAAAATTCCGAAGATAAGCATGTCATGTACAATACACAGAAAAAGATTAGAAACCAAACCAAATGGAAAATCATCTTTAAAATCAGCAGCGAGACACTTCCCCAGAGACTGAGTACACTCAAAATAAAAAATATCTACCAAATAATTAATAGGTGTTACTGAAAATGGGGTGGAGTGGTTTTAGGCTTATATCCTGAAGGAAGTAGCATGGCACCACACTAAATCATGCATTACAGGAAAATTAAATCCTACCCACCTAGCTGCTGTTGAACCTCTAAGAACTGCCATTGCAGTGTGGTTAATAAGGAGAAGCTAAGAAGGAAGTCTGGAGCACAACTGCATCCTTCTACTTAAAAGAGTTTTAGCATTCCTCCAGCAGACAGCTAAAACCATCCTAGCAATGCTATAGGCGGTAATGTCAACAAACAATATTGCTGCTACACTCTACACAAGAACCCATATCCAAAGCTCAGTGAAGTCAAGTGTGAGTGGGCTTCAGTGGGCGCTGGATTAGGTCCAGATTGCATGAGGCAGAGAAGCTGTGCTCAGGGCCTGGGAAGGTAAGAAGCCCACACAACCCATCCTATAGCAATCAGCCAGAGAGTGCTTCTTGGGTATCTACACATAGATTTCTCTCTCAGAACACTGTAACCCAAAGGTGAGTTCAGGTCTCTTTGTTTTACCTAATCAAAGCTTGTAATAGCTGAACTTAAAGGCATATGGAACATAGCGTTGCATGATTAGCTAGTCCGATAGACTGAACCATACGTCCTCATAGTATGTACTGCTGTAAAAGACTAAATACAAAGTAACATCCTGAATAACTGAAAATAAAAAAGAAACACCAGAAAGTATTCTTTAAGAAAAATACCTGCTTGACATATGAAAACTCTGACCACAGTATGAGTCACTGCAAGTGACTTCGGATGATTCACTGCCATTTTTTAAAACTCTGATAACAATCTCTAGTTGTTTCCAAAACCTTCTTTTTTCCCTTTTTTTTTTTTTTTTTTTGGCAAACAAATGGCTTGGGCAGCTTTTCATATCAAAAGCCTGCAATTTAGTTTCTTCTTTTTAAACCTCTAAACAGCTGTATTAGTGGGCTGTAGTAGGTTAAGATTGCTCACATTTCTTGCTCGTCATATCTTGGAAGGCCATTTCTAGTGTGGAGCATCAAGCTCTTGACTACTCCATCTCAGTCTGTAAATTACTTGTAATTCTGGTGGTGGTGGTGATCTCCCAGGAGCTGGACAAAGGGAACAGAGCTCATGTTAGTAGGCCACTGGAATGCCACCAGATTACATCTCTTGGTTATAACATGGCCTCTGAGTAGTGACTCTTGCCTTACATATGCAAGAATGATTAATCACTTGCTTATACCAGTATCATTGCTCACATAAAAATAGTTCAGTGGACATTCTATCAAGTGTGAGAACGCTCCTCCCAGTCAAGCATGAATCCCTTTCCAAATGACAATATAAACTGAAAAAAAAAATCATAATAAATGAGACAGTTGTGGTTTATTTGAGTCTAACTAAATCAAAGTAATTTGACACATTCAGCAGTGCCCATGTGGACAGAGTTTAGCAGTATAAGACTTGGCTTTATAATTACTAGTCGTTTTGACAGTTCCCACAGTCTTTTGTCCTAAACATTTTCTTTCCTTATTTCATCTGAATTTAGGCATAGTAAAAAAATGTCCCAGCAGTCTTATGGTATCCAGACAAATTTTGCAGGCAACACCTTTGAAAATTGACATTATACAGTTTTAGAATAGCTTTGAATAGTTTTGGAAAGTCATTCAAGTTTAATCTGCTTTGCAGATAAATTATTTGAATAAAATAAATTATACACTTCCTAGTTCAGACCACAGGAAGAATTTCTTAAGTCTGTTCATTCTGCATCTTATTACATGTAGGTAATATGAAAATTTTGGATGAGAAACACCAATAGTCAGATAATTCTTCCAGTAATTCTGCTCTGAATTATAATTCTACTCCAAGGCATACATCAGTGATTGCATCCACATGAAAAAAAAGAAAAAAGCTGGTCTTGGGTTATTTGTTGTTTTTACCACTGCTGACCTCGAGAACATTCCTAGTCCATTTTCAGTGCAATGTCGAGGAGACTAACTAATAACTAAACTGCTCTGAGCCTAGTTTGAGCTAATCCATTTGGCTTCATAAAGGAAAGCCAAGGCCAACAGTATCCTGGCCTGTATCAGAAATAGTTTGGCCAGCAGGACCAGGGCAGTGATCATCCCCCTGTACTCAGCACTGGTGAGGCTGCACCTCGAATACTATGTTCAGTTCTGGGCCCCTCACTACAAGAGAGATATTGAGTTGCTGGAGGGGTCCAGAAAAGGGTGGTTTAGTCTGGAGAAGAGAAGGCTCAGGGACGACATTATTGCTCTCTATAACTACCTGAAAGAAGGATGGAGTGAGGAGGTGACTGGTATCTTCTCCCAAGTAACAAGTGATAGGACAAGAAGAAACGGCCTCAAGCTGTCGCCAGGGGAGGTTTAGATTGGATATTAGGAAAAATTTCTTCACCAAGTGGGTGGTCAGTTATTGGAACAGGCTGCCCAGGGAAGCGGTGGGATCACTGTCCCTGGAAGTTCAGAAACCATGTAGATAAGGCCTTAGTGACATGGTTTAGTGGTGGATTTGGCAGTCCTGGGATAATGGTTGGACTTGATGATCTTAAAGATTGCTTCCAACCTAGTTAATTCTATGATTCTATGATACTTAGTTACCAAGTCTCAGCTGGGAATCACGACTAAGAGTAAATTTTTCTGAAGTTGTTTGTTAGAAAAATATGTCATAAATACAAACAGGTCATACGAATGCAGGAGTAGACTATAAAAATGTTCATATTGGGTCAGGCCTAAGACTGATCTAGCTCAGTATTCAGTATCTGCATTGGCCACTAGCAAAAATGCTGAGGCACAGACATAAAGAACAAGAGTGATGCTAGTATGTATCAGCAGTTTACGGAGGTCTCTTAATCTGAAACCTCCTGTTGGACCCTTCCTGTGCTGATTTGATTGACCTCTTTTAATTAATCTATATTTTTACCTTCTTATTATCCTATAATTTTTTATAGGTTTTGCCACAGTACACTTGGGCATCACATGGGAAAAACATTTTCCTTCTTTTAAGCCTGCCATCTGGTCATTTTATGGAGTGACTCAAGTCCTTATGTTCTGAGAAACAGAAGTAGAAGGCAAGAGCAGCTTTTACTAAATGTAGAACTAGTTTATTATGTCCTATTTAATGTATTAGGCATTATTGTTTACTTACAGATCAATGTAATTGTGCAAGTCCTTACTGAATTTTCCATTTGTTTTTAATGCATGTAAACCTGGCAGTTTATGCCATTTCAGTTATAGTACGCAGATCAATGCTTTTCTGATTCCTATGGGGACATCTGTTCATTAGCACGCAGGGTGGCCAATATCGCTTTAGGTAAAGATCAGCTAGTTCCTCTGTTCTACACACTTGGGAAGAATAGCGTTGCTTATAAAATGTAACAAATGTTTCCTGGACTCTAGCCAATATATTTTTGATCCTTTCTTGATCTTCATTTTCACTAATCCTTTTCTTTTTGTATTCTTGCCTTTTGTTGACATGCCAAAATTCTGTCAGTCTTGTTTCCCCTTTTAAAAAACGTATTTTTGTTAAGTTGAATTAAGCATTCTACCCTGTTGCCAAGAGCAAATTAAGTTCCCCCCACACTGAAATCAAATTTCATAAAGTGTCCGGGCAATTAGCTCTAATATGTGGTTGCTGTAACTCTTAATTTTCCCCTTTCAAGAGTTTTCTTTTTTTTCTGTCTTTGTTTCTGAACAGAAGATGTGAGATTCCTTCTCTTCCCTCTGGTTGTGGCCTTTTAGTTCCCCAGCAACCATCCACTGATACTTAGCCAAACCTCACTTTTAATCTATAACCCAAAGGTATTTGAAGTAACAAATTGTTCATTCTTCAGAAAGCTGAGCTGGTGGACCAGCCTGCTGGAACTGGAATAAAACTTGAAGAACAGACTTCTGAAGAGCTCTCCCAAGCACCACATATAAGCATATCATATGCACACTAAGAGATTTCCCATGACGACTGAAAACTGGCACAGCTCACCCACATAACTCAACAACAGAAGTCTTTTACAGCAGAAGTTATCTTCTGTGTCTTTTCTGCCAGGGGTTTGATTCCAACAGGTTCAAGTAGGACAAAATATAAGAACATAATTATTCCACGTAGATGAGAAAGGAAAGGCCCAATTTCAGAAAAATCATGACAAAATCCTGCCGGGCGTTGCATGGTGGAATAGCCCAGCTCTAGCTTAGCCTTCTAGCAATGCTTTAACATTCTCACATGTACATCAGTCTACTGTAGGCTTTCCTCTCCAGGCTGCCTTCAGCAGAGAGATTTTCCTTATCTTCTTCCCCAAACCCTTTGTATTGGTGCACAGGCAGGATGCATAAGGCAAGGAACCAGACTTCTCTCTGCTAGCCATACCAAGCACTCTGTGGTGAGGAAGGATGTAATCAGAGCCGAGGAAGCAGTTGTCTCAGTTCCAATAAAAAGTCATCTTATATAAAAAAAAAAAAAAGATAAAGAAAATACTGGATGGTTTCCCAATGTCAACTAGATTAGGATCAGCTAATTTGTTCATGAGGAATTTGACAGTTTGAACATTATTCAGTCAGCCACCGTCCCTCTCTTTCCTTTACATCCCCATTTATTTTGGCAGACTTAAATGGTGCACATGATAAAGCTGTGTTACAGTAACAGCCATTGTTCTATTTTAAACATAACACTTGAGGTTTGAGAAAAGCTCCAGAGGATATCTATATATATATCTACAAATTGACCAGTCTCACTGCAAATGCTCTAACGAAGCAACAACTGATTTTAACACGAAAGCTGCAATTTCGTGGAATACTCTTTTGTTAAAAAAAATTACTTCTAACCACAGAAGTTGCTGTCCTGCCCCTTTTTATTCCTACTCACCCCTGCAACACTCCTTAGTCTTCCTCTCCTGCAGTTCAATTTTCTAGCTCAGGTCTAGCTAGAATCAGGTATCTAGTCCTCATTGATATTCACTAGAGACTAGGCACTAACTGCCCTTCAGTGTTTTGGAAATTTCCTCATGAATAGTAAAAATGCTAATAACACTATTTCGAGTTAGTGTGGCCACAGCAGCATCCAGAAATTCATAGCTAGTCTTTGACCTGGCTTGTATGATACATGTCTATTACAGCCAATTGTCCTGCTCCTTCAGGTCATGTAAAATAATCTGCATGTGACCAAGGGCAAGAAGCTCAGTACCTATGTCCAGAGAACAGGCAGCGGGATCCTGGGGGAGGATGAGCTGACAGGTGGGAGGTGAAGCATTTTTTCTTTCAGCTGTCCCACCACTGCCCCATGGAATGGGTGGGAAAACACTTGGAGCTAGGTCATGAGGCAGCCCACATATGAACCTCCTCTTCTTTTTACTCTAGGCATCCTGGAGTACTTAGCAATTCAAACCCCAGCGCAGACTCCTAGCATGTGATCTCACCATAGCAGCCACATGTGACTGCTCCCAATTTCATGCGGTACAGTAATGACGTTAGCCACCTCTCTCTATTGTAATCAATACCAGAACTGCAGTGCATATACTCATAGTGCCTCTAAAAGAGAGGCTGCGATGTTCGAAGACAAGTCTGATAGCTTGTGAATTCCTACAAAGCCTGAAGTTTCACAGTAACACCCTCCTCCCCAGTTTCATCCTCTCCCTCTATTTCATGACCACCCCTTAGTCCTCTCTCTTCATCTTTTCATTTTCCATCTGGCAGACCTGATTCATGCTCTGTTCTATCCCACATGCTTCAGCTTCTTAATCCTCCTTGATCCTCACCCCTGATAAGACTGACTTCTTTATTATTATTATTATCAAAAGGATGAGTTAAAATTAATGTAAGACGTGTAATACAGCTGCATTGTTGAAGTGAGAAGTCAAGCCAGTCAAAACAGCAAATGAAACATGCTCAAAGGCATATCACAGCAGCTTTTAAAAGAAAACACAGCCTCTTTAGAAAAGCCTAGACTTCTAAACAGAAGAAAGGTGCATGATCATAAAAGGGACAATAAGTGTTCACAGAAGCTATTTGTGAAGTACACATGATACTTTTCAAACATTTTAGGTCAGTTACGTGATCAGCACAACCTACATCATGATACAGCTACAGTATTCCTATGTCAAACTAATATGGGTAGGTTTGACATAGGAATAGGTTTGACATAGGAATAGAAAAAACTTTCTATTTTATATGTAATTATATAGAGAAAAATCTAACACATAGAAAAAGTAGTTTTTCTATAGAAAAAATTATATGTTTTAATATTGTAATCTTAACACTATTTTCCTAATAACATCAGTCACTATTTTTTCTATAATTTCCTTATATTAAAAGGCAAAGGCTAAAAATAGGAGTATTTTATCCGATATCTCTGAGTTAGTTCATAATGACATATACAGCTACTGGTTTTCAGCTTTGAGTGAGATGAAGAGGTCACTTTATTTTTGAACAATGATTGCAGTCGGTTTCCATTCACTTTAATCCTCACCGCTTTTGAAACTTTATTTTGTAAGTTAAGTAGTGCTTAAACTTGTATTTCCTGCCCTTTAGGTTAGGATTTCCACTGCTACAGCAAGCACTCTTGAAAGGCATATTATTTTATAAGCATTATTTCCAAGCATGACCGAGTGGTGAAAAATCAGAAAACCTCAGATGGAAAATAGATTTAAATTATCATGAGGCATAAAAGACAAGAAAAAAGTAGCTATGAATGTATTAGAAAGAAGAGGAAAACCATTTATAGATCCATTACATAGTGGAGGAAGAAAGCAAGCATGGCTTCACGCACACACAAACATGGAAGAGAAACTGTAGTCAGCCACTTGGAAGAAAATATATTTTAACAAGGACAGAAGAGTACCAGATAAAGCACAGAAAAAGCAGGTTAAATGATATATTTAGCTAAGTAAGTGATGTTCTAGTCAGCAGAGCTAGATGAAAATTACTCTAGACAAAACTAGCAAAATTTAGAAAGAGCCAAACTAGCTGATTTCTGGAACTAACCAAGATATTTTCCCAAATATTAGTGATAGCCTGTGGGAACCCGCGGAGGACAAAGAAGGCTTCAGAAAACAAGAAAAGGCGGAAGCCTTATAAAGAAGGAGAAAGGAAGATGTGAAGATGCCGAGCGTCATAAACTAATCAGTCTTTAAAAAATCCTGGAACAAATTACTGAACAATCCATATCAAGTGCCTATAAGATAATAAAGTGATAAAAACAAGCAATAAGGGTGTGTCGAGAACAGCTCACTTCAAACTAGTTTATTTCTTTGATAGGTAATAGATGTAGCACAGAAGGAAGAAACAGAAGATAAGTATGTAACTGCAGTAAAGCTTTGTCATTGTCCACATGGAGTTTTCAGAGGGAAGCAGAACCTTGATATATTCACCATCAAGTAGGTAAGGTTGGTTGAAAAAATTGGTTTCAAATCTAGTTATCAGTGATTCCCCACCCAACAAAGAAAGTATCTCAAGCGGATGTGATGGTGCTCTCCCTGTCTGTGCTGGTACTATGGGTCCCCAAAAGTATCTTAGTCACATCCATATTGCATACTAGCGGTATGCTGCTTCTCAACCCTCTTGCAAACCCTGGAAGCCATCCTGGTTCTCCTGTTAAATAAGAGGTTGAAGGATGTTGGTTGTGCTGTGGAGTTTTGAAGAGGCGTTTTGTACTGTGAAGTCAATAAATGGATCTATGGATCTGACTGAAAGACTGATTCAGTTAATACAAGTGATAATGGTATGCAGATGGGTGATAAAGTCAGATTCTGGAAGTCTTTACTCACTTCCCTAGCAGAGTGACTGAAGTATTTAAAGAAGAAGTTGGACAATAATCTGACAATTATATTTGTTGTTACTTTAGTGGTGATAGTCTTTTGGGGATGGCTTCACACTTCCATCATTAATTTACACTCAATTAATTTAAAAACAGTAGCCCAGATGCTCTGTGAGGGGAAACTGGCTATAGCTCTGCTTGGAAAAAGTAAATTTGCCTAATATATATGAGGTCGTGGATCTGGCCCCAACCATTCGAATGTTAGTATGTCAGTCTGTATTGTGTGGATGAATTGGTCTTATTTGGGAGTATTTTTGAGTTTTATAGCAGTCTTTTAAAAAAAAGAAATATATATATACATTTCTGGTTTATATGGCATCTTTTGCTGAAAAAAAAAACACCAACCAAAACCAACCAAACCCAAAAAACATCAAACCAAAACCAATAGAAAAACTCAAACAAACCTACACCTATTAATCTATAGAGTTGTATTTACTTTTGTTTTTACCTTTTTTGTGAATATTGGTACACATCAAATACTTAGGCGTTTGATATCATAGGCCATCAACCACTGAAGTCAAACTTAGGGGCAGGACTTCCTTTAATCACTGTGCTTTTTGTTAACTTCAGAGTCAAGTCACCTTTAGCTCTCCATTTCTTTATTTTCCTATCACAGACTGCACAGAGAAAAGACTAGGCTTATTCACAGGCACCAAGGCACAAGAAGGTTTGATCAAACATAGCGAACTAAAATGGCAAGCACAAAGTTTCAGTATCAAAGACTCAAAAGCCTGCTCAGGCAAAACACCACCTCTACAGCTAAGCTGAATACAAGAGGTTCCCAAACAGCAGGATACTGCCTTCAACTACGAGGGCAGATCGCCTGAATCATGCTATTTGGCCTGAAGCCTGGACAACTGAACAAAATAATGGAACCTCGATTAACCTCCAGGTTAGCTGTCTGAGTGTTATGGGGACTCTGCCTCTGTGGACACCACTTCATAAAATGTCATTTATTTTTCATAGCAACCACAGCCTGTAGGTGCAAGAACAGGATAAAAGGGAGGAAAAAGAAAGCGGTATTTACAGTTGATCTTTCTTTCACTTAGCTCTCACACACAGAAGTGATTCATTTTTACCAATAGGGAAAGTAAAGGCATCCCTTTCATGAGTCAGATTCATTATCTCTTGTGGACTTCTGTTTTCAATGTTTTGTTCCTTGATTTTGCTTTTAATTCCCTGTGACAGTGGTAAGGTTAGCAATAAAAAGGAGACCACCAAATGTGCTTTCTTCTCATCCTGTCTTACTTAGTATTTTTGAACTGTTTCAATTCAAGACTTCTTTGAAGCGAGCAATTCAGGTCAGTCTTAAGTGCCTAAAGTTATGGAAACTGAAAAATACGCATCATTTTCATCTTTGGTCAAGAGATACAAGACCTCATCAAAGCAGGCTGTATTTCATGGACAGATAGACAAGTAGATTAAGGACTAACCTTTAGTCCTTACAGTTTGAATATTTTTATCAGCTTTTCTGAAAAAAAAAAAAACCCCAACAAACCAAAAACCAAACCCAAAACAAACCCACAAAACAAACAACAAACCAAACCAAAACAGACCAAAGCAACCTTCACAAATTTTATAGACAAAAGCTTAAATTTCACAATTTAGCCTTTATTTAACTCATCTGGGCCTCCCAAATCACACCAGAAATTAATCAGCCATACAGAGGTAAGGCTGAAAGGGCTCAAAAGTATTCACTGAGTTTGCATGCCTCTGTTTACGGTTGTCTGGCTTTAAACATTTACCAGCAGGTGTCTAAATTAGGCTGTCTATAAAAAGAAGAACCCAAAATGTGGGGGACTTTTTAGAATAGATTTCCCCAAGTGCCTTGTTCAAGGATTTTGAACGCACCAGTGCTCAATTCAGAAATGGCAAGCAAGGGCCTGATCCAAAATTAACTGGAGGACATGGTCGGCTTGTATGACTCTCACGTCTTTGGAAGTGGCAATCACAACATACACCAGATTGTGTAGTATGATGCATATGTTACAGGGTTCTGGGGCAGAGAGGTGGTCATTTTCATATTGAAACTATATATTGCTTTTCTATGCATCTGGCTAGATACTTGCTATACACACCTTGTGTTCTCTGAAAAGGAGAAGGGAAAAAAAAATGTGAGGGCTGGGTTTAATCCAGTTCATTCATGATCTATACTACTATCCTGAAACCAAGGATAAAACAATCTTTAATCTTTCTCAGCTGGTCAAAGAGTGCCCAAGAAACCTATTATAATAATTTTGACTGTTATTTAGAAAGTGTACCTAGTTTTTTTGAGTTTTCTTTGACTCTCTGAAGCTAAAAACAAATCCGAAAAAACAGTGTCACTTGGATACCAGCCATTTAAGTATTCTGATGCCAGGCTTCTACCTCAGTTTTCATCTCCCTCAAAGACTTATTGATAAGATTTAAAAACTCAAAACATCTTAACCTTTTTTCATATTTACAGCTCTGTTAAAATCCTTAGCCCCTCCTCACTGGCTAATAGGGCTTAAAAACTCCAGTTGTCCTCTGTTGCTCAAGAGTTTATCAAAGATTAATTAATATGGCTTGAAATGCATCCCTTAATAAAAGAAAGGCTGTGTTTGTTTTGGGTTTGTTATTTATTTAAGTTACCACCAGGAGAGTCAGGATATGAAAATAAAAGATTTTAACAATACAGACAGAAAGACAGTTTTGGAGAAGTTAGACTAAACCACCTGACAGTGGCAGAATGCAGACAGAGGTGAAAAAGGAGGTCAAATGTAGTTAAATCAGTTAAATACACCTGTGAGAAAGTAGGTGTGGAGAAGAGTTCACTTAAAAACCAGGGAAATGGGAATGACTGTAAGACATTGAAAAGAGGTGGTTGAGCTCCCATTGCTTCACAGTTATCATGTTGGAAAAAACAGGACAGTATTTGTCTGCCTTTTAATAAAGGAAACCAAGGCAGATTAACAGGTTTTCTGACTCTTTTTACAAAGCTTTAAGTACAGGAAGAAAGTTCCAAGATCTTGTTTGTTACATATATTTAACTAAGTACAGAATTTGGTCTAACATTTATCTTTAAGAGAGAATTTTCCCTTTTTTTTTCTTTTTTTTTTTAATGAAATCTTTACTCAAGCAAGATAATAGGTGCTTTAACAATCACAGGGTGAAATCCAGTAACTACACATAGGATGGGTAGAAGAGCACTGACATCCTCATTCCTGGGTGGGGACCTGAGCTACAGGGCAATTGAAAGTTAGGTACAAAAGGGACACAGTTGGGCATCTCCATGCTGAATTCCCACTCTGTGTCTGCATTAGCAAGTACAGCAGCTCCACATGCATGGATTCGCTGCATGATACTGTCGATGTTGAGGACCCTGTGTCCTCCCACTAGGCGTTTCAGGAGGTTTTGATGGTGAGTAGCCATAGTCGGGCGCCAGGTACTGAAAGCTGATTAGCATGGGAACGCACCAAGTGTGCTCCTGCCATGCATTCCCAGCTTACTTCCACTCAAGAGAGCATCCAGCCTGTGCACTACCCAGGCACCCCGCAACACCGACTGGAGCAGAGCAAGTGGGGCAGGATGATCAGGGTGTTCACTTCAAAGGTGAGACCATAATCTACAGGGAACACACTGAATATCCCCTCCCCTGGGACCCATCCGGGTGGGCTGGCAGCAGCTGAGCCTGCCGGCCGGGTCTCATCACTGGTGGAGAAATGCCAAGCCAAGGCTTTTTGGCCAGGCAAGCTCAGGCATGAGCCAGGCACTGAGCTGTTCGTTCTTACACAGAGAGACACAAAAGCTTAGGGGCCTGATGAATTTCATGGCTACAACCAGCAATTATTTCAGGACTGTGTTTTTAAAGTGTTATTTTGCTGCTTAAGTAACATTTTACTGACCTGTATAGCACTTGTAAGTAATTTGCCTGAAGCCACCACAGCCATTTGTGGCAGAGCAGGGAAATGCACCTTCATCCCCAGAGGCTCTGGCTAACACCATAACCGCACCAGCGTCCTTCCTCTTTTCTCCTTCCTCCTGGCTGGTCAGAATCAGCTTAAATTCACACAACAGGAACATATTCAGATCACGGAGAGATAGGGCCTTGAGAGGCATTGCAATAAGACAGCTCTTTCTGAAAGGGAGACACTTGATCACAAAAGAAAAGTCCATGTGGTACATAACAAGCTGCACAGAGACAACAGTGGTCTATCAAGTATGAAATGGTCGTGGCAGTATGAAATGAGAGATGGTTGTGAAGATGCAAGAGGAAAGTAGGTGATGAGGTAAAAGGAAAAGCTAAGAAAGACATGTTTATTCAGAAGAAAATAAAGTTCCTAGCTATCATCCTGTTTCACTCAATGGCAAAATTACCACTGACTTCAGCAAGACAACTGGCTGACAAGTCACGCTAAAGAAAGTGGGCCACCGATGTGCAACTGCCGCTCCCTGTGAGACTCTGAGGTGTCAACATCTTGTTTCATCCCAAATCAGCAGGAAAATTCAAATAATAAAGATTTTTCTTTTTTTTTCAAATTGAATTATGCTGTATTTGTTTTGATTATGTCACAACATTCATATTGGACCTTGAGGTTTTGGCTAATGCTATGGTAAAAAAAGCTACAACAGTAAGTATAGAATGCCCTGCATATTTAGTACATCAATATATAGATACAAAATTTGACAAAATATATGTAGATACAAAAATCAACATGATAGACAATTTAGTAATTTCTTGCAAAAGTATTAAAAAAATCAGTACATTCATATGATTTTTTGCATGTGAAAACTATCCTCCTTCAATGGGGCCTTGAACAACCTGGTCTAGTGGAAGGTGTCCCTGCCTGTGTCGGGGGTTTGGAACTAGATGGTCTTTAAGGTCCCTTAAATCCAAATCATTCTGTGATTCTATGATTTTTTTTTTTAATTATTTAATTGAACAATCACTTCAAGATATCCACCTTTCTGTTCATTACTTTTTAAAGCATTTGCATAAATAGGAATTTTAATCTCAAAACATAAAGCCTGAATGTTCAAAACACAGGCAAGTTACCATGCTCAAAATCTTGCTGCTCCTGGTGGAGGAGCCTTGCCAATTAGTTTTAATGAAACTGCAATAGCACCTATTACCTTTCACAAGCTTTGGATCAGGCCTCTGGTGAGAAAATCTTTAATTATGTCTTTCATCACAGTAAAAATCTAGAGATAGAAGTTAATCAAATATAATTAATAGATTTTTTTTCTCCAGGCTTGTTCTAACTTGTTTAGTTCACTTTAGTCAAATATTTTATTTGTAATTATTTGTTGGGTGTAAAAACCAGTGAAAAACAATAATGATTAAAAATACATTAAAATTAATGGAACGTTTCTCTCTGTATTCATAACAAGCTCTTCAACAATTCACAGGGGTGTCAGGGACATATGCTGTAATGTTTTCAGTGCACATGCAAAAATAGCAACATATATGTGAATTGCTACCAAATATTCTGATGTATACGTTTTCTTGTGGTGTGTTTGCAAAATTAATACAAGATCTCATTGAATTTTTCATCTCCCATTCTCTCCTTTATACTAAAAAATCCCGGGGGGGGGGGGGAAGTGTCTTACAAAAATTATATGGAATAAGATGTGGACCTGTTTTTTCCCACTCATCCAGGGGGGTTTTGTCAGGCTCCAAGGGTCTGAGCTCCTACAGGAGGGGAAAAATGTCTCGCCTCTAGTCCAGGTGGTTGGGTGAGTGCACAGGGAAGAAGTCTAGTGTTGGTTTATGGGAATAGTGGGGTAGGAGGAATGAAAATGAGACAAGAAGAATGTCTGATCTCATGCACCCGGTGAAAACTGAGAAGAGAATGGTGCTGATTATCAGCTTCATGCCAGGTAAGAAGAAATTGCATTTCCAAATTTTAGGAAAAGAGTCAAAATATTTAGGTTTGCCGTATAAAACAAATTCCAAAAGGTTTCTGGGGAAACATCGAAACAACTGTATCGAAACACCAAATATTGGAATGATTTTGCTACATAATGTCAGTTTAGCAATGCAAAGTGTTATTATCCTTTCTAACATTAAACAGAATACAAACATCATATTTTGAAGGAATCTGATAATGAAGATTGTAAGGAAATGATACATTTTGGTTGTGATTGTCCTTTCCTTTTTTTTTTTTCCTTTTCTTTTTTTTATTTTTGTCATTTAGGACTATAAAATGTGCAACTGGGGATATTAGTATCTAGTTCTTTTAGTATAATGGAGACAGGATATGATAGGGTATGGTTTTAAAGATCTTTTTCCCTGTGAATCATGTTTATTTTAAAAGAATATAAAACAAGTGCCCATCCCACTTACAGTCAGCACTTCCCTACTGTAACATGGCATGGTACCATGTAACATGGTTCATACTTTAAATCAAGCTTTCTTGAGAAGTATGGGAAAAAGTATTCAGAGGAAGACCAAGCCACAGCAAACAGCTTAAGCTGGCCCCTGCTCTGCTAAATGTTTCCTCACAGAGGGCTGCTGGTGTCCCTTCAGAACCCACTACCAGTAATGCTGTGCAAGCTGATATGGTTTCATCCATGCGCCACAACCTGCAGGGACTTAATTCCCATTGCTTCACTGTGGCTTGAAAAGCAGAAGTAAAGGACACCGAGTAGGAAGTTGCTTACAATCATTCTGCTACATTTTGTGAGATTAAATGAGGGGATTTCCCATCAAGGTGAAGGAGAGAGCACACCTGTAAAGACTGAACATCAGCAATAATTTGGCATAGCGTCCTTCCTGCTGTGAAACCTGCTGGAACGCTTTTCACTTTTTTCAATCTCTCTTTTGTGTTACAGCTGAAAAACAACATACAGTTTTAAAGCTGCGAAGCTGTACTTTCCCACCTGCTCACGTCTTAACATGACTGGACTATTTTTGGTTTAGAAAAACTGAAGAACTGCCTTTATACCTCTCCGTGTCTTTACCTTCCAGTCTTGCTCTATGATTTATTTTTCCTCTCTCCATCTTTCTCTCTCATGTGTCATTGCGTTGAGGCTCTTTAAAAACTGGCACACCCTCTGTACTTCACCACTGGGACAGCCTGGGCTTTTCTCGTGTTTGGATTACTCACTTGGATGTCACTCTGCTGATAGAAGCCCGGAGTGCAGAAGTGAGATAAACCCCATTTCTCCTACATGAAATAACGGTTGGACAAGAGTTGACCAAAATACGTTCTGAAAGGGCCTGATCTAATATCCCCTGCAATCAATGGAAGGCCTTTAACTGACTTCAGCAGGTCTCAGATAAGGACCTGCATTAATATTATTACCATTATCATTTGTAACTGAGGCTTTGAGCATTGCTGTACAGTGTGTTTTGTAACAGGAAACAAATATGGGATGAGATGTTTCTCTCTGCTGTTTTAAAAGAACATCAATTTCATGAAAATTTTTGCTTGCTTTGTTTTCTTTGCTACTTTTATATATCAGATGTTCCCTTGTTAGAGGTCTCTATGTGTTTTGAGATCTCTCAAGCCTCAACAGAAAGATAAGAATATTAAAAATCAACAAGGAAGTTTTTCTCAGAAGTAGTTTAGGCATTTCCAGTGATTAAGTTTTAAAGAAAAAGGACTTTGGAATAACTCAGATGAAAGAAGAAGTACCACCTTATTTAATCGGGGTTCATTTGTATGGGTGACACTGATACCATTATCCTTCATGTTGCATTGTGTTCCAGGAAGAAACAGACCTAAATATCTGATACGAAAACCCAAGCTGAACTTTCTCAGGTTGCAGATGTTGAAGGCTTAACAAAAGGCATAAATACAATTCCCCTTTTAGAAAATTGACTAAATAGTATGTAATAAAAATCAGTAGAGATCAGAAAAATCAATAGGGCTGTCTCTGCCCCTCTTGACCTCCACTGTGTGGAAAGAAGGAAGTGGTGCAGGAGAAACTGTTCTAAAAGAAAGATATCTCACAGAGAATTTTTTGCTTCAGCAACTTTCCTTTTGATTTCTATCACGATAGTTTCAGTGACTCTCATGAACCGGATTAACTTTTGCAATGTCCTCTAAGGAATGGAAATGTTATTACCCCTTGTAAGAGTCCTTAAGCTGGACCTGCTGAAGCTAGATTATATGCTTTAGGCCATGCAACAGATCAATGGCAGCAGACAGCCCTCTTCTCTAAAGCTCTTAGTCTGACAAGTGAGCTCAGCTACTCCAAGGTCACACCTGAGCACTTGCGGAAGCTGTACCTGTGTGATTTGCTGTTGGCTGTTGCTCTTGAAGTCACCACATCCAGGACCGAGCTTCATGTGTTATGTTCTGGACTTTGTCCTACCCTCATTTAGGTAGATAGAAAAATCCTTCTGACTATGCTATAAATAGAAGCAGGTATACAACATCATCCAAGGAGCCTGTTCAAGAACTAACAACTAAATTCAGGGTTGCATCCGAGTCTGAACTCTGTCTAAACTGACATATATACTTACATATACATTTATGTACACACCTTTTTCTGTCAGTATCTAACAACCTGTTTCTTACACCACTTTTTTACCTCCTCTCCCTGATTTGTTACATACCCTCACCCACCATCTCTGCCACTCTGAAGTTTAAGAGAGCTTTTAAAATTGTAGTTTGTGTGCTGAAACCTCGATACAGGAAAGAAGCAACTAAGCAATCAACACTTAAGACAGACACTTCTTACCTCTAAGAAGCATCTAGTATAACTTCTCCAAGTACTTTGCCTTGTAGGTTTTACCAACTCGGTACATTGAGAAGTGTATATAACTAGGGAGTTTAAATGAATGTAAAAAGTATTTATATTCCACCAGTGAGGTTTGTCTGTATTAAAAGTTATATAGTTTTAAAATTATACTTTCAGTTGATCTGATCTAGTAAAATAAATTCAGATGTGTGATTCATATAAATTTCATCCCAAATGATAGTTAAAGCTAAATTCATATGAGTCAGGACAAAAAAACATCATTTATACCATATTTTGCACTGTTTTGCACTAACTTGCTTTCCAGTGGGATTTCAAGCTAAACAACTTTAACTTTGGTAAACATGAAAACTTAAGTCTGGCCTCAATAGTCCGAAACACTAAAATGCTGACAAAGTTACAGAACAGCCAGAATACAAGGAATTCTCACAGGTGGCTACCAAGTTTTAATGCAAAGACACCTAAAGGTAGAGGAGAGATCCCTCAATTGTCAATAGGGTAAACACTGGTTTTCTAATCACAGCTTTCCTAATCAAGGAGGAAAATAAAAATAAAAAATGAAAGCCTTGAAAGCCTCGGGAAACTTAACTATAATTTTATGTCCAAATAAAGCTGGTAATACAGCCAATACAGACTGCAGAGTACTTGCCAAGATGTAACTCTATGAGAATAATTAAATTTGAGACAACCTGGTAATTACTATTTCTGAAAAGGATTGATGAATGGTTTTCTAGTCCTATACCACTGGCTCCCTAAAGAACACTGAGATCACCCTAAGAAATAAAAAGTCAGCTATCTAACGAAGTATTTGAGACAGACATTATGAAAGTATTTCCAGCTAATAAAAGGACACAGAAAAGCATAGCAAGCATAAATGATCAAAACAGTAGACAGTGCTTAAAGACTGATCTTGATCACAGATGTGCTAGAAATGCAAAATGTAGGAAATGCCAGAGGAAGGGTCATTTTTCAGTCGCTTGCTGAACAAAAGGCACCCAGGAGGAGCATGCAGAGCCATTCTTACTTGTGTTGCTAAGTCTGATGAACCCTGGAAAGTGGATTTCCTACTTCATGGTAAGCATACGAGCTTTAAAACAGGCCTGGTGTTTCTATTGTCAGAGCTAGAAAGCAGCAATCTTCATTACCAATCCAAACTAAAATAAACTGGTGTTGCCCTTGGTAGCTCAGTGGGAGAACTGGACTTAAAAGGGCAGGTTACAGAGGAGACAACACACTGTGGCTGTTTGTCAAGACCCAGCATACAGGAAGAGTACAGGTTAGCAGTCTGTTGAGCTGTAGTGTCATACCAGTGCAGCTGATAGAGGAGTTCAAAGGGAGCATGTGGGTCTCTTGAAATGCGAGGCAAGGATGAAAAGCTGGAGGGGCAATTCCCTTGTAGCAGTGATGTAGAGCATCAGATCTAATTTCTCAACAAGGTCTGGGAGATCTGGCCAAGTGATCCAAGTGCAACAGATCCTGCAGGATGAAACACAGCATATGTCTAGACGAAAACCAAACCAACAAAATCTTGGTAGGACGACAATGTGTTTTGGTAACTGCTCTCCCAAAGCCATCAGGCAAGCAGGTATGTTTCTGCAAGATATGGTATTTCAAGTGGACTTGGGCAGAGCTTCCTTTTTGCAAATAGTGCTTATTTTCAGATTCTTCCATTTGTCCAATGCTTTTAATTTTTAAATTAATCTTTGGGTACCGGCAATATTTCTCCCCTTCCAGTGCAAGAGGCTAATTGAGGAAGGCTTGAGCCTTTCATACTTGTGTACTCAGAACATGTGCTTAATCAAAAGGAGGACAAGAAGGTTTGAGTGTTTCGTTACGGTTCACAAGTGCACAAGTGTTTCCCTGAATCAGGGCCTACATCACCATTACTAATTCAGAGAGCACAGGAGATAACTGTTAGTGGAGAGCATCTTCCTCATACAAAGGGAAGTAAATAGTGTGTTTTGTGCTGTTCTCCTGTGAAATTACACCAGTGGAAGACACTTGTTCTACAAATGAATCTTTCGTGAGTTTCACTGTTGCCTATAGTAACACTGAGGTCATTCTCTGCAGTCAGCTTATCTGTCTCAGAAAGGAAAAGAATACAGAATGACGGGGCCTTTCCAACACCCATGAAGAAAAAGTGTAGTGTGCCAAATTGTCTGAAAATGTTTCTTGTAAAATGAAGAATATTCTTGGTATTGCAACTTTCCATGTAAGCATAAAACAGTCCTCTTTCTTTCTTCTCTGATGCAAAACCATGTGAAGCTTTTAAGACTAGTTCCTTACACAAGATTTCTGATAATACAGTAATGGGGTAAATTACTCCAAAGCCAGGAATGACTGTTGTACAGAAAGTTTTGATAACAATGGGTATCCCAACCTGTCATGCAGTTGCGGAAACAAAAATCTCAATATATTTATCCTGTGGAAGAAAGCCCAGACACCACAGGCTTAGGGAAAACTACAGGCCACTGCTCTTTGGGACAGTTAAAACCAACAAAACTACATCTGCCTGACCAGAACCTTATAGAGTAAATAGTCACAAAAATATCCCCTGCCTTTTCAAACAGTAGTGAATCGCTAGCTACAAGCAAAAAAAAAAAATTTAAAAAAATGGCATTTTCTTTTGTAAGTTTAGGGTAATCCCTAAAACCTGGAGAGGAAGCTGAAAATAGAAGACAGGATGGCCCTGAGGCTTTTAAAAACTGCTGAAAAAACCCCACTATTTCTGGAGTAGCCTACAGCATGTAAAAGACAGAGAATCTCTGAGTTCTGACACTTTAGTAAGGCTGTAAAAGAAAGGGGTGATTTTCTGATAATACCAGCTTTGTCTGAGGAAGACTGGAAGAGTAGATATCAATCTTTGTGCACTAGAGGGAGAGAAATAGCCAGCTGTGTTAGAATATTAGCCAAAATACTTATAAACTGTATGGTTGCCAAGCACAACTAAAATGTCACTGGGAAGGTTAAGAATATGTTTTCTTACTGGGGAATTCCAGAGGAACTATTATGGGGGGAGGGAGGGAAATGGACCATGGTTTATAGGACAAGGTTTCAAAGCTTTTTTGGCAAGATATTATTTCTATCACATTATCACCAGCCCTCAATATCCTCAAGCAAAGGCAGAGACTGGGAGAAATGTGCAGACAAGATGATCCTTCCTTGGCACAGTTACATACAGATCAGCTCCTGTTATGTCAGCTTAACAAAACAGACTTCACAGAGAAGCACTTGCCATCTCAGTGACAGACACTAGAAAAAGCTCTGTCTACCTATCTACCAATCTGTTTACAGAAGGCAGAGGTGTACAGACTATATTATGACAATGCCCAGTTGTCTCTGAAGCATTTAGATTTAGATATGAATTTAAGTGAGGACCGAAAGTGAACACTGTTTGCAAAATCACAGGAAAATTTGTCTCAGCAAAATCGTGTGAGCACTTTTCTACAGAAAATGCTGAAGTATTAGCAGGAGTACCTAAAACTGTGCATCTAAACAGAAATGTTGTCACTATTGCTTGCAAATCTGAGAGGTATCTGAGGTTAAAAGATCACACGATTTGCCATAGAAGCAACCTGCGATAGTGTAAGAAGAGGTTTAATACATGTCTGCTTCAGCTGAATGTTTTTATAGCCTGCAGTGGCATAGTCAAAAGAACTTGTGCAGTATAAACTGTTTCGGGATTTATGCCTCTGTTTAAAGCAGCCTGAAGAAGGAGCTCCTCTAATCAGCTCATGACATTCATTTGGTTAAGTCTGAAAACTAGAGATGGACCATTTAGACATTACCATTGACTATCTCATTGTTTATATTAGAAACATTAAAAATATTTCAGTGCTATCCAAACTCCTCCAGAATTACATTTCTTCCAACCCAGAGTAAATTCCTTCAGCTTCATTCCTGACCTCTAGAAGGCACTGGCACCTCAGAGGAGAGAATTTGTGTGCATGTTTGTGTGTGTGTGTTTGTGTGTGTGAGCTTACTACGTTGAGATTTAGGGCATTTGAGGTTAATTTTAATACCCCTTCCAGTGTAATCAGATAACTCCTACGTGTCTGTCAAGAAGTCATTTGTCACAGCTCCATAATGGCACTTAGCTGGTGTATTGCCCCTGTTGACTTCTAGTACCTCATCCTAAGAGCTGAGTCCCGCTCTCCAGTTACATTTGGGCAGAGTGAGGGTATAAGCAGATATTGGCCTCCTCATCAAATTAAAACAACATCTGACAAGTGATAGATCAGTAAGGATGGATGCTTTACTTATTCATAAGCACCCCCCAGCAATTTAGCTGGTTCCCTAATTGCCTTGTTTAAGAAAAGTGAGTTGCCTCTACTTGTCTTATATTTCTACCCACAAAGCACTAAGGATCCACCTCGTTTTATCATTCTCAGAGCTACTAAAGGTACTTTTACCTACTTTCTTTTTCCTGTTCTTTTGCACAGCCATCACACTCAGTGCAAGACTGCCTCTCCATTAGTGGCCAATTTAAAGACTCTGATACTCAAGAAGATGGATTTTTCTATGATTTTGCTTATGTAAAATAGGTGTGTTTTTAAAAAATCTCTCCCTAGAGGAACTACTTTATTTCTAATTGAGAAAGGGCATATCCCTGAAAATTGCCATTTACCTGAAACTGGAATAATAATGGAAAAAAAATGTTCTGTGTGAAAATATAAAGAGAGGCAAGGTACTGAGAAATTATATACTATTGTATATATGATTGCAAGTAATAAAAAGATTAACAGAGCATAATAAAATTATTATACTCGTGCATTATTCTTAACAAATCAAGTAGTAAATATTTTATTAGAGACTTAAGACTAATAGGTGACTAAGTAAAGGAAATTTTTTCCAATAATTATGTTGCATGACAAGTCCTTCAGCCAGTTTTCACAGGAAAGGAAGGAAGAATATCCAACTTTTATGTAGAAGTACAGACCAGAAAAGCTGTCTTTGGCTGCATCTGATTCTAATCTAGCAATAGTATCTGCACTGAACCAAAGTCCAAACAATTTCCCCCACAGCAAGTTCACCACTGACAAGAAGTTAAGCACTCTCAATGCTCAGTTTCTGTAGCATCTCCAAAAATAACTGAGGAATCAGAACCCAACTGCTGACCCGGTGGTACAACAGACAGATGATGGGCCAGGTCCCTTTTCACAGATCTTTGTGTTTTACAGTGCTGATAGTACTAGAGCTTGTTTTCATCAGTATACTATCCAGATATGACTCAGAAGACATATGGAGAATGTCTCCTGACACATAGTATGTGTGCTACCCAGATTCAACATTTAAAGTCACTTTTCTGTTCATAACCACACTGCAAAAAAAAAAAGAAAAAAAAGCCAAAGAACAAACCAGTAACCAGCATACAACAAAAATGTGTTAAACTGACAAAGACTGTCACTAATAGTTGTCTAAATCATTAGCTGGTCATCTCCTGCCCTCTAACTTCAGTGAGGTTGGGAGAGGGGAAAGGTGCTTGATGGATAACTATGAAAAACATCGATGTTGGCAAAACTCTTAGATTAACAAAGCTTAACACTATCTGTTTTGCAAAACTAAAAGCTGTAAGCTTATGGCAGCTGAATACATGACCCAAATATATTGGTTACTATTCAAAAGAAGGGGAAAAAAAAATAAATAAATAATTTCAGTTTGCTATGAAGACTTTTGCATCACAATATGCCTGCAAAACACTAAGTGCCTATTAACAGGAGAACAGGCACTTGTGAAATCCACCTTTGAATCTATATGCATAATATGGCCATTTGCTGGGCAATCTGTAACCCATACTAGAAAGCAACAGTAGATGGCCTACTTTTCACAAAAAGTGAGAGCTAGAGGAAACCACATTGTGCCATAGGGAGGGGAAGCACAGGCATAGCCTTCATTATTAATTGGCATACACAGAAAGAGCAAGCAGAAACAAGACTAGTAAAAGAAAGAAGGGAATTCTCCCCAGAAACATATGGGAAGCACAAAACAGAAGTAATAAAACATTAAAGAATAAGGATACAAACACCAGCATGTCCAGAAAGTGCAATCATTAGTAACGAACACAATGAAAGCACTAGAAGCGTGAATGCAAAAGTTAATGGCTTCTTTTACACATGAGAGAGAGTACACAGCAAAAGACCAGGGTATCTAAATAAGAAATGTATGAAAGAGTCCTCCAAGTATCATTTTCTGTATAACTCACCAGCCTCCACTAAAGGGAGAAGTAAAGGAAAGCACAAAAAATTCCACTTTGACACCTGTCTCTTAAAGCTGTTTTCATTTTCACAATGCAGCTTTGTAGTTCCTGCGCAGCACAACTCCCAAAGCCAAGCACTGTCAGGAAGCCACTCTGCCTGCAGGCCTGGTTCTCTGCTCACTCAGGTCACCAGTCCACTGGACCAATTCCTTGTTATAATTAACCCCAAGGCTAATTTTCAGGCTGACCTTGCCATGTAAACCCAGTACAGACTTGAATCCCTGAAGAAAAGTGAGCACTCATCCACTGCTAAGGTGCCCTCTGCTCAGGAAGCTGAGCATAAGTCTTTTCAATACTTTTGACTATCCTTTTCCCATCTGGTTGAGCTCTCAAACCACAAGCGTCCAAATGCTGTCAATTGACATTTACAAGGTACCTCAGGAAGTATTTTTGCAAGTTTCTGGTATACTTCCAACCCTGGAAAACCAGTGCATGTAAATGAATACAATGTTACATGCAATTTAAAGAGTTATTGCTAAAAAAACATTTGGTGAACACATTTTCAAACAGGATACCTGAAGTTTTTTTGGACGCATTTACTCAGTAATGACATAGTGATTGCTTCAGAGTTGTATAAGTCATAGCCATCACCTAGCTAACCACTTAGTCTTGCTTCTAGTTAGGACCCAGCAAACTTCTTTCACAGAATCACAGAATAGTTAGCGTTGGAAAGGACCATAAGATCGTCTAATTCCAACCCCCCGCCATGGGCAGGGACACCTCACACTAGACCATGTCGCCCAAGGCTCTGTCCAGCCTGGCCTTGAACACTGCCAGGGATGGAGCATTTACCACTTCTTTGGGCAACCCGTTCCAGTGCCTCACCACCCTCACAGTAAAGAACTTCTTCCTTATATCTAACCTGAATTTCCCATGTTTAAGTTTAAACCCGTTACCCCTTGTCCTATCACTACAGTCACTGATGAAGAGTCCCTCTCCAGCATCCTTGTAGGCAAAACTAATGATATGATGTAGGAGTAGCTTAATTGAATTAAATGGCAGCACTTGTGGGCACAAGGAAGACAGGAAGGAGCACTGCCTTATTTATATACACAGTGTTACTGCAAACATAATCTGACTAGCTCTTGAACAGCAGTGGGTAACAAGGGTTGCAAGGTATAAAAATGGAGATGATTAATTCTGTCTTGGCCTGAAAAAATTACTTTTCTTGCCAATCTTTTGGCACCTCCTACTGACTAATACAGAAAGGAGTGACATAGGGCCCGAGGATGTAAAACGAATATAGTGAGAAATGAAAAGCTTTACCATCTAGCCTACATTAGGCTACTACGGTGTGAAGGAAAGTGGAAAAAGAAGGGAGGGATTGATTCCACTTCACAATATTCAGTTAGCTTGATGCTGGGAGAAGGTTTGAGAGGGGGTAAGATTTTAGTAAGATGATAATGAACTGCATGGGAAATAGGGGTTTGTGTGTGAAGTATAAGTGTCCATGACAAATCTACATTATGGGATTAATATTGAGCTAACCTATAACAGGAAACATGTAAGAAAAGACTGCAACCAGTGAGTTAGAACCACAGAAGGAGATACACCTCCTTTACATATCTTCCAGTACAAGGAGAAATTACTGAATTTTACAGACAATGGGCTTGACAAGATGAGAGTCTGCATGCCCTTTTGTTTAAACCAGTGTAAATCACATATATTTCTTTCCAGTGTACAGAGTCAGTAGAACAAGAAGGGGGAAAGACTGCTGTAAGGGCTAACCAGGCTTCCCCAGTGGTGTGATAGTGAAAAAAGGGTAAACATAAGCAGCTGGTGTCTGTCAGACATTGCTATGTATGTTCTGCATTGCACAAGAAAGTGGCTAACCTCATTTACACGTTTACACTCAACTACACTACTATGGTTTATAGGTTAAGCTCTGCTTTCACTTACAGCCACATATATCCAAAGCAGTAGCTCAAGAAACATCACTGGAGTTGCTTTGCATTTACAAGAGCAAAAATGGGAGAGAAACAGCCGTCTGACTTCTGTGTTAACCCGGTGCACAGGTGCACCTCCCTCGGAGGACACTTTTAAAAGCAGCCCCAGAACAAAAGCCTCTCTGCTTGCCAGCCGGGCATCCATTATAGTAACCACACCCTCCTAGGTAAACACGTACATAGAGCAAATCACTTCTTCTCTGAATAGGGTTTACTTTATCATTCTGAAAGGCATAGTGCTGTTTCTTGACATATTAGCATGCTTAAATGAATCACGTAAGAAAATAAACTTATTTGCCTATGTTTACATTCATTTGTCCTCTCCTCTGGTATTAATCGAATTTGTCTAATATTTTTATCATACCATGTTTTAAATAAATAAGTAAACATCATGATTGTCTTTGAAATACTTGTTGCTAGCAGCAGAATAAAGGCAAGAAATTACATAGGCTCCCATGTGATGAGAGTAGGGGCAAAGGATGTATTGCTCCAGGTATGCTGATAACATGCAATGCCAATATCCCACCATACTGCCAATTTTCTATTGCTTTGAATGTCACTGCCTTGCTACAGGTTAAAAAGATGGAGCTGCATATGCAGCAAATGCTTCTTGTTGTTAGTACTGTGCTTTAAAAAGAAAAAAAGAAATTAAATCATTCTCTGTGATGATGGAAGTTTTTACATAGAAAGGGTCTGGGGAAGCTGACCTGCTGTGAGGTTCTACTGGTGTCCAAGGAACCGGTGCCACTTGCCCCAGGCGTCATTTTGCACCTACTATACCATGCTATTTCAGAACAAATGAAATAACAGCTTTTGTACAACATATGTTTGGTTCCTATACTATGCTATTTTTGCAGTTGGAAGGCCTCAGGCATTACTCTCCTTCCAAGCCATACACAAACAAAGAGGGTTTACCACAAAAAAAGAGCCTCTGCTGAAGAGAATAAGGTTTACCTCTGCTTCCTCACTAAAGGTCCTTACTCCATCAAGTCACACACTTCTATTCTTACATAGCTGTAACTTAAAGTTTTCCCCTAGCAACAGCACAGGTCCCTCGTGATTTTTCCCTGCCTTTCAAACCATCATGATCATCCATGACTTTGCAACAGGAAAATCTAGATGTTACACCAGAAAGGAAATAGATCTCTTATCCTGTTAGCAAGCCCTTTCACATAAAATTTCAATTGATTCAATCTAAGCTTATCACTGAATTCTTATTGCTATCTGACCTGGGCCAAGGCCAACTATACTTTAAAAATAAATAAACAAAAATAAATAGTACAGTCAACTGGTAAGTCTGAATTGTTGCTGTCTTATTCCAGTTCTACGCCTTGAACACACTGCAGATTTTCAGTGTAGGTGCTCTGGTGTAATCACTGGGTAACAGTGGCCTAGTGGGCTCTAAAACTGTGTGTGCCGAAACCAGATGTGCAGACCTGAAGATCTAGTCTATGCCATCTACACAGCTGGAGTAGGAGCCAGCAGAGCACTTCCTCATTTCTCTAAGCACATGGATGCATAGCCTTGGGGGGGGGGAACTTGTTTGCAGCCACTGAAACGTTTTCCTCCCAGCTCACTTATCCTTCCTCTGGCTTTTCAGCCTGGCTACAAGAAAATGTGGGTATGATGGTGTGGAGGTAGCACAATTTATATTCACTGGTAGGGGAATCTGGATGAATATGTGACTCCAAGTGACTAGGTATCTGATACTAGCAGTGTTAAACACCAGTCTCTGGCCTCTCTCCCAGAGTTTTTAATCAACCTTCTTATCTTCTTTTATGAGGAACTTAGGTTAGGAAGTCTACATTAAAGGAAAATATACATTTTAATTTTGCTTCAAATATGTGAACAATATTCATTACAAATATTTCTGGCCAAAATATAGAAAAGTAAAAATCTGATTTACAATGATAAAAATACCACAACTGCATTTGAAACTTTGCAATATCTACAGTCTAAAAGTGAAACTAAAAAAGTGAAAGTTGCATGTTGTTTTTTGCTGCACAAGCTGAAAGAAATGCAAAAAGTAAACAAAAAAAATCACATATTAACATGCATTTATCAAAATGTTTCTCACATTCTAAGATGTCTTTGGTCCAGAGGGAAAGCAAGGTGGTGGTTTGTAACACTTGCCATAGAAAAAAAACGTGTGTGTGATCAGTTTGACACTGATTTCACAGTATTCCTTGCAGATTCTGTGACAAATTCAGAATTAGGAGTAACACAAAGGTAGAGACTGCTGCTGGGATTTTTCCAAAGCCTATAAAGAATTTATATCCTCTATCCATTTAGAAAATCCTGGTGTTCAAGCTTACTCTTCTTCTTCTCTCAGCTAGATTTCTTTCACGATTCCTTTTCTAGTTGGTTATGCCTAGGTAACTACTTTTGGCAATGCTCAGCCCAAGTCATGCCAGCTAAACAGCAGATCGCAACAGGAAAACATTAAGGATGAAGACAGTAGGTCTTGGATTTGATGTTTAACTAGGATTCTTGAAACTTTCTCCACATGCTTTTAACTCCATTTTGAGGTTTGTGTTTGTAGTGGAGGTGCGGGAAATCAAGTAATTCCACGTGTATTTACCATTCGTATAATTACTTTTTATTACATTACTTATATAATTTGTGTAAGTGAAAGATCACCAGAACATGCAGTTACACTGTTTACAATTACTCTGGCAGTTGATGCAATTACTATAAATAGGCTTAGAGACATCACTAATTAATGAAGTTGGAAGGATAATGTAAGAAGTCTGCTACTGCACATCTAGCGCATATGATCTCTTAAGCTCAGGCATAGAAGGGTGATTTCTTTAGGGCTTTGGCAAGGATGTATTATAAAGAACCCTCACAGACCAAATTGCTTCAGGTTACAGATGCTCGGGAAAGAAAACAAAATAGTGGAGTCACGGCTCATTTTCAGCTGCATTTTGAACATGACGAATGAAGGAACACCAGTGGAGTCCATGCACACACCTTACAGATTTTAGTGGGGTTACATATGCAGAGTTGGAGAAGACTGACGTTTAAACCTGGAGCAGAGGTGTCATTTCCCTATTTGATTTGAACACAGTAAATATATGTTTTATTTGCAATATTAAGGATTCTTATAAACCAAATGTGGAATTTTCTAATTTTTTTTTTTTTTTAATTTGGGAAGAAAAAATGTATTTATTCAGTCACTGGAGAAGAAATGTAGTCTCACAAAAAACCTTCAGAAGAAAATTAACAGTGCATATTCAATGCATATTAACAGTTCTCTTGAGAGCAATAATAGACATTCTTTGCATTTATTCAGAAAATTTACATCCAAATCGGGAAGATGTTGGATTTGTCTCGGTTAACACTGAAATATTGGCAAAAAAAATCAACAAGGGAAAATGCTTCCTGCAGAAGCAGGAAGAGATAACCTTGCAGTTTTGTTTGTACCTCTGTGGAAAAACTATAGGCAACACAACCACACTGTGTCAGTGGAAGGTATATTTTCTGTTGCAGGGTAAGTAGTACCGACCCTTAACAGCAGATCCAGTGAATAGCCTTACAGCTGCACTGACTACAGGCCCGGGTTCAGGCCTCATGCATACATAAGCAATGCTTGCTGGCAGAGCAGCACTACAAAGTCTTTCTTATTTTTAATTAACTGATTAGATTCTGACAGAGCTATATAAGTATTGTTCCTGTTATAAGTAATTTTACCTCCCTCGCCCCCAAAAATATATGTTTTTGTGGATTATTATCAGCTTTTGATTCTGCAAGAGCAACATCCCCAACACCTGGCTAGCTACAGTGTGGACATTGAGAGGTTTTCCTACATTTTCTCTGGCCTTCTGACTTCTTTCATTCCCCAAATATATCTTTACCAGAAAAGAAAAAAAAAAAAGCCTCAAAAATCTGATGGATTTGAGTAGCCTTGTTCTGTGCTGATGCCAATACATACTTTATATATATATATAAAGTTCGTATATATATATTTTATATATATGTATATATAAAAAGTTCACAGAACAGAGGTGAATTAGTCTTTGGTTTTCCAGTTCTCCCGCTGCCAGTAGCATTAGAGCCCTGCGTTCCTAGCAGAGACATGCTTTGCAAGGAGGTGAAGATGTCACTGTACAAAGCCCCTCCACCCAGCACTAACGCTGGTCCACAGTGCAGCAGACACTTTTACAGGTAGGCAAATGGAAGCTGGTAAGGACGGCAGCGCCTGTTGGAGGCGTAGGTAGGGAAAAGCAGGAAGGACGCGGACCCTCCAGCTACTCTGGGGACAAGGTGTGATCCCAGGAAGCGATGCATCCGCAGAGCTCGAGGGGACAGTCCCAGCTGCCTGTCCAGCCCCGCGCTGCCTGCGCCGGTGAATGCCGTTACGTGGGTCTCTATGCGAAGCGAGAGAGCCGACGGGGCAGTGGCGGGAGCTGTTCCCGGCCCCGCGGGACTCTCGGACTCGAGAGGACCACGGGCTCCAGCCAGCCCCGGACCTCCAGGCGCGGCGCCGCGGGCTCGGGAGCGGCCCCGCCCCGCCCCGGCCCGGCCCGCCCCGTCGGCAACTCATTGATGAGCCGCGGGCCTTTGAGGAAAGGACAAGTGCGCCGAAGCCGCTGCAAAGCCCCGATTTTTCAAGCAGCCGTGCAGCCTGGGAACTTTGCATGTTTCGCCATTTTTCACATCCTGACTCATCTCTGTATCAAAGAACGTGTTCTCTGAAGCTCATCGGACACTCATCGCCTCTCCCGCCGCCCCGGCGGCGGCACCATCCACCGCCTGGCAGAAGCAAGGGGAACTATCGCAAAAATCCCCTGCGGTGCGGCAGCCAGAGCCAGGCGCCGGGCAGCTCCCGGCCCCCTTCCTCCCCGAGTCCCCCGGGGGTCCCACTGGGCAGCTCCCTTCCCCGCCACCACCCCGAGTCCCCCGGGACCCCACGGCGTCCCTTCTATTTTACTTTTCCCGCGAAGGGCTGCTCGTCCCCCGAGGGCTGCTGCCGCTGCAGCCCGCACCTCCCGCAGGGAGTGGAGCAGGTGCACCCGCCAAGGGCCACCCCCCCGGCGGCGGGAGGCACCGACATGGCCCGGTGGTGGTCGCTGAGACCCCCGGGGGTGGACGCGCCGCCGCACGGCGCGACTCCACTTCCCCGCCCGCCGTGCACGGTGTGTATGGGGTGGGTGAAGGAGGGGAAGAGCTGCCCCCGCCCCGACGGCGTCCTCGATGAACGCCTCACGCCGCGGGGACGGGCGCTGCGGCCGCGCCGTCGAGGGGCCGCGTCTTGGGGGCGGCGCGGCGCTGGCGCGGGGGGAGTCCCGCCGCGGCGGGGCGGAGCGGGGCGGGGCGCGGCGGGAGGGCCCCGTCGGGCGCGCAGCCCCGGTCCGCCCGCCCCGCGCCCCGCCGCCGCGGCACGGTCCCGCCGCGCGGCGCCAGGCGCCTGCGCACTGCAGGGGCGCCAGATTTGGCGGGAGGGGGAGTGTCCAAGGGCCCTTTGTTTGATGGCATCTCTGTTTACAGAGTTTATTCTTTAATCTCAACCTGTTTCCTCCTCCTCCTCCCGCGGCTTCTCGGCACTCCCGTGCGCGGCGGCGGACCGCCTGGGCGCAGCCCGGCAGCAGGGCGCGGCGGCGGGCGCGGGCTCCCCCGTCCTCCTCCCCCAGCGGCCGGTGCGAGGATGGCTCGGAGACCCCGGCACAGGTAAACCCGCTGTCTGCGGGAGGGGGGCGGCCGGCTCCGCTCTGCTCCGCGCCTGTCAGACGGGGCGCGGGAGAGGGAAGGCACCAGCGGGAGAAGGGCTTCCCCGGCGGACGGGCGGACGGGCAGCCCCTAGTCCTCCGCTCACCTGGGCTACTCCGCCCCGGGCCCCGAAGCGGAACGCGAAGCTCCCCCTCCTCCGGGGCGCCGGGAGTGCGGCAGCTCAGAGGGACGAGCCGCAGACCCGCCGCTGACGGGGCTCCCGGGCCAGGCGCCACACGCCCGCCGGACGCCGCGGCGGGGTCGGGGCTCGCTGCCCGCGGGGGCTAGCGCGGAGCCCGGCGGGGCTGCGCGCCCTGCAGCTGCACGGCAGGACAATGTCGGGTTGGCCCGGCAGCGGCAGGTAGCGCGTCCCGTCTCATTCATTCATTCATTCATTCATTTAATCCCGGCGGGGTGGGACGGCAGGTGGGCGGCGGGGGCTGGGCTCGCTCCCTCTTCTGCCTTTTCACCGATCTTTGCAGCGGCGGCCCGTTCGCCCTTGGGAGCGCGGCTCTCCCCGGCGGGGTAGTTGCGCCCTGCGGGGCTCGGTTTTGTACCGCACACGCTGCTCGGCGCATGCTGGAGCGCGGCGGCCTGGGCCGGCGGCGGTGGGGGGCTGCGGGCTCGACGGGGCGCTCGGCCGGAGCTGTCACCCGTGCCCGGCCGCCCGCCGCGCTCCCGGGCAAAGCGATCCCCGCCGCGCTCTGTCGCGCCGCTCCAGGGGTCGGGGCCGGCGGGCGGGACTGAACGGGACGGGGCGGGCAGGACGGGACGGGACCGGGCGTCAGTGCCGCGTGGCCGCGTCCGTGCGGCCGCTGCCGGGCGAGCGCACAGAGCGGGGTTGTTGTCTAATTAGCTGGGAACGGCGAGTCGGACACGTGGAGGCTTTTTTCTCTTTCTCTTTGCAGCCGGGCACCCTGCCCTCTTCCCCTCCCCTTTCCCTGGGCTGTGACAGAGGAGAAAGCGGCAGCCCTGCCTTTCCCTGCCGGGCTGCCGGCCCCGTCCGGCGGGACTGGGGACTCTCTGGGACTCACTTTAAGGAAGAGGGGCTTGCGGTGCGGGAGGAGGCGGCGGGCCGCTGGGCGAGCGCCGGGCTGTGCTTGCAGTGTCATAGCGGGGCCGTCGCTGCGGCTGTTGGTGAATCACTCGGCCCGTCTCTCCCCAAACAGACAGAGGGACCAGAGCGGGACAGCCGCCGCCTGCCTCGCGGGCGCCTCCCGCCGGCATGCGGCGCTCCCCGCCCTGGGCTCGGCCCGCAGCCCCGAAGCGGCGGCTGTCCAACTGCCCCGAGGGGACGGCGCGGAGCGGGGACGCCCCGGCGGGCGCGGGCTCTGCGGCGGGAGCGGGCCGTGCCCCGCGGGGCTAGTGCCCGAATTCCTCAATCACGGTAGCAGCAGCAGCAGCGAGTCATTTCCTCTCCACCCCATTTTTTTCTCTTTCCCCTCTCTCTCTCTCTCTCTCCTATTTCTTTCCTTTCTCGGTGTATCGTTGCACAAGTCGGTTGCCCGGGCGAACGCGCAGCGCTGCTGCCGGGGCAGCGCTGAAGCGGCGCCAGAAGGGCGGGCGGGGGGCTGCAACTCACTGCCCCGGCCGTGCCGAGCTGAGCCGAGCGGTGCCGCTCGGGGGGAGGCTTCGGGGCTGCGGCCGAGGTGCGAAATAATAAAAACTTTTGGGGCAGCGCTGAAGGCCCGGTTGGCTAAAGCAGTTACCGAAACCCCAGGGCCCTTTTCTCCTGCTGGAGGACACGGGTAATACAGCGGGGGGTTTGCTCAGTTCTGCCGTGCCAGCGAGGCCCCGGTTGTTTAAATAAACCGGTTACATGACTAGCACCGCACTTCAGTCCTTTTAACCTGTTCAGCGCTGAGCACCGGCTGCCGTTGCGGGGCGGCGTTTCGCCGCGGTGCCTGCAACGCGTGGCCGCGCAGTGACTGCTAGATGCATACCTGGTGTTTACTATGTGCGAAACTCATTTTCGAAGTGATACTTGGAAATCGAGCCACAAAACTTCCTTTGGCATGTGGGCAGTCGCACAGCTGTCTCTGCGTGTTACTTAGAAAAGTGAATCTCCTCCGAGCGACGGCGGTGGCGGCGGCAGGGGAGGGAGCCGACTCCCTGGCAGCTGGAGCATGCGAGCTTTGGGAGGCTCCAGCTGTAGGAGAGGGGTGCGCGCCGTGGTGTGCCCAGTGGGAGCTTCAAGCCAGTGATTCCCCAAAGGGGGATGTGGGCCGGGGGTTAGGGAGCGAGCCGTGGGGCCTGGCAGCCTGCGGGGCCAGGGTGGCATGGGGCAAGCTGGGGGTGGGTAGGTGGGTGAGTCTTGGGGGCCACTCATGAGAGGCTGGGGGAAGGCCACATGCATCACAGCAGGCTGTGGAAAGCTTCTTGCGTGTAGCACAGTTTTCATGGCACGTGCCACAGGCCAAAGAACAGGGTTGAAGATGTGTGGTGTGATTACCCTGGCGTACTTTAAAAGAATGTATGTTTAACAGCTTTCATTCTGGAGGTGTTTGCGTCTTGACTAACAGTCAGCCACACTGCAGCTTAATTTAAAAAGTGATCTCCTGAAAACAAGCTAACAGCATAAACCTGATAATTTTATTACAAAATAACTTTATTTTAATGTCTTAGTCATGCCTTACCATACCACAGCATACCATACCATCAGATATATCAGAGTTTTTAGTCTCGTAGCATGACATTGTCTCCTTTCTAGCACTTGTGGTTATCATCTCTTAGCTGAAGGGTCAGAACTGCTGCTCATATCTTAAAAGCTGGAAATGAAATACTGCCCACCAGAAAGACAGCTCCTGTTGCAAAACACTCCCTTTTAGTTTTAGTGAACTGGGTAGAGCAAGCGCGGTTTGTGAAAGGAGTAGTAAGAGACCTTTCTACCCATAGATAGCCTCTGGGGAAATCCCTTAGTCATGAATTAGGTGAGAAGCAGAGTATTTCAAAAACAGTATGAAGGATTTAGAAATGGAATAGAGGCAATAAAGTCTTAAGTTAGAGAAACGAAGAGTATAAAAGGGTTCAATCATTCATTTTTTGGTTGCAGGATATTAAATATACCTGTCCTCAGCCCTTGTCTATCCAGACCCATAAAAGGCAGGCACATTTTATGTTAGAGCTTATTGCACTTAATGGCTTTACTTAATTATAGAAACTTTTGTCTTCACATACAGGGTCCATAGCCACATTCTCAAACAAGGTGTTTATTGGTTAACTTTTTGTATTTAAACACAATGTGTTTTATTTGGAAACAATACAGCTAGCTATCTGCTCTATTAAACATACAAAAACACTAATGGTTTTCAGAATGCATGGCACGAGTTAAAGGTTTTGAACATGCGCTTCTGTAATGGACACAGCCTCTAGTTCTCTTTATTGACCAAACATTGTATTTTAATTTGAAACCTTCATTGGTTGAAAGTTTGCCAAATGTGTAATTCACCACTAATCTAACATTAAGAGCAGGTCTAAACATGCACAGTAATACGAAGGTTGCCAGCCCTTTGCTTGTATCTGTGGATACCAAAAACAGCAGAACCAGTTCGGAATACTAGAACAACAGAATGCAGAACAAAATCTTGTTGTGCAAGTTTTAAAACTTTTATCTGTGTAACCTTTGTAAGGATCGTAGTGGGGTTTTTTGTGCTTTGTAATTAAGTAGCTCAAGTCCTCATGTTCCGCTCTGTGTCTCACTGTGTTTCCTTCTGCAGTATATATAGTAGTGATGATGATGAAGAGGATGTTGAGATGTATGATCACGATTATGATGGTCTGCTTCCTAAGACTGGAAAACGTCACTTAGGAAAAACCAGGTGGACCCGCGAAGAGGTAAATCCAAATTCATTCATCTCCTGCATATGAAAAGGTGGAGAGAGCATGGATCACATCCTTCTCTGAGTTGCTTACCTGCAAACCAACTTCAGTGACAGTCCCATGTGTAAGAATGAGGACATTGTTTTTGGCTCATTAGCTGGGTTCAGTGTTTTGTTTAATATTCAGGATCGTTCTTATCTTTAATGAAATGCATAAATACCATTTTTTTATGTCCACCAATGTCTGTGTTTCAGGTATGAGAGTCTGTGTAATCCCTGTTGGAGAAACAGATTCAGGGTCACCTGCAGCAGTGCTTGATTGTTGCTGCTGCCTCTTTTTGTTTGAAAACGGTTGCTATGTGAGAACTGACGTGTGTTCGCTGTCCCACAGCAGCAAACAACTGTGACAGAAACTGCTGCAGTCCTTTTGTGCCATTGGAAATTTGCACTTTAATTGCAGCGTTATGATTCAGGCTGGAAATAAGTTAAAAGCTGGAAGAAAGAAATCCAGCAGTACCAAAATTGAGCATTCAAGTTATATTTTGCTTTTGAAGGTCAGAATGTGCTTTAGTTATGATACCCTTGTGCTGACTTTCCGGGTAAATTGTGGTATCAAACACCTTCGCCAGGTAGATATCCTGTGGCCATTTAACTGGTCCAAGTTTATTGTGAAACACATTAATACAGTTCTTGAGTTCTGTTTTGACTTTCTTCTCTCTAACAATGTATATTGATGTATAAACAGTGGCAGGTCACCTCTTGCAAGGATTTTTTGTTTCTGTTGTTTTTTTTTTTAATCATAGTCTGCTCTTACAGAGGTGGATGTGGTTGCGATGTGGCCTGGGAGGAAGGGATAGCCGTGGAGCCCAATGGCCGCTGTCCTGTCACATGAAGTTGAAGCTTACAGGGAGGCTGTGATCAGGGAAGGGCAGGGTTGCTCCTCTCCTCTTGCCTCATGGGGCAGTTGTTGCATGTTTTATACTATATCAATCTTTTCCAGCATGAGATTGGTTTTTGTCTTTAGGGTCTGTATTTCTGGACTTGTCATTAAAAATTGCTATTGCAGGTACACAAAACTCCCTCACAGTGACCAGGAGCAAAAACAAGCCATTATTTTTATTGTGCATTCATTGTACACAGATAGGCAACGAGCAAATTACTGGAACTCCCATTACTTTCAAGACCTATAAAGCTTAAGGCTGTGATTTTCAGAGGTCCCCAGACAGCTGGGTGCCTGAGTGTTACTGAAGTTAATTGTTATTCCGATGCCTAGCATCTAAACATCCATGCCCTCCTGTAAATCCAGTACAAGAGTAACGGTTACATTGCTTTGAACAGTAAAACGGGCATGTATAAATGAGAGCCACAGAACAGCACAGAAAAAGTCAGTCTTTCTCCTGCAGCGCAGGAAGGAACCTACCAAAATCCACAGGAGTAGAAAAAAATTTCCTAATTTAGGCAATTAAAATTATGAGAAGACTACAGACCATGTCCCCTTACACTGAGGAATTAGAAATAGATGCATAAATATCTAGAAGGACACAATTAAAAAAAAAAAAAGGTATTTCATTTGAGATATTGCAATATTAATTATATCTGGGTTTTATTTTTAATGATTCAGGATGAGAAACTGAAGAAGCTGGTGGAGCAGAATGGCACAGAAGACTGGAAAGTCATTGCCAATTTCCTTCCTGTAGGTGGATATTGTTTTCTGTTTCCAATTCTAGTGACAACTCTTTATCAGAGGTTTCCAAGTAAGGGAAAGGGGAGTGGTTGCTGTATAGTTACATTTTAGCGGGAGATATAAAACCTCCACAGATGGAGACCTCAGAAGTTTAGTTAAAGTGTTGTGGAAACCCTTAACTTCAATTTCCTTTCAGTTCTCAGAAAGGGTTGGAAAGAATCGAACAAGCAAAAGTGGGGGGTGGCAGAGTGTTTCACAGTAGAAGGTCAATGTAACACTGAAACAAAATGTCTCAACATGGAGAAATAAGTTGCTTTGGTGAATTTTAAGTATGCTTTAGAAGATAATTGCTTTGTGAACACTGGCTGTGGTAGAGATACTGCATGTGAAAGCACAACAGCTATTGTGCAGAGAGTGAAGTTTCAGTATTGATAGTTGAGCACCTTCTTCTCACACCTGTATCACTCCATGTGGTTTAGTTGGCCATGAAATACGTCAGGAGCAAGTGTACCTAGATGAGAGTGTTACCACTCTGTGTTCATCTTGTCTAAAGAATGGTCTACTTTGCATATTTTACATTTCTCTAGAATCGGACAGATGTTCAGTGCCAGCACCGGTGGCAGAAGGTACTAAACCCAGAACTTATTAAAGGCCCGTGGACTAAAGAGGAGGACCAAAGGGTAATCAGTTTTCCTTTCCGTCTGATTATGACTCACTAGTGGATTTCCTGTGTTGGGGCAAAACTTCTAGAGACTTTGGTGGTCTCAACACTAATATAGCCAGAGGGAGACCGATCCTATCGATATCAATGCTTACTATTTGTGTAGTGCTAAGTTTTCTACACAAATTAATTAATGTTCCTCTACAGCACTGTAATGTAGAGTTGCAGTCTAGAAATGCCTTAACTGTTACCAGATTTTTCCTTTCAGGTAGAAGTATGAGTGGGAAGTGGGGAACCTTAATTGTGTGTTAGTTTTACTGTGGTAATTTTGAGAAATGTTGTTGAAAATATTGCTCCACCACAGAAAAAATTCATTGATTAATTATGCATCGTTAAATACCGGCAGTTTTTATGTCCTTCTTTGAAGGTAATAGAACTCGTGCAGAAATACGGTCCAAAGCGCTGGTCTGTCATTGCTAAGCATTTGAAGGGAAGGATTGGAAAACAGTGCAGGGAGAGGTGGCACAACCATTTGAATCCAGAAGTGAAGAAAACCTCCTGGACAGAAGAGGAAGATAGAATTATTTACCAGGCACACAAGAGGCTGGGAAACAGATGGGCAGAAATTGCAAAGTTGCTGCCTGGACGGTAATGACATACACCTTTAGCTCTTAAAGCATTAAAAAGGAAAAAGCTGCAGGTCTGAGCAGTCCGTTTCATTTGCCTCAGGCTGCACTTTATAAGACAGAAAATTTTGGAATCAAAACCTGGAAAGCCAGTGACACCAATGTGTTTTTTCTCAGTGGGGAACTGTGCTGTTTGGTTGGTACATGGAACAGTACGCTATTTTTACATGTTTTTAATGCTTGCCGTAGGTAAAAAGGAGCTAGTAACTAGAGCAAGACCATAACAATTTCCTAAATGTCTGTGTGTCTTATTTGCGCTTCCAACAAGTGTCAAAATTTAAATTAATTTAACAGGCAAGGATCAGGTAGTGGAATAAAATTTACATTTGGCTAAGGGTGTACCTTAACATGAAATCCAGTCTGTTTATTCAAAATGATTTAAGAGAAGGCTGCTTCAACATTTGCAATTGCTCCTGAATCATCCAGATGATTTTGGCCTGTTCAAAATCAATGTGTAAAACAGGAGAAACTGACTTCCTCAAACTTTGGTCCTGAAAGTATTAGTCTCATTGAAAGCTTATACACAGCTTGCATATAATTTCAGAGAGTCAGTGTCTTATTCACTCTGTAGTAAAAGTGACTCAACATAAAGTGTTCTCAAGCAAATAACATAAGCGCGGGAGAGGTTTCCCTTCCCATTTTTGTTCCTGCTATTTGGTGAAACATCTTCAAGGCCTAAATATAATGCCTAAGAGCATGATACTCTTTTAAGCTGTCATTCCCTAGGCTGCTTTCACCTTCTAGAAGAAAACAAGAAAGTAATTACCCCTTGGTAAGTTTCTTGGTAGCTTCCACGTATCACAGATACCACTTTCAATGATACTGTGTGGTGGTGATGTTTTTCAAAGAGGGGAGCTGTCTCCAAACATACTCTTAAAATCTCACAGACTTAGTAAGTTCGCTTTTTCTGACACATGTATGTCAGAATTTGAATCTCAGTTTTTCTGCAGCTAAGAAAAATCCCAACAGCTTTGTTTACTGAATTTGTATGTATATCACAAATAGTCATTGTCTAGGTGACCAGTTGGAAAGTTGCTTGGAACTTAGTCTTTTCACAGCTGTTCTCCACAGTCTTTCTTTTCAGCAATGAGATACAGTAAAACTCCACTGTAATACTAAGGCTTAGGAAGATGATGTTGGCAGTCCTTTAGGGTAGCCTCAAAGGGATATTAGCCTTTGCTGTTACCTTACCTCATGGGAATGAGGTGAGGCTGGAGAGATTAATTTCTTATAGTTTAAGGACCGAAGGCTTAGAGATTGCTTTTAAAAGTACATAAACAAACATAGCCCATTTGTCTTTTCCCCTGCCTTTTATACTGAGCACCTTTGAGAAGTCGAGAGTAGCATTTGTAAAGGTGGGGGCAAGAGAAAGAGACCAGCTCATGCCAACAGCGTGAGCTATTCATCTGTCAGAATTGGAAACACTCGTTTTTAAAACTCCTCAAACGCATGTATTTCTGTTGCAGAACTGATAATGCCATCAAGAACCACTGGAATTCTACCATGCGCCGCAAAGTTGAGCAGGAGGGCTACCTGCAGGAGTCTTCCAAAGCCTGTCACTCCTCAGCAGCTGCTGGCTTTCAGAAGAGCAACCACTTGATGGCCTTTGCTCACAACCCACCTTCTTCACAGCTGCCAGTTGCTGGCCAGCCCGCGCTGAGCAGTGACTACCCCTACTACCACATCTCTGAGCCACAAAACGTAAGTGCCTGAAAATGTGTATGTGTGGGAGTTATTTTGCTTTGTTCAAATTAGCCATACCTGTTTTCAGAAAGCATGAAGGGTTTTCTCGCAGTTTTGGTGGACTTGTATGTGTTTGATGCCAGGCAAGGACTTTGACTTCATGAAGTGATAAAAATACGTACATTTCAAATTGGTTGCTGATGTTCAGGTGATAGAATCAGATTCAGCTTTTTTAATGTCTCATAAGCAGTGAAAATGTTTCTAGTAGTGTTTCTCGTGCTGGTGAATATTACATTTCTTGAAAATCAGTTGAATATGGTTAATTTTGTGTGTTCTGTCTCAAAATCTCCCACGTTCCCTTTAGTACTATGCTGTTTGTGGGTTGCCTGTTGGAACCAAGTAAACAAGTATTGTTTTTAATCTGATTCCTTCTCTATTAATGATTAATAATGAAACAGGCTGTTGCTTCAGACAGCTCCATTGCAGAGTTTTAGATGATATAAATTACATCTTTTGCATTTTCACTTCAATTTAGAAAAATCTTGCAAGTGTATCTACAAATTACTCATCTTTTCTCTTTCAGGAAGGGTAGATATTTCATATATGAATTTTCTTTCTTCCTCTGTAATGGTCACTGTCATATTCCTAAAAAACTGTTTACTTTTCTTGTAAACATTTTTTTTGGGAGGGGGGGTGTTTGCTATTTCATTTCCATAGATTATAAATGTATGTACCTAAACCCAAAGTACGTTTAACACAAATTCACAATGCAGGCAGACAATATGATAGAAATAATAACTTTTAGTGTCTTTTGCTTTTTGGCCTAGGTCCCTGGTCAGATCCCATATCCAGTAGCACTGCATGTAAATATTGTCAATGTTCCTCAGCCAGCTGCTGCAGCTATTCAGGTAGATAACTTGTACCTCACTTCGTGAGTCAATTTGTTAAACTTTTGCTAAGTCAAAATGCAGAAATTGTGCATTAAGGAGACATTTTAATGTAACAAGTGTGGTGAAGAGAGAAAATGGGGAAGGTGGGGGAGTTCTAACATGGCTAATAATTGCTTCTTCTGAAGTGGATTTAAAACACAGTAGTTGACATCTGGTGTGAATGCTTTCACTTTCTCCATTTCAAATGTCTATACTGAAATTCAGCAGGGACTTTGGTAGTGGAAAGCACAATTGAAGTTTGTTTCATCTTTGAGTCTAATTTGGCTATTATAACCACAGGACGGCAAGCCATAAGCATTTTAGTTGCTACATCCTATCAGACCTTTATCTTTTCTTTTCCCTTAACTCTTAATTTCAGAGACACTATAATGATGAAGACCCTGAGAAAGAAAAACGAATAAAGGAATTAGAGTTGCTACTAATGTCGACTGAGAATGAACTGAAAGGGCAGCAGGCATTACCAGTAAGATTGTCACTGTGTGCTTGGATGGAGGGATAGCAGCATTACCCCAGTGCTGGTCTTTTTAACTTTTTACTCCCCATCTGCCTTCAATACTAATCAAGGCTCTATATTTCATTTCAAAAGGATGAAACATAGCACATATATAATCTTTATTTGCTTTGTAAATTCTTTAACTGGAAAAAAAAGCAAACAATTCACAGCTGTTTTACTTTGCAAAGTGGGTGCAGGGCTGGGCTCTGCAACATGATGTGATATTGGAAGCATGATGATTGTACAAAAATGAAAGATCCTACAGATCTGAAATCAATGGGATCCGCATTTGGGAAAGTGTGCAATGGTTCATGCCATGAAAATGTAGTGCCTGTACATTAGATTTTCCTTGTCTGTTTTATTCTTTCCTTCATCTGTGTTTTATACACTTGGTAAGCTTCAGACTTGGTGCACGTTTGACAGTTTATTTTACTTCTCCCAATAATGTTAGATTCTTCATAACTGCATGTGTGGAACAAATGCTGGCTATTACTGAAGTCTCACGCTTTGTTGTATATGCAATTGGATGTTAATGTGTGAAAACCTTAAGTAATGACTTTAAACCATCACCAAAGCCAAGAATCCCAAAATCATTTTTGAAGATAGGTGATAGCCAGCAGATTCTCTTTTTCTTTTTTTTTTTTTTTTTTTGGGTAATATTTAAATTAATAGTGAAACAACTGCATGCATGATACGTTAGTTTGGCCACTTTTTAACTTTAGTTAATGTTTTGCAATTTCTTCTGTTGCATGATCACACTGGAAAGAAACTTCTGTTAATTTGTTCTTCTGCTTTCCTAACCACGTTGATTTGACAGCCTCTTCATTGCATTGGTGTAAGCTGTAGCATTAGACAGGGACAGAAGAAGAAAAGGAGATGAGCAAACAAAAGCAACTCTAACTCTTAAACCTTTTAGCCTTCTACTGTGCTGAGCGCTCAGTAGGGAAATCCTGCCGTTTCTTGCTTCTCACAGAAAATGACTTGTAGACACTTCGAGCTTTTGGAGTAATACAGAATGAGTTGATTATGTGTTAGTAAGGAGATATGCTTATAATCCTGGAAGTAAATTATGAGGTAACTTTGGGATAACAAATACAATGCTGATATTACTTAAAATGAGATCTTGCACTGATGAAAGGAAACATCTTGACAATTGTTTCATAGACATAAGCTTTTAGATGATGATGCAACTACTTTTATCTTTCCTCCAGTGGCATCTGACACCTTGTGCAATTTCATTGCTAAGTTCCTTCTGCCTTTCCCCCCCCCCTTTTCTTTTTTGTTTTTCCTTCTTCCTTTAGACACAGAACCACACATCAAACTACCCCGGCTGGCACAGCACCACGATTGCTGACAGTACCAGGAGCAGTGGTGACAATGCACCTGTTTCCTGTTTGGGGGAACATCACCACTGTACCCCATCTCCACCAGTGGATCACGGTTGCCTACCTGAGGAAAGTGCATCCCCTGCACGGTGCATGATTGTTCACCAGAACAACATCCTGGATAATGTTAAGAATCTCTTAGAATTTGCAGAAACACTCCAGTTAATAGACTCCGTAAGTAGACTTGCTGCCTCAGGTGGATTTGTGCGTGGTCAAGGAGTAAGGGGAGAGGAACTGGGACCGTCCTAAATATGTTTCTGGGTTTTTTTCTGAGTAGCTTCTAATTGCTACAAGATCTGAAGCTTAGCTTCTGACATAACAAAACGTGGCTGCTCATAAATGAAGTGGATGTGTATGCTTTTTGTGGGTGTCTCCCTTTCCTGCTACATCTTGGTATGGGAGTGTGATTTTTAGCAAACTGCACAATAGGACCTTAAAACAATCTCTTAATGTTAAGTCTCCTTAAAATAAAATCAGAGACACCGTGAAAGATTTTAAACAATTAAATGATACTTATAGTTGAAGTGACATATGCCGTAGATTTACGTGTGATTGCTCATGTGGCCACGCCATTTTCTAGAGGTTTTTGTTGTAGCTTCAGTGGCTGCTTTTCAAAGTTTAAGGAGCTTGCCCTGGCATATGTGAAGGACTGGAAGCATGCATTTTAAATGCCAAGTAGCTGACCGACATCAACATGGGCCTTTTCTCATGGTGGTGTTTGGGATACCACGTGTAACAGAAGTGGCACGTTGAAATGTTTGTTGGTGGCACCCTCCTTCAGCAGAAGCAGACATACCTGCTTTATGCAGTGTCACATCCCAATTAGCACATTCAGAGCAGGCACATGAGGAGACCAGTCTTGGTTTAGAGCCTAAGGCACACATTTTTTGGTAGCAAAAGGCACTGTCTTCATAACAAGCCGAAAACCCTTCTCAAGTAGATAGTAAGGACATCATTTGACTCATTGTTTCTTTAGTGACTCAGTTGCCAGCAACACTGCTAGGTTGTTTGACAGTTTGATGTGATCAGAGTATATGTTGGAAACACAAATAAGCCTTCACAGTGTTACTACTCAAATAAACAGGGTCAGGCTGAACTGAACTGGGAAAGACTTTGTTGTTGTTGGTTACAGGCATATCCTAGCACTGTATTTTCATGAGGTGGCACTATACACTGTCTTATAGCTCCGTGCCTCCCACGTTGTTTCAGGATCCTTCATCATGGGGTGATCTCAGCAGTTTTGAATTCTTTGAAGACACAGACTCTTCGGCTAGCAAAGCTCCCTCAGGCAAAGTTGCGCAGCTTCAGCAAAGAGGGGCCAGTGCTTGTAGACCTCATGGACAACCCATCACAAACTTGAGCAAAATCATGTTGAGTCAGGGCTCTCCTGGCTCACCAAAGTCCTTATCTGCCTCACAGGGCAGTGCGGCTCCATGGGTCCTTCTTCGCAAAAGGAGAGGGCACTCCGGCCCCTTAGCCAGTGGGCACAGTAGCACCTTGGTCCTAGCTGACGGCAGCAGCTCAACTCCTCCTAAGCGCTCCCCTGTCAAAAGCCTGCCCTTCTCTCCCTCGCAGGTAGATCAAGACTTCTCCACAGATGTTACTAATTCTCAAAAGTCACCCCAGCCTTAACAATTTAGAAACTAATCCTTTGGAACAAATGACTAATTACTGTTGCACTTGTTGATTTCACTCCATGTTTGAATCTTCTCACTGCTCTTAGTCCTCACTGCTGAGGTTAGATCATCAGCAAGCTAACTGTTGATTCTTTTCTTTTAAATTAGTCTGTGGGGCTTGGGTTGTTTTTGGGTTGTTTGGTTTTTATTTGGATCATTTTTTTGTAGGGGAATATGATTGCTTGCTTTGCTCTTGCTGTTAACTCCTTCAGCTACTAGAGTTTAACATTTCTGATCATTTGTAATACTTTCCATCTCTGTCCACTTACAGTATGATTCATTGACCTAGAAAACCCCAAACTGCATTTAAATAGCATTCAGGTTGTGAGACAAACTGACAACAACCAGAAAATTCAAATCTTGGCTCACCGTCCTCAACACTGTCCACGTGGGGTGGAGCGGAATAGGAATGAGGAGGAAAATGGCCTGTTAAAATGGCCTGGCGTGCACTTCCAAATTCCTGTGGATGGTTGCTTTGTTTCACAGCTGTAGCACTATTTAAAAGTGTTTTGGTTTTTTTGTTTGTCTGTTTGTGTTGGTTTTGCCTCGGTTTGGCTTTAGTCCTTGCAGTCAGAGAAACACTATTTCATGAAGTATAATAAAAGACTGCATTGTAATTATCTCCCACTGTATCTCCCATTACCTATGAGGTATTTTCATCATATATTATTTATCCAGCGAAGTCCATATTTTCTTACGTATTTTTATAAAGTGTTTTTTAATCCACTGAAAGTTGAGTCTAGAAGGGAATACGGTGAATTGTTGTCATAATAAAGGATACCACTATGCTCACAGATTTGTGGACACTAGAAATGGAAAAATTATTTTAGGTTACTAAGTAGAACTTATGCAAAAGCAATTTTCTCCAGTCTAATAATGCCACCTCCTTTTCAGTCAGCTGTTTCCACTCCAAAACACTCCACGCACCCATCACAAGTGGCAGTTTTCATTCAATGCTGTGAAAATGGAGGACTTTGTTTTGAGAGAGTTGATCAGAGATTTTTTTTGCTGATGTAAACACTTTATTTACTGCCTTCAAAGCACGTAGATTCCCCCTATGAATATTTGTAGAATTTACAGCCAGTTCCTGTGGGTTTATTCCCGAAACATCCCTTACTCATTTTCACCCAGTTCATACTTGGGCTCACTGCTCTTAATATTAATTAAAATTTGTTTGCAGAAAATCCAAATCAGGCTTTCAAGATTTGGCTCTTAAAGTGGTGGAGAGTGTTTCTTTTTGGAATGGAATGCCATTTTCTTTGTAACTTCCCTGTCTAGAAGTGCTCATTTTGGCTTCCTGAGTGCTCCAGCCAAACTGTTGAGTATTGTTTTGCCATGTAGCCAGGTACCCCCCATCACTTAGGTCAACCATAAGGAAATAGTTTCTTTTTCTTTTGTTCACTAGCGTCAATGTAAGAAGTCAAGTCAACCTTGTAATCTGCATGTTCCTGTTGGTTTTTCCTTTCCCTGCCTGCAGTTCTTAAACACCTCATCCAACCATGAAAACGTGAACTTGGACAACTCTGCACTAACTTCCACGCCAGCGTGTGGCCATAAGATGGCTGTCACCACACCATTCCAGAGGGACCAGACTTTCAAAGCTCAGAAGGAAAATCATGTGTAAGTCTGTTATCACGTTGTCTTGTCGGATTCATGAAGTTTCATTTCTTCGGGTTTGTACACAACCAGAGGGCTGGGTTGCTGTATGCTTCCTGCAAAGTTCTTTGCTAACACATGCAGATTTTTCTAAGTTCGGAGAAAAACTTCCACTTTATAACTGTAGAGGTAGGTTATTAATACAGAACGATCACACATATAGAGTCACCAGTTTTTTAAATGAAGGCATTCCACCTTAGCGCAGTTAGAGATGTTCTGCTGGAAAAGCAAAATATAGATGACAGGATTGCAGGAAAATATTTGTTCAAGTCTTACAGCAGCCACTGCGTGTATGCCATATTTCTGTAAAGAAGTAATATTTCCAAGCATGTTCTTTTAAAGTTTTTCTCCCTCTTTTTAAAGTTTCAGAACTCCAGCAATCAAGAGGTCGATATTAGAGAGCTCTCCAAGAACACCCACTCCATTCAAAAATGCACTTGCAGCTCAGGAAATCAAATATGGTCCTTTGAAGATGCTGGTAAGAAGGAAACAATGATAAAAGTTGCTTTGATATTAGTGCAGAGGGATGTTCTGGGACTTGGTATAACGTTTCTTCCTTTCAGCCTCAAACTCCGACTCATCTTGTAGAAGATCTGCAGGATGTTATCAAGCAGGAGTCAGAGGAATCTGCGATAGTGGCTGGGCTACATGAAAGCGGACCCCCTTTGCTGAAGAAAATCAAACAAGAGGTAAATCTCAAACTTACCTGAGGCAATTTAATTCGGCACTCTTTGCTGAGAAACTTATACCAATACCTTTTCTGTTAAATAGCTGTGTCTGTTTTTCTTTCATGTGAGCCCCAAGATCTTAGTGTCAATTCTATATAGTATACTAGGCATGCCTAATTCATCTCCCATTGATATCCATAGAAGTCTTTTTGCTGTTTTCAGCAGGGGTTTGCTTGGGCCGTTCTAATGTAGTTTTCGTTTGAAACTTAAAAAGCAAAAAAATTAGACAGGAATTTGGATTGAATCTTTCTAATATTGGTGAAAACTATAGAAGAACCCTACGGGGACCAAGCTCCATGGAGTGGCTTAGAAACCTGAACATTTGAGGGCATTGCATTATATTACTTTGTCACTAAAGTTCTAAAAATACATATATTCTCAATCCTTTCCAGGGGATTAAACTCCTGAATCCTGACAGAGCTCTGAGTGCAAGTATTCAAAGTTTTATTAGGTGGGGATTCTTTTGAGAACCTTGAGCTTTTTTCTTCTGCAAAGAGCAATGGTGCTTTAAAAGACAGTACTGTAAACATGCACTGTGCATGGCTGTGAAGAATATTTATTCAGTTTATTAAGCAACTGACAGATAAATCTCCTTCTGGCCAGTTAGGTACTGGTTTTTATCATGGTGCCTTTCCTGATTTCAGGTGGAGTCTCCAACAGATAAAGCTGGAAATTTTTTCTGCTCGAACCACTGGGAAGGAGAAAACCTGAACACTCAGCTCTTCACACATGCATCCACTATGGAAGATGTGCCAGTAAGTGCAGGTTTTCACACCACCGAATGATTTTTCTGTTTTACATCCCTGTTCTGTTCTTAAATGCAAGAGAGAAAATATTTTATATGAAATTCCTCTCAGGTAGGCATTACTGATTATTTCCATATCATTTTCCTGTGTTAATCACAAGAAGCAAAATCCTGTTCAGTGATCGTGATCACTGTAATGCATATAGAAGGCAGAAGAAGTTGCAGTCATTGTGCAGCCCACAGTCTTTGTAAAGAGCCTCTACATGGAGGATGCCTGCACCTGCGTATAGAAATGAGTAGGTCACAGAGATAAAACTGGTAAAGAAAGAATCTGTTTTGTTTTGTGCAAATGAGACCTTATGTGAGCACAGTTCCCGTTGCTTTGCTGGGGCTACTCAGTCTTACTGTTATTCTTGCAGTTGGGTGTCTCGCTGGATGAAAAACCTTTGCACATGACAATGCTCCTGCAAAGCCAAGTCTTAGGGACCCTAGGCTAAGGTCTGCTCCCAGGGCTGAGCATTCCATTTGTGACCGTGCCCAGTGTTGCACCCTCTGCAGTCTGGCTGAGTTTGCTTTTAATACGTTTGAACTCAGGTTGTTCTCTTGAGTGACTGAAAGATGTTTCTGGTTTTTTTCTTCTTTTCCTGTTCAGAATCTTCTTACCAGCTCCGTTTTAAAGATGCCCATGTCTGAAGAGGATGGTAGTTTTCACAAAACAGTTGCAGTACCTAGGAACAGACCACTAACTAGTCCTCTGCAGGTAACCATTCTTTGATAAAAAATCCCTTTGTCTATCAAAATACACATATATATTGCTTTTTCACAGACCAGTTCTAAGTTTTGAGTGTGGAAGAATGATATGTTTAGATGATGGTGGCTGAGGATCTCAGTGTACCTGTGGAGCGTGAGGATGCAAAGGCTACAGCTGTGCCAAGAATCTAAACAGGGCAAAGCCCCATGCATGGGGCATTGTAACTCAGCTGGCTCCAGAGCTAACTTGGTAGGACTGAACACTAACACGGGCCAGAGGCTTTTTCCTATAGACTTCTTGTAGGCAGTCCTGCTGTTTTGGAAAGCAGGAAAGTTGAGTGGTGTGGTGGTGGCCAGAGCTTGTCACTGGCCTCGAGGCAAGAGGAGAGACTCTGGCACTGAGTGGCTGGCCAGCACAGATGTGGACAGTATTGCCCATCCAGCCAAGCACCAGGATGGCCTTTCCCTGAGTGTGGGCTGAGGTCACACCAGAAATGTGGTTGTAACCGGTGGTCTGAAGGGGCTTCATGATCCTTACAGACAGTTGTACATTTTGGGATCTCTGAAATGAATTAAATGGGCAGTTGTTGTAATGTAAGCCAGATGTGAGGCTGGGGTTTACATATTTATGTTTTTTTCAAGTGTTAACAAACATATAAATTTGCTGTACTTTAAAATACAGCTGTTACATAGGGCCTGATCCAAAGCCCTATGTCAAATAGGGCTTTGTGCCGAAGTCACTAGCAGCCTCTTTGTTGACTCTTGCAGGCTTCAGATCACAGCAAGTCATTCAGGGAATGAAATGCAGTGTAGGTAGCGATTAATTGTCCTTCCACCACAACCCGTATTTTTGAGGTAGATGAATAAGTGATTTTATAGCCTTTCCCTACCTGGGAAAATAGAGCGAAATTGTCTCATTCCCCAGGGTGAGTCATTGTCAAAAAGGAAATTATAACTCCATAGCTCCTGACTTTCAGACAGGTAGTTCACATAGCTAATCCTTTCTTTCCTTCCTCTTTCCAGAATTTACATTAGGAATTTATTTGCAATAGGCAGGGGTGCATAAAACCTGGTTTTGATTAAGCATCTCTAGCTAGGCATTATAAAGTGAGATACTAACATTTCACACATCCCCATTTGGCACAGTTTGCCATGGAGTAGGTTTGTATTGTGCACTGCAGAATCATTGGTGACAAGCAGCTTTGGAGGTCAGGGACTGTCTCCCCTCTGCATGGGGGTATCCATAGAGGCCAAAGACTCACACTCCCTATTGCTCATTTGCTCTTTTTCTCATGAACTGTATTTCTTAGCTGCCCCACAATTGTTGGCTAAGCAGAGGGTTTGAAGATCCACTGCCCCTGGGTTAGGGCAGTTAATTAAGGACTGAATTCAGACCACCTCATGGCAGAGGAGCCCAGGGCTCCAGCTCTGTAGTGGGTTGCTGGAGCTCCCCAGCTGGTGCTATGGGATGAGGCTGTTGGTCCCCATGTGCTCAGCCCCACTGACTTGCCAGCACGCTGACACCTGGCCGTGTCCCCCACCCAAACTCCAGGCTCCTCTGTAGGTTTAGGTCAACATTTTAGGGTAGCTAAACGGAGTATATTGTACATTGTCCTGTTAGTGGTAGTTGCCTGCTCTCTGCCTGTAATAAAAATGAAGCATCTGAGGTGCCTGTAAAATAGGATCTTTTGATCTTTGGCGTAACAGTGTTATGTTTCCTGCTATCTAAAAATAATTTCTTTACAAGCTGCTGTAAATGAAAGGGCTTGTTTAACCTTTTCTCCTCACTCACACTGGTTTTGTTCAGGAAGTTTACACGAGTCAATTTGTGGGATCCCATTCTTCAGTCCTTGCTAAGGAAAAGCGTGTTAAAAGTCAGGTATTTTCATTGTTTGGATAAAGAGGACTTATCCTTAAGTAGGAACTGAGTTAAAAAGGACTTCCCAACTCACCTCAGTGTTTAAAACATGTTGAACTGAAAGAAAAAGCAGTTGTAAAAAGCCCCCAAATGAATACTTAGTATGTAGCTTCTCAGTGTACCAGTATGAAGAAGGTAAAATTATTCTCTCTGCCGATGAACCATTGAGTGTTTCAGCTGAAATGTAATTTTAAATGAAGAATGAGCCTAGGGGTTTCTGTGATGGTGGCACAGACAGGTTTTTCAGAATGAAATACAGACTTTATAACAATGCAGTATTGTCTGCCAATCACTGTGCTCTCTGATTTGGGCTCAGTGTCAGGGTTAAAAGGGAGAATCTGCTTCATCCCTGGTTAAGACTGCTTGGCTTCCTACCAGAGGGGAGTTTGGCCCTGTACAGCTCAGAAAGGACAAGCAGTCTAGCTCTGTTTCACACCAGAAATGGCTGCTGCTCTGCCCCTAATACTTCTCCCCCTCCATTCCAGCAGAGATGGATGTGTGTGAGAGGACAGAGCCTGTCTAAAGGGTGCAAATTAATTGGAAGTGTTAGTGTTTGTGCTTGATTTTGACTGGTAGCATTTTGTATGTGACCAGTTTTTAGCATGTTCTTGTTCTATGCTTTCTGCACTTTCTGGTTTGGTGTATCGCCCTCATACATGTACCCATGCGCTGACACACAAACGAACACTGGACTAAATCCACTGATTCCATGCAGGTAGACATTAAACACAAAGTAACTCATCTGGGTAAAATTTAATTGTGCCTGCGTATGTTTACATTGCTGCTGTTAATATTTTGGGCCTGATCCAAATGTTCTTACTTACACAAATTCTCATTGACTTCAGTCCAAGTAAGAATTATAGCACTCTGGCACCTTTGGATGCGTGCATGGAGAGGGAAGAGAGAAAAAGAGCACTAAAATTTCTTTTTTTATATGCTTGGTTCTTCAAATTCCATTTTCTCTTAAATATAAACTTGCGTAAGAGGGAGGTAGTATGTTTACCAGCCCACAGTATTTTTCATCTCTTTAATAGTTTGCACTGCATTTACATAAAGAAAAAGATACTTGGCTAGTAATCCACTCACAAAATGCCTGACTACTTATTGCATTTTGGATACAGGACTGATCATAAGCAACTTGGTAAATAAGAGTTGATGAACATATTAGATAGCACGATCTGAATCACCATCCCTTAGGAGGAACAGCATGTTGCATCACCTGGCATGTGAGGTCAGGGCTTCATCCTCATTTGATCCCCTGCTTACGTCTCTATAAAGTGTTGGATGTAAAGGCAGCTGTTTCTAGGATCTTTCTGGTAAGGTGCGGAGGTTCAGCCAGCTTTTTTGTCCTGCATTGCAAATCTCAAGGTTGTGCATTTGGGTATTCTCTTACTGGTCTCATCAAACCCATGTGTTTTCTTGGGGTGGAATTACTCTTACACTCCGTTGCATAGATCCCAAATACTTCTGCTTTATATTTGCGGAGTTAGTTACACACTATATTTTTACATGGTCTATTTTTGTCATTCAAGCAATACTTAGTTGCACAGCAGGGCGATTTTGGCCTCACTAGCAACTTTTCCAAGAGTTAAGATTTTGGGATAACATCTTCCCTTACTGAGGCAAACTAATGATCTGTAGTGAGCATTTGCTTGCGTAGTGCTTTGTAAGAGGTTATGTAAAAACCCCTGTTTCTGGCCCTTCCTATGTAAAAGTTATGTTTCATTTCACATTATGTTCTGGAGCAGTAGCAGTACCTAACACAGCCAGAAAAGTAGGCTAAATCATAGACCATCCACCTAACCCTGCAGGCTATCAAAAGACACCATGAAATGGAACCTTTCAAGAAAATAGCGCTGCTTTGATATGTTCTTCCCCCAGTAACAAAGGAAACAACACAGGGTAGAAGCCCTGCAAGCTAAAGAGAATGTTCTTCAACCCCTAGCTCCTGTCACTTTCCATTTTTTAACCACAGACTGACACGTTTCAGCTCGAATTTCCTGACTTTCAGTGGTTTATGTAACCATTTTCTTTAAAGAGTAAGTTTAAAGGATTTTAAAACAGTTACTTGGTTAACCTTTTCAAGACTGCGAGCTGTCATTGAGCTTAATTTTCTCCATTTAAAAAAGTGAAATGCGGAATTTCATTTGCAGCTGGTTGTGGGACAAAAAGTATAGGTGAGGCAGAATGCTCTCCTGCAGCAGCAGGTTTCCTCTGTTTTTTCTGGGGCAAGAAGATCCCAAAGTCTCATACTTTTCCTTGTTTAACCAAGGGACACGGGGAAGCACACTGTGCTCAAGACGTGGGAGGTTTAAGATCTGCACAGCAAGTGAAGGTAGCCCTGTTGGTTTCCCTCTCTTGTGTTGTCCCTTCTCTCACCAGTGGTTGATGTGTGCAGGATCTGTGCTTGGCACAGCTGAAGGAGCAAAAGGAATTTGGAAGTTACAGGTCAGTCCTTGCATGTTTTCCTCCCAGGGCAGCAGAATTTGGGTTGCAAGCAGGTCAGGAGTTACAGCCGCCCCAAGCAGGCAGAGAGAATTAGAGCGACAGCTTAACTATCAGCCATTTGCAGCTATGCGTTCTGATCAGTGAATTAAAATAAAGTTACTTATAGACAAAATTAGAAAGGGACTGAACATCCTAATATGAGTTGCAGGTGCTTACCCCATTTTCCGTATCTCTTCTATTAATCTTACTTGGAAAGCTCATGCATCTCAAACAGGAGTTTTGTCTGAGTAAGGGCTTCAGGGTTAAGCTCCTAAAAGTGCTGCCAAATAGCTCTTTCCAGCTTTGGTATCAGGCTTAGAATAAAAGCTGAAAAGTTGGAGCATCTTACTCTCTCACATTTAGCAAGCTGTGTTTATGATCAACGTGTTTAGGAGAAGGCTGTCCCATGCCCCAGAGGAGGACTAGCAACAGGAGCAGAAATAGTGCTCTGCCTTAGCAAATGAAGTAGAATTCATTTATAGTCACTTGAGTTTTTGATTAGTCTTTACTGGTCTTAATAAGTACAAGGATTTATCTTAGTTCTTCTTCCTGATAGACTAGAAAGACATACTAGTCTACATGATACACATTGTATTCTGCTACGAACTTGCTTTGTTTAGGGTGTTGGTTGTTTTGCTGTTTCAGAAGTACTGCATTTTCTGTTGCAAGCCTTTTCATCGGCATGTTCTGTAAATTTTCCATACCATGTAATCTAAGGGAAAACTGGCAAGAAATCCAGGTTTTTGCAGTAGATAAACATGATAAAATACCTTTTAATAGTCTAAACCCTCTAAATATTTTACACATTTTGTCTTTTTTTGGTTTTAATTGCCAACACAACTTGGATAAATTGAAGTATGTAACACCAGTAACTTTGCCGAAGTTGCTGAAGATACCTGACAGAGTAGTGGAGATTTAAAGCCTGTCTTCTAACACAGTTCTTTGCCCAAAGATTTTTACTACACTTCCATCAGTTTGTGAGCTTGGCACTGTAGGACTGCAGCAGCGCATGGTTTTGTTGTCCACCCCTAACAACTCGAGGCATCGTAAGGCAGGAGCTTTCTTAAGGTATGCAGTCAGTGCATGAAAAGGTGGCCCAGGCTTTGTGAGCAAAAGGACTAGTTGTGTTAGAAAAGCACCTTTCCACAGTCTTTTCTTGCTCCGGTCTGTTTTCTCTAGATGGTCCAAGTTTTTATTTAAAGTGCTTTAACTGGATATCCCAGTTACAGCTTTGACACTTTGTTTACAGTTTGCATTCTGCCTGAGGGCAGTTGAAGGCACATTACAGCAAAGTGAGGTAGTTTTACTGCCAGGAGAAGGATGTGCTGGTAGGATTACTGAGGTTAAAAAAAAAATGAGCCATGGAGAATGGCATAGCTGGAATTGTACCATGGGTCTGTAATTTTATCCTATGGGAACTCAAAGTACTACACTTTCTTCTCCCAGCCACTCCCTGTTTCAACCTAAAGAGAGAAAACTGCTGCTGTGTGGAAGATAAAAATACAGCGGGAACTACTGGCTGAAAAGGCTTAAATTCTTTTAATTGACAGCAAAACTAAGAGTAGTCTCCCACTCTTTGTGGCAATTAAAACAATTATATATGGAATTAATTGTACTGCGGAAACCCCTTTCTTTCCCCACTGGCTAAAGATTTAGGTGCCAAAACAAACACCTCGCTCTTAGATGGCTGAATTTAAGTAGGAAGAATCCACTGAATCAAGTAAACCATGCCCATCAATTTTGGTGGGGTTTGGGCCAGGCCTTTTGGATTCTAGTTGCAAAGTTTTTATGTTTCCATAAACATAATGGACCTTTAAATGTGACAGGAGAGATGCAATGAACATTCTGCAAAAGGAGTGGTCTGACTTGGGTTTTTGCGCTGTTTCCCTGCATGCCTCTAGCTTTCTCTGGGGTCTCTTCTCTTTTGGTACATTTGTCAAGCGCTGCTTTCTGCGGGGCATTGCCGCTGTCCTGTAACAGAGCCCTGTAGATACTTGCTGCAGTGCTGGCGTGGAAGGAGGTGTTGTGCTTTTCCCTTTTTACCAAGGATCCCATGGCTGTGTATGCTCAACCTGGGTCATGGGATCCAGCGCTCCCTGCCAAGCAGGGAAGTAAAATCTCTGCATCGGGATGACTTTCACAGGTGGCTCGCAAGGCGGGCAAGGCAGAGGCATTGTGCTTTGTTTTGTGTTGGCTGCTGAGAGCCAAGGCTTCAGACAGAAAATGTTTAATAAAAATACCCACTTTAAATATTATCTAACTTCCCCCAGATAGCATTGAAAACTCTTAGTAAATATACTACTTCAGAAAATATACAAATTCTGCCTTCTTTGCTGGAGCAAAGCTCTCACCACTGTCAGACTGCAAAGTTAGTCTCTTTTTATAAATTTGCCACAAGAGGAAAAATAATGGTGTAATGTATTTCTGGGGAATTAATACAAGGGTCAAAACTCTGCGGGGAGATTCTCTCGTGCTGTCTCTATGGCAAAACTTGAGTAAGTTGTTTCATGCAGGCTCAAGTCTTGAGGTCGAGCTGATCCTCCTGTCATTTGCTGTGTCTGCTGCCCTGTGCTCCCTGGGGCGCTGGGGCGGCCGAGCCAGAGGGAGGGCAGGGGGTTACTGCCTGCCTGAGTGGCTTCTGCTGCACTGACATAGGTTAAATGAAGACCAGGCTTTCAGTGGAATGAGTGACATGCAGCAGCTTGCTGAGATGTTGGAGATATCAGCGTATAGATTTATTTTTTTTCCTTTGTAAGCACATGGCTGTTAATACAAACAGCTCAGTGTAGATACCAGTGACTAAGCCTAATTTATGAAATAGGGACACTCCTTGCCTGAAATTGCTTCTATTTTTTAAAAATTGACATCTTGTGACAGATGGACTTTCCCTTACATGCTCTCAGTTATTTGAGGGACTGCTGATCTCTCATTTCTAGACCAGTACATTGAAGCTTTGGGGGATCACAGGGAAATACCATTTGGACACATGGTTTTGTCCTTTGAAATGATGGATATTCTGGAGCTACTAACTGCTTTTGAGGCGTACAGACCAAATCTGGCTTCTGAGTACAACTGATGGCATTGTACCAGGCATAATTTGGTCCCTGATGCAAATACCTCTAAAGCAATAGGGTAAAATATTCACAGGTGACAGAGCCCCACTGAGGATCAATAGGAGGCTGTAGGTTCCCAGCTGATGTAGGTGCCTTTGAAAGAGCTACCCTGGAAGCTGTTTAACCAAGACATAAAAGAAGCTGCGGCATGTCGCATGCATGTCTGTGGCATGCAGAAGTATGTCACACCTGCATTTTGGCTGTGGCATGTGCCCTAGGCACAGCCACAGCACAAGGTATACAGCCAGCCCAGGTTGAACGACTCTAGCACAGAGGTGCATGGTGTGTTTTTTCACTTCACAGATGTGCTTTCCCACAAAAAGCTGCAAAAACTTACTGATTCCAGGCCTGACCTGGTTCTCCTTCACTCAGGGAACTCGCACTGAAGCTCAGCAGAGTTCTGCCTGCAAAAAGGCATCAACAGCAGAGACAACATTTGTCTACAGAGAACAGAAAGCCGTGTATAGGGAAGCCCAGTAGAAGTTTAGCACGTAGAAGACTAGCATGCTTGCCCTCATCTTGGCCGCACTGCTTGCTTATTCATTGGGTTTGTCCCTTTTAGGCTGTAAGCCCTCCAAGGCAGGGAACCTCGGTCCCTGTGTTTGTACCAGTGCCCTGATTAGGGCATGTTAGGAGGAATTATCTGTATTTCATATGTTGCCCAGCCTTTTACTATCCGTATGCCTCAGATAACACTGTTTACAGTCAGAAGAGCGTTCTCTAAGCATTTAACCTGGAGAATAATGTAAAGATCCTTTTGCAAAGTTAGCAACTAGAAGGAGCAGCACAAAGAGCCATGGGCTCACCAGCACAGTTCTGCTCTTAGCAGATGGTTTGCAGTCTATTAATTATGCTTCATCCAGCGTCCTAGATGTTGGGAAGGCTTTGGCTATCTCATTGAGCAATGTAGATCTTGAATCACAAAGATGATCCTTGTTGAAAGCAGAGGAAAATACAGAAGGGTTTCTCTTGGATCTTGAGCATAGACCTCCTCAATATTCAACAGTACTGGGATCCCCTCACTGGCAGGCAACTTTCCATGGAGCACCTTTTTGGAATGCAGGGTATTCGTACAAGTAGCTCTATATAATAATAGAGGTTTTGTTCAGGGCTTAGGGAACATCTCAATGTGTAAAAGCAGACACACTTGGGTAAGTGAAGGAGTTCAATAGAAAAAAAAAAGCATGTGTAAATGTGTATGTTACTGGTAAATTCCAGGAGCTTTGAAATTTCATTACTGTTTATAGCTCAAGGCAATGAGAAACATCTCACATGTGTAGTGAGTAAATAAATACAGGGCGCACAGCCCTCTGCAGATATGTTTATCTCACTTTAACATTATACTAAATGGTGTCTGTAACCTCTATAAATACCACAAGAAGTGAAATGGCTTACATGATAATTAAAATGCTGTTTCTGCTGAGAGCCGTGTTCCTCCCTTCTCCTTTGCCAGAGGAGCTCTGCAAATGGGTACATGTTAATCGCTGCTCACAGGTGAAAGCAGCTTCAAGCGCGGGACTTTTTGTTAGCTGTGGGCAGGCTGTCAAGATTGTCAGGTTGGTTCAGGGAACACAGGGGCAGAGCAGCTGTATTTCTAGAATGGAGGTTCTGCAGGAACTTCTGTGTGGCCATAGCACTGAATATTGTAACTGTGGGCTTTAGACTGCCTGTGCCCTGTTGACTGTAAGGTCCACCTGCAGACTTTTCACAGAAAGGAAGGTTTAAAGACAAGGCTGTAGATACGGACTTGGAGAGCAGCCACTACTTGAGAGGGACGTGGGGAGGTTTGGATCCTGGCTCTTGTGGTGTGCCCCTCTGCAGGTCGTCAGGTCTGCCCACCCCTCTGGTCGCTAACTGAGAAGTGGCGGCAATCTTTTTTTGCCTGTTGGGTTGAGAATTCAGTTTCTCTGGAGATGGGACAACATCGTGTCCTGTTCCTGCAACACTTAATCATGAGCAGGCATGGCTTCAGCTGGGGCTATGAATAGATCACATGATGTTCACCCCAAATCTCTCTGCCTGCTTCTCATTTAGCATCTGAACAACACCTGGGAGTCAGCATCCTGCGGGAAGATCGAGGATCAGATGGCTCTGACGGATCAGGCGCGCAAGTACATGGCCGCCTTCCCCACCCGGACTCTGGTGATGTGAAAGGGTCGACGGACAGAGAAGCATTATGGTTTTGAGAACACTTTGCCTCCGATGGGAAATTCCTGTTCCTCTGCATGAAAACTTGTCATGAATGGGAGAAGAGCCTATCTTTGTTGTGGTACAACAGTTGGGAGCAGCACAAAGTGCATTTAGTCACTCAGCATATATATTCTTGTTGGATTTCACCCAACTTAAGAGGATTGTTTTATTGGTTTTTTTTAATGATACTTGCCTAAATTGTTAGGTAGTAAGTTTGAATCAGTAATTAATGATCGTAAGTGCAGACTTATAATAATTTTTCTTGTACTTTTGGAGATCAAGCAGACCTAATACACCAGTATTGTTATTTCAGTGATGCGCTAGCCAGGGGTGGGGGTTTGTTTGTTTCTTGTTGAATTTTTTTTATAATAAAAGAGCAGGTACTCAAAACAGATATATTTTAAATCACTGAACAAAATGCATTGGTGTAAAAATACTGAAGTGAAAAGCATTACTACAAACGCTAGTCTGTGCAAAGGGGGAAGACTGATCAAGATCGTGAATGCTCAAACATCCATGCCTCTTGAAATTCTCTTTTCTGTTATGGTTCTAGACCATTATACATTGTGTGTTTCTGTCTGGGGGGGGGTAATTAGCTTGCTTGAAAAAATATTACTGTATGAAACATAGATTTATGAGAAAAATTATATTTTTATTCAGTAATTTAATTTTGTAAATGCCAAATGAATACTGTGTTTTGCTGCTACAGACCTTAGCGTGTAGACATGCTGCTAGTGTAAAAGGGGTAGAGCTTTATATGGAAAGAAAACAAATGTTGATGTTAGCTAATTGACTATGCACTAGCATTTCAGATCTTTTTATTTTAAATTTTTTTACGTCATTTATATTTTTTCCCCTTTTTTTTATAAGCAATATTTTTGAACACTGTTCCTGGGAGATTTTTTTCTTTTTTGTCTAGATGTGCTGTTTTGTTTCTCATTGGTTTGTAACAGCATGCATTGCACCTTCATACATTTGGGAGATCGCTGTCTTGTTCATGTTGTCTGTTTTGTTCCATGTCTAGCTAATTGTTCCCTAACTTGGGTCTTGTGTACTGAATCAGGTTCCTGGAAATACATGGTTCTATTTACTGCCATACCAAATCTTTATCGATATGGCAAAACACTGATTTTATTTTATTTTTTTTATTGTTTGGGTTTTTTTATAACAGCCTCTGACTTCGCTGCCTTAATAGCATTCAGTGCAGCTTCACCTGCACTTAATTTTTTATACGAAAATGTACTGCCTTGTAGATAAATAAAGTGTGTTCTTTTTTACTTAAACCCACATGGTCTTCTAATCTTGTTTGCCTTTAGTGTTTTGGCAGTGGTGTTATAGGCAACAATCAAGCCGAGAAGGTTTTTTCCAGCGCACTTAGATAAGTAAGGAATAGTTTTGCACACCGTAGGTAGCCTCAACATCCTCAAGTTCTCACTGATCATTAGGGAAGTGGAAGGAGCGCAGCACGAAACAGGAAATATTGAGCATGTTGTGGACTTGAGGCACATCTCCAGCGACACCGAAGTCCAGGCCAGCTGCAGCCAGTGAGAGGCTCACTGCATCTTCTGTGCAAAACGGCTGGGCAATTTATTTCTTCATCTGAGACCATCAGATCAAGAACCAATTGAATAAAGGCAAAATATTCTGGAGTTACGATACTGTAGAACAGACTTTTTCACACTTTTCTTAGGAAACCAGAGGTAGGAATATACTTTGAAACCCCGGTGCATTACACTGCACCGCAAATAATTGGGTAGGCCTGCAGAGCTTCACACAGTGTAAATGCTGAGAACATTCAGCACTGGGAAAGCTGGAGAGTAAAAGCAATTGCCAACCGAAAAAAAAAAGAAAAAGAAAAAGGTGCAACCTGCTGGGGAAAAAAAGTGAAAATTGCATTTTGTTTCTGACCTATCCCCCACGTGCGGTTTGGGGTCGCACCAAACGCTGGGGGAGAACCAGTCCTGAGGAAGTTTTGCAGCATTTCCCTCAGGCAGGACCCCAGTGCTGGGTATGGATGACAGAGAAGGGGAAGTCTGTGGAAGCACTTGCCTGTGCAAAGGCTGCCGGCTCGCCCCATAAAAAGGCTTGTGCAAGATGTGAGGGAGGGCTGCAGGACCCGATGGTGTGCAGTTTGGGAAGAGGGAAGGGTCTGCACGTGAGGCATGCCACAGCTTAAACACTGCGTTCCAGCTTAAAAGAAGGGGAAAAAAAAAAGGGAAAAAGGAACACCCAGCTTACAACAGGTCTTCAAGACAAAGCTCTTGCTGTGTAGGGCTCCAGCTGTAACTGCACCAAAGGTGGCTGAGTTTAAACAGATCATTATCTAGCACTCAGTGAGGAGCAGTGCTGGGAAACATGGAAGCTCACCCTGCAGGTGCCCAGCATAGGGACTGGGCTTTTTCCCTTACTCCTTCCATTGCTTTAAAATCCATTTTTAACAAGCAAACTCACTGCAGTGGTTGTCTTGTTGATGGACACGCTTAGAGCTGATACAGAGGAAAATGTTTCTTTTTCCCTTCTCATTTCATTGAAAATGCAAAACACTCAGTAGATTAAGGCTGATTTGCATATGTTTCTGCATGCATGTGGCACTCAGCATGAGCAAAGGAAGAGGCTTTGTTTGAATGCTGTAGCCCAGGAACCTAATTATTTTTCCTCCACCAACTCTTCAAGTTCCCTTTGCAACAAAGTACCACCTCCTACATGCCCCTCTCACACAAATATTCACGTGTGACTGTGCTCTGCTTACTCTCTGAAATACACATCTTTCTTTCAGAGGTCAAAGAGAAGTCCTACCTGTCAAATTCCAGCTTGAGCATGGATCAAGCAAGACCTATCCCAAGACAGGTCCATGTAAGTGGTCTTGGCGATGGCCATTTGGCCTTTCAGTGGCCCTTTGCACAGGTGTATAGCCATCCCGGACCCATTTAAACCTAGAGTAACCTACCAAAATGAAGGGAAAACAGGTTCAGTCAAGTTCTTGTTTAATGGAGAGTAGATATTTGGCTCAAATTCCTATTAACCTTTTTCTTCACTGTAATTATAACTTAATAATGTTGTCAGTGGGAATTCTTTTGATTTCTGAAAAGAATTTAAATTATCATTTCAGCATGTGCCACTAATTAAAAATGAAGAGGCAAAGGAGCCAGCGCAAAAATAAAGGAAATACCAGAGTGTGAGGAGTTTCCCACCTATACCCTGCAATTCTCCAGCTCTCTATGCACAGAGTCCCTGGGGTTCAACTCCCACAGGTCTGACATATGTGACAGCTATAAGCTTAAATTTATAATGTGCCACAGCTTGGACTGGCACTTTGGGAAAAATCATTATAGCCTGAATGAAAGAGCCAGACTTTGTAGCTGGGAGCCAAAATGAAAAGTCTGCTGAGGGTAAAGCACAAAGCAGAACACTGAATATTCTGTAGCACAGAGCGATCCTTAAAAAAAGCCAGGAGGCTTTTTCTTAGTATTTTCAATCTTGATCCTTATCCAGGCCAGCTAAGTCAATGGCAATCAGCCCTCCCTCAAGCCCACACAGTCAGGCACGTAAGCAAAGGGTGCTTCTGTAGGGTTGTGACTGGAGCATCAGAATTATCACCTCCTCTTACTCCTACCACATCTAACTGTATTTCTACCTCAGCCTTGACATAGGGGTGATACAAAGGACAGAAAAAACATCCTTGTTCCTTGAAATCTATTTTAAATGTTGGGGTTTGTTTTTTTTTTTTAAAAAGGCATGCGAAAAATACTTCGGTTCAGAAAAGAATGATTTTGAGGCACTGTTTTGCATCTTGCTTGTCAACTGGTTCCACAGCATGGGTGGAGCCAGCCGATAGCCCAGTCTTTGCTCAGGAGCAATGGTGACATTTTGCCTGGGTGGCCAAGGAAAGACACTGGCCACATCTTTCAATCACCAGGCTGATGTCTTAATTCAAAAGAAAAGTTGTTATTTCCTGACCAAATGCACTTGTTCCCCTTGTTTGCCTCTTTTCTTTGAACTTGACTTCGATGTCTCAGCAGTTTTCACTAAAGACCTTGGTATCAGCACGAACTTGTCGGTGACATTTTTCTCTCAGTGACTGATGCTAGTAAGGTAATGAAGACAAACCGTAGAAGTCCAAATTCTGCTTTCAGCCATGTTTGCGAGCTGGCATTGGTTATACAGCTCATTGTTAAGGGCTGTAAAATATCTTCACTCTGCTATTACTTTTCCATAAATTATTTGTGATCAGGTAGGGGTTTTTTTATTACAATTCCACTTGATTCATGACATTTCTTCAAGGCATTTTTCCAATCCAGTTGAGTATCCGAACAATTGCTGATTTATTTTTTTTTTAACAGAGCCTCTGCTTCCCAGACTGCACAGATCCACACTTGCAGACTAGCTTGACTCACCCTCAAGGAAATTTCATTTCATGGGCAAACAACTTCTACTACTTGATTAAATCACTACTCATCGCTCCAAGACGCTCTTCATGCGCACATCTGTCAGAAAAGCCCTCTCAAACAGCGAAGAAGAAGAAAGTTTCAGGAAGCTCTCCCCAAACAGGTTTCTACACTAACCATAGAGACCACCTCTGCATCTCCCGGTTCCTGCCGGCCCAGCTGCAAGCCTGCCGTGGCCCTCCCGATAAAGTCAGCCCCCAGAGAGTCTTGAAAGGGTGCCTGCAGGTGTGCTTTCCTGCCTGTGCCTCTCTCCCCGCTGCCTCTAATGTTTCATTAACTCTCTCATCAGCGTACATCACCATAGGAGTTATCTGAAGGCGAAGAGAGGCCCTGACTGTTTAAGTGATGGGGTTTTGGTATCTGTGCTCCTATGAGCTCAAGGCGGAGACCTCAGAGGCGCCGGCTCAGCCTTCCTGTGCAGATAAAGCTGCTGCTATCCTGTGCTGCCAGCAGGGAAAATGAAATCTCCATGGGGTTATAGCTCCTGCCTGCCCAGCCAAGCCTTGCTGCACCTAAGGATTCAATAGAGAAACAGCCGTGTTTTGCTGTCCAAAGTCCTAAAATATATTTCTGTGAAATAATAAAGAGCTTATACTCAGCTTTTCTTTTCTGCTCTGCTCATCCTCCTGGCCACCCCTTCTGTCCCTGTGGTTCTCTCTGGCAGGTTCAGCTCCATTTCACCAAGGCACACAGCCCACATGTGGTCTGGCTCAAACCCTGCTGAAAACTGATTGAAACAAGTTGCCAGTCTCCACAACATCAGTGAGCCCAAGCCAAAGCTTTGTCAGGGTTAAGGACGTGGACCATTTCCCTGCCCATGGCTGATGGGCCCCTGCTACTCCCACTCAAGACAGTGCTCCTGTTATCCCCCGGTTAAGGACCACCTTCTCTGAAAAGCGACCTCTGTATCTCAAGTTAACACCCTCCAGCCAAGCCCCATCTGTGCACAAAGGCCTTTCACTGGACGTGATTTGCCCCAGGCTGGGAGACCCACCAGGAATGGGCAGGACAGGCCATGTTACACTCAGCTTTGGCACCCTCTCAGCACCTGCCTGCTTGTCCAGGACAGGGATGACTTCTCCTGCTGCCCCATGTAGATCCCACCGTGGCACCCCAGGAGCAGTAACTCATGGGGAGACCTCTTGAGCTAGCACCGATGCAGGCACACACTTAACTTTCTCTAATCAAAGAGGTTAGAGTAATCCTTTCCTCACCAACCTCTGATTTGTAGCCACATCCTCTAACAGAAAACCCATAACAAATACAAACGCAGTTCGTATGGTGATAAGCTACAGAACTGATGTGATAGTCACTCCTTCATCAGCGCTCTGAAAAACATTGCTTCCTAGCACGGCCTTTCATTGCATCCAGTTGACATAGCTGCTCTTCGGATCTCAAAACAAGCTCCACTGCCACAAGAGAGGAAGGAACCTGACACACACCTGCCCCGTGATTTTGCCACAGGCATCACAAAGCAACAAACTTGCTTACATGGTGATTACATTTAAATGCTGGATTTTTTTCCACCCCTATTGTTAAATTGCCACTTATGAGGTTTGCTATGCTGTCTGTCCGACATCCAAAAAATACCTGTTACCATCCTCTCTGGCAATTGATCAATGGAGCAAGTAGAATTTTATGTGACATCTTGAATGGATTGAATGTGAAATTTTAAATGATGCCTTGGTTTGCCTTCCTATCAGAGCGGTACAAGCTCTTCTTCCTTCCTCTTTAACACCCATAACCAACTTTTATTGAAAGGATTTCAAGTAACAGAAACCTGCTTTTCCCTAGAGCACAGGAAGTTGTCCAGAAGGCTTAATGTCCCAAACATTCTCCTGTACTATCTTGAAGCTGACGCTGAGGGTGCTACAGCTTCAGCGTTGCTATGTAAAAGCAGGTTTCCACATCCTACTCCAAACTTCCCAGTAGAACCAGGCTTTGTGGAAGAAGGAGACCCCAACCGTTACATGGGTAGGTTTCGACTTACCAGATACCTGTTTTCTGTGCACACAGGCTGGCAAAGGTCACCCTGATTCTGGAGCAGTGTTCAGGTGTTACAGTGATGAGGATGTTATGAGAAGTTGCATGTAGAATAACACAGCTGAGTAACATGGTGTGTTGCCCTTACTGTTTCCAAGTCCTTGAATCTCCCGAGGAAGTTCGCATTCATTAGAGAGCTGCTGGAAGTCAGCAAAAGAGAAGCATTGACTTCCTGGGAAGTGGTGATTTTTCTTTACATTTACTTATGTTAAGTAAGTGCCTGCAACTATATCCATGTATCTCTCTCTATATATGCTTACTTATTCTATCAAAAATAAAGGATGTTTTACTGAGGAGGCCCAAATCCCAACCAGCAGTCTGAACCTACTACAGGCTGTATATTGGGTGCTTTTGCCATGGAGACTCTTGGCTGCCAGAACAAAAACCGTAAAGGATAGAATTCAGGCAAACACGAGACTCGGAGCTCAGAAAAAGAGAAAACGATCCAAACAAGAGGTTGCTGTGAGAACATCTTCTATGATGAGAACTGAAACTGCAAGTCACTGGTTTTCATTGAAAGCAGTGCAACCAAGAGTCTGAAATCAGTCATGTCCCCCAACTGATGAGTCGTCTGAAATCCGCTGCCTTCCAGAACACATGGATCCTGAGATCTCTCAGCTTCCTCATTTATGATCACAGATTTCTGTAAAAGGGTACTTAATTATTAAAGATAAATTGTTATTATTATTAATATTAATAATAATAACATAGACACCATAGAGAATAACATACACTGAAGTTGTCCAAGATGTTTTCTTTTCCCGAGTGAATAACAGATTATTTTTTTAATTTATGTTGTAAGTGATTTCACACAAAGGCATTTGTCTTAGAAGCTAGGTCGTCAGAGGTTTGTCCAGATACACTGCACTTTAGAGTACACTGGACTTAATTTCCCAACTGTGTTTTAACCCAATTCTTCCATGCCTGATGCAAGAGTTTCCATCCAAGTCAATGGGAGCAATCATGTGAATAACACATGCAGGTTTTGGCCTGAAAATCCCTACCACCCTCATTTGTGGGTCAAGGTTGGTCTGCATGGAGAAAAGCACAATGCAGTGCCAACAGTGAATGGCCTTTACATGGTCCATTTCCAAGAGATACAATGATACCACCAAATCACCAGGACTGCACGCACATAATGAAAAGTGACAGTGCAGTCATTTGTGAAGGATATAAGACAGCCATGGTAGTTAGGGCAACATTTGCATAATCACATTAACTTTGAGGACCTACTTTAAAACTGACCTAACAATGGCTGTCATTGTTCAAAGCCACAGCTGTCTATGCTGATGGCACAACAAGCTTGGTCAACTTGTGTCGCAGCCATCTTCTTCAGGATGTTTTAGAAAGTTTGACTGCAAAAAATCATGGGCTCCAGGACATCCTGTGAATGTTTGGCCTCCCATCATGGTTTGGGTATCTGGGAATCCATGGCTTTCAGAGCCGCGCAACAGTTGCGCTTTCGTTGAGACTGATGTAATTTATTACACAGCTTTATTTTTCAGAATTGTTCATCAAGGCTGTGTGAAAAAGCACACGGAGATTACTTATTAGCTGCTAAGAACATTAGAAAACACAGATAGCCTGAGCCCTGGTTATTTTCATCTTGTGCGAGTTACTGCTAAGATTTGAAACAAATCAGAACTTGCACTCCAGACATGACACTTCACCCACGTGCTCCTTCTACACAGAGGGAAAAGTGGACCATTTCCACCTTCGTACATGCCTTGCACAATCATCCCACGCTGTAAAACTGCTGATATTCAGCCAAAAATGCACCTGGCGAATGTTCTTCAGTAGAAAAATATTTACTTAAATTATCAGCACATTTCAGGGTAGTTGGCCGTATGCAAAGTTCTGATGAAAAACCAGACTTAGCTCAGAATTCTTTTTCTTGTTCTCTTTGTTTTAGAAAGGCAGCCTTGTCCACCTTGAAAAACATGTTTATTTTAAGTATTTTCAGGATTCTCAGACAAGCAAAGTGGTACTGGATTAGCTGCAGGGAACTCAAAGTTTCAGTTAGAGTGTGTCTTCTTTGAATAACACTAACCACAGGTAGAAAAATGACTAGAGCACACACTCTAGACTGGAAAACAAATAAAAAGAAATATTGAAGAAAAAAAACCCAGTTGTAGCAAAAACGGTTCAGCCCTTTCTGAGAATGAGGTTGAGGAAAACTAGTTTCTCCTTGCCCTGGTAGGCCTAGTTAGCATAGCTGCTAACATGAGCCTGTGAACTTTAACTGACTTTTTGTTTTGCATTGCATATACCTGCGATTAAAAATCCATTTAGGCTCCCCACTGTCATTTGGTCTTCAACCATGATACCCAGCTAAAATATTGTTGCAATGCTTTCATTTAAGAAACTCTCCTGCCTCCATGCTGTGTGTCAGAGACTCGAAATTTCAAGTGGGAGTGTCATTTGTAACTCTTATTGCTATGAAGATCCATATAAGTATGACCAAGTCATAGAAATCATAGACCAGTTTGGGTTGGAAGGATCTTTGAAGATCACCTAGTTCCAACCTCCCTCTCACTTCATTTGGCTGAGGACCACCAGAGGCTCCCTCCAGCACGGCAGCTCCTCTCCTTGTAGCACACAGCGCCTATTTGAGGTTGCAGCTGGCCATCTGTGACCCTGGTCCTTGCTGTCAGGGGCTGGTGAGGTGTCACACAGCAGCTCAGCTCAGCTGCCTCGGTCTCTGAGGGGACCCCCTGCTGCCCCTTGCTAAGCCTACATGGGAAGAAGGAGGTTACCTGGCGTGAATGCGGGGAGATAAAGAGCAAGGTGGGTGTAAAGGCAAGTTGGAAGCAATGGGAACTACTGGCTAGGAGCGAGATGTAAATGAGTGTATGAGCGTGTGCACACACAGAAATGTGACTGTGTAATTAAGATTAGTATTATAACGCATATACAGAAAAGTGGGGAGTGAGGAGAGGGTGAATTAATTGCATGGAGAACCTCAATTCTGACTCCCCTAACTTTGAAGTTCTGCACTCCCAAACCTTAATGATCTTTTAATTTATACTTTAAATGATGATTTACCTTTTGATTATTCAAAAGATGGGCAACATTTTACACCAACACTTTACATTCAAGCCAAGTAATTGAAAAGATGCAAATGCCTTTGCTGAAGAGATATGCAGAATGCCCTTCTGAGTAAAGCACAGGTAAAGTGAGTAAGCATATTAATATAGGCAAAGTTAACTAACCACACTATTATTTATATTTTAGGCACTTAGTTCATTAAGAGGATCAGCATTTTTTCCTCATACTCATATCTGAACATATGAAGGCTACTGGAATAGCTCAATAGCATTACAAGAGAACTTCAGATAGAGCGAAGATAGGGATGAGATCTGTTGAAACTTCTTCAGAAACACCTGTGCTGTTTCAGCATTTCTCTACTATTTCAGTACTTCAGAAACCCCAATACCTTGGGACTGAAAGAAAATACAGCTTTATATCACTTAGGCTCACATACATCTCCCACACCAAGGAAAGCATCAGAGGTGAGTACTGTTGAAAGTAAAAAATTCGATGGTCGTGCAATACTGTCTTCTGACAATCAGAATCAACCTTGGGCAGGGAAAATGATATAACACCTTCATTTGATCTTATTTTAAGTATTCCAAGAACTATGGTAATCCCTTTAATTCAAGTCAATGTCAGGATTCATTACATAATTTTTACTTTTAGAAATCAGAGCTGTGTTACTCATACACTCCCATGGATTTGGTTATTACTGAAAACAGACCTATTGCAATGGATTAACTAGGTATTTCATTATACAAAAGTCTTATATAGATTTGTGCAGGGATCCAGAACTGAATGGATGTTTTAAATTTTTCAACTTGACAAGGATGACATTAGTACCCCCGGGATTTCTGTCTGGAAAAAATCTGAATATTTCCTGGGAAAGACCAAAATGTGCAGAGCGCAAAGAGATGAACTAGGGAATCTATTAATGTGCTCAGTAGGCTGAGTACCAAACCCCATCTCATCATCAGACATGTCTAGTACCACCCATCTATGAAGAATATTTCTGCATTCACGCTACAAAACGCATGCTATCAGATGCCATTCCCAGTTCACCCTCACATACAAGCCTATTCAATACAGGCTCAAAACAAAGCTTTACCAAGTGAAAGGCTAACAGCAAAACAGCATGGCATTTAACTCAGGCCTTCTCCACTAACTCGGCCCATCCAAAGTTTGTACACCTGAAAAGGAAGTTTGGTTCAGAAAATCACACTTCTCTTTCAGACTCAGTCCATCTGAGGTAAAAAGTTGCTCATTTGTATAAGCAATCAGCATTCACTTTCCTCGGTTACCACTATTTGCTGACAGATTAGAGTATTTCAGGTTCGGGCCACACCATTTTACACAGACTATATTGCTTACAGTAAATGCATGCCTGCATTGGAGAACAATTTGAAATTATGTCAAATAGGAGCTCACAACAGCATAAAATTGCCTATTTATGAATAGCGCCTATGGTGAAAAGCACAGACTGTAAACATTACATTAAATTTAACTTGTCTGTAAGACAGTAATCAGCTATTACTAACACATCTGGATGTAAATTAGGCACAAGAATAGCATTGTAACTGCTTCATGTAACTCTCCAAACCAAAGTGAAACAGTGAGGTCATTTATCTTAATGATGTCAATATTCTGCCAAACATAAGATAAAATTGTAGAGTGTGGATAGAAACAGAAACCCATTCAAGCACCATGCAACATGCAAGTCCTCATCAGCTGTCATAGAATCAATCATAGAATGAACGGTTTGGGTTGGAAGGGCCTTAAAGACAACCTAGTTCTAACCCCCCACTCCTCACTCCAGGCCATGGGCACTATCACAAAAAGTGGCTCATTTACAACAGAGTAAGACAAGGTTTATAGGGAGAGCAATATTTTTATCAGACTACCTGGTACAGCTTCTTAGACCAATGGTTGAACTAATGCAAAGATATTACAGACTTTGATTTTCCCCGTAGCAGAAATCAGAATCTCACTTGCACCCTTAGGCAATCACAGCTACAAGAGCATTCACTAATTACATGACACACATGGGATGAAGTCCCATGACTACACATCAAACTAGTGGCGCAAAATGAGTATTGGCAAGACCCTCCTACACAAAATTAGATGTGCCATTAACACCACTCATTATAAAGTCTAAATAGCACAGATGCATAGGAGCATGCTGTATGTATATAAAACTAGGCAACATCCTCGGTCCAACTATTACCCTATTTTGCCTTACACAGCAGATGGTGGTACCTGTTGTAGAGACAGGTGAGATCTATCTGCAAACCAGCTAAGTGTTTTCTGCAGTGGTGGTGAAGAGAGCAAGTCGTTCTTTCTGGGGTACTGCATGCCTTGACATGTGAGATTTTGTTAATCTTTCTTAATACCAAATGTTATTTTATAGCCAAGTACCCATGTTATGCACATAAAGATACACTGCTCAAAGACTGATTACCATTAGAAGGGCAGCCCAAAGTAAAATTTAATACACACACACACCACCCAGCTACCTTCTCCAAATCCCCCATATACTTCATTGCAATATGCATGGGGGCTATTTTCAGCTGCTGTAACTTGTTGATCTCCCTTTAGCAACTTCTGTATTTTTTCCTCTTTTTGTTGTGCTTTGAATGTGTGGGTTTGTAGAGCAGTGATGTAGAACAACCACCTTAGGAAACAACCTAAATTAAGGATCTATTGATATTATTACAAAAAAGGGAAAAAATCAGATGTCTTTTGCTGCTGATAGTATTTTCAAAGCCCACAGAAACAGTGCATAGCTCTTCAACTTTTCCGTTGGACATTTTCAGTTTTTCCTCCTGCTAAAAAAAAACCAGTCTCCTTTCATGGAGACTGTTATCCTACAAGTCTTCTTTTCCACTCATATTTAAATATCTCAGCTCTTAAATCTGCTATTAAACTATTGTTTATTTCCATCACAACAGCAGGCAAAAATGTCAAGGAGAGCCTTATTGTACAACACAGTGTAACACAATCCCAGAAAGTTCCCATTGTGTTAAGCAGAATTTGCAGTTACGAGATCTATTTAATAGTATTGTATTTTTGTGAGAATAGATCTCGCCCCTTCAAAGAGTCCGTGCATTATCTGCTGCTCTGCGATGGGCAGTGAAGGTACCTTCATGGGCAGGTGGGACTATTTATTTTCATCATACACTAGCACATTATGACATAAACCTATAGGGTCTCTGTCAGAACTTCTTTTGTGAGCATACATCAAGCCGTACGGTTAGAGCTCCTGAGCGATCTTTTGCCTTGCATTGGATTATTGGAAGAGCTACAACAGCTCTTCTGTCGAGGAACTACACTAATGATATTGATTGGTATGTGTTATACAGTGGCGGCTTGTCTCTTCTGCCTACGGTCACTCAGTTTGGGATTCTTTCCATGCATTCATTGTCTCTTTCAAAAGAGCAAAAAAAAGAGAAAGAAGGGAGGGAGGGAAAAATCTCAAGCTATTTCTTTCGAGTCCAGACCTCCATGCAGTGGCCAGGCACGCACGGCCTCTTTTGTGCTCTGCCATGTTATGTGGCAATGCAACAGCTTTGATCCCCAGGAGAGCTGAGGCGGAAGTTGGTCTTCACCATTAAATTTTTTTTATAGATAGCAAAGTCCATCCTTCCACCTGCATCCAAAACACTGAGGCAGCTGGCAGAACAAAGTGCTAGAGAAAAATAGTTGACCAGAATCTATCTGAAATTGCCAGCATACAGGTGCAGTCTTGTTTTTCATCTCAGTCGCAGCAGTCCCTAGTGACTGTCAATGTTTTACTGAGACTAATTAACCCTTTTTTGCCTAGGATGAATCAGAGGGAAAAAAAACAAACCAAACAAACAAAACCCTCACCAACCTGCCACTCAAGCTTAAACGAGTAGAGAAATGCAATAATCACGCCTAGTCCAGAACTGTGCCACAAATAAAAAGGTTGCTATAAGAGCAAAAAAGAAACTGCAAAAGTATGGGAAACTTTGCATCTTAGGATTGTTGAGATTGCTCCAAGGTTAGCATGCTACTTCTAACACCTGAATGAGGTGGTAAAGATAAACAGAGAAATCACCCACTGCTGAAGCACCGCCAACTCCTGAGTGTAAAGGAGCAGTTGTTAAACAAGGAATAGTAAAACTGAACAATAAACTTGGATAAGCGCTGTAGACAGGAAGTCAGGAAATATAAACAACTGAACTGAAGATAAGAATTTCAGGATAGATAAGAATTCCCAAAGCTGCAGTTCGGCTGAGCCGTCAACATTAAACATTCCTTTGGATCCTCAAGGAGAACTGGTGGCCAAGGAGGCTTATGACTTTTAATTTTCTTCCTCAAAGAAGCCAGAGAAATCCCAATGATCCGTGCAAAAGGCAGGACTGTTCCCCGTGGTGCGGTACCTCGTGTTCCTCCTCTGTCTGGTTGTTCAAGTCCTAAACTATGGGCTTCCACTACTACCCTGAGGATATGATCCCATAATCCCAGTGTTAGGGTTTTTCCATTTACATGTAGCCTAAGTTTTGCTTCTCATTTTCATCTCATTCCTGCTGTTTATACCTCCTCCATTAAAAAGAAAACATCAATTGTTATTTGTTCCAAATATTTACCTCATTTTCGCATCCTCTCTAGCTAAGTGGCTGTCATTAACCAAGGTGTATTCAGTTCTCTGACAGCTGTGGAAGCCACCCCCAGGTGATGGCAGAGCTGTTCCGAATCCCTCCTTCTCTCAAGGGCCAGGCTTACCACAGCCACAGAGGGGAAAAGGTCCTTGCCTCTTGCCACAGTCACCTGATGCCTCAACATGGCCCTCTCAAAATGCACTGGCCTTTTTTAACTTCTCCCATCAGAGGATGAGCACATGCCTGACTTCACTACCAAAGAAGTTTCTTCCCTTGCGCAAAGTATATTTGGTCCGGGTTACATTTTCCCTCAACATCATTTTTTCCATAGCAACTTGAATTAGACCTAACCACATCTCTGATTTCCCACAAACACTGTCAGCTTCCTATCCACCACCAAAAGCTAAGTGATGGTAGGACAGAAAGGTTAAACAGACAAACCACATCTAGGCTTGTTTTTACCCTCATTCTTCGGTGTGACCATGTTAGGAGGAGAGGCTTGAGTATGAATTAAAAATAACGAAAATGGTCACTGCCTTGCTCTGCTTTTTTTCCAACATTTCTGCTGTCATGATTTCTGTGCTTCGGTTTGCAGGGTGGAGAATTTGGAAGAGGTTGCTCTCCAGATGTTTCAGAACCCAAATTCAGATCCACCAAAGTGTCTGTAGCTGTAAATAAGGCAGTTTTGGTAAACAAAGAATAACACATAGGTCTGGGATGAAAAGAACAAGAGAGGGAAATGCTCAGTTGTGCTGGTACCACAGTTGGTTCAGCGCTGGTGTCCGAGCCGCTGAGCCCTACCCGATCCACTTCAAACAAGCCATTTCACAACACCTCACCAGCCGGGAGTTGGGGATTCTTGAGCTGCAGTCACATTCCTGGCCCTCAGCAAAACCGCCCACTCTGCTTCTCAGGAGCAGTGTCAAAGAAAGCGATGCCTCCGGACCCAAGAGGTGGAAGCCTGCCACAGGGCTGGAACTGCTGGAAAGCCGGGCCATGATGCAATGGTTTGGCAATCGTCGGCTGTGCTGCAGTCAAGCTTGCACGGCTGTGCCAGTTATGCCTTCCACATCCCTCGCTTTGAAGAATGCCCTGCACAGACTCAGTGAAAGGGAAACATTTTCCTTGCCAAGAAACTTCAAGAGCAAGCCTTGGACATTCTTCTGGCTATAAAAATAGAAAATACAGTTGGAAGGCATCTCAGGAGGTCATTATGTTCATCCTCATGCTTTTAGGCAGCATCAAGCCTAAGAAGCATTCTTGCAATATATATTTTTTAGCCTCTTCTTGGATGTCTATAGTGGTGAGATGCCCAGTTTCTTCAGGCCTCTCTATTCTTAATGCAATGCTTTCTAAAGTCTTACCCAAATCTTCCTTGCTGCAGTTCAAGCCCATTCCTTCTTTTTCAGTCAGCAAAACCATGATTTTGCTGTTATTTTCCTCTTTTTGTTTGTTATTTTCCTCTTTTCAGCAATTTTAATATTTAATATTAATCAACAAACATCCTCTGATTAAATGGAATGAAATTTAGAAACATCAGTCATTAGGAGCCTTCAGCTGAAAGGCGGTGCACCTTGGTAAAGTAGTATGGCAAAGCCTACTCTCTGGTTGTAAAGGGCTCTTAAGCCTAGCATTTCAGGATTTAACTGGATTCACACTGTTAAATTGAAATTCCACAGCAAATGGAATTCTAGACTTGCAAAACAACTTCCTCCCGTCCATAAATCATATCACTTTGCATATATTTGAATGGTCAAACATCTATTTAGTCCTTGGAATGATTTGTTCTTTCATTAATGGAGACTAGATGAAAGCTGCAGATAACAGCTCACAAGTGATTGAACATAAAGTAAAACTCCTTTATTGTACAGGATCTGCAGCCTGAGCACCATGGCAATAATCTAATGATGCCAAAACTTGGATGCCCTTCAAATGCCTTAGAACAATGCATGCTGTCAGCATGACCTACACGAGGTACCAGCAACTGAGAAGCCAGAGACTGAAGTTAACGCTTTCCCCCTGCCACTGTGGGCAGCACCTAAGGGCAGTGTGCCTCAGGGGCACCCAGGAAGTGCTGTGCACCCAGAAAGCTGGGCAAGTGGCTGGTGCCGCTCAGGCCCTGCCTATCTGGGCTCCTCTTTCCTCTTCTGACCTCTAACATGCAGCTGCTATTGAAGCTGCCACTGAAACTCAGACAGAGGTCAAGCAGAGTTCTTGTTAGGATATTCCAGAGCAGTTAAGCCCACCAGCGCCCACTGACTTCAGCGAGACTTGCCCAGCAATGAAGCTTGTAAATATTTACTCTTGCAGAACTTCCACATTTTAACGTTAACAGGGGCTCAGCCTGAGTAAGGAGTGTGGGATGGATGTAATCCCTAAAGCTGCTCCAGCACTTTGGAGCAGAGAGTAGAGGAGCCTTCTCACGGCCAAATGCGCAGCACACTACAGCCAGTTAAAGTGCATTCAGCTGTACATTAGCAGCCCCTGTAGAAGAAATGTCCAGCTTTCGTTGTTTGCCACCAAAACCCAAATTATTTTAATGGCTGTGCTGGGATTCTTCAACATGTATGCCATAAGATCCATATGTACTCTGTGTAGCATAAAACTAAAACACAGCTGGAGAAAATACATTTTACTTGCAAGCAAAAAGTGATTTCTCAGACTAATACTTGGAGTAATTTGGTGCTTTCAGAGGGTTTGTGGGAATGGGAAAGGGTGGGGAAAATAACCCAACCAAAACATGGTGTAGTTAATTTCCTGACTATTAATTATTTCCCTTCTTTCCGCCAAATGGTTGCATTCACTGACTACATTATTTCCTGAACAGAAATAGCATTAATTTTGAGTTGCAGAGAAAGATTCCTCTGTTGAGAAAAAAATGTGGGATCATTACAAACCATTCGCTGACTGAGATCACAAAAGAAGAAAAATGGACATGAAAAAAGGCCAAGTTCTCCAACACTGAGACATTTCCGATCGGACTGTGGTATTTATTTTCGTTTAGACATGTTGCCCAGTGAATTAATGAACTGAAGGTGCACAGGCCAGGACCCACCAGGAATACTCTCCTCTCCTATCATAGTATCAGGCTGAATATTTTTCACAAGCCTAAGTGGTTACAGCCTTTATTAGTCCTGTTTCAGTCTAAAGATACTTCCACTCCTTAATGAGGGCGTGCTTACAATTCAGATAAACAGTGGAATTGCAGCATGACCCCCAATCTTTCGATACGGCATTATTATCTCACATTGTGTAAAATAAGGAGGGTCTCTTCATCTACTTCTTAACACACTTCTGTTTTGTTATCAAATCGGCACACCATCCTATATGCTAGGGCACGCATTCCTGTTTGTGGGGGACAGCAACTTGGGTCCTTTCCTTGCCAGCTTATCCAGTATTTATCTTCTCTCTCTGTTTTGATGGTAATTATCACTTATGAATGCAAGAAACCTGAGGGGAAAAGTAACCTCTCTTTCCTTGCCATGGAACATACTTCAAGGCTTTGAGGTTTTCTGGCCAGACTCCCATCCCAGATTTTTGGAGCTCCGGTGCGGCTTGCTTTAGAGTCTATTATAGCTGCCAGGGGAGAGTGTATTGTAATAAGTTATAGTCTCCAACTACAGCTGAATAATCCACTCTTTACAAAGGCCTTTTTCAGAGCTTTTTCATCCTGTGTCTGATATTGCCAGCCCCAAAAATAAGATAATCAAAATTGCCTATCCAAACCCTAAGACTGAAAAACATGAGTTTACAAATGTACTTTAAAAAACCCACCTCAAAACTTAGTCCTACCATGAAAATGGACTATTTTTCAACTACTTACTGAGTCATATAGGTACGTGACAGCTAAAGTTTTAAGATTCTGCAAGACAAGGGCTAGAGGACTGTACATTGTCAAGGCAGTCTTACACAGATTAGCTCTGAGGCTGCCCGCAGGAGAAATATTAGTATCTCCAGCTAAAGACAGGGAAATTGAGGTGGAAGTTCAATTTACCCAAGGCCATGCCATAAATCATCGGAACAGGACGATTAAAACTGAATAGCCATGGGCTCCTGAGTTCTGGAGAAAGATTCAAGGTCAGGATTTTTGCTCCAGTTGGAGATTTATGACAGAGGAGATGGAGATAATGAATAAAACATTTCCACTGTCATTTTTTCTCAAAGAACAGTTGTTAAGCACCAACACTGACCTAGTGGGTCTTACAGATGCTAGAGGAAGAAAAAGGCAACTAATAATAGTACGCATAACACAGAGAAAGGAAATATATGACCATCTAATTTAGATGCCTCCCGAAATACTTCTTTTTGCTCTGTCACACTGCTGTCAGCTAAAACTAAACTTGTCCACAAGAGAGAGAAAAATTAATAGACATGCTTTGTAATGAAATCACATGGACATATATCATTTCACACAGGGCTGCCTAAGTTCTTGCTTTCTGTAAAAACCTACACACAGTTAAGCACTCCTTTCGTGTCTCCCATTCCTCATCTCTTTTCTACACTAACAAATCCAATTCCTTGCACATTCCTCACAGGTTTCTGAATCTCTTGTCACCCCCACTGCTGTTCCCTGGACCCTTTTCAGTTTTCTAGTTTCAGTATATGGTGCCCAAAACTACAGCGAAGTATTGCTGCTGAAGCTTCACCAGCATAATTGGAAGGAAATAATCCTCTTCTGATCTCACACATTTGCACACCTGCTAATATCAACACTCAGATGACCTTTTTTCAAACAGACATAGTGTGTTGTTGATTCACTTGGGTTGCGTTTGAACCTATCACCTTCAACATTTTTCAGCAATGAAAGGCTGAAAAGGCATTTTATATTTTTGCCTTTGGTTTCTTCTTCCTCTGCCTCACACAGATCTCACTGGCTGCTATTTCACTCATTTGCACCATTACTTCCACTTTCCAAAACAATTTTTAATTCTGATCGTGTCTTGCAAAGTGCCTGCGAACTTCTGGTGTCACGCACAGGTTTTATAAATACTACTACATCGTCCAGCTCATTAATGGAAATAGTGAATAGAAGTGACAGGGAACTGACCTCGGGGACCTCACTTGCAAGATCTCCCTGCTATGATAACTAAACTTGGGTAACTCTTTTTTTGAATGCAGCTTTTCTTTTTTAATTAGCTATGCATCGGCCCCTTGTGATAGTTTCATCTATTTCCCCCCTTTGCTTATAAAAAATATCAAATGAGACAGTATCAACAATCTCACTGACATCAACATTTGTCACACTTTTATTATGCAGTCTTATTCACTTAGACCAGTTATACTGCCAAAGAGGCAAATTCATTCGAGTATTCAATATCAGTCTTTTTCATACAAAGATTTTTCTTGAAACATGGTCTGTAAATAAGCACATTTTCACTATGTTGACAGTGAAAAACTGTCAACACTGTCAACATTTCCTGTGACAATGTAATTACTATTTTTTAAAAAATTATTGTAAAATAACTTCTGGTATTTCTTAGTAAATACTGATAAAACATAACTTAGGCTAATGAATTAGGTCATTGAGTATTTAGACAACAGTTTCAGATTAAAGTTAATTAATCTGATTTCAGTTAAATGTCACAAAACCAGCTGTAAATTCAGCCAAACAAAATGGAAACAAATAATCATTTCAATATGTCTTGACAAATAGTTTTCTTGGTTTCCAGACAGCACTAAAATTCCAGATCATAACTTTAACTTCCCAAAGCATTTTTAAATGCTTTTCATCCTAGAGCAGATATTCCTTAGGACAGAAGCAGCAAAAAACAGTTCTACTCACACCTTTCTAGTCAAAGAAAGTTACAATGATAGTGGCAAATAACCAGCCAACCAACCTAAACAAAAGAGCCAACCTTCAAAAGGGCCGGTGCAAAACAAGGCAGCTATATCAATATTTGCACAAATTTGTCCAGGACTGAATAAGTTCTTTGAGTTACACGAGGCATGAGCGCATGAAGAAGTGAGTCACCCCCAGCATGGACAGCAGGGTGTTTGTCAGAGGGAGAAGCGGCATCTGATGCCCGGGCATCTGGCACGCTGCCACCCATCCCATTTCTCCATTTCAGCTGGAGTTTTAGAGAGGAGGCAGGAAGCCAGCAGGAAACTGAGGGCAGCTGGGAAGGAGAATGGGAGCAGCACCACAAATTGCGTGTCCTGCCAGGAGCCCTTAATCCCGTGTGACATTTGCCACTGCTTACAAATCCGCGTATCACAGGGCCTGTTTTCCACACTGCTGCACTGTGTAGTGCAGAGGCGACCAGTGCGCCACTAAAGCACGTCTCCACTGGTTTTGCACAGGTCCAAACGACAAGTAAATTACCTATTTCTTTCTCACCCTTACTCAGCTCACACAATTCAACCTGACCCTGCAAGATGTACTCATGTCAAGAAACTCCAAGTCACAAAGGAACTCTGCAAGTGAGGTTAACCACGTTCAGCTACAGTTTCAGGCGCAAATACATGCATCTTCAAATTTGGAAGCTGTGCCAGTCCATTGTTGCGTCCTAAGAAAGCAGGTATCTAAACTTAGCTGATTCTAGCTCTAGGAAGAGATGGCAGTGTTCCAAAAAATACCAACAGTTCACATGAATTAGGAAAATTAGGAGCAGGTTTCTTCAATGATACAGAGATAAGTTTCCAACATGTAGTACCACACATTCAAAAAAGGCACAAAACCACAAAAAAAAAAAACCCAAAAGATACCCCCAAACATTCACAGATGTTACAGCGCTGCTCTTAGTGTGGGAAACTGGCAGAGTTCAAGTGACTCAGTGAAGCAACCTCAGCCTACACAAAGACTAAACCTTGACAGTGCTTGACCAGTGTGCCAACCCCAATGTGCTGAAATAGTCGCTCTCCTCTCCATACAAAACTTGTCCTTCAAAAAAGCAACCCAAATTAAACATTAGATTTATCGTCTTTGGTGGCAGGCCCAGCAAGTGCATTTAGGCTGAAAGGGATTGGAGTCTTACAGCTTTCTCCTCCTAGTTTTTCATGGCTCAGGAGAAAGCTTTGTCGGTGGTGGTATGACCTGACTGTCAGCATTACCAGTCCTGTGTTGCCTCCTGTTCCACTGGTATGAAAAAATACTGGTAAATGCTAAGCATTGTCAGAAATATTAGCTCTCCTGATGAAGCAAACTGAATCAAGCTGCTGCTAGGTGACAGCACAAACTGACCAGTAAATTGTACCTTAGACCCTGGTCATTCAACACAGAACATACCAACAACCAGAACGTGGGAATTATCAGACATCTTTTTTCCCAATGAATTCAGGCTACCCAGGGACCTAACTGGAGGCAGCCAAGTCTGTACTCCTTGGTCTATGAACCTGATGTCAAAAGCACTGCCACAAGTGAGTCTCAGCAAGAGCCAGGTGTCCAGGTTTCCAAACATGACTCGAAAATATATATTATTTTGCTGCCAGAGAGTGTAAAGGGCAAAATGCCAGAGATGCTGAACTCAAAGAACTTGCCATGGAGGGCTTTTTCTGCTTTCAGAGAGAAAATTTACCCTGACTGAAAGAACAAGAAGAAAGCAGCTGTAGCTACCACTTCAACCAAGCATGCAGCAAAGAGCGCTGTCTAGAGCTCCCACCCTTCTTTCCTGTGCTGGCTCAGTGACTGGAGCGCATCCCAGGGGAGCAGGAAGCCTTGTCCTTGCTCCATGTCAGCCTGCAGCCCCCACTGTGAGGAGCGTGCCGTGGGTTGCTCCCCTGAGGAGTGAGTGTGCCCGGCTCCCTCCTGACCTGCCCCCAGGGCAGCCCACCTCGTCCTCATCCAAACGTTTGGATGCTGGGCCACAGATTAGGAGCTTTGGGGTCTAAAGTAGGAGTCCTTTGGCGACTAGGTTCTGAGATGGGCAGCAAGCCAGCTGAGAGCCACGTGCTGCTCCACACCTTCTGTGGGATGGCAGGAGCCCTCAGTCATGCTGCAGAGCGCACTTACTGCCCCTTCTGCCCTTTCCCTGATGTCACTTTCTCATTATGACATTATACCGAATCACAATTGGGATTAACCACTCCCGTATAAACTTATTATAGGCTTATGCAGGCTGCTAGAGATTGGCTTTAGATGGCATTTATTCTAATGAGCCTGGGGCTGATGTCACAACTAACACCCATGACTGTATAACCCCATTAAGCGCCACAATTAATGCAGGACACAAAATTAAGTTGCCTTATACAGTGTCTATACAAAGGTATTGAAACCCTGATGGCATACACTGAAAAAAAAAAAAAAGGCTCATGATTCAATGGCAAAATAAAAATGTCGAAGTGGAACTAAGGGAACAATTACAGTCCATAATAAAAAAACACTGCCAAGTGAGTAATGCTTGGTGATGACAACTACCTGCACTGCTCATCTGCACCAATGGATACGCAAAGGATTAATTTGTGCACATTAGAACACATAGTTGCAAGCAAGGAAGCAAAACAACCTATTCTATTTACCAAAATTTGGGAGGGAAGAGGGAGGGTTTTTCTTCAAATTATGCAGTTGTGCAGTGCTGAATTGGCTATATTTAGCTGTAGGTTAATAGCAGGGTATTCAAGACTGAACGTATTCCCCAAAAAAGAAGAATTTTGGTATTTCTTCATTGTAACTGAGAGCTGAAGCAATGAATTTAGGATACGCAGTTGAATACAGGGAGGACCTACTCCAGTCACCTCCGTAAGAACTACGGCAGTAAGAGACATTAAAAAATTTATTTGTAAGAAATGTGTACTAATCCTCTTTTCAACTCACAGACAATTTAATTGGAACTCTTTCACCGTTACTAAACAAAACCGAGTGTCTTAAACATGGGCAGAGAAAAAACCATGGACTGATCAAGAAGAAAGTTAAACCGACACTGAGTGTCTCAGCTCCTCTAACTAATTTCATCTAATACACAGCTAGGGCCTGCACTGACTCACAAAATGTGTGAAAAGAGGTTCCTCAGTTGAACATGTCCACAGACCTTCATTAGCTCTCCTTCTGACTCCCAGAAGAGTAGGATCTAAGCCAATATGTTCTGCAACCATTTCCTTTCAGCTAGTACTTCTGTCTGCGCTCACTTTGCTAGGGACACTTCATGATGTTGGTGAACGTGAGACTGGGAAGAATTTCTAGATTCAGAGAAATAAAGGTAATATTGGGCTGTCTTCTTTCTTTTTTTTTTCCCCATTCCATCTATACCTGCATTTTATGTGACTACAGAGTTCTCAAACAGCTATATCATAACAGTCTGTCGCAAGTGTATTGGGTGTTTCAGTTTGCCAGACCTGTCATAATAAATTAATTACAGGATGTTGCAGAAATGGCTGAGTTCCAGCAGCATCTTGCACAGTTTAATATAGCCCTATTTCCCCATTTCGATGTATTTGTGGTTAGATAAATCCTCAGAAAATTTACAGCTGCTACACGCTAGTTTATTATACCCCCTGCCTGTGCAGGCGATATAAGTTCAACAAAAATTTGATGTCTGCTCAGAGCTTAGATTTTACTGATACTGCTTTACCGGTGTGGAAACATTTTTCTGCTAAAAGTGGCATCTGCACTTTTTTCCGAGTATTTGCATTTGAGCATTAGACAGGACTCGCAGACTTGCTTGCCAGAGCCAGACATAGTGCAAATTCATTTGGCCTGATCAAGCCCTCACATAAAATCAGGTGAATGGAGTTTTAGATGAAACATGGGGCTATCATTTTTGTTCCTGAGTGCAACTAGAAAGTATTTTTCCAGTCTTTACCATTAGTGCACACTAACATATCAACTACAGTGACAATGTTGCTGCTGAAAGCCCAATCCTTGCTGACTTTGCTGGAGTTTCTTGTATAGGTGTCCATCTACTCCAAGTAGCTTGCAGGACTGGGACTCTACATATGCAGGTCACTGCTGGAAAACTAGACCCTTCTGAAGGAGAAGGAAGCAAGCAACTGGCATACAACAGACTGAAAAAAGGACAAAACCCTTCCCAAAACCACTATGAGTAGAATTCATCTATACGTAAGAAAAGGATCATATGATATTTAATGTTCAAAACAGCAGCTCGATGCTTGGTGTGAAATTCCCATCTCTGCTCTAGCTGTTTTGCACCGGATGGAGAGGCTGGAGCAGACTGAATCAAGGCAGAGGTGCATATTGCAACAGACAACTATAAAGGTGCCCTCTGAAGACTTGTGCCTGTGTTAGAGAAAGCTTCATCTACCCTAACAGCACTGCAAGCCATAGATGATAAGGATTTTTCTGGGCTGTAGCTCAGACTTAGGGCAGTACCAAGTTAGAAATTACTGGAGAGATGAAGGAGAATATTTGTCATGGGTTCTGAGCTCATCCAAAAAGCTCCTGTAAATGGCACAAAACTTCAATGTATTAAAAAGTGGTTAAATATCTTAATTTCTGAAGTCAAAAAACAGGACTGAAGCCACCAAAGCTCTGCTACAACACGCCTTCTCACTATCTTCTGTTCCTTCTTCTTAAGTTCCAATTTCTAATTGCCACATTCTTGCAAGTCTCCCCCAGACAGCAGTTCTCTTCTCAAGCTGCTTATTTCCCTCTCTCAGACCTCCTCTCGTTTCTATTCCTCACATGCAGCAGTTTTGCTCCTAACTGCACATAATTTGTACTTCAAGCAGTAAAACTCCTTGAACTAACACAGTAGGTTTTTACAAGTGCAGGTGTACATTCATGAATTGATTTGTACAAAACACTCTGGACAGAATGCTAAGGGAAAAAACCCACGGTACAAACCTGTACGTGAATCTTTCTAGCCTCCCTCCACTATTCAGAAAATACTTCCATCCCCTCCCAATTTCCACATCCATAAAATAGGTTGCACTGCATACATACCAATTTCATATGTGCTAGAAAAGGATTATTAACCCCCACCACCACTCTTTGTGTTTACCAAACAAGTGTTTTTGCTTTAGTCTGTTCCCGCCTTTTAAATGAAGGATTTCCTATTCACCTTAGCAATTAGAGCAGAAGGATGTAGTGAATGAAGTGCCTCATTATCAAGTTTGTATCCGCGGTCTCTGCAGAATGGCTACCATGCCGGCTATTTTTCATAGCTGTCTGCTTTTGCTTGTAATGGGCCATTGTTAACCCTAATGATCCTGACATTCAATTCTCCGGCAGACAATCAGGTCCAGCCGGCAGATTTAGTTCACTAGTCAACAGAGACTTTCAGTTGTCATGTTCCTCTGTGTTCTCATTAGCCCTTGTTTGACTGTGATCCATCCCCTACTGCCTTCTGAATTAAGTGATGCTACAAATACACCAATTGTGTTTTATGATGTCTGTTCCTCAAATTATTTAAAAAAAAACCCTAAATACAACCTGATGGCTATTGAGAAACACAGGAAAATGTGCCATCCATTCTTTCCTATTTTGTCGATTTACACATTGTTCTCTGTGTCTCTGTCATATCATAAAAATGTAATAGGAGCTGTATGTTGTAACCCCACACACAAAACCTGAAAACACCAGAACAATGAAAGCCCTACTATGCTGTTATCACCAGGCAGTTACAAATATCTAATATTTACCCTTTCTTAAACAAGGTTTTATCTGCTTTGTTCCAGTAATGAACTTGTATCACCCTCTAAAAACTGCTCAAATAGACTTTTATAACTCTCGTATTTTAATTCATAGCTCAGGGAGCAACTTTGCAGAGGAAAATTTTTGGTAGGCAATCTGAATCCTTGTGGAATTCTATTCTTCCACTGGAATTTAAGTCCTTTAAATACTCAGACAATTTTCAGCAAATACACATATGCTCATTTTAAAGTTATTTTAAGTCCTACATAGGTTACACTAACACAGAAACAGGAAGCATTATATAAAGTTTAATTTAAAAACTTACTTTTTTACCTGTTATCTTACTCGAAACTGTTTAAAAGTTTTATCCTTTCTTGGAAGTTGAAAATCCCAATAGCATGTCTGAAGAATAAAGAATCTACTAACACTGAAGAGAAAAGCATTCTCCCTTAAAATGAACGTATCAGCCTTTGCCATCATGCGACATTAATAATTTGTTAAGAGATTTTAGAGTGAGGGTTCTAATTTTAACACTGAAAGATCGCTTAGACTTTTTTTCTTAAATTTCAAACCTTTTTGTTCATACTCTGTCAAATGAATGCAGAAAACTCTCGTATCTCAGTGACATGGTATAAAAGAAGCGTCTAACCAACCACGTAGTAGGGAGAGAAAAATTCGAAAAACAAAAGCTATGGCAATTACAAGAAAACATTATGAAAAGTTTATTTTCAACTCCCTGCATTTTCATGTTTGGCTCTTATTTGATTCCTTCTGCTTAATTGTGATTTGGAACTGTGCCTTGGAAGACACTACTGCTGCCTCTCCTCTCAATTTGGAAAGTGTGGCAAAGCAGCTCTATTCAGCTTCAGAGCAGTGAACATAATTGGAGCCCTAGTTCGCAAGCATGAAAGGAGGTGCTGTGCCTTTGATTAGAACTACCATCTCTCTGTGGTGTTTATCTGAAGTGTTATTTCTGTCTTCAGTGTCCACAATGCCAAATTAACATTTTACAATGCTTTCCAGTGAGCTCCTAGATCTTGGCTGCTGCTCAGCTCTCCCTGACGTGGAGACTGATGTCATGCTCTGCTCTTATTTTAAATGTGACCCAGGACATTTTAAGAAATGTACAGTGTTGAGGATTTTTCCCTTTTATAAGATCTTTAAATCCCACATCAGACAGAACGATGAGTTGGAACATGTTGCAAAAGCAAAGAGATAAAGAGGCGAGGAGCCTTGCTACAATCAGGCGCTCCCAGTACCATGATAATTTTACACCACCCCTGACTGAGGAAAGGGACATTAGTAAGTTTCCAGTACAAATACGCAAACCTCATTTAGGAGAAGACTCCATAGACAGGCTCTAGGCAAAGCAAAGCTAGGACTATTAGCAAGGAACTATTACCAGCAGGGCCAAAAGAGTATTTGCTGCTGTGCGTTACTCAAAAGAAACAAGTTCACAGATTCTTCTGGCTTTAAAACATGTGCAGGGAAGATATAGCAACATATAGCAACTAGTTCTCCACATCTGGGTGCATTTCACACATCAGCGCCCAACATTGTTATTCTCACTTCTTTTTTTAATGGAATCAAGAGCCCTGCCTACTAAATAAGGGCTTTCTAATTTTATGTTATTTATTGCTTCAGAAAGGGAGGAGGAAGAATTTCCTAGCAGAGTAAAAATAAACTGGACATCATCAGCCAGAAAAAATACCAACATTAACTGATAGGAAGTGTTTTGTTTAATATAAACCAAAATTATTTAGCACTGTACATAATTAGTGAAGTCATTAGTTAAAGTTTACCACATAATACTCAAGTGAAAAAAAAAAAAGATTAATGACACAAGTGAATAAGGACTACAAGTAAAACAAACAGTACAGTTGGGTATAAAATATTTCATTCAGACAAAAGGAAGTATATTTGGCAAGACTGCTGCCAAAGCAGCCAGGAACTCTTACTAAACTGCAATGCATCTTTATTATGTGCAGAAAACCTCATTTGAAAAATATAACTGCCTGGAATTTGCAACACTTATTTACATTGGTAAGCATGAGTAGTCCCACTGAAGACAGTGTAATTGCATAGGTAAGTTACTTGAAATTTGCTTTGGAGCTGCAAAATGCAGTCCAGGGAATATCTGATGTCAGGAAAATATTTTTTAAAAGTTTGTTTTCAGGTACATTGCAATGCCAGCGTTCCTTTGGAATTTTACCATTATGAACACTCCTCTATTTTACTTAAAATGCATTTTAAACCACTAATTTAATAACTTACGTAGTGGTTGAGCTTGTTTTGTTCTATATCACACTTTTTCACTTGATTCTCTGCTCCCAATGGATTGACCTACAGTCTACAGAAACGCCCAAATTAAGGTGTAACCAGATACTAAATTGATTAACATTGTATTGGACAGTTTCAGATTTTACCAGTCCAGTGAGGAGCTAACATTCAAGTTCTGCTGATTTCCGGGAAGCCAGAACAAAAGTCTTTGAAAATAGTTTTACACCATTAGTAAGTCACGACTGGTGCCATTTTGCATATTTGAGTATTTGTTTCTTGTTAATCCTAGAAGTGAGATTGCGGCTGCAGCCTTCAATGTGTACACTGAAGATCACACCAGTATTTGGGATTAAATTATGACTACACGTCATAGCATTCAGGCTCAAAGGCAATATTTGTCTTTCCATTTGTGCTTAAGTTTGAGCCTCTCACTGCCTTTTTCTTCTTCTTCAATTCTACCCCATGGGCTGGTGGTTCATTTTCAACACCATTAGTTGTAACTGATGATACAGAAGTATTGAGACCCATTAAGTTGTACTGATTTTCTCTCTCATTCCTCTGTATCCTTTTCTTCTTTTTCTTTGCACCTCTAGAGGAAGGTGGATATAAAAAGAGTAAAAGAAACACAAAGTTAGCCCAAATTTAGAGCTTTTTCCACCCACGGCTGATGTATTAGAGCAATTGTCTGCCTGTTCCCTGAGTACAATGCTGAAACAGCTACAAAAACTACCGTTCCACAGCAGAACAAAGACAGAAAAAACATGAAGACGAAATAGGAGACCACTCCACAAGTCTACTTTTTATCATCGTGCTGCTTTGAAAAGAACAGCTCGTGATCTTAAAAATCAGCTAGCCTTGATCAATAGTCAACAGATGTAATTAAAAACTACAAATTACCAGTCTCCTCCTCTCATAAAAGCCATTGCACTTCTTTTTCTCTCCCAAGCTTAGACACCAAAATACTTGCAATTAAAGAGATTCCTGGTTTATCTACTCAACAAGAAAAAGACAGGCAGGCAACGTGGATAAGATTAGCTTTTCCATTTTAACTTACGTGAACAGATTTACAGAATCAGAAATCACTTTAACGTCTATTTATGCCTATCAGACTTCATTCAATGCCAAAACTATCAGTCAAGCTCCTGCATCTTTCCCAGTTAGTGCCTTTAACAAGGAATTAGACAGGTCTTGCAGATGATGCCAGGGATTATGCAGATGTGACACCACTTCTATCATGAATTCCCACTCTTGGCAGAAGTTGCAACTTTAACTGTAAATATGTAATAATACTTTGACTGTAACCTTTCAAGGGCAGGTACCATCTTTGTTAAAAATTTGTATTGTGCCTAGCACAAAGAGGTCTTGGTTTGTGACCAGAACTGTTATGTTGAATGCTGCTGAAACATGTAAGTGCATGGGTGAACCAAGACTAAAAATGTAATGAGATGTGTGCAGTTTCCCCCAAAAGAGTGCTACAAGATCACTACTATTTGTGACACTGTCCTTATGTAATCCTATTTTATAGATGAAAATGTTTACACATCAGCCTTGCTAGTGGATTGATGACTATCTGCCTACAGTTTGATTCTTTTTTTAAGCTAAATTGTGTATTCAAGAACACATGCAGTGAAAACTGCCCTCTCCACGTCAGACAAAACACAAGCACTGGAGTAAAAAAAGCCAGAAAACCATAATAAAGCCTACCATGTCCTGTACATGGAAGGAAAATACAGCACTGTAATAGACTAACATGTCTATCTTCCTCCCTTTCAAATTAGCTGTCCCCTGGCAAGGTAAAGTATCAAATGCTATCTCATGGCATCTCTCCCTCACTACTGATCAGGTATAAGTGGTTCAGTACCCTGAAAGCTTGTGAATGAGGCTCTGCAACACTGCTCTTGGGCCCAGATGGGACAGCAATGACACGAAGCATGACTTCAGACTGGCATCTCCAAGATGTGCCTGGTCCTTACAGCTCAGGAAGAGGGAGCACGTTTCAGTGACTCAGGCATGTAGGTGGTTTTTTTGAAATGTAACTGAAGTCGTTTTGGGGCTCTGTTTCTTCAGTGTGACACTTCAGTGTGACCCTTCTCAGGACAGCCTTAGTTTCCATTAAAATGGATATTTCACATTTGATATGACTCAGAATTCTTGAATCCCACATTCTTCAGTGGGTGCTCTGGACAGGTCACTCAAAATAATTGTTTTCTGAAGTTCTATTAATAAAAGTTCTATTAATAGTGTTAAGTCATATCAGATTTTTGATAACTGGCTTCTAACAGACTGTATCAATCATCACAGTAATCGTGCTTTTAAGGCATTTCCTTCCTTGATATACATTCTATCAGAATAGTTATGCCCAAAATTCACTGCTGAATTTTGTCAATATGTAGTTATACAGCCCATTCCTCATTATACATGAAGGTTAAACTTTTCACTCACAATTTATTTTCAAATCTAGATACAGACAGAGATAGAAAGTTAAGATTTAAAGACAAGTTAAAATTAGATATGGATCTGCATCTACACCGTATACGCACAGATTATTTATTTGGGGAGAGGAGCAGTCTGCAAAATGATCAGTGAGATAACTTTGCTTAGATGACAGACAGCTGTAATGGCAAACACAGGAGGTATTTTCAGATGTATTTTTTGAAGTATAAATGGTTGCAATAGCTAAAGATATTGTGGAAGCTCTTGTTCAAAATGACCTTATCTGTCTACAGCTTTCACACAATGAAAACATACTATTTTTTAAAAGTGCAAGTGTCCCAAGCGAAGATGCTAGCTTGCATCTTCTCAGTATGTGCTAACCTTTCGCAATTTGCATCAATTAATTTTTAGAAGGTGCAAAAAGAGTTTTCAGTTTGCAGCAAGAAAGCCTAATATGTAGCTAAGCGATGCCACGGGGCCATCCCATATCCCTGAATTTTGATTCTCATATACATTATAGTTCTTGCTTTTTGATGGGGAGACAGTGCGTGTATGCGTATGTGTGTGTGTACATACATACAAACTGTTATTTCCTTCACATTTCGGGTGTGAAGCGCTTTTTGAATGATTATCCTAAAGCTAACTTCTTGCTTTGCTTGCTGAAACAAAATAACCCTTCAAACATTTCTCACAGTTTTCTAACAGCAGTTGTAGAAATAACACTGCAATTGTTTTAAGTATTTCTTGCTTACTGTGTCGCAGGTGAATCTCTCTCTCTGCCGTGCTCTGAGTTAGATTTTAGGTCCTCTGACTTACTGATGACTGGTGGCATCTGTAAAAGAAAATTAAAAAAAAGCAGGAAGGTAAAAAGATGACAGACAATGGGGCCAACACATGTACATAGAAAACCCACCAGCTTCCTGAATAAGGAGAGAATATACCTCATTTGAAAAAGAATGTCTTTCAGCCATAAAATGTTAACTCCTATGTGGTTACAAACAAGGAAACAGTACCCTGCTTTATAAAAAACAAGCTACTTGCAAATAAAAGAGTTTTCAGGTATATGTAGAAACAGCAGGTTATGAATCTCCTTTAAGTCAGCTTAAAATACACATGGTCTGTAAAGAATTAAGGTATTTCTGCTACTACATGAGTAAAGACAGAATGCTAAAAAGCCATCTTATTTCATAGTTTGAACAGAGAAACCTGTCTATTTTTTAAGCCTGTTTCAGTCAAAAGCAGTTCAGATCACTCCAGCTTACTTTATAATTCAGGGCTAAAAAGAAAACCAAAACCGAAACAAGAAAAAACCCCAGACCTGGAATAGTTTAAGTAAACGCTCTAATTTCCTATGTAACTAATTAGTGGGTCTCAATGCAACTCGCTCCCTCTATAAACATACCTCTTCTAGCTCTAACAGGTCTCATACTTACTGCAAGAATTCCCATATCGAAATGTGAGTACCCTTCCTGAGTTTACTGTCTTCAGAGACAGATTATTTTCTTTGCCTTCTTCCACTCAGACTGTTCCCAAATATCTGTCTTCCACCCAGGCTGTTCTCAAATATCTGGTAACCAACCATGTAGTTTCATTTTCATGCAGGGTAGAAGCCAACATAACTGATAGACCTTATGTCTTATTCAAGATTTGCTCTTCTGGAACCAGGCTTACACTGCACATCCAGCCAGAAACTTCAGGCCTCTAGAACACCACAACCGAGCACGACGAAAGCTGTGGAAAGCAGTGCAGCACACTGTAGGTTCAGACCCAGTTTCACAAAGCTGCCAGTGAAAAACTGTTGTGGACCTCTACTTTGGATTGACAAGACAGCTATATTCTGTAAGTGTCTGTTTGATATGGCATGCATGAAAGAACAAGTTATATCCAGGCAGGCACTTTTGGAGTGGGGACTGGTTCCTATAAATACCTTGGAAAGCTGGAGAAAAAGTCTGGAGCCCTAAGCCAGAGAAGGGAGTGAGAGATGAGATCTAGTACTTTCAAAAAAATTAAGTTTTTTTCAGGTAGTAAAGAAGAATGGGCTTGAAACTAACTCAACCCTCAACTTAGCCCACATTTCTGATTTTTTAAGACTGTTAGTTGAGTTTTGGAATCATAGCAAGCCTAAAGCAAAACCTACTACATTGTTTCTGAATTTCTCAAATAGCCTTAGTGTTAAAAAAGATCAGACCATCCAGTTCTGTCAAGCACAGAGGTACTCATCTGCTTCTAAATAAGATGCTTAATGTTCTGCTATCAGCCTGATTGCTCCAGGAAACAGCCAGTTACTGACATTACTGTCTCTAAAACCCCAGTTAAAACCAAACAGTATTAGGAAGCGAGTACCATTCAGCAGTTCTGGAGTGCCTAACAACAACACAGCATCTAAAAACGTAACCACAAAGTCAATAAAAGCTTTCTGGAAGCAATAGAGAAATAAAGAATTACAGTTCCTGACCCTCTAGTCTGCCAATTGTTGCTTTCATTATATGAGATCTCACAGGCAAGGTGTACCATGGTTCCTCTGTATTTAATGTAAACAGAGAAAACAGAGGGCTGCTTCACAGCAGTTCATCACTTAAGCAGTAGTTTCGATGTTTTAAAATGGAACAAAAATACTTTCCTTTCAGACACTAAACTTAACCATCACAGATTTCAAAGCCCTAATGAGTAAAACTTAACATTCCCCTGTCAAGTATTACTGTCCAATTTTAATTTGGCATAAAGTGAGGCACAGACGAAAACTGCCTCGGCACACACAGATGAAGACCATATTGGAACCAGAAACAGTATCTCCCAAACCTCAGTTTTAGGTCTTGAACAGTTCAATTACTTTCTTAAACTCTAAATAGAATTAATTAAAAACTTCCTTGCACAGCTCTTGTCCCTCCCATGTGATGGTGCTCAGCAGGTCCCAGGGCAAGGAAGTTGGGTCCTGAGCCCATGGCGGGCTATGGGACCAGGGCCCCATAAAAAGAGCCCTGCCAGAGAGCTATTTTAAGTCAGTTCTCCTCAGAACAGTGGTCCTGCAGTCAAGGACTGTCCCCTTGAGTTGAGACATCATCCAAGGCAACTCCTCGAGGTTGAGAGCCCCCCCTTTTTAGGTGAGTGAGTGCACATTTTGGATCACCGGCCATAAAGAATCAGCAATGTAGTGATGAATCCATGTGACATCCCGAATCTGTAGCTGATGTTGGTGGAGCTTTGAGTTTGAATAAGAAATTTAATTTAGCCTCAGCTTACTGGTTCTGTGACAAATGCTAGTACTTGACTGAAATTTGAACTTTTTTGTCTTCGTCCTGCTCCCTAATATTATTACTTTAGTATTACTTTCCCGCTGACTTAGAAGAAACAGGATCAAGCTCCCACTGACTTGTTGAATTCATACAAGCACACTGCCCACAACAACCACATTCCAATATTAGTCATTAGAATTAGTCTGCTGAAAAAGCATAGATTGCTGATTAGTTAAGACAAAAGTCAGCCTATTAGAATATAACAATGTACATTGGCAGGGCTAGGAAGAAAAAAAAACCTACTTCACACACAAAATCCTTGTTAACACAATAATAAACTTGAGACTAAGTCAATGCTAAAAGTAAACACAAAAGAAGGAACTATAATGCCACAGATATGAAAATACAAGGGAGTGCTGTAAAGGGAATGACTCTTAAGTAATTAATATTTCCTTCAGCATTTATAACCTTGTAGTTCCTTGCCATATAAAACCATGAATTCACTTTACTTGCAGTTGAAACAAAATGTTTTTCTGAAAATCCTGTGGGAATGATGCTGAACTAGGTTTTTTACCCTCCTTTCTGAGTAGCTATTTCAGAATCTCTACATTGTTCTAAGGCTACAAACAAATACAGACCTTTCCAAAGAACAATCTAGTAGAATTCCCAAAAGTGCCACCACAGAAGACTGACAAATCAAAAAGGGACTAAGTTTTTTAATACTTTCAGATACGAAAACCCAGGAAATTGTACTTGTTTTACAGCTAGAAGATTAAAGGATCCACTAAATTAAGTTGCCTAACTGAAGTTTCTTACGCTCTGTTTTAAAAATAACTCATCACATAGGCTTTCATATATCCAAGCCCAGCATTTCAGTATGAGTACCTAGGAAAGAAAAGCACACAATGAGAGACGTTCAAACAGCTGTGTTCACCTGACATGGCAACTACAGAGAATTTCTAGGGTCTGTATGGGCAGACTCCCAAATTCTCCAGGGTAATGTTTGAGTATGATAGCTTTCTTACCTCACTCCTACAAACTTTCAAGCATGTAATGAAGCAGAAACTAGATACTAGATCTTTTTGAAGCAGATCTCACTGCCACTACCTTCTCTTGCCTATGCCACATACCTTTGTGTCCCTCAGCCCACCCCTTGAACGACTTTTCCCATCCCAGTGATGTGAGTAAGCAGTAGGAGTTCTGAAGGAACAACTGGGGTCAGCGGCAGATGCAAGAAGGCAGTGCAGGAGCTGGTGCAACAAAGGGGATGAAGCAGCAGAAGGAGAACAGCCAACAAGTGAGTGAAGGCTGGGAAATAGGAGGTGTTTGCCTAAGGAGGCAGTGGTAACACTTAGACCCTGGGAAGACATCAAGGACATTCTAATGTAAGGAGCAAACCACAGAAGTCTGGAGTATAGAGGGGACTGAAGAGGCTGTTGGTCACATCTTTCCTCATTTCTAAACCTCTTGACCACTTGTTATGCATGGGCAGATCTCACAGGAAGCTCCAAACAGTTCTGCCCTATACTATGTCTGTACTAAGATGCAGCAAACCCAGGATTGTAACAGATACAGTGTTAAATTCATCTGGCTATCAAATTCAACCCACTTACAGAGCTTATCTATTAATACAGAATTATTAGGGCTCTGTTTGCTTCCAAGAAAAAAAATCCTAATGTTTCAGATAATTATGACTATCTTGAACTTTTCCATTCACTACAACAAATACTGAACACAGGACAAAATGAGCTCCTTTGTATAGCGTGCCAATAATGTCCAATTTTGTTGCCATATTCTGATTTGCCACCCTTTGAAAGATACCGCCTACCAGAAGGATAAAACATCAGTTCATATCAACTGCCGAAGCTTAGATTTTATGAAGTTTCTCTTGCTTTGTTTACAATTATAAAAATAAAAACTGTAATAAAACATACACTTTCATTTTCTAGAAGGCTTGTTTGCTTTACAGCTCATTTTTTGGTACTTAATGCTGTCTCAGTATTGCCACATAAGAAGCAACCAAGGCAAAACAATTAAAAGCTAAATACACAAAAGTGTATCAATTCCTGACCCCTGCTGTAGAATCCACAGCAGTAAGTCAAGCACTAAACCCTCCCTGGGCAAATAGTGGAAACAACCAGATATATCAGAACTCAATTCCTAGCAAAACCTGACACAGAGGGCATCTAAAGTATGTACTAGGGACAAAGTCTCATCCCAAGTCTAATCTTTGGTAGTGATTTCTCTAGGCTGTGCAGAGTTGTCTCCAAGACTGATGGTCCATGGAGGTTCTCTGTCAGACTAAGAGGTAGATGGACAGAATGGGGCAATCTATTTGGGTGATTCAAGCCATTAAAGTAAATGTGCTTGCTCTATAGCCTACTCTGCACAGGGGAACTCTCCCATAGAAGCTGTTTCTACAGAACTTGATCTAATTAAAGATTCATTGGATCACAGATGGCAAGAATGAACATGTCTCTGCATCTTTTCAGACTAGTCCTTAGGATGTTAAGCTCAGTATTAAGTTTGTATTTTGTTTTCTATTACATAGTCCATGGATAAAAGATTTATAGCAATGTACTTAATTCCCCAGAACCATATTGATGCCTCCTGTCTAAACTGCTCTAACTAGGCAAATTTGGGAGAAATGCTGTGACACCACACTACACTCACCATTTTCTTTCCTGCTATTCTGTACCCTTCCACACATTTCCCCATTAAATGAACAACTGGCAGGGAGATTTGCTAGTGGAATTACATATAGTTATTTTGCTTATTTAAAATTCAATTAACTTATAATTGCTTTTTCCCCCCTCTCTAGCATTTTTAAAGAACAAACCTATCTAAATCGGATTAACCATATTGTAACTCTTCTGTCTAACAGTACTTAGTATTTAGCAGAACTGTGGCTCTGTATGCAACAGAGACATTAGCATGAATTTTATCTTTCCCACAAAAAACCTGCTAAACCACTGAAGTGTTTAGGACTAAGCTAACTTCTCCATCCATGAATGCTAGAGCCACAGTCAGAGAGGACTTTTCCTTGTCTAGTCTTTGCAACTGCAAAATCCCAGGGGAGTTCAGGGCTAGGAGAGACCATCAGGAAATGTGGTTGGTGAAAACAGTAGTCGTGGCTCAACACAGACAGATACTGCATCTCAGAAATTAAATCAATGAGATGACTACTTGAGGGTCAACAAAAGAAAGAGGAGGAAGAGTGGAGACATGATACTTCAGACTGAAGCACTATGGTTTAGAACAGCTGTTTTCAGTCTTGAAGTCTTGGCCTCTGGGAATTTATCTGTGGTTACAGCTTTGCGTTAAAATTTGCATAAAAATAGTTCAATCCTGTTCAGAGAGAGGCTATGAGGACCCAATGAGAAAACCATGGGCAAAAGAGAAGTTAGCTTGCTCCTGAGAGCTATCTTACTAATATAAATGTCCCTCAACAGTATTTTTGGTTTTGCTTGACCAATTCAGCAGCTCAGCCTGATTCTTCCTTTCTTTAAACAGAACAGTCACTTACAGCAATGACTATGGATGTCATTTCATCTTCCTTTTTTTCCTCCAATAGATATTAATTTGCTTACCAGCGACTTCTCTTTCAATGACTCAAATACTACAGACACAGGCACAAACATTTCATGAGACAGAACACATTAGGAACCAGAGGTGGTTTTGGAGTTGAAAAAGAAAGAGCTACCAGCTTACAAATAAAGTAGTACCATACATGCTTAAGAGAGAGTAATTCAGCTTCAACAGTACAAACTGCATTTCAAAGGGGAAACAGTATCTAAAAATAAGACCTAAAAGGCTGAAATATGTTAACATTGAGTAACATTTAAGGAAAATTGTCCATTCCTCATAGATAGTACCACAGTAACATTTCCTTCAGAAGAATGATTTCTTCAAGAATAATCAAAGTAATTACTATTTCAAAAGTAGATTTGCAGATGTGTCTATTTTATAACGCCTATTCAATAGTTTATGTGGAAGACCACAGAGCAGATTTGCAGACTGATTCTAGAAAAGCAGTTTGTTTCAGCCCAGATGTCAATGCCTTTAGAGAGATTTGTAAACATATTAGCAACAAATGAAGCCAAAAATTACAAACTTCACTATAATATAATTCAACTGAATGTCACATTTTTTGGGTCTGCAACCTCTCAGAACGTTGAAACTGAACACACTTCATGCTGTGTTGAAAGTCTTCAGCTCTATTCACTGCAAGAGTTAATCTGTATTAATTTTGTAATGTTTCCCTCATTAGTATTATCACATCTTCCTGGTCCTTCCTCTTCCTAAAAGATAATCAGTCACTGAAGTGTTCCCCTGTAACCTGAAGAATATGACCATTAAAGGAGAACATAGAAACAGCACAAACTATAAAATTAAAGTTTTTGATGAAACTAATAGAAAAATTTCTAGCTGGTATTTTTTGAAGTATTTTTTGAGCAAGTTTTCTATGCTTTTAAAATATTAACAACTAATAAATAAATTTTGAGCCCATAAAAACACCCACATTCAAAGAGCTCAAGCCCAGGGGAAAAGCATCAATTACTTGGCAGGTTAGTTTCAGACATGCTAGGCTAAGTATTCAGAAAGTCTGACAACAACCTGCTCTAGGGGAAGAAGAGTGAGAACATGAATTATTTATGTGAGCACTGATAATCCTCTACTTCGTTTAAAAATACATGGAATCAAGTTTTGATGATCTCTGAGTAGATTATCCAAATTGTGCAATAATAATGTAGTTTTTCAAGGTAAACCTTTTTATGCTTATGACCATTATTTTACACCTTAACATCATTTCTCAAAGATAAATGTGCTAGAAAAATATTTTTTATATTTTAAAAATTATTGTTTTGGTTTTGTCTATTACTATTTCCTACTATTCTCACTTAATGTAGAATTGAGTACTTCACACTCAGAATCCTATCAGATGCATTTTACATAGTGAGTGGTGGGCCATCTTAAATCATAAAACATATTCACAAGATTTTATAGACAACAGAACATTCCTGGAGAAAAAAAGAAGAAAAGAAAAAAAAAAAAGACACACTATTGACTTTGAAATGTCTCTGGTTTGACAAAATTCTGTAAACCCCAAAGTCTGGTTTCTAACAGAACCTTATCTATCTGAACCCTTGTCTTTTCTGCCTTCATCTTACAGAATCTGAAACCAGCACATCTGCTGGAGCAGAGAGATGACAGTTCTGTCTCTATTTCTTGGGATTCTTCATCAGAGCAGTGAGAATTTCACTCCATGAAATTTCTATTGGCAGTTTAGATGTATGTTGTAATTAAAGATGATTATGACCTAATTTTGTGGCTCAGGAATTAAGTAACTCATAAGGCAGGAAAACAAGGTTTGCACAAAATTATTATGTTAGGAATGCGAAGCTGATGGTAGAAGGCATTTTGAAGGCAAGTTCTTTGAACTGCAACTTTTTTTTTCTTATTTGCAAAGATTAGTATTGGATCTTGAGTATCACACCTTCTTCTAATGTTAATGATTCCATTTTATTCACTCATCATACAATTCTGACAATTAGTCAGATATGCATTTATAATACCTGCACTTGGAAAACTATTTTTAATTAGACTAGCTGGTATTCTCAGTACTTACAGCCATACTAGTATTCTACATCTTAAGTGCCCTATTTAGTCTTGTATGATAGCAAAATCTGATGAGTAACTGCTGTAATGATTTTCACAGTAACTGTGTTGTGCGGTCTTAGAGCCAACTATTAAGGATTCCTCAAATAATCCAGAAAGAACAACAGACACAGCAGACTGGATGTAACTATTTGGGAAAGCACGCTTGTGTCCATAAACCAAACACAACCCAAAAACTCAGTTATATTCTCCTGCTTGCAGTAACAACTTAAGCAATAACTTAATTATTCAGTAAATATTTTTGTATTTAACAAAACAAAAACCAAATAAAAACCCAAAAAAGTACTACAAAAAAGTTTCACTTTCTGCCAAAGCAGAAAAACTTAAAACTATAGGGTATTACAAAATATTCTTATTTCCCATGTAAAAGAAATTGGCATTTCCTTTCATCAGCTCTTATATTGAAAAGAAATGAGAGGAATAGGAAGAAAAGTTGCTATGTCACTGCTGCAACACAGGAACTGCCATAACTGATTAGCCCCCTCAGTGGTCCTCTTAGCAGTTTTGTCTCAGAAGTATCTGGTATTGCCTAAAGCCAAAGTGCTGTAGAAATTACCTTCATTATAAGCTAAATGACAATTTGTTACTTCTATGCAGCAATCCATAGTTTTTGTAAAACTATTACACTTCAAGGAATTGCAAATCTTACATGAAGATTTGATTCATCATTTGATTCAATTCACTAGCTTGGTGATTTATACAGTGCTTATGTCATTTGAAATCAAAAATATCAGCCAGATTTATGTTTTCCAGTCATTTAGATGCTTTTAGGATCTCAGCCATTACCTCAGACTAAAACGTGTTATTAAAAAATTAATCCCTGAGCACATAAATTTAATAGTGTCTTGTAGTAAGTAGGTTCACCAGGTTAATTAAGTATGGCATGGACAAAAATTTCCTTCTACTAATATTAGATGTGTTCCATTCCAGCTTAATGTCCCCTGATCTTGCTTATCTTTCTTAACAGCAGAAGGAGAAAAAAAAAAACCAAAAGAAAAACAAAAAAATAAAAGAAAAAAGAGTGCATCCAATTCATCTCTCTATATCATGTATTATTTTATACACTCTCTTCACTGCTCATTCTTTGCTAGTGTAGTCTTCTAAGTATATCCTCTCATACCACTTTTTCCAGGACTTGTACACGTTTTATTACTGTTCTCTGGACCCTGTGATTTTGAGATGCCCTTGGATGCTGTGCAAGATAAAACCCAACATATTTGCTTGGTTTTTGGCTGTTACTGTATACTTTATTCATTCTGTCTTTCAAATATCTGCATGTATATACAGACTACTCTAAAATTCCAACTAATTATTAAATATGCAGTCAATTTAATTCTAAGTGCCAGTAGAATCAAAGTAAAGGATACTTAAATGAAATACTACTAAAACTGAATGTTACTAAGAAAGTGCTACTAGTAATACAAAAACTGTTGTTAGAAAAATATATCAACCATAGACACTTGAGAAAATGTAGGTGATCATAACTAATCAAATGTTATTTCTCACAAAGTTGAATAATAAATGCTGGTTGCAAATGTTGTTAACATTAGTTAGTGCACTTAAAAGAATTTTGATCTAGTAAATCAACAAGATTCTTACTAGATTAAAACAGAAAAAAAAGACATGGATAAAACTGATCAAGTGTTTAAGGATAGTAAGTATCTCGGCACTTCTCCCTTTTCCTATCTGGGTTTGAGTGAAACTGGGTGAGTGTGGCAACATATTCCCTCTGGGATGTCTTCCCTGCCTGCAGCAGTATGGACAACAGATGAAAGAAATCTTCATGCTTTCCAGTAACGTAGTTTACCCCATATTTGTTCCAGTCTGCCTTTACAGGACTATCTAGAAGTACTGCACCCTTGTCTTTCTTGGACAATGGTTTGGCTATGAGTTTGTCAGCTACAAAGAGGTAAAAGATACTTCAGATTAATTATTTCTACTTGGTGTAGTGATTAATTCTGTTTTTCAAGTATAGTTAGAAACAAAACACTTAGTAATTCGATTTATAGCAGTTGGCTTCAACAAGACAGCTGGCTTCAACAAGACTGCCAAATAAGTAATCTGTACTCAATAATTTATTAAATGCTACCTCTCTCTATTCACCTACTAAAACCAAAAAGCTACACAAAAACGGTTAATAGAAGTAGCTTTGACTGTTTTAACCTTGAACCTTGCAATATACGTTATGCAGCAAAGAATACATAAACCATCTGAAAAAAGAAAAAATTGTAATTAAGCAACACAGCGTACACTTTGAGACTCACAAATCAGAAGTAAAAATATTAGATTCAATTTTAGAAAAGTACATGGAAAAAGTCAAGTAATTTGGAAGAAATGTGAACAAAAGTAATTTTTAAAGTAGTTATGTCAGTATCATTTGACTAAATGAATAGCTATGAAAAGCACACGTAAGGAGGATACAAACATTTTGGAATGAAAAAATTCTTAAATTGTAACAATTATTTGAAGTCATGTTTATTACTTTTTTTTTTTTCTTTTTTTCCTTACAAAGTATCCCATGTTTTAAGACAATCACCAGTCTTACTTCAAAGAAGGGGAATATGAGCAATGCAAGGTTTCTAATCGTTGTCTGGAGAAGAGAGAGTCACGCATTGGAACAGGCTCCCCAGGGAACTGGTGGAATCACCATCCTTGCAAGCGTTCAAAAGCCATGTAGATGAGGCCTTTAGTGACACGGTTTATTGGTGCACCTGGCGGTCCTGGGGTAGTGGTTGGACTTGATCTTAAAAGGCCTTTTCCAACCTACATGATTAGGCCTGCTCTGCACATCACAGTTATCTCTAAAGATCTCTACAAATAAAATAAAAACCAAACCCCTATTTTTTTTTTCTTGACTAGAACCTGGCTACTGTTTCCTTGTTCTTCTGTACATCCTGTATTCTGACTGTAACTAAAATCACACAAACAGGAATGCTTCTGTGTATAATATAGTATGTGATATGTAAACAACAACATAATGCCATACGCAACTCAGTAAAAGCATATGGTGGGAGTGGAGAGATATTAGATCTAGTCAAGAAAAAAGCCTTTTTCTTCTTTGCTCCTCAAAAATATGAAGTCTCTATAGTCTACCCTCCTGAGCAACATATAGGATGGGTGCAGTCATTCACATTAGAGAACCATCAGCAGCTTTTAAACAGAAACATCTATTGGCAAGTAAGCATGCTTAGATGCAGCATATCTTCTGGTCTGGAAATAAGGCTTTTGATCTCATTCTATATCTTTAACTAGGATATTACTACATGGGCTGACAAACTCTCAAGAGAAAAACATCACAGTTTTTTCATAAGCAACCTGATAAGGAAATTCTACAGCAGAAAATTTGAAGAACCTGTAGGCAGTGCATATTCCAAGAACGACAGTCAAATGCCCAAAAGTACATCAGGTTTTGACAAATCCATGTTGTTTCTTCAACCATTATTCAAACCAGGTAGCTGTTAAGAGACACTTCTGTAAACTCTGGAGTCAATGGGAGATTTGCCACTCATCACAATAGTGCAAAAGTAGCCAGAATACTTAATTGCCACATGATGGAACAGTTGTTTCCACTCAAGACAAACGTTAGATTTCTGTTGAAAAGCAAACTGCTTGCCTGGAGTGAGGTCTATGCATAAGAAGGTTTTCCAAAAAGGACTGAAAATTAATACAGCCCACCTGGCACACAAAAGACATACTCCACCACTACTTAGGGAATCCTTCCTTCTCAAATTGTTACCTTATGTAGTGTTGCAGAATTTTCCTCTGTTTCTGTTGGTCCTTCAGGTAGGAGAGGAGCAGAATGTGGTACTAATCCTGAAGGCTGTTCTTCATATTCTTCTGAAAACAGGATCCATAACTGACCATTATGAGAGCCATGAAGTATTATCACAATACTTATTTTATGTGAACAACCATGACATTATGATCTAACCAAAAACAGGATGTGAAAAATGTTTGAACCTAAACTTTGTGTAAGAATTTATCAACACTTGCCCATTAACTTTTATTTATATTAGTAAGCTTAGATATAAATGCGATTTATATATAGGTAATTTATATAGGTAATTATATAGAATAAAAATAATCAAACATCTGCATGGTTAAGAACAAAGTCCATACTGACAGCAATATAGCCGATACTTAACAGATGTTTCATATACACTTGATTCAATAAGATGGTCACCAACTAAAACAACAAATTATATACCAAGGGATTTTTTTTTTCATATTTGGATAACTGCCTCAAAAATTTTGTTTTTAAGAACAACAGGCTATTACTGAAGACTCTTCCTACAGACTGCTCTCTGGCTTATTTTGCAAGGAAAAAAGGAAGGAGAAAATGAACAGGATGTGCAAGGGGATGACAAAGGGGAAGGGCAGTAGTTAAGCTAACTTTAGTTATCATCATCATCAAGTTAGCACAGAGTTATGTACAAGTTTTTTTTAGGAAGGAGGCATAAATACTAGACTTTGCTTTAAAGAGACGGAGGAACTAGAACATGGGGGAAGACATCTTGAGAAATGTTGGGTTAAAAGATTTCTAAACACCACTATAACTGATAGTTTGATAATTTAGTAAGGCAAATGAATTTCTTGTAGCATGCAACCACACACTATGTCCATAAGCTGAATACTAACAACTGTCAGGACACTGAGCATCTTTGTATCAGACGACTCAGTTAGGATGCTTCCTATATTATTTGTTGGGACTCATATAGCTCTGTCTGTTTAAGTTTAATCAAAACTGTTTTAATGACAATGACCTGGAGCAAGTTCAATGCTCAGGTATGAGATTTAACCATTACTGTTTTTTTAAAACTGCATCCTGGAATCGACTTACTTGGGAACTGAGCATTCTGTATTAGAGGAGGGGAAAATTAAGAGTTTTTACAAAAGTATTTGATTAGATCTAATGGACATCGCCTAAGAAAAACCTAAGATGTCTGTGAAATGCTTTGAGGTGTCCTAAAAAATTGCAAGGTAAGGCATGTACCAGGTGGCTATATGTAAGAAGAGACAAGGAATCAATCCACTGGACTGATAATTACGCCAGTACTTTATAAGCTGGAATGTTTAACTACGTGCCAATACCCTGCTAACTGAGGTATGTCAACTTGCTAAGTGGTTAGCAAGTTATAACTTTATACAATTTCTGCATCACAATAAGTCATCATTATGCCATCTGTGTACTACATAAATTCATATCTTCAGAACAATAAGCAGTACAGCATGGTAAAATCTTGGACCATCAGTTAAACCCACACCGGTATACCAGGAAGACAGCAGTAAACTTACTTTCACCAGCCACATAATTAGCTGGAAAATAGCCTTGCTGTCCATTTGCTAGGCTGCCAAACCACCAGTTATCATTATCTTTGTACAACACTTGGATAATGTCACTGCGATGGATGGTTAGCTCATCTGATCGATGCGCTGTGTAGTCATAAAGAGCCACTACCTAAAAGAGAGATAAGAGCACCACAGCTTTATCACAACCATGCCACAGAGAAAAAAGCGCAACATTCACTTCCTCTTGCAGAAAAGCAGCTGAAACCAAAGCTGCACTTTGGTAAAAGCTGAGGCTGTCTCAAGTTTTGCTAATGGGATCAGGGGTGGTGGGAAAGCAGCAGGAGAGGCAAGATAAAGGACTGTGGGATTGTAAAAATGGTTAAGAACATTCAATTCACTAAGATTAGGTTCAAAACAGCAGCTGTTAGTTTTATAAGCAATTTACTTGTGAAGAAAAAGGAAAAAAAAAACCACTTTATGCATTCACTTTCTCAGAATTGTTACACCACCTTCAGATCCCATTCTGTGTGCTCATGAAGCATATGTGTTCGAATAAATACTTCGACAGTATGACAGTTTTACTGAAGGAAAAATTTAGTACAAAAATATCATTGCAATCACTCCACTTTTTGTTTTTCTTTTTTTTTTGTTTAGAAATAAGGATTTACATATACACTTTTACAAATAACTGCCAAAAATACGTTTATATTCCATTTCACATACTGAATTCATTTTTCAATGAGATACAGTGCATCTATATTTTTCTGGAAAAAAGTACTAATAGTGGTCAGCATCACGTATACTACATAGAACACATTACCACAAGCCGGCTTTCTACCCTGAATATGAAAATATCACATGTAATTTCTTACTTATTTCCTATGTCCTATTTACAAAAATCTGTCCTGATGAATTCAGAGCAGAAAAGGCTGAATCCAAATGAACTGAAAAAATAAGGGATTTGCTTGCTTCCCTTATCACAAGTAAAGAGGACAATTATGAACTATTTTACATGAAGGCCACTGCTCCTCTACATATAGTCTTAACCTCAGATTCCTCTACAAAATTGTAAGTGAAGAGGTCAGAAATGGGGATTGTTAGAAGTGACAGGAGGCTACAGGGGCTTGAAGGAAAGATATTATAAAGATAGGAATATGGAGACAAAAACTTCCTTTTTTATTATTCATGCATGCATTTGAATCCTAAGTCTGCCAAACTGCAGAGTGCTTTTTATATTTGCATTTCTATTTTGAGTAAGATCACCTGTGAGTTATGCGTGTAAAAATAAAGCCAGTGTCACTTGTATTTTCATAATTCCACGTCACCAATTAAACAGATTAAATCAGTTACGAATGGGAAAAGATGGAAATTATTCTACCATTGTAAATTCTATGTGGTAATTTGTGAGCTGGTCAGCATCAAAGAATTATTATCAGCATAGTTCTCAGTAGACAGGAAATTTACCTTTATACACATTCAGTAATCCTGAACTTACATAAAGAAGCTAAACAATGAAATATCCTTTATCATAACTCTCCTCCCCAGCATTAGGAATGCTAATGCAGTAATTACAGGTAATGTTGACAACATAGAAATATGAACTATAGAATAGAATCAGAGTAAAACACACTAATGAGCATCATAGAGAAACAGTACAGAACTTGAAGCTTGGATGATCATGTCCAGTAAGGGGTGCTCTAAAAGTGCCCACTTCAGTTAAGTGACAACAGTTTCCTTAGAATTAGTACAATCAAAACCATGAGGTCACTTAAGGTTAAAAACAAAACAAAACAAACAAACAAAAAGTAACACTAATTACTTGGAAGCATGAAAAACAATGAAAGGCAGAGCATTTTGTAGCATGTTTTGTGAGATAGTTCTGATGTAAATGTTTTGGGTTTTTTGAATATATTACAAAAATTTAGTAAGATGGAAACACTGCCAACCACGGTTCAAACCAATCAAGTCCCACTGTGTCTCCCAGAAGTAAAAAAACCATAAACCACCAATGCATCCTGTAATACAACTGGTTTAGCAAGCCTGGCAATTTAAACAAGATGTGGAAATAGCCATTATGTTCTCTGGAGACAGAGGATCAGAAAATGACCATCATGCGATATGGGAAACGCACCTCAGGATCAAAGAGGAATGTAAACCACTCACATTAATGCCCAAAGCAATGGAAATTCCTCTGGTGTGACATTCAGACATTTGTTAAGTTCTGTCTAGGTCCAAGGTCAAGCAAAAAATAAAAATCCATATTCATCAAAATGTCACAAAATTATTTTTCCAGAGTGATATAAAACCAGTAATGTGGTTATGCCAGAGTTATGAACATGTTTCTAAGAATTACAAAAACTAGGGTAGTAAAAAATCCTTGGCATCACGCTAAAAAAAACCCCAAACAACAAAACCCGCCCCCAAAAAACCAGAATGTGCTTTCAAAATACACAGATACGGTGCAACAGGTATAGAAGATACTGCAAAAAATTACATAATACTTACTGTCTCTTGCCCGAGCGGACAACTGCTTCCTCCTCTCACACCCAGTGCAGTCAGGCAGTCATCATTCTAGAACAAGAAATTATTTAAAAGCTTTAATATGAAGCATTTTGATAAACCATAATTTTGAGTATTTTCCTGTCTACTGTAAGCCAGTAAGAATTATCACTAATAAAATGCCTTTTTTAAAGAGAAAAAGCAGAAGTGATGTTAAGCAACACAGTAATATTGGCTGTGTAGATATTTAGAAGAAGATACTAAATTTTTCAAGTATGTACACTACACTAAAGACAACATGGGGGAAGACACAGGGTTCATGACTATGCAGTCTAAGCTTGTTTGCATTGCAAACACTGCTGTAGAAGTTTAAGGAGTTGTTGCAGTGAACTTTACCTCTGAACCAGTATGCAAAAGATATCACTTTCACATAATGGAGAATTTCAGGTTGGTCTTAATAACCAAGACTTCTAATCTAATTCTAAGTGGTCTATCTTTACCACTTACTCTTCAGACTTCCAACAAAGTCAAAGGAACAGCAGGTATTTAATGCAACAATTTCAATGTGCTTGTACCTACGAAATTTGATTTCTGTCAAACAATAAACTTCTTCAGTTGAAAGAAGACTTAAACCAGAAAAATTATGAAACTTGTCAGAGGAACAACAAACTAGAACAAAGGAAGAGATGGAAGTCCTTTTCTTGTGTTATTTAACTTTTTCAATGGCCTATTTTCACAAAGGGGAAAACCAGTTTCCCCTAGATTTTGTGTGTATCACAGGATACAAACTACAATACAGAATAGAAATATTACACAGCAATTAAAATATTTTAGAAGACAAGAATCAAATGTGAGCTTTGTGAAGTAAACAACATTTCCACCCATAACAATCTGTACAACATTATAAACAACATTTAAATATGAGAATTTCTACCCAATATACTTCACCTTTTTTATATTTTACAGCCCCTCCTTTAACTGCTTTTTTGCATACACTGCTCTTCTCTTGCTTTTTTAAAAACATATATCTAAAATGTATTGCTCCTTCTATTTTTTTTTTATTTTATTTTATTTTATTAGGGTGATCCAAGGACCATCATTACTGCAATCCTTAGCAAAATAAATGGCATTCACTAGAAAAGAGATTCTTGCCCTCAATGTTGTTTTCCTAACTTAGCCAGGCTTACCCCATATAGAAAAGAAATAATTGACTGAACACAGAGGTTCCATCCACTCTCCAGATTGTTTTGGTATTGCCACAGTAGTTACAGACACACGCAGTACATACAGATGGACACAGTATAAAAGCAAACAGTCACACTGAGTTCTTATCATCTACCAGAACATCCAAGCCCACCACCTAAACAGTTCTGAATAATTCTGTATATACACAGAAGGGGTAGGGGGGAAAAGCGTAACCACCTGATTTTCTAAACAAATTTTGAACAAAGACCAGTGGAGCTGCAGTTCAGAGTACGTGGCTTGTTGAGTGGTCTACGGGTAGCTAGCACTGCCTTACAGGTTTCAGCCAATTCTCATTTTCAATTCTCAAGGTTAAGAGAACTGTGCAAGCAATGTGCTTAGCCTGTGGGATGGGAGTGCCTCCTGTTGCTCAAAAATGATTCATCAGAATTATTAGCAGTATTATTTAGGTATCCAGTTCAGGTACTCATATTGCTCCATTATTGTGTCTCAATCTGTCTCTCTTTTTAATAAAGTATTTATGCACTCTCAAACACTCAACCAAGAAGAGCTTGAAGAAAGCAAGCTGTTTGGAAATAACAAGCTAAAATCCATGAGTCATCCTGAGACTATGCTGAATGTTCTCAGATACTGTGTTAAACTTTTAAGGCAACAACAATCCAAAGAGTTTCCTCTTAAAGTGATAGTCTGTCACAGGCTGCACACTCACCCTGCCTCCAGCAGGACAGGGGAATTGCCACAGCTGCCTACCACAAACATAGCTATTGCAAGGCAGCAGAGTTGCCCCTGGCATGCCATGCCATTTCTCAAATAGTGCAAGTACCAGCTGCAAGTACTGCAAATACTGCAAGTAACAGCAAAAACTACTGGCCTTTCAGTTCAGAAGCATCATTTTTTTTTATGCTGTGAGGGTGGTAAGCCACTGGCACAGGTTGCCCAGAGAAGCCGTGGCTGCCCCATCCCTGGCAGTGTTCAAGGCGAGGCTGGAACGGGCTTTGAGCAACCTGGTCTAGTGGGAAGTGTCCCTGTCCATGACAGAGGAGTTGTAACTAGATGGTCTGTAAGTTCCCTTCTAAACCAAACCATTCTGTGATTTTAGGATTAAGCCACATTTTCAGGATTCCAAAAAAGTGACGGACATACTGAAGTGTATGAATACATTGCTCTTACTACAGTATTAAGAACTCCTTTTTTTCTTTTTTTTTTTTTTAATGCAAGATGGAAACTAGTTAATCTTTTTCTTGCATCAGAAAAGATGTGGGGCTACAGTTATGTTCTGAGGAGTTGGGCTTTTTGGGAGGCAGACCACCTGTGAGAAACAGGAACAAAATGCTTGCTGAAAAAGCCTGTTGTGTCACTCTGATTTTGGCTGAATAAAGCTGTTAGGAGTTTTCAGCATAAGCAACATCCTCAGAAGAAGATAAATAGATCCAACAACTGATGCAGAGTTCTTGACCATGCAGTATGACGCTGGTTATCCACAACTAACCCCCTTAGATAGCCTTGACATTTCTAACACAAAAACAAGCAAAAAATGTTTTAAGACAGTAATATAAAAGAGCATTGCAGGTAATGGTAAACTCATAAGTTGCTGTAGCAAGTGTCGCCAATTTCTGCCAATTAAAATGTTTATGGCTTCTTTTTAATTGGGAAGTTTCAGTGATTGTGGTAATGGGAGGTTTTGCTTTTATTAATGCAGATGTATAGCGGCTAACAGGATCTGGTCATCAGATGGTATTCATTCTCTTATGGAGAAGCAGCACCGAGTAAGAACAAGTGATATGTTATTACTGCCATTCTTGTAAAAAAGAAAAAAATCAGCATTTTGTTCCTACTACTGAACAAGTAATATTTCAAATACCACAATACCAAAGTTTAAAGAAAAAAATACGGAAAAATGTAAATGGTTTCATATGCTACTTCCTTACGCGTAAACACACTCTTCATTGTAACAGAATAAACATAGAGACTAAGTCCCACTTGTAATTAGTCATTAACTCTTAATAACTACACTTGGAAAATAACCTTTCCTAAGATCAATTTTAGGCAGACATTGGACTACCTGGGTGAACCCCAATCTGTGTACATACCAGGCCAAAGCCACCTTCCCTCTTTTTCCCGATAGAGTGACAGACTCTGGGACATGAAGAACAACAACAGCAGCTATTTCTTGGATGCTGCACAGTATCATTGCTTCTCTCCACCTCCCTATACCTGCTATCTGCCAGAACAGAAGAGAGACTGGGAGCGTTACATGCGCAAACATTCAAGAAAGACAGGGAATGAGTGTTAAAACTTCTCTTGCTTGTTCAGTAAATCTGTGTCTCAGTATGTAATAGCCTAGGTTTTGTTTCCTTTTTTTTGTTTGTTTTTTAAAGGAGACAAAATAAGAAATGAAAAAAAAAAACCCCAACCCACGACTGGTTTAAAAGTGAGATACTATTTAAAACATTTAAAAATCGTATCTAATCAATCTGAGCTTTTACAGTTGCTCTATTCTTTTCATTTTTCCTTATGAACCCAAGGGTTAGAAATTTACTTAATCCTCTCCTTCCCTAAGAATGTCATGCAATCTCTTTACCCCAGTAATTGAAGTTTTAAATGAAATGCTAAATAAGCTGAGACTTAGCATAATATAACTGAATATTGTTAGCACTGTCACATTTCTATTCTTGTTCTCTGGTCTAATAAATTGTCAACGCTCCCCTAGCTCAGGACACCTAACTGTACAAACTTAGTCTATGGGAAACAGAAGTACAAGGATCATATTAGTAGCTAAATTAAAATTATTCTAGAAGTATTAACTGCTAAGAATAATGTATTCTTCCTGGGCCTTAATTAATCTGTCTGTAGACACTGTAAAGTTACTTCCTTAGGCTTCAGATGATTACAATCCTTATTTGATTACAGCCCTTCATTATTTAATAAGTATGGGAATCTATAATCTGCCTAGAGGAAAAAAAAAACCCCAAAACTGTGCCAGGCTGCATTTTATTGAAACCTGCAATATACAAACAGAAAACAGAAGTGCAAACACAGCTGCTGCAGTAAAGCCTACAGGGATAACCCTCTCCCCCACCAACACCCCCCCTCCAAAAAAAACCCCAAAACAACACCGCTCCCTCTTCCCCCCAAAAAACCACCCAGAAAGTTAAAAAAAAAAAAAAAAAGGAAGAAAAATCAATTCAGAAGCATGTGAAATACTCCTGCTCCTGAAATTATTCAAAACCTCGTCAACTATTTCTGACATTTGTAAATATGCTACTGTCTTGACAAAATTACTCAGTTTACCTCAGCATTTCCAACAGAAAAAGTAACAAAAATACTCAAAACCTTAATTTAACTGTCTCAGAAAAAAAATATTATAAATTAGCTGCTATTTAGTATTTTCCAAAACAGTTAATCCTGTAAACATCTATTGAGCTTGCTGTGATGGAGAATACAAATACTGATTGAACAATTTATACTTTTTCCTAAAAATTAGATACTGATGGCTAAAAAATTGAAAATGTGAAAACAAGAACCCTTTAGCTCCTAACAAAACAGCAATGTACAACTCTAACTTCAAAATTTCTTGGGGGATCCTATGTATCTTACCAGCCTTCCAGAACTCTATTAACAAATTCTGTTAAGTAAGGTAGGTCCAAAAAATCCCCTAAGCCAACCCAAACCAAAACCCCAAATCTAAACTGTTAAATGGCTATAAATGACCCAAGTTAGTTTACGTTCATTTCTGACATTTCTCTGAAAAATTACACTTAGCAAGCAATTAAGACATAATAGTAAAGCATGACATTCTGTCCATGGGTGCAGGAAGATTAACATATCCAGTACAACAGGTCCAGCTTCATACAGCCACATATACAATCAGTATTCAGAAGTAATACTTGTTCTTCTATCACTAGTCTCTCCGTATGTTTTGTGTTTAATCCTGTTTTATCAAGTGTATTGTTGGAATTTATGGCATTTACAGATTCTGTTGGATTTTTATTATGGTGATCGGAAAACCAGAAAATAAAGGAACAAATATAATTCCTAGAAGTTGCCAATCAATATTTAACAGATAAGTGATTAAATATAAGATAGCTCGGATTTCACCTGTTACAAAAAGGTGAGGCATGAGTAAACAATGAAAACATGGTGCTGATATTAGGATTCAATTTCAGGTTATCGTCCCAGCTTTTTCTCCCTACTTATCAATGCCAGTATTCTTACTAATAATCAAAAACACAATACTGTGATTTTAGCTTATTTATTTCTAAAACCAAAAAGTAAATAATGAAAAAATATAAACTTTTCATTTGCAGATATGTGATTTCACTACCAGTTTGCTGCAGCAAAAAGCTTATTTGCCCATGTGGACAATTTGCTTGAAGATACCTCTTTTGTGAATAAGGGCAGGATAAAAAAACCCCTCCTCTCTACAACGAGAACTTGTGAATAATGACATTTTATAGTTAAACATCAATTTAAAAAAAAAATGCAAAGATAGAATTCCTTACCGTCTGTAGTCTACCCAATAGTGTTCGGCTAAGAGGATTTCCTACTGGGCTGAAACACCCTGTGAAAAGAAAAGGCCGTGAATTTTCTGCTTGTTATCCTTTTCCATCGAATAAACCATTTTATTTTAAAATCATTATGTTAGCAGGACATGTTTGACAAAATTCTAATGAAAAGCAGCAGCATCTTTCAGTCACAACTATGCAACCTTCAGTCAGGAACAGTTGGAGGGTTTATTTAACTAACAGACCTGACACAAGGTTAACTAATCCAATATTTCCATTCAAATGATTTGGAGAAATAGCTCAAGCTATGTCCACATGCCACCTCGTGCTCAAAGCTGACACTATTATCTAGGCTGTATTGCTTTTCTCTTCATTGAATTTCTGAGTAATGCATACAAAGTTTTCCAACAAAAATTCTCAAAGGAATTACTTCCTTATTTTATCTGAAAGAATAACTATGTCTATTCAGTATTTCTCTTTGATCACTGAGTTCCTATCACAACACATCTTGCTGTTTATTTCATTCACTCTCTACATCGCGCACTTGAACAAGTACTTGTAAATTCTTTTCTTTTCAAACTATTATGTTAACTACTAAGCTCAGGAAAATCCTTTCATCATCTATGGATTTATCTTTTTGTTATTGGTCTCCCCAGCTGTATACTTAAGAAAACATCTTAAAAAGAAAAGATACAAAAATCTGAAAACTGTTGAACATGACAGTGAAAAACGCTACCGCTTTGTTGGAGAATGGTTTCTCTAGCATAGAGATGCCAGACAACACAGAGTTAAGCTCACTGGATTTTCTCTGTGAGACACTAGATTTGAAACAAGTTTTGTTTTCAAAGAGGAGTAAGTTCTGAAAACTCATTTTTATTTGCCACTCAAAAAACCTACTCTTGAGGAGTCCAGTATCTGAATAAAGAGGACTTTTCAGATTCAGACTTCTATGTCCTGGCACAGCTCCACAAGGAAGCTTGCACAACTCTATCTACAGTATACTTTCTAAAACCTAGTGGGTTTGATTTTCACAGGAGATTTACTCAGAAATGTTTAATCATTAAGATAATTTAGATAATTCTAAATATAAAAGCTGCAAGCTCAAGTAATCATAGTTAAACCATGCTCCTGCAGTTGTTCTGCATGTGAATAATTTTGTACTTGTGAGAAACCCTACAAGTGAGGCTTCAATTTTGTGTATGAATTAGAAATTTTATGATTTTAATTTCAAAAAAGCTTGTATAAATTCTGAAATGCTTCATTCTGAAAGGCTTACTTTGATTTTTATTACTTTTTTCCATCTCTTTTTAGAAGAAAGAACTAAGAATAGAAACAGTTAGTCAGGTAGACCTGAAGCTTACCTTTTTACAAATAAGCTATTTGCTAAAACATTTGTTCAGCACTAACACCAAAAGCCAGTGGGCATATTACTCCTCTTAATATTGTTATCTACATAGCCATATAGTTCCAAAGCAAGCTGCTACAGAGATAATATTACATAAATCTCAAACTCAAGACCAAGAAGATGTATGCATGATGTAATATTTTCTTTAGACAGCTTAGTATTCTACCACAGGATTTTCAATTTGAGCATTGTAGTGTTGTGTCAGTTCACACAAACCCATTCTAAGACAAAACCTATATAAAATAAATTATGAAAACAATTGCTTATTTGGAAAAATCTTCAAATTTTAATTAAAATAATTTTTATCAGTAATATCATTGATGTTCTTGTTCTCCTAAGGAAAAGATGTATTCCTGCCAAATACTTCCAGACTGTATGTTTTTGTATGAGTACTCCTGTGCAGTCTCTGTATTTAGCTGCTTGTCAGGTGAAAACTTTATGGTTAGACTGATATCCCCAATTAAGCTTCAATAAAGGGCAGCGTGGACCTGTTCTGCAGCAAGCATAGGAGAGACAGATGTGTAACTCAAAGACATAAGGAATGCTGTACTGAATTCTAGCAGCTGGCACTGGTTCTGACTTAGCACTTTCCATGACTAGAGTCTTCTTCCAAAACAAACATGAAATTCTTATTACTTCGCTTGAGGTGTAATAACTAAATAGACCTCATTACACTTGGGTTCAAATATGCTGTGCTCCACAGAGCCAGTGCTATTTAGTCATACTGATTACGCCTATTGGTTACCCTGAACTAGTATTTAGTGTTATCTGTTAGTAGTTTTCAGTTACCAAGCCTTTGTTTAGTAGCTCCTAAATTTAGAACAGTCATTAAAAAAAACAAGACAAAACAAAAACCCAACACACAACAAATATATTCCTCATTCAAATATTCCTCATTCACAAAACAAGATCGATTCAACAATCAAGGGAATATCCATCTCTTCTTCCTCAAATGATGTTGTAGATTTTTAAAGCAATTTTACACAGCTATTGGTTTGACAGGGTTCCATGCTTGATGAAGCATGTAATTGATACTGAGCAGGTGTGACTAACAGCCTCAGCAGTGCCTGCTTTGGTTCTCTCTGATCCAGGCTGTACAAACTTTTCAACTATTACAGTGAGGTAGTGAAATTGAGGCCAGGATTACAGAAAGACATTTCCACTTAATTAAAAAATGTTTATAGGACACCATGACCTGTGGGGATTCTCACTTAGCTTATATAAAGGTCATTAAATCCATTCTAAGGTCCAACCTGAAAAAAACAACACCCAGGTTAATCTGTCTTATCTTAAAGATGCTTCAGAATCACTAGTGGAGAAGCATTTTTATTCAGTCAGAAGGTTTACTTGAACTCTCCAACAATCTTCTTTAACAGCATTTGCTGTCTTCACCTTCAAAAAACCCTGTATGCCTTGAGAACTAATATTCCCTATGAAAGTATTAACATTTGAATTACTTTATTTCTTATTACTCTGCATTGATTCTTCAGTGGTCTCCCTTAAATGTAATTTCACATGAGAAGAATAAATTCTTTCTAGAAGAATCTACTGCTATTGTCTAAATGCAATGTTAAGATGTCTCAAATTGAGATGCTGTTGCTTTTCTCAAACGATCAGAACGTTCACACGCACACAATTTAACAGCAGTACAGCTCCTTTTATGGTCCACATAATCCTCTCACTACAATTCTCTTGGGAGTCCAAACATGATGACTTTAGGTAAACGCCTACCGAAGAACTGGTATCATTTGAAAAACAGTGTAGCTGTCTGCCTTGAGAGGGAGTCTGAAACTGTATTAGTTTCCTGTACAATTTGAATAGTGAATTGAAAGTCTACCCTTAGTACCCCTGGATCACTTCAGGCAATATATTCTGTGTCAGTATGATTGTAACTAAAGAGAAAAGACAGAAATCAAGTAGTTGTCCTCCTGGTCCAAACACGTCTGTACTACCAAGTTCCAAATTTTACTGCATGCTTTCTCTGCTCTAGATAAGCACATTAATGTGAAGCGATCAAATTCTAAATAGCTGGGCTGAAATACACAGGAAATAGATGAGTTCATTTCCAAACAGATTAGACTTATACAGAAATTTATATGATAACAGCAACAATGCCCCAAAATAGCACTTGTAATAATTAAGAACACTTCCTTTCAAGTAATACCATCTTTAGCTATCATATGATTTAAATTAATAGCAAAAAAGCCAGAACAGGGAAAAAAGTCCTTCTAGGGAGTCACATAATTCCACTATTATCCTATTGGAGTGTCTACAGTCAACTAATATTAAACGTTTATGTGAAAAAAATCCTCTTCTAAATAGAAGTTGAGAGGACATTCATTACAAAATCTATGTTTTAATTAACTTTTTAAAAGAAGGCTTTTTCTCCCTTCATGAAATGCTCTTGATAAATTAATTCTTTAATTAATAAAAGTACTTGTGCATCGTAAGTCTCCAAGGATTCCAGTCTCATGGGATCTACAGTTAATGAAATAATCTAAAAGTTCATTCTGGAAAATCCTCAGAAAAATCTCAGAACACCAATGAACAAATACATAACTAAGAAAACTGGAAAAAGATAATATTCAGACATTTCTGTGATCAACCTTTCTAAAGCATGCAGAGAGAAAAAAATAACCTTAACTCTTCCAATTCCAGATTACCCGATTTTTGGGTTTTAAGATTATACTAATTATTAACGTCTAAAAAACCCACAAACAAATCCTGAAAGACATGAAAATAAACTCTCTCCTCTAAGAGATAGTATTTCTTATTGCAGAAATTCTTCTTATAATTTATATTGTGGCCTCTTGCAATATGGCATAGTTAAAATACACTCAAATAAACAACAAACACTGAAAAAAAAAAAGTCAACTCAGATATGAGACGAATTACGTGGATATCAGCTCAGTCCTTGTCCTACTCATCTTCTGTGGCTTTAAAACTGCTCCCAGTAAACAGAATTATGTTCTCAGCACAGTCACCTTACTCAAAAGGATGACCTTTGCGATGAAAAGATTGTAGTTTTCAGTATAATCTGTACTTCAGGCTTCCAAGCAAAGTTTTGAGGTTTTTTTATTCAAGTGAAATCCTTCAGAGAAGTATTACTCAGTTCTTACTGTAATTTTTCAAGCTAAGAGAAAGAAGCTAATTTTGTTATTTTTTATATATATATATTTATCTTCCCTTAAAGGCTTTATCCTCACAACAATTATGCTTTAACAGATCAAACAGAATTCATTACATAAAAAGATTGTTTATACATTGGGTAATAACCTGTTTTCCTTTACTTAAACACAGGATCACAAATACTTTCAAAACCTACTGCAAACATTTTCAGATGCAGTTCACGTAAAATTAAAGGAACGGATGCACCCACTTAACACAAGTGTACCTTTTGTTTTACTAATACGCAATGCTACAGGTGAAAACCCACTTCAAATTCTGCTCTACGTAACTTAGCCTAACACCTACCATTTTGAACATATTCCAAATTGAACAGGAGAATGGATAGGACCAAAGTGTATTGAAAACTGTTTCAATGAAGTTTAGTCTGTATCACAGCTTATAAAACTATTTTGGAACACATTTGGCTGAAGGTAGAGCAAGAAAACTACACTGAAAGCAGTTCAAAGTGAGACAAGGAACAGAGTATTTTTAGCATTCTTTCTAAAATAGTTATCCTAATGTGATGCCAAAGGAAATGGTTAATTTTCTTGAGAGCCCATATCTTGCAAGCCACTTAAAATGTATATTCTCAAAATAGATGGTTCTCACATACTATGTTTAAGTTTATATACAAAAGCACTGTGATGGCACCACTGCTGAATGCAAAGGACTTCTACAAACAGCCATTAGATTCTTGCAATGTATTCCGCATTGATTTAAGCCTACTCAATGTCAGGTGAGCCCATGCTGTTACTAGCCCTCTCCTTGTCTTTCCCCCCACTTTTTTCTTTTACCAGAGCATTTGGAAAAGACTGAACTATCTCCTCAATATCATTCTCATTTTCTAAGTGGGCTTCCAATCTATCCACTTAAAACCAGAACACAAAACCTACAGGACAAATAAAATTCCTTCCTGTTTACTGTATTACTTTCTATAAGTTCCATAGAGAAACTTCTGTTAATTTACATTACCAGTCAGATATGACCACTGTTTTCATGTCATATACACTTTAAAAAAATGTAAAAGAGAAGCCTTCGCTGTACTGCTGCCAGATGTCACTCCTCCAGTTACTCATGAGACTGATCTAGATGGCAATGACAAAACAAGCCCTCCCTCCCCAGTTAAGCCAAAACAGAGCTATGCTGAAAGGTGGAAAAGCATAATTTCTTTTTGTTTCCCTTTCCCATCCCCAATAACACAACGAAGACTTGTAAACTCACAAAATACAAGAAATTTGGGAACTTACGTCAATAAATCAGGCCATGATTGCCATTCAAAACACTATGCTATAGAGAAAAGTCTGCACAGAAGGATAAGCTTTCAGTAAAAAAGTGTGCAATATTTACCCTCTTAAGCAATTATTTTACTAAATCCTGGTATTAAAAACAGTTACCTAGAAAAGTAACTCTAGGGAGCTACACAATTCAGCACCATGCAGTTCCACGATATTGCTGCAACTTCTTTTACACCAGCATGTGATTTTCCAGTAGATGTCCCAACTCCAGATATTAGGAGAACTCTGGCATCTCAAACCATGAGTCAGTCACAGTCTTCCTAAACTGAGGAAGACAACTCGTCTAGTGTGCTTAAACAGATTAACTTTCTTATCCAAAGACTGGTACAGTTATCTCTAGCTATTGCATCTGGTTGTCTCTGATTCCCCAGCCCTTGCAGCAGAGTTAAGTGAACACCGGAGCAGTGGAGTGGAGCAAGGCCTGAATTCACACCTGTAGATCCACAGACAAATACCTTCACTGTAACACCAATTCCAATCCTCATATAAGATACCTCAGAATCAGACAGCAGTAACATGAAAAAACACTATGCTGCTGGCAATGCCATATCCCAGAACGTAATTATATCTACCATCAGCCAAAAGAATGCATAGAGATATTCATTTGAGGTTAGCCATCATTTTCATTCCTGTTTCAAGGTGTACAAGGGCAACAATATGTATTTGCTCTGAATCTTAGAATAATCTTCCTGAAGGAACTATGGAGATAGTCTCTCACTGGCTTGGAGGAGAATACTGTTTCATACAAACACATTTTTCCTGTACTTAGGCACAATGAACAGGCAGAATTTGGCCCCTGTTTACAGAAGGTATAATGAAGTAAAAACTATTGCATCACAAAAACAATTAAAAAATCCAACTTTTTAATTAGAGATTAAAATCAAATACATTTAGCAGCCTACACACCCACCTAATTATTTCTGAGTAATCTTATCAAATCATCATCTTACATTTTTCTTGCAAATGTTAAGTTTCTACAGTACCATATATAAACAATGCAAGTAGTAGCACGTGTCCCAGGCATTCTTTTGAAGTAAAGAACACTTATTGAATTCATGCTAATCAGGAACGTGCTAATTTATGACAATCTCTAACGTTACATCATAATGGCAGCAGATAAAACTGAAAATGAGCAGGGGATATAGTATCCAGTTGTTTCTTTCTACAATGTAGAGAACAGAAAGTGACTCTTCAGCAAACATCAATAAGCCTGCACAGATATCATCAGCATTCTGAAATCAGATTGGCAATATTATTTACAAGTTCTAGATAGCAGATAAAAAAGATGTAAAGAAAACGCAGACTATGACGCATACTTTGTATTAATAAGAGTTATTTTTCTTCTAGTGCTGCAGATATCCTGAGAAAGTCATTATTAGTTTTGCTAAGCTTACCAGGACTATTTCAAAGCAAACAAACTAAAATAAATTTGAAAAGAAACATATTTTACATTCTATTAAATAAAGTTTGTGGTATTACCCTTCTTCATGAAATACAAAAACTGCAGCCCCTTAGAGTTAGGGATGCACTGAAAGGATGCACTTTTGGGTTTGGTAATATTTTTGCTTCTGCATTAACTTACCCTTCGTGAATCAGAGGAAATGAGGCTTTTAAGCAGGATTTATGCTTATCTATTCGCTAAAAATATGTAGTACAATTAAATTATATTTATTAATGCAGTTAATTTCTATGTGATACAGTTAAATAGAATTTAACTCTACCTGCAACTCTAGAAGTCAGGTATCTAGTGACCTCAGGAGCTCTACTCATGTCTTTAAAAAACATACTTGACTAGGGATAAAAGACTAAGAATGCCAGGAAGGAAAACAAAGCAATTTACTTTGCATCCCACAACTGAAATTCAGCAATGGCTAGTTACTCATAGTTACTTAAACGAAATTAGCCTATTGCTCTACAAATGGAAAGCTGTAAGAAAACATGCTTACAATACCACAAATACTTTTCAGAATCAGCCCTTAACATTTTTGCAATGCATAGTCTTCTCAGCTAAGAAAAAATAACTAGTTCCTGCATGAACTACTGAGTTTGCACATTACCCAGCAGCCTCTGAATGTCAAATCAAGTCTGGACCGAAAACAAACACACACACACACACCCCACACACCCCCCCCCCAAAAAAAAAATCTTGAAACTGCTTGAAGAACATACGTAGTATTTTTCTAACAAACACTTGCATTCAAGGAAATATAAGTATCAGCAACATCATATGCAATATGCTGGGAAAAAAAGTCAGCTTGATATTTCAGGTCTTTACCATGACCGGAATAGCCACTAGTTTGTACCTAGCCTACCTTCTCCATTAAACAGCACCTTCAGCCAGTACTGAATATTCATTTGGAGAAAATATTACCAGAAAATTCCATGATATTGCCAAACAATTCATACATTATTAATCTGAGAAAGGCAGGGTCATCAGCAGACACTAAATCAGGAAACCATTATATAAGAATTTTAATATAGTCTAAAATCAAGAAAGTAACTAGAAAAAGTTAATAGCAGATACACTTATTATTGTATTCTCAGAAATAGAAAGCTATGTCTTTAAAATACATTCCCAAGTTTACTTTCCATTTCGTAGTTCAGAAACTAGATCGGTCAGATATTTCATGAGAACATGAGCATGGTGAAACCAACCTACCACATGTGAGTTTTTGTGCATGCACACTTTTAAGTTTTCAGACAATTTATGAACAAACTACTCTGAGAAACTACTACATTTTTCTACGTATCAGGGATAAGAACATGCACAAATAAGTAAATCCTTTCTAATTAATTTCCAACTGTATGGAAATAAAACAATGGCCTGTAGCAACCTTGCTAACAAAATCTGAATACACTTCCTTGTAAATATATGGCAAAGCTCTTGAGAATAATATTGGTATCATCCATCACAAAGGAAAATATAATGAAAAGTTAAGTCCAACATTAAAGCAACACACTGCAGATCCAGTTGGGCACTGACTTCCACAATGTTGATTTTTCAGTTTCCTTCACCTCCAAGGTTCGCAAAGCTTTCTAGAATGCAATAGCCACCTGCTACTACTTTTACAGCAGTGAATTTTTAGAATGCCCTCTAGAAAGTATCACTATTGTTATACTCTCAGCCTTCAGCCACCATGCAAGTACGCCACCAGAAGTTACAATTGGTTATACAAATATGTGGATATCAAATGTTATGATACTTCGGAGAGCATAAAAAAGATGACTTGGCCATTAAGGATCACCTTCTAGTAGGAGACTCTATCCGAAGAACTATCGCTTGACAAAGAGCTGAAAGCAATCTGTTCTAGACAGATTTTTCTTTGGGTCTTAGGTGGAGGATAGGGAAAAATTAAGCATGGAAAGGAAACTGTTTGCGAAGAACATCATTAGGAGGCAATACTCCCTTTCATTTACAAAGTGGTACCTCATCTGAGGAGAAGTAAAAGACAGAAAACCAATGCAGGCAGGTTCATAAACAGGGACTGTGCCCAGCTTTGGGCTAAGACCACATTTCCAGAACTCTGGATAATCCTGGAGAGAACAGACATCTCTCCAAGGTTCAATCCGCAATGCAAATCACTGCAACTGGTATCTAGGTTTCTTTAAAACTGACTTAATTGCTAACTGCTACACAAACATTTGTTTCTTCAAAAGGACCAAACAACTGTATAAAACGCAGAAAACTGTCTAGTGATATTTTGTAAGTTTGGAACTCTCTAACCATATGCCTCAATAGCCTTGTTCGCATAAAAGCACACAGTTGTTAAATCTTCCTACATGGTTTTTGCACATTTGCATGTGCCAAATTGTTAAGAACTGGTGAAACAGACAGCCCTGGACATACCTTGTCTTCTTTGTGGGATTCCTGGAACTTACCCTGAAAATTATTTGTTTTGGTAAGAAAAGCTGATTTGCAGGAAGACTTTTAATTACAATTGCTGAAGATCCTTTAGACATATCAATAGGCAAAAAAAGATGCAAGTGTTCTTTGTGCTCTTTAGCACAAGAACAACTTTCCAATAAACTACTGTTAAAGGTGCATATAATGTGATATATTCTAGATGTGTATTAAGAGGGCACTGCACTCCAGTGCTTCTTATGCTTTACTGGTGGATAGCAACAATGAGAAGTTTGGTGAAAAAATTCTCAAAATATTTTCTGCTACTAAACACTTTATCACACGAAAAGATCCTCAACATATATTATTAAGTATATTTTATTATTTGGCATATTAGCTGCAGCAGTCTGCTTCCTTTGACCAGCTAGGCTCTGAAAGGATTCCAGAAAGACCTGTATCAACACGTGTCACTGCAACACCCTTCAGCTAATCTGGAAAAAAAAAAACAAACAACAATCAACGAGGCATCACATGCTAGCATAGACAGCTGAAGTATAGACAGTGGCCCTTTATTCAAAACAGAAGACATTAACAGGATAGGAAAAAGGGATGTGATATCTAGAAGCATATGGAGATACGATATGCTGGAATCAATCTTCAGATGAGATACACAGTTTCAAATACTACTTGCTACACAGTTGTAGGAAAACTGCCCCAGCACACCAGAGCAAAGTCCGAGGTCATATGAGCAGGAAAGACTCTTAAGAGAGTTGTTTTTTTAATTTGCCTATGTGTCATTTGGATATTTTTCCTTTGGCTGAGGCGGTAAAAACTGAGGAAACTGAGCCCTAATTGTGAGGAGAAAAGATGAGGAAGGAACCTGTGCAATCAGTTCCTTCATTGGAGCATGCCATAAGGTTGCAGAAAACACCCAAACACAAATTTTCAGGGGTAGAGTTTTAAGGCAATTCTACCACCCGAGTTGAAGCCCGCAAGCAATGTGTCACTGTTCCTTACAACCTCCAGTGAGCAAGAAAGCAAGCTAACAGTGAGGAGCTATGCTCCTGAGAAGCTCTCATTTCATCTGGATCAAAGCAGCATGTTGAGGCCAGTTCTGTAAACAATACCGAGTCACTAGGTTGTGTGACAATAGCAATGTGTAAGTTACACACCCAAGAGAAGCCTTCACTTCTCTGTACATGCTGCTTTCTTAATGCTTTCCCAAGCCACCATCCCCTAGCATTAGTTTCTATAGAACCAACACGATCAGTATCAAGCTACATTGGGACCACAGTGTCTTGCAGACCATACTATGGACCACAAATACCCAAAGTTAATTTAAAAGGTGTTCTATTAAAAAAATGAGTCATGTGAAGAAAGCTTGCTCTCACTGAACTTGGTGTTTCAGCAATGACGATAACAGTTGCATACGAATCCATGAAAGTTTAGTTATTTCACACAGATAAAGATCTATCTACAAAATTAGCAAGGGTTTTTAAAATAGTTGGAAAAGTACGCATGTATGTATACAAAAAAAAAGATGGATCATATATCTTAAAAACACATTTTTTAAAAATTGTAATTATTTTATATTTAATTATTTCAATTTTATATTTAATTATTTCAATTGAATGATCTTTATTAATTAAAATGATTTTTAAATTTACTTGGGTTTTGCTCACTTGCCAAAACCAGGAATGAAGACTAAGGACCTAGGTCTCCTCCTGGGAGGGCAAGATACCTCCCTCCTGTGCATCATGGCTGCTACCTGGTCTCCTGCACGGTCCTCCCAGATCCTCTGGAAATGACAGTAACAGACGGATTGGAGCAACACAAGGGGGGAATCAATTTCCTTCCACCTTATTCATTCATGCTTATTGCTGTGCAGACAGCATTCTTGCTGAACCTGAACTGCTAGACAGGGAATTGATGCTTTACTGCACAGCCCTTGGGCAGAAGAATTGTTTCCACCTCTAAAACCAGGCAGAACTGCATTTAAGCATGCACTCTGCCAACACTTTCTGTCTTGTGGCTCAATAGCTCAGAAATTACAGACAAGCTCTGTGAGGGTGGTGAGGCACTGGAACAGATTGCCCAAAGAAGTGGTAAATGCTCCATCCCCGGCAGTGTTCAAGGCGAGGTTGGACAGAGCCTTGGGTGACATGGTCTAGCGTGAGGCGTCCCTGACGACGGCACGGGAGTTGGAACTAGATGATCTTATGGTCCTTTCCAACCCTAACTATTCTATGATTCTGTTTGAAAGTACAGACAAGCTCAGACTGAAAATAGTTAACAGGACCTCTCTACTTAGGAATTAATTAGATTTGGTTGTTTTAGGATCCACATAATTGAGAAAGTAAAGGCACACTCAGGCCAAATCACTTTTGGCAGAGTCTTTCCTCAGTACTACGTCACACCCTGATTTTGCAATCTATACCCACTGCTGCCAAACAGAGAGTAATGCTTCATTTAATCCACACCCTTGTATAATTTGGCTGAGAGTACTTCCTTTAGCCTGAAGGCACAGCAATAATTACCCTAACATACACCAATTTCAAGTAAATATAAATGGTGTTCTTTTGATAAAGATTTTGGAATCTTCAAAGATTGCTGTTATTGTGCTCTGTATTTAGTGTAATTTTTAGTGAAATATTTTAATTAACCTGCCTAGAAGAAACATGAAAAAGAACATATAATAAAGGAACATGTGTATCTTTGATCTCAGTATAAACAATTCTAGCAAGTTTAACTAGAAAATACAAACTCTTCTGACATTTATAACATCTTATCAATCAGATAGAGGAAAGTGGATAACCAACCTTTTAAAACAGAAGAACTAGACTGTCATTAATGTTAATGGTTTTGCCTCTATGTCTTTACTATTCTGTTGGAACATTTTTGTGGTTAGATGAATCTATTTATACAGTTTTTGTTTTCAAATTAAAAAATAATTTTTACTATTCATTTTATAAATGTAAACATTCGGCTCTTCTATCTTAAAAAGGTCCTGTATTTGTGCCTTGAGCCAAAACTCTGACATTGGTGCTGGTGGCCACAGAGGTCTGAGGAAGTTTTCACCTGCAGAATCAATCACGTAAGCTGCCTGTAAGCTACGGTGAGGGCACACCTGTGTCTTGGTACTCTTAATTTTTATTTACTGCCAAAGTCACCTGCAGGATGAGGGCAGAGATGGCTCTAGCGACTGAACTGAAGGAGTAAGATCAGGGAAGTACATACAAAGGTTGGCTGCAGATGACAACCAAGTCTTCACATCCTATTTTCATTGAAGAAATTGAGACAGCGTTTCTTTAAAATTTAAATGGTATAGCAAAATAGCTTTTAAAAGAACCAGAAAGGCATAAAAAAATTATCTTGTGATAAATGTTTTTATTGTTTTGAAAGAAAATTAACTTTCAGAAAAATATCTTTAAGTTGGTCTTTTTCGTACTTCTATTCTGCTATAAGCAAATAATAATAAAAAAGTTTTCTTTTCTTTCCCTCTTCACTCTTGTATCTTTCCCCTAAGTAAAAATGAGAGATGCAAATATCTTAAAATGAATGATCATTTTCCCCAGGGGAGTTCCCATTCAAATTAGCACACAGACATATATATATGTCACATATATATATATGTCTGTGTGTATATATATATATATAAAAATTAGACCTAATGTTCTTCTGCTTTTGGTAAAAATATTTTTAACTAATTTCGGTGTAGTTATGTGGGTTCACACTTGCTGAAGATCTGATTTGTGGTGTAGCTGGTACTCTGTCTCTAGTCAGTTCCCTTACTCTCTCTTGAAAGCTAAACAGAAAAGCTGGTAATTGGATCTAAAACTTAACTCATTATCATAATTTCTGTGACTATGCAGTGTTTCATAGTTAAAATAAAGCCTTGTAATGAACGTAAAGGTATTATCAATAGGAAAAAATTAAAACCCAGAATAATAGACTAAAAAAAATAGAGACTAAAATAAACCAAGTTTATTTACTTAAAAAGTGTTAATTTTCTGCACTTTCTCATAACAGTTTTCAAATGCTATTGTTATCCAAGTGGGGAGAGTGTTTAAGTAACTCAGTTTCCAAATGGAGGAAAACATACCTACTTCAGCCAATCAGAGATAGAAGCAATTGAGTTCTACAAATTACAGCAAAATGTGATTTTGCTTCTTTTTGACTCTGCAAAGTTGCAGTAAGATACTTGTTATAATAACAAAACCCAATGCATATTTCTATATTTAGAAGTGCAAAAGAAAACCGTCTGCAACATTTTTAATTTTTTAGAGCCACTGTCCCATTAAAATAATTACATGAAAAGGCCACATTTTAAAAAAATTCCATCTCCATAACAATGTTAGAAGAGTTTTCTTGAACAATTTTAAAAGGTTAAATTTCTGAAAAATGTGTTAGGTAGGATCAGTTCTTCAAATATATGACAGAGCAGGAAAATAGCAAACTGCATAAAAACATGGAAACATAACTAAGAAGTGAGAGACAATTATTGGGCATGTATTTCTTCCATCTTAATGCACATTCACTCTTTTCAAACACATGAAAATCTACTATAAGCAGACTGTAGCTTGCAGGAAGCTCAACATTCTGCAAGCACTTTTGTATTCTTAGACCACTTTCTATTTTGGCAGCACCTCTACAGGACATACTAATAATGTTCTGTATTTCTATACAGTTTAAGACTTTAAGAAAACTGATAGTGGAGTACTAATCAAAGATACTTCCGCCCCGGACTGCCTGATCGCATTGAGGACAGTACAACTAACCCATAGTGAAGAGGAAACTTTAATTTCTCCCTCTATAGTAGTAAGGATAAATAGGAAAAGATAAACATATCAGGCCTCCAGGGAAAAAACCTCAAACTAGTAAACCCCTACTAAACAGGCCTCATGATGTCACTTCATTATTTTCTTAATATCAGAAAAAAAAAAAAAGCCCAGCAGACTCACGGATACTAATGAAACTGAGAGACTGCTTTTGTGAGATCATCAAACATCTACATCCTTTTTGTAAGCATTCTTATATGTAAAGTAAGGAAAATTAGTTTCCATCACGACCTATTCCTCCTAGCAGCTAGTATTACATTCAAACCACTTTTAAGTAATAGAGTGCGTACTGAGCCACTATTAGGTATGTATTTGGTACTCTTCACCACAATATGCTCCTGCCCCAATTTTAAGAAGGTGTGGGGCTAAAAAGAAATATCTCGGAGTGACTTAGACATTACAGCAAATTGCTGCACCATTTCCATAGCTCTGATCTGTGTAGCCCTGCAGGCTTAATTGCTTTCCCCATTACAGCAAATCTAAATGAAGCTGTTGGGTGAGCTAATGAGGCAACACGCTTTACAGTTTAACAGGGAACCGATACACCAAAATTGAGAGTTCTTTTCTTATGTTTATATTCTCCACAAGAAGTCTTTTACACACAAACATTTTCTCTTAAAAAAGAAAAATGAATAGGAAGACATTTAACTCCTACTTTAAAATTTTACAGAATACAGTATTTACAGTAATATGCTAGTATTAAAAAAGTATTCAGTGATGTGTGTGCCATTCCATTTGCCTGCGCGGACTCGATCCCAGTAAACAGATTTCTCAAACTGGTGCTCCTCCTGGCACTCCCACTAAACAAAACTGGTCCCCCAAGGTCAGCATTATCTAACTTCAGCACAATAGGGTGAGAAAGCTGGCGATGTTGCTGGCTGCACTACATGCTTTCTCTTAGTTGTCATCTTTGAAAACGCCAGCAACCTGTACCCAAACAGAGCCAGAGATATACTACAAATACTGTATTTCATGTTATACGTGGACTATATAGTACACATACATGCCACCTTCAATTAATATATACTCAGTAATCTTTTTTAATATATCTCCAACATGTTATTACTATTTATTTTCACATTAGAAAACTAAACTATTCTAATAGTTAAAATTAATTAAATTGTTCATTTAATATGTTTTCAATTAAAGTTTGCACAAGTCTTTTTTCCCTTATCAGGTTCTTAGTAAGAGATGAAAAGAATAAGGCCATATTGATCTAGCTTTCTACACACGTTCTTCCTTCAGTGGTAGATTATTATGTCAAAAGCAAGACAAATACTCCCCAAACAAATAAACATTAAAGTCCTCCAGGATTGTAGTAGTACTGAAGACAGATACGATGTTGGGTATGAGTTGGGTAAAAAGCATGATATATAGAAAAAACATAATTAATGATACCAAAATATATTTAGGTTGCAACTTTTGGCAGCGTTTCTGTAGCATCTCAAAAAAAATGAAAATTTTGCTACTTGATATACCTCCTTTTCTGTTTCTAAAGAAAGAATCAAAATAGTATTTTAAGAGCATTTAGTTGCTCTGTAAGTATTTTTGATATCTTTGATATAGAAACCTATTCCACCGTTTGCTTGAGACTAAAAAAAGAAGTTTTAAATAGTCTATCAAATATAACACAGAACTTCAATGCAAAGTCAGTTTTGTTAATCTCTTCAGAGAGTGAGAAGAGTGCTTTTGAAGCTTTCACTTTATATAGGTGGAAAACACCTTTGACTGTCAGTTGTGTTAACGGAGAGAAAATTTCTAATTGTTCTCAACCCTGCCAAAGCAATGTGTTTTTTGTTTTTGAGATTTTTTTAAAGATACAAGAACCATCACGTTTCTAGCACATACGTAATTAATTTTTAAGAGCAAGTTTAATTAACTGGTTTTACTGAAGTCAAAATTTAGTGAAAAGATCTGTGCAGTATTTATACTCAAGCTTCAATCTCCCACATAGTTAACAATTAGGGTCACTGCTAATTACAATTACTTGAAACCTAAAACTTATTTTACAAAACATGTCCTGAACACAGTGGGAGTTACTGAAGAGTCATTGTTGAATAAAGCCTAAAAATGCACGCCATTTCTTTGATAGCATGCCACGGATTTGCAAAACAGTGTCTGAGAGTATAGGAAAGGTGATTTCACTGTCCAAAGATGCTCACAATCTTAAGGAGGGAAGGCAAACAAAACCAGAGGGGATTTTAATGTCTCTCAGAAAATGCGTAATTGAAAGCTAGAGTTTTTGCTCCTTCCTTATTGGTTTAAAAATTAACAACTAGGAAATCGATTATCCTGGAAGAAGGTACAAAGATGAGAACATGGTAAGGAAAAGATAGGAATGTCTAATATTAAGTCCTGGATAATTCTACAATGCGGTGCTGCAGAGTAGACTACAGGATGGGTATGATAAAATCAGCACTGAAGCATGAGCATAAACAGAACTATACAGGACAAGGAAGATAAAACCTCAACTCTGACTATCAAAGATGGGTCTGAGACAAATATTCTTATTACCAAAGAGAAAAAAAAAAAAGAAAAAAGAAAAGAAAGAAGAAAAGAAGTTCAGCAAGCTTAAACATACACAATAATCAAGTAAGAATAAAGTAACCTGCTATAAATACAACACAGAGAAATCTGACTGAGAAATAGGACTGGCCATAAGACTTCATGAATCCAAATTACAAAGGTAAAACTCAAAGGAGATGATTCTGTCCAAAGACACACATCTGGCAAACTTTTCAAATGATTGAAATAGTTATTAGCACAGCTGCTGCTTTACTGAGACAGACACAAAAAACCTGATATGGCAAAATGAGTTACACACTTGAAAAATTCCAACTGACAGGCTATCAGGACGGAGAGGAAAAAAAACCTAAGTTCCATGTCGTCCTCTCAAATTTAAATTAATTTTGTTACATTTTAAGAAATCTGTCTACTGAAGTGTTTTATACATAACACATAAGAAACAATCCATATCTTATACCTGCTTTTGTTAATTACTATTTGTCAAAATTCATTACTTTTTCTTAGTAATTCTAACCATACTCTTGACAAAACTTTACATCTCTTGCACAGCACTCTATGGCATTGATTGGAAAACAATAGATGTTAACCTTGATTTAACAAGACTTTCAACAGTGTCTTTCACAACATTCTCGCAGACAAACTGATAAAGTATGGACTGTGTAAACAGACAGCGCAGCAGACTGCACTGAAAATTAGCTGAGCTGCAGGGATCACAGGTTTGTAACCATTCACATGAAATCCAACTGGAGATCAGTCATTAGTGGTGCACTCCAGGGGTTGATACAGTTTAATGTCTCCATTAATGATCTGGATGATGGGACTGAGTGCACCCTCAGTGAGTCTGCAGATAATAAAGAACTGGGAGGAGTGGCTGATATACCGGACGGACATGCTGCCACTCAGAGAGACATTGACAGGCTGCAAAAATGGGCCAACAAGAATCTTATGGCGTTCAACAAAAGGAAATACGAAGTCCTGCATTCGGGGAGCGATAATCCCATGAACCAGTGCAGGATGAAATACACAAAATATCACTGAAACAGAATACAGAGATTCAGCACCTTTCTCATGCACAGACTGCTCTTTGTGTGAGATTAGTAAAGATCATAGTACCATCAAAGTGGAAAGGCACCTGTGGAAACTATGTACCAAAACTCTTGTGCTTACAGCAGGTTTACCCAGAGCAGGGTGCTCAGGACCATACCTACTTGGGTTTTGCATATCTCTAAGAATGCTACAGAGCAGGTGACAGGTTTGTCAAGAGCAAATGCATCAGAAGAAGTCTCACAATCACAGGCCCGAACTCTCACGGAGGTTTTTAACCACCTCAGTATCTGCTGGTGAGTCAAAAACACAGGCTAAAAGCAATTCAGACTTCTGGAATGTACCAAGGATTTTTTGATGCAGATGCTGGACAGGCTGACCAGGGGGGCTGCACCCTTGAGCATGCTAATGATGAATAAGACAGAATTGACTGGAGACAAAAGCAGTCCTGCCTTAGTGACTATGTGATAACTGATCTCAAGGGAAGTCAGGAAGATAAATAGCAGAACCATGACTGGGCTATCATGAAAGCCTACATACATCTGAAAGTACACACCTGACAAAAAGCCAAAATATACTGTATGTTTGAGAGTATATAGAGCCCATCTGTTAAAATGAACAGGCATGTTTAAAAAGCATAGTAGTGAATATTACTTTTATTTGAAGTATTATGAAATTACAACTATTTCTGCAAATATATCTGGATACAAAAAGATTTATAAGTCAGGAAAGATCTACAGTATTACTGCTACTGCCCATAAATCACAAAGGTCAATACCCCACTTTTCCACCATTTCCTCCCTAATACAAGACCTAAATACTCAAATTTTCTTTTAAAAGAAAGTGATGCATGTATTCACACTACTACACTCTCCATATAAGACACCAGCTAAAGCCTTGTCAAGTTAATATTAATACAGCATGAACATACACCAGTTACATGCTTAAAAAAATTGCTAACAGAGCTTTACACATGCTGCCTGTAGGGACTTCACTCTAATGGGAATTCTGCATTTTGCTTTAAAGAAGCACTAAATACACAGCAAAAGGTGACAGGAAAGTGTGAGAATGAGAAGACTGAATAACCGCCAACATAACCCTCAGGAATATGTAACCATGTGCCAGACAAAAATGAAGGATCTCTGTATTACAGGCAGTTAATAGTGTAACATCCCAATAATGTACAGAAGGTACAGAAGGTACAGAAAAGCATATATATCGTGTATAAGAAACCAACACAGAAAAGAAAGGTTTTGTGCTTCAAACACAATCCATAAATGAACAGTTTTGCTTAAGTACAGATTTTCTATCATTCAAAAGTAAAATTAAACTGGCAGTTAGGAGATATGAACACAAGCACCTATCTTTATAACTTTTATAACCAACAAGGAAAGATGAAATAGATGAGTAAATCTTACTCGTATGTTTCATTGAAAACAACTTTATCATTCTAGAACAACTTGGAAGGTCGTAAAATGATAGAGAAGTAATTTAGGATTTTAAAAGACCTTCTTACAGAAAAATCTATTTCAGTTATGGTCCACTAGCATTTTTTGGTCTTTTTTCCCCTCCTAAAAATCTCCCTTTTCTCATTGCTTTCACTGACTGTTGGAAGACCATTAAAACTACTTCCCTTGCATAAATAATATCCTGTACCTGTGGATCATCTCAAAGTATTAGTCAGTTTTGGAAATGACCACATTGGGAGTGCACGTGAATAGCTGTAAAATATTTCTATACTTGTTCATGATATTTAAGAAGACTCCATCAACACACTTTACTGTGCTTCTGCATAAAGTAAAATTCAAGACAATAAAATGCACTGGTTTGAGCAATATTAGGTATAGCTATTTAAACCAACTTAAAATATTTGCTAATGTTCTTTGAAGGGTTAGTCCACTTATTTTAAATATTCACAATATGTAGGACAGCCTATATATTCTACTGTTTCTGTAAGATATACGCACTTTGGAAATGATACGCATCTGTTGTGTCACAGATGATTATTATTATGGCTCTGAGCTTTTATATTAAGGTAGAAAATGGCAAACCAGAAGTTAATTGGTGTATGACCATTTGCATCGTGAATTAGTGACTAAGAGCAATTCTGAGAGTAGTAGTCAATTTCATGCTAAGGACCTCTCTCCTGCCCCTCAGAAAAAGTAATCATAATTTGATTTGTGAAGAAAATTATCTGTCTTTAGGAAATAATTCTATATAATTATAGAGACTATTTCTATCTTTCTTATCTACATTTTAAATCTCAGACTATTCCTATCTTTACTATCTACATTTTAAATCTCTATTACCTGGTTTTTAGTTCATTATATATTCCACCCTCCCCTTGGACTTGTTTTTACTCCTCTCAAGGATACAAAACAAAAACCACTTCAAAACCAAGGTTTCAATTTTCTGTCTGATTTTACAGGTATCCCAAAAAAGGCATTATCAATTTTATTAATAAATATTGTGATTAGCAATGCATCAAGTATTATTAGCAAATTAAGTATCACAAAAATGCATAATTTTATTGCTTTTTCTCAAAATTTATAAATTTTCTCAAAATTTTCTCAAAATTTATACCTTTTTCTCAAAATCTTTGAATACAAAATCTCTTTAGAAACAAGCCCCTAAAAACAGATTAAACACAACTGCAAATAGACTACCAAGCATTATGGTTCTTAAGTAAACTGCTTTTCTTATTACTGCTTTCTTATATCAGTACATATGCTTTTAAAAATATGATTTTACTGTTTTTCTGTGTCTGTGTTTAGGATACTTAAGCGAGTATTAAAATACCAAAATATTAAATTAAGAAAAGCTGGCACTCTCATACTTTTCTAGGAACTTACAGTGCTAATAAATAAGTGTACAGCTTAAAATAAAAAAAAAAGCCATTACAAGGGAACATATGTATTGGACCTTATCACACTACACGTTACAAACAGTATCACATATAACAACCAGGACACTCCCTGAAAGAAAGCAAAATTTACAAAGGCAGAAAAAATCCTCATGGAAGTTATTACCCATTCTCTACAGAGAGTGAAAAAATAAATAAACTTACCACTTTTAGTAGTGAAAGAATACAGAGGATTCAGTGGAGTGCTCAGAGTGCCAGGCAGTCTTAGCTTGGAGTGTGGTGACAGCGATGATGGCGCAGGAAGCGAGAGATTTGTGCTCGCCTGTAATAGGAAAGACAAATCAGAAAGCGAAGTGTAATTTCCTGGGTTACTTACTGATGCAACAGCTAGAAGAGAAATATTTGCTTACTGTAAGTAATTATTAAATTCCAATTTCAATGATGGAGTTTTTTGTTTGATTGGTTTTGTTTATTTTTAGAATACTTGGGGACACCACTTGGTAAAATTACTGATACAGCTATAAACTGAATTAGACATTTACATATGGACACACTCTCAAGCAGTGCAAACATTGGAACAGAACTGTTTGAACTGGCATCTCATTGCATCTTCCTGTATAAAACTAAAAATATATTTATGTATGGTTATAAACTCATAAATGTAAGATAACGTTTAATTTTTGAGTACTTAAAGTAGACTACATCTACAAAGAGATTACTCAAAATCAGAATGAGAGGGAAAAAAACATAATCTTAAACCAGTCCTAACACAAAGCTGATTTCTGCAAATCAATAAAGCAGACCAAAATAGACCAAAACACCAGACACTTCCTTTATGGAAGCTACAGAAAAAACATCTGCTATCCTAATTTCCACAGAAAAAAAGATAATGTAGTTAAAATGTGGTTTGATATGGAGTTTCTTGATGTACATGGAGCTATCACAAATCAAAAAACTTTCCAAAACTTTACTCTTGACATATTATTATCCACTACAGCCTATGTAAAATCGAACAACCTCAGGGTTTTTTCTTAATCCAATTGAGAATTTTACTGTTTGTTAAACGTATTTTCACTGCTTCAATAATGCAGCCGAAGATGAGGGAAAATAGGCCTTAAAAGATTTAAGCAAATATTCAAGCAAAATAAATTCATATGCTCAAATTTTTGAGAGTTATCTACATAAAACAACATAATTCTTGACCACTTCAAAAGTCAAGCCTAGAATTCAACCTAGAATAAATGCATATGGTCACTAAATCCAACTAAAAGCTCACACTCAGTGGAGCACTTCCTCTGGCCTCAGTAAACTCTAGATCAGGCCCTTCAACTTTAGTTGTGGGCCAAAACAGAACACTGACATTTTGCAGATTTTCAATCTACTGCCTTGTAAATTCTACGTAAAGAAACAAGACAGCTAAACCAAGGTGAATCCATGGATTATTTCTAGAAATTATATAATTTCTATATACTACCATTTCTGTCATTTAATAAATATTAAACAATTCAACAGGTTTCAATAATGCATAATATTTGGGCATTGGCAGGTGTATCGGGATGCAGATAATATAGCACTAAAACTGTGTTGAGTAACTTGACTGGGCCGTAGAGGATATCTGCTACCATCTCCTCTGTATTACAACATCAGACCTTCATCTTAATGTATCTATTCTTTGTGTAGCAGTATGAATTTAATTCTACTGAAAGAAGTAAAAACTGTCTTTTACCAGTTAAGGCCTCCCTCAGCAACTGTATGCAATTACAACAGCTATGCTCCAAAACTGACCAGAAATAAAGCAAGATAGAAAATGAGACCATTCAACATGATTAACAGAAAGCATTAAACCAGCTAGATTTTACTGAAGTGTACAAATTTAACAGAATGTTAGTAAACAGTAGTTGTGAAATGTAAGCAGAACAGAGGCCTGTTTTTCTGAACAGCAAAATAAATCTGCTTTTCTTACATTTACATACGCAAGTGATTAAGTTGCAATAATCTAATGTTTTCTCTGATCCATGCAAATACAGTGTAAAGTCATTAGCTTATATGTTTACTCAAAGACAGAAAAAGAATCTGTTCTGCAAATGTGTCAAGCTCAGCTTTCCAGCATCTCATCTTCTTTTATATACTGTTAACTCTAGGGAGAGCCCTTCTGCAGTAAGACAGATGAGAAGATCTCCCCCCTGCATGAATTTCTGCCTGAGTGCACACTATACCATCAACGGTACAAACGTATGTTTTCCAGTGAAGTATACTAATGGAATTATCTTTCAAATTTCCTACCAAAAAGTTGGTTTCAGACCCTACCAGGGAATGAGGACAGGCTGAATATATCAGACGTTGGAAATCAAACCAAACACACCAGAGCAAACTATTCAGAACACTTTCACAGACACTTCCCTGGTTCAACCTGGAGGGAAACACAAACTATCAGGAGAAATTTCTTGACTGTGGTGCTTGAATGAATAAGAAATGTGGAATTCTGTATATAAATTATTCTTGTACAGTATTTAATTCACTTCTCTTATCTGCTGTATTACCCAAACACTCTCATTATAAATTCCAAACAGCATGCTTTGAAATAAAATGTAATGGCATGTACACTAGAAGACTGAATGCGTGGTCCTGAACATTTAATAAAATCAGCCTTTTTAAAATGCGAAGTAAGTTCTATCTCACAGCCCCTCTTCTCCAAGTCCTTAAAAACAAGATAAAAAAACATTTTAATATCCCTTTTTTATAAAAATTGATGTTTTAAATTTAAGTAGTCTTACAGGAGTGATTAATTCCCCCACTTAATGGCAGTGAAGATTAGCACAGGTGAGCTATACAACACTGCCCATCCAAAGAAAACACAAAATCAGAGTTTTAATGACCTTTCTGCCACCAGCTCTTAAGTATTAGTTAAATTTCTAAAAGGCCCAAAGTGGAAAAGAACCCACAACGTTATAACACAAGAAGGAACGGCTCAGCTAATAAGTGAGGACTAATGATTCAGCAGAACTGTTTCCACTTGAAGTACACCGTCCTATGAAGAATAATTAATTTTCCTACAACACACATAAGACTACCTACAGAACAGAGTGAAGCAATCATTTTTTTTTTGAAATGCATGCTGTGGGAAGGCATTGCTAAATACTTTTACAACGAGTGAAGTTGGCTAAGATAGTCAACCATCAATCTACTTATTTTTCACAACAGGCTCTGCTTGCTTCATACGCAAACCACAGCTTTATCAAAGACACAGTTTACTACTATCCTGAATTGAGTAAAACTCAAGTTATAACATTCATGTAGCTTTTGTAGAAAAAAAGGATACCTACATAATGTTTGCCAAGTCTAAACAAAGCTGATTTGTTTTTTTTTTTGTTAGGGCAGCTCTATGCAAATTATGTAAATCTACATTTTCACTGGAACTAGTTTTCACATTAAAAGTGAATTGCATGAGACAAAAACCAGAATACTGCAAGACTTGACAAGCTGACAATAACAATTTCTCCTTTTTTCCAGAGAATGCAGTTTTATGACCTTCGCAATCAATATAATCAGCATTTCCACAAATACTTCCAAGTCAAATCAAGTTGGCCAGCTCTATACTACCTCTTAGACTTTTAGTTTCAGGCTTCCCTTTTGAAACTTTAGACCTCCAGGACGCTGCTTTTAAAGACAGTTTAAAAATACTATTAAAACATGATTCTGCCTATTTTAAAAGTTGACAATCGAATTTGAATTAGAAACAAATCAGAAATCATAGAATGCTTATACCTTATTGATGCAAACCAAGGTATAAGCTTCTGGATTCTCTCACAGTACCTACTCCTGTAATCAATTCTCTCACAGTATTAAATACACTCAAAGGAGAAAAAAAATAATTCAAACACTTGTAAGTGTATTTCCATATATAGGAAAGAATACTTTTACATTCTATTTGTCTAATATCACACTTAAAACCCTGTGAGTATCAGAATTTTGGTAACCACTTCGATAGCCTTTTAATAACAATTTTCAGAAATAAATCATGAAGTAAAGAATGGAAAAGACAATCAGACTTTTAATAAGTGTTCACATATTAAGAGATGAGGCAGCCAACATATAATTGATTCTAGGACTAGTACTACAGAGTATGTACATATGCTTAACTGCTTAAAGTGCTTAAGTGCTACAAAGGTTTTTTGCCCCCTTGAAATTATAGCATGAATATTTTGACACCTAAAACCCACAATTTCAGAGCTAGGATATTATACCTTTAAAGGAAGATCTTCTCTCCATATCTACATACATCACCTCCTTGTTATACAAAGTTAGAAACAGGTATTTTGAATGTTAGATGGAAGTGAAAATTTAAATACATAAATAGGAACACTGAATGAAAAGCACTTATGAGTTCTTTCAATGACTAGAGATGGGTTAAGTGTTTTCCTATCAAAAATTTCTGTGAATAGAAACATACATTAGCATTAGTTCCTTGAGAAAGAGACAAGTAATAATTGCTGCCAAGATTCACTATCCTGTTATTTCTCTGCATGGTAAAGAAGCCAATTATGCATTCTAGTTTGTGAATTGCTAAGGCTTTAACCCAATATTCAACTTTTGGTTCTAATCGCACATTTTCTGGGCTAACAAGGATGGTAATGTTGCAGAGAAGAAGAAAAAAAAATTTCCTCTATCAGTCGTTAAGGTTCCTGTTTAGGTAGCAAAGAAGAAAAAGAAAAAGGTAAAAAAAACATTGGTTCTAAAGGGATCTGGAAAGGAGGCACTGGTCACAAGACAACCCCCTGAGCTTATACAGGGTCGGAATATTCTCTGTTTCTAATGTGCTTAAACCAAATTTTCATGTAGTCACATTACGTTTTCAAATTACGTATCTAAGTCACAGACCTCCAAACTTTGCACTTATAAGTTAATTTTATATCCATTAGTTACTGCTGGGAAGTTCACACACACTGAACCCAGAAACCCCTATGTTAGTAGATCTGCTGTCCAGAGAGTCCAGCACCTTCGTCTCATAAAACATGACTCCAGGCGTGACCTCAGGCCAGGTTTACTGCCTACGAGGTATGCTGCCAACACAGTTGTCCCAAAATGGTAACCCCATTGTCTGTGACAAAGCACTGGCGTGCAAATATGACCCAAAGACCAGTACAACGCCTACATAGTTTCCAGTTCTCTTATTTTTCCCATCAGACAAATATGTGCAAGATAACACCTGCATTCTCATTTGGCTTTTCATATTCCAACTTGCTACCCTACATGCGGCTTTATTAAAGACTCCTTTCTCTGTTTTCACTTGTCTGTACCCAAATGTATTAGCACATTCTCACGTACACAGCTAGGCGCCAACTTTTCTGAGTCCTACGTCAACAAACACTTTTGTAAATCATTTATGTGAGTATGCATTCTAACAGGCCTTCCAGCAAAACCTGCACTTACCTATATGCATCATTTTTCACATGAAAAAGGGAGTTGCACACTCCCTTTGTACATAAAAACTGTACATGTATACATAAAACTGTATACAACATACAGTTGTGTATGTAAATGCATACACATACAAAACTGTAATTCCCAATGACAAATTAATAGCAATTTGAAGTTTTAGTGTTTATATAACACTGGGCATTCTGGTGATGTCCAGAATCTGATAATGCAAGCAGGCAATACTGCACGCACATGCAAGAAATGATTCTATCTCTGCTTGGAAAGGAGGTATCAGTGTCCCCCAGGTTTCATGTTGGATCACTGAAAAGATGAGTATCGAAAGCCTTCCAAAGAAAAGAAATCTCTCAATTTCTCAGTATTTCACAAAGCCCTGAAAGGACGTACTCATCACTCCTATGTTACAGACATCATTCTGAATGAGGACTCTTTCAACCACCAACCCCTACTGCTTGGAAATCCACATGGCGAGAAAACTCAGATGACCTTTCTCACACCTCCCATATATGTCCATGGGTAGAGGATTTGGAGGATGTGCTGCCCAAACCATTGATCATGAAAAATTCCAATGGCTGAAAGTTATTCTCTCAAACACAGTTCGTTAGGCTTATCACAAGCCTACACACAGTTGTAGGCTTATCTATTTCATCTAGCTACATGGTTCCATGGAACCATGCTAAAACTGAACCGCTGGCTAATCAGGGACTAAACAGTTGCAATGATAAATACTCCCATAAATTCATTATCCCTGACTTCTCCCTCAGATGACAAGACATCCAGAAGAGTAAAAATAATTTCTTCTGGAATGTCTTCCTAGAGTACTTGTCCCAGACACAAGGTTACATGCTCCAGTCTCTCTATATTGTGTTTCTCTGACTAATAAAAAACTTAAATCCCTAAAACATGATGACAGTAGCCACAGCATCCTCAGCAATAACTGCTTTCATCTACTCATCTGCTTCTTTTGTGCTTCACTACTTAATGCAGACAAAGCCTAAAACTACATTAAAAAAATAGTCCATATGCATTCAAAAGTACTTAAAAATGAAACATAAGCACAAACCCAAATGCAGTTCATGTTTTTTGAACAGGATTATAACTGCATAGCACTATTCAGGAATATTCTGCATTGCTGTTGCACGCAAAATTGTGACAAGTTGGGGAATTTCACTTAATTAAATTTATTGCCAATTCCAAAAGTTTTAATTACTGATTCAGGTATTAAGAAACAACACAAATAGTGAAGCAAATACCCTCCCTAAACATTTTCCTCCCTGTCTGTCTCAACTTTTCTTCACTTCTCTCCTTTTTAGTCGCTAGTCTCCTTGTTTTTGCCATCATGTTACACTCAATCCCTTTAGTAAGGCAAAGGGTGGTGCAGGTTAGTGCACAGCAGCTTGCTCTTTTTGCTTCTCCTTGTTTCTTACTCCTTTCAAATGCTTTAGTGCAGGTCGTCCAAAATCCCCTCGGGGATGGATTCCTCCATGGGTTGCAGTAACTTCAGTACCCAGGAGTAACCCAACAGGAGGCTGCAGTACCTTCTCCCGTGATTTCTTTTGTGTGTCCATACCCATGTCCCATCTTTCCCTTCATGCCTACTTCATTATCTCCCCGTAACATCATTTGTGCACCACTTTGTGTCTCCTGCATTCCCTTCATGACTCCTTCTGTCTTCTTTTGTGCCTCCTTACATCCCTCCTCCTGTGTCTCCACTCGTGCCTTCCGGCATGTTTTTCTTTGTGTTTTCTCTTCTGCTCTGGCATCTCCTACCTCTAGTAGCTACAGACCTTTCTTAAATACGTTTTCACAGAGGTGTCATATGCTCTCCTGTTTGGTTTCAATTTCATTTGTACAGTGGGTCCATACTGTCCTTCCTGGAGCTGGCTGGAAACAGCTGTGCTCAGCACAGGGCAGTCCATGACGTCCTCCTCTACAGGTCAGCCCTGCACCCCTAAACATATACACACACACACACACCCCCACACACACCCCCTTACTATGAAACCCCTGCCATTTATGCCACATACAATTGTAAAGACGAATAGTGGAGGAAAAAGAAAATAGGCAAAAAAAGAAGAAAAAGAATTTTCTAAAGCTCAGCCATAATGACCTATGGAGTAAATCATAAATCATATGTATGGCAGTAGGCATTGACAAAAAACATCCCTTGTCATCAAATACTTAACAAATAAAAATAACTTGTATATGATTAATTTCTTCTAAAGAGCTACTTACAGGTGCATTAATATTAGTGAGAGATGTATCAGTTTCTGAAGAACAGATAACAAGACCACATATCTATGTTTCGTCACATATACCAGTCCAGAATATGAATTTCAGCTGAGAAGACCATATACTTCTGGAAATAAATTAAATTTGACTTACCGTAACAGAATCAAGTTTTTGTTTCACCTTCTGCATTCTCATTGATGCTCTTGCAACACTGACAAACTGATCTGCCGGAGCCATCACTGAACTTTTTTCTCCAGGAATTTCAGAAAAACTGCTTAAGAACTGCGGCCCTCTTGGTGCAGCTGTGGTAAGTGATGAACTGAGATCTTTTATGAGTTCAGCTTCCTGTTGTGCAACTGTAGAAATAACCAATATTAGTGTGTCAGGTGAAGCTTTATGTCACCATGGGACAAAAACCCCATAATTGAATGATGGTTGTCATTTTGCCAGCCAAACATTTATCTTCAGTCAAACACCATCAGAATCTCTACTAATAGTGCTATAGGGAAAACCTGAAAAAGAAATTTCCCCCTGACTCTTCCTGATCACAATGTCTCCCTTCTGTTAACTGTGTTCAGTAACCTCTCACAAAGAACAGATAATTTTGTGCCCCTTATGAACAACAGTGTTCTCCATGCAGAAATATTAGGGGGGAAGAGAAAGGAATTTTTCAAAGGCAAGAAAGTTACAGAGCTTGCACTGCGTTCAAGTCAGCTCTTTTACCAGGTACATTTCACATTTTTTCCAGACTAGTTCAAGTGAGTTTATTATACTTGAGTAAAAGTTCAGAAGTTGCTAGCATTCTTAGGAGGTAGCTTGTTCTAAAATAGGATACTTTTGATGAAAGTTGTGCTCACTGTTATTTAAACAAATTTTTTGACATTTGCAGGTTTTTTTGTACTGTGGTCTCAAGCCACATTACAAAGCAAATGTATAAAGACAGGATAAGCTTTATAAATCTATGTTCACTGCAAACATAATTCAAACAAAAATCTGTTACAGATACACAAAATTTATTGCATAATTCATATTAACATTGTCATGTTGCATCTAGACAGTAGATATCTGAAACCATGTCCTTAACTGAAACAGACACTGCTGAAGCTAACCACAAAAACACAACTATCAGAAAAGCGTGCAAAGGACAGCCCGCATTTATATTGTATATCAAAAATTCCAAGTTTGCATTTATCACGATCTTCTCTTTATTATAACATGGGGAATAAAGGTATTCACATAATCACACCACAAGCACAACAACTGTATATTAGAACAACCTACTCTCATTTCTACACAGCTCCTCAACATTATTTTGTAGTGTAGTCAATACAAAATACTAAGATTTCTTTTAAGCGATTCATTAATTTTCAGAATGATGTTATTTTCTGGCTCCATAATTCACCTTGATACTGAAAAGGGGCTTTTAAATATTTATGACACTGCCTATATATGATAAAGTGCTGTAAAAATCACACAGGATGATAATAACAAGTTTAAACTTGAGATTGCAAGGGACCTCTGGTGATTGGCAAGGCCAAAGCCTCTGCTCAAAGCAGGGTCACGTAGGGGTTATGGTCCAGTTTTGTTTTGTTATCTCCCAGGATAAAGATATCCATTATCATCACATGACTGTTTGCTTTTTCCTTCAAAAGAAGTACAAATACTAGCAAATCACTTCTAAAAATAAAATATTTACAGGTGTATATAAAGAAAAATTGTACTGTACCTTTATAATCATGGATGTATACAAGTATTGGCTGGTTTTGACCAAATGCACAAAATGATACCATGTGCTCATGTGGATGAAAAGCAACATCACGAAGTGGAGATGTGAAAGAAAGTTCAGAATATATGGCCACCTGATCTCCTACAAAAGTGAAATATGTTTATTAATACCACGGAAACATATTTGGTGCAGCAAAATAGCAGTTGGTTAAGGCTTGTATGACTACAGTGCAGTGACTGCCACTGTAAATAAATACTCCTCCGTAAACTTCCTTATTGAAAAGTAGTGTTTGGTTTAAGAGGAAAAAAATATCACATATTTTTAAGTTATTGAGTAAGTCAGAAAAGTTAGTGATGTGGCAACAGCTGCAGGAAACGCCAGAAGATGCACCAGGTTAGCTGAGTTCTCTTGTTCTGATAAGCAAGTTCTGGAAAGGTGGCGTTCCACACTATTTGTTTGTGCTTGCATTTTGCCAGAGATAGCTATCTTGGTTGTGGATTTCGACTATATAATACTGACAATAGGAATGAAAGTTGAGTACAAAATTATTAGAAAAATAAAGTTAGCTCTTCAGTTGATGGCATTATAAATGCAAATACAGTGTGTAAGCAAGAGTCAAAGCCCAGTAAAAACATACTAACAACAAAGTTCATCCCTCCCACTTTTATGCTTTAAGTTTTCAGACAAATTATGTAGCGTCACAGATGTAAGCTAATATTGTTGGAAATGTGGGAAGAAATTAAAAACAGAACCATTGGTTAGCTGCCAGTTGTAAAATATTTACTTTTTCTTTTTTAAAAATTATTTAGATCAAAATGGGAGACAATATCATGCCATCAAAAAATGTATTCTGCTACCTTTTACTGTTATATTTGTCGCTTTTACCTCACTGCACAATGAAGATGACAAACTCTTAATCTTACATTTGCTTAACATTTTTCCAGAAAGATCTTGATAGCTATTTTGAAACTACCTGACTGGGGAATAACAGATGAAGAAAACTTCTATTCCAAAGGCCAAAAATATTCATAGTCTCTGACCACACTTGGGAAACAGATGAAGTGGTTCTCAACAAAAGAGAACCAAATCCAAAAAATTCAAATCCAAAAATTCCCAAATCCAAAAAAGCACAACAGAAAGACTGATTTGACATTTTTCTGCATCCTTTTTTAAGACCCTCATCCACATGTAAAGAACTGCAGTGTTTTAATTCCCTCTAGAGAATTAAAACTTAGAGATTAATAATATCTACTCACAAGGTGGAGCTAAGGCTTCAGGATTCAAGAACATTTTAGAAAAGTTTATTCCATATCAAAAGTGTTTCAATGAGGCTTACAAACCCTTTGTCCTCCTGACAACCTGACTTAAGACCATAAAATAATGTTACCTGTTTCTGGATTCCAAACGTAAGCTTTTCCATCTTCACTTCCAGAAAATAGGAATGTACCACATGGTGTTAAGGTGCTGTGAATCTTTTCTCTGTAATTTGTGGCACCTATGAATTTCTTTGTAGCCAAGCTATAAGATGAAGAATAGTTTGCAAATGTAGCAGATACTTTCAGAATAGATGATTGTAACTTCTTATGTGTCCGTCCGCCTGTCTACTTCTCAGAAAAATGAGTACACCTTACCTCCCAAATAGATACACAAGCACCCACATTTGTGGAGTGCAGTGTTTACCTTTTCCTTTCTCTGGCTTTCATAATGCACCTGAATTATAGATGAAAGTGTACATCCTTGCCTTTCAGTAGAAAACAGAAATACTCAGATCTAGAGAATGGATAGAGATGTAGTAATTAGCATTTTCTTGTTCCTGGGGGCTTTGCAAAAAATGGGAAATTGGCACTATTACTCCAAGCTCTGCCAAAAAAAAAGTTTTAATTATGCTTCCTGAGCTTGATTTCATCCCAGTAGGGCTTAGATTCACACAGCAGCTCTCTTTAGCTCTTCACACTAATGTCTCCTTGGTTAGAAAACCAGCAGCAGAATCAACACATTTCAGACATCAATCACAGAACGGTTTGGGTTGGAAGGGACCTTAAAGCTCATCTGGTTCCAACCCCCCTACCACAGGCAGGAACACCTTCCACTGTCCTTGAACACTGCGAGGGATGCGGCAGCCACAACTTCTCTGGGCAACCTGTGCCAGCGCCTCATCGCCCTCATCGTGAAGAATTTTTTCCTAACATCTAATCTAAATCTACCCTTTTTTACTGTAAAGCCATTATCAACTACATGTTGATTTACTATTATTTTGCAACTTAGGTATCCTAATCTTTTTTCACTTAAACACTACTGGTCACCACAGTAATAATGACCTACTAATGAACTATGGTTAAACAGTTTGTAGGCATCAAGTAGGAGAGAGTCTACAAAAGGATTTAAAGAAGCACAGCCAGCTTGTAAGATGCTGGTACCTCTCAAACATGAGGTACAGCTTGGAAAGAGATAGGACAGTTCAAAATGGAGGCTAATACAGCAGATACACTACAATGCAGAATTTGAGGCAAGAAGAATGGCAACAGGCCACCACAGCCCTCAAAGACTAATTTTTAAATGTGTTACCACAGAACCAGTGGAGGTATGCTGGGAGAAGTGAAGTGCAGTTCATGACAGGAAAACTATTTTAAACAATATTCTGAATACAAGTATATCTGTAAGCAAGAGGAAAGGATGCTTTAATGATTACAGTGGAAGACCATATGACCTCAAATAAGAGTTTTAGCTGTGTGAATAAGAAAGATAGTATCTCCAAGATGTCATGTAGAACAGCTCTGCAAGATGTAAAGCTAACCTGCACATGAAACCCTAACGAGAGGTCTGAACCAAAATGAAATCCCTGGTCACATACCTGAGTGACAGGACAGCAGCATTATGCAAAAAGATCAAAAAAGCAAGTTGAAGGAGCAAAGTTAAGAACAACCAGCTGTCAATCAAAGTGAATTGTGTTGATCTGTGACCTCCACCCCCTCTTTTCTCATGCAGCGAATGAACAGTTAATGCTGACGTGTAGAATTATCACTGCTGGGTATCTGACCCTGTGGTTTATTGACAGACTTAAGCCAAAGTAACTGTGGGCTGCAGTGAAGGCAGCAGTCCTGCTGCTGTCCTCTCCACCCTTATTTTCCCAGGCTCTCACTCATTTCTTCTCTTGTGCTTGGGCAGCTATCTGATGAGTTCGATCAGATAGTTGATAAAAATGAAAATTAATCATTTGTATTTGTAGGCTGATTTTTAGTTGGATCAGTTTACTGATCTGACTTACCCTGCATCAAAAGATCTCTACAGAAATGATAAAAAGGAAATGCTAGGAATACATGCCCAAAGGTGTGGGAGATAGGAGATGGTGTGTCCTATGGATAAACTGGCTTAAAATAATTGTGAAATTGCTCCCCAGATTAACCCCTTCCTAGAGATTAATATGCATTTCCATTTTTCTCTCTCAAACAAAAAGTCTCTGCACTTTTTAGGAATGGTAGTGATAGAAGAAGACTATCTGCTTCAAAAGCTAAAGGTTCCCTCTGTTAATCCACCAATTTCATGCTTCAATTGAGCAGATATTTGAGACCTCTAGGATAGTCATTATAATTTATCATTTACAGGAAAAGATAAGTGCACTGTAAGACTGGAAAGTCTTCAGCTAGTCCATATATCCAACCCAACAGAGCCATAGAATAGTTTAGATTGGAAAAGACCTTTAAAATCATTGAGTGCAACCATTAACTGAGCACTGCCAAGTCCACCACTAAACCACGTTTCTAAGCACCACATCTACGCGTCTTAAATACCTCCAGGGATGGTGACTCAACCACTTCTCTGGGCAGCCTGTTCCAGTGCTTCACAACCCTTTCAGTGAGGAAATTTTTCCCAATATCCAGTCTAAAACCTCCCCGGTACAACTTGAAGCCATTTCCTCTTGTCCTATTGCTTATGACTTGGGAGAAGAGACCAACACCTCCCTCCCTACATTTGTTGAGAGAGTATAGATGCTTTACCATCATGCTACGAGAGTAAATGTATTTCCCCCAGGTAATTTCATGCAGAACACCAGGGACTTTTGATTTTCTGCGTGGTGAGGAGAGGAAGGGAACCCATGAAATTAAGGATGAATCACTTAGAAACAGCGTTCATACCTTTAATGTGACTTCTGAAAAGAGAATATTCAGGTGCATATTCTCAATGTGTGTTAACTGATGGGAATGAGACTCATTCAGCTTCACCCATTGACAGGACAAGAGGGAATGGACACAAATTGAAATACAGGAAATCCCATCTAAAATTAAAAGTGGTTTTACTTTTAAGGGTGAATGAACACTAAGACATGTTGCTCACAGAAGCTGTACACTCTCCATCCTTCAAAACCCAACTGGGCAAACCTCTGAATAACATACTGTCATGTTTTGGCTACTGGGGTTGGACTGGACACTCTCCAGCCTCAATGACTCAAGTTATTCTGTGGTCCCCTTCTTTTTAATTGTAGCTTATTATTAAAAAATCATGTTTATAGATATTACAAATTAGAAAATCATCAGAAACTAAATTAAAAAAATCTCACAGCCTACCTGACATACCATAATACATACATCACTGCATTTTTCAGTATTTATGATGTCATAATCTTCATTCTCTTTTATCATCAAAATACTCTTCCCAGAGTCTTAACAATGAGAAACTAATGCACACATAAATGTTAAAATTTCACAGTATTTTCATGTCCAAATTGTATTTTTAAAAGTTAATTCAACTTTGCAGAGACTAGTGTCTTCTACTTCAGGTCACCTTAAACTCCCAAGTAATCTAGCAATTTTTGGATATTCTATTCTAAAAGATTTAACCAGTATCACAAAAAAAGGTCTGTAATACAACAGTGTTTTGAAACCATTTCCAAGCCCTAATATTGCTATCTTTATTAGGACATCTTTCTTTTCTACAACTATACATTTAATAGTTTTATTGTACTTTATTTTCTCAAGCAAATTTTGAAACAAAAAGGAAATATGCACTTGTCATCAAAAATCTACTCACATTCTGAGATCCATGATTCTCAGGGTACTGTCTTTAGCATGGATTAATAAACGCCTTCCATTTGGATGCACCTCCAAATGATTTATTGGTGTTCCTTTCATATCATTTTCTTTGATTTCCTACAGAAAGAAGGAAAATAAAGTAAAAAAATATAACTTTGTGGTTTAAAACATGTTTTTACACATTATTACTAATTTTTCCGTTGCATTAGTCTTTTTCTGCCCACTTTATTCTATTTAAGGAAAAAGTTTGTTCCTATATTAAGGCATTACATCCTAGTCAATCGACTTTTCATAAACTAAAGGCAGACTGTGCTGTGAATCTGAGCTTCTGAAACACAGCTGATGACAGAAATGTCGACTGAGCATTAGTTCTATAAGGTATGAACAAAGGTGATTTGTAAAGCCTGTGGTCTGTTTCATTGCTGTCTCTAGGGACAAACCTAATGCATTAGCATTTATCTGATAATACAATGCTATTAAACCTCACGGTTTTTCATGCTTTATATACAAAAAATTGAAGTTGCAAAACAATTTAAAAAGTTTAAGTCCGTGAATCACAGCATTATTATCAGGTCTCCTGTACCGTTACTTAAAGAAAATATGGCTGGAGAAGAGAAGGCTGCGTGGAGACCTCATAGCTGCCTTCCAGTATCTGAAGGGGGCCTACAAGGATGCTGGAGAGGGACTCTTCATTAGAGACTGTAGCGATAGGACAAGGGGGAATGGGTTTAAACTGAAATAGGAGAAGTTTAGGTCAGATATAAGGAAGAAGTTCTTTACTGTGAGGGTGGTGAGGCACTGGAATGGGTTGCCCAAAGAAGTGGTAAATGCTCCATCCCTGGCAGTGTTCAAGGCCAGGCTGGACTGAGCCTTGGGTGACATGGTCTAGTGTGAGGCGTCCCTGCCCATGGCAGGAGGTTTGGAACTAGATGATCTTAAGGTCCTTTTCAACCCTAACTATTCTTATCATTCTATGCCTCAGTTAAAAAAAAAACAAAGAAAATGTATAAAACAAATTGAATTCAAATCAGAAGACTAAATTTGGAATAGTTCACATTAAAATTACAATGCTAGTTTAAGGAACCTGTATACCTTATTAATCCTCCACTGTTGAAACAGGTGTTGAGAACTTTCTTTGACAAATGTATCCCAAATTATTATCAGTCCTGAACCATCTCCGGAGAACATATGGAGCCCTGTGAAGTAATAACATCTTATAAGTAGAAGAGTACCATACAAAAGAACTAACAATAGAACCACATATTTGTTTGTCTGTCCTTTCTATGCTTACCTTTTAATTTATATAGGGGTTATATATCCCTTTGTGCTTGTCCAAATATGGCATACTATTAATGCATTAATTGCAAATGTATTAATTATTAACATATTAGTTGCAAACACAGCTAAAACTATTCTATCCTACTATAGCATTTCATGAGACCTCTATGAAATAAAGCAAACTAGTAATATTCAAGCTGGTCTTCAACTGAAGACTATTTGAAGGAGTAATCCTAAGTACATACCTTCTGCATCAAAACAAAGTGTGTTGATGAAACTTTTGTGACCATCAAGCTCCTGTAGCAGTTGCCCATGGATTTCTTTCACATTTGCATTCCAGATTCTAATCACTGAGTCATAACATCCTGTCACGACCAACGAGTCAGCAATAGGGTGGTACTTAGCAGTGTAAACAAATGACGGATGAGCAAAAACTCTCACTGCAGATGCTGCCTGCAATTCTATCTTCCACATTCTAAAAGGAAAGGATGTTAGGATATCTACTATATAAAGCAATCACATACACAGGTATAACTGATGCCATATTTTGTGCTAGTGGTTCTAGAGGCAGATGTTTGCAAACACTTGATACCATCTGTCTATCCTGCCAATTTGCTCCACATATGTTTAATCCTTTAATATAGTACTTCCTAACAAGAATTAAGACACATTTACTATTTTACAGAGTAATCTGTTTTCAAAGTAAATTCATGACTACTTACCCATTTAATGGATATTTTGCACATTTTAAGATACATATAAAAATTGCATGGAATGGAACAGTTTGTTTTTCCATGATCAGTGATTGTGATCTCAAGGATGTTTTCTTGACATAAATTCAGTTCTTACTATTCATTTATTTCCTATCCTTCAACACCCATACCTGTAAGATCAGATTTTTCTTAAGAGGTGGGGTTTTTTTCTGTTTGATGCTATAAATTTTATTACTGAGCCTTCCCCAAAAGAGAGTCCACAAAGAATGGAATGGTACCTGGATCAAGAAATACAGGTGGACAGCACATTTCAGAGTGCGCTCAATTACAATATGAAATTTAATTATTTAAGTGCCACGCTTCCAGGTGGAGTGACTAATTCTGATGGCTACTGACAAATTCCAAGCTTACTCAGAGATGAGTTCATTACAAAATTGCAATCCCACAGCGTATGGCAATTAACTTGCAACTTACTGTGCAAAGGTCATAAGGAGTCTACCTACTTTTTAGAATGGTTTTGCTCTACCAGCATAAAAGTTAATTTATTGCTTACAAATAATGTGGAAAGGCTCAAGGGTAACATAAAACACTAAAGAAGAAGAATTAATGTAAGTTCTCAAATTTTCCCTCCAAGCTGCCTTAGAACTCAATCTGAGAGATGATCCAAGTAATGAACTGAAAGCAACGGGATGCCTTTTGGTCCTCATCCTTTAATTCTAGCATATTTAAATGGCAAAGTGCTCCCAATATGAAAGGGAAAAAGAAGAAACTCCTTGCCTAAACTGAGACTTTTTAAGGAGCTCAAGGCAACAGACAATAAATACAGGAACTAGTAACTTGCACAGTGACTATGCATAGTACACAGAAAAGGAGACAGACCACTACAGTTTCAACTTGCTGCCACAATTCAAGAATTGAGGAACTGCTGGGCCTCTTTATAGTTAGCATAAATGACTGAAATTGATATTTACTTCAATATAAAAAATTCTTATTTGCTTCCAAATAAAAACCTCTCAAAATACTCTTTTTATGCCTACATACAAGCAGCAAAAAAAGCAAAACAGTTTCACACATAAATATAAAATTTAACAATTCTTCTGGCATTTCAATTATGCAACTGCCTGTAGCATTACCAAGTTGCATAACAGAAACAACAGATAGGGATCTGAAGAGCCAAAAAAAAAAACCAACCAAATTAGCCCTATGAAAACATATGAAGTTGCTAGTAATAAAATTGTACACTGTCACAGCCATATTTTCATGTATTTATGCAGTTTTGAGGGTTTTGCTTTTAATCCTTGATTAGTATTTTAACATTAACACTGCACTGAAGTACCCTTTTTAATTGTAGAGGAAAATGTGTACACATTCTGTCTTGGAAATAATACCATCAAATTTCATTTACAGCAATTTAAGTTTAATTATTTAATTAAGTGTCCAACCCACCATCAACAAAAAAACTACATACCTAAGTGCAGCGTTACCAATTTATACACATAACTTTAATCTTAAATTTTCAATTTCCTGCCTAATGTTCAAATCTTCAAACTTAATACTGCATTCATAATATGGCAGTTTCTCCAAGGACAGAGTATTCCAACTGTCTCAGTTACTTCTTGAAACAGAAAGTCTTTTGTTTTTTTGCTACACTGGTAGATTTAGACACCACAGTTTTTGGAAAAGCTTAGGTCTCAAATACATATACATTAGAAACCAATATAGGTAAATACAGTGTGATTAACCCCATCACAATTTTTATATTATTACAGAGTGAGTCAAATTGTAATAAAATCTTTAATTAAAACATTATGGCACAGTTTGTAGCAAGACATGAAATTGGACTACTTTTTTCTGAATGCTTCTGATGCTATCTGCCGGAACATCTTCATACTGACCTGACCATTCCATCAGAGGATGCAGTAAGAAGGTACTGATTGTCTTTTGACCAACAAAGATCATACACTATATTAAGGTGACCATAAAATTCTCTCAGGAGCTGTCCAGAAGGAATTTCATACACTAGTGAAGTTTAAACAGCAAAAATAAGAAAAGAAAAAAAAAATAAATTAAGTTCTTACAATCAATTATATGCAATTATTAGTGCAACATTTAGTCTAATCTTAGGCTAAGTTTCTGCCAGCATACATCAACTAATTTTCTTTATCTTCTCATTTTCAGAGAACAAGATCAAATAGTTGCTAAACATGCATGGACAGCAAACATATACTTCCATCTAGTGGTTCATGGATGTCACGAACATCTTAACCCTTAAGAAACAGCCTACTCACTTTAAATTATTAGAACCAGATTAGGTTTATAATGTTTTTTGACAGCTACTCGACCAATCTTTGAAATAGATCAAAATTGAGATAATCTTCTGGGGTTGTGTAATGAAGTAACCTAGACTTACTGCTCCTTGCATTTAAACATTTACTTTGTGTACATTTAAAATACTGTTCTCCAAGTTCTTATGCAGGTCGTAAGAACTATGCAGTTGAGGCTACTGTGCAGCAGCAGCCCCAAGTTTGAGTCATAAGGAATATTTGTAGTTCCAACTGAACCGGACCATGAAAGACAGCAGCCTCTAGTAGTCTCTCTGGAGATGACAATGTTCACAAAACTTACACAAAAAGTGTATGATGTGGAGGCTGAAAAGTTATTTCACTTAAACCCTTGTTATCAGAAAATATGTCTCTTAGGCAAACTGATTTCGTATTTCCATTATCATAGAATCAGCTAGGTTGGAAAGACCTTTAAGATCATTGAGTCCAACTATTACCCTAGGACTGCTAAGACCACCACTAAATCATATCACTGAGGGCCTCATCTACATGGTTTTTGAACCCTTCCAGGGACAGTGATACCACCACTTTCCTGGGAAGCCTGTTCCGATACCTGACCACCCTCTCTGTGAAGAAATTTTTCCTAATATCCAATTGAAAGCTCCCTGGCACAGCTTGAGGTCTCTGCACAGAAATAGCACGATTTCATACCATTAAACCATATATACATTATCATGCATGAAAAGCCAGTTCCAGCCCTATGAACACAGAAAGAGCATTTTTCTCAATGCTCTTTAATGCTTTAGAACAATTTGCAAAACACGATTATAAAAGAAAACTGCAAAAACACTCACAAATTAAAAATACATCTTTTGCCCTTTAATTTGCAACTACATGAGGAGTAAGAAAAAAAACCAACCAACCAAATTTAAAACTTACAAATAATGGGATAACCATTCCTTCCTGCACATGCTGCTGCCAGCGTTTTCCCATCATGAGAGAAACGAATACAGAAACAGCCCAGCTCCCCACCTCGCAGTGAAAACAGAAGCTTGTTCGGTATGCGGCAAGCCTAGCTTTTTGGGTAAGAAATGGGATTACACAGTTATGAATATTTACTACTCAATGGTTAAAACACATTCTTAGTTACTGTCATGCATAAGTTTTAAAAAGCTACTAACATTTTAAGGGAATTTAAAAGGAAAAAAAAATCAACCTTATAAACAAGGCAGTTCTGCTGCATTACTTGAGCCACATCTAGTTTGTATATTTCTGCCCCATTATTACAGACAACTAGCAAGTTTTAAAAACCCTAAAAAAACTTAAAATTGGATCATCTCCTTAATCTTAAGAAAGGCTTAATGATGTCTATCATCAGTAATATAAGCTAGAGAGTTTGAATGTGAGTCATGGTTGTCTAAGCACAACTTTTAGTAACTTAATGATCGCAGTGTGAACTCAGGAGACGAACTACAGGCACTCAAACCTTTGGTTTACCAAATCATCTTTAGCAGTCTTAATTTGTATTTCAATTCCTGATTTTTTAAAACATAACTAGAGACAAAATATTTTAAAAAAATGCACAGGTGTATAGTCACCCTTCCTCTTTCCCCAAACACTTCCTCTTTTTAACCCATGGGCTTTTTCTCCAGAACTCAATTCAAAGTTTAAGGGGAATTACAATATCCTGAGTAGTTATGTGATTATTTAACCTAAACCTGATTTTCCTTTATGAATGAAAAATCAGTATGAAGAGATTCATATGCATTTAAAAGTACGCAAATAGGTCTTCTTATGCAATAATTGAATAGACACTGTTCATTTCTAACAATTCAGTTAGAAACTAAACAAGCTGCCAAATTTCATTTGTATGATCTCAGACAAATGGTCTTAGGATCATATTTATCTTAGTTTTGACTACACACATATTTTCAGAATGGCAACTTTCTGAAAACTAGTGAATATTAACTTAAATACAACTTTTAGGTATCCTGCCATTTTTGGTAATAAAATTTCTATTGTAAAAACGGACACATCTATTCTTTGCTATTTTATTATTATTATTAGCAAACATTACTGGGAAATAAAATTAAGTCCATGTATATTTAAGTGTTCTTTTTGAAAGGATTTGTACAAGGACCACCGTATGGAATCAAAACAAAAATCAACATTCTTTGTTACCAAATCTTTGTATTATTTGAATTTTTATAGAACCATGAACTCACTTAACCTTCTTAATATAGTTCTTCAATGAAAGTTCCTTCTTGAATGAATGAAAGTTATAGTGTAAAAATAACTTCAAATGAGGGAATAAGAAAAAACAACCAACCAACCAAAATCCCAAAACAACCAAACAAGGAAATATATTTCCAATCAAGCTGAATCCTGGGAACTGTTTTTCTGTCTTACTTCTACTACCTGAATAGGCCTACTCTTTCAAACTCCAGGAGAATTCTGGAGATGATAGTAGATCTTTAAGTTATTTTCCTCTGAAATGCAAAGAAAACCACTTCACCTGTCCAGGTAATCTTGTCCATTTAAATGGCTCCTTCTTCTCCTCTGGAAAAGATTCACATGAGTTTTTAGATCCTTCTCTCTGGTGCTCACACAGCGTTGCACTACCTTGTTCCTGCTGAACAGCGATCATAGAGCGGAAAGAAGGAGGAACCTTAAGGCAAACAAGACTAAGTATCAGGAAAAATATTTTTTAAATGAACAGTTTAGTATTTGAAAAGATTAAAAGGTACTTTTAACTTCAAATGCATTGCATTTTAACATCTGAAAAACAGACATTGGAAAAAGCTTAATAATCAAAAACCACATAGCAAAAATTTCATTTAAGGTAACCAGCAAGTCAGAAAGTAATCTGAGCTTCCAAAGTTGTGTCAATCTGATGGTATCAGAGATTTTTCAAATAATCATCACTTTTCTATTTTTGTTAACTTTCTAGGTAAGTGAAAATTAGTAATACTCTACTACCTGGTGAAGCTGTTGTATGAGAAAAAGAGCATTTCAGCATGTAAATAGTTTCAGTGACATTAATCTACCGCCTTCAAATCAAAATACTGCCTTGGCAACAAAATCCACTGATATCAAAAGATATTACCAGCACTGTGTATTGAACAAGCGATGTTCAAGTGTTGGAAAGAAAAAAAGAGAACTCACCACACTGGTGATTTTAATTATAGGTAAAGCACCTACACTTTCCAAACTTCTGTAAGTACACTTACTGAACCTTACCTGCAAGTTAGGTTATACCAAGCTTGAACACACGGGAAGCCTTAATGCTGTGAAGCAGCCTAGAAGCCCCATGGCTGAGGGGCAGAGAGGTCATTAAGCAGCATTAACACATCTGAAGATGTGTTTCTGAATAACAAGCAAAATTAGTTTTCTTCCAGGCTGAGTTGCCTGATACCCACTTCAGGATGAGTAACTGCCTAGGTTTCTGTGACTGAAAAGGGATGCTTGGCACCTACTATGCAAGTAGAAACCAATCCAGAAGATTAAACCAGCTGTCCACACACAGGTATCTACTTCTGTGCAAGATGCCCTGTTTTACCTGAGATGTTTTTTTCATATCTGCTACCCCCTGGAGGAGATATGGGAGATCTGAGCCCTTCTGGAGAAACAGGAGACTAGGCAGGATCTGTAACAGACCTTAAATGCAAGCGAAATCTATGCACAGAAAACTGTATTATGCCATGGCTCTTACCCGGAGCTCAATCCCAGCCTTGACAAATCTGGCATTTGTCACAAGAAGAATGAAATAACATCAACAGCAAATTGATCCAAGTCAAGCACAGCTCAGAAAGCCTATGCAAATTCATCACATAACTTGAACTTTACAGAGGACTGTAAAGTAGGGACAACTGTTATCCAGTGATAGCACCCAAATGTGTCAGGAAAACATTCAGACCATGGAGTAGGCTCAGAACACTTCCAGAAAGATGAAGCACAGCTGCTCAAGCAAAATGCACAGAATTCCTAACAACCTCAGCAGCTGACTGAGCAAGAGATCTGTGGATGTCAGTCCAGTATACAGATTAGAAGTGTCTCAAAACCACGAGAACTAAACCCACATACTAGCTTGGTTTCAGATCACATCTCACCAGGCTTCCAGAGATCACTACTGACTGTATGAACAGTGAGCAGAAGAAAGACTTATGACAACTAAAAATACATATGGAAAATTACATAATAGAACAATATTCTACTTGCATTGTAGAATGCTAAATGCTGTATTTATCTTGAATGCACATCTCAGCACATACCAATGTAAGCTTGTCTTTAAAGGAGTTTTCATTTTAAAAAAACAAAACTCATTATAGCTTGAGGGTGCAGGGAATCAGAGTTAAGTATCTTACACCTCTTTGCTCTTTCAGAATTTACACACCTGCATGAGTCCAGTGACTTAAAATGGCATTTCTCCAGCAAGAAAGTACCTTGGAAGTTTTCTCACCATCGACAGCAAAATACAGAAAGTATGCCTATTTTTCAGAGATAGCTATGAAGGACTGAGTTTGGAACATGTATCTTAAGATGCAAAGTTATTTATAGCTAGTTATATACTAGTTATCCTATATACTGCATATAAGTACAGCTGTTACACACATGCATGCAAACACGCACATGCTCTACCTAGTTACTAGTTCCTACAGAAAAGTCTGTATGTTTGTAAATACATTTATATATCTTATATTTAACTTACATGATCTGGTAGTTTTATGCCTTTTACAGTTACATATAAAGTTGATGGGTAACGATTTCTAGGACATTTTGCCCACCAGCTGTAAACCTCAACCATACTAGAATGTGATTTGGTCTTTGGAGGCGGGTAATATAATTGCAGACGGAGTTTTCCATCAATGTTCAGAACTCCATTTGCACCTACAAGCTGGAAGGGTGATTAAAAAGAGGGAAAAAAGGTTGTGTTAATGTAAAACTAATAGGAGTCATTGATTATTTCTAATATCTTAAACAATTACAGTATAAACTCCTGAAATCCACTTCCCATCAGGGAAGTATACTACCCCTAAAAGTGGTAATGAAGTAAGCATGTATTGAACACCCCCAGGATCAAATCACTAAGATTAAAGCTTAGATGGCAGCCTAGTTTTGAAACATGCTTCATATGCACAACAGTAACATCTTGTATATGGGAAGACCTCTGCAGTACCACTTTTTTTTTTTTAATTACTACTTGCTGAAATCACCCAAATCTCAAAGGACTGTCAACCCAAACAATCTGCCCCCTTTGAATGCTGCAGCAAAAGGCATTGGTAAGGCTTTGACTCAGAGCAGAAGATACAGCAAAGCAGTAACCTTTCTAACTTCATAGGAAATTGAATTCTCTCTACTGAACTAAAGAACAAGTGTACCTACTGCCATTAACACTGACCACTGTTTATCAGGACATTTCTACTTTGACTGATTCAGATTAAAGCACAATGCAAACAGATGCAGTAGGAATGAAGAACAGGACACAAATTGTATGTATGAGCTGGAAATTCATTCTTCCCTTTGTCCAGGAGTAGGTTATACTGCATGTCTGGATGCACAGTTTCCACCAGCTATACATTCAGACATGGGATACCAGAGCCCTGATTCCAGCAATTCATCTTGGGCAGAGCTGAGAAGAGACACTGTATTGCATAATGAAGGGAGGTCTGTCTCCCTTTCCCTAAACTTGCAGAACATTATCTTCTCCTGTATTTCTCATGTTGTGGACTGCTCAATGGATGTGAAGATGTATCATCTACAGGGGCAGATGTAAATTAACAAACCTCAAGCAAATTAAAGCTTGTCAGCTCTCAGAGGTCAAACTAGCCTATTCAAGTCTCTCCCTAAACAGGTAAAAGGTATATGGTGTGCTGGCTAAATTACCTGTATCTCAATGCTGCAGCATTTCAGACTCTTCAATAAAAATGACAGGCATTTTATAGTTAGGCAAGGGAGTCTTATCAAAGACTGGCCAACTGAAAATGACACTAAAGTAGAGTAGCAGAGGTACAGAAATCAGTGGATTTGTCATTTTCTTTGCAGAAACGATCTCACAAACACACAGAAAACCCCCAAAGAAAACCTTCTTTTGCACTTAATGAACAACAAAAAAATTCTTACACACTCTATACTTTCTTGGAAAATACATATTCCTTACTGTGAATTTTTTGTGGTGAAAGAAGAGGGAAAAGAGAGAACAACCAAGCAAGCATTTGCTTTTCCATCTCTGTTGCCTGGAAATGCATTAAAAACAACATTTCCCCATTTAGTACGGTTAGTGTCTTTCATGTAATTAAACAAAACTACTTATAAATTTTGTTTCTTCATTTAAATAGTTACAATACCTTTAGAAATGCCCAACAAATTTTTCGGAAACCAGATTCCTGAATTTGTACATCAGAGTTGGCTCTCAATTCATCCATACTTAGTAAATCAAGCACCTGAAAGTATTGGTAGGAATATAAATGCATTTGTAATGAATATATACTTTTTAGTAATTAAAAAAACCTTCTGAAAATATACTAGATGTGATTCACTAAATTAAACACATTCCAATTTTAAGCAATTACAAAACCAGTACTTCTTCCGCACAAGTATGCAATTAGAAATAACAGATCCTTATGCATTTACCTGATGACTATTTATGGCCTGCTTAAAAAAAAGGACAGAAGTCTGGTCTTAGAAAACTACTCTTGCTTCCCTTCTGTCTCAATAAAAGAGGAAAATATTAATGTGTAATTTTCCTAAACCATATATGGTTCACAAATCATATAGATCACAAATCTGACAGCCAAAACCAGCTCTATGTTAACCTAAGGGCTCTTAGTTCTGTAAATGTGGTTTAGTGGTGAACTTTGCAGTGTTAGGTTTACGGTCAGACTCTGTAATCTTAAAGGTCCTTCCCAACCTAAATGATTCTATAAATGATTCATTAATATCACAGAACATAAAGAAACATATGCTGATATTGTGTATACAATCTATTTGAAATATAAAAAGTGAAGGATGAAATAATATTAATTGTATTAGGTTCATTTTCAGGTTAATACTACAGAATCTCTCTTTACAAATACTGAAATACTTACAGCTGAAAGTCATGTTGAGGATAATACTTTATAATTTTTTCTTTAAACCTAACTTTACTGGAGGACAAATTAATAATTACTTTGTGAAGAATGGGAGAGGAGATGTAGATGTCTAAAATGTCTAATAGTTTGCTCATTGGTACAAGGGAAAAGAGGTGTTGCTACCAGTAGGCAAACTCCATCTTTCAAATTCTGGTACTTAAGCTTCTTTTCTAAATTTCAAGAATGTGAAAAAGGAAAAAGTGATATTCTTTAGACATGGTGCCATCTCTCCTATTCTGGAACCAGCCTTTCCTATAAATTTGACAGTTGATTTAATAAGAAAGCTTTGTCCTCCTTACTGCTATCAAAACAGGGTTGTGGGGTTTGTTTTTTTTCATCTATAATAAATGTTTATTAGTATTAGCAATCACCAACATCAACCACCAACATCACTTATCTCCACTTAATACTGTATCTTAAGGCTACGCTATTAATCCGCTATATCTGAAATAAAACCACACAAATCAGTCAAATATATACTGTTGAAGAAACAAACAGAAAATCATAATGTGCGTAAGTTGGATATAAAATAGTTAACCTTACCTCAAAAAACAGGATTACTAGAGGACTTTCTTCAGTGTTTTGAATAAAATAACTGAAACGCTCATTAAATATGACTTGCTCCTCCCATTCCGGAACTGTTGATTTAGACTGTCTGAAGTTATATGGTTGTGTCATAATAGGAAGAATGTGATCTATTTGTTCTTGTTCATAATAAGATGAAACTTTCCTCTGGCTGTTTGAAAATTTCCAAACAGTTACAATTGCTATAGTGCCTTAAACTGTCCCCCAACTTAAACAAAACAGTATTTTCAATTACTGAAAGAAACATACAATATACCATTTGTTTGATTTTAGAAAAAGAAATTCTCCAAATTTATGCATAATGATCACAGTAGAGTACTGCTTAAACACTATTAAAATTTTGTTTTCAGGAAAAGAATGCATATTACACTGGAAACAAGTAACTGAAGCAATTAGAATTACAAACAACTAAGCTTCATTTCTAGATTTTAGAAGGCTTTTTACAAAAGAAAAGGCAGACACCATGCCATAAGAGTTTTGCTTACTTATTCTAATCTTGGCTTCTACATATTTTTGAGATTTAGGAAATATTCTCTCTGTAAGGAATACAGAATGAACTGTGCTGTAAATATGGGTACCTTGACAGCAATACAGTAGTGCAGAGCACTTAAAAGTGCCAAAAAGAAAAGAAAAATACCACCCTAATTTACTGCAGGTATATATGTATCATATATACATCATATATATATATCTATCTCATAGATGCAGAAACTAATGAATTGCCTTGCAGGCTTAAAATTCAGTGTTATTTTCATTTTAATATTTAATTTTCCAGGGAAGAATCTATGTATTTATAGTAATCATTGATACTAGAAACAGTTTATTAAAAGTCACCTATGATCCTTCTTGACATATAAGCCACTTCTCTGATCAACAACATGGATTTTAACCATGGGATGAGATACCCGGAGATCAGTTTTAAGTTGATCAGATCGATGGATGTAAACTCCCAACACAAGATCATCACCAAAACCAAATTTACTCTGGGTTGAAATTTCCGAATTTTTCATTTCCTCATCATTTTCCGCAGCAACTTCTGTATTTTCTTCTAGAAATAGGAACAAAGTAAATAGAGGTTAATATGTTCAACTAGTGACAATTTAAAGGAGTAAAAATGCTCTGTATTGTCTCAGCAATCAACAGTAATAACATTCAACATGTTCTTTATGTAATAGGTTAAAATAAAATTATAAAATTTGCAGCATTTTAAGCATGTATGAACATACACACGAATATGTATTAATATAACCTATTCCTACTAAAAAAGATTTTTATTTTAAATCAGATGTCTTCCTCTTGACTGACATAGTTTCTTTCTTGCTACAATGACTTAAAATCCACACAGTTCAATATCCTGCTCTGGACTACAACCTGTAGTAGGTTTTGTTTGTTTGTTTTATGAAAATATAAAAAGATAAGCCTAATCTGATGCTTTCTCAATGTGCATTTTCCCTGAATCTACCACTGTTTTCAGAACTTCCTCCTTTACAAGTTACAGTGAGACCATCATACTTAATAGATATTAAAAGACCTACTCCTCATCAATTTCTGTAATCTGCATTTTTTAAACCTATGTCTTAGGTGGCCTCGACAATGTCCAAGGAAATTAATTATCCAATTTGACTATGTGTTGCATGAAAAAGTACTCCTTATGTTTGAATTGAGCATCAGGTTAAAACAGTGGTGATACAGCATTTATAGCATAAAGTAAATGAAAATGAGAAAATAATAAAAAGACAATTAGAATATGCATCTAAGTAATACAATGTAAAGATGGTATATATATTTTAACATTATATTATGCTTAAAACCCCCAAACGTTTAAACTACTTATCAATTTCAAAACTATTTACAATAAATGAATTATCAGGATTTTAGACTGATACATCAAATCAACTTCCTTATTAATTAGCCTTAGAATTGGAAGAGCAAAAATACAATTAAGTAACTTCATACTTATGTTTCATAAAGAAACATAAGTAACTTCAACAGCTCAAATCACTTCTGTGTTACTACTACTATGGACAAATACTTCTGCAGCAGTGCAAAGAGGGGAGAAAAAAAAAAGGGAAAGAAAGACTTGGATAAAGCAGCAAAGCAGAACACCATTCTAACATTGTGTTGTCAGACCTTTTCTGATTTTCTTTTTAATCTTCTTTGCTTTAGGTTTCTGTTTTTCCATGCTTTCCTCCTGTTTCTGCCCTTCTGATGTAAATAGTCTTTCCAATGAATGATTTTCATTGCCATCTTGTGCTGGATGATGCTGTAGCTCAGAAAGGGACATTGCACTGCAATGTAATGGATTACTGTCACCAATTGCATTCTAGTGCGTATATGGATACAATTGCTCATTACCACTATTAATACACTTGAAATTTCCTCTTTAGGTCTGCAACTCATCTGTGTATATTGAAAATGCAACACCCCTCCTTAACATTAGTTTCTTTTCTTTTTCATTTCTCTCCCCTCTTCATTTCCCCATAATTTCCAGATAGTTGCAGAACCATTCATGCGAACAGAGCTAAGCTAATACTCTTCTGCTGGATTAGGGCCATCACTCATCACTAAAAGACCATGCACAAAATTATCTTCAGTTAAGAGTGAGTTCCACAGAAAATAAACATCTGATAGTAATGGAGAACATTTCTTTTTTATAAGTTGAAAGAATCTGTGAGTTAAATATTCTTGACAGCATTTTGAAAGAGTATGTGGCAATATTTTTTCATAACAGAATCATCCAATTCAACACTTAGTCAGAAGCTTTCTGATAAACTGTACACATTTTCTACCTAAAACCAAAATGTTTCATTTTGTTTAAGATTCACAGGCACATGGTACACCGTTTATCATAGTACCTTGTTTCAGCTTCACTTAAAACTGCTTTTTCTTTCTTTTTCTTCTTTTTGCCTACTTCATTGTTCAATACAACTTCATGGCTTTGAACAGTAGAGGTAAATTCAGACATCTGTTCTTTAAGTTTCATTTTTATTTTCTTTTTAATTTCATTTGCCTCATCTTCAGCCACATGCAGCTGATAGGCTCGAATTAGCTCCTCTTCCTCTTCTAATTCAGTTACATTTCTCGCTTCAGTCCAGAAATTTCTAATCTTTCCATCACCTCCTTGATGAGGTACATCTGTTTGCGATTTACTTTTTGTTTTCTTCTTTGGAAAATCATTAATCTTTTTCTCAAAACTCTCCACTTTAGCTTCATGTAAATTTTCCTCCTCATTAAATTGTTCTTGTAACAGTGATTTCTTTTTCTTCTTGTTAGACTTTGGTTGCTTGTTCTCCTCTCCACTAACAATATCATTGTTTAATTTCTTTGCAATTGAAGCTTTCTCTCTCAGTTTATTTTTTGTAAATCGTGGACTCTCTTCTTCAGGATTGTATGTGTTGTTTAGAATTGCTTCATCATTCACACTTTCCTTAGCTAGATCAATATTACTTCTAAATGTGTCAAGCTATAAATGAAAAGAACATAGAACATACTTGTACTAAAATTATGTTTAAAGGATAAACATATCACTTAATGTTACTTCTTTAGCAACATTACACAAAGTAAAATGAAAAGATCTAGTTATATTGTTTAAAATTAACAAGTGACAGATTTAAAAGCAACAGAAAATTCACAGTGGAAAAAACCCCCAAAACATTTGGCACTTCATCCTCAATTTTATTTCATTATGTTTTTAAATTACTTTTATGTATATCCAGTCAAAAAAGTAATCAACAAGTCTGCTCCATAAACAGATGCCAATGCTTTAGACTATGGAAGACTTGAAGATTACATGTAGTACAAAATCAAGTATTTTAATCCATTTAAAATGCAAGGTAGAGACAGGCTTCAAGCTCTGCTGTTTGTAGTCTCTTTAACTGAAAGTTGCTTGCCAAAGTTAGACAATGAAATTATATTTAAAAGTGCTACAACTGAAAAACAGATTTCCATTAAGACTTTATTTTTTTTCCCCCAAGTATAAAGTTGAAAGAAAAATGTCACATTACTCTTATCAAAATGACAGAGTTGATCTAAAGACCGGTCTATTAAAACCAGCTAAGATTAGTTACAGCTAATGCATATGTCTGTGCACTCCTTCTGCCAATTTCTGGTCTTTTTCAGAAAACACATTGTAAACATTCCTCCCTCCTTCAATTTTCTATTCCTGGTTACTAGAAGTTATAATGACCCATCCCTCGAAACATTCAAGGTCAGGTTGGACGAGGTTCCGAGCAACCCGATCTAGCTGAAGATGTCCTTCCTCATTGTAAGGGTGTTGGACTACATGACCTTTAAAGGTCCCTTCCAACCCAAACTTTTCTGATTCTATGACAACTCCAAACAACAAAGCAAGTAACCAAGGCCTAATTCTGTAAGGAGATCGCACACAGATATCTGCTCCTTGATGTAACTTTCTACAAAGTTGCTGAGGTTCATTTACTCTGCTGTCTTACATAAGTCTCTCCACATGAAACGTTAGAAAGGACTTTAAAACACAAAGAAAACAAATTATAAAAAAAAAAAATTGAGAAAATATAAGTATCTCCATACAATCCTTTCTTTGCCAAGACTATATTCCTCCCTCAATAAACAGAGACATCTTCCCCTTCTAGCTGGGATACTTTCTCCCAGTTACGGAACCATGTTTGCCTCAAACATTACACATATTGTCCCCTTTTTTAAAAATAAGAGATCACCAAAATGTACAAGCTTATAAGAAGAAAAAACTTATGAGAATGAAGTTGCAATGGCAATTATACTTTGCAGGATGGATCCTGACTTAAAAACACCTGCGAGAATAATATTCCATGACTGAAAGAACACTCAACGTGCAAGTTATCTGCCACTATGTTGCATGCCCTCAATTAGGTTAGCCTGCAAACTTTCATCACTGTCTTGCTTTATTCACATCTGAGATTTGATGAGAGAACATGGAGAGCAAGGAAAGTGCAAGTACTGAAGAAGGAGAAGGGAGGATAAAGGAAGGAAAGTTTCAAGTACATGAGAGAAAAAAATTCAAGGAAGTTTGTTGTGTGTACAGGAAAATTGTCAAATAAAAGCAGTGTGGCAACAAAAATACACCAAGACAAAGTTTAACACAGAAATAAAAGCTGATGTCTGAAACTAGAGACAAAGCTTAAAAATACACTAACTAGACTAATGCTACGTATTAAAAAACACTGTCCTAATAAAGTCTAAGTTAAAAAAGAAAGCATCTAGAATTTCATGCAAGTATGCTTATCTAAGACATTAGAAAAAATCTAAAGCCATTCATATATCTTTTCAGTAGTTATCTTTATTTTTAGTATCCTATGTCTAAAAATAGTTTAAATTATCTAGATATCAAATCATGAAAAAAAGTCCTTGTACCTTCATCTTTTACTTGCTTAAATAGACCAGTAACATCCTCTTTATTTATAAGTTAGTGATTTAAGAGGATGTGGAGAAGTTCATATAAATAACTTGAAATACAGAATAGAGTAAGGGAAATAAAAAAAATAAGATAAAATAAAGCATCAATCTTTGTATAAACTAAAAAACCCAAAATAATGCTTTGTAATAGATGGATCACTTTTCTGTAATTTCTATGAATAGCTTGAACTGCAGAGAATAAGAACTGAAGATTAAAACATACTGGCAATTAAGGCCCAACAGTGACCAATAGTTAAAGTCATGCTGATGCTTGCCTTGATAGAATATTAATCCATTAAGCCCAAAAAAGTAGAATACTTTGAGAAATCCTTAACAAAATCCTTAACAAAAGCCTTTGTCTTTGACCTGTTCAAGAGTTTCTAAAATAGCTGCTATTCGAGAATCCTTTCCTCAAAGATACATAGATGTTACAACAACTTGCTTGAAATATTTACTAGAACTCGTTGTTATGCCTACAAACAAAAAAAATGTCCACAAATACGTGCCATGAATAGTAGCACACACCTAACTATAGCTAATATACCCACAGGAAAAACAAAACAAAGCAGAATATCCTTATAATGAAATAAAACACAATCTCAAGCTACAGCAAATTCCAAGAACATTAACAGATACTGCAGGTAGCACAAAGCTGCTTCAGCAGTTCAAACACAAATTCCTCAGATACACAGGCTGTATGTATCTTAGTTCAGGACACTTTTTCCACATGTTGTAATTGCATGATATAATTAAACACGGAGGAAAGATGACAGAGTCACAAAATGATAAAGTAAAAGCCAAGAGGTTCATAAAAAACATCAGATTAGGTATCAGAGGCAGGGATACTGATATAGATTCTCTCTCTGAAACGCAGGACTGAGAAAGATCAACTAAGAGCAATTGTCTATATATAAACATACGTGAACCAAGTTAGCAAAAGCAGTTAGGCAGGAAAAGCAGCTCATAGGATAGGCCTGTCTCTGGAGTAAGCCCAGAGGGTTGCTGACCTGAGCTTGACCTCCTCAGCTTAAACATGGAACAAATGAGAAGGCTTTTTTCAAAACAGCTCCATGACCACATCACACCACCAGGGCAGAGAAAATACTCTCCCCTGAGAACAGACCTACTTGCGCTACTGGCTTGATAGCAGCAAGAGATGGGCGTCAGCCAAGATGCACACAGGTGGGCTAATACCATAGAGAGCCAACCCAAGTCATGTCACTTGTTATTCATGTTCCAGAGCTGACAGCAGGGACTACACCTAATAATCTTACTTCTTTTTAAAAAGGCTTCTCACGTATGCACGAGTGGAACCTGGAAACACATCAGGTGATTTTGCCCAGGGTAACTGGAAACTCAGAGAACCAGACTTAAGAGACGCACCTGAAGTTCTTCCCATAGTACAGGCACACCTTGAAAAATAGAAATAGATATTGCCAGCCCACTGAAGGGCTGATTGTGTACAGGTTGTAAAAGACCATTTACTTACAACTGAGTTGATAATGAACATACTTGTTAAGGAAAATTTTAATGTATTAGGGAACCAATTCTACTACCATTGCTCATGTAAGACTACAAAATGTAGACACTCAAAGCTAAAAGAACTTCGATTTACAGATAGGATGGGCTTGGAGAAGTTTCACCAAATTTTAACAGAAAACATTGAGAAAACGTGTAGGTCCAGTACATAGTGAACTACTAGCAGTTTTCCTATTTTAAATGTAAGAAACAATGGGCTAAATCCAGTGGAAATCTCAGCAGTTTTTCAGTGCCTATGGCTACTGAAAACCAAAGCAGGTCTTTCACTGGCCACAGCTGATGTCCATCTCCATTACAAACACCTCATTCCTATCTGTTGTCACCAAACTCATCCTGACTTACTGATATCAACCCTTCCTCTTCCAGTCAGGCTGCTTCCCTTCTCTCCAGGTAATGGGCACACAGAGCAGAGCAGGCAAGTGTGCAGGCAATCTCCTTACCCTCACTTCTGTCATTTAAAAATCACAGAAAGCTCCTGCAGCTCTAGAACTCAGGTTTCAAGGACACAGTGGACAGTGAGACAAAAGGTTTCATTAAACTAAGAAAGGCTAGGTTCAGTAAAGACAAAAGAAAGCAGCAGACTGGAATATTTCCAGTGGAAATATGCTCTCAACCATGACCTGTTTATGATCAAACCTGGGACGTCATTTATGGCAAGTGCGTGACACAAAGTCATCACTGATAAATTTCACATTATTTCAAGATATGTGAAAGTCTATACAGTTAAATTACATACAGTGAAGAAAACTGTAGGAAAAACAAACAACAGCCAACCTCCTCCACCTACCTTCTCTTTCCCTCCCACATACATTTCTTACAATGAAATGACTGGTTATTTGCTGAAGCTTTTACAGAAATTTCTACTGGAATGCAACCAGCATGGAAATACCAGCCTGAGCTCCTGCAAAATTGCCACAATTTAAGGAAATATTCAAAATAACCAGTATAGTGTTTTAATACACTTTCTCAAGTTCTTCATTTTCAGTGCTTTGATTGGTAAAAATCTATGGCTTCAACAAAACCACAAAGCCAGGCTTCCACACTGACCCTAAAAACGCATCTTAATCGGTGTGTATACCACTAACTTTTCATTCCATTCACTGTGATTTTAAGTGTTTCTAGGTAACTCCAAAACACTAGCATTTTATATCAGAGATTTCTGGAATGTAAACCAATTTTAAAACCAAAGCAAGCTTAAAATATTTATGGGTAATATGAACCCCCATATGAAGATACAACTATGTGCTCAAAAATATTTGTATCATAAAGTACGGATTTAAAAACTCATGTTTCATCAAAAAAGTAAACCTAAGCAAGGAAAAATTTAACCTTGTATTTACACGTATGCCAGCAAAAAAAGGAAAAAGACCACCCTTAAAATTTCCATGCTATGTTTTAGACATGATGTTGATTCTTTGTATAGACTATTGACTAAATTCCATATACTTCAAGGCATGCAAATTAAAAAATCCGCACAAATAAACTTCAAATTGACAATCTAATGACAAAATTACGTTTCAGCATAACGATACTAACTTTACTATAGCTACTTACATATCATAAATACATATAACTCTAATATTATATAAAATACCACTCCTTTGTTTTAAATGAGTATTACGGAATGAAAATTAACTTCCAGCACCTGGTACATGTACAATTTTAAGATAAAAAAACCCCAAAACTATCAAACCTAACAGGAGAAAAATAAAAAAAACAGAACATTTGTCATTGAAGAAAACTGCTTTTTGAAATGCCAATCATTGTAAGTCAATAATCAGTATATATAGGATGCATATTAAACATTTATTCTTCTGTTCAGCAAAAAAAGCTACACTATGAACCACAACGCAGAGGAATATCTGAGAGTCTTTTAATGAGAGATACGCCACAAAGAAAAATGTCATCTAACCATAAGGGCAGGGTGACAGAATCATTTATAATCTGCAAGTCACAAGTTAAGGCCAGAATCTTTAAAACAAATCTTTATGCCTAAGTAAACACGTAAACAGGAGACTACTCAGACACAAAGCTCAGCATATGCAGAGATATGCTGATTACTGAGGTCAAATTGGAAAAAAAAAAAGTTTCAGATGTTGTTTAATATTGTTTGTAAATTGTTATTCTTATACAAGTGATTTTTAGGAAATGGATTAAAGTTAATGAATATCCCCAATACTATTACAAATTCTCACCAGTTCTCAATTCTCAATTCAGAGATGTATTACACAGATGTAGTGCTCTCAAAATTAAATATTTTTACAGCCATTCTATTAGCCCATCTCTCAAACTCCCACTAAAGTTAATACGGAATTTGAAAATCTTAAATGTTTTCTGAAAACTATGAATGAAAAAAAAAAAAGTACTGGCAGACTTTAAATGAGTGCATGCCTGCACACGCCACTTTCTTTTTACATTTATTGTAGTCTATATAATTTTGGCATACCTCCAAATTACAAGGATGCATTGGTGGTACATAGACAACATATAAAAGCCACCTTAAAACCAAAGGATATGTGCAGAAATATACTTTATAATTTTTTTTTGTTTTTGGATGCCTACATCTCCTTTCTACAACATATTTTCCTGATCTTTTTTTCATTAAGGAAGGCAACCACCCAAAGCCTGCATGTGTTCAAACTCACCACAATATTCTCTTCAGAGTGAAACTTCTTTTTCTTTGATTTCTTTGTGTCTGCTAGGCCAGCATGATGTCTGAAGATCTCCTCAAAGCAGGCTCTGGTTTTTGCCTTTGCCTCACTTTCAACTGCAGAAAGAAATCTAGAGTATGATTTGATACCTCAATAATCACCATTGCTAAAAAAGTGCGTAATCAGGCTTTAAAATTGAAAAGAACAAGAATTATTTTATGAGGGAAAGTTTACCAAGAAATTTGTGTAGTATTCAGTTAAGAATTTCCACTGACAAAGTAAACCACACAAGGATAACTCAGCAACATTGTACAAACACACCAGGCTATTACTTGTTGTGAAAGTCGGCACCGCCAACTTTGTTTCCTGAAGAAAAAACATTTTGAAGAGCAAAAACATCAGGATCAGCATAAAACTTGGGCTAGCTAAAGCAGAGGGCAGATTATTGCCTTTGCTGTTTATGAATGGTACCACGCTGATAACAGATGACACTGTCTCCAGGATAAGCAGCAGCTCTAGGTTCTTACTGAGTCTGGATTCCAGAGAAGCACCACCAAGACAGATCTGCAACAAGCAGGAGCATGCAGGGATCCGAAATCAGCTGGAGCTGAGCCCCTCCTTTCTGTGAATCATGATACTGCTATCAGCAGCATTTCAACCCTTGAAGCAGCAGTAGGTGTTCTAGCCCCCTGAAGTAAAGCTTAATTTGTAACTACAGAATTAAAAATGTAATCTGGCACACCTCTGAAAAAGACTGTTGAATCCTCAGCTAGGGCATATTTACCATATGTCATTACAAATTTTTGCAAAAGCCCCCAAATTTAAGGAATAATTAAAAAAACCCCAATGCTTCGGAAATCAGCTATAAACACAGACTCAAAGCAGAGCAAACGTAACATTAAAAAGTTACAGACAGAAGTAAATCCTGTCATTTGCATCTAGTTGTGACTACAAAATATGTATTAAAAATCAGACATAGTCTTCTTACCTACTGGCATTTTCAGTCCTCAGAAGTGGCTCAACACACCAGCTGCTTCCTCAGAATTCACCATTCTATTAAAAGTAATTAACAACTTTCATTAACATAACTGGTACTTAGACTTATAGCTAACAACTGAATGCATGCTTATTAATATCAAGGATAAGTACATAGCTTTTAGGGAAATATTTATTTCTAAACTATTTGTCTAAGTTACTAGAAGTTCTCTGCCATCAAATCTCAGCTCAGGAGTCTCTGCATCTACCTGATACTTGTTATTTGAGAGTAAATAAAAAGCAACACTGCAGCCGTTTAATTAGCTATATGTTTCTGGGCAATAGTCAAATACGTTAGTACTGTATGGCTCCAGTCTTCTAAAAAACCCTACAGTTTATTTAAATAATAATGACCCATGAAGCCATTTACATTGAAGCCTTTCTGACCAGGTTCGTATCCTGACAGCATTGTCAAAAAGTCGCACTGTAGCCAGCTGATAGCTTTCAATGCAAAGATTAATATCTACCACCAAATCTAACTTTATCACAACTTTCTAAATATTTATGTTTATGTAAAGCATTTGTGTTTTACATATAGCAGACAAGCAACTACATGAAACTCATTTCTCTAAAGAAAAATGTCATGCTTTCCTGACTCTGGAGAAAAGCCTGCAAACGTAATCCAAACAAAGCTTGAAGGCAAATAAAAATACTACACAGCTTTATCTTTTCATCAAGAAAATTCAGAATGTTTTACAAAAACCTTTAATACAAAAAGCTGTTTTGTAAACAATGGAACTAATGAAACCTAGCTTTCTATCAATGTGTTATGTTCTCCTTAGCCTTCCACGAAATAAACTATCGTACCTATCTCCCTGACAGCCCATTGAGCAATAGCTTCAAGTTCTCCCTAGGCAACACCTCCTCATAGATACCACTAACGCACATTCACTGGACACTCACACTACACCAGCCCTAATAAATTAAGACATACCATTAAGTACTGCCAGGTTATATGATTGCATTGTCCCTGGCACCAGTTTGGTCCAAGCAATTCCTGGGTACAGTTTAGGAGTTCATATAGATGATTATTAATAAGCAGTTTTCATGCAGCCACTCTGATTTGGGTCTAAGAGAGTTTAATAGTATTAAAGTGGGCCAAAGACACCACTTGGCTTCAACACTGAAAATCATTCCTAGGTGCACACCTCTTACCATTATAAGAAAGAGCCCAGGCTACACTTACCATCCCCAAGCATCTGCACTACTGTACTCTCAGATGGTATGATATCTCTTTCACAGTGTTACTTTCTTCTTCTCTGTCCCCCACAGCCTACACACTTTCAGTTCATTTCATATTTGTTACTTACAGTAGTTTGGCCTGCTGGGTAGCCAAACCAAACTAAGAAAAAAAAGGAAAGGGTTAGGGTTGGTTTGGGATTATAGAAGTGCTGATTAGTCAGTTGCCAGGTGTCATTAGTTTACTTCATCTATTAAGCAAAGCATTTATGCTAAGTATCCAACAATCTAAGGGATATTTGAAACAAGCAAGGATGGCCAGAACTGACTTCACAGGAGGAAGGAAAAAATGGTTTGTTCTGTAATATGCTTCATGATGGCACTACAGGGTAGCAGTATTTTCACTAAGTAAAATACATTTTGACTGGCAAAGCAAAGCTTTACTGTCACAACTAAAACAGTTAAAAAGTTCTTAAAAAAAACAGAAAATATTATTGAAAAGTATGGATTTGCAATTTATACTTGGTTATACTAAAAGGCTGTTTCAGAAGTACAACAGTCATTAAATGCTGCTCTTCAAGTAGTCATTTCACAATTGGCTGGAAAATACTTATTATGTGAAAGAGTAGAAAACTAAATATAGTTATAAAAAACAGCTGATTCTATCACTTTAATCATTCCCTGAGGATTGCAGAAGCATAAAAAAGTCTCTTATAATTAGTTGAGTGATTTCAATCACCCCTTAGAAAAACTAATTACAAACAACAAATGAAATGCTGAAGTGCTCTTACATTTAAAACCAAAAATATGAGAGGCAATGTAGAACACAACAGCAACATAAAGTACACACCTGTTCCAAGTACGGAAAGAATTTTATGGTCAATGGTTAAATAAATCACACCACAAAAAACTATACGTAAATCTATTTTGCAGATACTTTTGATTATAATGGAATAAACACCTTTCCAAAGGCTAGGTTCACAACATGTCTACCAGCACTCTCTGTAATATGCACAGACTTGCCAAACTCACCAGAGAGCATAATTTTCTGTTTACCTGTATTTATTCAGTAAAAGTCGATCCTCTTGCAGCAATAAAATTAAGACATAAAGTCCTCTAATGACAGTGCTATTGTTTTATACACATTTCCAGTTTAAAATTACATGGGCTTTAACATGGTGCATTAAGGCAACTATTACACTTGTGTAAATATAGATCATTAATCAACAAGGATAAGAACAAGCCTGTTTACTCAGTGTAATCTCACCTTAAATTGGTGAGGATTTAATCTTACATCACAGGTCAGCAATCGCAGTGCCCCAAGCTGAATAAACTCGGTTAGCATTAAGATTAATCTTGTAAAATGCATTTTTGCCTGATCAGATTTGATCTCTTCCATGTTAGTTAATATAAGGCAATCCAGGAATGACAAAAATACATACTTTGAACAGTGGCATATTCCAGCCATCAAGAATAACCAGGAAAACAAGATACTGAAGCCCAAACTTCCAAGAATTACTGCATACCTTCCTGAGAATCATCTAACTTGCTCTTCACTAATACTCCACCTGTATTCATAAATGTGATTCTACATCAAATTCCTGCTCTTTTCACAGTATTTTACAACACTGAGTTGCTATATTCTGCATCCGTAATATAGGAATTCTCTATGCGAAATATGCAACAAAACCCACTATTCACAAAAAACACCTTTACTAATAATATAGGTAGAGGTTTTTCATAAACATCAAACCTATAGTATAATGAAGCAGAACATACAGAATCTGTATTACACAATGGGAAGTGACAAATTTCCTGCCTAATTAGGGCTGTTTAGGAAAATAAGTAGACAAAGTAATTGCACACTTCAAGGTTTTCATGAACTAAATCCCTCCTTTTGTCGCAAAAAGTGAATGTAATCTTCAGTGCCTAAAACCAAGTAGAATATCAGGCCATCCTTTAGGCGAGATTAGTCACCACAGTGGGAAATCCTGGGTTTAACTAGTAGGTTTCTAATTCAGCTATCTGTAGGTATCACTACTTTGAGGTCAGAAAAAGCTTTAACCCAGAATTATACAGTAAAATGGCACTGAGTTGAATCTGTTCCTCTTCACTAATGGTAAGCATGACACCAAAACCCAGTCTGGTTTTATTCATGAAAATTCAGTATTTAAGTCGAGAAAACTGACAGCTTTGTTATTACCATGTAAATACCTATGTACTCGCGTATCAAATAAACATCACCACAACAGCAGTAGCTTTCTACCAGTTCAGATGCACCTGTAAAAACCTTGTGCTCACACTAACTTAGAAGGATGTTTAAAAAAGCTGGTGCTACCCATCTGAGTTTTATAACAGTAACTGAGAAACTTTAGCTTCAGAGTTAGCTGCTTTTTTTTTTACCCAGAAGACTGGGCACCTTTCGTGGGTTACGAGAAGGCTGCAAAGAGTGTGCCTGCCCTGATGACAAAACTATGGAGTTCAGTTCTGTGTAAGGAAACAGAGGTGCCTCCTATAGTTTATTACATTTTAAGTCTCTGCCTTATATCCTAATTACAAAAACGGGTTCACATCAATGGACCGACCTAAGGATTTTAATTACCCAAGTGGCATTTTGCTTTGTGTAGAGGAACCATGGTAAACAATAAAAATACAACGGCACACTGGCAGCACACGCAGCTGGACTAACGGGATTAATGGCATTTATTGTGCAGATGCACATTCCCTACGCGCGGGAGGCATCGCTGCTTTGGGCCTTAACACGCCAGGCACGGAGCAGCCCTGTACCTTCACGTGCGGCGGGGTACGCAACCTCGCCGAGTAAACCGGACAGCGCGTACCGAGAAAGGGGAGGCAGCACCCGCCGGCCACGGGACCACGCGGCACTGCTGCACCGACACCTGCGGCCGCGCAGACCCGCCGGCCCCGCCGCCACTCGGGGCAACCACGCGGGGTGCGGGGCCTAACTCCCGCTGATCGCCGCAGGGCGCCGCCGCCGCCGCTGCCCGCGCATCCCCGCGGGCGCCAACGGCCGCCGCCGCAGCGCGCTCCGTAACGGCTTGCGGAGCCCGCGGCTGAGCCCCCCCGACCCGGGAAGGAAGGAGAGGCGAGGGGAGGGCCAGCCGGCGCGGGAGCCGAGGGAGGGAACGGCGGCGGGGAGGCGTGCCCCAGCCTACCCGCCTCTGGAGCCGCGCACGGCAGGATCCCGGCCCTTCCCGTCTCCTACCCGAGGCGCCCCGCGAAGGCATCACTCACGTCAAGCCCGTCCGCTTCCGTAGCAGCGCCGCGGCCACCCGTCTGCTGCGGCGGCCCCGCCCCCCCGTCCTCCCCGCCAGTGGTCTCGCCCCCCCCGCCCCCCCCGCGGCTCTGCGCGGGTGGTTTTGCCGAAAACAATCGCCGCTGCCAAGGAAACAGCAGAGCGGGCGCATGCGCGCAGGGGAGCGGGGCCGCGTTTTCCCGCCGGAAAGTGGCGGCGGCGCGCATGCGTGGCAGGGCCCTGCGCCGCGGGGGGGGCGCGCAGCGCCGCGGGGATGAGGCAGGCGCCCTGGCGCGGTGGCAGCAGCACGTCCGTGTGCGCATGCGCCGCACCGGCTCGCCTCCTGCCGTGTGGCTGTGCTGGGCGGGCCGGGTGGCGGCTGCGTTCGGTCCTGCCGCCCTGAGGCGGCGGGCGCGGGCGCGGGCCTGGGCCTGGGCCTGTCGTTGGAAGGATTGCCGCCTGTGCGGGCGCTCCTGCCGCGCGTCTGCCCGTCCGTGTCGCCCTCCCCTGACAGCGGCTTGTGAGGACAACCCGGCTGTGCTGCCCGCCGCCGGGCCCGCCACCGGGTGCGGTTGGCGGCGTCTGGTGGAGCTGTTCGGACTGGAGCCAGCAAGCAGCAGGTGGCAGTAGCCATCTCCGCCTGGGTTCGGCGCCCGCCTGTTCCCGCTGCGCCTAGCCGGCTGCAGCGGGAAGCGAGAGAGGTCTGCTGGTAGAAAAGCGGTGTGCGTTGCAGCAGTGGCCTCGTTATACCACAGGCAGCTAGGACAATGTGTTCCACAGAACACAAGAATCACAGCGGGTAGGTCAGCAAACTAAAAACGTGGGGTTGGAACTTAGTAAAAAAGACACTGGAAAGCTTTAGAAATAGGGGAGCGCTTCAGAGATGCTGCATCATCCATTTAGGAAAAAAAACGGTCAAAAGTACAAAACAGCTTTTGCAGAAGAGTAAAGCCTCTGGGTAATAGCCTCAATTGGAGTGAGGAGAGTGTCTTACCAAATGCTTGGAATGGAGATCAGCTTTTTGCAAGTGGCAGCACAAATGCATGTCCTGAAGCTATGCAAATACTGCAGAAACTTCTGTCTGATTTAGTAGCTAATTTAAACGGGGGGTGGGGGACATGTATTGTTTTTTGTGTTTTTACCCTAGAAATAATAACTCCTCATTACTGTCATGCAAGTGCTATTAGCTAATGTGTGTAATAAATAAAAATTGTAGATGTCAAAAGTTCCTTCAAACACTAGAAGGCTCAAGAAGTTAATGCAGGTTTTGGATGAATGTGGCCATACTTTTTCAGCAGTGAAGTTGAGTAAAATTAGCCTGCGGTTGGCCGCGTTCTATTTGTACAACCTAAAGGTGAGATAATGCTTGTGGTACTGTGATCGTCACATGGTTCCTAAGTGTAGTGTCCCTCAAATTCTAGCAAGAGTTGCACCAGCTGCCAGAAGAATACACATTTGAAACCTTGTTTCTCAAGTATTACTGTTGTCAGATGCTGTAACCTCTTTCTGGTACTTACCTGTCCTTAACTTTGTCAAATACTTACATGCACTCAAGTGAGATGTAGGGGTATTTCTTTTCATAGGCAGGTATCCTGGATTGCCTTGGCTTAACACCATTCTAAAAAGATAGCTCTTCAGCATTTCTATTGCTGCTTTCTATCCTTAGCATACCTTCATTCTCTGTCCTTGCAGTATACAAGGAGATTGTATATCTCTGTCCTTGGTAGTACCCAAGACTCGATTAAGTAACAGCCTTGAACAGCCTGATCTCACTTTGAAGTTGGCCTTGCATTGAACAAGAGGTTGGACCAGATAACCGGAAATACAGATGTCCATTCCTAGCTAAGTTGCATGATTATGACATTATTTGTTATGTTTATAATTGACATACAATTATATGGCAGTTCTAGGGCTAGCTTTTACAGTAGTCAGGACACATAAAATGGTCTCAGGTCATAAAGTAGACATCCTAGTCAAAGGCCACCTTTATTTTAGTGTTTAGTGTTGTGGTTCCAGTAAGTTGCAGCAAAGGATTGAAACTTCATGCAAATCTTCAGTATAGGTAGGACGACTGCAATGGATTCTGAAAACGCGAGCCTACATATTGTGCACGTACACAGGTACTCTAACACAGCCTGAAGTGCCTTCTCGATGAAGTCTTCATCCTGGTTATTTGCGATATCTCTCTGCAGGGGGCTTTTTTTATAGCTCAGCATGTTTAGTCCTTTAAGAGAGTCACTGTCACATTAGGAAGAAGAATAATTACACTGCTAGGTGCTCCCACAGCCACGCTGCTAGGGAGAGGGCTGTAGTAACAGGACTTGAAGGTGTGTAGTGGTACATTTACCATACGATAGAATCACTTGCTTACAGATGAGGGAAGAGCCTAGAATTAGATAAAGGCTTTCGGAGAGTAAAGGCTGAAGAGGTCATCCTGTATCCTCTGAGGCTAGTGCAAATAACAACTGAAGCCAGGGGAATTTGAGGCAGGACTTCTGGAAGCTGAGAGTCACTTGAGGTTTTTTTGATATTGTGGTTAGTGTATGGTTGAGATGGAAGGAACTGTAAAGCTAATGGTATTGCTTTGCCCTCTATGCCAGTAATTTAGGAAGAAGGCTTTCTGGGGCAGGCTCATAACTAATTAAATGGAAGATAAGAGTTCTCTTCACCATAGTGAAGCTTTTAGGTTATGATTAAAGTTCTTCTAATAGTTGGGACAACAGGAACTGTAGAATATATTGCTGGGTATGACCAGCCAACAGGCTTGCAGAAAGTGAGGCAAGTTGAAATGAAAAGTGGTTAATATTTTGTGGTAAATTGACAAGAGTGTTCTCCATCTTGAAATTATGCTTTCTGTGAGGATTAGGGTTGGGGTTAAATGAGAATCTTCTGTGGTTCGTGGGACTAAGATACGGGTTGGTGTTGACCATATAAAATCCCACAGTATGTAGGGTTGTAATTCTTTGGAGAATGAGTGTTGAGGCTATTGCCAGATCGCTTTTCTGACAGCAAGGCTGAAGAAAGACCTTACTTTTCAAATCTGTTAAAAGGTAAATTCATGCAAGACCCGCAGGGCTTGCGTGAGAGCTGAGCCTGGCAGAGTGGGTGCCATATGGCAGCTGGGAGGCTCAGTTACGGTTAATTCAAACCCAGTCATTTTTAGTCATTTACATGGAAAGCAGATTTGATATTGTCTAAGATTTGACCTGTGAGCAGCAGTAGTAGGCTACAAGGCCTCTAAATAAACCTGGCACTAAAACATCAGCAAGATTCCTTATTGCTTGTACAAACTTGTGTCAAGTTTCTGGGAATACTTGTTTCACAAGAACATCTTAAAGAGTTCTGTGGCCATTACAACTATGAAAGACCTGAGCTATTCTTTGGGGGGACAAGCAGAAGGAAACACTGCAAGTCTTAGTCATAAAGAATAGATTCTGTGATAAAACCAAAAATACAAGTCTATGTTAAATTTGGTACCCTCAGCCTGGGATAGTTAAATACTGCTATTCTGCAGTTAAGAATATACCAAATAGAAAGCTACTGTAAGCCAAGATTTGTAATGCTGATCTAAAGAATCTTTTCCCCCATGTTTCTTCCTATGTACTTTGCATAGTGCAAACATTGTCTGCTGATACTAAGCAATCCTTAAGGTTTCTAATCACACTTTCACTACAGCTAAAACTGTTGCAGTATGTATTCCAACATCAGTGTCATGAATATCTGTTGTTCCATTTCCTGGTAGTGAATTTTTTAAGAAGATTTAAACTTCACTCATTGTTGCAAAGGCAGTGGAAGTCAGGAGCAGCTTCTAAGAAATCCACGCTGGGAACTTTGACAGCCCTCAAAATAGTAGGATGAGTTTTGTCTGTACTTTGGTGGCCTGAGGAACAGACCAAAAAAAAGCAAGCATATTCCAAACTGAACACATCCTGCCCAAAAGCATAGACAAGTGTGCAAGTCCCGTTGTGCTGGAAGGAGAAAAAACAGACTTATGAAAAGATAGAACAGTTATCATGGATGCATGGAGTTTTTCAATGGATTGAAAAGCGTGTGCTCACAATGTCACCTGACTTTTCAGTTGCAGGGGCTTGTATATGGAAGGCTTCCTATTACTTACATTTGCTATGTGTGGGAAGTAGACAGGGACATGCACAGCGGTGGAGTATTGTAGTGTACAGGTAGAAAGCATGTAGATAATAGGTGTATTCTGAAAATCAGGCATTCCAGAATGAAGAGGAATGCATCAAGATTCTTGTCAGAGCCTAACTTTCTACAAAAAGGTAAAATCTATTACATGCAAGGGACAACCTCTAGATGTCACTTGAGTGTACAAAATAGAAAGAGGGTTTGAGGTTGGGCATCTCAGCTCTATAGATGCAGTGATATTTTGGCAAAAGTTACATGTTTAACTTATCAGTGGTTACTTTCTCTTGATAGTCATATAATTCATTTTCTGGTTTTGGATTTTCTGAGCAAACGAGCTGGTTGTTTGATATAAGTTGAAGTAATTTATGAGGCAACTCATAGAAGAATTTCAATGATATTGCTAAGAAAAAGTTACATCATAAAAATTAATGTCAATCAATAACTTTTTAAAATAAACTTAGAGACCGATTGTGCAAGATGTTCTGCATCCTGAGATTATTGTATCATGCATGCCAATTTGCATTGCTTTGAAAGCAAGTCATAAGGTCTATTTTGGAAAGCTGACGTTTCCTAAATATGCAGATATTGGCAGTATAAATGCCTGTGCGTGCTTATCTGGCAGCGTACATTTCTGTGGCCTTCTCTCAGAGAGCTTGCGCAATTTCAGCTGAAAAGATAGCCATGTTAGTTCAATCCTTGACTCACCTCCTGTTCTTCAAGTGAGTGCCCTTAGTTCAGGAGAATACGTAAGCACGTAACGTACTCAGTCCTTTCTCAGAGAACTTCTGCATGTGTTTAAGAGCGTCCTTTATCCTCATTCACTTTGTTGAGCCAAAGTTACCATTTTAAAGTTTCTTCCTGAGTAGGGACAAGAAACAATTATGGCCATGGATTTTTTTTTTTTTCCCTTCTGTTTTATCACCTTGTTGTGGGTGACAGGCCTCCTAAAGTTAAAACTCTGTAATGCAGAAGACATTTCACAGTTTACTACAGTTTTTACTTGTAGGCCAAAAGCAAAAAATTATTTTATCAAAGTTCAGAAAAACATCTAAAGAAACCTACTTTTTTCTGTTTGAAGATGTTTCCAGTTTAGGACTTTTTGAAAGTATTCTAAGAAACTCAAGCCTTAGTCATCATATTAATCAGAGACTTGGAGCAAGGCTAGAATTAGGAAGTAGCACAATCTTAGGATCTGGTATTAATAGGAAATGTAAGATTCCTACATTTTTAATGAGTAATTTTATTTTTCACTTTAAATGGGGTGAAGTTAATAGGAGAGTCACATCAACACTCTCATATCTTAAATTGTATGTCAATATGTTCATACTAAATGACCTCTTTATAGTAATGTGTTATACCTTTACAACACGAGGAAAAGAGTAAGATAGACTCATCCTGTTTAACAGCCAGAAAAATAGGTTTCAAAAGCCATAGGTTCAATTGTCTTTTCAGACAGTGAGCCTTCTGAAGCAAAATTTTGATTGCGGTATCAGTGTAGTTAGTGTTTCTTCAGCATTATGCCCTGAGGTATAGCTAAATCTCTACTGATATTTTCATGTCTTCAGAACAAGAATGCTAAGTCTTGGTTTTTTGAAAGCAGGTTGTCGTCTGCAAAACTGCATTGTGTGCACAGAAAGCTGCGGGTACCTTGCCACAGGATGGCAGTGTAACAGCACGTCATTAAATCTGGTTTTTCTGACATGTTCTGGAAACATTGGACGTTTGGATTAGAATTTGCTTGCAACTAAGAGCAGCATTACCACTTTTAAACTTCTCAGAATACCACTGTTCCACTTGTATGGTTAGTGCATCTTTGTATTAATTTTAATTCGGTTGTTTTCCTTTTGTGCTGTTTATTAGCTATACAGTAAGATTTAATAAAGAATAATAAATCTCCAGAATTTCCCTATTGTGTCCTGTGATTAATATTCTTTTATTTGTAGGCTACTTGCAACAATTTTTTTTTTTTTTAAAGTCATTTATTCTGTAAAACTTAATTGTTAATGTGTTTCACCTGGTATCTTTTGTTTCTTTTAGAGGGTCTTATTTTTCTTAGGAGGTTGATTGGGAGATTTTAGCTCATAGTCCTTAGGTAGCTTCTCATAATCCTATTTTCAAAGCCTTCAAGCCTATCTTTTTAATCATTGTTTATCTCACTGGGGTATTTTGTCCTTAAGTATTTTACTAAGGTGCATCTCTTTCCATGCTTCCAGTGGTTTCTTCAGTAAGAATCACTACTCTTGTCAGGAAAACGGTTACCATTTTTTGACTTAGGAAATACATCAATAGTTTCATTGCAAATACGTTGTTCCACATGCTTGTTGCTATTTGTTTCTAATCAATCTCTTGTGGAGTCTTGCTAGAGCTTCTCCGAAGGTATCTGAGAGTTAAATGAAGCAATGTGAAGTTATTTGTCTTCACAGCAATTTTACAAACTGTATTTATCGTAAACATTACTGGTTTTTGCAATTTATATTTTGATATCAAAGCCATTAATTTTTCAATTTTTTGTGATTAGCAAAGGGATAATGCAATTTTGGACTTGCACTGAAGTACAAGAGTCTGCCTATTTAGGAGAGATCTGTGTGATCCAGTTGAATGTGTTGCACTTGGCCAGTGCATATGAAGAGTTGTTTTTTGTAGAGAGCAGCTTGGGCTTGAGGATGTCTCAATAGCAGTCAAAAGTCTGATATCTTGCAGCAAGATTTAAACTTTATTCAAGGAAGATGGGCTAAGTTATGACTGGGCTTCATTTTGTTGTGAAACAATCTGAGACCAAATAACATGAGAAGTCTCAGTTTTGTACTGAAATTCTGTGTTCAACCTAACATGCAGTTTATTTCTGCACCGAGTTATTTGGTAATTTTGCCTTTATTACGGTAATGTGTTGGTACTGTGGTATAGGCAGATTCTTTTATCTGCCCAGCAAAAGTAAAAACTTCAGATTTAATTTGTTTTAAACACACTATTTTGTCAAAGTTACATGGAAGGTTTGTAAAGATGCTTTAGAAGTCAGCGTAAGTTGGCATTTCAGATTCATTTCTGAGTAAAATGAACTCAGAATGAAACTTAGTGAAGAAAATGACTAATTAAACATCCAAATGGTTTGATGATTGAGAGCATAGTGAACAGAACACATTTTTCATAAACATTCTTCCTTAAGTAATGTGCAAAGCAAGAACACAAATTGCTTGTAAAGATGCTTGTAGCTAAAAAGCCCCTGCAATTTAGGTACTCAGCATAGACAAAATCTAAGTGTTCTCTCATTTCTGCCTGTTCTTTTGAGCAAGAAACCAGGACTTTACTGAAGATTCTTTTCTACTTGTTCTACTTTTCTACCTGTCTCCCCATCTCCAAGACATCTTTAAGAATCCCATTTTGGCAGGTTTTTTTTATATATCTTTACCTTCTTATAATGCATACATACCTATTTTAGCCATTGTTTCTATGTACATTTTATCAATGCTACATTTTCTAACTCCTACTTACATGCCTCTCAATTCTGAGTACAGGCATGACTTCATTTAGAAAGAAGTTATGGGCAAAAAGTTCCTCTTTTAACAGTTTCTGATTTCATTATACATTTCTTAATTCAGTTCTTAGCTTCTGTTTCAGAGACCAGAAATCTAGGAGCTGTCCTTGATCCTCCCTTTTTCCTTCTATCCTCTGCTTTTCTCTCAGGCTTTGTATGTCTACTTTTGGAATGCTGTCAGAATTTATACTTAATGTGATAGTGCCTCCTTTTTCTGGTTTTGTACCACTTTTTTCTTGCCCAATACAGCTGCTTATTTTGGTCTTTCTGTATCCCCTTTCTGTTAAGCTAGGTAGTCTAAAGGCAGCTATTTCTTATTGCTGCAAGAGAATATAGATGTCTTTTGCTGCAGGACATAGAGCTTAATACCTGGTGTTTTACCACTGTTTTCCTGTCACTGCAAAAAAGCCATGTAAAACGAGGATGTAGCAACCTGACCACATCAAGGGCAAAGACAGCAGATGCAGGTACATAAATCAGTCAGATGGAAAACCTACTTTGCGTAATATCAATGTATTGGAAAATAACAGTATGAATGTTAATTGATTTACTCCTGAAATATTTACTAGATACTTCTACTACTCTCATCTCTTTGATATTTTGATGGTCAGGGTTACTTGCTAGGTGTTTTTATGATTTTGCTGTTTCTTGCATATGGTCATTGTATTATTACCAGTTTTCTAAGATCACAGGTAGTCAGGTTCTACCTATCAGATACAGTAATTTTCCATCATTCTCCATTTCAGCATTATACCTCTCAGTTCAGTTATTCTACTTTTCCATGTCTCTGGTCTCTGTCATTTCTATGACTTGGGCCTGCAGAGTCTCACAAGATTGAAAGGTTTATTTATTTATTTATTTTATTACCCCAACTCTGAAGCTTTCTTATACTGCTTATTGAAGCACCTTCTCTTGGTTTCGATTTTCCATTTCCACACTGCAGCCCACTTCTCTGTGCTATTGAATAAAGCTGTACAACACTTTAATCTGCACTCCTGAGCACTCCTTTACACTACAGTTACTAGTGAATGGATATGAAATTACTTAAATTTTTCACTATGCTTTTTAATGTACTTTGCATCACTATGTAATTTTGGTGTTTCATAACTCTCATCTTTTGTTTGCACTGGCCAAACTTATTTTATTTTTATGACCTGGTAGAGCCTTCCTATCTCAGCCTAGCTCATTAAATTAATTCTACGTATCACTTTTAGTAGTTGCAGCAACTTGAACTGTGGAGAGAAAAGTCTGTTTGATGTACTTACCTTAGAATCATAGGACACAGGACTACAAATTAACCTGCAGTCTATTTGCCCCTTTTTAAGGCAAGGTGAACTATACCCCTATCATCACAGACTGTTCTTAAAAATCTTCCAGAGCTGGAATTCTCATGGCTTTTTCACCCACAGTGCCCTGCCGTGTATTGACCCTTTCTCTTGGAAAGTTTATAGAATCATAGAACAACCCATGTCGGAAAAGACTTCAAAAGATCATTTGGTCCAACTCTTCATGAGAAAGGGAGCCTGCCTAGGTGGCCTTATCCAACACTCTGTCCAGTCACATCTTAAAAACCTCTTGTAATATGGGTAACCATAACCCTTGGAAGGTTGTACCAGCGATATTGATTGTTTTCACAATTTTTCTTATACCAAGATGAAACCTCTCCCAATGCAACCTATCTTCTTTTAATGCAACTTGCCCCTTGTCTTCTCCATGTGATTTTTTTGTGAGGAGAGCCTTTGTCCTCCTTGTAGCAATCCTTTCAGTACTGGGATAAGGAAGGACAAAGAGTGAAATAGCAGGGATGTTTGGGCATTACCTATAAGAAAGTGGAAAAGACATGACTAGGAAATTTTGTGTAGTACCTTGCTACAAAGGATTTGGTTTAAATTGAGGCGCTTCAGCCTGGAGATGAGAATCTGTGTGGAGACCTCAGAGCAGCCTTCCAGTATCTGAAAGGGGCCTACAAGGATGCTGGAGAGGGGCTCTTCATCAGGGACTGTAGTGATAAGACAAGGGTGATGGGTTTAAACTGAAACAGGGAAATTCAAGTTAGATATAAGGAAGAAGTTCTTTACTGTGAGGGTGGTGAGACATTGGCACAGGTTGCCCAAAGAAAAGAAGTGGTAAATGCTCCATCCCTGGCAGTGTTCAAGGCCAGGCTGGACAGAGCCTTGGGCAACGTGGTCTAGTGTGAGGCATCCCTGCCCATGGCAGGGGGGTTGGAACTAGATTGTAGGTAGTTAAGGTATGGTGGCCGGAAGATATTGCGATGTACGGAAAGAGAGAGCCCCCCCCTAGGTACTCTCACAAGCCCCATAGCATGGAGAGGGGAATTGTGGGGCTAGGCTGGACAATACCATAAAAGGTAAAATTTGTTAACCTGCCCTTCTGATTGGGTCAGAACAGGTACTTCCGTGTGGCCGAAAGGTATAAAGCACCTGCTGTTGTTTAATAAAACGCTATTTGATCATCCTCCATATTGGTGTCTGTGATCTTCTAGCCCTAAGCCAGGGGTTGGCTTAGTTCTGCAAGTCTTGGCTGAAGCAACGCAGCAACACTAGATGATCTTAAGGCCCTTTCCAACCCAAACCATTCTATGGTTCTATGAATACTTTGATGGGTTTTCCCCCAAGCCTTCTCATTTCCAGGGAGAAAAGACCTAACTGCTTCAGTCTTTCCACATAAGGCAGGCTCTTCTGCTTTTAGGTCATCTTCATGGTCCTTCTTAAGACCCTCTCCAGGCTGTCCACATCTTTCCTGAATTGTGGGGACCAGAACTGCACACAGCACTGCAGGTGTGGCCTGGCAAGTGCTGAGCGAGACAATCACATCTTTATCTCTGCTAATAATGCCCCTTTCACTGCCATTTAGACCTCTTACTCCTGTTCCCTGCAAAGAGGGTAGATTATTGCCTTTGTGTCAGTCAAGAGGAGCATTCTTCAGAATTTGAACAGTTAATTTTTCCCCCCTCAGTCTTTTCTCCAGGCTGAACAATCTCCGTGCTCATCCTCACAGATGGTGTTTTAGAGACCTTCAGCCATGCCTGTTGCTCTTTGTTAGACTCTGGATTTGGCCCAGATCTCTTTTAAAACGTGCCTGAATTAAGCACAGTATTGCAGGTAAATCTTAGGGTTGAAAAAGGTAAAATAATGGCTTTCCCAGTCTTGTGGATGATAGTCTTGTGATTTAGCCCAACAGCATTGATACTGTTGACTCACATACAGCCTGTCAACCCTGTAGTTTCAGATCCTTTTCAGCAGAGCTGCCAGCTAAACATTCCCCAGCCTGTATACATGCTTATTGCTGTGCATCCAACTCTTCAACATGTCCTTACTGAATTAGTCTTTTTTTCAAATTTATTTCCTGTTTGTCAAGATTACTTTGAATTATAGCCCTCCTGTCTGAAACACTTGCAGTTCCTCACAGACTGGTGTAACTGCCAGTTCAAAAGGCTTCCTCTTTATTATATGGTCCAATTCATTAACTAATGCATCAAATAATATCAGACCCAGGGCAGACTCCTGCAAATGTCACACTGATACAGTTTTCCTTATGGACAGTGAATTAGTGATAGCTACTCCTAAATAGGTTTTCCACCAGTTTTATATCTGTGTGCTTATTACCCCCAGAGTAGGTAACATTTGCGTAAGCAAGCTAGAGGTGTACAAGACAGCATCAAAAAAATCTACACAAGATGGATATATGGTATCTGTTGTCTCTTCCTCACACACGAAGCATGTTACCCTCTCACAGAAAGAAACTGTGATCTGACACAATTCAATTTCAGCACAACTATTGTGTTACTTCAGTCGTGCAGTGGTTTGCTTATTCATTTCATGATTATTATTTTTTTTATTTTTTAGTAGGAGCTACTGCTAAACTGATTGTTACGTAATGTCCAAGCAATACTTTTAATCTTTCCCTTATCTTTTTATATTTGCCCTTGACCAGCCTTGCCTAGAGATGGTCCAAAGAAGGATTGCAAAAAACCAGAACGACAGAAAAGTTACAACGTAGGACTAATTCCATTTATTAGAAAGTTGAGGTGACGTAAGTGCCTGTGCTGAAATAATTTCAAGGCTGAGGTGATTAGTAGGCTCATGCTAATCCTTCCCTTTTAAAGTGGGAAGGCATTTTTCATCTGGCTTGGGTTGACAAGAACTTTTGCTTCCTTCAGCAGTTACTGGTATGGTTTGCCTGCTGATATAATTTATCTTGGCTTAGCCAGCATCTGTTACTACTGAGAGCCAAACCTTTGTCTTTGCTGGGGACATACAGCTTAATTTTCTGAAAATGGAAACATTTTCCTAAAGTTTTTAAGATTTACATGTGGGTACCTGGATAAAATCTAATGGTCTTTTACCTTCATAGGTTGATTAGATGATTTAATCACCCTTTCAGCTCAATTATGAAATTTAAGAGTAATCTATCAAAGAAAAATTCTTCAGTTTTTCTGTTTTGTTTCATTTTCTGGCTCTAACAAGTATACTTTTGAATCTTTTGATTCTTTTACTCAAAGTTTAAATCAATGTGCAATTCTGTGTTTGGTGGGGGAAGTCCATATTTCACAGAATAAAACCCAAACACTTGATCGCAGCTTCTGATGTGAAGCCACATATTGGCAAATTATAATTGTGGGTTGTAAATTTGGAAATTCTTTTCATACATGTCAGCAGCACAAGATCCATGTTAGAGGCAAATAATAATTTAGATTGATTTCTCTAGGTCAAGTCAACTGAGAGACCTTTTTTGCTTGTTTTACAAAGTAAGTCTTATAGATGGTCACTTCTTAAAAAGAATAATTTTTTTACATATAGCTAAATCACAGTTATAGACAAGTTAATTGCAATATTAAACTCAGAAAATACATGTTTCTCTTACACAAAAAAAAAAGTCTGAATGCTGCAATATTTTAAAGGTAGCTGAATACTATTCTCAGAGAGGATCTCTTTAACACATACAAATATCTCAAAGGTGGGTGCCAGGAGGATGGTGCCAGATTCTTTACAGTGATGCCCAGCAATGGGACAAGGAGCAATGGCCATAAACTGAAACACAAGAAGTTTCACCTCAACATGAGGAAGAACTGGTTTACATTGAGGGTGGCAGAGCACTGGAAAAGGCTGCACAGGGAGGTTGTGGAGTCTCCCTCTCTGGAGACATTCCAAACCCGCCTGGACGCATCCCTGTGTAACCTGCTCTAGGTGGCCCTGCCTTGGCAGGGGCTTTGGACTAGATGACCTCCAGAGGTCCTTTTCAACCCTAACAATTCTGTGATTTTTACTGTTTGATAGGCAGTCTGATAATAATTGGTAGAAAAAGAACTCCGAAGGCATAATTTGCCTTCTTGTAACCACTTCACTGTGACTACACAAAGCCCTGTTTGTGGAGTAAGAGAGTTGGCCTCATCTCTTTTAGAAGCATGCGGAAAAGGAAAATTTGTCAGATCACTTACATAAAAATAGAAAAATGTATGGAATTTTGTGTCATTTTTAGTGAGTTAGCTGTCAACCCTAAATGACTAAAGATTAGACACTTCAATTTCAGAGTCCTCTTTGCACTTTAAAGAAAATGAGCAGTGCATACTCAAAATATCACAATGTTTCTCAGGCATAGAGGACTGAATTGTCTCCTACTACATACCCTTGCTCTGGTGACCCACACATGCTGTGGAACTTAATCATCTCTGAAGTGGTTTGCAGCTGACAGCCTTTGCGTGCTTCAGGCTTCGGTTTCTCTCCGATAAAAGAAAAAAGTCAGTCTTTTCTTTCTGAATAAGTGCACTTCATTTATCATTTATTTTTTAGTAATGGAGATGTAAAAATGTATTAGAAATAAGGGGAGTTTTGTTACTAAAAACTGTCTTGTTCTTTTAACTTTGCTTTGGTTTTATCTTTACATATTAATCTCTTCCCAGTTAAAGCACTTTAAAGAACTTCTATTTGTCTTATGCCTTTTTTTCACCCCATTTACTCAGCTATGATATAAGGCAACTTGGATGACAGAGGCATTTATGTCTTGTGCCCCTTTGTTAGGCTGGTTTCATTAGTAGTATTCTTACATTTATTCAGGCATTTCATAGGCTTTTTGCTTGATCAGACAAGCCTTACGCTGGTCCAAGGCCAGAGAGGAATAACAGTTTAACCTGCTGCTTGATAGGGCATCCTTATTCTCTGGCCAGACTTCTCCTGGACACCTTCAAGGTGGTAGTGCTGCCTCAGGAGACAAGCAAGCCGTGCACTCCTTACCGCTTCAGGAGCCTCACTGGTCTCCAAGTCAGAAAAGGAGAAGTAGAAAGTCCAGCTGCTTGAGGGAGTTCTGCCTGTTTTGGGATTGTTTTTTCTGTTTTTTGGCCTGTGACCAAGAGAATGATTTTTTTCATCTTTCTTTTTCTTCTCGGTGTAGGAGTTGCAAGTGCTCTATATTGATAGCTTAAAGAAAGCAGAGGCAAGACAGAAAAGAGCAGGATGAACTTTTGGACAAGTTTGGTTTGAGGCCCACATGTTTCGCATACACATAATTGTGAAGTCTTGTAGGAGAAGCTGAAATTTTCTCCTTTGCTAAGGTGTCATGTGTCAAATCAGACTAGCTGCTATTCAGATGCACCTAATACAAGCACACCTTTACCTCCATCATTTTCTCATTCGTGATCATGTGGGCAAAGTTGTTACGAAGAGCCGATAGAAAACTGCATATCATGCAGTTATAAAATGGCTAGTGCTCAAATGTATGTGTTATAGAAACATTACGTAGTGAAATGAGCTTGTCTGCATGAATTCTAAAGAATTACCTGGTGCACTCAGTTTAGACAGAAAAGCCATTGTAAGAATGTGTTCCTTTGTTGATAAATTAAGTATCAAATGTCTCTAGAGCTATTCAGCAACAGGATGCTTTTTAGGCAGCAAACTACATTTCATTAGCAGAGAAACTGAAATTTATCTCTATTGAAATAGATATCAAGATAAAAGATTACAGGAAATATGCAAGGGTATATTTACACTCAGGTGGGTTTTCTTAATCCTACTCCTATTAGTATTTATTACTCAGGAAGGCTGTGCATGGGGGGGGGCAGTTATTCCAAGAACTGTGTCACAATTCTAACAACTGTAGAAATTTTCCACCAGTTTCAAGTCTTGGTTCTGCCAACTGAGCAGAGCAGAGACGTTCCAAACAGAGCATCCAAAGGACACTGTGTGTCTTCTAATTTGTCTCTATTTTTCTCCAAATAGAGTAATGCAATCTTTGTAATGTATTGAAATAAACCTTTTCTTGCTTTTCTCCCACATATTTTCTGGTCCGAAGTCTGATTTCACAATGGCAAATAGTGGATGTTCCATTCCCCCATGGGTGGGAACATTAGCACATCCTGATTTCTGTTAGAGCATCATGCCATTATAGAGGTTGGGGAGTCCTGAAGAATCTGGTGGGAACATCAAGTGAACTGAAGTGGCTGGCAATTGCTGGCTGGCAACTTGGGTGACAGGTTTGGGGAAAGAAGCTTCTTAACGAGTTAAGTCTATTGGTAGGGAGGGAGGATCAGATATTCAGGGATTGCCTTAGACTGTCCTGTTCACACTCTGCACAAAGCTGGCAAGTTAATAGTTAATTGAACTATTACTGACATACATTCTTCAGAAGCAAGGGAGCTGGGGCGGGAGGGAGGGGATGGGGTGACCAAACCAACTAATCAAAATCAGAACACAGTAAGTGTTCCTTATTAAGGAAAAAAAAAAAGTAATTTTTTCTCTTGTAATACCAGACCACTTCTACTGTCCATAAGGTTTCAAAAGGGGCCTTGGTGAAAAGAATGCTTAAGAATCCATCAAGCTAAAGATCGTTTACGTATTTGGATAACATACAGAAAAGCTTTCCCAGGGGTGGGGGTGTGTGTGAGAAGATGGCTGAGTTACCAACTGGGTTTAAACCATGACAGATGGCTTACTTGATAGAAGGAATATGCTCACTTTTCCTTAGGAACCATGGCATTGTACAGACTGGAGAACACAAACTGTCTTCAGCAAACAGGGAAGGAATGATTGCTTTCTAAGAGAAGTTCAAGGTATTCAGGAAGAATAATTTTCATTTGTGTCCACCTAGTGTTGGTGAGATGAAGGGAGTTTTCACCCAAACCCTTATGAAATCTCCTTAGTTAAGGTATTCTTTAGAGTACAGAAAATGTTTTGCTGGTAGTTCACTGTCCCTCCACATATGAAGATCACACAAAGCCTTCCAACTGTCTCTTTCAGTTGTTTTGCAGAAGCCTCACCTTTCAGATTTGGCACATAACACAAACACAGGGATGTAAACTGAGCTACATGTTCACAAAAATATTAAACTACAAAAATATCAAGTTTCCTCTTGGGTGAGGAGAACACATAAGCCAGTATTTCTTAAGTGGCTTTTGTTCAGAACTGCTACAGTTTTGAACAGAAAGTAAGATATGCTTAAATTTACCGGTTTTAGAGCTTTGTTCTCATCTTGGATGAAGAATTAAGTTTGAAGGTCATCTACTTGCGATTAGAGCTTCAGAACCATGAGATTACTTACTATTTTCTATCCATAGCAATTCTAAGTTAGGAACTGAAAAAGAAACAGGCACACTGATACTTGAATTGTTTGGGTTTTTTTTTTTTAGTTATTAGTATTACTTATTTTCAATGATTGGGGAGGAGGAGGAATTGACAGCATTAAATATATTGCCTCGTTTTTCTCCTGCAGATAAGCTGTTCTGCTCTGTTCTCAGGATCCCAAATAGATCAAATTACTTTGAAAACAATTTACTAATGTTGCTTTTTTAAAAAAGAAAAAGCTCTTGCCATCTTTTAAGGAGTGCTATATACGGAAGCAGTTTCACTGGGTGAATGAAAAAGCTGGCCATTAGTAACCAGACATGGTAGCGGTATCAGATGACCTCTTATAGCACTAATATTAATGTGCTGACCTACTAAGAAACTTTACAAGTCACACACTAGGAACTTGGTGGATTGCACTGAAATCTCATGGTGCTGTGTTACTCAATTTATGTTTCTGTTAACATACTGACTTTTATCAGCATAAATATATTATTACAGACATAACTTGCTTCTTGACAAAAGCCACCCTAGAAGGTTGATAGAAATACACTACAAGGCTGCCATTTTCTAGTTTTACAGTGAATTCTTTCAGGTTGACCTAGTAAGCAAGTGCAATAGCGAATACACAAAACATAGGGAAAACTAGAAAGTTAAAAACACTTAGCATCTGACGACTTCAGGGGGGGTAAGAAGGGAAAGAATTATCCAGGGACAGCCAAAATCACTTTTCATAGCCTGAGCTTTAAAAAGGGCTTCTGAGCAACAGGCAAAGGGTGTGGGTGGAGACCCCAGGTGAGGCTGGTCAAGGCTATTAAGTCCCATTAGGGCACTCAGGGTCCTGATAAAGGAGTTGTCCCTTTCTCTTGAGCCAACACTGCATGTTAGTATATGAGCTGGCTTGGTGAGGGTGTGCTGCAGAAAGTAGAAGGTATGTAACTGCTGTGGTGCAGACAGGGTGACAGTGCTTAAAGAAACTGATGCAGTTGCTAAGTACAAACATTTCCAGCAGTTGTGTGCAGTGTTACCCAAAAAAATCTCCCTAAATTCAACAAGTAGCTAAGCTTTCATATTAAAGCAATGGTTTTTGCTCACTCGGGGTTTGAGAAGCCTCTTGTAAGCTGCAGGGCAAAGGCTTTCACTTTACATGACGGTGGCTTTGGAGATGTAAGATGTTATAGGCCTTTACAGAGCTCCTTCCTTCCCTTGTGCAATGAACCCCCAAGCAGGAGTCATTCCAAGCACTGAATCCCAGTGCTCTTCTGAGCTCAGTATGTGCAAATAGTGTCCAGGCCTCTTGGGCTCATTCCCTGTGACTATGGAAATACTTGTTTGTTTTCAGAAGAACAGCTCAAGTTTACTTTAGCCCTTTGTGTTCCAAAATAGTTGTTCTCATCCATACTTACATGAAAGTTGCATTTTCCTTTGAAATGGCTTTCGTGCTAAGTAGTGCAAGCTGGCAAACCTAGTTTCAGTTCTGTGAAAATTTTCATAATATGGAAATATTTTTTTCATCCTGTATTGGGACAAAATGTCAAGAATGTGGCCATTTGTGATGAACCAAAATCCTGCTAAAATCCCCAAATATTTTGCTTTGAATACAGTATGTCAGAATGGTGAGTTCAAAACTCTTTAATGTTTAAATGCAGATTTTGAATCCTTTAGTGGCAAGAATTAGCTGATACTCACTGCTTCTGTTGTCTGGGAGAATGCCCCAGTTTTAAGAAGGTGCTATTTATGCAAATCCTTCAATTAATTCTGAAAGTTAAGAGAATGTGGAGGCAATAGTTTTATCTGTCATGGGCACTCCTGGTGGTATGCAAGGAATATGAGTTCAGTCTCACCACACAGACCTTCAGTCCCATGTAAACCAGATAAGGGAATGCCTACCTGTGAAGTCAGAGGGCTGAAGGAATGGTGATCATAAAGCATTGATCCTAATTTTTGTGAAGCTTTTCTCATTATGTATGAATTCTGCTATATACAATAAGCCACATTGTCTCGGATAGATATGTATGAATTCTATCAATAGCAATGAGAACTTCACATGCCCCTTTCAAAAGGCTGTTCCTCCTTCACAGTCTTTTCATAACCTTTCACATGACATAGTTTAGTTAATCTTAGGGCTTACTTGCTTTGTTATTAAATTTCAGTTTATTATTTTACTTTATTTTAAAGCACATTCTTATCTTTAAAGACTTTTTTCCCCTCATTGTCATCTTTGAGAATCTATTTGTCATTCTGGATTAGAAATATTTTTCTACCAATATTTTCTCCATCTCATAGTAGTTTGTTACAACTTTGGAGTTTTGGCATTTATTTTATTTTATTAGCCTATGTAGAGCTTTGAAAGGTTGAGTTTTATTTTGTTTTGACCCTTCTGCCCAGAAAATTACATGGACCCTGTAAAAAGATACAAGAAAAATATTTGGTCACTTTTACCTTATCACTTCTGACGATATCTGTCTTAGTCTAAACAGGATATCAGTCTCTTAACCTAAAGCCTACCCTTTAGTCTGCATGCAACCTTTTCATTTCAGTGGGAGCTGTATCTGTATATTGAAGGACACAGCATGACCTTATACATGTAACTTACCTGCTTTTATAGCTCAGTTTCTTGTTTGGGTGGCTGAGACTTTTTTAAGTCCAGTGAAAGAAAAAATGCCATTTTAAGGGACTTGCTCTCCGTATTTCATTTAAGTAAGATAAAGCATTTGTCAGTGAATGAAGCTTCCAAAATTAAGTATGGGAATAAAATAATTATTACAGATGAGGATTCATCCACCTGAACATTGAGGCCAACTTTGTCATCTTCAGCCCCAAGAAAGGGAAGAAACTAGTGGGTGTAACTAATAATGTGGCCCCTAGTCATATTGTGCCTGATACATGGATGCTTCAATGCTTCTATCTCTATGATTCAGTGAGCAATATCTAGACCCTTATACTGTCTACCCAAGGGATCTAAGGAATTTAAGAATGAAGTCCCTGAGATGCTAACAAAACCACGTAGTCTGAAGTCTAAACCAACCTCTGTTTGAAAGTAGAATCTGTCTTAAAAGAAAGTATGAATCTGTCTTAAAAATCAAGTGATGACTTCAGAAATGCTATTTGCTTTTGGATGTTACAAGGATAACAGTAGTGGCAGGAATATGTGGCAGCAGCCTCAGTCATGAGTAAGTGAGACCTGCTTAGAGGGCGTTTGAGCAGTCTCATGGTCTTGTGAGATTATATTCTTGGGAGACAACCTTGGTGAGGTGCAGAAGATGCCTGTGGTGGGTTTCCAGTTGGTCTGGTTGTAATATGGCTGAGTGGTGACGGCCTCTATGGCTGATCAGTGCTTTAGGGGTGCTCTGGCTGGCTTATCTTGCAGAAGGGATACAACCAGTGGGGGTGTGGGAAGAGTCTTTTCCTGGAGCAGCCATTGCCTGTGCTGGGCTTAGGGCTGCTGTGAGGGCAGTGCAGGCAGTGGGATTCAGTTCATAAGCACACACAACTGGTGTCAGGACATGTTCAAGTGGGCTTCTAGCCACATGAGAAGGGACCCCACAGTGGAGCCAGCCTAATCCTGGAGCAGCGGTGTTTAGGAAACACAGTGACTAGGAGCTGCAAAGGGGGACTTGGCACTCAGAGTGGCAGTTCATGTGATTGGGCACATGCTGGGGAGCTGGGGTGCTTCTTGGGCTCCTGCCGTCTGGCAGTGCCACTTGCTGAGCAGCTCTGTGCTTTGCTTCTAGATCTTCTGGTATGTTTTTTCCTCTAGTGTCCTCAGATCCAGCCTCTGCTGCTGGGCAAGGCTGATCCTGAGTAGGGAGGGTCAGGTACCTATTCAGCTAGAGTTAGCAGTCCCAGGGCACAACTCTGAGAAGCAGCAGCTTGCTCAGAAAGGTGCATGGAAGGAGGGCAGAAACCTGCTGAAGGCCATGTGGGACTCATCAACAGTAGTGTTGCAACACAGGGCCCAGTTCCCAGCACCAAATAGAACAACTACCCCTTGCACCGCAGACACCTCTATTCCAGTCATAGGTCCAGTGGCAGGATAAATCTCTCCAGACCTCAGGCTGCAGAGAGTAGCAGTGGTTCTCCCAAAGGCTGGAACTGGAGAAAATGGTGTCCTTGTCTGCAGAAGGTGTGCTGCTAGATGAGGAGGGATTTTGCCACAACAAGGAGCTGTGGGAGCAAGATGGCAAAGTGCCCAGCATTAGGGGACATAAAAAGATGTTGATGGCATCTTCATAGAGATGCTGCAGAGGCAAAAGCCTGAAGCTGTAACTGCACAGAGGGAGGGCAGCCAAAGACCATGGTCAGTTGTAGGGCAAATAGAGAGTTCCAGGCTGGGAAAGGCAGGAAGCTTGTCTGGCAAGAGGAGGATGGCAGATCTGCAGTTGCAGAGCTGGTGCAGTGTGCTGGTAGCAGGCAAGAAAGAGAATTTCATCCCTGGGAAGCCAATAGAGTAGTGCATTAGCACCAAGAGGATGTCGTGTGTGATAGTTGTGCAGGACTCACCTCTGGGAGTACGGAAGACCCAATTTGCTGATCTGACTTGCTGTCTAGGGAGATCTGGTGCTTGTGGGGAACTCAGATCCAGCATGTTGCAAATAAACTGCCAAGGCTTGTCTGGCCCTTGTGCTATTTCTCTTGCTGCTTATTTACATTGGCAGCATTAATGTGGCTGGGGCAGGAACCTTGAGCATATCGGGAGTGACTGAACGGCTTTAGGAATGAGTGTCAAAGGCACAGAGGCCCAGGTGGTGGTGTTCTCTTGAGTCCTGACAGTGCAGAGGAAAGGCCTGGCGGGGAGCAGACATGTCTGGTTGCACAGTTGATGTTGACAGGAATTTGGCTTTTATGAGCACAAGACCTGCTTTAGACAGTAGGAACTGCTAGACAGAGGTGGTGAAAGAGCTCTGCAAAATGGGCATGGCAGTCTTGTCAGACAGCAAGATGAACATGAGCCAGCAGCATGCTCTGGCAATAAAGAAGACCAACACCTTCCTGAGCTATACTAATAGGATCAGGAGAAGTAACTATCCCCCTTTGCTCAGTACTCATGGGATCTCTACTTGTGCAAAATCATCTGGAAGGCTGTGTGCAGTTTCAAGCCCCTCCATTTTAGGAAAGACATCAATTCAGAGCAAATTCCTTCTCTCTGCTGTTAAAGCCAAGACTCCAAGCTGAATCTGAACAGCTAATGCCTTCATGTCTTGTTCTGTTGTATCTTAAATAGCCTGCTCTAGCTACACCAGTATTTCCCTGTTAGGCTTCCCTCTGTGTGAGGGAAACCAGTTTAAATTGGGATTAAGTCGAAAAATAGTGATGGGGGAGAGCAGCCCTGCTCTGCGTAATCCAGGAGTTTCAAAAAGTTACCAGAAGAACAGCTCTGTGGTAGCTTATGTGAATGTATTCATTAAATTAAGAAATTGGGTCAAAGCATGTATGTGTTTACACAGAAATAATGGGCTTAATAATATTATCATGCCAAGTGGCGCATTCAGATAAACGTATGCATGTAATGGCACTTGAACAGTTTCTAAAACTTTGATCAGTTGCCTTAAAAGTACCTTGCTAAGAATCACAAGTATTGTGCTTTATTTCATATGTAGGGAAATCGTGGCGTGCTGAAGTGATTCGTTGAAGGTCGCTTGGCAGACCGAGTTAAAGAATTCTGCTCTTCTGAGCCTCAAACCTGTGTTCTGTTAAACTGTTGGCAGAAAGCAGACTGCATCTTTGGCCTGAAGTGGTCACCAAGCCAGTAGCTGGAAATTGTAATATATTGAACTGTGTTTTCATTCTTTGATACTGGCACCAGTTAAACATGTAAGTTGAGCAATAACTGAAGTACATTCTTAAAATGAATTATCCATTCATATGATGAATGTCATGCTGACCTGTTTGCATATTTCCCACAATGATGAGTGTCATACTGACCTGTTTACATATTTCTCACAAAACTATTCTCTGTGATTAAAGCTTAAAGCTTAAAGACATGAATTTTTGAACAAATAGCCCTAAAGAAAGCCAGGTCTTTGGCAGGCTGTTTAGTAAAACCGTATTTTCCTTCATATTCTCCCCACTCATCTACGTTCACACTGTCCCTGTACATATGGCCAAACATTCACCATGGGAGAACTTTTTGTTTGAGAAGGCATGCCCACAAGCTCTTCCCCACTTTCCACTCATTGGAATGAAAGAGCAAATACTCCATAATTTTTACTCTCTTTGGGCTTTTAAATTTGACCATTTAAATCTTTATCTTTCATTGTTTTGGGTGAAAGTTTTGGTAGTTCCCTTTGAAGTTACCTGGTTGTCCTTCTAGTGTTTAGCTTCAGGAGCCTTTTCTGAACAATACCTAATATTCCTTCTTATGGACAATCCATGTCCTTGCAACCACTGAAGTGAGCTTTCAGGTATCATCAGAGCAGCTTTAACTGGTGCCAGGCATTGACTTTCTTGGTCCAAGAATGACTTTCTCTTATATTCTTTAACATCTTAATCGTGGTATAGCAAAGCTCTACAGAGACTGTATCTCCTGAGCCTGAAGTACTCTTGCTTGAGCATGATTTACATTATAGAAACATCATGAAAGAAGTCAAGATGGGCAATGCACACATTAGCATCAGTTTAATATTCTTGTGTCTTCTTGCTGGCATTGGTGTAGTTATGCATATTGAAAGCCTTCGCCTTTTTTGCCACATCTGGCAAAAAGTACTTTATTATCTGGCATTACCTACTGGTTGCAGCTGCACGAACTTCACCAAGATATTATTTTGCTGTTGACAAAGGCTGCCCTCAACACTTCAAACTTCATTGAATGCTGCAGCACTTGTCCTGCTGTTTGAAGTGGTGTTTGGAAGTGTCTCTGGGTTCAACCTTTGGGCAGGCCCAATGTGATATGAAGCTTCAGTATGAGGGCAGAGACTTCGCTGTGAGGGCAGTTACTTAATCCTTCTTTCATCTACTGATAAAGACAACTTCCCAAGGCCTCAGTAAGACATGCTGTCCTTCATACAGATCTTTACTGATCTATTTTTCAGGACAAAGGCACAGTTCAGACCTGTTCTGAGTTTCTTTCTGAGGTCGTCTTCAATTTCACTTGAGTCAGAAGATGAATTACAGATTAATATATAATTATTTTCTAAGCTACAGCCTATCATGACCAAGCTTCCCTCTGTAACTTTGTTGATAAAGCAAACTTTCAACTTTTTATGTTGATAAGCCAAGATGTTTAAAAAGCATCTCTCCTCCTCACAGTAGTGGCAGAAAGATGGGATAAGGTATATAGTCATAAAAAATCATGTGTTAGTATTTCTGTAACCATCAAGGTCTTTTCTCTTAGACTCCATGTGACCATCTATGACATCTCTGCAAAGTACCTCAATCCCTGAGGTTTGTCTTCAGAAGACATTTCATTCAGCTTCAAAGTCCAGGATCGTTCTTGAGGTCAGTGATCATTTTTTTAGGTCTGTTTCATAGACTCACACAGTGTGAAAATACTTATAAACAAGCACTCATGGCAGAAAGATAGCCTTTAGGATATTTTGTCTATATGTACATTCACAACCACCCTTTTACCCTTCTCCCTGCGATTATTTGGAAGTTTCCTAGTTCTAAGGCTGAGAAGCACAGTGGGTGTGGGGTGTATTTCTTTCTTTTAGACCAGCTCATGCATCATGATGGGAACATCTTGTGCTGGTATTGGTTGGGGTAGAGTTGATTTTTTCATAGTAGCTAGCATGGGACTGTGTTTTTGATTTGTGCTGAAAACAGTACTGATAATTCAGAGATGTTTTCATTATTGCTAAGCAGTGCTTACACAGAACCAAGGCCTTTTCTGCCTCTCACCCACCCCACCAGCAAGTAGCTTGGGGGTGCACAAGAAGCTGGAAGGGATGTTGTAGGGATGTTTATGCTCAGCGTATAAAGCTGGGGGAAGAAAGAAGGGAGGACGTTCGAGGTGATGGAGTTCGTCTTTCCAAGTAGCTGTTCCACATGACGGAGCCCTGCTGTCCTGCGGATGGCTGAACACCTGCCTGCCCATGGGAAGTGGTGAACGAGTTCCTTGTTTTGCTTTGCTTACGTGCACAGCTTTTGCTTTATTTATTAAACTGTCTTTATCTCAACCCACGAGTTTTCTCACTTTTACCCTTCTGAATCTCTCCCCCATCCCACCAGCGGGCAGTGAGTGAACGGCTGCATGGGGCTCAGTTGCTGGCTGGGGTTAAACCACAACAGTCAGGTTGTCTGCATATGTTATGAATAGTGTTGAGGAAAAAAAATATGACCTTGGAAACAAATGTGTCTATTTACTAATACATAACTCTGTAACTAAGCATGGCATTTTTAAAAGGAATAGTTGCAATTCAGTACCGTGTCTATCACATTATCTAACTGTACTAACTTTGCCTCACCCGTGGTATCATTCTTATCATGTCAGTTACATAAAATTAAGTAGGAGTGTGAAAACTAAGTGAAAAGAAACAACATTATATACACTTTTCAATTCACAGTTGTTTATTTCAAAACAAGTTACTTGTCAATTTAAAAAAAAAAATCTTATACACCTTTTTCCTACAATGAAATAATTATCTCCCAGTATTGAAATGGCTGAAGAAATAAAAAGTAAGTGTTACAGCCAAAATTGCATATTCTTATGATCTCAGCCAGAGAGGATTGTTGGTCTAAAGGACTGACTTAACTTCTTATTCTCCAACTACATCAAAGTACAGTCAGACAACTAGTCAAATCTCTGAGCTAAATAGAAGTAGTTTAAGATGTCAGCAAAGCACCAGAGAGTCATTTTCCTGTGTTTCTTATCCAATTAGTACATACTTAAACAAATTGGAAAATATGGTTGTGCAGCTATAAAGACAGTGAAGACTTGTGCTTTTGACATAGCTTTTCACTTGTCATTTCAGGGCATGTTGATCTTCTATTTAATTGTGGGTTCAGTTAGAAGCTTTGGTTTCAAATTTCCCCCTTGGTCACTTAGTTCAGTTCCTATGAATACAGGCAGAAGGGAGTTCACATAGTAAATATTTTTGCAAACTTTCCTTTCCAAGATTCTCTGACTGTCATAATGGATTTCTTTAGGGCCCTTTCGCTATTTTTAAGGAGGCCTGAAAGAACAGACTTAGTGGACCGGGAAAACTCTCTGGGATGTCTGAATGAGGACCAAAAGAGACCTGAGAACATGGGAAAGGCAAAGCTCCTGGCTTCTTGTAATGATGGAGAGCAGAGGAGCCCCCAAAGGAAGTAGCTCCCATGTGAGCGTGGACGTGATGAAGGTGCTCTTTGGTGCACAGATCCAGTGAGATTGCCACCGGAGACCACTGCTCATCCCTTCTGTGTTCTTTCCATCCTCCCCATGTGGGAGTTGGGCATCCAGGGGTTTCTGGTATCCTCGGTACAGTCTTCATGCTCTAAGCTATGGGAAAACTAGTCCTTCTTGCTCCTGTGTAGCTGGGTTCTTCCCTCCTTTGCTGGAGCTTGAGAGTGCCTTAAAGCCCAAGGTCTGTGTCACAGCGCTGAAACCACAGCGCTACTCCAGCTCAGTTTTCTGTGTCTCTCATACTCACCAGATCCTCAATGTGTCTCTTCCAGCTGGTGTGGCAGACTCCACCATCTCTGTTAACACTTATGTTTTCACAAGCTCCCAGTTCCAGACCTGAGGAGTCCTGATACAGAGATGCGGAAATGTTTGCAAAAGGTGTTGAACAAAATCAAAACTCCTTTGCTTCTCTCAACTGTTTTAACAGGGATTACTAATAAAAAAGACTCAATCAAAATTGTCTCTAATATTTGCTTTTTTATTATACTTCTGAAAGAGTAAATCATATCAACCCTGCATGTAATCTTCTATCTATCTACTTCAAAATGGAGGTCAAACACAGCAAAACAAGGTATCCATCAAGAGTGATGACTGTAGGTTAATACCTTTCTGTCAGGATGCCATATGGTGATTTGTGCTAATAGTAACATAGGAGAGGGGGAAAAGGGGGAAGTTCCTTAGGATGAGAATGAGCGTTGTGTGTTTGGACAGATACAGAAGTCAGCTTTTTTACTTCACAGGGGCAATACTGCACAACCTCGCCATGAAATTAAACTCACTACTAAACGAGTTATTCCTGCACTGTAGAATCTTTTGGGAAGTGTAAGCTGCTATAGCATCTCTAGTGACCTTTACTTCTATTTTCTGTGCAGGCAAAAGCACCTTTTGTGCTTCTCCTTGTAAGGACCAAGATAAGAAAAAGAAGATGCAGGTAAACTGTTGCCAGTTCTGCTGGAATGAACCATATATTTCTCAAAACCACCTCCTAGACCAGACAGTCTGGGACATGCTTTTTCCTGGATTATTCCTGGACCTATTGCTTAAAAATTGGATTATTGTTCTTTGTAAGTTTTTGCTTGTTTGTTTGTTTTTTTGTTGAACCTTCCAGGACTCATTGTTTAATCTCTAGAACTTGAACTCCTCCATCTAAAATATGGTACATTATCAGAACAAACTAGGGGATAATCATTCTGCTTTACTCAAGAATTTGAGATTTCAAAATCTGCCTTCATTTCAAATTGGGCAACAGCCAAATATTTTGAAGAAGTAAAACAGATTGATCAAAACATTTCAACTGTACTGTTTATCTTGAAAGACATTTTAGGATCTTAACATAAATTTGACCCAATATGTAATTTTTAAAAAGAAAATCCATGTTTTATTTCAGGAACATGTCAACATTTTGAGGCTCTTGGAACTACTTTCAGTATTTCTTAAAGGAAGTTTGCAGAAAGCAAACATGGTTTTGAAAACATTTTGTTTTCTCTTAGAAAATATCTCTGTTAAGATTATAGACAGGTATTCCCTTTGTTTATTCACTATACCTATGAACTGTCATGAAACTAGAAAGACTTGATTGTGGAAGCTTGGACAGAAAATGCAAAGCAAAACATCAGCTGAAGTAAAATGTTATTAGCTTGATTGAAGTCTGCCCTTAGAATTGTGTTAGTCCTTGCTCTGCATTTTCAGCTATATGCATCTGGTGTAGCAAGAAGGCATCATGCACTACCTTTTACTCATTTCTGAAGTGCTCAGTTGGAAAGGCATTTTCATTAGGCAGTTCTGTATGTGTGAACATGTGTCATCTAATCATGGGCACAAAGCTTAAAATATAATGCTGACTTCTGTATGGGCACCTTATATACTGTAAATATATTATAAAATATGTGTGTTATAAGCAAAGCGCCTAAGTTATGTTGTGCTCGGTATTCCAAATGATCAGATCAGATGTTCAAGCTTAAATATTCAGGATTTGGTTTTTTTAATTTCCAATGAGCTAATTAAAGCCATAGCTAAAATAATGCTTTACATCTCGAAGTAAAACATTTCCCTGCACAACACAGTGAATATGCCATTATTCAAGATGCTTGTACTAAAACATTAGAGGAAGTGATGTATGGTATCTCGATTCCTAGAAATGTGAACTGTCTTAAAAATATATGTACAACTTTTTGGTACCCTTAAAAATATTTGGTGTGCATTTTTTTGGTACTACACAGACATTTTCCTCATTATCTGAATTTAAACCTGACTTGCATCAAACCTATAGTCTGCCTCTCTTAGCTGCCTCCAGTAATTTTTTAGTAGGGTTATGTGTGGTGTGTGCGCTTAAGAAAACAACATTAGGTTGTGCTATCTGATCTTAACATGCTGTACTGTTGTGGTGAATTTCTTAATGTACCAGGGTGTCCATCAGGCCCCAGATACAACCACAAAGCCAAGCCAGTGACGCAAATCAGCAGCTGATATAAACAAGTTGACACAAACCAGAAACTGAGCTAGCAGCGAACCTCCGGAGATACTTCTTTTTTCTTCTTCTTCTTTTTTCTTTTTTTTTTTTTTTCCCCAATAAAGAGAAACTTTTCTCAGCAACTGAAATGCTTTTGCATTTGCCTCCAACTTCACAATTAACCTAAATTTGGTGCTGTAACATACAATTTATAAGAAAGAATGTGATACAACCTGCTTGCAATTAGTTTTATAGACAAACTGCGTGTCCTAAACTTAGCATGTTTGTTGATTTTTAAAAGTACCCTGATGACCTCTTTTCCTATTTATATGCCATTTAAGAATCTGTAAGAGTACTCATATCAGAGACCGTAGTGCTTTATTGAAAATCTGTAATCTTTTTTTCAGCTTTTTACTATTAGGTGATTAAATCCATATAATCACTTTCTTTACAGTTAGAAATCTCTCTCTCACTTTCCTTCTTTCTAGACTGTAAGTGCATATGTAGTACTTTATTGTTACTACTCAGTTCACACTCCTAAGCACAAGCATCATCTCACCCAGATTTCCACTGGGCACGCTTTGCTGGTGTAAACTGCGGCTACATAGTATATTAGTAGCACTACATATTGGTGCAGCTTCGAGTAGCAGAAGTGCTATATTTCACTTGGCGCCCTGTCCTGCTTTCCTCCTCCTTCTGGGCAAGCAAGATCTTCCAGCCCAGGTCCAGGTTTGTCTGTGTAACTGCATCTGCAGTGAGACTGTTGCCTTGTGCTGCTGTAGCATTGCAAACCACTTGCTTGACAGATGCAGCCAGGCCAGCAGGAGTGCAGCAGGGACGTGGTTAGAAATATCCACCTCCTCTTTTTTCCCAGAATAGTTACTGTCTATTTGGCTGTGTGTTTTCATAAAGTCATTCAAGTACTTTATTATGTGTGTCATTATTAAATGTGATTGTAATACTGTTTTCGAACAGCTTATGGCTTGTACTAAGTACAAGTACTTTCCCTTCTGGAAAGATGTGTTTTTAATTCTACATACTTATGTCTGAAAGCATAATACTCTGAACTTTATTTTATTCATCTCCAGGTTTTGATTTGATTTCTTTTAAAGAGTATGGCACAAGCGAAACAACAGAGACAACCTGATCTTAAAAGCTGACAATATTTACAGTTATGGAAATATGAGCTATATCAAGACTCCCCAATTTATTTCTGACTGACACTCTGCTTTGAATTACCTCAGTTTGATTAACCTTTATTTGCAAACTAGAATAATTGTATTTATGAAACTTACAGACTGTACATATATTAAGTAAGTAACACACATTTTAACAAGTTCTCTTGAAAAACAAAAATGTTGGCTGTCACATATGTAGTTGCAGTAGAAAATAATACTTGTCTCCTGCTAATGTGTCTCATCATGCTACAAATCTGTTCTTATTAAAGGGATAATAAATAGGATATAAAAGCTCTGCTCCTTAGGGCTTTTCATATCATATATCTAGGCCTGCTGGAAAATACAAGAAAAGTTGCCAGTCAGGCCTCCTGAAAGTGAATGTCTTCTTTTACGTCGTCCGGATAATACTGTAACAGGAAATTACTTCCGTATGTGGCATACACATGTGTTAGGAAGAGCAGGACATTTTTGTGTCTATTAATAGAGAAATGTCATCTACTGGGTATTATAATTTACTGAATAGTCCCCAAGGTTAGTTAGAAAATGCTAGCTGTTGTTGCAATTATGACCTTTTGCAAAACTGCTTTTAATGCACTTTCCACAAAATTTAGTCTTCTGACAGAAGGTGGGTTGATATACAAAAATAAGGAAACTGCAGTTCATTTGTCTTTTTTTCTGATTACTTTTATCCACCAAATAAATTACAGATGATGTTGACTGCATTTTTCTAGTCATTTGTCATTATTGTCCCTTGATCCTAATGTAATATGGAAGATGGTGATAAACTGGTATTTTTAGAGGCAAATGTGGAGTGTCGGGAGGGTCTGTAGACTGAGACACTGACATTTTTAATTTGCCCCCCAACTTCTGATGTTTTATTATCAACTTAAAAAAACCCCAACCAACAAACAAAACCACAAGAAACCAAAATCTGTGCTTAGCTCTGTTCAGCTTTAGGAAAGGGTTGCAGGGATTAAAATTCATATTTAAAGACTATGTATTGAAGTTCCAAAACCTACTCTCTTCTGCCTAAGCACAGATTCTGCCTGCTGCTCAGTTCATTACAGTATTAATACTACACAGTGTAGTACCCCCTATGTATGTACTGTATAAAGTAATAAATAATATTATCCTCACTGTCTTACTGCTTTTAGCTCTGGATTTTACATTTTATCTGTTGTAAGAAGAGCTGTTGCAATCTGGGGAACTACCATTCATGAATCACTGTGGAAGGGAACATTTCCATGTGTGTGGAGTCAGGATCCTGTGTCAGACTGAGGGGGATTCTCATCTTCTGGGCCTGCAGTTGCAGTTTAACTCTGAAACCATGTTACTTTTAATTGGTGATAACAGCAGCAGAGCACTTCTCATAGACAAGGTTCTCAAGCAAAAGTGGCTCAAGCAAAATCCACATTAATGAGTGCTGGCAGCCCTGCAATGTGCATGTTCAGCCCCATTCTGCATGGTCCCTATCTATACTCCTTGCAGCTGAAAGGAGAGGTTGTGTTGCTGGTGGTGACAGGGTGGGGTATGGAGCCTAGGGAGGTTGCTCTGACTCCTCTATGTTCAGTTTTGCCTACAGTGATGAAGAAACTTGAGTTGTCCTGACTTATAACAATGAGACAGCCACATCCCTCATGAAGTCCGTCTTCTCCAAGAGCTCTGCTGGGGATGTTGGTTTGAATGTGGAAATCCCCTAGAAAGGAAGACAAAGAAGTGACAGTCTAACGATGAGTCTTAAAAACCGCACTGCTGGCAAGCTCCAGTAGATGGGTGGAGGGGAGGCTAAAAGATTTTATCTACACTGTCTTTAGACAGTTGCCCTCAGGACAGTATGTCTGGTCATTAAGGACAGCAGACCTCCAAATGCAATTCTGAAGTCAGCGGAGGTACAGTCAGTGGGCTGTTAGGTACATCCCTGCATTAACTGGCACGACCAACACACCACCTGCAAACAGCTCTTACAGAGAAGGTGGATGGGCTGCAGAGGATGTCATGCTTAAGGCCTTAATTGCAGAAGCCTGTCACAGCTTGTGTTGGCTTATCCAGTGGAGTGCTCAGGCAGGAAGCTTAGAAAAGGCAGAAGAACAGAGATAATGTTTTTACTGTACTAGGGACTTACTGTGGAGCCAGCAAAGAAAGAGGAAAGCATGCTGCATGGAAGGCATGATCCCATGAAGGAGAAACCCTTTGCAGAATCCAGGATGGGTTTGGACTGGATTTCTTGTCTCCTGAGAGTCCTATGACCTCACCTGAAAGAATGCCCAAAATGTTTAAAAATCATCTACACCAAGGAGATGCATGCAGATAATGCCTCACCCTCATATGTTCTTGAAGGACAAATTGTAATGCCAGACTCCCCAGAGGGTGAAAGGATAATGAATATGCTGTCAGCCATTGTCTTGAAGGCCTACGAAGATTGGCCTGGGGGACATATGGAAAACCTATGTACAGGAAATATTCTAGCGAAGGCAGGCGAAGTCTGCATGCAGTTCCACAGCCTTCAGGGGCCAGGGGAAAACTGACAGTATGCAGGCCTAATGTGACTGTGTCTAAATACAGTTTGAATAGTCTCCAGCTGAAAGGACCTTATCAGGAATGTCTGACAGGATTTGTTACAGGCTGCGATATATGCTGCTGCGGTCTTGCACCAGGGACATTATTAAGATGACAGATGATGCTGTTAAAGTGGCAGTCTGTAACCTTGTTACAAAAAGGTCTTTAGAGCTGTATTTTTGTCTGGAACTTTTATAAAGTGACAGAAAAAATGTACATTGTAAAAATCCAAAGGCATGCTTGTGGAGTGCAAACAATGTCAAATGTGAACATGAGCAAGAGAGAAATGAAGGAAATGGAACAGTGGGAGAGTAGAGAGAAGGGAAAGGCGCTACATGGAAACAGAGGTAAATGTTTCAGAAATCTAATTTGAAAATCATCATCCAATCCCACATTTTTGCAAATCTGGTCAAAAACATCTGAAACTGTGGACTCTAAAACCTTGAGGTAGAAATGTTTAAAGGCTTTCTTGTAATCTGTACTAATCTGTACTCATCAGTGTTTCTGAGGAATACAAGTTACTGTAGAACAACATTTCTGCTGTATTGACATGTTTTGTTCTGACCAGAGCTAAAAAATATGAGTGGAGTGAAATTAAAATTGTATGAAATATGTAACGATTGGAATTTAGTGTACAAACTCATTAGATTTAAGACATTTTAGGTAAAATGGTAAGTGAGATAGTTGTATATTTTTATATCTTCTCTCATGATAGAAACCTCAGGATATGCTAACGGCATTTTAAGGTGGATTGAAAATAAAGACAGAATTGAAATTTAATATGTGGAATGGATTCCCACAAGGGAAAAGAATCTAGAAATAATGAGGATTCAAGACAGTATAAAATTACAACATGTATAAAAAAACAACCTTAGTGAGATTTAGAAAGTTATAAAGAGAGATAATTTTTGCACTTTTGAATCTATAGCAGAACTACTAAGCACTGCTGCAAATAGGATAGAAACATGGCTCGTACTCTGACCACCTTTGCTGATCTAGTATGTCAGTTCCTGTGTTCTATGTTCCTCCTCCAAAATCTCCTTATGGCTGAAAGAAAGTGTATCAAATTGCTTGAACATTAGCAACAATGAGAAAGCTCTTTAGAATTTTAAGGAACTGCCTTTAAAACTGTATTAACCTGGTGGTGCTATCTTTTCACTTTCAGTGGGAACTGGACAGGGTAGAAGCTTTACTGCAGTTCTCCACAGCCTGTGCCAGCTTCTTTAGTGGGTGATTCAAGCTCAGCTTAGTTTTTTTCTAAAAGATACATAGTTCTCTTAAGACCTAACCTAGCTTCTTTTCTGAGAGATTTCATGTTCATATTTTACAGTCTAAGAAAACAGTCCTAACTGAGCCGTTGGTGTGGGTGCCATCAAGAAGCCATGGGAAGATGCAGTTCTGTGGAAGAACAGGTATCTACAGGATTACACAGGAAACCTGCAGGATATATTATTTTCTTTTCTTTTTTTTTTTTTTTTTTAATGCCAAGCTGTTGCTGTATTTTAAAACAAATTATTTTTTTTAAAATGATGTAGAATGATGAATAAGGATAATGAGATTACCAGAGCTCAGCTGTGAAAATATTGAATTAAGAAATTGTGTAACATGCCTCCTGTAACAGTCAGTTTATCCGCAGAGATGAGAGAGGTAAATGTGATATCCAACTTCAGAAGTCCATGGGTTCTCTAGCAACCTACAGACCGTAAGTCCAGTTCCTTTACCATTCAAGTCTTTATAAATTATAATAATGAATATATGTAATAGCCAAGTACATAGATAAAAAGTTAACATGACTTTTGTAGAGGGAAGTCACTCTTACTCATGTATAGTGGTTCTTCGAAAGAGTCAACAGCACGTGGGTGAGGGTGGTCTAGCGAGTCAAGAGTACTTGGATTTCCAAAAACTATTCACAAAGTCCTTCACAATGGGTTGTGGAAAGGCCAAACTTATAGAGGAGAAAATGAAAAATATTCTTTCAAGGATAAATTACTCTTTAAAAGACAAGTAAGTTTTCATAGTAGTGGGAGGTTTCCATCGGATTCTCACGAGGATGCGTGCTGGGAAATGTGTTCAGCTATTCATAAAAAGACTGAAAAAAGTGGTGGAACAAGGATATGAAGAAATTTTCTAATAATCAAAACCCATTCAGGATGGCCAAAATTAGGGCTAGTGGCCAAAGGATTTATTAATCATTAGTAAGTGAGTAAAAAGGTGATGCTTGAGTCTTATAACTGATATCATACAAGGGGCAGGGGGAGACAATTATGTGTGCAAAGCAATGGACTTTAAAATGAGCTGTTACTTTTAAGGAAAGACATCCTGGACTCCTTGGGCAGGCCTCTGAAAACATCAGCTCACATATTGCCAGCCAAAACCATGAAAAGAGTGAGGGAAGGAACAGAGAGCAAAATAAAGAGAGTCATTACACCACTAAATAAATCCAGGATATGCTCACATCTTGAAAATTACATGCAGTTCGGTTACCCCATTCCAGAAAGTAAATATTAGTATATAAAGTATAAAAATGCTGGTCAAAAGTACAGAACAGAGTGAGTTAATAGATGAGGAGAGGCCCCTTTGATGTGGAAAAAGATCAGAGGTGAGGTCTGATCACGGGGAAGGTGAATAAGGAATGATTACACACTTTGTAACATGGGAACTCCGAAAGCAAAACAAAGGAAGCTCTTTTTCACACAATGCATAGTTAAGTTGTTGGATTCATCACCCCAAGATCTTGAGGCCAAAAATGCGATTGTTTTCAAAATGAAATTAAAAAACAGACATAGGATGGATTCATATTGCCAGTAAACATGATAACCTAAATATGCTTTGTGTCTCAGATGGTCCCTTACCAGATTGCCAAAATCCTTTCTAGAGGAAGGATCACTCTGTTTGTCTGTTTTACACTCTTTCTCCAAGCATCTGCTGTTGGCTGTTGTCAGCATTACTTTTGGCACCAGTGTAGCCACTCTACTTCTGTATTCTCTTGCTGTTAATCAGAATTGAATACCTTTTCGAGTTTTTAAGCTTTTAATCAAGGATTTAAAATCTACAGTTCAGAGTGGTTGAGGTTTTTATACTGCATGATAAAACTTGAAGGATATTGCTTATCAGAAAAGGTGACCATGCAGCCTGTAAAAATCCAGCTCGCTTAAGCTATGACAAGGTAAAGACATGAACTCCAGTTTGAAAACATTCTCTTTTATTTGTTTGTTAAAGTATGTTTTGTGTGTAGAGACCTGTATATAGAGTTGGAAAGGTTTCCATATAGTGTTCATCAATAGTTAATGCTTGTTGTAGCCATGTCAGATAAACAGTGTTGTTTCACTTTGTGTTTATGTGTGTCTTCAACTGATGTGTCCCACTTAGAAATAGGCCAATTTCAAAGGTTTTAAGGCTCAGATGAGTTTGTGTAATGATCCCTATTTGAGCTGGAGATCTTCAGAGAGCAGGCACTCTCATGAGACTGCTGGTATTTCCTGTTTCTCATCAGACCAGAAATACAGTAGCAAAGGAAGAGCTTTTCTCTTAGCGCTGTATGATATTTGAGCTTCTGCCTGAATCTAGGAAGTGCCACAGTACATAAAACTGAAAGAAAACAAACAAGCAAATTTAGTGTAACCTTTTCAAACCACAGAAAAGGTTCATATTTGGGTTGTGTTTGGACAGCAGTGGTTCACCCCTCCCTAGACTTTTGATACATTTTTGTGCAGAGTTAAGGAACTAAGGTGACATTTTTTGAAGTGAACTACACGGTTTTTGTAAATCTGTCTGCTATGTAGCTCTGACATAAGTGTTTTATATTGTAAAGACAGTGGTATTGTACAGTGGTACTCAACAAACTAATCATAGTGTAACGCTTCCTTGTAGGACTAAAAGTATTTGTCTAAAAATATCTTTTGATGAGATATGCGTTATATTAAAATAGGGTCTCATTGATTTTCTTGAAAGCTATCTAGTGATTTCTTTTATAAAATTTGTGATTGCAGATATAAATTGATATATATGTATATTTTAAACCCAAAAGGTCAAACATCAGTTTCAGGCAGTTCCAACGTAGGCAAGTTAGAACCAGCACAGAAGATTTCTATTGATGTAGAGGATAAACAGAGACACAGAGTGACTAAGTGTGCGTTTGTATCCTTCCAATACTTGTGCATACACATTTTACATTTTAGCAATTTAAAAAATTCACTTTAAAATATTTGTAATTTTTTTGTATTTTTTTAAATACTAGTCTGTCTTAATGGTGTGTTTGTGTGTGTAGATTTTATTTATAATATAATACAATAAAAATTAACTCTCTCTATAAAATAATGCTGAGGAGAAGGTGATTTTGTCTTGTTATATTTCAAATATATTCCAGCTGCATGAGGCTTTGGCTGTTATTTTCACCTTGCTGACCACGTGATTTTGCTGTGGTGAATATGTGCGTAAATGAGGTTTTTCTTGTGGATTTCCTGCAGATACTGGGAAGTTGCAGATTATGTAAAGGTAGCAAGACATTTTATTATTCCGGACGTCAAGAGATGTAGAAAGCTTCTGAAATGTTTTGTTTAAAATATTCCTCTTTTGTTGTATGAGAGGAAAACCTACTGTAAGTGCCCAAAACACAGTACCTAATTATCCTATCATCTGTGGTGCGTTGCTATGCTGTAAAGCCATTTCCTGTGAATAAATCAGTAACAGAAGCAAACTGTTGCCTCTACCTCTAATTTGAGAAATTTTAGAAACTCTGCTCAAGATCTTTTCCTAAAGAAAACTTAAGTGATATATACATGTCCTCAAAATTCTATTTTTTTTTTTTGTATTGTACTTGTTTTACAAGATTGGATTTTTTTTTTTTTTCTACTCACAATTGGTTCTGGGAACATTTTCAAATTTGGGTGAAACAGATACGTCATAATCACACTCAGTCGTCAGACAGCAAAAGTTTGCCATACTGAGCAAAGCTACTTTTGGTTGCCTAAATGGTAAAACTTTTTTGGCTTGAAGAAGCTAATTCAGTGCAGTAAGTAAGTTTATGGGAAATGGCTAGTCAATCTAGAGAAGTTGAATGTACTTCACCATCTGGAGGTGGTCCCACCCTTGCTTTAAGCTGCTTCTCTGATGAATATAGAATTTGCACTGGCCCTGGCTATACCCATCTGTTACCTGATCTTTTTCAGTCAATTTCTCTTGGTGAATTCAGATCACTGAATTAGTAACACATCTCCTTCTGCAGTGTTCCTGGGAATGGAGTGCATCAAAATGAGATTCAAAACTTGTAATACTTTAAGAATACAACTGCCTAAAATCAACAGCCAGCTGCAGAAGACTAACAAAATGGTAGGAATGCTAGAAAAGGAACAGCTGAGGATGAACACCCTTCTCGATTGTTTCCTTTCCCCAGAGGTATTCTTCTCTGCGCTTTAAAAAGGATCTTTCTATTCTGCAGAGGTGCAAAACTCAGAGCATTGTCCTAAGATCTTGCTTTAAAAAACTCCTAGACATGACTCATTCTTTTCAGATACAGCCAGAGGCACAGCTGGTAGTGCCCATCTTTTGTACTATACGCTACTTAGAGCACTTCTACAAGAAGTTGTTTTGATCAGTGATTTTCTCAGCCTGAAGGCTTTTATACAGACAACTTTCTCCACTTTTAATAAATCTTAATCAGAGACTACAGAATAGTAAATTAGAATATTTTTCATTGTGCTTATTGAAAGTGTGCAGGAAAAAGTCAAGAATCACTGGGTCAGGAAGAAAATCGAGGAATCAGGAATCTTTTGACATGTGCTACTTACTGAATTTTTTCAGGAGCAAATACTTGTGGTCTTTAGTGACTGTTCTGAGCATCACTGTTGTCTTTCACATGGAAGAATTATTTAGTAAAATTCTAAAGCAGTCTCAAGTGATAGCGAGGGTGGTGCTGCACAGAAGACAATATGGTGAGTGTAGTAGCTTATAGGGTATAACATATAGAGCATGGGTAGGAGCTCCACTCCAGATCCCCTCTTTGAATAGAAGGCAGCTTTGCTACCACATTTGTAGGGACCCCAGTGCTCCAGGTGTGTTTTATGAATGGTTTGAGAATACCTATCAGACTGGTCACCTCACACATTTTAGCAGAAATATGTAGCTTCTGAATCCTGGAATTGATCCAGGCATTGAATTGTCCAGTTCATTGAGACTTGGAAAATTCTCATAATCCTCAGAAGAACTCAGAGGACTCTAGTGGAAAGCATGAAGAGTGGGGTGTATCTGGGTTTGAGAATCAGCTTTAAGTACATAATCACCATCTAAATCTTAGGTGCATGCTAGGGACCTAAGTTGTCTGCTGCATCTGGTCTACAAAGCCATTTTGACTTGCTGCTTTGCTTTTTTTCTCAGTCTGTTCTGTTCCACCTCTGTTCTGTTCTTTCCATTTAGGATGGAATACTTCAAGGACTTAGGAAAATCATTAGATCTGTGCACACATGTTAAGTTACTGTTTGAAATCAAAGATGCCTGTATGTTCTTGCAGAACTAGGTCTCTACATTGCATTGATTTTATGTCATAACTTCAAATTTATTAGTTAGAATACATGTTCCGTAGGTTAAATTGCTATATCAACATATCATGAGTGCACCGCTGAACAGTACTTTCACTTCTAGTGGTTTTAAGGTGGACTCATTTCCTGCAATACTACAGGAATGTGAGGTTTTTAGAGGGGGAATTCTGAACAGGTTTGAGCCATGTGAAACCATAACCAGGTATCTAATCAAACTAACATTAAGACTTCTCTGTAAGTTCTCTAATGTGAATCCAGGTGCTCTGAAACAGAGAATACATTGCTGATTACCTGATAATCCTTTGTAGACTTTTAGACTGGCCTTCATGGGAGAAAGTGCCACATAGTTACTAATTTTAGGGCAGAAGGAAATCACATAGAAGTTCCTGGAGTAAAATACAAAAATGCTGAAAGCAAAACTAAGGAAGGATGAGATGAAGGAATGCTCCAAGTGTGATTAGTGGTGTTTTTGCATTTATGTGTGTATGTAGAGAAAGGATAAGAGAGAAAGACCAGTGCAGAGAGAGGAGCAAGAACATCAAGTCACTGGTGAAGTTAAAAGCACAAGATGTGTATTTTTAGTGTTCTTGGAAGAGTTTTTTCCCAGATCATCAGTTTGCAACATATATAAAACCTTGGTAAGAGCAGCAAGCTGTACCCACACCCAGATGATCCACCTCTGGAAACTGGGATTGAATAGAAGGATTTCCTGGAATGAAATATGGAGAAATGTTGACCAAAACATTAATAAATGACTGCCATGTAGTTATCAAACATACATCAGTTGTCAAAGTCATCACGAGCCCTGTAAGCTAATTAAAATGGTTAGTATACATTTTTATTCTTTTTATGGTAAGTGAGGAGACAGTAATACAATAAAGGGAAGATGTGCCAGAGTGAGGTCTAGAGTTCAAGCAAAATACTTCAGTGGGTAGTCTGTTAGCCTCAGCTTGTTCTGCAGTAGCGCTGAAGATATTTCTAAATCAACAAATCCACCCACAACATGATGAAAAGAGAAAAAAATAGAGAGGAGCAGGGGGGAGGTCTAGCGTGGGGCAGGGATATAGGAGATCTAGTTTGTGTTCCCATCTATCTCATTAGCTTTCAGTTGACAATAGAGGGAGAAGGCAAAGAATTTTCTCACTTTCCCTGCTTACACCTTTGACACATCTACTTATGATAACTTGTCTACAGTTCACACTGAAATAAACTGAATATCCATGCTGCTATTATGGTGGTCAGCAAGCATGTGTGCTCACATTGAGCCTGTTCAGCTGCAGGTATGCCTGTAACCCCAGAAGCACCCTTACTTCAGGTTGTGCAGCAGTTCCTTATGGCTCTGGTAAGAGGGACCCCATGACAATACGGCATCTCTGCAGCGCAGCTGAAATCCAGAGGGGCAGTGGGGCATGGCAGACCATGGCACAGCACGTCTGCCCAATCCACACCTCAAATTGTGTGCCAGAGTCCTCATGAATGGGTGGCATAAGCCTGATTTCCCTGATTTGGAGGTGTTCCCTGAAATAACCCAAAGTTTGCTCAGCTGTTCATACTAAAAAATGTGCAAGGCATGCCTGCAAATGATCACAGACACAGGCCTGTACTTGCGGTGCAGTTAAGATGTAGCCATATGGACTAGCAAAGCAGGGGCAAGTAGGCAGTATGGCTCTGTATCTACTAAATAATAGTATGCTGCATAATAACATTTCCTTCAGTACACACATTTCTAATCTTTTCTTTTAAAGGAGTAAGGCAATGAACTCTGGTTTCTATACTGTAATATCGCTTTTTAGATATTTATTTTGAAATCTTCTAAACTTTTAAATTTCCAGGAAATAGTTACTTCACTACTACAGAGTTACTAGCTGTTATTGCACATCTTGGCCTGTTTCCACAAAAATGGGAAAATAACTTTACCAGATGCTGACGAGTCTTTTGTACAGTGGGAGCAAGTCTATATGAAATAATGAAGCAACATGAAGAATGACACCAGCAAAAAGCGTTTCCTTAAGAAAATACTGAGACTCTTCCTTAGGGTTCAAAACTTAAATACACATTTTTCCACTGCTCTGCTATGAAAAGAATCCTCTGTTCAAACCAGGTGACTATAATGTTTAAAGGTACAGTTACCAAGTAGTTAAATATGAACTAAATTATTTTTGCTGTTGCCGACTATGAAATGGAGGATTGCACCTTTCTTCTCTGCTTTCTTTGCTTTCTATTCCCAGTTTTTCAAAACAAAATTAGCTTCTCATGATTACTTTCTGGAAGAGGTAAAATGGCAACAACAGTGCCGCTATTGGTACTGAAAGATTTGCAAAACATGTATAAGGGAATACTGGATCAGAGGATTAAATCCTTAATTATCAATCAGTGGGATTTTACAATCCCATTTCACACAATCCATATAATAATTGTGTAACACAACAGAATTTGACACACTTTGTGCAATTACTAGTTTATTCTGGCTAAGTAATTTCTGATAATAAATTTAAATTAAAGGTAGTACACCAGGCTTTTTAACTATTATCTCTACAAAGGAGTTTTTTGTTTTTAATGTCCTGCTACCATCATTTGAAACTGCTTTTTCCCAAGTTTCTTTAATCTCTTACCGAAACTCAGTCTGGATTTTAATGGTTATGTCAAAAACCTTTCACATTAGTCTATAAGATGATGTTTGAACACCCAAGAGCTATAATGATCTACAGAATTTTGTGACAGTGAGTCTGAATGGAGCTATACAAGTGAATGTCAAAACTGTATTTTAAAAGATTGCACAACTACTAGCAGTGGTAGTAAGCAAAGCACGGTAACTATCTGACAGTGGAACAACTGGGAAAAAAGAGAAGACGACACACAATCACCTTGAATTTACACAGCATATGATCATGACTTCTCTAGGTTACCTGGATTGGTATCTGAACGTATCTTCTAAAGTTGTCAGTCTCTAGGCAGAACGACATTACCATCCCAAGTCTGTCCTAAGCGTATGTGTGAGTGGTATTGTATGACAAGCCCAGCTCCTTGAGATAATTGGAGCCAGCCTGGAAAAAAACACTGTCAGTGGAAAAGGAAGTTATGCTAAAGCACATCTTAAGTGCCACTGCTACTTAATACACACATAATTAGAAATACTATAAATAGAGTACACAAGTTAGTCTTCTGGTTGCTTCAGCTGTAGCAGAAACCTTTACAGGGCATGACTGTGTAAGGCCCCTCTTGTACAGCCATATGATGAAGGAAAGACTTGGACGTGACCTATTCATCAGCATGCTGACATTTGTATCACAAGGTTAGAGTAATGTGAGATAGAGGATAACTTATGTAATGAACTTTTGAAAACCATTTTAGAAGTGATTCCAAGAGGTTGGCTTTTTTGTTATGGATAATCTGAGGTTGGGTCTGTTTGGGAATTTGAGCAGTGGTCCCAAATATGTTATTTGCTCCTCTTGCAGACAAGCACCTTAGGAAAAGAGTGGGAAGATGAGAGTGGGAAATATTTGGAAGATGAATAACTGAGCATGGAAAAAGAGTCTTGGAGAGTAATAGTTCTTCCCTCCTCCTGAAATGCTTTTCCCATGACCATCAAAATTAATAAGAAGCTATGATTTCTCTGTGTTTCATCTACAAGACTTGAACATTTTGTTGTAGGCTGCATTATTACGAAATAGGTTACTTTTTGATTTTTCTTCAGATTCCTAGTAAAAATGGAATAAAAAATCTAATCAACAAATCTTGGGAGACACCACAAAATAGAACCCCCTTCTGTTTCACTGCACAGGAGTTTGGGTTTTTTTGTTTTGCTTTTGCTGTCTTGCTTTAACCACTTTTGCTTTCCGTTATTTAATACACAATTTATACTGTGCAAAGCAGAATATATTTCTAATTACTTTCATTTATCTCAGTGTAACCACATACAAAGTCATAAACACATTATAATCTTTAAACCTGTTTGTTAAAACCTATTTGTTAAAGCAAGTAGTTAACAACCTAGTTGTTAAAATACACTATATAATTTCCTTTCTTTTAATGATCAGTAATTAAATATAGCACAGTTACAACATCAAACATCTGAATAATAAACTGAGATCTAAATTAGTAAACTAAATCATACAAAAACATGGAAACATCTGTCTCCCGTTGTATAAATCATACTTGCTTTGGAAAAAGAGTCATCAAATCTTAAATTAGTAGTTTTGAGTGCAGTGTGTTTATTTTTCATGGAAGAGATCAATTAATAAAAATACTATGCATATTTTTCTGAGTCAGTGTCTTTTGTTTTCAGTTAAACCTGATTTTTAAAGTAATTTTAAATCTGAAATTACTGATCCTGTAATTATAGTTAGGGCTTATTTACCTTTAAGTTGCAGGATTTCCTGCAGTGCTAAAGATGGCATTTTTATAAAATATTGTTGATTTTGAGCAATTGGTCCAAATTTTTCCACCTATAGGCCTCAGGTTAAATAATAACTTATTTGGAAAACAGTATGAAGTAATTCAGTGGATGTATTAGTACAGAAAGAAAGTAAAGAAAATGAGCAATGAACATGTACAAGATTTATTTTTAACCCATCTCATTCCCTAACTGATGGAAAATTGGATCTTGAACTGTCGTTAGAAGTGTTTAAATTCTTAAAACTCCTGCTGTGCTTGTCCTTGAAAATCACTTTCTTCATAAGCCCTTCTGAAATTTTTACAAAGTTCTGAGTATTGAATAGATAAATTGATGTCCTAAGGTGAGATTAAAGTCATCTTTACAATAGGATTTAACTTTTTCACTCTTATAATAGGATTTAAACCGTAATTAGTATGGAGGAGGAATAGGTGTGGAGAAAAGTAATGTCTCTGTAATATTAATTCATTCAAATACTAGGACAAAGACTAGCCCTTGATCTTACATAGGTTATAAACCATAGGTTTCTAGAACTCCAGGTAAATATCATGTTTTGGTAAACTGTCAGCTTCAAAAGGACGTTGATGTATTCTGAAGGCTGAAGTCAGCCAATAGCGAGAAACATGAAAAAATCCCCCAGTTGAAGTTCCGCTAAAGTTGATGCAAAAGAAGAGTACATTAAAATTAACAGAATCATAATTTGAACTTAAAGGTGGAGGAGTCGTGAGGACAAAAGGTTCGTTTAGTAATTATGCATTTTCTTTACATATAATAAGCATGTAATTAATTGTTCAAAAAATGAAACTATGCAGAAAGTTTGAAAGGTTAATAGTTGAGTTTCAGCATCTCAAAAGATGTTAGGGAAAGAAAAAAAAACTGAATCTTAACCTCTGAAGCAATAAACCTTTGTGTTACCCAGGAAGTCTCAGTGCCGCCTTCTTGCTTTTAACATCTATGCTTGTGCTAATGTAAACCCAAGCTGAACATAATCTCTTCCCTAAATGTACTTTAAATAATACAACATAAAATAGATTTTTCTGTGGAATAAACTAACAAGCACAGGGGTGTTTAGATGTGGGGTGTCTACTAAACACTCATCAGTGTAATAATGAAGCACCGTACCAGCATTTGAATGAGCAGTCTCTCCGGAAATTTGTAAATAGTTTTGGCCTTACTTTTTTAATTTGATATTTTCTCTAAATGGTTTTACAAATAAATGCTTTGATTGTATTTAGTTACTTCAGCTTTTTGTAAGAAATACTCTTTGTTAGTGAATGATACCATGTATGAGCTTAGCATGTGTTAAATTCATTAATACAGACCAAGTTTAACTCAGAATTTCATTTTTAGGATCTCTAACAAAAGAGATCCTATCTGTGATATGTGTTTCTACATATTTGTAAAGACCACAGGGCTTTCTACATCTGGAGTGGGAAAAAAAACCCAAACGTGCCTCATTATTTAAATATTTATATTAGCTGGAATTGACAGTAGCATCTCTTAACACTATGAGTGTGACGGAAGGAAGATCTGACATGTATCAGCTATAGGAGCTATATCTCACTCTTCCCTAAACTGTACCATTTTCCATAAATATAGCAAAGGTCAGTGTCCTGTGGACACCATGTGAGTCAGTATCCAGAGGTATAAAGGAGGTTATTGTCTACACCCATGACATTGTTTGCAACTAAGAGGTCATCTTAGACTTTCTCCTGTTTTCAAGTAACCCAGCTACAAGCTGTGATTAATAATTTATTTAGTAGCTTTTTTTGTTTTTTGTAGTCTGTTCTTAAGCAAGAAGTTGTCATATATTGTTTTAGGCATAGGCTTTTCCCCAGCTTGCCGTGATCTTCCCTTTTACTGCAACATCAAGGTTTATATTACATCTGAAGATGAAGAAGAAATTTTATTGATATAGAGCATGATGGTTAGCTTGCTAAGTCATACAGAAAATGTGTTTTGTTTTATCAATAGCAGCTGCATACAATGACAGCATATGACTTCATCCTTTCCGTAGTGAATAATAGATTAATATAACTTAAGGATAGGTTCACTTAATAATTATGCTTTTACTTTGAAGGCAACATTTTCTTTTACTTCAGTTAATTATTATCTTAAATCTATTCCCCTGTTAACATTGACTTTTAGTAATTCTGATATGTTTATATTTCAAGTACTTTTACTCCCAGAAGTTTAAATGATTTAGATTCTGTCAAGTTCAGAGACCATCCTTTCCCCTGTACTAGAAGATAGTAATTACGATAAATGGAAGTACTTAAATGTACTCTTATTTAACAGAAGTGCTTTCTAAATTCTGTGTCTTCACATCAGCAATTTACTTATCACTGTCATCTTCACGTTTATCTAACTGAGCTTTGATCTATTCAATTCTAGAACTAGCTGCAAAACTTATTTCTGATTTTATGGTGTGGGATTCAGAGATTCTTTTGTTAATAAAGAACATTTTGTTTTGCAAATTAAGGGTAAATAACCTAGGTGGCAGAGGCCTCAAATAGATCATTCTAAAGATGAATGTGACTTTGACTTTTGGAGCAGTTGAATTTCACCCCCACTGAATATTAAAAGGTAAGGAATTTAAATTCTGAGGGCTCATCAGATTTAGGAATGTATCTATACAGCAGCACAGTGGAGCATAGCAGAGAGATACCTCTACTTTCTTATGAAAGCACTATTTCTGGAACATAATTTACCACTACCAGATTGTTTCAGGACTTCAGCTCTGCCTGATTCTGTGTCATATGGATGATTCAGATCAGGTTAGCACTAGCACTGACATGGGTCTATCACATGGTAGAGATACACTTTTAATCCTTTTGCAATTGCTGTATCATGAGTAAACCTTATGCAACATACAGATTTTACTGTCTTGCTACTTTTATCCTGAAATGTATCTGGCATCTCTCTTCAGGTTGCCTGGACTTTGGTCAAAACTCCTTAGCACTGAGCAGTCATGTTTAAACACTGAACTGTAAGGCTGTGGTTACTAGCTGACAGTATGATAGTAAACACTATTTTAAATAATGATTAAAATTTTAAAATCTATGGTAAGAGTGCCTGGTCTTCTATGAGAAACTTTCAGTATTAAATGTGATTAGTCAGTCCTCAGATTTCTGCTGCACTAGAGCAGTAGTCCATAGGGTACAGAGTATTTAATATTAACAGCTGAATTTTATTTGTATTTTGTGTGGCCGTCATTTCTACAGTTTATGTTATTGACATTTTTATTACTTTGGATGGGGAAATACCCATCATCTGAAAGATACCCTGAAGGTTAGACAAACATTTAATCTGGCAGTACCATAAATCTTCCTTTGCTTTATATCAGTGTATTGACCATCAAATGCCCTCCCTGCTGGAATAAAAAAGTGCTGACTATTGTGCAATACCATCTCTGGGAGGCAGTAGAAAAAAAGGCAGGGTTAATAGAAACATGTATGTGGCCAGTGGATCATAAAAACCTGTAACAGGTGCTGTGGACTGTTACTAGTTATTAATCTGGTCAGCAGCTGATGCACTCCTCTTTTAAGGTCACTCTGTGTGTGCTATTGACTTTTCAGCAAAGTCCTCTTGCTATGGCGTTTGTCAGGAAAGTTGATTAAGGAATTTCATAGGTTAACAATGGACTGAATAGGATTATCATTTACAGGTGACTAAAGGCAGTATGGCTGATCAGACCACAGCTCGATGCCTCAACTATTTAGATAGGATCCTGGGATCTTTTCAACAATTCTTCACATTTTTGGTCTGTGAATGCTTTTTTTCATATATTCTGAAGAGAAAAAATATGCAATTGTATCAGACATAATTGCTCTGATGTGGAAATTTCTTCCTTGGTACTTATTTGTTCTTGTATGTTAGGAGCTGCTTGTTTTCCTTAGAACTGTGAAGAAAACATATAGACCTGAAGCACAGTGAAGCATCTTGCATTATCCATGACCTCTCTGTGTCAGCTGTCTTTTCTGATCTGCAAATAAGGCAAAGTTGTGGAAATATTTTAATTCGTAGAGTAAGTTAAGCAATTTTTAATACTGCATATGATTACAGCTGAAATAGAAATATCAGTAGGTTCTTAGCATACAATAATTAATTTTAACAGTAATCAGGAGGTAGAAGTCGTGGTTTGCTGTACATTTTATTTATATATCTGTTTTTACAACAAACCAATAGCTACTAGACCAGCCTGGATCATTTTTGAAGGGATTTTTTGAGATAGTTGTTTGACATTTTACTTTATAGCTTAAAAAGAAACTTCCCATAACATTATTCCTTGAAACAAAGTGACTAAAACATTTTCCTCTGTTGGCCAGTCGAATGATAATTCTTTAAACTTGCATGATATATCCTTAGGGCATGTTATGTTCTGAATCATTTTTCCCTTATAAAACTCTGGTATATAGTTTGCTACTCAATCTAGAAATCTTTGGAGTGATTGATAACATCTTATCAGTTATTCTTTTCCAAGCACCTTATCAGAGTCTCTGTAGGGACATCTTCAGTCTTTTATAAAATAGCTGCCACTATTGAGACAGTAGGCCAAAATCACCTCTCCCTTTATTTCTCTGGCAATGTCTGACACAGGAATACTAATTCTAAGTCACATATCTGAAAGTTAACTACAGAATAATATACCCTTTTGAATGAGGTTACTCACTTCTAGCTATGAAGAAATTACTACAACTACAGCTGTAGTTGAGCAGTCTTCTGGGTTAATGCAGGAGAGTTCTTATAGCTCTTTGGAATATCATCTTTGTAACATGTCACCTGCATAGCTTTCACCTGGGTAAACACAATCCACAAGTGCAGCACAGGCTGGGATCTGTGTGGCAGGGGAGCAGCTCTGTGGAAAGGGACCTGGGGGTCCTGGTGGACAACAAGCTCAGTATGAGTGAACAATGTGCTGCTGCGGCAAAGCACATCCTGGCAGGATGCTGGGTTACATCAACAAGGGCATCACCAGCAGAGATACAGAAGTCATCAACCCACTCAGTGCTTGTCAGGCCACACCTGGAATACTGTGTTCAGTTTTGGTCCCTGCTATGCAAAAAACATGTGGACAGGCTGGAGAGGGTCCAGAGAAGAGCCACGAGGATGATCAGAGGACTGGAAAGCCTGCTGTATGTGGAAAGGCTCTACTGCCAGTAGAGAAAGATGTATTTATAAGGGAGAATATATACACAACAGTAATTTTACAGAAACAGTTGAAATACTTTGACTACATGATGTTTCACAGTAAACACTAATTAGCTATGGTTAAAACTTTTTTCAGGAATGGATCAATTGTGACTCCATTTTGATGTAAAACGATGATGTCAAAGCCAGACAAAAATACCTTACACCTGAATAACCAGTTTATCTGGGCTCAGTAGTGATTTGCTGAGTGGCAAGATAGGAATTAGAGAATGGTCTGTCTCCTCTCAGATTCTGTCATCTGAAATCAGATGTTTGTGTTTAGTGAAATATTTCATTGTTTTTGCTATAATGTGCACTGCAGTGGTGTTTTATACCTTGGCTAACATCCACAAGTGTGAATAGTGTTCTGCAGTGAAACTGAATTTTTGTTTAGCTTTGGTGAGAAGTCCATCCCTACTTTGCTGAAAGATTTGTAAGGAAAAAAAACGCAGAAAATTTTCTCTCTCTTTGTAGCTAGATGTGTGTCTGCCCATGTATAGCAGTTGTTCATTTACTTGCAGATCTCAGTTGTAATTTTGGGGTGGCTTATCACTTCTTATATTCTGACTACAGGCTTCTACTTTGGACATAATTTTGTTCTCAATGTTCTGGGCTTTTTGCTCTGTCAGTGCATATACTTATTTCGTTGTAGTAATTCCAGCATTAATGTGAGACCTGTGCAACATCACTATTTTCTGACCATCTCAACAGAGGCTATGCAGCTACCTATTTCTCTTAGTATATAATTGTTTTTCAATTCTTCTCAGTTCTGCTGTTAAAATGTGCTTGTAACTACCTTTGCTGATGCTTTCAAATGAGTTGAGGGTCATGTTAACCTGCATTATTTTCATGCTGAAAGTCTGGTTTTGCTTAAAAGTCAGCTGTGCACATCAGTGACTTGTCTAAACTGCATCTCTGCAGTTTTTGCAGGAAGATCAGTGTCTGAGAGTTCTGGTTGTGTGGCTCTCAGTAATGTCAGTGATCATGAGTCACTAATGATCTCTTTTTCCTCAAGCATAATACTTAAGTGTCGAACATATGTAAATAACATTGCACTTTTTTTTTTTTTTTTATTTTTAATCTGAAAGGCCCTGGGAGTTTACAAATTCTGATAGGCTCTTCATTAGTTATTACCTACAGGTCTGTACCTATGTTGGAATGCCTTTGCCTTTTGTTTGCTGCCCTGTGTGAGGGGATTGCAACAGTGCTATTCTTCTACTGCAGATTTGTAGAACCTTCGTCTGTCTACTGAAATGACAGGAAGCCTTTTTTTAATGGGCTTAACTACTATTATATTCATTAGCTCTTATTACATTCATTATATTCATTAACTACTCCTATTATATATATATTCCCTAATTTCATTTACTTAAGAAATAATATTGAAGGCAGAGGATGTTCTGAGTTACTGGCTGGGCTTAAACCATGACAGTGAGTCAGTCAGTTTATTCAGTTTGAGATACATTGTACCTTGGGATTAAGTCTTTAAAAAATGTCTTTGTAATTTTTAGCTATTTTAATGCAGCTGTGTCACACTCTTGTTATCATGGATAGTCTGTTGTTTTGCTTGCATATCTATTACACCAATCATTTCTCTCAGATTTAATTTTGTTAGATTCTTATATTTTCTTTCTTTTTCCTGCAAACAGTGTGACTGTTGTAGTTTTTGCGCAGTTTCCACCCTCCGTGTTGCTCCTATGGTCTTAATTTTTCTTTGCCTTTACTACACATTGATAGGTCATCATGCTAGAATGCCCTCTTTTGGGAAAATCTCCGCCACAGCACTGTGAATGGAATACAGGTCATAGGTCCTGATATGGCTTCAGGAAATTGAAGGGAAGTAACTTTTTAGAGCTTCACCCAGGATTATTTTGAACCATGTTTGTGTTTAAATATTGACCATGAAATCAGCAGAAATATATTCATATTTAAATATAAAATAATGTTATATAAAATTGATAATCTTTTGAATTTCTGTGTCCCCTCCTGCCACAGAATGTAGATACGTGCTACCAGGGTATTCTAAACTTGTAGCTGCTGGGTTAATAGAAAATGACTGCAACTTCTGACTGTAACTAGCCTTTTAGTTATTAGCTTTAAACTTGGATTGTTGGAGTATATATTGGTAGATCATGAATTAAGCGTGTTTCAAGTGGTTTAAATAGAATAACCAAGGGACAGTCTTAAGGGATGCTTTGGTATCTAAAATAAAAAAACACCTATTAAGTACTAATTTTAGTATTTCATTATTGGCAATAGTATATTGAAGGAGAAAAAATGCTATTGTGAATACAAAAAACCACTTTGGATGCTGACAATTTCTATATGGCAGCATTAAATTAATCCCGGATACAAGGATTTTTTCTATCTACCTGGAATGTTCATATATACATATATAGATTTTATGTAGGAACCAATGAGGCTTATTTTGGGCTTCAGTTTAGTAAATTTTTCTCTGGATAACACTTAAGCATATGCTGTCTTGAAGACAAAAACAGGTTAACAGGTGTTTTGGTGCTTTCTTGTTTCAAGAACAGTTTTTGAGAGAATCAGTCTTCAGAAGACTTGCATGTTCTCACAGACAAGAAGTGGTTAAACTGGTTATAGAAAACAAAGAACCACAAAATTCATCCCCAGGCTCAAAAGCTTTTCAACTTTTACAAAGATAGTGAGGAGAGTATTTTTACCTCTGTTTCCAGTGCAAGAATGGAAGGTTTTACATTTATACAGCTTGGCAGCTCCATTAACAGCCTTGCTATGTGAAAGGTGTTTATTTATTTTGCTGACGTTGAGTTCCATTCTTTTCTATTTGTTTTCTTTTTCTTTTCTAGGGTGATAGGGTTGAAGCAACAGGATGAGAGATTTCAAGCATGCTGCTAAATGTTGTGGTCTGACAAAACTGCATGGCTTCCTTTATCAAGACAGCTGTGTTTTTACATAAATAAATCTTAATTATTTGGCCTGCAGAAGGATTGTGCCTGGTACTCAAACGTACTACATTGAAAGGTCACCTTGACTTCCCCAAGGTATTTACTTCAAGGCATTCAGGATGCCAGATGAGAAAGCCTCACAGACTGAGGTATGTTATTGTTTACTACTTAAGAATACTGGAATGAAAAGGACACCTTCCAAAATAGCATAAAAGTTATTGTGACTCACAAAATCACTTTGAAATTAAGATTGCTGAATGGGCTGCTCAGTTTTGACAGTCATATCTTGTATGGTTCACAGAGAATATTTAAACTGTTAAATTAGTCTCCTGCTAAATAGACTTTTAGCTCTGTTAACTGGCCTTCCATGAATGTCATTAGGATCATTCATAGAAGCAAGACAAGGCTGGGATGCTGAGTAATTCACAGTAGTTATATATGCAGCACTGCAATTTGCAGCAATGAAAGATGTTGGGTTTTTGTTTTAATAACCATTGATAATAGCTAATTTGGCCAATGTTCAGAAAAACTCATTATAAGGAATCTAAAATATGAGCTGTGTTTATTAAAAATCAGTTTCATCAGAATCAGAGTAGTCATTAGATCAGAATAATTACATCAGAAAATCATTATCTTATACTTTTATATCAAGCTGTATGCTCATCACATAATATAAAAAAGAGGAAATTTAAGTGAGCAATAGACCTATTGCTATATATGGAAATATGTGATTTTTTTGTTGATCAATGTGTATAAATAACGTTTCATGTCATGAAAATTTTGAAGATATTTTTGTAGGTCTAAATCCTGAAAAATTAGTTAAATACGTTTTCCTGTAACTACAGACTTCCATACTCTATCAATTGGCTAGGTAAGATGCACACGAAACATTTAGGGGTAGAATTCTTAGCTGATCATGAGATCAGTAATACTGAGGTTTGGGCTTCTATCTGATTTGAAATCTGGCTGAGGCTATAACTTCAGAGTGAAGAGTGCCAAAACATAAGACGTGTTTTTAATATAGTGACTTTATGCAGAATGGAGAGGCTTACAGTAATCCATTCAAGCTTTTCCATTTGCAAGTTCAGATTGGATATGAGTGCAGTGGATTAAACAAATAGCAGTCATGTCCCATTTCTGTTATTTCCTGTTGTCCCGCTTTTGTTATTTCCAGTTGTTTGGCTTGGTTTTTAAACTGACCAAATGTTAACATACAAAGAAAACAGCAGTCTATAAATAGTAACCAGACCCTAAAGCAGTCGTTCTGAAACCTTGTCTGTTTTAAATTTTCCATGTACACACCATGTATAGGAAATGACCCATGTTTTTACATTCAGATGCATACTTATTATTTGGACCAAATCGCTAATCCACTTGATCAAAGAGTTTTTTCTTCAGCCTGATTGTTTCACATTTCCCTAAATATGGCATTTCTGCAAGAAGTGGGAGGGAAGCTGTTTGTGTTCTAACTAACTTATAAACTTTTCAGTATCTTATTCTTTCTTTATGTGCAACTAAACGTAAAAAAAAAAAAACCAACAAAAAAACATGAAAAAGTCCTGAAAGAACTTCATGAAGTCCAGGTTAATATTCCAGGCACAAAATGCTGAAATTAAGATGTCCACAGCAACTAGTATAGTACCATGTAATATTTCCAAAATTTTAAGCAAAGTCAGATATACCAGGGTAGACATAAGGGTTTGTAGGAAGATCTTTAGCACTGGTTTGTTTTGTGCGTCATCACTGTCACCTGATGTACCTCACCTGATGCAGCTCTCCTATTCTATGATTCCGTGATTCTGTTTGTGTAAGGGTTTGTTTGCCTGTTTCCTTACACACATACAGGGTTTTGTCTGCATCTCTGTGGTTCAGAGCTTCAGTCTGCAACCAGGAACCCTTAAAAGGAAGCCTTGCTGATCTGGCTGTATATATCCCTAGACAGACGAGCATTGTGTAGAATCAGATATGTGATCACAGAACTGAAAATAATGTAGTATTAATCTATGCCTTAAAAGCAGGAGTAATGTAGCATATCCAGTATTACATATTCGATTGTTGTTTCTTGTCAGTAAATATGCAACAACCAGAGCAGGGATCTCTTAGCACCTAAAGACTGACTGAAATGCAAAGTAAACCGTTTGCACAGACTCAGAGAAGGGCTCTCCAGTAGAGAGAATACCTTACTGTAATGAATGATGATTTCTGAAAAAGAGGGAGTAATCTGTGTCTGAGTTGAAGCTTGTGATGAAACCTGCATCATTTAGTAGAAATTATTAATATACTTTTGACCATATAGAAATTTTGTTCTTCACATGAATGTACCTACTGGAATGTGCACAATGAACAATCTATCTTTTGTTGTTGTTGTTCAAAATAGTTTCCCAAATTTGTTAGGAGTGTGATTATTGTTGTAATATTCGTCAGGATGTCTCACATTAGTATTCAAAAACTTGCAGCTAGGTGAAATGAAAAGTGTTATTTTGAATATTCAAAGGTATACCTGTATGTCACAGGGCTTTTATTCTTAAAATCAAAACTATTACCTATGTGTAACTAGCTGCTTGTCTATGAGAAGGGAAAAAGATGAACCACTTGTTCTCAAACTTTCAAGTATTTCTATTTGTCCTACGAGAAGAAATCATGTATGGATAATCTCCCCTCAAGAACTGAAATTTTCAGACTTATAATTGATTGACCAAATGGATTTTAAATGGAAATAATTAATCTGTCTGGGTTCTATCTGTCAGTAGTACTTCAGCTAAAGCTACAGTGAAAGATGCACGTCAATGTTTTTCTGTAACACACTCTACCACATTAAGTACTGTATAATACCTATATTATGCTCTAAGTATTGTGTGAGTTCCAGATTATGTTGGATGGTTGCTTTTAAAACTAGAATGAAATTCATCGATGTAGAATAATAATGTTTTGTTTCAAAAATATTGACTGTATTATTAATTCTTCATGATACCTACTTCCTGATGAATATTTTAAATGATCAGGATAGACAGTAAGTATATCAGAGAAACAGGTAGATGGTAGTCAAGGAACAGAAGAGTGAAGAAAAGATTATTTTAATACACATATACAAACTAAATTAATTTTTAAGTATAGTTTGTGCATTCGTTTTTAGCTGATTTAAAAATGGTTTTATCAGCAAAGATAGTGAACTGTGAATGAGGAAGCAGTAGCTAATGAAATCACTCGAGAGGCTTTGGCTTTTTATTGGTATATATACTTAGTTGAATGGTGTTTCTGTAACAGGCAAACAAGATGCAATTCCAGAATGCTTAATTTTGCTGTCAGTTGTTGGTAACATCATAGAATAATGAATTACATTGGAAATGGTTCAGGCATAGTGTCACTTAAATCACAAAATCATCATATAAAATGTCTTTACCAAAGAGACAGAGATAGTGTCTTTGATAATAGAAATAGTAAATAAATGGTAATAGAAATTATGGACTAACTCTTGTAAAATTCAATCTTCATTATAGTGACTACTAAAAGACAGTTAAGTGATCTGAAGACTATTTTTCCATCTCCTAATGTTACATATACTTCCACTAGAACATAATGGAATATAAATTTTTCATAACCAACCACTGGATTGCCTTGTCAATAGAAACAGAAGTGATTCTAACCTAAGCAAGAAAGTTATAAGTAATGATGACCACTCTTCTTTCTGGAAATTGGTAATTTTCTTAACCTTATACCATACAGCACCAAGCAGCACCATGTCCCATCATAGCAGAAAATATAACCACAGCCCAACAATTTTCGTCTATATTTTGCATTCTTAGGAAGACTGGGCTATGAAACCCATTGAAAGTCTTATGTAGCTCTCGCTTCCTAGAATTAGCCCTGAAAGAGGTAGCATTGGTCTTCCTCAACTGATCTATGACCAAATGATCTGTAAACTAAAACTTTCACCTTATATTAAGTATGATGACATCAACTGTCAGCTCAACAAGGCTTGCCTTCATATTCATATTTGAGACAGAACTAACATGCAGTAGTTTTCTGAAGCATTTTCACTGAAAAGTAAAAGCCTTCTTAATGCTCTGTTTCTTTGAAACACATCTACCGTACATATGTTAAAATGTTGACAGCAAGTGACTGGTGAAGTTTCAATTTGTATTTCATGGGAAAACCTCTGCTTCTTCAGATGTGACTGAATCATACAATACTAGAAATTAAGAACTGAGCTCAATGCTGAGCTCCTAAGAGGTGGCTAGTATATCTTTTAATTTAGGTACTTGCAGCAGAGATATTTCACATACTCCTATATTTCTGCTATCAATCAGATTTAGATTAAAATATGTTAGATGTCATCCTTATCATTGCCATTTGATGGAATATCTTTGAATTAATTGCTTTTTTAATATGACTGCATCAAGAAAATTTTTTCATCTCGGCTTGCCAGAATTTGATCCAGTCAGTATTGCAATTTTTAATATGTGAACTGGTAACCCTGCCTGCTGGTTTTCATCATGAGCTCTGTAAGATTTCTTCTAAATAATAATGGAAGAGAGCTAATGATGGTACACAATCATATCTAACACCTTTCTTCAAGTTAGCTATTACTAGGTGTGAGTCCACATTACAAAAATGCCATTATAGTTAATGCAAGTCGAACATTGCAAAACCAAAATCATATGAGCTCTGAATTGCTACACTGCTGGACAGTCTTGAAATCTTTTGCCCACTCTTTGCAAATAGTCACAGAGTTGGCTTCACTCACTGTTTAGACATTTCTTTGGCAAATATGAATAGGTGAATTAATTTCTCAATATTTACCTCTGTAGTACTGGACAGCTTGAAATATTTCAGATATTTATCTAGGATTTAGAAGGAGATAAACAATAATTCACATAAAATGAATAGTCACTGCTTGTCAGCACCTCAGGGCAGATCTTTGTTAATTTGTCAGTTTAAGAATACATGTAAATGTATTTTTGAAAACTGGAATAGCTTCTGAGTGCTTCATACAAAGATACAGCTGAATGTCAGATATAACTACTTGCCTCCTCAGTAGTCATGATCTGATTTAATTTTTGCCAAATGCCAAGGAATTAATTGACACTAATCCCTGGTTGTTCTGTTTTTGTTAAGGGCTGTCAGCTCTGTTGGAAATATTTTAGCAACATGGAAAGGCATAAATAGTTGTGATATAGCTAAGTAGAGGCTGTTTATTACCCAGTACTTTCATTTCAGTTCTTACTTGGTCAGTAAATTGATTCTAGGTATTTTTTTAAATTAAGAAAAAAGCCTGCTCTAAAGGCCATTTTTGTATTCTGCTGGGCTTTCATTATATTGCTGAGTTTCTGCTGCTAGTTATGTCTGTGGAAATTTATTTTTTCGGCAATTAAAAGGCACATGAAAAGAGATAAGATCGTGGTACAGCATAGCTGATTTTCATGTTCCGAGAACACTTTTCAGACCAAAAAAATTATCACAAAATCAATGTTGTCACTATAATGCAGATGTGTATGTAAATCAATGGTTGGAAATACAGAAGAAATCATGCACAGGCACAAAGTGATCAGCCTTCCTAGAAGACGCATGGTGAGATCTAGTTATCTTAAATCACATACCAGGCTTAGGCTAACAGAATTGCTTCTAGTGACGCTGAAAAATACCTTCTTGTCCTGACTGTAGAGAAAATTGCTTCATTTACAAAGACTGCTTCATTATACACCAAAAATATAGCTATCCATACTGGGCGAGAATGGGCAGCCACTTATTTCTTGATCTGCACAAAGGTAAAAGCCCAGCTACTTAGAGACCGAACAGATTATGAATGATCTCATCAAGTCAGGAAGCCTGAATCTAAAGCAGAACCCATCACAAAGAAGTGTGCAGACAACAAACGATGTGAATGTCAAAGAAGTTCACAGAGTCACAGATGGAAAAGTCAGTCAAATTTTAAAAGTGAATTTTAGCAGGATCTCTGTGCAGTGCTCAGATTTGCAAACACCCTGACAAAAGAGGTGGCTAAGCTGGATGCTCATGCAGGACTTGCCTCATTTGTAATACGCAATGCAGGGTCAGAGCGAAGAGGAGGAAATTTAGAGTGCAAAAATATTTTTTTTCTAATTCTTAATTAACCCAATATGCAACTATTTTTGCTTTCTGTGCTATCAAGATCAGATGCCCTTTTCAACAACATAAAATTAGCAGTCTCAGTAAAGGAATCCCCAGATGAGAATTCTTAGCCTTTTTATTTATAAGATCACATGAAATGGTCTAATCATCTCTTCTGTCCTTACTCTAAGAGTGTCGTAAATCTCATTAGCTATAGTATCTCCCATTCTGGTTGACTCATGCTTTTTTTCTTTATCCCTTTTGATCTTAATATTTCATATATTAGCATTATTTAGTTTTATTGTTATTTCAGTGGTATCCAGTGAATGCACAAATGGCAATGGGAACAAATTGAAACACAAGAAATTCCATTCAAACATAAGAAAAAAGTTTTTTATTATGATGAGGGTGGTCTAACGCTGAAAGTGGATACCTGGAGAGGCTGTTCAAAACCCAACTGGACATGCCTCTGAGCCACCTGCTCTATTTGTCCTGGCTTTCAGTAGGGGGGTTTTACTACATGATCTCTAGAGGTGCCTTCCAATTTCAGCTGTTCTGTGAATTGTTCTGTGACTATGCTTATTTGTTATTAGCATTAATGTTAAGGGAGAGTTGTATTTATATTTATAGATCTACTTAGAATTTAATGCGAGAAAGCCGAAAGCTCAAGATAATGCAATTTCATGTTAGACTCAAGAAATATACCCTATTGCACTGCTCACAGAAGGTCTTTCTGAATTTGAATGCATTACAGATTTATACATTAATGAGGCCCTATTTATTTTGTACCTTGTTGAGAAACTGTTGTATTGGTATAGCAAGAAACCAAAATCAGATTTAAAATGTAACTAGGGATGGCTACACAATAAAAATTCAGTATGGACTTGCATCAGAAAATACTGTAGGACAAAGGAGACAGGAAGCTCATAGTCTAGAGCAAGTATGGTCTTGGCATTGCTGGTATCTGGATAATGTGAGTGAGTGATTTTTCTCAAGATAGATTTCCAGACTAATTAGTCCCATTTCCAGCATTTGTACCTGAGGTCAACATTTCTAATTTTTCAAAAATGCTCAGTTTTAGGTAGGATGGGAGAGTACACATGCAATCTTGATGGCCCGCCAGTCGGAAGTCACTGCGGTGTCTGAAAGCCTGTCAGTTCCTGTCATGCTCTTCCACTGCAGCTCTTGGCTGTCTGTTTGAGGCTGTCAAAGAGTCAAACGTTTCCTGCTTGGCAGCCGGATGGAAAGGAAGTCCCATCTGCTTCCTGGTGCTGGAGGTGGCACAGAAAGCAGGGCAGCCAGTAAAAGCAAATGTACAAAGTGAGACAGGATTTGGTGACCTTTCAGAGCGAAGCTTTGTGTTGTCCTGCTGGAAAGCAATTGCCGTTCCTGTGTATAATTAATTGCATGACTAAAACCGTATCTACAGCCCCAAAACAAAGAAGATTAGAGGTTTGAAAGTTTAGAGATTCTTGATTCTTGTTTCCGCTTTCTTTCATGAATGTATCTTATGATACATTTCTGGACTTAGATCAGTCAGGGCTGTATCACTCACATATCACCTCAGAAGAAAAAGGTTTTTACTGATTGTTTAAGATAATTTAATGCTTATAAAAAGTGCCAGACAAGTTGATGGCCTGAAAGTCTTCCTCTTCTGAGATGATTCTCCTCTGAATTATATGCAATGCCTCCAGACATTGCTCGAAACCTGTTTCCTGCATCTTAAATCCACCTTTTTTCTTTATTTTCTGACTGGTTTTGGACCTTATACCAGTTGGTATAAATCATCACAATATTGTAAAATTAATTTAGGTTGTGCTGGCTTGCAGGATGTAGGTCTTCTGCCCAGAAAATGTAGTAATGTGTAGTGTCTCTCTGTATTGAGTACAGAAACAACGGATCTGTTTAAACTAACTTGGAGGTGGTACAATCAACAAGAGCCTTTCCTACTATTTGAATACTTCCTCAGACACTTTATATTGTCAGAAGACAGCTTTTGAGTTAGTCCAGGTAGCTTAGCAAAGCGCCATACCAAGCCAGATCCACGTGACCACATCCATATGTGTGCAGTACTGGTTTGAATCTTGCATTTGGACAAACATCCCACTGCTACCAGTTGTGTAGTGCTTCCCTCTCTGGCTGTAGGACATGCTCTAAGGTACTTTCATTTTCTTATGAGTTTGCCAGCCTTCGCACCACTGTCTGTGTCAATGAGAAGAAAACATTATTTTTTACATAAACAATTTCTGAGTGGAGTTACTAATCACTAATGGAGGCAGATCTGGAAATAAAACTAAAACAAACAAAAAAAAAAAAAAAACCACAACCAAAACACCCACTAAATTGGCAACAAGGGCTTTTAATGCAGATTTTCTTAAGGAGTTGAGGTTGTAAACTATGGATTGATCTGTAATGCAAATGATAAATGTATCTACCTGTCCACTGCTTAGTTTGTATTTTCTGTGTTAGCCTCAATTTTATGGACTTTTTATGCCCCTGTACCCGGCACTGGTGAGGCCATACCATGAATACTGTGTTCAATTCCGGGCCCCTCACTACAAGAGAGATACTGAGTTGCTGGAGCGGCTCCAGAGAAGGGCAACAAAGCTGGTGAAGGGTCTGGAGCACCAGACTCAAGAGGAACAGCTCAGGGAACTGGGCTTATTTAGTCTGGAGAAAAGGAGACTGAGGGGAGACCTTATAGCTTTCTACAACTACCTGAAAGGAGGATAGGACAAGGAGGTGGCTGGTCTCTTCTCCCTGGTAACAAGTGATAGGACAAGAAGAAACAGCCTCAAGCTGTGCCAGGGGAGGTTTAGATTGGATATGAGGAAAAATTTCTTCACCAAAAGGGTGATCAGGCATTGGAACAGGCTGCCCAGGAAAGTAGTGGAATCACCACCTCTGGAAGTGATCAGAAAATGTGCAGATGAGGCCCTTAGTGACATGGTTTAGTGATGAACTTGGCAGTGCTGGTGTAACGGTTGGACTTCATGATCTTAAATGTCTTTTCCAACCGAGTTGATTCTGTGATTCTATGACTCTGCTGACACTACACTACAGAATTCATGGGAGACTGGTAGCAATGTCGATATCTGGATTTCTGAAAAACATAAACAAGGAGATTTTTTTTTTATTATTACATTGTGGCTTACGTATTATTAAAGAGCATTAAAAGTTGATTCATTTTTGGCAATATTCAGGTAGGTCATGCTCTGCATTTCCTGTTTATCTTAATGTAGTGTTTATTTTATCCAGTGCCACTGAACCAGATACCATTTCCATTCACCCTCTGTTTGCCTGTTTGCAAATGGCATTCATAAGGTCATCCACTTTGGTAGCCAGCACTGATGCTGGGCATGGTGTCTCTGATTTATGCTAACAATTGCTTTGCAGACATAGTAAGGAGTGGAGAGAGTGGTCACAAGATTGTGTAACTAGTTCATTATTACTCACTGCTTTTGTATTTTCTTCAAATGTGGCTGAGTTTCAATTAAAAAATACTAAAAAATAAGATTATTTGCTTTTCCTTGCCCACCAGTTGTCTTATATTGATTGGGAAGAAAAATAAATCTCCCTTTAATGAAAAAGAATATAGTTTATTGGGCGAGGTTATTAGCACTTTTACTTGCATGGAATTTTTTTTTTTTACATCTGATTCTTTGACCTCTCCAGAAGGGGACACAGCAAGATACAGTGGGATAATTGTCTGGAACAACACTCATGTCTTAGTCCATCCCACACCACAGAGAAAAATGAAGGCATGAGGCATGAAAACTTCAGCTCCCATGAAGTACTATTTTGAAATTGTAATAAATGTTGTTTCCATTTGAAATTTTTCAGTGTTTGAAATTCTGCCATAAGCTTCATCAGAATGGCCAGTAGAAGATAAAAGACGGTTTTGCAGGCTCTCCTCAAGACACAAAAATCTAGTTACAGCAGAAAATACCTTGTTTTGGTATGCCTGATCCTTTTTCTCCAGTATTCTCCTGCTCCCAATACAGCAGCAGTTCATCTGCTAGGACACTGCTAGGCAGTGGTAATAGGAGAGAGTCTGGGAGAGGACGAGGTGGGGGAGAAAGTTATGTGACCCGAATGTTCTGTGCTGCAGTATTTAACAATACAGGACATAAGCAGTGGGGAAGAAATATGGATTCTAGCTGCAACGTTCTGTGTTTGTGCAAATGAAGGGAGCAGGATGACTTACTAGAAAAGAAAATATTTTAAAGAAATAAGACACCATGCAGTTGCTACACCTTAGAGAGGACTTGGGGTGGAAAACATGGTCCAATACCACTTAACTCTTCAGTTTGCATAATGGTATGACATCCTTCAAGGATATGTCCTAGACCTCCACAAGATATTCAGGAGGTCAGGGATGTTAATAAGAGAAGAAAGGCATCTACATTCTTCTGGAATTCTATCAACCACCTTATTAACAACGTTTAATAGCAGCAAAAAAATTGGTGGTATCACACTTTTTTGGTATCAGTGTTGTAAAAGATTGAAATGATACTGCCCATCATTTGATGCGGCAAATACTAAACATGTCCAATAGCAGTTTCTGAAGCTGCGTGTGGGAATCATGGCCAAATTGCTTGGCAGGTCACACTAAGTTAGTTTCCAAAATCTGATCTTGCTGAGGTCAAGATCAGAAAAGAGAAATAATTTGAAAGATATGATTTAAAGTTGTTGCTGGGAATGGAAGGGATGATGACACTGGGCTGACTGATAGATATCTTTGTCCTCAGAGCTGGTGCCAGTTTGAACCCTTGCACCAGTTTTGGCACAGACTTCTCTGTGATAAGTAACTAATGAACAAATGGCCATGGAGATTTTAAATTGGGGGCACACAGTTCCTTTTCACTGAGGTATAGGGTATTTCTTGGTGAGGTCACTGTCTGAGCCTGAATCCATTTGGATTGTGCTGCCCTAGGCTTCTTGATATGAAATGGCTTACAAAGCATTAAAGTGTTTCCATTCTTTAAACCTGAAGTGCTTAGGTTTAAAAGTTTAAAAGTCATTTATATTATTCACAATACTTGCTTATTTACAATGGCTGAAATAAAGTAATTTACAATGATTCTGAAAGTTTGGACATTTCTTTACAAAGTAACATTTCTTGTAGTTTCTGAGAGAGAAATTCGAGTCATTAACTGAAACCTATTTATATTCCCTCATCAAATTTGCTTCAGCAGATAATTAAATTGAGGATAAGGATGAAGGAGAGTGAAACAGAGCTGTAGTAATATTGTCTCATGTCTACAAGCAGTTACATACGATAAAGATATATTAAAAATGAAAACTACGAAATGAGGCTATGAAATGTTAAAATTCAAGATGGCAGTTAGTCTTAAATCTGTAAGGCTCCTTGACCAAGCCTGTCTTTACTTCATCAGTTATTATTACACTGACACTCCTTATCCTTCTCCTCTGTATCCTGCTTTCACGTACTATCTCATCTCTTATTTCCATCCCACTCAGTAGTACCCTGTGACTTACTGCCATGACAATTTACTCCCTTACCTCTCACAAAGTTCTTTTCTCCTCCACTTTTAACTCCCTGAATCAGAGGTATCACTGGGAGACCAAAAGAAGTGTTTACTGACCTCAATTTAGGTGCTTAGACTCAGCACTCACAGCACAAGTCATGAGAACATCATGTCCAGTACTTTGTGGATGACATCTTTGGGGAATTAAACTGTTAAAAGCTAAATCTATTGAACATGTGTGAACTTCCTTCCCCACACCTCCAACAGTATGAAATTTAATCAACTAGGGTCAGATTTCAGAGGGATGGCAAAAGGCACATCCTCTATACAAAGTGCACTTACTCCTCCCTCTTCTCTTCCTTCTCTCTCCCTCCCCCTTCCTATTCCCTCCCTCCCAGGTTTTAATCTGAAACTTGAAACACTCAGTTTAAGGTCACTGGAGTCAGTTCACATGGACAAAACTCATTTTTCCATAACCTTGTCCTTGAAAGCAGCTGAGATATTTTTGCTGTAATATTCCCAAAACAAACAAACAAAAAAATCAAATCTGATCCAATGGAGACACCTAAGATGGAAAATTTTAACCCCAGTGATTGAAGCTTGGCAGTGTTAAAAGCACCTGAAAAAGGGCCATTAAACAGGAGGTGTCAGGGAATCAAAATAGGTTTTACCGTTAGCTTGGGCTTTAAAGCATGTATTAAAACCACTATTTTAACAGTTCCCGAGGTGTTAATCAAATGCATTCATTTTCCTCCTCAGTTCTCTACAGGTACACTAACCTAGGCAGCAGCTCTATTATAGGTTATGGTGATTAAATATAGGTGTTAAAACAGAGCCTGTGCTTTGGTCTCCTTGTTCTCTGTAAGAAGCCCAGCACTACTCATATGCTTTGATGACCCACATTATCTGTATGAGTCTTGAAAGTATATGGCAAAATTAAATTTTGCTGTTCAAATGTTTAGTTAGCTTGTTCAGTTGGCCAGATGATGGAGAAGTAGAAGGCACAGGGAGAGCAATCAAAAGTGCCCATTGCTGTCACTGAAGTTCACTAATAAGAAGAGATCCTATGTGATACCAATAGTGATCTTGAACAGATTCGCATCTATGGAGGTAGGTTTTTCAGACACCCCTTGATCCAACACATAGCACGAAGGGTTAAACTACAGTAAGATCAGCGGAACTGGTCAGTGCTGTTTAAACCACTTTGTTTTAAGTTAGTATTGCCCAAGTTCAATCTCACAGTTCTGCAGCTGTTGCCTAACTACAGATTTCTCAGACTTTTTAAACACCTTTTGAATGATTCTTTCCAAAAACATTGAAAGGATCATTTTTCATTCCAAAGTTAAAAAGAATAAAGAATAAAAAATAAACAAACCCATTATTTCCAAGGGAAAAAAAAATCTGATTCTGGTCTAAGTTACTTCAATGGAAAGGGAGCTGTGAATTAAGAGCAGAATTTGATCTGTCCTTTGAAATAAAATTGAAGTATTTTTGTTGTACAAAATTTTATTGCTTTTTAAAACTACTTAATTCTATTTGAGAAACTCATGGACGTGGGAAATTATCATTGCTCATGGGCCCCAGCATGTGCTATTCTAATTAAACCAGAATATCCAGATGTAAATGAAGTGCTTCTTCAGAGGTCACAGGATGTTCCCATTGACTCGATTTCTTTAAGACAGGATCCATACCATTTTTTGTTTTGCCTTAGCACAGTTGGTGCCTCTAAAGTACTACACAGGATTAATTTTTGTTCGGTTTTGTCATTTTTGATCTTTTCCCCTGCAGAATGGCCATCTGTACATATATCATACTTACATTACCTTTTTTGAGAAATGAAACAAAGATACTGAAGTTGAAATACTAGTCCATTTCCTTTGTTAGCAAAACAAACAAAAGCAGCCCAAGTAAAAGATTTTCTCAACACTAAAGGAACATTGTCTGCCTCTGCAAAAAAGTGTTGAAAAATCAGCTGCTGTGGCTCAGTATTGACATTTCCTGTGTCACCTCTCCCCATGAAGCGCTGGACATAAATGGTTCCTGAAGCGTGTAGAGGGAAAGATTTCTGACAGCAGCACAGGATTTATTTGCATCCCAAGAGAATTTGCCAGAGCTGCAAAAAAATGAGCATACTACCCAAATTATGCCATTCTTCAACTATTTAAAGCCAGTTTAATTATCATCTAAATTAGCATTAGAAACAAGGAGTTCGTATACTTTGTACACCAAAGCTTTAGGCCCTGATGGTGTCAGGTGGTGAGGAAGGTCCTAACTGTTTTCCCAGGGCATAGGGTTTTGCTTTCCATCAATATTCCATCACAGGGATCCCAAAAAACATCTGAGTAGACTACATTCAACCCTAATGCAGTGTCTCATGATCTCAACACATAATCACTGTGACCATTTCACATACCCTGTCATCATACAACATTCCTCTGTCAGGAATGAATTTGTTTACGTGGCAAACATCTCAGGTATTTTAGGATTTTTTTCATGTGATATAGCAGAGGAAAACAAAGATAACAGTCAATTTGCAAAGAGAAATACTAACGTTCACCGAGCAAACCCTTTAGAAATACTTTCTCCAGCTTTAATACCATCAGAAATGTTTACTTTGGATTTTGGGACATTTGAAAACAGATCTCCCTTTTGCAGCAAGGAATCCGAGAGTGGCATATACACTCGTGCCATAGCCAGTAGTTCAGTGGGCTGTCTCTGACAAGGACCTCTATCCTGCTTCAGAAAATGCTACAGAATCAACTGACCACAGAAACATTCTTCTTAACCTATGTTTGTTAAATGTTGATATCTGCCTTGAAGCCTAACTCCCTCCACAAACTCCTGTGGGCTTTCAGAAATGCTTATTTTGGATGTTCTTGTTATCCACAAATGTCCGAGACTTTTTTTGAATTCTGCTGGACTCTTGACCTAAATGATACTTCATGGCACAAGCCCCAGGCTTATTGCATGTTCTGGGTAATGATTTCATTCATATTCTGTTCCCCACACCACAATTGGGAAGTAAAGTTTAGGTTAAGCAGCTAGCTATGTATGTCAGCTTTACAATGATTTTTATTTTTTTTTTTAATGTAAAAGAGAATCAGCAAGGTCAGCAGTACAATGAGGATAAACCTAATAAAAAAGAGATCTCATTCAGTGGTGAATAAAACTACGAATATTTCTTTTTTGAATTAAAGCATGCCTTGGACAACATTCTAGCATGAAGACTAAAGGCCCTAAAAGAAAGATCAGACCAAATACAGAAAGTGATGTGGTTTTGTTATGGATAGAGAAATGAAATATCACAGAATTGTTAGGGTTGGAAGGGGCCTCTGGAGATCATCTAGTCCAATCCCCCTGCCAAGGCAGTACCACCTATAGCAGGTTACACAGGAACGTGTCCAGGCGGGGTTTGAATGTCTCCAGAGAGAGAGACTCCACAACCTCCCTGGGCAGCTTGCCTCCTGTTACTTGTTTTGCAGTAGCAGCTCAAGCATCTGATATTTAATGTTTGGTTTATGTCACTTGTTTTAAAAGAAAAAAAGGTCCATCCTTATCACCAGTGCACAAATCCTCTCTATTCTGGAAGCTTTGAAACCTTCTTGCACAACTCCAATGTTTCACACCCACACTCAGTGTCTTAAAGTCTTAGGAATTGAAGTAAATGAAATAACTAGCGGTAAATATGTCCAACATAGTTAGTCAACATAAATACAAGATTTTATTGTGCCTTTAGCCTGAAGATTTTTGCAAATGTTAGTTATGAATCTTTCTGCTTAGCAAGTGTTAAATATCACTGAATCAGAATGATAGTAATTTACACTATGTCTGCATTCCTTAGTGTAATACAAACATGAAGCAGAACACAGAAGAACTGGGCTTACTGTAGTGATCTTCTGTATCCACATATTTATTTCCTATTTGATTTGGAGACTGATGCTGTCTCAACATCTGCAGGATGCAAGCTGCTTATATGATCGCTGCTGTACTAAGGCTGGGGTTGTGGGTGCATGTGCACTAAAGACACCCAGGCTTGTGAGGCATTTCCTCAGGGCTGCACAAAAAAGTAGATTTTTCACGGGGTAAAAATGCAGTTGGAACCTACCAGCAACCCAGTGTGGCTAAGCAGCTGCAGAAAATACTCCTCTTTGGAGCACTTGTCTGACAGTGCCTTCCTTCTCTGATGCCTAACTGCTTGTCACAGCTCCTACACCTGCTCATCCATAGCTCCCACCTTTCCTGGCTCTCTTTTTCCTTATGTTGTTCAAATTTCCCCTCCTAAAATAACCCCATTTAAAATGTTTTGTAAAGCCAGAGATGGCTGAGTTACCATGATTTTTGCAAAGAATCTAACATTCTCTTATTTTGATCTGTTCCTTTTGTCCGTTTTGCATTTTTCACAAGGGCTTCAGGATAAGGACTGCATTATTTCAGTGTTTACAAGTTATCTAGCATGACATGATACATTTCACATTTTTGTCAGCCTTAGAAAACAAGGTTCAAAAATGTTCAGACTCTATAATTCACCACCATTGTCTGTAGCTGCTGAAACATGGGGAAGGACACAGTAACTGCTAAAAAATGTAGAAAAGCAGCATGTATCCCTAAGGTTTTGTTCATTATTCATTTGGATTGTAATTCCATTAAAATTACATATAAAAATACTGTTGTATCTTCACTAACAAGTGTCCGTCAGGGCAATGCTTTAGTGTCTCATACACTCCTATTTTGTTGTCTGGAGGTTATAACCTGATGTTCATCCAAGGCAGTGCAGAGTAGCCTTCGTCCAGTACGAGGAGACTAACTGTACAACCAAGCGTTTCCAGTCTGGAGGGTGAATTCTCCATGTGTACTGTGAAGCATTTCAGAGAGACAAGGAAAGGACCAGTTCAGCAAACAGTGCTGGTCACACAGCATTGACCCAGACCATCCTAAAGAAATGGTCCTCAAACAGGGAGGGCATCTTCCTTTTCCCCTACAAGTTCTTAGTTTGTGGGATCCTTTCTCGCTAAGTCAGTGTGTCACCTTTCATGCGGAGGCAGAGAAGTAGTGGAAGACATGGGTGTGACCAGACAGCTAAAGGTGCAGTCACACATTCCCCTGTAAGACTAGGGGCTTTAAGACTATCAGTTTGTTTGGAAAACCATGGCTGCATGTGGAGGGAAAGGAGTGGGTTAGCATCAACATTTCTGTCTAAGTGACAGGAGGAAGGAAAGTAGGAGCAGAGAGCTCTTCCTTCGCTATGTTGGGGCAGGAAACTGGGGTCCAAGTGGAAAGGAAGGTAGTGACTACAAAATTAAAAGGGAACAGTGTCCTAATAAGAAAAAAGATGCAGTGTTCCAGGAGTATGGCTCTTATTGTATATATCGAGGCAGCAATGGGCATCTAAAATATTAGACATAGTCATGAAAGTAGTGGAAACTTAAAAGTGCCCAAAGAAAATGTTAATGCTGCCTGAGTTCGTGCCTTTGTTCAGTTTTATGTTACTCACCACTGAAATGCAGACACTTACACCAAAAGAGGCTCAAAAAATGCTCTTGCAAAGAACCAAGCTTGAAAAAAAAATATGATGCATCTCAAACAGTCTCAGAGAATTCAGCTTCAAAGCAACTAAGAACAATGTTAATAGTGGGCAGCTCCCTCCAAATCAGGGTAATAGTGTATAGATCTGGGCAGTAGGAGGAGAGTGAAATTGTGGTGAGCTAATGCTTGGGTAAATACATAACAAGAGAATGAAAGGCTAATTCAAACCACTAGATAATTTTTTTCCAGTTGTGTCAATGACATGTTTTAATTATTTAGTTTTCCTCAAAAATATTCATGTTAGCATTCAGGAAATCAGCTGTTCTGATCTCCAGAGCACTGAAGATAGTCTACTCCCAGCACAAACACCTGCACAAGGGCAGCAAGAGATCAAAATACTTCATATGGCCTATAGAGTCAGAATCTATTGTCCTTCTTTTGACAAATATTCTGATTTTCACATAATCCTTTTGAAGTCATGGGGCTACACATTGTTTGAGGGATTCAAAATCTGACAATAAAGGAGCCCCTTCTAAGGGGGAAAATAATGATTCTTTGTTCCTTCCTTGGTATTTTGGAAAGCGTACCTCACAGCCATGCTAACTGTGATGACTGTTGTTTTCATGATGTTGAAATTGTTGGCTAAAGCCTTCATCTGCGTAATTCAGTATTTGATTTTTCATCTGGAGGAAGGAGAGGAAGGAAGAAAGGGCAGTCCAATCTTTTTCTTCAGTTGAAGTTTTGTTTTCACAAATAATAACAAGCACATTAGCTAAAGAACTAAAAAAATAATTAGAGATTAAGGTTACTTTCAGAGTTCTTTGATAATGTGGTGTCATTAAAAGCAAGGAAGATTGATATAGCCAACGCACAAAATTAGTCTAGTCTGTGCTTGATAGAAACATACATGCTATCAGTAGGAATTATTTTCATATATGAAAGGATAAACAAATCTCTCAGTTTATATATACTAGGAAAACATTTGTTTGCTGAGCACATGCTGAGCATCTTTCCTGCCTTTTCTCAGAATAGGCCCTTGTCTCTCTGTGATTAGCCAAACTGGATATGTTTCATGTAGATTAAGGATTACTTAATTTAACAAACCTCTATCCTTTGTACTTTTCATTTATGCTGCTGGCATATCACACAAATGTCCAGAAGTGCATTACTAATACAGTGTCTTTCATTTTGATTTTTCCAGTTTCATCTGAATCATATGTGCAGCAGTGGATTGCTACTAAGCCTGCAGTGTTAGGTCATATAGAAGAAAAACTTCCTTCTTCTGTTCTTGCTAGTGAAGAGTATAGTGCTGAAAACAGTGCCAAAGCAGAGACAGAAATGCAGTAGAGTCTAGTCACTACCCTCAAATTCTGTCTTTTCAGGCTAGCACCAGGTGTTGGAACTGAGCTGACTGACAGGAACTGCACAACTTTGCCAACAAATTAATCTCTCCAAAGGTAAGATCCACATAGCTAAGGGTGGCAGAAAGCATCAAGTGGTTGAAGTTCTTTTTTGTTTACCCTGACCATTTCCATGATACAGTTTATGAATTGACACCAAAACGAGTTGTGTATAAGTACTGTTGCAGTAGTTACAGATTGCTATGCAAAGGAAAGGACAAGCAGGCTGGGATAATAACAGCAGATAACCTCTTAAAATAGCTTTATTATCAGAAAATAAAAGTACCTGGAACCAAACCCTTTGTCTTACTCTTCACCCTCAATTCCCCTGTCCCCAAACAACTAAATTCTATATATATTGGGACTTTGACACTGAAAAATGTTTATGACACAGCTGTTTGAGTACCGCTCTTGCATATGTGCTGTATACACACTGAGTCTACTTTGCTATCTCTGGTCATGTTTCAGTTTTTCTTAGCCGGCAGATTCATAGTCCACAGCTTAGACACCTGAGGAGCCATTCCTCATAGTTTACAGGCCCGCTTCAGCCATGCACACAAATTGAAAGCGAGATTCATTTAGGAATGAGAACAAAGGCTCATCCACCGGCAGAAAAGCCACAGGGCTTCCATTTATTCAGCTCTTAACTTGCTTCTTAGCCAGGTAAGGAATGAGCCAAGAGGCACACACAGTAGAAAAATTATTTACTCAGAGCAACTGGAATTATATTATCTGTTGAGAAACACTGAACTGGGACAATAGCAGACTTAATGAAAGTGCTATGGGAACATAAATACATTGATAGGAGCATTTGGGAGAAGTAAGAAAGGACTCTTAAAAGGCTGACAAAGTGATTAGATGATAAAGAAGGATTGTTGCAGGCATTCAGAGTGGATTGTTCTGCTAACTGGCTTTGACAGTAGCCATGTCTTCATACCCCACTGTTTGGAAAGGAGGTAGGTTACAGGAAAAGGCTGTCAGGTCCCCGAGCTGGGTGTATTCTACCCATGAACTGGCTTTATACGTCTCATTATTAAGGTCTTTCTAAGCAACATTTCTTCCATAAAGGAACTCACCATATAACCTTTTGGCAAGTTGTCCCTTGAGTGTGTCATACCGGTGATCATATCCTGTGCCCAACCCTCTGAATTCAGGCAGTTTCAGAATGAGTCTGAGCCTTCACAGGCAGTCGCCAGCCCTTGCCCTCCAGAAACCTGAGGAAGGTCCTGGGGACGTGCTGCTTAGCCACCTCCCTGGTTATCAAGTTGCTCAAGGGCACAGTGTTTTGGAGAAGGACTGTACATGGACCAGCATTCCTTGGACACTAGGGAACAAGAAGAGAATATTAATATCAGGAAACCCAATACTGATTTGCAGATCATCAGCTGCCATGTACCTATGCATGAACTCACATGATAGCATCTGTGATGCTAATTCTGAAAGTTACAGATATCTGACCTAATTTCCTAAGACTAGTCTTCATTACCACTGTCTGACTAAATCTCTGGAGAATGCTGTAACCTTCAGGAAACATAAACCACAGGCATGGGTTGGGGAATGGAAAAGGGAGAGCTGTCTGCAGTGAAAGGTGAAAGGGATGATTAAGAGGTCTTCTCCACTAAGGGGGCAGGATACAGCTGAGACTAGTCCTGATCAGTCTAAGGAAAAAAGTCCAGGAACACACTGCACATTCCACCTATTATGGTTGAATAGGAGGAACAGCCTCTGTGTGGTGGCTGCAGGTTGTACAAGGAGGTGATGAGAACAACTTTTCAAAGAAGAGGGAGAAAGATTTTTCAGGTGAATAAAAGACTAACAGACTGGTAAGTATGTTTAGAAATGACACACTGACTTATTATGAAAATGAATATTTAAATGGGATGAAGATTAAAATGTAATAAGAATAGCAAGGTTGATATTCTTATTCCTAAAACTGTCTTAGTGGAAGCTCTGATAGGCAAACTAGATTGTTAATACTTACTACTTTTGTAGCAAGTATTTGTTAATACTTGCTACTTCAGCACTTACCAATTTACTTTGCAACTACTAATACCCATTCCACCAGGTTTTATGTTAGCAGAACTCAAGGGGCAAAGTTAGTGTCATGATATCAGCATTGCTGTAGCCATAATGGTGCAAGGATATGTGAGAGGCCAAGCTAATAGGGAAAGACACGTAGTTTCCTTGGATAGCTGAGAAAAACAGACAAGCTTTACAGCTCACATGCCTTTCCCAGTCAGCAGTCCAATAGTCAAGCTGGTTGAGGGTGGCTCAAGCATTCAGTTCGTATCAATGCCTGAAATCGCTAAGCAGAATTCGAGAGCTTGGTTGCTTGCAGTGCTGTCTCCCTCCACCTGCTGTTTGCTCTGTCTCCTGCCATGACAAGATAAGCCACCACTGAAGAGTATATGCACATGAGCAGGGGGCAAATGTGGCAGCCAGTGCTTGTCTTTCATTGCAGAACACATTCAAATCCATGAAAGAAGATCATTATAAAAGATGTTGGTATTTATTTTATGGTATTACTAGTACAGCAGCTGCTAGATGGTATGTGACATCATTTGAAATGTTCTCAGTGAAGTTTGCTATTTGTTCTAGGCACTGATTGTTTGGATAAACCTTGTAAAAAGCTGGGGTATGCAGTATGATCCGGGAAAAAATAGTTGTTTAATCAAAAATGCCAATAGTTTGAATAGAGCTATAAAGTATGTTCAAAATACTTTCTTAAAGATCTCAGGTCTAATAAATTGGCCAGGCTGTTAGCCTTGAAATTAAACCCAAGTTAATAATACATTTTGAGTAATTTGAATGGTATTTCTTTTTCTCCTCATAGGATAACCAAAACATATCCTACCTTTTTCAATTGTTTTTCAGAAGTATTCAAACATTCTATGATAAAAATCTACTCTAAATTTTATGTGAGCATTTGGTATTTATTTCAGTATGTTTCATTGTTAATGTCACGTCATATGGATTCGTTTTCACTTTCAAACAGGTTAAGTATAAAACCCAATATATTGCACAAAATACTGCTATGTGATTGTGAAACCCAACAGCTGTCATCACTGGCACATTTAATGTAATACTTCATTTTCAATGAGTGTTTAAACTGCTTCATCCTGACTTTGATATCCATGGACGACATCAAAAACCAAGGGCACAAACGGGAATAAAGCTTGTAATGGGGATTGCAGAACCAGTTTCAATGAATCACTGCAGACTTTTTTGTAGAAATCAGTCTTGTCTGATGGATTGTTTGATTTAATCTTTTGTCCATCATTTTAGCAAAAAATGTCACTGCAATATGTTCCATGTGAAAATATCCTTGATAGTTGGAATTTAGATTATGTGCCCTTCCTGCCCTGTCTTATTTTCTCCCAGATGCTTCTACAGTGGTGACAATTTAGAAAAACAGGTCCTAATCTGAAGTTAGCAGGTTTTCTCAGTTAGTGTCTCCTACATACTTTCAGATCACAATCTGTAATCCCACAAGATACTTCATTTGGGTCATTTGGGGTATTCTTTATTAGATCTCATGAAGTTGCAAGTCTGTAAAAAAAATCCTCATTTCAACAGCTTGATTGAGAAATTTTATTTTTCCAGTTTTTAATGCAAGTACTTTGTACACAAACTGTTATATTCTGCCACCATTTACTTTGCCATGAACCAAAGGCTGTGTTGGAGAAGTGATTGCAAATCCCATGCACTACAAATTGTGACATTAATGTATGCTTAGTGGCATACACTTGTGGGGCAAGATTCACCCAGGTCCCAAATCACAATTTCTGTATTTTGGTAAAGACTGTAGAATATTATCCAAATATTTGGAAGGTAGACATGGTAGTAGGTACTGGTAATTCATCAAACAAAACATGTAAATCCCTCCTACGGTGTGAAAGGTCTTTCTAGGCAATCAAAAACATCTGTCAAAAAGATGCTGCCTACTTCTGCTTGTTCATGCTGGCAGATGTGGCTCTTAAGTTCCTGCAGGACCTGGGAGTGGCGGTAGTTTTCCTATGTAGTGAGAAAGTTAATCCTGAATAAGCTCTCCAGGACATTACAAGAAGAACCTGTATTAGTCAGGCAGCTTTTATAGAATCATAAAATCGTTTAGGTTGGAAAAGACCCTTAAGATCATCAAGTCCAACCGTTAACCCAACACTGCCAAGTCCACCGCTAAAGCATGTTCCTAAGCACCACATCTAAACATCTTTTAAACACCTCCAGGGACGGTGACTTCATCACTTCCCTGGAAAGCCTGTTCCAATGCTTGACAAGCCTTTCAGTGAAGAAATTTTTCCTCATCCAATCTAAACTTCCCCTGGTGCAGCTTAGGGAATTTCCACTCGTCCTTGTTACTTGGGAGAAGAGACCAACATCCACATCACTGCATTCTCCTTTGAGATAGTTGTAGAGAGCAATAAAGCCTCCCCTCAGCCTCATTTTCTCCAGGCTAAAGAACCTCAGTTCCCTCAGACATTCCTCCTAAGATTTTTGCTTTAGACCCTTCATCACCTTCGTTGCCCTTCATGAATATGCTCCAGCAATTCAATATCCCTCTTGTAGTAAGGGGCCCAAAACTGAACACAGTATTCAAGGTGCACCTCATCAGTGCCGAGCACAGGGGGGCTGGTATATCTTGCAGTTCTATCCACTATGAATTCAGTGAAATAACAAAGTTAGATTTAAGTTTTGTAATGAGGTTCCAAGCGCTTTTTTGGAGGTGGCAATTTCTGTTTGTCCTGAGCTGATACAAGTGGAGCTTTGCCTTTGTAAGCCCTGCTCAAAGCATGATGGAAACTCTACAAGCCTGAAGTACGTGACCCTGAGTTGAATAGGTGCTTTGCTGGTGAGAGGGCTTGCTGTGCTGCACTCTGGCCATCACTGTCAGTTTGTGGGAGTCATCATTAATTGCTAACCTTAATAAAACCCAAAGTATATTCACGCTCTCCTATTCTTAGAAACCCAAATACAAGAGGGACTGACTTTCATAAAGTGTTTTGGCAATATGCATTCCCTAGTTTATCCCATCAAATTGGACTACAGCTGTACAGGGCATGCTGTACTTCCTCAAGGGCACTCTTTTAAGTGAGCCAGCAATATCAAAACCTCGTGGGCAGCGCAAGCCAGGCTTGCACATGCTTTTGGACTGCACATGGATTTAAGCAGCAATTGCTGCAGTATCTCTCATAAAAAATAAGAAATATAAAGTCTCTTCTGATTTTTTTTGATGTAGAAGCTTTGATATCATGAACTTCATTTCAGGGCCTTCCCTGAGAGTACTGAGGGGTCTTCCTGGTCCTGGCTGCACAGAGAACTCCACTTCACCCCTGCCCATGGTCCCAGGAGCCCCATTTCAGGTGACCCTTGGGCCTTCAGTCCTACTGCCATGGTGCTGTAGGACTAGTCTCCAGCTCAGCCATGACCCTGTCAGTGTGGTTCCTGATCTATGGATTGGCTTTGGATCTGTCTTGTCACTATCAACTTGCCCAGTAATCCCAGGGCTGTGTGCCACCCAGGCAACCCGCACCACAGGGATGACCCTGAGCCACAGGACTGACTCTCTGGCTTGACCTCGGACCTGCCGCACCGTGAACTGGCCTGATGAGTGACAGTCCCAACTGAAGCTGGACCAGGATTCTTTCTCAGGCACTGTGGGTGTGGTGAGACCTCGTAGCTGCTGGCCATCTTATTGTGCTCACATCCTGCCTCCCCATCTCCTCAGCCTCCCCAGCCCTCCTTGTGCCGTGGCGTTTCACTGAAGAACACTTCTAGATAACTTTAGGGTTTTTTAACCTAGGTGAAAAGAGCACCAAAGTTGCAAGCCAGAATCTCAAAAGTTAAGAACTAGTACAATCAACTTTGCTAGAATGGGGCACCCTTGTGAAATGCAGATTGACTCCCATGGGCATACATTGTGGGGTGGAGTGAGTATTAGCAATGGCTTCAAACTAGTGTGAGCACCCAAAGCAGTGTAGCTGTGATGATGTGAGGTGTCCTAGCAGGTTAATTTATTTTGCTGAAGGATAATATGAAAATAGCTTAACCGACTTGGTGAAACACTATAGTGGAATATTAGAAAAACAAATGAGAGAATTTGCTGTTCTAAGGTAGCATTCATTCATTACAGCTGCTTTTTCTTCTTGCACTGACTCATTTATTTCGTGTTCTCTCCCTCAGCAAGGAATACAAGTGAGATAACTTTGTGCAACTTATTAAGGGCACAAGTTCTCTTTATTCCCACAGCACAACTCATATTCTAATACTATATGGTAATGGCAATAAACCACTGTATTCATACCCACAGAAATTCCCTAAGCCATCTAAGTTGTGTGCTATATGTTGTGACCTATATTAGAAGAACATTAATATAAAGTGAAAGTCTAAATGTGAGTACATACTTACAGTGTTTGAAATAGTCATATATAGGCATTTATATGTATACTTCTGTGTGTGAGTGTATGTGTGTATATATGAACAGTGAGTGCCTATGTGTATTGCATCAACAGTACAAACTATTTATAAACAGATGTGAACCCAGATGGATGTAATATCTTAATGAGACTTTAAAAGTTCCATTTTACATGTGTGTGTTACAGGTAACTAGCCCCCATATTAAAAAAAACAAAAAGCAAGACACTAAAGTGACACTAAAACACACTTAGCTGGAGTGTTAAATTATATCACATTCCAAAACAGAGTTGAGATTCATGAATGCTGGAGTTCATTGCGTGGTCTGCAGGTGATACATTTAAATTACTTGGAGGCTTTTTGTACATAGTTTGCTTTACCCTTTGCCACTACTTTCCTGTACTATATCATGATTTTCAGTCATTCTCCTTATCCTGCTTCTTCCTCATCTCTGTACAGGCTTTTTTTCTTCCTGAAGCCTGAACACTAGTAGGAAGAAGATCAGCACCTAACTCCCCAGGATCCTTCATTAACTAGAAAAAGCAGATGCAGGATCAGCCCAAATCATGGGAGAATCTTTAGATATATCTTTTTCTTCTGAAGCCTAGAAGTGTTCTACTGAGCATTTTCTGGCTGAATTACAACATGGATAATTTTGATGGTGGAAGCAACATACGACTTCCTGGCTCTTGGAAGCTACTTCTGCCAAATTTTATGGTTTTGCTCTGAAGTTTGGAGACACTAGAATTCATCAGTGAAACATTTGCATGAGTTTAGAAAAGGAATACAAGTAATATTTCTTCAACCATGCTAAAATAAAAAAGTCAAGGTTGATGCAGCAAGGAAAACTACCTTGAACAAGCTCAATAAGGTCATCAATTCTGTCTAAATTTATAGAACTTAATCTGGCTACTGCCATAAAAGGCAATACATTTTTTTCTATAAATCCATTAGCAACAAAATGCAGGCTAAGGAGAATCTCCATCCTTTATTGGATGCAAGGCGGGGGGGGAAAACACAGTGACAAAGGATGAAGACAAGGCTGAGGTACTTAATGTCTTCTTTGCCTCAGCTTTTAATAGTAAGATCAGTTGCTCTTGCGGTGCACAGCTGCCTGATCTGTAAGACAGGGACAAGGAGCAGAGTAAAGTCCCCATCATCTAGGGGGAAATGGTTATCAACCTGTTACAACTTTGACACACACAGGCTGCGTGGAGACTTCATAGCAGCCTTCCAGTATCTGAAGGGGGCTTACAAGGATGCTGGGGAGGGACTCTTCATTGGGGACTATAGTGATAGGACAAGGGGTAATGGCTTCAAACTTAAACAGGAGAAGTTTAGGTTAGCTATAAGAAAGAAGTTCTTTACTGTGAGGGTGGTGAGGCACTGGAATGGGTTGCCCAAAGACGTGGTAAATGCTTCATCCCTGGTAGTGTTCAAGGCCAGGTTGGACACAGCCTTGGGCTACACATTCTAGGGTGAGGTGTCCCTGAGGGTGCTGAATGAGCTGGTGGAAGTGCTCACTGAGCCACTTTCAATCATTTATTTGCAGTCCTCGCTAACAGGGGAGGTCCTAGTGACTGGAAGTTAGCAAATGTGACACCCATATACAAAAAGTGCTGGAATTAGGATCTGGGGAACTACGGGCCTGTCAGCCTGACCTCGATGTTGGGGAAGGTTATGGAGCAGAACATCCTGAGTGCCATCATGCGTCATGTACAGGATGACCAGGGGATCAGGCCCAGTCAGCATGGGCTTATGAAAGGCAGGTTCTGCTTGACTAACCTGATCTTTTATGACAAGGTGACCCGCTTAGTGGATGAGGGAAAAGCTGTGGATGTTGTCTACCTGGACTTAATAAAACTTTTGACACCGTTCCCCACAGCATTCTCATGGAGAAACTGGCCGTGCATGGCTTGGATAGATGTACTGTTCGCTGGATTGAAAATCGGCTTAATGGCCAGGCCCAAAAGGTGGTGGTGAATGCAGTTCAATCAGTTGGCGGCCAGCCACAAGTGGTGTTCCCCAGGGCTCAGTGTTGGGGCCAGTTCTGTTTAATATCTTTATTGACGATCTGGATGAGGGGATTGAGTGCACCTCAGTAAATTTGCAGATGACACCAAGGTGGCTGGGAGTTGATCTGCTTGAGGGTAGGAAGGCTCTACAGAGGGGTCTGCACAGGCTGGATTGATGGGCTAAGGCCAACAGTATGAGGTTGGTGTCTGGAAAGATTATCTTCCTTGTTAGGCAGTACTGAAATCTGAACAGCCTGAGGAAAATCAAGATTACCAGTTAATCTGCTAATTTTCCTTCCTGGAGTCATCTTTTAGACAGATTCAGGAAGCACAGGTATTTCAGGACAAGGGCAGTAAATATTAAACTAGAGTCTTTGAGATTTATTGCAAGGAAGTTATTCTGTATGATAGACAAACCTAAGAGGTCTTTAAGATTTTCAATTCTTGAGCACTCCCAGTGGAATGGCTACTGACCTCAATGTGACAGTACCCCTTTGGGTTCCTGAATTTTAAGCATTTTCAAGTACTCTTGTCTTACTCTCCCTGCAAGAAAACAATCTTGGCACTACAGCCACATTAATATATTGCTTCTTTGGGAAAAAAAAAGAAGATTAGAAACTTTCAATTCAAACTTCACAGATGTTTAAAAAATGCACGACTTCTTCAAAAAACTATTTAGTTTCCTTTTAGATGGAAAGCTGATTCACAGTAGAGAAAGTGGCAAGCTACAGATTAACATGCTGTAGGTTGCATAACATATTGCAAGTTATACAAGCAGTAAGTGGGAAAATACTGAGGGTTTATATGACATGTTCCAAGAAGAATACAACTCACGAAGAAATAGATTAAACATATAATTGAGTTGACATAATATATTGAATAAATTTACCAAATGGTATCATATTCAGTAGAATAAAGAAAAGATAATTTAATGGGTGCCAAGCATGCTGAACAGTGTAGAAGTCTTCCTGAAACTGATATATAACTCACTGCACCAATCAAAGCTAATGAGTCGATAGACAAAGCAATTGAATGACACTTCTAACAAGCATATGAAAGATACTGAATCAGAGGGACTGCAGGAAGAGATGAAGTGTGCAGTAATAGAATAGCAAATTCTACAGGTAGAAACACATCAGCAGAGGTATAGGTATCAAAAAGAAGCAGAAGTATTAGTACCAACACTTCAGCAGAGGAATGTATTAGGTGCCTTTGCCATAGAATGTAATGACATGGGAAATTATAAAAGTAAAGTTATAGACTGTTTTGGGTTATGCATGAGTTACAGGGTTTTGTAGCTTTTATAAATACAAACAGGCGAAGAAATGAAATAAAATTCTAATTTAGATCCTGAAATCGAAAAATTATATTTTTTGAGTGAGGTAAAGGGTGGTGACCTGGTGCCAATGAAGACAGTGGTTGGATTTTGAAGTCTAAATAATTTTGTCATGTCTAAAATTAATGTATTTGAATATATTTACAATGAGATGGTACTATGCAATAAGTTTGGATAGGATTTAGAGTGCTTTTGCTGCTCTGTTCACTCTTCTTGAAAGCTTACTCTGTAATCAGGAGAAAACTATTTTATCTTTAGTGAGTAGTGATGTTGAGAATAATCTCACTTTTTGGAAAATATCTGAAAGTTAGTCACCCAGCCTAAGCAAGTTTCCTTTCATAATCAATGGATAGAAATGAGCTCTTCCAAAGGGCATTTCTGCCTATCCTAAAGATGAGCAAATAGAACCTTGTTGCGTCAGATGAGAATCCTAATAATAAATGAAGTTAAGATTCATAAAAATCTAAGTCTCTTCAATTGAGAAATTAATGCAAAGAAGCTCATGTGCTGTAAATTCACAAACTACCTCACTGTGCAGGAATTTCTGCACGTAGACAAGTACACAAATAATCCTCTTGACTTGCTTGTGGGGTTAATGGAGTATATTCCTTTCAAGGAATGCTAGCATCCACTATATCCTTACAACACAAGATATAGCCAAGAGAGAAGAGTACAGTTAACATATTAAAATTTATAAATTATTTTTATTCAATGCTTTCCATAATCTGAGTAGTTTTCCCTTGCCTGAAATTTCTCTATCTGCAGTTTCTTCACTCCTTTCTTCACAGCCTTCAATCCTCTGCCACATTTTTGTTACTCTGCTAAGGCAATAAAAGATGTGGCTTCTACTACAGTTCTAGATGAGGATTCTTACATTCTAAGATGGTGACAGTTTTGAAGAGTTTGTCCCCTACACAATCTTTTCTGAGAATGGTCTGAAGGTAGGCATGGATTCAAAGTTCACAGAACTTAAACAATAATTAAATGACTATTTTTCTTTCCATCTTGTTATGCTGTTAATCTTGCAGCAATTACTTTTTGTTCTTCTTACCCTCAGGTTTCCATTTCTGTCCCCAGTTTGTTTATATTTTTACTCCACATCAGCTGTTTGTCACTGCAACATTCTAACAAGAATATCTGACTGAAAATATCTGGTCAGGGCTGGTATTCATTTCCTGAAGATGGTCAAAAGATGTGCCCCTGTTAGACAAGCAATTTTTTTCCTATTCATTTTAGAGCTATTGTCACAATAATTACTTTGTCTATCTATATTTTTTAAATTATGCTGAACAAACCTTAACACTGAGCAGCCTTTTTTAACAAGGCAGGGTTCTGGAGGGTAAAACCTTCCCCCGAGGAACAGATTGTATCTCCAACTTTGGCACTGACTCTTGTGAACCTGGGAAGAATTGTTCTGTGTCTCAGTTTCCCCAACTATAAAATGAAAATATCAAACTGTCAACAGTTGTCTTAACATTTGAGATACACAGGTAAAAAATGCTGGAGGTAGAGGAGGAGATGTTCAGTTCTAATGTGACAGTATAATTCCAGTATGTTGGGGAGATTGGCTTAAAAATTCTGAATAACTTTCCAGAGAAAGACTGTGGGACACAGGGGAACTGATTATTCATATTAACTTTATTTTTTCCTCTCCTTGTCTGCTATTTCTGTATTTTCATTCTTTGTCCACACAGTTCATTGCATTTGGTGTGAAGACTTAACTTCATAGTCAATACCATACAGTACCCTATATATTGTCCTGGCATATAATCATTATTGAAAATAATCTAGGGAAATGATTTTGCTACATTAATCATTTGTTTTATATATTGGCATTTTAACAAGGTTCAATCATGACAGATTTCTGAAACTTGAAAAAAAAATTCCTAAGGCGAATATACTACAATGGAGACTCCTGGCAAAGAATTAAGCTTCTGAAATGTCTCAGAATTAATATAGTCCCTAAATCATTATGGGAAGGGCCACTACCAAAACCAGAACACTTTCATATCAGTGATACACCACTTGTTCTCTTGTTTACTGCAGAAGAAGCTTAGAGTGAGAAGGTTGGCTGAATGAGTGAGAAGTGCTTTTACTACAGTTATACAATTACATTTCAGGTCACAGCAGACCTAGATCTAGAATTTCTGGCACAGCGTCTTACAGGCAAGATAACTGCTAAAAGCTTAAAGCCTCCTATGATCTGATTTCAGAGAGCTGTGTTAGTTTAGCACTTTATTATTTTTTGTTGTGGAATGTGATAAAATAGAGGCGGTGTCTTGAATTTTCTCTTTACAAGAACTTCGTACCACAAAAAAATGACTCAAGTTGAAGTGTCTGCAGATAAAAACAATATATTATATATGAAAAAAAATTAAATATTTAAGCATTTGTCTCTTTATTTTTGTCCACTGTTTTTGCTCTATGTATCTTTGCTCTAAAATGTTTAAAATTTATAAAGTGTTCATCTTTGCTAGAATTCAGGTTTGATGTAGTTAATAAATATATGAATGTTCATAACAATAAGAACTTCATAGAAGATTTTTCTTTTGTCTCATGATCAAAAAATGAAAATGAAATGAAACAAAAGAAAACTTAAAAAAAATAAAATTCTTTTCTTCCATGGAGAGCCTGAGGCTAGAAGCGTTTGTCAGGTTTAAAACACAGGGTCTGGAGCAGGTCTGGAGAAGATATGGGAGAGTGTCAAAGAAGAACAAAACCAAGCACAATTGCTTCTTGTCGGAAGGATGGTAGCTCTTCAGCTGAAGTTTCTATGTAGTTCCTGACAGTTTGTGTATGAGGAAACATTTGTGAAAAAATAAATTATACTAAGAAAGTACTTGTGATTGCTCATAAGTGATCTCTTCTCTGAATGCAAAATATGTGTGTTTCTTTTTCAAAATAGCCATGCTATTATTATTGCAAGCTTTCTTGCTTCCTTATTCTTTACTACTTACTTTCTCTCCTCAGTAGAATCACATACTTTCATGTGATCATCTGCTGTGAACGTAGGAGCCTGGTCTTCCTTGCCACTCCTTCTTGTAAAGTACTCAAAGATGAGTTATTTTACCTTCTTTTTATCTCACTTCTTAATTAACCTATGAAGGAAGCATAGGGAAAAAGAATAGTGTTTTAGCCCTATTGCTGAGACAGAAAAATGGATTTTAATGGATAATTTCAAACATATAATACACTACAATTCATGGATTAAATTTTGACAAGATATAACAGATGTTAGATTTCTACTTTACATTCTAAAGGAGATGAAGAAACTTTAGAATGAAAACTGTAATATGTGAAGTTAAATTAAAACTGGTATCATTATAACTTTTAAATAATTTCTCATTTCATAATGTTCTTTCTAATCATAAAGACCCCTGTCTGCTCTCATGTCAATGAGAAAACAAAAAAGAGAGAGCATATGGTAGGATCTGCTGTAGCCCATACTGAAGCCTGTAATGAATCCTTCCACTGACAGGCATAACAAAGGGCTATGTTGGGAGCTGCACCTTTTGAGGCTCCTGCAGAAGCTGATCAGATACAGTTGTCTTGTGGAGGTTCAAGTTAAACAACAGGGATTCCTTAAAAGTCAAACAGAAAGTAAGACATGCCTTGAAGCTGCTGCCTTCAAGTCACCTCTTGGCTGCATAGACTAGAATGCAAGGCAGATACATAGTTCTTGAGAAATGTAGAGGACAACTAGAGAAAATGTAAGCATCACTTCATTATTTATATGAAACATTAAAATACGAAAACAGTAATAAAATAGTCTTACTTTTTATATTAGCTTGCAATTGACATGTTGATTCTATCACTCATGAGGGAAACCTAGGGACTACTGATTGAAACATGCTGATACTATATTCATAGCATAAGCATTAGTGAAAGAATAGTTTCTTCTAATCAGAAAAAATCTTTCACAATATTGCTATTATGAAAAGTTATGGACAATAAGGGGGTGATTGGTGGCAGCCAACATGGCTTCACTAAGGACAAATCATGCCTGACAAGTCTGGGGGCCTTCTATGATGAGACTACAGCTTTGATGGATAAGGGAAGAGTGACTGATGTCATCTACCTGGACTTGTGCAAGGCATTTGACACTGTCCCACACAACATCCTTGTCTTTAAATTGGAGAGGCATGGATTTTATGGATGACCACTTGGTGGATAAATAATTGGCTGGATGGCCACACACAAAGAGTTGTGGTCAATGGCTCAATGTCCAAGTGGAAATTAGTGATGAGTGGTGTTCCTCAGAAGTAAGTATTGGGACCAATCCTGTTTGACATCTTTGTCGGTGACATGGACAGTGGGATTGAGGCACCCTCAGCAAGTTTGCTGACAGAGCTAAGCTGTGTGGTGCCGTCAAGACGCTCGAGGAAAGGGATGGGATCCGAAGCGACCTTGACATGCTTGAGAGGTGGGCCCATGTGAAGTTCATGAAGTTCATGAAGTTCAACAAGGCCAAGTGCAAGGTCCTGTGCCTGCGTCTGGGCAATACTAAGCACAAATACAGCCTGGGTGGAGAATGGATTGGGAGCAGCCCTGAAGAGAAGGACTTGGAGGTGTTGTTTGATGAAAAGCTCAACATGAGCCACCAGTGTGTGCTCACAGCCCAGGAAGCCAACCATATGCTGGGCTTCATCAAAAGGAGTGTGGCCAGCAGGTCAAGGGAGGTGATTCTTCCTCTCTATTCCAGTCTCATGAGACCCCAGCTGGAGTACTGCGTTCAGCTCTGGGCCCCTCAACACAAGAGGGACGGACCTGCTCGAGCCCAGAGGAGTGCCATGAAGATGTTCAGAGGGCTGCAGCACCTCTCCTATGAAGACAGTCTCAGAGAGTTGGGCTTGTTCAGCCTGAAGAAGAGAAGGCTGTTGGGAGACCTTAAAGCAGCCTTCCAGTACCTGAAGGGGTCTGACAGGAAATCTAGAGAGGGACTTTTTAGAAGGGCATGTAGTGACAAGGTATGTGAGAATGGCTTTAAGCTGAAAGAGGGTAGATTCAGATTAGATATTAGGAAGAAATTCTTTACTGTGAGGGTGATGAGACACTGAAACAGGTTGCCCAGAGAAGCTGTGGCTGCCCCATCCCTGAAAGTGTTCAAGGCTGGGTTGGATGGGGCTTTGAGCAACCTGGTCTAGTGGAAGGTGTCCCTGTCGATGGCAGAGGGGTTGGAATTAGGTGACCTTTAAGGTCTCTTCCAACCCAAACCATTCTATGATTCTATGATTATAAGGTAACTTACAACACACGAAAATAAAGCTTCTATTGGACTGGTAGATATCAATGAGAATAATTACTGAAGAATTCTCAACAGAAAGAGATAGGAATATAGGTAGGTAAAGAAGTCATCATGCTTGGAAGAAAAACCAATAATGACTATATAGGCTGGACAGTGCTTGGTGTGTTGGTGGCACAGGAAAAGGTGGCCCTATTGCAGATTAGACATAGATTTATTTACACTTAATAAAAATATAAGCTAAAGAGAAGAAACATCCTATGTGTTCAACATTATCCAAATTCCCTTGAAGAAGTTCTAACATGCACAGTGGCTTGTACTGAAAAGAAAAGAAAGAAAAATATTGGATATTCACACCTGGTATAATAAACATTGGCAGACATGACATTAAATGGTCTGTGGTGAAGCAGAGGCTTCTACCTGTAATTACTGGGTTCTGCTGTCCTTCATCTAACAATAGGAAAACGAAAGTCAAAGTAACAGAGCTTTCAGAAAAAGGATGCAAAGTTTGATATTAAGCTGTATTTAGCATGATCATTTTATAAAACAGCACCAGTGAGTCATGAATTTTAAGCAGACACAATTTTCAGTTCAGTATAAGAACATCTTCACTTACAGAAAATAGTGTCAGTCACCAGTGCAAGATGTGATGTAAACTCTTCATCCAATGTGGTTTGTGGAATATATTTCATGTTTAATGTTATGAGCAAAAACCCTTCTGCAATATCTAGTAAATATAAAATACCAACATGCTGATCAACATTCTTTTCAGATCTCACAGCCAAAAGTGCATTAATTCTTGGGAGAATGATGTCCTAGGACATCTTGCAGCAATTCTCAGTCTCCAGCTACTTTGTTACTTAGAGCCATTCGACTTCCATGGGGTTTGGGTTATACACATTTTTTGATGGGAGTAGAAAATAAGGAAAAAACTGTAAAGACTTCCAATTTTAATCTAGGGTCTGAACAAAGGAGACCACAATTCCCTCACATGTCCACCTTTTTGAAGAATATTCTGTGAATATATGAAAAATACAAAATGAATATGATTTAGGTGGAATAGAAGGCAAGTTTTAAATTGTGAATCCTGTTTCTAATGCTATCTTTGATGTCATGTCACTGAACTTCCTTACTTTTGTTGCACTATAAACTTAATCTTACTAATGCAGGGTTTCTGAGGAACCATTGAGGAAGAATTAGATAAATTTAAAATGGAATGAAATTTAGTAGTAGGAAGTACGAATCTGGTTAATAATGAGAATGTCCGCTAAAAGATATTCAGAATCTAGTAATAAGAAAGGAGACAAAAAAAAAATCAGCATAGGTTAGTTAATTGGAGGATGACCACAAGTCCCCTACTCGTGGCTCTGAAGAAATGGCAAACACAGTCCAAAGATATTCAGAGAAGTATTTTCTAGAGAAAATCAGGTAGCCCATGAAAGCTTTCATGCAGTTCTACTCAATTGGTTTTTAGGTGCATTTGTTCAAATGCAATACAGATCTAAAGGAGGCCTGCAGTAGGAACCAAGGAAATGGAGAGACTGTTACACTAAATGAGAAACAGCTTGGTGTGTTTACCCTAGCAAAGTGAAGGCTGAGAAGAAATAAGAGTTGTTTCTATAAATTCATTGAGGTGATGCATTTATACCAGAAAAAGAGAAAAACTGTTAAATTTGTCATAAATAAACAGGCAGGAGATTTACTCTCATCTCTTTCTAACCACCAAGGTACAAGACTCTAAAAACAGGATCCCAGTAGGAGTAGTGTAGGTAGGCATCCTAACCACTTTTTGATTCCTTCATGAAAAGGACTATATGACTCGCAACAACAAGAGATTGATTGGCTTTTATATTGTCAGATATGTAAATTCAACATTATAATTCCACCTAAGTATCAGTTATAAAAATGACATTTTAGTGAGAGACAAGAATATCCTTGCTTGGATAATGGGGGAAAATTCGAGAATGCACATGGTTTTAAGGGGTAAATATGCAGCTGGCTGCTTTTGTATGTCTTCAGTGATAAAAACATTATGAAGTAATGAACTGGCTAAAGACTACGATTATTGTAATACCTGGATAATATATCAGAACAACACATTATTGGCTCAATACGTATAATTTTGTATTGTTTTATTTAGCATTTGTCTGGAAATGGATATAAGGCAGCAAGAAATTAGTACAATGTCACTATTTGTTTGTAATATCTGAGAGTGACTGCATCTGTCCCTGAAAAAAAATTTATCATGGATATTATTCAATTGAGTAGCCTTCAGTCCGGAATCCCAAGCTGATTTTGGTAAAATAGAGGAGGTAATTAGATATATGTAGAGACTACACCTCGCCCTCTTATTAGATGATTCTGTTTCGTGTAACTTTTGCTTACCGACTGTAGTGTTGATGCCAAGCTGCTGTAAAATTATCACATTCCAGTATTGTGGAAGAAAATTATTCCTCATCTTTGGTTTGCAAACAGCTTTGGTCTGTTTTGAACACAGACCAGGTCTTTTTCCATTTTGAGGTTAGATTGTTTGCACATACTATGAGGAACTGAAATTTAAATCAATCCAGAAACCATAGCTGGTACAGAATGTGACACCTGACACTTAAACACTGCATTTTGGCAGCATACAGGCTAAACTGAATTCTTACAAATGTCTATGTGAGTTTCCAGATGCAGTTAAAGATATGGATTATTTTGCAAGAATTTATTAGAATTTATGTGTTTCAGAAACAGTTTTATACCCTATATCTTTCTGCCGCTGCTCTGCTCAGTGGAAGCATTTGAGCTGGATCATGAAAATAGAAAAAAAGAATAAGTAAAAAAGTAAGAGAAAGAACAACCAAAGATAAAGATTTTTTCTTTTTGGGGACATTCAGCTTTAAATCTAGTTTTTGCTGCCTCTTGTTTGGTCTTATATTACAAAAATTTCATCTTCTTGTGTGCTCAAGAGACCATTAACCTCTTTACCCAGACTGTGCAAAAAAGCAAAACAGAAGAAAATGGCATTTGTAAGAGAGGACAATATTGCTGGATTTTCTTTTTATTGTAGAGTTGTTTTGTTGGTATGAGAGTATAGAAACAACCTTTAAAGATCAGGTTAAAGGCTGGTACATGTTCTCTCCTTTTACATGTTAGATTTTACAATATAGAAACATCTGGTTGCTTGCATTTCATTAGGTAATGCATGACCTAATCCCTGGAGGCAACAACTATCACTTGTATTCCGCAGAAGATATGACTTCAGTCATGACTTCTTCTCCTCGAGATCTCAGCCATCAGTACTTAAAACGTCTACTTATTACATTCAGGATATGAAAGATATGTATAAAAATCAAATGTCAAGGTTTCTTCTGTTTGTTTTTAATTCCAAAGAAAGGCTCTCGTTCTTTCTTGCGTGGGGATTTTGAGGAAGATGACAAATAAATTACAAAGCTGGAGAAAATTGCTTCCAGACAACACCAGAAAAGAACAAAAAGCCACTGAAACCATTTGACTCAGCCTTGGTTTCTTCCAATGAAAAAGAAAAAAAAAAATCCAGCTGGTCTCAGAAACAGAAGGATTAAACTTGCGAATGAAATGAGATTGTGACAAGTAAAATACAGGCTAACTGAAAAAGGTTTGTTTGTGTGCATACATGTGAGAAATAGAGATGTTCCAATGGAATATTTCCACCTTGGGAAGTAAGAAAGTTGTGGTGTTTTTTTTTTTAAGTTTTTACAATCAGCTCTTATAAGATAAACAATTAGAAAAGATACAAAAATATCATGGCGGTACACTCTTCTATATGTGGAGAGCTCTGTTAATATCTCCCACAATTGTCTCTGCATATCATGCGTGTTGGCAGCTCTGCACTGCAAAACATACAAAGCTCATCAGGGCATCATGAGATCACGTAATGAATGTACCAAAACAAGTAATAGGGAAGGCTGTGCATCTCCTGCTTCATTACTGTCTCTTGGCTTCTTCCTGCTGTGGCCCAAAATGCTAGATGCATCTGGTTAACAGGTTTCTTGGCTAACTGTGCCTAGCAGATGTGAGTCAGAACACTCCAGAGATGCTTCAAAACTGCACAGCATAATGGTAACATCTAGATCTGGTTGGGAGAGTATTTGTGGGAGACCGTTGTGACAGTCTCATAACCCATGCATGAGACCTGACATGACGCTTCCACTAAATGGGCTTCTTCATGAGATGTGATCATATCAGGAAAGATATTTTTATGTTGAATATTTCAGTGATAGCCTTTTCAGAGAAATGATACCATCATTTAGTACAAAAAACATTGATATGTTTTAACTATAACCATGCTGCACACAGTAAAAAATGTAGATATAAGAGAAAGTGCCCACCCTGCCCAATCCACAGTATTACTTCAGACAGAAATGTGTAATTCTTGGAAAGTGGATGCACAATGAAGTGAAAGGACTTGCCCAAGCAGCTGGTCGGTGATACCACTAGGAATACAACTGCCTAATGCCACTCTCTAATGCCCCAGCTACTGAAATACTGGACCAACATTAGAGCTAAAACATGTTCTTAGCTATTAATGAAATTGTAAGAAGCTGTCTTACTCAAAATATGTTCCAGTTTATAAAAATATTGATTTGTCTTGGGGGTTTTATCTATGATTTTCAAGCATAAAATTCAAACTATTGCTTTATTTAAAATAAATGAAGTTGCAAATGAAAAATACATGTTCTCTCCTTACTAAGCTACAAAGGCAACCAAAAACTGGAAAGTTTTCCTTTAGCCAAGTCTTCTCAAACCAGGAATAAGTCCCAAAGAGAAACAGCAGGCTTGGCTCCTTCAAAAGCAAGGGCCTGAGGCAAAGAGAGATCCTGGTAGTGCTGCTTTCATCTGGTTCAGCTCAAGCAAACAGATGCACTTCTCAGCTGAGGAATGCGAGGCCATTGCCACCGGGTCAAATCCTGGGAGGAGAGTGTGGGCAGTGCCCTTTCACTCCACTTTCACAATGTGGTAGAGAAAAAGACATCCACCCATGCACTTGAACTCACGTGCCCGCTCACACACGTGCACAAACAGCACGTGCATGCACACGTTCTTTTCAGTGTTTGCCAAGCTACCTAACCAGCTTCACTTTCCTCTTATTTTTTTCCGTAACCCAGCTAAGGCAGACTTCTGTGAGCTGGAAAGGAAATATCACTAATGAGAGTTGCTGTTTCACTGGAACAACACCTGACTGCTTTGTATGCATTGCCTGTGCTGCTGGGTAGCCACTCCTACTTCACAAGCACATTCTTCTGGCAATAATTCCATTGTTATGAATTTTTACCATCCTTCATCACTATCTGAAATGAACTGACATTAGTTTTGGCAGGAAAGAAAAAAAAAAGGGCAGAAAAAGCTGGTTCAAATAAACCTACCTGAGCCTTCAAAAACATTTGATGCATTATCAAAATAGGAAAACAGCTGTAAAAAAGTGTTTTATAGTTTACTGTGTAATCATAGAGATATGCATTCTGTAAATCACTGAAACTGCAATGGCAATGTCCAAGGGCAATGCCAAATGACACTGGGATACTATTAATCACAATTCTCATCTAAGCCTATGGTTATTTCTGAGCTGTGTGATTTATGCTGAAAGAGTTCTTAAATCAGTTTATTTATCTTAATTCCCTGAGGTGAGCTACTACAATAGGGCACTTTTAGAAACATAGTCCCACATTTTTCTGCAAAGTCTCATTGCTTTCTGACCAAGAATTCTTAGGGTAAAACCCTGAAGATGCAGATGAGGACTCTGCTTCCGGTTATCTGTGGAAATAAACCAGCAAATGAAAGGTCAGGAAGAAGAGTTTTGGATTAGGTGAGTTTGATAGGTGATTCTGTGAAATCTTGTTTCCCCAACCACTTGCACACACGTAATTCCTTAGACAGAAGAGTCGTACCCTCTCAGCGCACCTCCTTTATTTCACCAGCTGTTCTTGTGGTGCTCGTGTGGTCTCAGCAATGTATACTACATCTTTCATCATGTTGACTCTCTCTAAACCATTAAAATTTTTCTTTATTTTGGTTATTAAACTCCTGAAAGGCAGCAGAGTACAAAACTCTGGCAGTGAGTACAAAACTCAGTCAGTACAAAAGTTGCTGGCAGTGCTTTGTTTTGCCACTCCATCCAGAGTCTGCAATGGGATGCAATGCGCGCTCCCACTGCAGCTCATTAGAGCTGCAAGCAAACTGATGATCACACTTTTCCTTGCCTTCCCTTCATCACTCTGTGTATGCTTTGGTATCAGCACAGCAGCCACTTTTACTGAAGGAGAAACCCAGTTACTGAAATCCATTGCTGCGGATTTCCTGGATCTCCTGGTATTTGGTGTTAATGCACATTTCTGTAGCCCTCACTTGCCCTTTGTGGTTGTGTTTGAGCAGTTCTCACTGATTTCAAGTGAATGTGTAATCGCACCTAAAAAGCAGTGTTAAGTCCAGGACAAAGTGTATACCATTCCAAAACAAAGAAACTTTTTTCTATAGTTAATTTTGTTAGGGTGATGGAGAATTGTATAGATTTTTTAAAGTGACTGAATTTAGGTTCTGCCTATAATCACTGGCTCATCAAAAGACTCTTGCAAAGCATGAGAACATTTTCCAGGCTCTGAACAAAGTTGGTTTAATGTCGTCACATTATAACAGCCATCACAGTGATTATTACCTGCTCATAAAATGTAGCCCATAGGTATCTTTTACTTTTGACTTTCATTTAATAAATTTTTAAACCAGCTAGTGCCATGGAGTCATCTTGCTTGACTTCCTCCATAAGGCATACAATTTAATTCTCTGTCTCCAATACTAAGTTGGTGTTATGGTAAAGCATATGTTCTTGAAAAGACACTCAAATATGATTTGAAGATATCTAGAGAGCTATTAAATTACTTTCAGTTGTAGTTTTCTACAGAATGATTCAGTAATATTAAATGTTTATTCTTTGAGTTACTGCAATACCTATGAAATTTTGGCCCAGGCTCAGACCTCATTATGCCAAGTTTCACAGGCATGCAGAACGAAAACACAGAATGAGTTGCCAGGCTACACCATTATTCAAAGTGCTAATCCCTCTCTTTTGGGTGGACTCCTATCCAAATCGACTCTGAATTCTCTTGCAGGCTATCTTGCTGGGCTTACTTTTCTCTGTTGATTTACTCCACAAATTGAAGTCTTCATAATTTAATTTGTTGCCAAATTGCTGTAGAAGAGCTCTTATTAACCATACCAGTATAACAAGTTTTGTCCAGAGTTTGGGTAAACCAAACTGCAATATTGGGATATTTTTCTGTAGATGTACTTACACATCTGGGTCTGCAGAGCCTGACATTTTAAAGGATTCAGTATAGGCGGTTGTGCTGCCGATGAATAAAAGCTAATGAGTTGAGTGTGCAGTTCAACTAGACAGTGCCAACAGTAACACTTACAAATCGCTCTCAAGTTCTTTGGGACAGAATGTGTCTGCGTTTGCGTTGGGCCGTATAAGTGGGAAAAAAGAGAAAATCAAACAAAGCAGCAATGTACATATAGTTTGTTCACATTTCAACACCTGTACATTGTACACTACAAGCACTTTGACCTCTTCTCCACAACAAACTCTGTATTTTGAATATACAGTCAGCCACAGCCCACTCATCTGCTGTTGATATTTCTCAGGTCTGACTCTGTTGCTACATGAGTTATTTCGTGACTGTTATGTTAGGTTTTGCAAATGGAAATAAGACTAATGTGTAAAATGGAGTTTGTAGGAATGGTAGATTTTCTTTATAACTTTAAAAAAGTACTGGGAAGATTTTCTTAGGCCAAAAAAATTTGGTATAATTTTGAATGTGGCAAAAAGATTGATTTTCTCTTGGAAGAATTAATAAATTACATACTTAGACTACACTCTGTTGTTAAATTTTAAAGAGAAATGTATGTATTGTTCAGGTAAAATGAGAGCTTTACATGAATTGGGAACAAACCAGTTATTTAGGAGATTTTCAAAGCTTCAGTATTTTCCATTACAAAACAAACTGAACTAAAGGAAATTCAGAATTTCCTTGGAAGAAAATTTGTAGAATCTATTTGACTGATTTGATCCCTTAGACAAAACTGAAATTTTATTATTTCAGTTTTCGTGATTTTGTATAAAGGCTGCTAAAAATAAAAAAGGAGAACTTGAAAAGATTTTTGAAAAGGAACAACCATTTTATTTTATTCTTTTCGGATTATCTTGGCATGAAACATCTTGCTAGTGATAAGTTTGCCAAATAGAGACACAAAAAAAAAAAAAAAAGGCAAAAAAGCCTTATAAGATTTCTAGTGAGCTTGAGATACTAGAAAAATATGTTAGAAGTGAAACCTACGAAGTACTAAAGAATGTCAACCTCTAGCTCAGCTGTACCTGACAGAAATAATTGGCAATTAACCAGAGAACAGCAGCAACTTTATGAGCAAGTTCCAGTGATAGATACAAGATAAGTTGATTTGATCAATAATGTGGCCTGGCACAAGCTCAGGAACAGCATTTTGAAATATCTCCTACCTCATTACTGGGAGTGTAGGAAGGGAGGAGTTTCCAAGACTGTCAGTGGCACAGAGAAGAATTTCATTTTGCTGTCAAATACCTAAATAATATTGTTACTGCATAACATCACACTGAAATTATGTGACATCATGCATTTACCAGAAAAACATGTTGTGCACGAGTCTGTTCTCCAGATGATTTCCTTAAGATACAATGACAGGTTTTTAGTTAAATATTTTCAAATAGCCAGGTATAATGGTAGTATTTAATTATAGCTGAATTCTTGTAGATAGTTTGAAGTAAAAGTGTCTGTCACAGTCATTCCATAATCATGGAATCACGAAAACATAAAGCTGGAAAGAACAAGAGATCATCCAATCCAACATGCTACATTGAGCATCATCCAGTATTAGTAGCCAAATATACACATGCAAGCATCTATGTGCAAGCAAGACCAGGATATTACATGTGCTCTCTGGCATCATTGTTGGACTTCCCGGGCATGCTAGACTTGTATGTCTGCAGAACTTCCAGCATTTGGGTTCTCTCCTGCTGTTTGGTGCAGCAGCTCTGGTTTTAGGGTTTTTTTTCAGGGGGTGTGTGTCTCCTTTGTTTTGTTTTGTTTTCTGATTTCTGGGCTTCAAATGTATACAAATAAAAAAAAAAAAGACATTTTAAACAAGCTAAGGGTAATCGCAACAGAAAACTAAATAAAAGAGGTTTTGCTCTTTCATCTCTTATCTGGAACTCAGAGGTCTTCCAGCTTTGCCTTTCAGCATTGGTCCTACTACATATTGGCCTAGAATGATTGAACAAACCTGTTTTGAGACCTCTTGCTCATTTTGAATAACCTAGATTTTTAAACTTCTGAATGTTTTATGTAAAAATGAAAACAGGTCTCTGTGTGGGTTATTGTGAAAGAAAAATGTTGCCAAATGCCTCCTCTTTTTCTCGTTCGGTTACTTAATTTGTGGTTTTTTGATCAGTGCCGTAGGCTGCCCTCAACCTTCTCTTTGCTTTGAATTTTCAAAAGAAGAATGGATTTAGTTGTGTGGTAATGCCTGATGAGTGGGAAGCAACTACTGCTGGACATCTGAATTAGCAAAGCTTTAAATCCTATTGGAGCAAGACTATAGCCAACACCTTTTGCATTAAGAAATAGTTACTAAGATTCTTTTTTAAGTACAATGTCATTTTTAGAAAAGACTTCAGCAATTAAAAGTCGAGTTGTGCTGAAAGTTAGGCTTATATGGACATATTTTGTTAGTCAAACTGGAAATGTTCCATAAGCCTTCTCAGCTGAAACATGCAAAGTAAAACAGTTCTGAGTGTTGTCTACATGCATATTCACATTATGATGTGTTTTTATATTGCAGATGCTTAAATTAGACTGTTTTTCCTTAGATACACCTTGAAGGTGTTCCTCTTCCTCCATATGCCCATGTCCTTTACTCTCTCTCAGCTACTTAGCTGAATCAGAACACTTAGCCAGTGAAGTGAAAATTTTTGCAACACCAAAACTCTTTGTATATTATTTTTTCACAGCTTTCTTGGGAGAGTTCCTTTGTTTTGTTCTGTTTCATATTCATTTCTCCAGCTCTGTAAAACAATATGGAGGTTGCACACAGCTCTGAACACACATCACCTTTTGTGCACTTTTTCCTTGTGGTGCCTTGGAATTTCCATTCATCTTAATTAATATTTTACCTTCATATTTCTATCATAACTTTTCCAGTTTCTGCAGGTAGTTTAATCTTTCATGATCACCATCTTTCAGCAAGCATATTTTTGCCATAGACACCTATGTTAAGGTTTTGAACAGATATTGAAGTTGCTGTTCTTTTAATTTCTGGGCACAAACCGAGTGTGATTTGTACCTGCATAAGTATTTCTTGGCTAGACAGTAGCTTCTTTTTGAATCCAGAGAGTCAAGAGGCTTTTGAACAGTCGGGAGGCTTTGGCACTCATACTGACGACTATTCCATCTTTATTGTCAATGCTGGAAGAGACTGATTACCCCAGCTCTAAGGGAGTCAGGTCTTCTAAACTGACATTTAAAATACTCTTGGACCTTCTAAACTGACATTTGAAATATTTCTGCACCTTCACTATATTCAGTTGGAAATGGTGAGATCTCTGGTCCCTGATAGTCACTTGCAAGGCTCTATAAAGCCATGATTCTCAGGTTCTAGTCTGGTTTATTCATAGAACAAGTCCACTTTGGTATTTTCTAATATCTGTGCATTTCAACTGCCAGGAAGTTAAATGGTAATAGCCACCTCTATGAAGAGATTGACTAGATGCATAAGATATTATGTTGTGAATAGTTACGAGACCACCAAGTAGTTTCCAAGATAAAGTTGTGCACCACCAGAGTTTAAGCCATACCTGTAGCCTTAATAAAATTGTAAGATACAATTGCAATATCAATTGCAGTTGCAACATCTACAATATGTGTACAGTGAAGCTGTCCAGAAACTGCAAGCTTACAGCAGTGTTGCACATATGATGAAACAAGAGTGTAAGAGAAAAGTTTTGTAGTGAGGGATAATATCTTTTATTAAAGCAGCACATATTTTTTGTCCGCACAATGCTAGGAGGGCACACATATTCCCTCTCCTTCTGTTTGTCAGGTAAATAAGAGGGCAGTTACCTTTGACCACAGGAGAGCCTGCAGGAGAGGTTTGGACAGAATGCAGAAGAATGCAGAAGAACCACAGTGGGTGGAAGTAACTTTTCTTTCTAATTCAATACTCATCCATATGCATTAACACTGTGGGTGATCCCATGCACTTCAGGTACTCGCTAATCACCTAAAGGTGAAAATCCTGTTATATCTTCTTCTGAAAGACAGGGTGGGAGGACTGGCGTGAACACAGTCATTACTGTGTAGATCAGAAGCTATATTCCTATGCGATAACAATGCCAGAGAACAGAATGAGGGGTAAGATTCTGTTCTGAGTAAAGGGAGAAAATAAATCACAAAAGTTTTTGATAAACTCTGGCAGCCTAGTAACTGTTCAGATCTTCAAACCAGTTCTAATCCAAATAAAGAACAGCAGCATGGATGGGCATGGAGTTGCGCGAGCTGAAGCTGTTTTTTCAGTAAGAGTGTTTGACATAAACCCTTAAGAGAAAAAGTATAATACTGCCAGGTATACTTTATATTTTGTTGGTTTCCTTCACTTTTGTAACTTTTCCAGTCTTGAAATCAAGAACTTAAGCTTTAGCTTTCCTTGACTAAACTTTTGTATTTTCTTTAAAGCTTGCCTGGTGAAAAGCCTGAATCTAGATAAAGCTTCAAAGAAAATGACTTCTGTGGAGAGTAACTAATGCAGTAAAACTGTTTGTGCAAGCAATAGCCTTCCTCCCTGCTAGAAGCTGAGGTCTGTCTTTTGCCAGAATATGAAGACTAGTTTGAAAGTGCTATGAGCAAGTATAAGGTTTTAGTGGCAGATAAGTAATTTATAGCTGCAGGTACAACTCAGATCATCAATACACGAGTTTTTAAATTAAATAACTTCAATGAGGTTGAAAACTTCACACCAAATCAAAATTAATTCTGAGGGAAGAAAAAAAAAAATCTGATAAATCTCATGGTTTTGTAAAACAGAAAAAAACTTATAATGTTTGTTTCTGTCAATGATTTGCCAGAAAGATTATGTAGTTAATCTTCCGAAAAAGTGCCCTGGTAACAAGCTCTGGTCTTTTTCTTTTTTTTTTTTTTTAATTGATTAATGGTTTGTTTTCCTTCACAACTCCAGTATTATCTCACTAGAACTCTTCCTAAAATCATCTGTCACCAGGAATGCAAATGAGCTGAATCACGAATTTTAATCTCTTCTTAGGTTCTATGGTCCTTCAAGACAGAATTTAGTAGAACATATGGCTGTGAACACATTACTACTCTGAATAAGATTTGTTCCTATACTCGTATCAGGATGAAACATTTTACTAGACTGAGGCCACAAGTGATCTGATTCCTATGACCACCAAATTAAAGGTCAACTTGAAGAAAAGGGATCAAATCTCTTTCCTCAGAGGCTACTTCAGAAATCTGTGAAAGTGTTTTCCATGTTCATTGTCTGTTGCACAGGATTTTTTAATATTTTTATATATTTTAATAATTTTTTTTGATAATGCAGACCTAATGTCTAAATGTCTAACTTTGTTCTCTTGGTTAACACATACAAATTAATTTAAATTCAACAAATCATATGAAAATCCTGAATTTAGTGGTTTTTTCTGTGGTCTGATTGGAACAAAAAAAATTGAGTAGTTGGTAAAAATGAAAAAAAGCTAAAAAAAAAAAACCAATCAATCTTTTCTCTCTTACCTCTTTCCCCAAGGAAACAAAGGTAAATCTGGCATTTAGGCTGATGGCCTGTCGGAATCAAACCCTTGTAAACCTAATGTCTTGATCATTCACAGATTCTAAATATTGGGCAACCTAGAAATTCTTGTAGAAAATATTCTATTTTAAGAACACTTTCGAAGATCCAGTCAGCCACTATAACATTATTTTTTGTGGCCTTGAATATGACAAAAATATCTTTGAACACTGTACAAATGAGTTAGTTGTAACAATTTCAGATTTCAAGCCTTTTGACCATGGCAGTCTTCAGCAGAGTCTGTGATACCTGTTGTTTGATGCAGCTGCCCTTTGAACTACTTAGTGTCATCATCTCCCATTCCTCTAATCCTATAATCCTTGCCAGGTGAAGAGCAGCTTAATAGCAAATGCACTAGCGGAACACAGTAGATATCTGGGCCCTGACATTCCAGCCTGGGGTTACTCAGTTCTTATGCCTGTCTGCTATCTGCACACTGAATTTGCCAACATGTTGAAGCAGAAACACTCTGCTATCTTCCTATCACATTTTCTTTTATGTAAGCTATAAAAGACTCCGAACTCTAATGCTACTTTTCACGTTAGCACAAAACCAAACACAGTTGAAGAAGATGACTTAGAAAGTAGGGAACATCAGACCTACTGGATGAGGGAGGCATGGAAAAGTCAATCCCAACCAATGTTTCTAGCAAGACGGGTTTCCTTTCTCCAAATGCTACTAAGATTGGCAGCTGGTGGTGACTTTATGGGCTGAAATAAACACTGAAGTCTTCTCTGCATTCTTAGAAATGGTTCTCCTGTCTGCTTCCTCCAGAGCTCAGCTTTGATTCAGCACCACTCTCTAGGCAAGTAGGTTGGTCCTCTCAGGAATATCCCAGTCTGTACTCATGCTGCTCACTGTTTCTCTCACTGCCTTTTCCACTCTGCCTTCTAAAAGTTCTGCAGAGCTGAGCTTCTCTTCGAGGAAAGGAGCAATCTGTCCCTTCCTTCCCCTTTCCCAGAGTTTCAATCTGACTCAAAGTACAGCAGCCAGAGTGAGGTAAACACACAACCTTCTTCTTGGTTGCCATTCATGCAAACCTTTTTAAGAAAACAGGAAATACACGCTGGATTTCTACAACAATTTGTAACCACAATGCTACAGAAGCAAAGTCCTCCACAACACTATAGGACACTTTTTAGTAAAAACTTGGATTTAAGAAGACTTTATTGCATTATATCGGAGCTAAGTTTTGTCCACTATTATTTCACCTGTTCTGTGAAAGATTAGTTTGCGCCTTTCAGCATGCAGGACACTTATTCTCTTATCTAAATACTTTCCTCTCGGGTTTCACAAGGGACAGAGCTTACTATGAAATAAAAGCCATACCATTTAGATTCCCTGCAGCACCACTGGTCTTCGACAGGGTGCTGTGAGTCATACGAGCTTAGTCTATATGGGTAAGCTAAACCTGTTTTCTGATGTAGCCAACTCCTTGAACACAGAACTAGCAATATACATCTGAACAATTTCTCTTTAATAACACTTTTCTAATTCCTATTCCTGTCACTGGATAAATAATACGTTAGGGAAATTGTTCCTTCAGTCTTTGTGAATCTCTCCACTAGTCTGTAAGTACTTTGACTCAGATTCTGTCGCTTTGCATGTGCTTCTACAGTATCTGTCTTCTGTCTTCATTAGGGTGTTCAAGTACCAAAATAATACAATAAAAAGGACTATAGTTTGAAGTATCTTATCTTGCAACTGCAGATTTTGTTTGCAAATCTGTATTTTAAGGAGAAGAAACTAATGTCTCTTTTTTCCAAACAACATGGGAAGCAGGAAAGTGTGGTCAGCTGTTGTTATTAATTTCAACTTTAGTAGCCAGTTATAAGACATTTGTGTCTCCCATATTTAGGCAGCATCTTATGTATCTCTAGAAAGAAGTGAATAAATGGAACTGTTCCCAGTTATTTCTGTAATGGATATATTAATATGACTACTAGTATGTTCCAATATGAAACAAGTGCTCATAAAAGCTCTTCGAGCAGCAGTTTTATAATCCCACGGTGCAAGTAATTTTTGGAACCAAATACAAAACTAATTTCTTCAAATTAACTTCTCCTCAATACGTATTTCAGCAAATGTCTCGATTTAACTACAAAACTGATGACACAACATTGGTGGTAAAAGTGAGTACTTTTCCAATATACAAACATGTCTGTATTTTTCCATGTGAAGTGACAAACAAGAAAAATCTGTTTCAAAGTCATTTTCTTACTATATTGCATTGAAATTATTAAATTAAATAAAGTTATCAGAATGTTAGGTGGGTTTTATTGACTAGAAAATCAATTATTATAACTCACAACAATCTAAATCTTCGTTCATCCAAATTTGAGAAGCATAGCCTTTTCATTACCCTGTCAAAATAGACAGCTGAAATGGAAAATGCTAGATTAAAATGAATCAGGGCAAGAGAGAGAGATGGCTTTAGCAAAAATTGTTTTATCTTGAACAGCCCTGGCCATCTAAAGTACCTGCAAATTAAAGATAGACAAGAAAACAGTTCAGCTAGTTACTGCCAGGTTGCAGCTATTCTGTCCCAGTCAGCTCTACCTCTGTTTACTTGCTGGGTGAGGAAGGAGACATGTTCATCAGAATCCTCACTGGGCAGATGGCTGCTGCCTATCAGCTGTTGGCTGGACACACAAATGAGTCTGAAGCAGTGTACAACGTTCAGTCAGTATTTTGCATGAGCTTAGATGAAGTCTGCTTTTATCTTCAGAATTTTTTAACTCTTTTGATACTACTGATTACCCAAATAGTGTGAGAGCAAGGATACATAATTATAAATAAATGAAAAATTACCTTAAAGTTGTCTGAAATATTTCTCCATTTGTTCTCCCAGATATTTTTTTTGGGGGGGGGCAAAACAACCATCTCAAATATACCAAATAAATATTACTGGAGAAATCTGTACACTTGCAGCACTGAAACCTGTAACTCCTTGTTATATAAATGTACTTGCATTGCTCTCCAAAACCAGCTCCTGGTCTCCTTAGCAACACAGACTGCAAAGAGCTTACCAGTGTTCTGGTGTTCTGCTGCATGTACAAGTTTCCAAGTCAACTGAAGATTTTTGGTTTAGGATTCAGAACTTCCCTTAGACCAGTTCAAGATAGTGGTGAGGCAGATTCTTCTTTTGCAGATCATATCATAAAAGCTATAGTTCATTGAAATATATAGGCAATGAACCAGTGGTTCTTCTGAGAAAAAGAGAGTTTTCATAGCAGAAGACTGAGCAACTTATTCACATCCTCTTCCCCAACCCATGCCTCACAACCATAGAACAAAATATTTTAATACTGAAGCTCATTTCGTTGACATAGCTCTCCTTAAGAACTTATTCATATAACGATTCAAGAATGTATACAAGAATCATCCCATGACTTTCCCAAAGCTTCTAAAAATCAATGCTTTTTTTCTTGTATTGTAAGACAGAAATATGAGAAATCTTATTTATTACTACATCTCTCTGTGCTTGTGAGGTGCTATTGTAAGACTAATGGTTACTTAATACTACCATGCCTGGCTTTAGCCATTGAAGATTTAAATTGATTCTGGAAATGATTTTTTCCGTTTAAAACATTCCTTCCCTAGTCCCTTCTAGTTAGCTTGAGGTTTTGTTTGGGTTTTTTATCTTGTTTTTAAGCTTAATTTTCATGCTAGTTCTGTACACAAACAAGGTAACAGTAATTTCTTTTAGATTTAAGACTGTTCCATTTCATTGGTTATCACTGCGCTCCATTGCATTCCCTGATGTCACCAACTTGATGAGGAAATCACTAATTAAAGCAACATCATATATTATTCATATATTCATATAACATACATATATGAACATATTCATATAACATCATATAACATTCAACTATTATGTTACCCAGAACATTTACAGCTTTCTTGATTCGTCTGCCCTAAGCTGAGAGCTGAGAAAGGGAATGCAAGGACCATCAGTCTCTTATGTTGGGTGGCTTTGAGCTGCAAGCACCAGGATCCTGCCTTTGCCTCCAAAATAGGCTGGTGGGAAAAGTGATACAGCAATGAGATCACTCTGTACTTCTAGACAATTTCCTTTTTCCTATGTATTTAAATACACAGGGAATAATCTCTCTATTAAGTGAGGCCCACTATGTGAAGATGGGCAAAGGTTCAACTGAAGGGAAAGAAAAATATGTTCTTGTACCAGGAGATTTTCCTGCCTGAACAAGTGGGGAATAGGTTTGTGGCTTGTTTGCTGGAAAGCTCTGGGACCTGGAAGAACTGGTAAGTGTGTCTCAAACAGACATACCCAAATCCTGAATTTCCCGCAGCAAAGAAAGTCGGGAAGGTTTTGTTTTCCTTTATGGCTTTAAATTATAGGAACAAACCTTAAAGGTCTGCGATTGAAGCCTTTGAGTGGAGAAGTTACACTGCTCGACTGTGCTGCTAACGCCAGGCTATACACGTCTCCCCGTCCGAGGTCTGGGAGTATGTTGTGTTTGTACTCTCTGTACGGAGACTGCTCTGCAGCAAAACACGGCTGGGTCTATCACTGCTTTATTAGCATTTCTGCTCCAGAGAAACGCAAAACCACCAGCCCCAGAAAAAAATCCATTTAATTAGATTTTCCCACCACATCCACTTGGATCCAAGGGACTTGCTGAACATTATGCTCCCTCCAGGTACTATAGGAGAAGGGCTTCTCCAGTGTAACAAACTCCTGTCAGGAGGGGTTTACTCATGTTACTGTAATGCTCTGTGAAATAAAATTTGGTCTGACAAAAAGCAGCTGCAAGTGAACAACAATACCAGTTTCTGATGTAAACTTGAATGAGTGGATTGTATGCTGCTTATGATTTTACGTAAAAATATTTCTTGCATGTAGTTTGTGACTAACTATAGTTCTCTTATAGCAAAAGTGTAGAAGATGTAAATGTGAATTATTTTACAAATAGATTTTACAGCTGTGTCACAGGATATATAGTACCTAGATCCTAGCAGCACATGTATCATTTCTCACTGTTAATCTGCAAATAAATCTTAATTAGTGAGAATATCCCAAACTGAAACAAGTAAGATCTTTGATTCTCATTTTTCCCTCTGTTCATCAGAATGAATTCAGAGTAGAAATGGTTTCCAGATCTGCCATTGCAAGCTAAATAAAAAACAGAAGTAAAAAATATAGGAAGACTTTCCTTTCTGTATAGTTTGTTTCCCAGCCTCTTTTACCAGCCTCTTGACCTGAAAGTAATTTAGTTTCCAGTAAGAAGCTGCACTGATCAAAAATCTGGAGAAATTTTGAAATGCAGCAAGATAAATGTTTAATCAGCAATGCTTTGTTGATTTTTTGACCATGAGAATGTGTTAGAGAGATTAGCTTATTTTCATTTAATGTTTTGTGTTAGTACAAGTGATTATAACTCATCTTTCATTCACTTCAGGCAGTTATGTGGTTATGGAATGAGGCAAGTCCTGATTTAATTGTTCTTTGCTTATGCAAAATACTGGTTATGAAGTTATTTGGCTTGGTAGTAAGTGGTGGCTAAATGTATTATTCTACAAAATCATTTATTAACTAAAGATCAGAGTGTTCAATCAATTCAAATTGACTTTGTGTGTTCAGTCTGTTTATGAAGTAATTTAATTTGCATCTTACATTTATACAGGCTGGTTTCAATAACAAAAAGCAGAAAATCACCTGAAATTATTTTGGGGAGTTTAATATAGAGAATAGGTTCAGACAAATCCTTACCTATGGCTAACCATACTGAAAACTACCTGAATTTGAGAGCACCCCTAAATTGTATAGAAGAATAATCAGGTTTTCCTCCATATAATTAAAATCTGCACTGTAAATGCATATTCACATGAGATTAGAGACACATTTCCATGTGAAACTTTACCTCTGGCATTTCCTGACTTTTGAGTACTTAACTGTGCAATCTTCATGTTTTCTTAACTTGGTGTTTTTACTTTTTTGAATGGAATGTTTATTTGTGCTGGAGATAGATAGTGATCAAACATCTGCCTGTGGATACACACAAGATGTACGAGCCAACTGCTTGCAGACTTCACCAGTGGAGGAACAACCAGTTTTTGGGCCCAGAAACACCAGCCCCTATTCAACCACACTGTCTGCTTTTTCATAAATAGGCTATAGGATATATTCCTCCCAGCAGAGGGCAGTGGAATGGTAGATGTATGTATATAAAACAATATTTTAATGTAATTTAAGAGACAAAATTCAAACATTCTTCAAAAAAAATTGAAATGAAATAGATGACAAGCAAGAGAGATAATTTGCCATGCCTTTCAGGCATAATGTGATTTTGCTTTGGCTTTATTCCAAGAAATACAGAGGAGACCTTTTGATTAACAATGGAATGCCATTATGAAAAAGACTAGTGCTTAAGAATTAATAAAATGTGAATTTCTGAACTAAAAAAAAAAAGAACTATTCTGAATGCCCTGATCACAAAAAGTCTCATTTTTTGGGTGGCCCAGTTTAATGTACATCTTTTTGATAACTATTTTTTTTCTATTGAGGGAAAGATTAGGTTAATGTTTTCTGTTGGAGTAGTAGAACCCATGAAGATATTGGCCACAGTATCACTTCTAATAAAAACACTATGCAGACACATAAAGGAGCCATGTCTTTAAACACTTATTATGAGATGCAATGTTCCATTTGAGATTTCTGACCTTTGCAAAGCTGAAAATGCTCTCAAAATTGTAAGACCCTGTGGCAGGTTGGAAATCACGTGCCTTGAAACTGCAATTGCATGGTTGTGAATAAGTAAGATTCAAAGCCATTATTGATAGCTATGAAACAGCTTTTTTCATTGCCTTTTCATGTAGAATGTCCACTTTTAGAGTTTGATGCTCAATGTCTGAAGGTTAGCAGCTTTGGTGGTATGTATCTAAAGCCAGAGGCAAATGCTAAATGAACATGCTGCTTACTGTCATGCAGGCTGAGCTTCTGCTCTCTTAGAGCTTCCTCTAGAATTTGTTAAATGAAACCTCTCCTTAAAGCTACCTTCAATTAAATAAAAGAACAGCAGAATTGTCAGTGCAATTGAGAGCAACATTCGAGTAAAGCCATGACATAACCAATACCAGTATTTGATGGGAATGCTAGAAAAGAAAGTAAATGTAATAGCTGATCAAATCCTCATTTTCAGGTCTCTCCTCTAGATTGCAGGTGCTTGATCTAATGCCCACTGAACATGTTTTCTAAAACTAGACTCTGCTTTTCTTAAACACTTTCTATTGACTAAATTTAATCCAGGCAGTTTGTGATAATAGTCACATTGAAAAAAGGAAAAAAAAAAAAAAAGGGGGGGAGGGGGAAGGAAAAGAGGAAGAAAATAAAACAAACAAATAAACAAACAAAAACAGGAGGGGGGGGGGTGGGAGAAGAAGAAGAAAAGAAGCCAGGTTCTGAGCTAAACTCATGAAATGCATTTCAGATTTGAGATACTACCGGTAAGCAAAGAATCAAATTTCCAGCTCCAGCTATTTACTTTATATAAACATCCTGGCTGCAAATTAACCACAAAAATGTTGGATAAAATCATGTTCTTCATCTAAATCTACAGCAAATATCTAGCCAAAAGAAGTATGTTGTTCTGTACCAGTACATCTCAAAACTCTTGGTGAGTTTTCAGTCTGTTTTGTTTTGCTTGCCTTATGTTTTGAGCTATCCATAAACATCAACCTTTGATGTATATCAACCTTTCTACTAAGGTAGCTCTAGAGCAATAGATTGAGCCTGCTATTAAGTAAATAAATCTGCTTTTAACTTCCAGAATTATAAATAACACGAGGAATGTCAGGGCAACCTTGGGGATAAGCCAAGTCTTAGCACAGCTGCTATGACCTTGCATGTCAGCATCTTAGCCTTTATCAATGTTTGATTTGCATACAACGTGGAATTTCTTGGGTTTTACATTAATTTAATTTTTTTTCTTTTTGCTACATATTAGGAAAATTTTAAAAAATAGCAAATATTTCGAGGCTGCAGAAGGTTGCCTAGGAGGATTGCATGGTAGGTCTCTGACAGATGATTTGTAATAAAGAGAATACCACAAACTTACTCTGGAACAAGGTAAACATTGTAGCCATATTGTAAGCTTCTGTGAGCTGTAGCCACAGTGCTCACTGTAAAAGTTTATCTGCTCTGACCTACCACATAGGACACAGAGCCAGAAAAGAAGCTTTGCTTATATGCAGAGCAGCGAATAACGATGGTTTTGTAGGAACTAATCCTCTTTCCACTGCGGTTCTGTACTTCAATTAAGTGTTCTTTAATGAATGCCTAATTTTAAACATGCAATTAGTCAGAGTGAGAACAATAGACCTACCTGTGCTTAATTTCCTTAACGTGTCAAAGCTGTACTAACTTGAACAGAAGTATAATCAAGTTTCTACAATTCAGTAGTTACTGGATAAAAGCTAACTTAGGTCCTCAAGCAAAGACTGAATTCAACTTTTCTTCCGCAGTTCACAAAGGTTTTCTGAATACTTTTTATTAGGTTTATGTTCACTCATGTTGCCACTGGACTTTCATAAAAACTGGGCCGGCAGCACCAAGATGCTTCTCCCAATATCTCTACAGGGTTCAATTATTCCAAGTAGTAGAAATCACACTGCTTTAATTTTACAGCTCTGAAGGTTTTTCTGAACCAAACTACTACATTTTGAGGTGAGTATATCAGTAGTATTTTAAAACCCCACAACTAAGAAGCGTGCAACATGATTCTGTCTTTGACACTTCTGATAGTATATAAGGTTTTTTTACCTGCTGTGTCCACTTTATGATTACAACATAGGTACTTTTGCTGGGAATGAATACCCAGCTATTACAAAAGGACTGGAAATACTGCCCAATCATCAAACTCTTGTGTGTAAAAAGCAATATGAGTTCAAGGCAACATCCAGAGATGTTTGAGAAGTATTCATTGGTTTCCATGTCAAAACTCTTGTCTTGTGAAGATGATAATTTTTTCCTCGGTTACTTCAAGTAGCTGTACCTGCTACATACTGCACATACGTACTATATACATACTATACATGCTGCATTTCACTCCAGACCTCTGATTGTACCGTATTTGCCAAAATTCAGAATCTGAGTCTCAAGTTTACATTTCTAAATCCTAATAAGGGTACTTACAGAATTAACCTATGGAATCCAAGGGCTTGGGTAGAAACCTGTTTTTTAATAAACTTTCCTCTCATGACTGCTGAAGGGAGCATTAAAGAAAGAGAAGTCTTAATTCAACATGATTGGCATGCCTATAACATGATAGATCCTAAAGCAAGATCTATAGAAAAAAATTCTATAGAGTGTTGCATAAAGACACATTAGCCTCTGAATATTTAGCCATGCAATGGCTCTGCTTTTTTTCTCTGGGAGCACCGTGATGCTATTTACCAAAGTATTTTCTGACACTTTGTGCATAAGCTAAAGAATGTGCTTATGTTTTGAATTATACACACGTGGTTTAGCTTTATCTTTGTTTTTTCTGATTGTCACAGGTCCGATTAACAGAAGGGAAAATGCTGATTATATTCTTTTCAGTATATTACACTTTCTACCATTTTAGCTCAGACAGGAACACGAGGAAACATTATGTTCTGCTATCTTTTAATTTTATGCAAAATCACTGAAGTTAAAATTGTTGGAGACTTCATTACAGTGCACACTTTTCCATTACTTTCACTGCACTTTCCTTTCCAAGGCTCTGCCTGAAGATGAATTTGTGTAGAATCCATTCAGCTGTACACACTCTGAGTTATCAAAGTGCAAAAAGCATGTTTCCTTCAATGAGGGAAGTTTTCCTTTGCTCTTCTGTCTGTTACCATTTCCCTCATCCTCTATTCCATCAACACACATGTTCAGGGAGTAACTTGAAATGTTTGTGTGACCTATACACAGTATTTACTTAGAAATGTATGTTTTCAGCTGTGTGAAGGGAAGAGGTGGAAAAACTTGGAAATTACCAAGAGTAAGAATGTGTCAAATAGTATTCATATCTGTGTGGCCAAGCAACTGAGAGAAGATGTATTTTCTGTGAATATTTGTACTAGTAGAACTTAAATGCACAAATGTTTTCTTAAAGGTAGGCTTAAAAGTGCATTACTATGAATGAAGTAAATGTACTTAACATTTCAGGCTGTTCTTTTAGGCTGTTCCCCAAAGACTATGTAGCTCGCTCTTAGTTTGTGCTTGGCTCCCAGCAATAACACTACTCAAGGAAGATGCCAAGATAGACATTAGACTGAGTGGCAAATATTTTTACCGGTTGTCCTAGGGTATTGGTCCCATTCAAAACCAGATGCCGGAGTTTTCTTCCTGTAGAAAACAATGCTGCTAAAGAAACTTGCTGAATACCTCACTGTCACACCACACTGGGACCAGGATACAACTAGGGCATACACCAAGATCTGAGATCTTCTCAGCTGTGCAGCAAAGGCTACACTCAGGCTTCCATTCACATTTCTGCCTTGGCTTTGGCACTTGCTCTCTGATAGTGCATGCCCAGTAAAGCACAGGTTTCCAAATTTACCTCAGCACATTTGGCTTCCTGAACCAGTACAAGGCTTTCCCAGTCTCCAACAAGATGCACATGAATTAAGAAAGCGCACTGCTTTGCATTGTAGGTGGTTGTTCAGGTATAAGTAAAGCAAGGGTGAGATTTGATCAGATCAGAAATATGGCATCTTATGCTAGTTTTATACCTACTTGTCTGACTATACCAGGCCATGCCAGGCAGTCATTTATTCACTTAATCTGGTTATTTTTTCTCCACATTTTGGTTTTGCCACCTAGCTCAGCAGAAAGGAGGTGTTTGTAGAGCAGCCCATGTGAAGACAAAAAAGACAAAAAAAAAGAAGAAAAAGGAAACAATCCAGTGGAGCGTTACTTTGCATTATGCCTTTTCCCAGGGAAGATGAGAAGCTGCATTTCAGACATTTTTGCTTTGGAGAAAGCACAAGCAGAGCGCAGAGGTTCGGTGATGATGCACTGACTAACAGGACAAAATGCGCATAACAGTAGGTGTCGAACCCCAGAAATGCAACCAACCCTGTGTGCTGCTCCTGCACATGCTGACGAGCTGATGAGACCCATTCTTCTTCAGTTGGGTGCTTCCAACAGGAGAGCTAATTCAGAACACGCAGAGCAGCTGAACATGAAGCAACATTGCTAGTGCATTGTGGCCTAGTAGATTAATCATACAGCAAACTAGGTTATTTGACCACCTACTTTTCCTGCCTACTAAATGGGGGAAAATGCCTAATTAGTTGTGGTCTGCTTGGAAAAAGTGAGTTGTTTGTTCAGCATTTTGAAATGATAAATCAATATATGCTGAAAATGATATGTGCCACCTACAGCTCCATTCAACAGAGAGCAGCATTGGACAGGAAAAGAAGGTGTCTCTCCCTGGCACTTGCATGCTTCCCTCTGCAGAACTGGTAATGGGGTTGATTCCGCGGTCTTCGTTTTGAGAACAAATATGATGTAAGGGGGCTTATTCACCATCTTCTGTGGACAAAGTGAGCAAAAACTAAATGAAGCAAGAGGAAAATAAAAATTATGGTTCCCTGGATCACTTTGAGTTCTGTGGAGATGACTATTCAGTTAGCAATCAGGTGACACAAGTATTTTCTTTGGCATAGCAAGTGTTCTCTTCAAGCACATCAAGCTGATGTTTTCAGACATGACTTTATAACCAAAATTTCTCTCTCTGTGTAGCTCTTTCTTAGGGTTTCTTCCAGTGCTGGCTTTTGAATCCAAGGGTGAGGACTCCAAGTGAGATTCCTTTCTCCAGCTTACACTGATGGACCAAATAAGCCAGCATATTCCTTGAGATAGCATACAGTAGCTTTCAGAGCTCCCTGATTGAGTGGTTTCTTTGAGCTTTTTTAGAGCTCTTTTCAGCCCCGCACTTCTCCCTGTTTCTAGTGGTCTCTTTTTCCTCCACTCCAAGGATCTTTCCAGGGATGCTCTGGAAACAGGGAGGATTTACTACTTGTAGGACTGCAGCTGCTTCCAAAAGACTGCAGAAAAAAGAGCTGAATTAGGCTTCCTGCATTTACTAATTGCTAGCACTTTTAAACTGTTTATACCAGTATAAAAAATGCTGTTCAACAACTGATAAATCCTAACAAATCCATGTATCAGTATTTTTAAGATATAGCCACAGTAAGTGGTTAGGTTTCTATTTTCAGGATTAACTCTGCCTTTTTGCTTTCTGCCTATGCCATAAACATAGCTCTCCAGCTGAAGGAGTTAAACCATTCTTTACAGTGAATCTAGAGCATATACTGATCTGTGTGATTTTGTAATTATAATTCTGAACTACTTCCCCACCCCCCGCCCCCTTTGGCTTGCGATAAGGTAGGTGTGTGGAGAGAGGGTGACAGAGATGAAAATTCTCTTACATTAGTCCACCACACCTTGCCCAAAATACTTGGTTGACTGTTACAATACTGTAGCTATCCATAACAGAGACAGAAAGAGGGAGAGAGAGTGCTTTTTTTCTTGCAATGAGTATTAGGTACTGTACTTCCAAAAATTCCTTGTAAGTTCAGTAAACACAATTTTATTTATAGTTTATTTTAGCTTCATCTTCTACACCATGTGACCTATACTAAGGGGACACTAGCAATCTTCACAACAAAATGGAAGGAATAAGGAGAGACTGGTTATGCAGGAACAGCTGCTTGTTTTCAGCAGCATCACTTGAGAGTTTTTCACATTCTCCTTCTCCGCCTCTCCCCAAATGTTCAGCCTGCTGTGTGCAAGCTGGGTGTTTACAGTTCAGGACTATGGAGGAGGAGGAAATATTTTGCCTATTGTTCAGTGACGTCAATGGCTTCGCTCCCAGTCACTTGAGGGACGCTGGTGCTTAGCAAATGTCAGTACACTGCTGCTACTGCATGTGCCTTACAGTCTGCTTGCAGGAATTTAAGGTCTCTCCTTCAAGATAGATCCAGTTGGTAGATGAGGCAGATGCATAAGTCAGGGAGCCATAGCCATGGAAAGGTGGTCTGCTGCTTTTTGCATGGGAAAGCATTACAAGCTAGCTTCTTATCGCGCCATTAATATGGCATATTTGTTACCATTACATGCTGAATTTTGTATAAAACTGTCTTTTATCCTTCACCAAGTTCTTCCCTCACACACTCTCTTCCTCTCCACTAAATCAAGCTTCTAAAAATAACACAGAAAGTACTGACAATTTTATAGTTAATCAAGATGAAGTTAACTCCACATCTGACCATATTCAGTGTTTTTCTGATGTGCTCTCATCAGGTAATTTGTTAGCAGATATTGACAACTGAATTTCAAATGTATTTGGCTGAAGATTTCTTAAACTCAGTGTTGATTTTTCTTTTTTAACGCATGTTTCGTGAAAGTATGCTACAGTTGATGTTCGTAAAGAGACTGCAATTGGAAAGCTGCACTTTAAACACTACATTTTCATTAAAATACATTTGAAATTATTTTTGGCAAACTTTGCTGCCTCTATTTGTGATTGAAAAAATTACTATCTATCTGTAGCCTTTGTGTATGTGTGCAGGAAAAGGGGTTTTTAGAAAACATGTTGAAAATGTTCCTTGGTGTCAGTGTTTTATGTTAAGATTTTGTAGTTGAAACTGAAGAGATCAGTTTCAAAAACATTACCTATAATGGCTATATATAATATATATATAAGATAATATAATGGTTATGCCTGAACAGAGCTGTGTCTCCATCTGTGGATGGATTATTGCAAAAATTCAGCCTACTAATTAACTGGATTTGTTTCATATTAATGAAATAAGCACAATGAAAACTTCAAGTATTTTCAGGGTTTTTAAAAGCTTATAGTATAGTGTAGCAGTACAATGATACTTTCAGGTAAAGGGAGAATAAATAGATGCTGCCATTTTACAGGGCAAAAATGGGAAAACTAAGAGCAAACAACAGTGACTATGGCACTGGGGTTACAGTGGGAAATAAAAGGGTATCAGTGCCTTTTAGGTCTTGATTTAGCCACTGGTCATCATCCATTGCCTATAGGGATATATAGAGTCACAGAAAAGATGCCATAGATAGCCTGGCTTTCTGTGCTGAGAAATAACTTTTAGATGGTTTGAGGTGATATGCACTTAAATCTATATGCTGCGCTTTCTAAGTTGCTCATATATATGACTCATTCACGAATCAACAGAGGAGGGCCTTACTCCACAATGTTCCCACACTGAAATTAGTAAGAGTTTTGCTGGTAAACGACTGAAAAATGAAAATAAATCTGATCAATGATGGCTATTTCAAAATGTCAAAAGAATAGAAAATTTCAGAAGAGGTGCTCAAATCTAAGGAACAACTCTGAAGCAGAGATTTCCCATAAGTTGTCTTAGTTCTGCGTATGATTTATATTTTCTGTAATTATAGGATTACATGATTCCTTTTTTTTTTTCTTCTCCAAAGTGGTTTATTTTTTGTTCAACCTGCCTACACCTCAGCAAGGGTAACAGCGTAAGAAGGCAGCTATTTTCCTTGGTACCAGTTCTAGCATCTAGTCCTACAACAGTCAGGAAAAGTCTGTATTGTTTTGTGCTTTGAGTGTGTTCGACAGAGGCAGAAGTTCTAGAAAATTAAGCTAAAGAGCTGTGTCAAGTCTATTTTAAAGATACATGAATAGCAGTTTTTCAGATTTTTACAGCTTGTCCAGCTGAAGTGGTCTTTCTTGAGGAATAAAAAGACACAAAGATAATTACCATCTTCATTTCAAAGCATGGCATCCAAAAAGATTCTGGAGAAAACTGTTGTAAGAAGTTTTAAATATGGGAAATAATAGACCATTTGGTTTCCCACAGAATTTTATTACTCAAAATCTCAGCCCAGAGATGATACTCAGCAGGGAAATTTTCAGCCCAAACACCTAAAGCTGGAGAGATTATGACAAAGTGTTAAAAAGCTTGACTGCATACTGTATTACTGAAGTGAGGGTTTAAGAGGCTGATCTGTGAGCACAGATGACATAAAGTAAGGGAGAAGAGTTTAGAGTCTCTCTTTAGAGTTTAGGTATAAATTAGGATGGAATATCAGGAATGTTTTTTGCTGTCCTCTTGGTTAGCATAATAGTTTCAGAATGGTAAATGATAGAATAACTAAGAACAAGTGTTTGGACAAGTTTTCTTTTCAGTTCCTGGATGTGCAAATATTGCCCAAAGCATCACTTCTGAAAAGCACAGTCTCCTGAGGTCTCTATTATCTGGGTAAAGAGTTTAACTGTATTTTTGTTCAGCTGTAGGTGTCATATTCTGTTTATATAATAACTTTGTGCTCAAGATAGGGGAAAAGAAGGTGGAGGGATGGGGCGTGATTGTTTCATTTTTATGACAGAATCCTTGCAAAAGATAAAGATAGCAATTTTATCAAAGAACATCTTTTCCCATGGGATTTACAGCTCCAGTTACATGTAGTAGGTAGTATGAATGGGGGTTTTTTTATATACCTTATATTATAGAAGCAAAATTTTTCTGGAAGAAAAATATATATACCTGCTTTATTTTTTTACTTGCACAATCTAAATCACCACACTTTTGACTTTCTCAGATCCCAGGTGTTTTGGTTTTGCTTCATTGATGTATACTGTGTTTTTAAGTAGCACACAACTGCAGAATATGGCCCAACAGGCAACTTTCATAAAAGGGCATGCCCAGCCACCCAGACCAGAATCCTTCTTCAAGAGGAGGATAATCAAAAGATCAAGTACAATTTATTTTTTCTGATATACTGTACTGGGTGTGGTCAAGATGACAAATACCTGGCAAGATTTCTGAGTGTTCTGGGAAATCTGTTCCAAATCAGTGCTGAATGTTGGCTTCACCATCCAAATACAGAGTAAGGAAAGCATTTCATAGTTTCACTGCTGTTATTCCCATCACACTGTAATCTTTCAAAATTAAAATAACTGTTAAAGGCAGATTTGTCGGCATCTATCAAGGTGGTGTCAGCACCAGCTCTCTTTCAAGGAGGAAGCTACTGAATTCAATGAGTAGATTATTCCTGATGAAGATATTTTAGTATATCTTCTGCAAACTACTGCCAATGTATTTGTGAATCCTTCATCAGTTTTTGTCCCACAGGCAACAAGTCCTAGAATTCTACTTTATCAGTTAATCACAGAACACCCCAGCACTTCACTTAGGCATTTTTTATAATATTAACTCAAAACAAATAATCCTTTTGTAGACCAAAGGCTCACTTTTCTATTTTCTATGTAATCATCTTACATCATGGGTAGTTATCGGTCTGGGACAGAAATAGCAGATTAAAAGGTTTTCTGAATTTGAATTCTGAATTACCATTACCACAGTCCCCCAGTAATTTTTTCCTTCTTTTTCAAGAAATTTTTAGGAACGGCTCATCATCTAATAAGAAGGATGTAGTATTAAGGATTATGAACCATACTATGAAGCATGAAATGTAATACTTAGTCTTCCCTAGAGGCTTTTACATAGATGCACATATATATAAATATCAAACTAATGTAAAATGTACCATATCAAATTAACATAAAATACTGCTATGATATATGTAGTTACAATTATCTTCTTCTTACAAGCAGGGATTATAAGTCTCAAAAGACGAAAGCCCTAACTGTGCTTTACATTTAGAAATCTTTCCATAACAGACATGTACAAAGACATGTCCAAAATTATTAGTATAAATAGGAAACAGGTGAATGTTGAAATACTCTTTGCTTAACCTTGAGCTGTTTTCCCCCACTAACCTGTAAACAAACATCTTTCTGCCTTTCACCTTCTAAACGAGTTTCTAAATCAGACTTACATTTCCTTTACTTGTCTTAAAGGTGGGTTTTTTTCTAACAGCATCAGATTTATTTGCCAGATCTCCACTATAACAGGGAAGAGACCTGCTATCACCCATAGGAAAACAATGAATGTGTCTAGACAGAAAATAAAGTGAGCACTCTCTTCATATAATAAACTAGTCCTTGGCAGAGCTAGTTTTTCAAATAGACAATATAAAAAGAAGAGTATGTCATGAATTTTGTTGTTATGATAACACTGTCCCCTGTTTACCAGGTATAAGAGGCTTTGGAACAAAATCTATTGCAAATATTTAAAAAAAAAAAAGAGGAAAAAAAAGTATTACATCACTTTCTGCTTCAGTAGGGGTGGATACAGACAGAAATGAAAAGAGGGAGTTTTGTTTCTGCCTTCCTTCCCTCCCTCCCTCTGCCTCCTTCACCTCCTCCCCTACCCTTTCTTTCCCTTCTCCCCCCTATCCCCTTCCAGCAAGACACCTATCTAGTGCTGTTCCTCTGTGTACTGTGGCTCCTAAAATTTAAATTACTGCAAAACAACAGAGAAAATCCATTTTAAGATAACATATAATGAGTAGCTCAATTAGCTGTTAGAATGACATTCATATTGTTAGCAAAATACTTCTGAAGTACATGAAACATATATGAAATGTGAAAATCTCATCTGTTGGCAACACTGTTAACTTACGTAGTTGCTTTAGTGGTTCCTGTGATTGTAGCCCATGTTTTGGTGAAAATTTGACAGCACGACATTATATTCATTACAGTATTATATCCACCTCTTGACCTGTTGTAATGGCTTTACTCTCCAGGCCCCTTGAGAATTGCTTTAGGGTAGTTGTTTCCAAGAAAATTTTTTGTGAGCTCAACTACACTTTTTGTAGTGATAGCTCACAGATTGTTCTTCCCAGGAAACCAGGAGACTGTTCCAAGGTGGGCATTTCTCCCACTTGTGTTCAGACTGAAGATGAGCTTTGCCTTTCAGGTTTAAAGCATATTGTTACACAACGATTTCTTCAGTCAGAAAGTGGTCGCTAAGGAATAAGCAGCTAGCTGTTTTCATGAAAATCAAATGAAAATGAAATAAAAAAATAGTGAACCTCTTCAAATAAAGGAGGAAAGTACAGTCCTTATGGGAAGCAATAAAATGCCTCTATTTAATGTCATATATGATTCCTAAATAAACATTATCATAGGATATTAACATTAAATATATTTATAATAGTGTCTAAGATCTTCTGAGAGTCCCACTCTATTTTACAGGCTATTTCTCAATCACAACTGCAATGCAGTGGGTGAACATAACAGCTTTCAGCATCTGTAAAATTACACAGAAGCTTTCAGCAGAATGTTATGTGAAAGAAGGACAAAAAAAAAAAAATCAAGCTAGCAATCAAATTGGAAGCTGGCGAGGAAATATGGAGAGGGAGGGGAATAAAATATGCTTTTAAATTTCTAAATAGTAAGATGTAGTTTCATTTCTCACCTACAAGATAGCAGCATGTCAGCATGCAAGTTTCATGTCAGCATACTAGCCAGGGGATCTTTAAGTAGCTGGCTTATTTGAGGGGGAAGAAAATGGAATCAGATAAAAGGAGCCTGAAGGAGGGGAAATTTGGCATATTGTTAATCCATAAAGAAGTTTGGGAGAATGGTGCCCATTGGAAAGTACCTCCTTCTCTTTCCAGGATAGCGTGGGGCATGGAATAAACACCAGATGCAACACGAAGCAGAGAAACTAATGCCTGGAGGAAACTGAGTCACCTGACACTTGGAGGGGGTAACTGGTCCAGAAGCGAGAGAGCAGGGAGGAATAAACACAATGCCACATACAAGAGAGAAGCTGTCTGAGTTTGGGTCTAGCACTTGGTGAGAAATCTGCTAGAGCTTAGCAACAGGAAGGCACCTCACACCTCAGGTAGGGAAGTTTATCACAAGAAAGGGTGTGATGCCAGACCTGGCATAGCAGATGTTCCCTGATGCAGAAATGGGTGCTGATATTTGTGTCCAGGCTCAGCCTGGTTTCATGAGACCACGGTCGGCATGAAGGGAACTGTGGAGGCATAGAAACCCCAGTTTTGTGGCTGGTTGGGATGCTGCTCTGACTGGGACATCACTTGTGGCATGGGTGATCAATGACAGGCTGCAATGCTGAGCCACTTGGTGATGCTGAAAACCTAAGCAGCAGAACAATGCCATGCTGAAGAGCAGAGATCCATACCACTGCAAAGCTGAGGCACTTTTTCCCCTCACAATTCCAAGGCTGTATGTGGGGCTAAGGGGAAGACACTGGGAATTGTGAAATGGCTGTGCCATCTATGCCAGATGTAGCATGTTAGCCCAGGCTGGATAAATCTCTACCGGTCATCAATTAACCTCCTTCCTTAAAAAAAATAGATGATGCAGCTCTCATGTTAACAGGATCAGAATTTTACGTCAGCCCACTTAACTACCATTCTAAGCTTAATTCAGCTATGGTTGAGAGAGAAATCATAAACTGCCAAGTGCTGTAATCTCAGATACCCCAGAGAATTTATAGCCAATTTTAAACTTCATTTTTCTTTACAAAAGATTTTTATCATTTTTCCAGTTCTTATAAATGTTTTTATAGCATTTACTATTGTAGAAGTAGTACAAGAAGCAATAGTATTTATATTATGCTAGTCCCAAAAACTCTGCTGGGGGTTGGGATATTTGTAAATACAAAAAAAAAAGAAACCAACATAATCTTTGCCCTGAGCAATTTACAAACTGAATCTTGTTGCAGCAAAATTATGTTTCAGCCATTCTCCCAAATGAAAATGCTTAATAATGAGTAAAGGTGTTATTCTTTAATAACAGGATTCCGGTAGCGTATTACTTTCTTTTCAACTCTTTTTCTCCGGTTCATTTATTGCCTGCAGTTGAATTACATTACTTTTTCATTCCATCCCAAGAACAAGTAGGATTTTCTTGCCACATATAATCAGATCAGCACAGGAAAGTTGGTTTCGTTGTTTTTTCCCCTGTGTGAAAGCTCTTTCCCCTGAGTGGCTCCTATACATATGGCATACTGTTCTATCTTAATAGCCTAACATGGGAATTGCAACAGGAATACTTTATTCTATTCCCTTTGGCAAGTTATTGTCTTTGAATATTACCTTATTTTCCTATGGAAGGATGGCTAGGTGGGATGCACCCCCAAAAGTGCAACTCTGTAACAAAACTTTACTTCACACAGGATCTTCATACAGGCTTTTTATGTGGGAAGCGGGGCTGTGGTGTATAAGCCTGTCAGGCTCCCACAGAGGATTAGCATCGCTGTCACACTGTGTAGGAAAGATTGCTGAACTATGTCAACATGAGCAGTACAGTGGTCCAGCTGCCTCCTAAATTGCCACATAACCAACATTCTCCCAGTCCTTTCCTACTTTTCTGACAGCCATTTAAGGCAGCACTGTCTGCTCAGCTGTCTGCCGCTTCTCTTTGGTGCCTTTAACAAGGTGCATCAGGATGATTTTCTCTGGATAACTGAACTCTTAGTGTATTCTACTTGTGGTGAACGTGTGAGTGGAACAATTTTTCTGTGTCTTCCCTCCGTATTTGCTCAAGGACAAGAATGAGGCAGGGTAATGATGACATTTTACAGACCTATAATGAGCACAGGAGTGTTCAACAAAGGGAGAAGAATCTCTGCCATTTCACTTCATTTCTCTTGCTGCTCCAAAAAGGCAGCACAGATGAATGAGGCTGGTGGGCAAGTGTCCATCTGAGTGCATCGCATGCAGGAATTTCTTACATTAACATATGTCCTTTGAAATAGTGACCAAATACAATCAAACTGAAGACAGATGGGCATCAGCTAGTAAAGGGATGAAAAGATGAGGAGGAACAAGTAGTAAGGATGGAGGGCAAACAGAAGCTCTGAGGTGAGGCTCAACAAAGCAGCACCAAAGCAGTACCAAAGTAGCACCAAAGCAGCACCAAAGCAGCAAAGTTGACTGGGTTTATGAGGTGTTTATTTTGCAGATCAACTCTTTTAGTTAAACTTAAAAACAAGGAAGGAAGATAAATTCAAGATCAATCATACCTCAGCAAATATATGAGTGCCAGTAATGATAACAGCATAACTGTTGGGCTGGAAAAGCTTGGCTCAGTGTCCTGGTGAGCCTGATGAACAGGTTTGTACAAACAGAGGCAAAACCTGCAAATGAACCAGAGGAACTTTGAGAGGGTGAATATAATCTCAGAGGAACTCCAACTGAGTGAATATAATCTGTCTTACTGAGGAACTGTTTAGAGAAATATAACAAACAAATTTAAGTAGCATGTTTTTAGATGGACTAAAACCAGCATGCTATTAGTGTATTGTCTTCCTGTAAGTAATTTGTTTTTAATTTTAGAAATGAAGCATATTGAGCAATGTTGCACAGTAAGACTGTTAAATTGCCGTTTTCACATCTTTCCTCACTCTCAAAACAAGCCAGAAACAGTAGAACCCAGTCGGCATCCTAGTTAACCATCGTGCACAGGTGCTGCCATCTAAACTTAATCTGTACAAGAGCCACACTATTCCAGCTCTGGGGGAGGCATATGGCTGGAAAGCAGAGAGGTTTTCATAGTAAGCCTAGCCAAAGGAGGGAGGAAAAGCTATACATATAGCAGATGAACTAAATGGATGAGTTCCGTAGCTGTTACATTTTAAAAAGTATCGCGTACTTACGTTCTGTTTGAATGCCCATCCAAAAGTCATCATGCCCTTGGTGGTACCTTGCAGCAGGATTTGTTTCTGAAAACACTCTTAGTCCCTAGTGAGTTTGATGACTCTGAGTTCAATATAAAGCATCCTAGGATCATAAAAAACACTTGGACTGTTGAATAAAATTAGAATTCTTTGTGCTGCTTCAGCTGGATATGCTTTTCTATATTTTTGATTTTACTGGTGTGTAGGTGGTTGTTAAACTTTCTGGCACTGTTAACCCAATGTCTTTCTCTAAGCCTACAGGTGTACAGATTACATTTCCAAAGCAAGTAAAGTATTTCTACAGGTATGTGCTAATAGTGGGGTTTTTTTAAGTTTCTCTCTGAAATATGTGTGGATATACTATAGTCATAAGCTGCTACAAACCTTTTTTGACAGCAAGAGTCTGAAGGAAGTATGACTGGACAACACTTTGACTTGTTAGGCATGTACAAATTTGTTTGGTTGCTATGACAAACGCTCCAAAGCCACATGTGACACTGAGCTTTCACAGCACACATGATAGAGGACAAGGTAGAATACAATTAAGGAAGTGTTTATTGGTCTTCAGTGTCTTTTCAAAGCAGCCTACCCTCACTTTGCCTGTTTTCTTCATCCTCTAAGATTCCTTCATCTGACCACAGTGGAACAAAATTGGAAAATGTCTAGCATGTAATACAGAATGAGCCAACATAAATTTAAGTTAATGCATAAAACCAGGCATACTGTCCTTTCTCTCCCCACAACCTGCTGCTTTTTCTTTCCAGTACTGCTGGAGAAAGAAGATTTTTTGCTCATCTGAGACACTTCTTGGGCCATTCCCATTCCAAAGTACTGAGTGTATCTTTTCTAATAGTCAACTGAGTCAACTTGTATAGACAGTTAACCATTCTCTTATGCTCTAAGAAATTTTAGAAGGAAACCAATGACCAATTTCATAGTAATGAAAATATTCATTGTAATGAAAACACAAGTTTGTTATATTAATAGAAGCTGGAGAAAAAGATACAGTAGCTTCATTTAAGAAGAAGGTGGGCTATGACTTTAAATGAAAGTAAGTTGAGGAAAATTTGCTTTCTATGAGGCAAAGTTAAGTATGCGATAGAAATCCTTCACAGTGAGCAGATATTCATAGCATTTGTGTGTAAAAAGCATGATTCTAAGGAAAACAAACAAAAAAACCCCTCAAGTCATCAGGTCTGTAAGGTTCAAATATTCCAAAACTTGCACTCTAGGTTGGCAGTTGCTGCTCATAAGCTAATACAAGAGTGGAATATCATATGGTGTTAACTGTCAGGATCAAAGTGCTTTGCTAGCAATGTGTGTGGGAAGCCTGCACAAAGCCTGCTTGCAATGTGCTTAACAACCAAAATTGTTTTGCATTATATTCACCCATGAATTGAAAATATATGCAATATTTATTCTAATATAGTTTTTGGCATAGTTTACACCTCTAACACTTCGAACAATTTAAGCAAGCCTGGGGATCTTATCGAGGGCAGTAAATTAGAACATTTTGTTTGTAGAGAAAGGATTTGCTGTACTCCACTGCAAAAGCCAAGTCAAAGTTGAACTATGTCCTTTAAAAAACAAAATAAAACTTTTTTATAAGATAAACTGTCTCCATCTAGAAAATAGTTAAATAATGACCTTATTGACAGCAGCTGAACAAACTTGCCATTGAAAAATGTGCAATTTTCAGTACGTTTGGATTAAGGTTTCCCCCCCATTTTATGATATTATATAAATATTTTTCTATAATGTGTACAGACCCTCATTGGCATTTGAAAAAAGAAACGCAAATCTTGGAAACATTTTATAATTATTTTAAGTTTTTAAAAAGCTTGCTTTTATAGAATCCTGAAGTACATATGAACCTTTCTGTCCTTTTAAAATAATATGTATATGGAGGTTTGGGCTATGTTTTAGGCATTTGCCTGACTAAAACTTTCTTGCAGCTTGGGTGGACATGGGCACTCAAATCTTTCGACAACAAGCACTGTGAGCTACTTAAGTCCTCGGTGATGCTTTTAAAACAAGGAAATTAAGTTCAACCTACTTCTGAATATAATCTACTGGGGCCCTTTGGCATTATCACAGAAATAGCTTTTTCTCCTCTATTTTTTGTCAAAGCTGTTGTCTATCTTCTCTCTCCTGTAATTTACATTATCGTCATTATTTGATGTTGATTTTTATGAAGCCACTGTGAGATAGAGAAATATTTTTATAATCTCCTTATCAGGGAACAGAAGCATTGTAGAGCCAGGCCACTTGCTGAGTTGTTACAATATGTTTTGTGGTATATCAGCAAGCTCACTCAGAGTCAACTAAATCCCAAATAGAGTAAGTAAGTCAAACATTGCAACATTTAGTTTAATTTAAGGAAAAAGCCCTGGTTTTTTTCAGGAACACTCAAAACTTTCTTATTCAAAATCTTGTTTGGCAAAAGCTACTATGATTTTCTGGTTAAAAAAAAAAATTAAAAATCACAACTCAAAACTATAGCTCAAATAGAGGTCACCACTTTTGTGGTATAAATTGATCATCCATAATGTTACAATTCAGAGCACAAGCTGGTCAAGCAGAGTCTTGAGTGGATCCCAAAGCAGATCAAATTGTCAGCATTTGTTCCTGGCAAAGAGGCCTTCTCAAGTGGAAGTGGACACCCAGCAGAAGATGTAGTCTTTAATATTTTTATCCTGACCTAAGGCTGTGTTAAGCTTATGTTCCAAGAAAGGAAAAGTTAAGTAATGGAAGAGAAAAAGGCTAGTATGTTCTGGCTTTGTGTTCCACTTAAGGAAACATCATCCATGGAGTTTACGTTCTCTACTTCACATGGTTCTAAATATTAATTTAAAGGTTTCTATTTTCTGCATTCGTTTTCTGTTAAACATCTGGTGATATCCAGTGGCAGAAATTGAGGGGGATGTGCTCTCTGCAGCACCAAGCATGAGCCTTCATTTTCTGCGGACGTTACTTTCTCTTTTAAATGAAGTTCAGTCAGAAGAAGCAAATGGCAGTTTCTCTCCAATAATATGGAAATGAGTCTGAATATTTCAAATGTATTTGGACTTATTAGACTGTATTTGATTTTTTTGGTTGAACAACAATCCCATGTAAAAATTCCAGCAGGACATCTCAAAGCTCAAAACTGCGGTACTTCTTTCTGAAGCTAGTTTATATTAGTACCATGCAGGCATAGAGAAACCTAGGCAGAAAAAAATGATTTTTCATTACATGTTTCAAATAAGAGCACCACAGAGAAAAAACCACTCACACCTTCTGGTTTAGTTGTTCTTTTCCTATGTTTTCAAACATTTGTAAAACATTGTGTCTCTATGTTGTTACTATGATTAAATGTGTTAATTGAACAATAAGTTTAAAGTGCATAGTAAGTCACTCCTTACTGTGCACTTTAAACTTGGAAACCACTGGAGACCGTATCTGTCATTAAACTGATGTGTTTTCAGGTTTAGAATTGTTTGGATCACTTACTGTAAATGGTTTATTTAGACAAGACAACAGCAACTTGGAGAAGTACCCAAGCTAGCTTGATGTGGTGTAGCTTGAAGACCAGTGGCAGCTCAGCTGTGGCACTACAGTGCTTTGCAAGGGCTAATTTATCTTGTTCTTGGCTGTTTTTTCTTTGCCATCTTCTGCAGTGATTCAGATTTTCTTTCAACGTTCTTGTTAGTCATAATTATTCACAAAATAATTTATGCAAACAAATTTCAGCTTTTGGATAGCTTTTTCTGTGCTCACTTACATGAAATATGGCATCATTCACTGAGTCATGTTATTGTTTTCCTCTGAGTTGATACATGATATTGCTACAAGAAAGCCTTAATAAATAATGAATAAAAAGACAAAATGCAACCAGTGCTCATTTGTGTAAACTTTCAAATGAGTTTTGGGACTCACAACTCCTCTATGAATAAACTACCAAGCCTCCAAATAGCACCACACTATAAATAAATAATAAATACTAAATAAATAGCAACAAAATATTCTGTTTCAGTGGAACCCTGTCACATTGAATGGTAAAACTCTCACTGACTTCAGGCTTTTAGTGTTATTCATAAAATTTTCACTGCTTCTTGTCTGTACCACTCTGCCAATTTATTGACATTATGATTCACTGGATTTTTATGGTTTAATGTTATAGCACAACAACATTAGCTGTAATATCTTTACTTTCTATGAAAATTAACAACATGCTAAAAGTCCTTATTTTTCAAAAAAATTCAGTTCTTATTAATAATATGTAGGCCTGGATCCCTTAAAAGGCAATCTGGAGCTGTGGCTTTATAGGCTTGTTTGCTTGCTTAACCAGCTTTTATTAACAACAGTGGCAAAATCTCAATGTAAAGAAAGGTCTAACCTGATACTGTCTTTCAAAACCCCAGCAAAACCCTATGAGGAGTGTGCAGCTGTTTTGTTATATATTATTGCATATATGGAGTTAACACAGCTAAGCATTAGTAATCAGAGCTAGAAAAAAAATCTCCTTGTTTTGCATTTTAGGATTCCCATTTGAGCTGTAAAATCATAAGCCAAAGTGAGAACTAAAAAATGGCTTTAAGCTGAGAGAGGGTAGATATATATTCCACTAGAGCAGGTTGTTCAAAGCCCCATCCAACCTGGCCTGGAACACTGCCAGGGATGGGACAGCCACAGCTTCTCTGGGCAACCTGTGCCAGTGCCTCCCCACCTCCATAGTGAAGAATTTCTTGCTAATGTCTAATATAAATCTACCCTCTCTCAGCTTAAAGCCATTACCCCTTGCTCTGTCACTACATGCCCTTCTAAAAAGTCCCTCTCCAGATTTCTTGTAGGCCCTTTTTAGGTACTGGAAGACTGCTATAGGGTCTCCCTGGAGCCTTCTCTTCTCTGGGCTGAAAAAGCCCAACTCTCTCAGCCCGTCTTCATAGGAGAGGTGCTCCAGCCCTCTGATCATCTTCATGGTCCTTGTCTATTCCTAAACAAAAAGTGTTTCGAAAGCATTTGGAAAGCCTCTGATAATACAAGTTAATTAGTCATAGCTTGTTAATGCAATTAATTAATGCAAAGTAAATGTTAAAATAATAATTTTAAATCACATGTTAGGAACAGAAGGTGAAGCTACAGACAATATTTCATCTGCAAAACCTCTACAATAGAAGAAAGATACTGCAGCAAGGCTTGCTTGCTGCCTAAAAATCAGTTTGAGAGAAATAGACTGACAAGTATGTGAGATGAATATCTTCTCAACTTAACTTGAGGCAGATCTACCAGATCAGTCTAGACCAAAGCAAGGTTCGCACCACTCCTTTCCAGCTCTGTAGACATCAACACAGCAAGCCTGGCTCCTGCCAAGCCTGCAGTGCAGAAATGACACTCAGAGCTTGAAAATGTTCCCTTACTGGTTCAAGCCAAAAGTGCCTTGGGAGCCACAGTGAAACATGTTACCTGTGTGCAAGTTTGGCTGCACAAGCTGTGAGTCAGGCATAACCAGTTTTTAATGGCATAGCTTGCGTTTTGCCCCTGGCACCTGAAAAAACCTTGAAACTCATCCTGTCTAGGTCAAACCAGTAAGTCTGGAAAGTCCTTTTCACCTGTCTGAACTGTTAGCAATAACGATGGTATAAATACTTTTCATTGGGGAAAATATCTGGCAAGAAATCATTTTAATTAGGGAGTTTGAAAAGAGTACTACTGCTTTTGAGGGCTTTAATCTAATCCTATTAGGACACTAACAGACTAAGAGAGGACTAAGAAAGCGACTGGAAATGTGTTTGATTGATTAAATGTGATAAATACCATTTGCTATAAATTATTAATCCACATAATTTAAACTTTTGGTGTTTTATTAGGTAACTCAGTTTATTCCCGTTTTCACTGCAGAATTCCTTAATACTCATATTTTGTCCAGTCTTCTTAAGTGTGCAATGACATAATACGAACTGGCTAAAGAGAATGCTCCAGAGTAAAATAAGAGGTTTGTCATGATGTGCAGCAGATACCTGTCTGTCTTTAAATGTAAACTTCGTTCTCTCCTTTTGTCTCTGAACAATTCCTCTCGTTGATGGTCTCTATGCCCTTCGATTGCTTTTATTAAATAAGGCTTCCAAAGAGTTGGCACTCAGCCTTATTAATTTGCTCAAAGTCCTATATCTTCTTTGATGTCTCTGAATATAGTTTCTAAGTTCTTGTCATAGTAGATTTTATCATTTTCTCAGTCTACAAAGCTTTTGATTGCAGCAATACAAATCCAGGATAACTTCACTTCTGTTGTCTAAATTCTCACCCAAGAGCAGGCTAACCTGATGCACGCCCTGTCAGGAAGACTGATACAATTGAAGACATGCACCAAGTACTGCGCAGCTTCCCTCTCAATCTGTTATGTATGCCATTAAATTTCAGGGGGGAATTGGCATTTGCTTTCATCTTTTGCATGTAAAAGTTATGTGATTTCTTTCCAAAGGGTGGAGATAGGCTGTAGACACATGCGCACACATGTTTTCTTGTTTGGAAACTTGCTGGCTGGATATGTGATTTCACTACCATTTTTATATGAGAGCAAACTTGGACGGAAAGAAAAATATTTCCTTGTTTTTTAGAGCAAAAACATTTAGTGACTTAGTCCAGTTATACCCTGTGTCAAATTAAGTCTTCTTTTGGCTTTTTTCACTGAAACACATGCTTTTCTGTCTCACACCAGAGCCCAGTGACATCAGTAGAATTGTTCTGAATTTACAGCAGTATAACTGAGAACAGAATTCGGATCTCTATCTATCTATCTACTTCATTCAGCCTTTCATTATAGCAAAAGTCCAAGTTTGTAAGTAATCACCGTTCTTCAAATCCTCTTTCACTAATCCTCACTGCTCTGCTTATTGAAGTATCCAGAACTAAAAACAAAATTAGTGAGTGGAATATTACTAACTTTTAATGCAACTGAATGAATTAAACTGTGTGGACTTCAGATACTTAAAATGAATCAGTGTTTAGCCTGGTATGTTATATCATTTGACTTTGCATGCATGATTATTTTAAAGGAGTATTGAATATTAATACTACTGAAGTTATTGAAAATAAGATCATCAAGAATTCTATCTATTGGAGCACTGTATTCTGATACTTCCTCATATCTTTGACCCCAGTACCTCGCATGTGAAGTCAAGCTGGAGGTTTTTAATAAGGCCAGTTGCACATTATCTTTTGGTTAATCTAGATCATCTGTTCACTTATGAATAATAGCCGCACAGAAATCTGCAGTTAGACTGCCCTTCTTCATTTCTATATTAATTTCTAATGTACTGTTGGTTATTATTCTCAACAGTTATATTTCATCTATCTCTCTCTGCTCCGTGTAGCAAGTTGCAGTTTTCTTCTCAAAATCTTACTGTATTTTCTTCTTTGCATTTATGTATTTCTAATTACTCTGCCCCTATATATTACTTACCTGTTCTTGTAATAATCATAGTAGCTGAGTGTCCACCGTAAAAAAAATTTGCTTTATTTATCTTCTCTGTTACCAAAATAATTTTCATCTTCTTTTTGTGCTGTCTTATGTTAACATCCCTTATCCATTTCAAACATCCTTATTTGAGTTTAAATAAGATCACAATTGCCCTGCTGGGTCAGATCACTGATCCGTCTCTGTCCTAATACTCTAATGGCAGTAGGAGATGCTGCTTAGGGAGAATACCCAAGCTTGGCCACTTGCAGTCCTCCATTCCCCTTCTACTCTACCATTACCCTAAGTTGTTGCATTAGGGATGTCAGAGGGCAGAACCTGGCCTCTTATCAACACTGTTTACAGAGCTGTTGTCCATGAATTTGACTAGTCCTTTCTTATACATGCTGAAAGTGTCTGCCTCTGCAACCTGATTATGTGACATCTTGAAATAAATGCTATTTATTACTTAATCTTCTAAGAAAAGTATATATCTGTGATTTACGGTTGGTCTCAATCTTGCTGATTTGATCTGAAGATACAGTGAGCACAGGCAGCCTGGAAAGAATACAGGGACATTGTCTGGGAAGCTAGGGATCAGGTCAGGAAAGCTAAGGCCCAGTTAGAATTGAGTCTGGCCAGGAATGTCAAAGATAACAGGAAGGGCTTCCATAGGTATGTTGCAAACGAAAGGCAGTCTAGGGATAATGTGGGCCTTCTTCAGAAGCTATTGGGAGAACTGGCTACCCTGGATATGGAGAAGGCTGAGATTCTCCATATGACTTCTTTGCCTCAGTCTTCACTGGCAAATGCTCTGACCACACTGCCCAAGTCTTGGAAGGCAGATGCAGGGACTGTGAGAATGAAGACCTTAGGCCCACTGTAGGAGAGGAGCAGGTTCGAGACCATCTTAGGAACCTGAATGAGCACAAGTCCATGGGACCTGATGAAATCCATCCATGGGTCCTGAAGGAGCTGGCGAATGGAGTTGCTAAGCCACTGTCCATCATATTTGAAAAATCATGGCGGTCAGGTGAAGTTCCTAATGACTGGAAAAAGGGAAATATAACCCACATTTTCAACAAGGGGAAAATGGAAGACCCAGGGAACTACAGACCAGCCAATCTCACCTCTGTGTCTGGCAAAATCTTGGAGCAGATTCTCCTGGAAAGCATGCTGAGGCACATGAAAAACAACGAGGTGGTTGGTGGCAGTCTACATGGCTTCACTAGGGGGAGATCCTGTCTGACCAATTTGGTGGCCTTCTATGATGGGGCTACGGAACAGATGGATAGGGGTAAAGCAGTTGTCCTCTACTTGGACTTGCGCAAAGCATTTGACAGTCCCACACGACATCCTTGTCTCTAAACTGGAGAGACATCAATTTGATGGATGGACCACCTGGTGGATAAAGAACTGGCTGGATGGCCGCACGCAGAGAGTTGTGGTCAACGGCTCAATGTCCAGTTGGAAACCAGTAACGAGTGGTGCCCCTCAGGGGTCGGTGTTGGGGCTGATCTTGTTCAACATCTTGGTCGGCAACAGGGACAGTGGGATTGAGTGCGCCCTCAGCAAGTCTGCCAACAACACGAAGTTACCTGGTCCGGTTGATAGGCTGGAGGGAAGGGATGCCATCCAGAGGGACCTGGACACGCTTGTGAGGTGGGCCAATGCCAACCTCATGAAGTGCAGCCAAGCCAAGCACAAGGTTCTGCACCTGGGTCAGGGCAATCCCAGGCACAGCTACAGGTTGGGCAGAGAAGAAATTCAGAGCAGCCCTGCAGAGAAGGACTTGGGGATGCTGGTTGATGAGAAACTGAACATGAGCCAGCAGTGTGCACTCGCAGCCCAGAAAGCCAACCGTATCCTGGGCTGCATCAAAAGAAGCGTGACCAGCAGGTCAAAGGAGGTGATCCTGCCCCTCTGCTCTGCTCTTGAGACACCTCACTTGGAGTATTTTATACAGTTCTGGTGTCCTCAACATAAGAAGGACATGGAGCTGTTGGAGCAAGTCCAGAGGAGGGCCACGAGGATGATAAGGGGGCTGGAGCATCTCCCATATGAAGACAGGCTGAGAAAGTTGGGGCTGGAGAAAAAAAGGCTGCGTGGTGACCTCATATCAGCCTTCCAGTATCTGAAGGGGGCTTATAAGGATGCTGGGGAGGGACTCTTCATCGGGGACTATAGTGATAGGACGAGGGGTCACGGCTTCAAACTTAAACAGGGGAAGTTTCATTAGCTATAAGGAAGAAGTTCTTTACTCTGAGGGTGAGGGTGGTGAGGCACTGGAATGGGTTGTCCAAAGAAGTGGTAAATGCTCCATCCCTGGCAGTGTTCAAGGCCAGGTTGGACAGACCCTTAGGTGACATGGTCTAGTGTGAGGCACCCCTGCCCATGACAGGGGGGTTGGAACTAGATGATCTTAAGGTTCTTTTCAACCCTAACCATTCAATGATTCTGCTCCTCTTTAAGCTGGATCCCCATGAGTAAGAGGTAATATTTGGTCCTTACATATGAAAGTAATCTTGACACAAATTACAACAGAGCTAGCGATAACAAAAATATGAAGTATGATTTTCCAAAAGCAGAAACATAGAGTTTGAAGAGTGATTATGTGAGCTTGAGACCCAAAATAATAGCAGCATGTCTAGCCAAATTATATTATTAATAAAAATCTTGCCTTATTTCAAGACTTGCTCCACTGTCAAGGCCTCAAGGTAATTAGATTATTAACCAGTAACTTTTAAAATAATTGGCATATGTGTATTCCTTCTCCTTCCTTTAAAAATGATCCAGCCTTTACAATCATGTAAAGAATTCAAATACCACAGGGAATCAAAATTTCACAACACATGTAACAGGAACAAAAAGGCAACTATTGTGTATATTTCTGACATTTAACTTCACTTCTGCAGTCATTCCAGTATAGATTCCACCATTGTATGTTCATTTGATCTGGTGTTGTGTCAAATCTAATCAGGATTTTATATATTTGACAATATAATCCTCTCTCCTCTTGACACTTCATTTATGTGACTTTGTTTACAAAGCCCAGCATTTATAGTTCATAAACCAGTTTTATAAGCACTCTATGATTCCATATGCACTCCTGATCATTACTGTTACACTTTGCTATATGTTGTAAACATAGTGGCATATCAACCCCTTGGTAATTGCGTAGCTTGTTGGCATTTTCACTGCAAACCAACACTTGCAGTTTTGTTTTGATATTACCTTTTTAATAGTTTTGGAAATGCGCCGTTATAATTTTCAATTACAAATAAGATAAAATCCTTGCTCCATGTGTTTTTGCCAGAATTATAGTCACTGAATAACTATTTAAATGCAAGAGTGTTAAAGACCAGGAAGCTACATTCACCAAAAATGCAAAAAAAAAGTCATTATAGATGGGAGTAGCATTAATTCAAATATCAAACCAACATTGCAAAAATGTATATAGAATAATCTGTGCTCCTTCAGCCACAATAAACAATTACTACAACCAAAATGAACTGAAGTCTCTTCTTCCAATATTTGAGGTCATTTCTTTTGTATTATTCATTTCATTAAGCAACTCCTCACAGTACATGATTCACACATGTTCTGACAGTCCTCAGAGCTAATAGTACATTCCAGGATCTGAACTCCTTCAGAAAGGGACAGTTTGGTAGATATTGCTCAAGGGTCTACCCAAGGTGAACAGTTCAAAGGAGTGGAGCATTAGATTAATCACTTATTTGTCTTTAAAATACTGTGATCATTAGTAACACTGTAAGAGTAAGTCTGAAGAGAGACAATAAACAGCAAAGTTATCCAGTACATACATATTTCGTGTTTAGTTTTACTTCAGAGACAAAATGTTTGCATGTTACACTGAAAAAAATACAATTTCCATAGTACCTTCTGATTTCCAAGAACAGCAGCCGCTGCGTTTCCTTCCCTGAAGTGTTTACTAAATGTTTGGATGTGTGGACTAATACTTGATTCCTAGAATATCCTAGAATAACTTCTGTTTTCAGTGTTATAATGAAGAGGTAGGGAGAGGGGCAATGACTCATTTTTGTGCTTATGGGAGCTGATATCAATGGCAGCAGAGGAAAAAAGAGAAAGAAGTGTTAAGGAAAAGAACATTATTTTCATCAGCAAGGAAGGGAGCCCGAGCCTTTTACATGACTGAGCACTGCCGATGACACGGAAATGTCCAAATTTTCATTACTGTTGCTGTAATTTCCAGCTGTCTCTGTTAGTGTCCCAGCAGAGCAGAGAATAATCAGAAAAGGCTGGTCACAGACTGCAAGAGGCCCTTGCAGGCACCAACAAAGAGGATCTAGAACTTGTCTTGTAATGCTGAAGAACCCCAACAAGGCAGGAAGAAAAATGAAGACAGCATTTAAAGGAGAAAAAAACTAATTGAGGTCTGGCAGACTAACATCAATCTTAGGAAAAACAGTGGAAAAGCTGATATAAAACTCAATTAAAAGAGGCTTATATAAATGATACTAATTTTTATAAAATTATATAAAAGTTATAAATTATATAAACTATATAAAATTTATAAAATGTTATCTGGACAATAAGATTGTGAAATTATATCTTTTAATGAGCTGTTAAATTTAGCTCATAAAGGTGATGCTGTTGATTGGTTACTCATAGGTTTCTGTGAAACTTGAGACCTGATGTAGAATAGCACTTTCTGCTAAGTTAGGATGATAAAAAATTAATGTTTTACATGTTAAATGCATTAAAATTGACTAATAGCTGTGCGTTAAAATGGAGTTGAAACCCCATTTTTTTTTCCATACACCAATTTAAAACAAAATTCTGATTCAAAAGCCAGGCATGAATTTAAAGAGCAAAAGGACTTCATGTCAAAATTACCACAGATATGTGGCCTGGAGTTTCTGCTTTTGGTTATATGTCTATAACAGTACATTAGGCACCCTTCCAGTCAGATATACGTCAGCTGTGTCCAAAACACACATCTAAAACCATGAAGCTCTGTATAAGGGACAAAAAAGAAATGACCATATTTTATTTAATGCACACAACGAGTGCTGCAAAATAGTTCGGTCCAGTCCTAATGTTGCTCATCCTTGGGTTTTTCTGTTTCAGAAGCAGGAGACAACATAGTTACTGCTTAAGATGGCAGTTAAATACATGTATTGAAAATGTCTGAAAACTGCCTTTTCTCTCAGTCCTTAGGAACTTTCCTGCAATTGTATTAAATGCTGATGAATATATAATATGGTTTTAAGGAGATATGATTAAATAAATTAAAGAGATGGGTCTGAAGCAGACAACCCTCCTCAAAATGCTCCCTTACGGACAGTGGGTTCAACTTACTGAAGGACTGTTTTTTCCTCAAACCACAGCATAAAAATAAGGAACTCCAGAAGGCAATTCCAAGAAGCAGCAGCTAGGCAAGAACAAATTTGGTCTTCAAAAATTTGCAAATCATCCTTTTTCAGACAAACCAAAAGGCTGCAACTGTCTTTCAGCAGTAAAAGAAATCACAGTAGTAGGAAATACAAATGTAAAATCAGTTTTAAGATGCCTGTTTGCTAGTGCATCTATAAGTGCTGTTCCTGTATTCTACAGTTAGATTTACCTGACTGTGCCTTACACAGCATAATATTCAAAAACATTTAGCCATTACACAGCACACAATGCAGTAAATACTGATGCTAAGCCAGTGATGGTGGTGAAGCCAAAGGTAAATCATGCCAGATTTAAGCCAGGCTTTGCATGGTGCCTAGCCTTACATTAAGTCTGTGTTTGTGAAGCAGTAAGTTTGTTCTGGCATTACCGCTTGGCAGTTGCAGTAACTTTATGTATCATGTTATGCATTTTCTTTTTCTTATACGTGCAGTTGGTTCCATTGGGCTGGATTTGCCTTTTTTGTTCCTTACCCTTCAGCCAAGCCAGACCCTTGCTTTAGCTCACTCTTTGGTTTGTTTTGGCTGCAGAGATCTTTTATCACCCTGCTCAGGTAGCTGGCTTACATTACACAAAGGAATGACAACTTCTAAAATAATAGGTGTAACCATTGCTGGGATAAATGTTTTAATTTTATTTATAAACCAAATTAGACATCAACTTGAAAGTTTAGGGTCTTTTGTTGCTGTGGTTTTTGCTATTTTGAGGGGGGTTTAACATAAAAAGTTCAATTTTATGTATGTAACATATTCTAACTGTTACAGATGTTTGTCTTTATGCAAACAATATCTGTTGAAATGATACAGATGAAACTAAGCTATAATGTAGAAGTCACACTAGAGAATTTAAGGCCTATCAAATTATAAATACTAGAATAAGAAACAACCCTAATGTTAATAATTACATTGCTGATTTATTGGGAATAAGAATATAGTACCTGCCACAGATTTTCAGATGTTATTTGAAGAACTACCAGTTAAGGACTTTAAAATGCAGATCCCTAGTCAGAAAGACTCAAATTTATGAAGGGTAAAGAAGTTGAAATACAAAAAGATTAAACACATTCCTTTGTTCTAAGTTGCTTAAACAGAAGGGGTTGCAAAACGCCCGGTTTGCCTTCAAGTACATATCTATAGCCTTGAATATATTGACATATCACCTACCACGTGGCTAAGGGAAGTAAATCTGTATTTCTCCCAAGACAGTGAGGTTGTAGTTGTTCTAGGCTCATCTGCACCGAGGCTCAATTTGGCTTTGAAAGGTATTGGACAGGAAAAGAAACTGAGGTGGAGAATTAAGCTGTCAGGACAGTGATGGCCTCCCTCTTCTTTTGGTCTCGCTGAGCCAGTTCCATATCTCAGGCTGCTGAGCAATCCCCCATGTTATCCATATGTCGGCTTTGCAATGCTAGAGCTATCACAGGCCTTACCTGAGAGGATGGGAAGAGATAGTTGGTGCAGTATTGTCAGCTGGCCAGGTGGGCCTGGCTGCTCCTACCAGGAGATGCAGGAGCTGGAAAGGCCCCAGGTTCCCTTTGCAGAGCCAAGAGCAAAGGTGCTGACTGGCACCCAAAATGCCCGAGATCCTGAGAAGGTGGCACAAGGTGGAACTTGTGCCCAGTCTGCTTGGGGTGTCTATGGAAAACAGACAAGACACCAGCAACAGCACGTTTTGAAAGCTGTGTCTTATTTCCTCAAAACTCAGAATAAATACATAAAAATTCTCCTTATATTGTGTGTTGTTAAAAGCCTCTCTCAAATGAACAGTTCTCAGACTGTGTTGCATAACTTTTCATGTTGCACTTCCCATCTGTTCTTACAAGCTGTCTGTAACAAAATAGTTGAAAGCGCTGATATTTTAAAATACTATTTACGTGAGGTAACAGTCTTGCAATGAATAGGGCTGTTCACGTCTCAGACCATGGTTTCTTTTTTAATCTCTCTGCATATTCAAGAAATTAGTTATGTTAGATACAATTGGATCACACTGGAAGTATTTCATTTGAAAACCCAAGAGGTACAAACTTTTTCTATATTAGTAAAAGCTGAGACAATAGAGAATAATGAAGAGGCTTGTATACATAGTAATTCTCTCCTTTGCCAAACAACTTTCCTTACTGGTCACATGGGGTACTTGGAAAACACTGAAAGTTGAGAGGTCTGACAAAAAACCAAACCCAAAACAAACACCAAATGAAGTGAAGGCTAGCTATACATTTTGCTGATACAGAAGTATATTCACAGTTGCCAAGACATCATCTGCAAATTGTTAACTAGCCATCTTATGCACTTGATTTCTATCTATTACAGTTTAACAACCGATCCAAAAAGTCACCATTCTCAGTTCAGGAAGAGCTGAAGAGCAATCCTATCTGCCAAATCACAGCAACTAAATCCTTACCTCTCCTCCAGGAAGCAAAGTAATGCTCATGCAGAGCTCTGACACCCAGCCAAGTTACTTATACTGGGATTTTATCTGGTAGACAGGCAATGGAGGAATGTTCAGATGTGATCAAAGACATTTGTTCAAGCCATAAGCTTGCCTTAGTATTGCTAGTTGTGCTTTTAGGTAAGCAAAGTTAATTTTCAGTTCAGAAAACAGTTTCTTTCACCATCACAAAGGCTTAACACTATTGACAGTATTTATAGCATAGTTGTCAGACTGAATAGAAAGATCCCAGTACTGGGATATTCCTGCTGGTTATGTTAGAAAACATTACCTAGAGAGACTGACTCATAAAAAAATATCATGAACTTCATATTAAAGATGTGGTGTTCGAAACTAACTAGAGTTATTCTGAAATATTTGTCCGAATAAAATTCAGGCTAATACAAAGCAGGGAAAAATGCTTTGAAAAATAGGGTAGTACTGTACTGTAACTAGGAGTTTGTCTTGAGCAGTATGGATGATAGGCAGTCAGCTTGGAAAAAATATTACTTTTTTGTGCAAATCTTTTTAAAGATCAGCACTTATCCCATGAATTTTGTTTAAACCTGAACTTGTATCCGAATATGTGGCATAGAACAATATATTAGACCTATTACTTCTAGCAGGATATTTTTCAACACTATTAACTTACGATGTATTAGCAAAATATATTCTTTATCAATCACAATTTGTTTACAGTAGTAAATAATGGAAAACGTGTACTTTGTCTGTAAAGATTAAAAGAAGAATAAGGTCAGCTTGCTGGTTGATAAAGTGTTATCAAGCACTTGGTGACTGAAAGTTTCTGCAATTTACATAGTTATTAAAAGAAGCAATAATGGTAGAATTTAGCTTTCCTCTGAGAAATAACAGTATCTAGCATTGTAATATAATGAGAGTACAGGGGGAGGATTTAGGGTAAGAAATGGTATTATGCAGTCAGAAAGTAGCCTTATTATTTCTCCTATGAGACTGCATGTCTGGAATGTTGATATCTGAATAGAAATATTAAAAACAAACAATTAAGCAAGATAAGTACTGCGCAAGTAGTCACTTATACTACACAAAAGAATAATATAAAAATCAGCCTACAGAAATTTTCTTAAAAAAGAAATTTATGGTTGATTAATACAATTTGAAGCTGCCTTGAGCCTTATAAAGGAGTCTAACAATTACTTGTATGTCCTTTTCTATAAACAGTTTTATATTCCTACTAGTCCCCAGAATAACAGATTATTCTTAGTCTCTGTGCTAAGCAATCTGTTTATGTTCCATTTGCTTAATTAACATATAAAACACCTAGGTTGAATTCAGAATTTAGAGTACTATTCCTTCTGTGTATGTTGTAATTTATTAGATATTTGACCATACACTAAAGTACACAAAGTTAAGTAAAAAAAAATCTGGTTTAATTTGATAGATTTTGTTTTATTTCATATGCAAATAGCAGACATAAGGAAAAGTTTGGGGTTTTTTTACTAGGAACACTGTTCTAAGTTAGACCACCTATCTAGAGGCCATCCATCTGAATATTTTTAAACATAGCAAAAAGCAGCCTGTTAGCTGATGCAGGAGAAACAGTGACTAAGTTATGCAGTGGGTCTGTAGACACTTGGACATATCTCCATCATTTGAGCAGCAAGATACATTTTGCCCGGTCAAAATATTTTTTGTTAAGAAAACAAACCCCAAACCAATACCCAGTAGCACACATATCATATTCCTTCAAGTATCAAGTTACTTTTATTTTCAAAACAATGTTTACTGATTCACCCAAAACAAACATAAAGTTACTAGCTTGTAGACTTCCCCAGACCATCCCTAAAGACACTTAATTCAACAGGTGCCATACTGGTTACCTTCCAGCCACCAGGCACAAAGCAGTTCTAAGCAGGAAGTTACACATCACAGTTAGTTTCAGCTGTTTCTTGAGTTTCTTTAAAACTCTCAAGCAGCACCACCTGAGTCTTGTGATTTGACAAAATAAACATTAATAGCTTGTTCTGTAATTGCCTTTAATGAGTTTTCAATTTGCATCAGATAATCTGATATGTCTGTTATGTAAAGCCCTGCAGCATACAAACTCTTGCAAGCTTCTCTATAACAAACTCAGAAGCAGAAACTTACTTAAGGTTTGGGTTTTTTTTTTCATGTTTTCATTTTCCTAAAGTGAGCAGTTTAGGAAACTTCACAAAAAGTAATTTTTATTAACTGTATGTCTTTTGCAAACTGTTATTGAAACTGCTTTTTGGCTTTATTACCTTGCAGCTGAACATCGTACAGTTGCTCCCAGAAATATCCAGGTATGCAGTCTATTCAACAAATAGCATGTTCATCTAAAGCTGCTTGGGTATTTAAAAAACTCTTGTTTAAATATGATACGTTAATGCATAAGGGCTTTATGCACTATCAACAAGAAGAATTTTTTTCAGGGCATATTCCCATTTATAAAACATAGGGGGAGGGGGGAAGCGAATTTTGATGGTACAGAGAACAGTTAACATAGCTTTTGATGTTTTAGTCTCTTCAGAAAATGGTATCTGGCTGAAAACAAGGTTAACTTCTGAAACTCTTGAACATTGGTGGACTTTTTGATTGCTCTAGGTTATATTTTTTGTGCAGACTGAATATTATTCAGAGTTGGACTCCTACTAGTCGGTGACCAGCCAGGATGCATCTTGTCTGACCTTGCGTCACAGCATGGTTGGGGGCCACTAACATGCCTCAGAATCAAAAAAGCCAAAAGGAAGCCAAGACTTCTTCCTTTTCTTTGTTTTTGTTTTGTTTTGTGGTTTGGGTTTTTTGTTTGGGGGAGGCTGTATTTTAAAAACAAAATTCCTCTTCCCTGGAACTTCTCCACTGTTGCTGTTCTGATGGATACGGATTGGCCATCCCTATCTGAGGTCATTGATGTTGCCCAATGAGCTCCACTTAAACCACTTTTGTGTGTAGGGGAAAAAAGACAGTTTTCCTCTGTCCAAAAACACTAGAAATCTGGGGCACAGGAAGTATGTATATTCCAAAATATATTCAGACTGTGAGTTAGTGTATCTGTAAGAATTTGAGACTTTTGGGAAGTCATAAAAAGGAGCGTCACTAATGCTTTCCCAGACAGCACAAATTCCCATCTAAAGATTTTTTTTTTTTTTTTTAAATAATGCAAGGCTAGCAAATATTAACTCTGCAATAAGTAAAGGCCAACCCTATATTCATTTCAAAATAGGCTCAAATCTAGTCCCGTATTCTTTGGTTTTGTTCATTCAGAGGCTCCATTTGTTCAGAAAAACGTGTTATTGAAGGCATGTTAGATTTTTAACTCTAAAGAAGAAAATTGATATTTTCTTCCTGAAATTATGGTTTGATGTTGGCATTGTGTCCTATAAAGGCCAGTATAGGATCAAATGTCACTTTGACAGTTAAAAACGTCTTCCCAAGTGAAACTGGTAGAAAGATAAAGGGAAAATCTCAAAGATGAACATGACACCCAGCATGGATCAGACTATTCTAGCTCTTGCTATTAAACCTACCTTAAAATCATTATGTGTTGATCCTATCAGCCACAAGAGAAATTTTTATTTTGAAGTATTTTTCACAAGTTCGTATTATTACTTGTATTGTTACAGAATGCAGGGCTACAGCTGTACAAATGAATTTAATAGAGGCAGGACCCAAGCCCTGGAATGTGTGTTATTCACCTGAGTGCATGCTTCCCGGCTTGATGTGACGCATGACAGCTCTTCCTCTCACTGACAATACATAGATTCAGCTAAGGTGACAGCACCAACCACAGCTTGTTTCCATGAAACAAGCATACTACCATGTTCTGGTATTTAACAGAGTAAAGAAGGGGAAAGAGTGTTGCTATCAGCAGGTGTTGTGGCAGCTGCCTGCACCAGGGAATGGACTCTACGGGCCTTGCTCAATCTACAAGCATACTTGTAGCCTGGGGGCCTTAATCTCAAATCAGTATCTTTACATGTTGAGTGTAAAGATGGTTCCTCCATTACAGAGCTACGTTATCGCACCATACTCGTGACCTATGACCTACTAAGAATGGCTACACAACAGGGCAACAAAAATTGAGATAATACTAGCCTGTCACTTCAGTCTGACCTTCAGTATTTCTTTGAGAAAACCCATCTAATACTTATATGAAGACTCCAGATGATAGAGAACCCTTTGTGTACCTAGCTAACTATCTATTCCACATCTAGATTGGAAACCAAATACAGATGACCACTAAATTTCATTTTCTCCAAAGCAGTTCAGGCATTTACTTCCAGAAATGTCTCTCCTCTGAAGGTGCTTACCAATCAAAATTGCATCTTAACCTGGATAGTTGACACAAGGAAGACTGGGCTTTTTGAGCCATGAATTCCAGACCTGGAATAACTCTTGTAGAACTATTTTGAATTCTTTTCAATTTGTGAATCTTTTATTTCATTTAAAGGCCGAAAGCCTTTGCGTAATATGCAATAACAAGACAATCCAAGAAATTAAATGGCTTCTCAGAATATCTGAGTAAATCAGAGCAGCTTGAAAAATATGTTACACATAATCACTACAAATAATTTGTATTTCTATTCATCTGCTAGTGCTGCTGGCAAAATGGTTGAAAATGGATAAATTTTTTTACTTCATTTGAACTAGTTTTTCCCCAGTCTTCCCACAGATTCCAATTTTGCAAAGTATTTATACTGTATTTAGGGGTAGGCCTTGAATTCAGATGTTGTGGTGGGTTTGTTCATTTTCACACGTTAGTCTGTTTTGTTTTGTTGGTTTTCTGTTTTAATGGTGGTTTGGCTTTCCATCAGTGTTTTGTAGATAGATTGATTTCTTATTTCAGTATTTCTTTGTTTGTGAAATGTATAACTTTGTTCCTGTGTGTTGCAAACAACATAATTTCCTGGATGCAACACTCATCTGTACATCTCACCTCCTTCACTGTCTTGGATAAATCACTGTAGCACTGTGCCCCCTTACCGATCTGTAAAACACAGAGACAGTAAGAAAAATAGTGTTTAGATACAAGCTTGGGATAAAAGCAGTATATGTAATAGCTACTTCTGATGTGACATATTTAAAAGCAAGGATTTAAAACAGGACCACAGTAGTCAAAACACCACAGAGCATCTCAAATTTACGGATGATCTATGAACATCTAAGAGTTCCCACTTGAATGTGCTTTGTTTCTATAACAAAGTTGAAACTGGCACTTCTGGCATTAAGAATCCATTCTTTTTGTAGTTATCCCTCTACTACGCTGGGTTTTTTTCACTAGGAGCTTTGCAGATTTAATGAAAATGGATTAACTATTTTTCATTGTAAAGATCAGCTCAGTTCAGCATCTGCTAAATCTAATTTCTACATAAGAGCATGTCTCATCTTCAGGAGTCATAACCTGAGGAATTGCAGGCTGACTCGATGGCTTAGGCTGTGAGATAAAGAAAGAAAAAGATTTCTGTTGTGATTTTCCTAAGAGACAGGATAAAATCACAAGGTTTGCAGCTGTATTCTACAGGCTGTGTTCAGAGCTGCTAATTACAAGGAAGGATTCCTCCGGTGCTGTGGGGCTATTCACAAATGCAACTCTAAATTAAAAACATTTATATAAGAAAAAACTAGACTTGGTTTTGGCAATCCAGGGGTGATTGCTGTATGATGGGGCAGGCAGCACATTAGATATAAATGGAAGGGTTTATTCACTTTGCCTTGAGGGGAGTGGGTGAGATTTTACTTTTTTCCTTTTCTTCTCCTTTTTATTTTGTCTTTTTTCCCAGAGGTTTTACTGGGTGTTTAGCTTAGTTACACACATTAACTATATCGGCCAGCAATCCAGTCAGTACATGATATGTATAGTATTATGTTCAGAGTGTGTTATATGCAAAGGCAGCAAGCTTTCTCCTACCTCACCAAAAAAAACCCAAACAAAACCCAAAAAAAATCCCAAAACCAAAGGTGATTTAAATTCTCACCTGCAGTCTTCGTGCTTCATAGCTGCTTTCTTAAAAATGGCTACTCAGAATGCTCACAGAAAGAAGGTTGCATGCTCAGTTAATATCACTAACTGCCATGATGGCTGTCCCGGATATAGGGTTTATGGGGGGCATGGGAATATTGCCCTGTGCTCTCTTGTTTGCTCACCTGTGCAGGGAAGGAATTTGTTTTGCATGTGTGCAATTATCAGGTCTAGTCAGGCTTGTCATAAGGAAGGGATAGAAAGAAAAGCTGTGGTTATTATCTGACTTTGTTGATTGATCTACTTAAAGCTTTCGGTTGCAATCCTGACATGTGACATGTACCTGAAAGGTATCTAATTTGCAAAGCACAGTGAAAAAAGATCTTTTTCTAGTTAGCTTGAAAATTTTACCTGTAGTGTAGTACATGGTAAAAAATGCAGTTTAGGGTGTTTATTAATTAGCAAGCTCATCTCACAAATTTGATTGCATTTCTTGAAGAAAAACAGCTGATCTAATAGAATTGGGGTTTGGTTTTTCTTTTTCTTTTTTACACTAACACCCAGAACAACAACAAGAAGGAAGCTTGGTTGGCTGTGCTCTTATTCTTGCTCTACCTAGAGGCTGAAAAGTGTGAATTGTGACACACGCGAAGCTGGGTGCGTTGCATTTTGGAAATTAAGCTGCTGCCAGGCAAGCTATTCGCTAGCTTGGCACTAACAAACTTCTAAGTGTTCATAAAATACTGGTCAGTCTTTCAAAACATAACAGTACAGAAGGCATAACATGAGCACTCAGTAAGAGCTCCATGGACATACTGCAGTCACACATAGAAAAAGGAGAGAGAAAGGACACCATTCCACTATCTTTTTTTCCAACCTTACAAAACACATCTGAAATCTGCATCTTGCAGTTTCCCCTGGCAACTCTGCTATCACAGAATACAATGTCCCAAGGCTACACTCCATTACACTGCACCATCTTTTCCCTTTTTCTTGCTGCACAAGGTTTAATGAAGCCCATCAAATTTGCACAAGTGCCCTATTTACTGTACAGAGATTACATCATAAGAATTGATGTTGGCTTCCTATTAATTCTTCAAGATTGGCAAACGATCATGGAAGCCAATTGCTGTTCAGCCTGCTAAGTGATGGCATGTATTGCTGCCTTGCCTAATTACAGCAAATCAGATGTTTCCTGTTGTGGAAAACAACCCTTACAAATTACTAACTCTTGCTGTTCGAAGGGAAATAGTGTATCTTGAGAATCAGTTGAAACAGAGCATTGAAACGTGAATTTCTGTAGCTATTTTATCATCATCTATTTCAATGTGTATTTATGGATAGGTAAAACAGATATCAGATTAAATATTCAATCTTTAAAGTATACATGACTGATCAATTGCACAGTAGCAGCTTTTCTCAACTGATTCAGAGCTGAACTATATTCAGAGCTGAATTTGTACACTTTTTTCATAAGTTTTTTCACAAGAATGGTTTATTGATGAGTTACAAGGAAAAAGGAACATGTGGTAAGCAGTGCAGTACCAGTATGCAGAATGGTAGAGGTAATCTACAAATAATTTGCTAGATGCACACAAATAAAACGAATTGGCATTACCACAAGAAAACCAACCTCTAGCTGAGATTTCAGTGCTCCCATTGAAGAGGGTAAGAATATAGCCATTTCTGTGCACATGCATATCCTCTCTATTTCTGAGCCAGTAGTTCCCTAAGACATGTTCTTACACCGAGGGATTGTTAGGACATCATGATAACTCCTACGCACACTCTTTGTCTAACTTCTGCATGTAATTTCAATGGCTCTAGCTTTATATCTAACAAAACTATGGTTTGTGTGACAGCCTTTGGCTCTTTATAAAGGATGATGCTGATTTCCTTCACTTGTCACTTAACTAAGAGGAAGGCTGGAACAATCAATCAAATCTTTACAGAGTAACATTAAAGAAAATAAGTGTTTTTAAGCCTCATTTACACTGTAGAATTCAGCCTGAAAAAAAAAAAAAAAAGTCTTCTATCAAAAATCTAACTGGAAAAAAAAAATCTCCTGCTTTTTATTTTCCTGAGACTGAACTGAATTGAACTAGTGAAATAAAAATCATGTTTGTGACTTCATGCTTAAGAAATTGCCCGTTAAATCATGACTTTGCCCACACACCCCTGATTTTGCTCTTGCAGCTCAGGGAAGGAAACAGAATTCCATGAAGAAAACTTCAAGGAAGTTTCTTTAATACATATGCCAACAGCAAAACATATGAGTGTTTTCAGGGTGTATCAAAATACATATCCACTCCCACTGGAAGTTTTTAGGCAGAGACTTCCCCTGGTCTCTCTGGAAATTTCCAGCCAGTGCAGCAGCAGGTGAATTGAGGAGAACCTTGGCACACTGGGCTCAGCACTGTACTGAGCTTCTGCTGTAATCTGCTGATCAGAAAATGCTTAGGAGTTACAGGAGGAAGGAGACTTTCAGGCCTCTTTGGGATAACCAGAAAAGGAAAGGATGCCCTCTGCACCTAGGGGGAGGATTGAGTAAGGTTTTGTTGGAGCATGACAAGGAGGATTCCTCTAGTTGCTGAGCATGCTCATTTATAGCCAGGCTGATGCAAAGGCCCTGGAAGGACAGAGATATATTGTACATATCCATTGGGAGAGATTTGTAGTAACAAAATCAGATCAGTTCATTTTGTTCTCATCAGTTTCCCATTCTGTCATCCTGTTCATGATCAAGCTTTATGTGTTTGATCTCAAAAATCTGTGGTTTACTCTAAAACCAAATGATTGTAAGATTCTTTATAAAATTCATAAATTATTTCTGTACTACCAAAATGGAAAAAGTCTGAAATATCTTCCTGGCTGCTCTCATTTAAGGCAGTTTTGACATAAATGATATGAACTTACTGCCTTTTCACTGTCTCATGTTTCCTTCCTTTGCACTCCCCTTTAAGATTTTCTCCTGTCTCTTTCCCTGTCCTGCATCCAGAGAAGTCAGTATCTTATATCCTGTTCTCTAAACGATGTTCATTTGCATGACCTATACCACTCTTGATTACTGTAATGAGCATCTTTTTTAATTATCATCATCCTGTTCTATTTTTCCAGAGCAGTACCCACTTTAATGAGTTTCAGATTTATAAAATGTGTTATACTAGCAAAAACTTAAATGCTTCCTCTCTTCCCAAGTAATTCTTGTACACACCTAGTAAATCAGTAGCTTTCTCCAAAGGTCTTGAATAAACTTACAGTTGACCTGATGCAAGTGACTCATCTGAGCTGAGCACATCAGTCAAAGTGAAGTCTGACTTACCATCAAAGTGGTTCACACTTTTGTTGAGCTGAGGAAATTCTCTGTGCCTTGCAGCCTCTTAATTTCATGTGCACATCTGCTTTACCTACTAGGTATATTCAGTAGAATGTTCAACAGCAAAGCAATTAATAAAGTGTTCAATATGCATGCCTGTTACACTTTCAAATGCTTTCTAACTACTAATTAGCTAATAATTTCTACTAAGAAAACATTTTCTACTATGAAGGAATCTTCATCCTCTCTGGAATCTCATACTGCAATAAAAGAATGCAAGAAGAAATTGCTCAGAAAACTGGTGGTGTTTTCTGAGTTGTGGGCCATGATTTTACAGTGATAGGTGCTGAGCAAACACAAGCAAAATGTGTGACTCTTTTTGAGACAGCAAATGCTTTCATGATGTTGCTGGTGCTAATGGGACATACTTCTGGTTTTAAACTAGTTTTGAGTGTTTTAGTACAACATAAAAAAAATTATAACTCCGTTCCAGCCTTTTGTCATTACTAGTACTCACTGAGTGTAGTTATTGCTGGGTCCAACAGCTCTTCCTGAAGAGCAGTTGTCTGCAGCAACATGGATTCGTCCTCTGCAAGAACTTCAGAGGAGCCAGTGATTCACCAGCTGAATCCTGCATCTCTGGAAGACAGCATCTCCTGCTGAGCTGTGGATAGTGTCATCATTCAGAATAATAGCCACTTGCTATAAGCAACTATATGCTGCAATTCAAAGATCTAAGTGACTTTGACTTACCACGCTAAGTCACAAAGACCCACTTCAGGTGTTGCTTATAGATTTTGTCTGCCTGGTGGCATTTCTGTGATTCTCATGTCCAAACTGGCTCACTCAGCAGCAGCACAAAACTTGGGCAAAACTGTTGTGGGCAGTCTGAATCTGCCTGTGTTGATGTGGCCTAGCACACATCACAGCATTCCCTTTCCAAACTATGGGGACTAGTAAGTTCTCCTTTTTTTGTTTTTTTTCTGTAGATCTGGAGGCAGGGAGAACCAGAAAACATTCTGTTGGAGAAGACGACAGTTAAGCACCATGTTTGGCAAACCGATGATTTGGAAACCTTGTCTCTGGTTCCTGAGGCCTCCAGGAGCTATTTTCATTTCAGATAGCAGAGGCTAGATCTAATTTCAGATGTATACAGAGGTCTGGGAGACCTGGCCTGACTCTCCACTTCTTAGCACTTCTTACTTTGCTATTTGTCCTAGAATTCCTTTCCACCCAAATCCATTTCCTATAGAGCTCTGGGTCTGAAGGTGGAAAGGCAATTACAAAGTGATGCAGGCAAGTGTGATCAGCAGGCCCCTGAGGGTTTGGGAGGTGTGCCACCAATTGTTCTGCAATGCATGGGGAGACTGGGAAAGCACCATAGCATCCAAAGAAAGAGAACCAAGCAGTAATATGAATAGATACATCTGGCAGGAGCAGAGGAAAAGCTGCACAGTGAACCAACAAGGTGAGATCTTCCTGTAGTCATGTAATGGACAAATTAAAGTCCTAGGCTGAATCAAACATTCAAGCCAGATTTCACTTCCCTTGCTGCCTTCTTGCTCCTCTCCTATGTCCATTTAATACGATAAGCAAAGATGCTTTCATGGTCCCAGAACAACAACTACATAAGAGATTCACAATGCAACTAAAGAGTTCAAGTACGATACCTGAGCACAACTTCTGGGACAACGATGGTGGCAAACCTGGACAGGTTCTTTTGCTCCTATAGCTCTTAGTGGGGTAGAGATGAAAGACATGCAGCAAACCTCAGAATTCAACATTGTTTCCCAGACACATGCTTGTTATTTATAATGCTGTATCCAAGTTCAGCCAGGCAAGTGTCTTGGGCTTTTCATGTTTGGGCATGATGCTTTCTCAGGAGATTTTTAGTGCTTCCACATCCAGTGATGGCAGAAAGTCTTTCTCAGAACTTTTCAGTCCCAACAAATAATAAACATGAACTGCCTGGTTTTGCTTCACATTGTGACCGAATGTAAGGCCCTGAGTCAGAATTGCTATTTTTTTATACCAACCCCATCTTCAGCTGTCTTTTCTAATGTCAATGTTTTACCCAGTACCACTTCTTTTTCTTGATATTAGTTCAAATAATAATTGCAATTACTTATTGCCTCTATCAATGTTTATCTGGTAATTACAAATGAATCTGAGCAAGACAGCGGTGAAAACAGAAGGTGCAGATAAAGTCACGTCATATGAAGTATAACAGCATCTTGTTTTGAAAAATTGCTCCTTCAGTCATTGTCAAATATTTTTAAAGGAAGTTCAATTTTGAACTTTTGGCATTTTGAACTCTAAATGTGTACTAACTTTGTAAGGGATTATCCTGTTGTCCTCTGACCTTGAAATTCTAGAGACGAGATGGTGTAGCTGACTGAAAAATAAACAAGGAGACTTGCACTAAACAATATTTCCACAGGGTGACTAACCAATGCCTAACATATTGTCCTCTCTTTGGAATATGTAAAGATCACTTGGATTTTATAATGGTGATTTCTGACATGCTGAACAAGAGTAAGCAATAAATTGATGTGTTTGTGTGTCTGTGAGTATACAGAGCTGCAGTCCAGCAAGGATTTTGTATGTAGGTAGGGAAGTCTAAATTGGGACTTCAGAAATAAAAATCAGTGTTCATGTTAAAAGATAAGCCAGATTGATTAGACCAAAGTGCGTTTCACGATTCTGATCAGACAACTGGATATCTGTGTGTGAGCTTAGTCTGTAATACTGCTGTTGTTTTAACAAGGCATCGGCTATCAAATCTCTCCTGATCCCCATTGTGTAGCTGAGTTAATCTCTGAGCATTATTGATCTCATCTCCTTCTGCGTGTCAGTGCAGGTCACGTGCTTACTTTTGCCCTTAATCTTGGTCATGTTTAGCCTGTTTATGTATCTCATGGGTGAGATATTTTCCCTGTAGGATTTAAAGTTAAGTATACTGGAAAGATTTAGAACCATGTAAAAATATGTGTCCCTTCTCCCTAATGTTTGTCTTTGGTAAAATTTTCTCTCTTTTCTGCTCATTTTTGTTCTTTAGTAGGTTCCATTTACGTCAAGTTTGCCCTTATTAGAGACAGGTTGATCTTAGTCATCACAGAAAGATATGACTTAGAAAAATATCTTACAGAAAGGGCAATTGCACTTCAGTAAGAGTGGCTTGGGGTTCTTTAAGCATGCAATTCCTAGCATTTTGATTGTGTTTTCTCTTCGCTACACAATAACCTGGAGTTTCAGATGTGAACCAAACAGGGTATATAGCCATACCTGAAAATTGCATAGAACATAGATTATTTTTAATAGTATTTATTTAGCTACTACTTTAATATGTATTTATTGACCTTTGGGAGATGGATTTAATCCCCTAGCTTGGCTTGACCATGATTCCTAGTAGTTACTCCTGTGTAATATTCAGGAAAACTATATTTCCCTGTGTTTAGAAAACCTTGTGATTCTGAAAATTTAATTCAGACAGAAGGCCAGTGAAAGACAGAAATCAGAGTTACACTGTACATACCTCAGCATTGCAAGCATCTGGGAAGGGATTGCGTATTTTAAGAACGCAAAGCAGGAACACCAAGCGCCTGGTTTGTGGGCTGGATCTGCAGAGGTTACAGGGAAAGAGTTCTGCTCATAAAAAGCGTGTGTGCAGGAGTAGGGTGGGTGAGGTGCAGTAACAGGGAACACTAATTTAGGTCTTGTTTGATGCCATTAAAAAATCAGCCTAAATCGCTCTAAAAGAGAAACCTTTACTCCAAAATGTGGGAGGCCTTGATAACTATGTCCTATCTTTAATATAGCCCAGTGGCTTGATGCCACAGTAACTTTGTAATTATTGCTGTGCTCAAAAATGCCTCAAATGATAGTTAACAGAAATATTCATACTGCCAGATCAATGTATTACCGTCACACTTGTTATTCTACCCTATCTAGGACCACATTTGTGTCATCAGAAGTTAAGACTGAATGCATTGTGCACTGCATAGAGTCCCAAAGAAAGCACACTTATTTGTTACATCTAAGTCTATAAGCTGCCTTTAAATTATTGGAGTTTACTTTTCCAATGTCTTACCAGAATTATCCCTGATAATATTTCTACATGAAAAAAAATGAATCCTAAGATTTATAGCATTTTATAGGAAAAAACCTAACTTTTCAAATCATCATTTACATGTGTTTGCAAGTATGGAATACATGTATAAATAAGATAGCATTAACCATAAATAAAATATAAGCATTAGGTAAGCTACAAAAGTGCCTACAAAAGACCACTGACACATTAAAACATGTATGTCTATATGCAATATTAATGCAGTCCCCCATAATTTCCAGTAACCTCGGTTCTTATATAGCCTGAGTTTATTACAACATACTATACTGATGCGTGGAATAGATGAAGTCAGATTACTGGAGGAGATGCTTCTCCTGGAGGTCAATGTTGTCACATCAAGAGGAACTAAACTGTACATGAAGCAACTCCAAAAAGCACATCACTGCAAGGGAGGCAGGTGGTAGATAGACTCAGGAGCTAAGGGAATAATGATTTCCATCACCCAACTTCATCTGTTGCCTACAAAGCCAGGGGGAAGCTATGGTCATGGTTAAGGTCTGTGAAGATGTGAATCAGAGATGCTTGGAATTAGAGGACTGAAGAAGAAGGAAGGCAGCAGACAGAAAATCAATGGTTTGTCCCCTGTCAATGTTGCCAAGGCAAGTTGTCTCAAAATGCTACCATATTCTGTAATTTACAAAATTGTAGATGCTTGGCAGAACATCAAAGCAACCTGTATTTGTCCTTAATGGGTCTGCCCTTGCAAGAGGAGCTGAGCATGTACATGTTTTGTCTTACCTATTTTGCCCGTTTATCAAGATTCTGAATCTATGTAAAGAAAATGTGAAGAATAGCACGATTAGCACTGAACATATTCTCCATAACAGGTATAATCCGTTAAAGTGAATGGTGAACTCCCACTGACTTCAATCAAAGATTTCATCCATTATATATCTTCAATACATTTCCACTGTTTTCGTGACTTACCTACCTTACCCAGCATTCGCTTCTTTAGTATTTGTATGAATTAACACCAGTTTCAGCTGCCTCTTTTAAAAGAATTGTAATTGTGATTCTTTTAAAGGTTCAGACCACATAGAAAATCATTGCAAATCATTAGTATTCTTTTAAAGCAACTGTTCTATTACTGCATAAGTGTTATTGATTGTACGTTGCTACATGTGCTTTAGCTTTGCAGACTGTTTTACATGTATGCGATGGTAATTAGGGATGTTTTCGTGTAAGGTGCTAAGGAAATGGAATTTAGTGACCCAACAATGTCCTTCCTCTTCTGTGGAAAGAAGTTATGCTTTAGCTTGCATTTCAGACAGCATAGCAGGGAGATGATTTAACAGAGATAGCTTAAAAAAGAAAAAAAAAAGGTGAAAAAATGAGACTCAGACCTTGCAGTCTAGAAGAGATTATCATCGAGATCTTAGATCTGCTAAGAATTTATGACTCTTGTATGTTCATAAGAGTATCTGTCCCTTTTGATTGGCTTAGGAGTGTTTTTCTCTTTCATCTGACCATACTACTTTCACAACTACATTGGCTAATTTCAAGTAATGAAACAAAATAATGAAATGCTTAATGACTTCGGTGAGTTAGGGTTACTACTCAGTCTGTGTATTCACAGTGAGAGGAACAGGCACCAACCATGGTAATGGAACTTTACCACTGTGTGCTTACTCTTCTTTCATTCTTTCTGATAAGCACATAAAACAGGAATGATTTGCATTCAGTTCTGTATATTAAAGACATAACATGTCATGAAATAAGTACAACTTTGAAGAGTACTTATTGTTTCAATGGCCTCTCTTCAAACAGATTGTTTGAAGAGACCCCATGTAATGTTCATAGACTATGAGAATTCCAAAACGAAGGCTATAAAGCAAGGAGATGAGGAGCAAAAAAATAGGTGGACAGCTACAGATATGACTAACCACATCATCATCCATGTGCAAGTACTAGTTGCTCAGCAAAAAGGAATGATTTTCACTAATTTTCATTTGCACATCTCAATGTACTTTTTATCTTAAAGGCCTATACCTGCTAGCTCATGCTACCACAAGTCAACAGGTTAATATAGCAAATCATTATTAGCTTCATGCAAAAGTTAAAATTCCCTTTAATAGAGTAAATAATCTTCTTCCAAAAATGTTGGCCTCAGTTTCATTTCAAGTAATGTTTATTTCACAGAAAATAAAATGGAAATAAGAAAATTATCTTCAAATTCTGAAAAACATACTGAAATGCCTAAGTGGTAAAATTGTTAAAAATAGATTAAAATTCACTTTATTCTACAAAACCCACTCTACAATCTAATTTTAACTTGTAATCCAGTATTTTCTTAAGCAACAATCAAGTCTTTATGCACCTAAAATTCTTAGAAAGGGGGGGGGAGGGGGGGAAGAGAGAAAAAGCAAGAATAAAGCTCTTTGTAGTCTATGTATGTTGAAATGAAAATCTAGGAATTATATACCATTTTCCTCAGTATTTTTCAAGAAAACATTTACCTGTGTGTTTATCTGTATAGAACAGTGATGCAGTACAAATTTTTAAGTATTAAAGGAGAGGTTTTGAATTTGAAATTACCATACCATTATTCTGCCTATCTCTCCTTACTTGATTATATCCATAGAATATAAGATACTCAATTGAATAAACAAGGATTTTATTTTGTATTCCTGCAATAATTTTTCACTTCTACAGTTTCACCAGTTGATATAACAACCTTTCTGACACTGCTTTTGACCCTTCAATGCAGAATTGCATTGTTGTTTTCAACTTCCTTTCTGGCATAGAAAAACATTGGTTTTGGTTTATTTCATGTTTATCACCTGTCTTAAGCACTCATAAAAGAATTCACTGCCTGAAAAGAAGAAGATAAACAAAAATTTGCTTGCACAAATTAAGGCCGGATGAATTTAGTGAGCTATCAGTAACAGCAGTATTAAAAAGATAAAGTTTTAGATTTGCTTTGTATGGCTCAAAATTTTCTCTAAACATGTTTGGGTTTTAGAGGGAAGTTGTGCCACCTGCCTATGAGTGATCAGAGTGAAGACAAAAGTATTCATCATTGGCCAAAATAAAAGAAAGTTTGTCATTTTTCAGGTAAGGGAAAACACTACGCTTTTCACCTTTCTGTTCTGAATTTTCCTGGGTTGTCATATTTGGAAGCAAACAAATGGTTTTGCATATGGTCTGTTCACTAAAACAAACATGAGTCATTTGCAACGATGTTTTCTCACTCTTCTTCTTTTTTTTTTTTTTTTTTTTCCCTGATACCTGGGAACTGCCTGTCAGCTTCTTTCCAGATAGTGAAGTTCTTTGTGCCCATATACAGCATGTGCAGAAACTACTCCTCTGCAAACATGGCTTTACTCTGACTTTGGGGGATTTACCATTGCTCTGTGCACCACTGGGCAGGAAGTCTGACTCTGAGAGCAACCCATACTGTGGTCCTGTTCACTAGTAATTCAACTGACATCCTTTGAAACTTATGTAAACACTATAAAACAGAAATCAGAGTATGACTGGGCCTTAAATTACTTCTTAATATTCATGTATGCAGTTCTTTTTAAAATAATTCAGGAGTCATGTCTGCTGAAATCAAGGTCCACTCTGTATTCTAGATCAGTGCCCCAAGTTAACGGGCATTTGAAACTCTCTTCCTGATGCTTTCATCATCCTATATGATGCCTGTTGAGCTAATACAATGCTGGTTATGTGAACTTCCTAATCCATAGATAAGAAATTATTGCTATACTCTTTTGATAGGGAAAAAAAAAATCCATTTTATTAGCCATCTTCCCCATCACTAAGATCTATTAATCAGTATATAGAAGCAAGTGCAGAGGTTTTCTAAAAATCTGGTCACATTACCAAACTCCAAATGTTCTTAGGTTAAACCAAACCAAGTTCTGGAAGTTTACTCCTTTTCTATAGATTTAAATATATTGGACAATATAAATCTTATAAGGCAGTAACGTGGTATGTTATTTTTTTTAAAAAAACCAAAGAAGTAGCCTGCTATCTAGGTACTTTCTCCCTAGCCTTGACAGAAAAAATATCACCAATAATACAGAGATAGCTCATACTTAATTCATCTACTGTTACTTAAAGACTTTTCATGCCCCCATATATCCTACCCTGCAAATTTCCTTTCCTCAGTACTCGTAAATCCAGAGGGTACCCATGCATGGGTGCCTAGATTTCCTGTTCTGCCCTGTGAAATAGGAGGCTATTCACAAATCCACAGTGATGACCCTCTGCCCAAATGCCCTTGTGTTCTCCCTTGCCAAGGAAATGTCTAAGGTCAGCCCAAATTGCCTGTGAACCCACTATAATAGCTGGGATCAGATCACTGCTGTTGTCCACAACCAATACCACTTCCAAACTGAAAATCCTGAACAGTATTTGAGTTGCAACAAACATTATAAGAGGGACCTTTCTCCTGTGCATATATCCTTAGCTTTACTCTGTCCAAGCAGAGAAAGAAAACTAAAATAAACAGTAATATAAAAGATGTTTTCTGGTTTTGGTTTTTTTTTCTTTTTTTTCTTTTTTTTTTTTTTAAACTCAGCAATTCAGATTACAGCAGAAGCTGAAAGAAGATTGGGATAGGGCATAGGGCATAGGGGACAGTTAGAGGAAAGTTATTTTCCAGAAACAGCTGAATTTCTAGATCATATTGGAAAAAAATTTTTGACAATAGATAGGTAGGATCAAGGCTGGAAAGCCAAACAGAATAACTCACAGATAAGTTTGTGGGACCTGGAGAGCATTCCCTCATTGTAGACACCTTTCTCAGGAGCAATGTAATCTTGTTATGACAGCACTTTGTCAGATGAAATCAAGCCCAGAAGTCTAAACCTGCACCGACACGCCAGCTTTATGGATCGGGTAAGTGTGGTCTACAGTTATATCAGCAATCTGTGCCCTTTGGGGACCACCTCACTCTGAACATCACGCTCTACCTCTACGCTTGTCTGAGTGCATCCTGGGCTTGGGTCATTCCATGGAACCCTGAACCTCAGCTAATCACCAGCCAACAGCATCTTCTCACAGTTCACGCAGGCTATCGCTAAATACACTGAAAACATTGCACAGATCCCAGGTGAAGAAGGGAACTGTCAGAGAGTCTGTTTCACAGACAGCGCATCGAGGGTGCTCCCAGCCATTCATTGCATCTGTAACAAGATTAAAATGCTAACTGAGGACATTAATCTGTAAATAAATAGGCACAGGACATCTGCATCTAGTCACTAGCCAGCCGTTTCACACGACTCAGCCTGGAGAAATCAGCCTTAAGAAGTTTCCCAATGGCAATATATAGAGTGTAATAGATAAACTCACCTCTTGTCCTGGGATAAGCATAAACTTCCTTTACTCTAGGCTTCTTCGAATGTGATTGTCCACCCTCTCCTTCCTTTCTTTTCATGACTACAGAAGATAATGCCTCTGCACTTGTTCCTCAGCTTTACTGTTCCCTGAAAAAGCTGCAATAGACTTAGGAAACAAGTTTCATCACCGTCTTCGGCATCCTCAGATTTACATATTCATGCTCTAAGGAAAAGTAGAAATACCTTTGGGAATTACTGTAACATCTATAACCTTGTATTTCAGAGCAATTTCAGGGGGGAGCTGAGGGATGTGGAAAGGAAGAGTCAGGCATGAACTCATTCAGCAGTGGCAGCAGCTTGAAAAAGATGCTTTTCCTACTCCTTATTCCCACACTTTAGAACTACTATACTGTCTCAGATGTCATTGACAGCAATATGAAGAGTAACATGTGGTCCCATTCTGGAGACCTTCCTGAAGATGGCCAGGGTAGAAATAAAGAGGTGGGAAGAAAGTGGAAGGTACCTTAGGAAGGAGGCATCTTTTTTCCTCTCCATGTATTGTGCCTACCATTCTACCATTTGCAAACACAATTTTTACTGGCACTTGGATGATTTTTTTTTTAAGGTTTCTGGGAATATGTCTGAGTATAAGGAGTGTGGTTGGGGTGAGTCAGATTAAGAAGTCTGTCTAATATCCAAGTCGTTTTCCAAAGACCACAATGAAAAGGTTGAAGATTTGAGAAGAGGAATGCCATCCCACAGTAGGAGATAGCATGTCTTCGTGTGCCACCTATGTTGAGAATGGAAAGCAACTAGAGATAAATAGTTAAGTGCCTCCAGTGCTTATAAAAGGAAGTCAAATAAATTACTTAGTCAAGCAGGACTGCTCAAAAAGGCAGGCTCATAAATTTGAGGGATTCCTAAACATACTCTGAATGCTTATTCTGGAGAGAATGAACTAAGGTGCCTGAGTCCAGCTTGGCTCTTTTTCTAAGAGCTGCATGATTGAAATCTCCCATTATGGTCAAGTTCTGTGCTTCAGACAATCCTGCTAATTGCTAATCAAGAGCTATCCACTTGATCTGCCTGAATCTGCAGCAGATCCCCCAACAATATCTGTATTCTTTTCCTTTGTATTATCATTCAGATTTTCAACGCATGTTTCCTGCTGCATTCTGAACATCTGAGTAAGATATGTGACATAATCTCCTTCACCTTTTCCCTCCTGTTGTTCCTGAACAAGCTGTGCTCTTTGGTATTAGTATTCCAGTCATGTATTCACATGACTGTACCCTACCAAGTTTCTGTTATGTCAATTAAGTCGTAATTTTGATCTTGCATTAAGTTTCTAACCTCCTTCTATTATTTTTTATGCATTTTACATCAGTATAGAGACATCCAGACTGAACATCAGTTGGTTTGTGTTGGTTTACTTTCTTCTTCCTCCAACAATATTTTTTAAAGAATCATAGTTTTCACTTTTTCAGGTTTTATGTCTAGGCCACTGTGGGTCACATTTATTTGGGGATACTCATGTCATCAGCCTGACAGGATATTTAATCTTATATCCGATCCGATTATCACATCTATGCTAAAGTTTTTCTTTCTTTGTTAGATGAAGCCCATTTCTTCTCAGCAGTCCTTCCCATCCCATCATGGAAGCATGTGGTTATGCTGAGGAAACAAAGGTCTTCCCTGTAACACTCTGCACAGCTATGCATTCTCTTTCTTACATGCATGTACTCATTTGAGATTCTTTGAGTAGAAACTGCAACTGTCAGTGCTTCTAGGCCTCTTTGTCTTTTCACCCAAGGCACATCTACCTCACAAAAGCCACAATGACCACTTATTGACAGAGGACCACATAATTCCAGTAAACTGAAGTAATCTCTAGCTTCTTTGCGAGAGAGACAATACCTATGAAGACTTTGTGCAGAACATAAATGTACCCTAATTCACAAAACACAGTGTAATATTATTATTAAGATTGATGCTAAAATGCAGAAAATGGAAAAAAATGGGATTGGAATAGACATTCAGAAATCTCCTACTCTTACCTCTATACTTCAGAGTAGGATCACCTACACCAAAATTGCTCATGAATGACGGTTGCCTAATCATATTTTAAAAATAGCCAGTAATAGGACACTGTGGACTATCACAGCCTATCTATTTCAGTACTTCACTCTCCTACCTTTACTTTTCCCTGTGTCAAACAACTTTGCTGTGTTGAGTTTACTTATTCTAACCACAATAAATATGGAGAAAAATGTATTCCCTTTTTCTTTGCAAATTGCCTATATCTATACTGGTAAAATAAACAGAGCCAGAACACATGCCCAAACAGTGGACCTTGATTATCCAGTGTCATATTCCTAGAGCAGGCCTTCACAGAGTTTGATGATTTTCTGCGTATTACAAATAATATTCCTATTTATGCATTCCAGATTGCTTCATATAGCTCTCTAAGTACAGTCAGATGAACTTAATGAGCTCTAATTGATTTTATAAATCTCAACTTACTTAATACTTTTTAATATATTATTCCAGCATTTACAGCACCATAACCCTTAGCATTTATTGCCGAAGCAGATTATATTAGAGTGATAGTACAGGCAGACTTTTCAGTGAGAAAAAAATCGTTACATATTTTAGCCTCTCTGGAGTAATTCTTGGTAGCATCAGTTGGTGGCCATGAGAAGCCCCTATTACTTCTACTGTTTTTGTATCTGTTCTGTGGATCATTGAGAAATTTATTTTTCAAGAGCTGTCAGCCTGTCCACTTTCAAAAGTACTTGCATGTGTTTTAAAATTAAACGTTAGACTGTTAAGACTTTTTAGGAATGAATTGTGCCTCATAAACCAGTCACTTTGAAAGGAATCCCTATAAGAGAAAATCAATAAAATTAAAATTATGAAGATAACTAACCAGTTATCATTGCCAACTGACCTCATATCAATTATCTTGTGCTGCTGTGGCCTCTATTGCCCATGCTAATTGACCTTGGCATACACATGTTTTCTGAAGCTTCAGCTGCATAGCTTCTCCATTGACAATGATGCAGTGATACCAAAAGCCAGGCTCTACCATTGCCTCTTGCCTTTTGCCATGGACTTTGGTATGAAACAAAAGCCTGTGTGGTGGTCCACAGCAGAGTTCGTAGGTGAGCACAGCTGGGCTGCAATCTGCCAGTGGAATGGATGGGTGTTTTGTCTAGAGCAGCAGACCTTAAGGTTGACTGCATCTGTGACTCTGATGCGGTAATGAAAGAAGCTTGCTAATTTGCAGTGTAGCTACTGCTGACTGATAAAGGGATGTGTACAGTAGTCTGTCTTATCTCTTTTGCCAGGTTTACATTGGTGTGACACTGCTGAATTTAGAGAAGCAGTTCCTGATTTGCTTCAGGGCAAGGGCAAAATCAGGTCTGATTTTTGTACCACAACCCATACAGATAACCCAACATCTTGGGTGTATTTAAGAATCCTTCAATACATATAAGCATATTTATAGCCTTTCCCCATTTTGTGAGGATATTTTGGATCTTTCTGGTACCTCACATTATAAAATATTTCTAGGCTAAATCCAGGACAGATAAATCATGACTCTTGTTTCTTTCGTGTAGGGTAGCATGCCTAAATCACTGCCACATTCTTCCCATAGTAGTCGTTTAAAATTAATAGCACATGCAGAGGAAAAACTAAACCCTTTGACGTCACTCCTGAAATGAGGAAACATAAACAGAAAAGGCTTCTCTCCACCGAGCTGACAGTGCAGGCGCGGATTGGTCTGCTCTCCCGCGCCTGTGGCAGTTGACAGCACCTCCCAGCCCTGCACGGCCTTCGGCTCGCTAACACAGGCAGGCAGACTGCAGCAAGCTCAGCTCTACCCCAGCCCTGATACTGGCAGAAAAGTGCACTCTCTTCCCGAGTCTTTTTGCTTCTTAAGGTGGTTTTATTGGCTGGGTTGGGGGACCTGGGGAGGTTTTCTTTTCTTTCTTTTTTTGTTTTTCCTTTTCCCTTTTTTTTTTTTTTTTTTTTTATTTTTGTTTGCTTTTGTTACTTAATTCTATTCCTAATCCTGGATGCAGTTACTGGATTCTGCAGTACAAGTCTTCATGAACAAGCTGCACCGCTTAGAGATTTCACGGCATTCAAAGGTCACAGAACTGCCACTATGGTTAAATGTCTTGTTTAATGGTTGAGGTATGTACAGCAAATCTAAAAGAGGTAGCATGATTATTTTTGAAGGGGAACTAAAATTGTGAGAGGGAGAAGGAGCTAATACTGTTATTTAGTAGAAAAGATTTTTACTGGTGATTGTTACTACAGCAACCGGTTTTTGAATTTCCTCCCTTTTTCTCTTTATTCAAACTAGATGAAAATTATAACTTATGTTGATTTAACCATTTGATGGCTAAAGAAGATTGCAGAAAGAATCCGTTACTGTAGTCCTTTCTGACCCCAGTAAGGAAACTGATTGCTTTTTCTATATGTTTTCCTACTGCTCTGTGGCAGGAGAGGAAACCTGGGACTTGTCTGGCTTAGGTGAAGGGAGAAGAAAGCAGAAACTCGTTCTTATCCTTAGGGGGCTGTGAGTTTGTCTGAGAGTTAGAGCAGAGAGAGAAAGAGTTGGAAATAAACAGGTCAAGCAGAAAAGAATATCGGCCTCGTTTTTAGGAGTACATGTACCACATCATTTTTTTTTATTTCATGCTTAGATTGCTTTACTCAGTTTGGGTTCAGGAGTTCAAAATTAAGCAGCAGCCTGCACTTTGGCTTACAAGCAGAACCTCAGTGGGAAGGAAGGGAGCTGATCATCTTATATCAGCACCAATTTTCAGATAGCTTTTGCTACTACAACAGAGAAAAGTGAGAATTTGCTTAGAAGTTGAAGTAATGTAGCCTGATGTCTGTTTGATGGCATATAGGTTCAATTCATATTTGAGCTACTGATCTGCCTTGAATGAGTATTGCAGCACTACAGTGGACAGTGTGTGCTGCAGGAAATGAAAGCAACTGCTAGCATAAAACTAACATTGTTTTCAGGAGTGTGATTCTAAAATACAAAAGGAGGAGTTACTTGTCAGAGCTCGTGTCTCTGTGTGTGTGTTTATGAATGGTCTTAAAAATCATTTCAGCCAACACAGCCAACTTCTATTGCAAATTGGATTAATATACTATCAATCTTCATATTTTCCCAATTTGTGAAATAAGAGTTTTTACAGCTCTGTTTGATATGTTGCTGTAGATATAAACCCTCTGCAATTTGAAAATCCTTTCTTTTAACTTTAAAAAATATACCTGACAAACCAGTTCATATAGCAAGGAGCAGAATATGAACACACTTACCTCATGCAATGCACCTCAAAGGGTTACAAAAAATAGCTACACTGGGCTGAAGCATGCTAGCTTAAGGACTGCAAAAATATTAGCTCTGAAATGCAGAGGATGTGATATGTGCTGTGAATGGACAATTGGTATTCTGCAGTGCCTAGTGGGAAAACAAGGACTTTGTGTATTGCAAATGCATAACTGCAGCTCCTCCATTTCCTTTGCTGTATCTTCACTGATGACTGCAGAAACAAAAAGGGCTTGTCACAGATAAACTCTTTAGTGGCCCATCTCTTTAAAAATACTTGAGGATTTTTTTTTCCATATCATCTAACAACCCAAAGTCAAGCTTCATTAGCTGAACTGTTATTCTGTAATCTCCATGCCATTCTCTCCTCCCCAGCCCTCCCCGAAGTCTTACTATGTGAACTGCCAGCTGTTGTCAAAAAACTAAAGCACTGCTTCTCTAGCCCCAAGTTTAGAAAGGTTAATATAGTATTTGTTAGATGACTAATTAGAAATTTGACTAAGGGGAAGCCTCAGTCTATAGGGACTGTAGGCTGTTCTGTAAGGAACACCCCTGTAACTACACTAAGATATTCAAGTTTCCAAAAGACAATCTGTAAGGCACTTGTTTATAATAATTTCCTAGAATTAAGTTCACTTCTTTTAATAAATATTTTTAAAAGAAATTTGTTTTTAAGCTTTATAATCTGCATTTCACTCTGTGTTTTGTAGCAACTACCATTGGTGATATTAATAGTAAATATGCTAAGTGGACTTCAGCTGAGGAAATGATACTGGTTTTCTACTTTAGTTAGAAAAGTTTATCTGCTTTGCTTTCTCTGAACATCTTCAATTCAGCATTGAGAACAAAATACAGTTTAAGGTTGGCCTCTCTGCAGTGAATGAAACACTGACATTTGCAGTCATATTGTCTAAAAAAAACCTGTGTGTATTGCAGAAGTTTCATGTGTATGAATGGCTGCTCATTCTGAAGTTATTTCTGTAGGGTGGACAAGACTTGTCACCAGAGAAGTTCTAGTGATTCCAGCAGAATAAGGCACACTCTGCTGAGTCTGATCCAGTGTATTGCAGACCACTTTTTTAAACTGTGAAATGATTAATTCTGTAAACTAGTATATAAATACACCATTATAATAGCAGCTGTTTCCTCCCCTTCCTCCTTGTTTATGTGCTTTTCCCTTCTGAAACCCAGCCCTCTGCTTGCCCTTACCGGACCTCTAGGTAGGTCATTGAAGCAGACTGATTTTCTAGTGTCTTCATTGCAATTATGGGGTATAATTGAGATATTCAATCAGATGTAATTCCCTTTCATTCACCCCATGGTTCTTCTGTCAATAGTTAAAGCATATTTTAATGAGGAACAGTTTGAAAATTGATATTTTATGAGGTATATATGGGTTTCTTGTAATTTTTCAGTCTCATAGGAAAAAAAGATTCTCTTGTACTGGTAATTTCCTTTATAGGGCCTGTATGAAACAGAAATGCTAGCAACCCGTTACTGCCAATAAACTAAAACATAAGGCCTCTTTATTTAACCATAAGAAATGTTTAAGACCTAATCTGTCCTATAATCAAGCTAGATATATGGCTAAAAGCTCTTGATGCAGTTGGGCTAACAGAAAAACAAGTCATTTGGGGCAGCTAAGAAGACATCCCATGTAAATGAGCATTCTTAGCAACTTGCTATTGTTCATCTTTTCTCCATTTTTGTGCTTGAAATTATTACAGCTCTCCATGTGTTTGTCACAGGGTGAAAGTGAAAGGGACAGCTGGGGTCCTACCAGCTGCCAGAACAAAATTAAGTGTTTTGTAATGAAATGATGGCTCAGTATTCCTCCTCCCACATCCTTGTTGGGTGGGAGATGGGATTCTCTGTGTTGGAATTATAGCATTCTTTTTTCTTGTTCCCCAGCCAGAAAGCAAGCTTACCCTTGCAGGGACATCAGGTTTTACACTTTCAGTGAAATGCTGGCTTTACATCTAGTGTGAAAATCGCACTTTTCAGTCACAAGCTTCAGGATTTTGAACTGATGTTATTAGAGGCTGTACCATGGGGGCATTGGGCCGCCCTAGAGTGTCCAAAAGCAGTTCGAAAGTTCTGATGCTTTTTCTTTCTCTGGCTAACACAATGTGCATTAATTTAGGCAGCTAGAGATGAACAATGTTTGCTGAAAAGCTGGGCAACAAAACTGGACACCACATATGCGATCAGATGAGGGTGGATCATAACCTTTTTCTGTAGTTTCACAGTAAATGAGTGGAAATCAAATAATGTGTTTTTTGACAGTAGTAATAATTTGTCAGTTCTGAAGTATTAGCTTTTTGTAAGTACGAGAGAGTTAAAATTTATTTGTTGTATTTAATACAATTTATTTAGAGAAATTTAAAATGCAAAGTCAATTTCTGAAATATTTTTTTTTAGCAAAAAGAATTCTATATCTTACTGAAAATTGTTTAGAGCATTTTTCAATTTAATTTTTACTATTATACGTACTACAGTACAATTCCAATAAGATTGCATTAAAAAACAATATTCGAACCTCTGAACTTGTAATTTCTCCTTTCCTGTAACAGACTGAGAGATTCAAGAGAGATGTTTCTAGGATTCACAATGCTCAGATCTGGACTTGTGATAGCTATCTGTTTTAAAACCTCCAATTTAAATTAGAAAATTAACAAATCAGAGCCAGATCAAATAGAAGAGAGAGCAGATTCAGAAGGCAGACTTCAGCAGCAAAAACTGTAAGTTAAAATTTTGGGTCAGAGACAATTCTCAAAAAATAAGTCAAATGATTTAAGCATTTATTTTGCAAATATTTAATAGTGTGGTATCTGCAGTCCGTTGATGCTGTAATTTTGATATATGTTTTTCACTTGTTCTGTTCTTCGAAAGTGAAAAATCTATAGCTATCATTTTATTATGCAAGCAGTCTTGAACTATAGAAATTAAACTAATGAAAGGGCCCTATTAAGTTTCATTTTTCTTATTCCATTTTTCCTTTCAGTGGGAGCTGTGAGAATGGATGAGAACTCAGTTTTAGCTACTTATTTAAGCCACATAGTCTTATGGTGGTATATGATATGCTTCTGCTAGCTTACTATCCAGCCAAACAAGACATCCAGGTTGCCTGGATGGATAAACATAGCTGATGAGCTCTCCCTCTTAATAGATGGGGATGAGCAGTTAGGATTCTCCCAGTCACACAGAGACAAATTTGTTATAGTTTAGCTAAAGAAGAATTGTATGCAGATGCAAACAGCAAGATCTATTTCTCTTTGAGTAGGTTATCTTAAAAACAAGAAACAAATATTTAGAAGATAGTTGCAGAGGGTTGTGTGGTTTTTTTGGGTTTTTTTTTTTCTGTAGCTGGTAGGTTTATACTACTTACCCACAAAAATTTCTGGTATGAGAAAACTCACCAAGTAATATCTCACTATGGCCTGTGTTAATACCGGCAGTGTAAGGATTTTGAAATTAAAGCACAGAATATCCTGTCAAACTAAGTTTAGCTAATTGTCACAGAGGCATAAAACACACTTATGGGGCAACTGCAGTCAGGAACTTTATATAATTTTCTACATGGTCATTCATAGCAGTGTCTGATGCTAACCCATCTGTACGTAGGAAAGACATTTTTGGAAAGAATGATCTTTACCTTTCCAAGAATGAAGTGGGAGGTACGCATGTTTTGACTGAGTATGCAGCAACTCAGAGGTGGCTCAGAAAAATATACATCTGTAAAAGTGAAATTAAGAAACCTCAACATCAACTAGAGAACTCCTGGAGGATGATATTGAGCTACCATGTAACAACTTCCTCTCCCTTTGTAAATTGCTCTTTATTCCTTCTGAAGGAAACGGCCTGTACTCTCATGTTCTCATTACTTTTCTTTCCCCCTACCCAACCTTATACCACACTTCCTACAGTCCTTGTGAAGACTGGCTAAGGTCTGGGGCTTGTCCTAATGTGCGATGGCAGAACTACCATTAATGTGGAAGGACTTAACCCTTGGAGAGAGAGATGAGGATTTCCAGGTGGTTGCTGTGCTTTAGAAATGAAAACATAGTGACATGAAAGGCCTTAGGACTTTCCCAAGAATTCAGCTGTCATCCAAAAGGTGTAGCTATTTTCCTCTTTATGTGTGATGACCCTGGTATAGAACGAGAACTGGGACCTGCTCTTAAGCAGCCCCAGAAGACAGCGTCTGCTTAATGTTCCTGTAGAAGAGCACCAGTTTCCACAAGAAACTGGGGGTATAGCAACGCTGTGACTTTCTCTTATGTATGTAGCAGTACACTGAAGTACACTAAATATGGACAACACCTGATGTTTAGTTTTGCCTTTCCCTCAACTTATCACTTTTACTTGGCTTTAAACCTCTGAGAAGGTAAGGTAGAATGAGGACTTGCTGCATACAAGGCTGCCAGGAAGGAGACGACCTCACAGACACCGAGAGAGAGGAAAGCAGGTGCATGAGGTCTTCATGGAGAAAGCATGCTTCTGGCTTTGTATTAGCTGACAACCATGTTGAAACAGGTTACTGCCCCTTTATGTTTCAAATGTTGGGATATGACTTGGCTCTGTATTACAGACATTTCTGTTTAGCACATTGCCATAATATCGGAGTGTCTATTAATGACAATATTCAAGTGGCATCAGAATGGATGTCATACATTTAATTAAGCAGCATATCTCCAGCTTAATCAATACGGTCATGAGAAGACTGTAAGACAGCCAGGAAAACAATAATTAGTCTTGATTAATAAAGGAGAACTTGCACACATCAGCAAAGTAGAGGAGGGAGCTTTGCCCGTTCAAGACTTGGGAGGACAGTGAGTTGCTTTATGCTTTAGCAGGTCTCAGGACACTTATTTAAAAAAAAAAAAAAAAAATACAAACCAAAATTCTTGAAAATGCCTTTACAATACTAAATAAAGTAGAAAATAATATACCATAGAGAGAGAACTACTACACTGAAAGTAAATTTCCCAAATTCTAAAATTGCCGTTAAAAAAACCCCTTCATTTTCTTAAACTATATGTGCCAGCTAGAAAGATAAAACTGGAATGTGTTTCTTCACCAAGCAAATTCCTCAGGTGCACAGTTGCTTTGTTTTTGTAGGACTGCTTTAAAAAGCAGAACGTCTGAAAGATAAAAAGAAGACTCAAATTGGTCTGATGTGTGAGAGCGTAAAATGGCATGGTTCCACAGAGATTAATAGGAGTCCATCAATTTATATCTGTGAAAGATCAGACCTGCTGAGCTTTCAGGTCATATAAGCACTCCTTCTCTTCACCAGTTAGATCAAATTTTAGGCTTATTAGCCTTTTGCCACACCTGTTTCATACCAGTTTTCCACAACTTCCTCAGCATTGCAGTACCATCGAGCTGCTTTTGATAGCTCCAGAGAAGCTATCTGTTCTTTTCCTTGCACCACTCTCCAAACCTCCTTTCTCACAGGAAAAAAAAAAACTTTACCAGATTTTATTTGAAATCACATTCTCATAGTTGATTTTTAGCTTATGTGCTAGCATTTGCAAAAGTGTATACATTTGTAATACAGAGGGGGTTGATCTTGTTTGTTTTTGGTATAGACCGTGATCTGTTTCAATGACACAGCTGTGTAAGTAGTAATTTTAAAAGCTGAGGAATAACAGGAAAATAATAATTTTGTTTAGGGACCAACACGTACTGCACCATATCACAAGGTATTTTTCATGTAGTAAGGCTGTAACATCCTGCCTCTTTGAACCATGAAACTATATCTATAATAATAATATCCAGAACCAAAATATAACCTTGGTAATAGTATGGTAGCAAAAACCAGTGCAACATGAGGATGTTGAATGAAATTTGTGCTATATTATCATCATCAAAGCTGATAGAATTGGTCAAGCTTTCAAAAAAGCTCAAATTTACGTCAGTCTCTAAACAAAATGGCCAGATCTGAAAAATTGCTGTGCACAAGAGCTCGCCTGGGAGGTGTTTTCAGACAGAAGTAGCCAGCAGCCTGTGGTTAGTGCTCTCTAGAGGATATGGGGAAAAAAACATTCAAGTTCCCTCTCTGCTTGTGTGGATTACCGCTGCCATGTCCGCCAAGGGTTGGACTCTGTTCATGGGGCATTTTCTCCAAATGACACTTCCTCCCGAACAGCTTTTGTTCCAACCAATTGTTAATTCTAAGAGGAAAGCCTGGATATATTTTGAGAGGAAAAATTTCTCACCATTATTACAGAATTCCCACCTTGCTTGTGAGGACTGAGGAGCATAGAGTTCGTTTGCTTTAGGTGCCTGCTAGTGGGCAGGGGTAGCTGAAAGTTTGGTTCTTATCTGGTGAGAATTTTGAAAAGTCTGCTGAGATCTTTTTATTTTATAGAGCCTGAATTGAAAGTTCAAAGGTCCTTGAAGCCTCGAATTTTTAAATCTTTCATCAATCCTCTTCTCACCCTCCTTGTAAGAGATCTAGTGCTACTTTTGTTGCTTGTTTTGAAAATAAGAGGGGAGGGGGGGTGGGGAGGAAAAAACCAGCACTCCACGCTTTATTTATGTGATAACTATATAGTGCTGAAGAGGTTATTGCTCTTGTTAACATTTCCTTGTAGTGATTACAGTTTTTCATCTGTGTAACATGCTTGCTTTAAAAGAGGCTTGGACGTGCACCACAGATGTATTCTTTTTCTCATCCTTCCCTCAAATTTAGCCCTTTAGGGCTTCTCTAGCAGAGTAAAAGAGTGTGGGATTTTGTTTGGTTTTTTTAATTTTTTGCTTAAACATCATAGCAAACATTATTTTAAATCAAATAATACAAGAACGGGAGGATTATAATGCATATACATGTCATGTGGTCAGAAAGCCTCTTGGTGCACAGCCTCACATTTATCTGGACCACCTAATGACTGAAGCTTGGTCTCACTACAAAAGCATTTTTAAATTGGTATTCACAGTTTAGTTTTAAAAAAACCCCAAAGCATCACTTGGCTAATCCTTTTTTAACTTTCGATCATGTTTACTACTAATGTGAACAAGCCTAAGTTGACTTCTGTTGTTTTCTAAGTATTAGTAAAAACTATTTCACATTTCATAAAAGAATAACGCAAAAAGCATTTAATGTCAATCTGTGTATGGCATTGCACCTTTTTACAATAGCTGGTGAAAATTAGTTTGCAAATAAGCGATTCCCTAAAAAAGTCTCAAAAGGTCCAGATATTTACAACATAGAAAACAATTAGCAGAGAGGCATCAGTGCTACATAACCACTCTTTAATTGTCATCCGTTGACAGCGCTTTGACAGTTGACCTTCTGCAGTTCTGATTTTAGCCTCTGAGCTTTATTTAAAAGTATTATTTTAAATTATTATTTAAAATTTCTAGAGAATTTTTTTGAAATATTATATTAAAGGGGAATTTCTCCTTTTTGACTGTTACCCTCATTTTCTCCTGAGAACACTTGTCTAAAAATTACCTTTTCACCACACTGACTTACAGGTTCTGGCACAGGAACTAATGCCCTTTCTGCTAGTAGCAGACAGAAAATTAGTCACAATCTGATGTTAACAACTTCTTCATTACCTAAACTGTTTACACTTTATTAAGTTCAACACAAGCAAATCTAATGCCTATGAACCATCCAGGGAGTTCTTGTCCATGTTGCAGATATACGAGACAGTAACTAATTTATAAAGTCACTAGTGCAAGTCAGCCTCTGTGGCAAACTGGGATCTGAATTGTCATATGGCTGAATTCTGCAGAGAAGTGCCACTTGAGTGCAGCAGAGGGGAAAAAATTGTTTTACCTAATTTACATTAAAAAGTCAAATACAAATAACACTGTCAACACAGTTGCTCTTAAGGTTCCTGTTAGGAGATGAGATTCAACATATTCTGCCCTCACATTTGACTCACTGCAGATTTGTCTGTGGTGGCAACAAATAACCTGCACTGTAGGAGATTCTGAGGTATAGGACGCTTAGAGATTTCAGTAAAAAGGAGATCAGGAAAGGTCTTATGAAGTCAGTCCACCACCAGATGTTTCTATCAAAATCACTAGTGGCCATGTAATTTTAAGCTCATCCCTTAAATTGCCCCTCACTGCCTTTGAGAGTCAAGTACCTGCTAAGTACACAGGTGGTTTACTAATTAGTCCTTCTGCATCTTGCCCATGAACCTCAAGCAGCTTTCCAGCAGTCTCTCGGGGGTGGGAGAGGAACTCATTGGAAAGTCAGCTATCTAAAAGGGAATGGCCTTGGTCTTAGCCATTATTTTCTTTTCATAATCTTTTTTAAATTCTCCTTTTTTTCTTTAGACAGTATAAAACCAAAGACCAGCAAATTTACTTATCTTATTACTATGTTTAGGGATAAAGAATTTTATATCTATTGAAATATCAAAGGAAAGAGAATCTTCTGATTGTGGACAATTACAACTACACTGTCCTTCTGAACTCTGAGCAGATCCTTACAGGAAGCAAATGTATCATCTTAAGACAGACTGTAAGCAGGCTATAAGGGGAAGGTATATCCTTGGCTATCACGAAACATCAGAAACATTTCTGGTGATGATTGATAACAGAGTGAAAAGAAGGCAGGCAAGCAGAGATGGTCTAGGAGACTTTGGATCCCAAATAGGAACACGATGTCATATTCGGACTCATACCAAATGAAATGTTAACCTAGGGAAAAATTGTATTGAGCTAAGAGATTATTTAAGGCTGTTGCTCTATGCTGCAAAGTGTGTTGCAGCAGAGTATGAAAATGTTGTATGTAACACATTAGTCAGATCAGTAAGACTCATTTAGGTAAGATATCTCTATCTCCCACAGATAGAAACTCAGGAAACACAAAAATATTAAAGGCTACTTTTTGGAAATTGCTTATCTATCTGTGCATAAATCTTTCAAGAGCTGGGAATTCAAGCTTTTGCTACACCAGATTTTCTGACTGGTAGAATTGGTTTTTATTAATTCAGAAATTATTTGGTGTTTAAGTACAATATTTACATCTTCTGTTCTCTGTGTATGGATCTAGTTATTTCACTGCAGAACAACCAAACATTTGTACAAGCAGTTACGTTGGCAGAGCCTTCTACTATGGAAATTTGCTGTTTCATAAAATAAATAATTTGTTATGGAAAATTGCTCTGTATCCTAGGGATTTGGAGTTCTCAAACTGAAGATAGAATGACTTCAAACATCTATTTGACTTTTTTTTTTTTTTAATTACAAAAATTAAGGGTTCAGTTCACCTACCATATGCACACTGAGTGCAAACTGTACCTGCCTCCTGCTGAACCCAAAGCACAGACTGGCTTTCAGCAGGCAGGGTGGAAACCTTTCATACCCTGGAGCTATGCTTCCTATAGGCACCCGCACAGCAGAGACTGCTAAAATGTCTAATCCCATGGCTCTGCTAACAGTGCATCTTTCCTCAGCATCACTGGCCACATCCAAGGCTGCATGACTCCAACCAGAATCTCTCTCAGACAATCTGTCATCTCTGACCCAAAAGCCCTGGCTCTGCTTTTATTGTGTGGGCAGGGCATAGGCAGATAGATAGTGCATGAAAGGGGTGAAAGGGTGGAGGAGGAAGAAATGGGAAAGGGTGGATACAGAGAAATTGTACTGTATCTTGCTGTCTTAAATGTCTATAATAATGCACCTTCCTCCATCCAATATTGACTATAAAATTGCTGATAAAAAGTCTATTTCACCACTGTTTCTCCTTGTTTCCATCAAGTCTTGATCTTTTGACCTCTAGCCTTTCTACACTGGCTGCCCATAGAAATATTTAATCTGTTCAAAATCATGGTACTCAGGGGCTTTTGGGTCCAGCTTAACATAGGTGTCTTTATGATGGTTAACCATGCAATTCTGGTGACACAGGGGCTGTCTCCAGCACTAGGATAAAGATTGTTTGTATAGGAGACATCCCTGCAAAATTTCTAGATGAGCTGCTAAGAAACGGAGGATTATCATATTCCTCAACACTTCCCTTTCCAAGTGCAAGATATATTTCTTACAATTTTCTCAAAGCAATCATGAGTTTAAAAGAGAATAATTGAGACAACAAATAATTTATAACAGGAACTGTAGTCCTACTTTATGCAGTATTGGAAAATATTCACTCTTGACAATGAGGGATAAAATAGAAAAAAAAATCTGAGAAGAGTGTTGGAGACTTAAAGATTTGACTTTTAGAAACAAGAAGTAGTAAGAATCATTATTTATTTACTTCAGAACATTTATTAACTTTACTGGTTCACCTGGAGACATCTCATTAAGTGTGAATATCTGGACTATTCACACATTCTTCCAGAATTTGTTCTGGCAATTTTACTTAATATGTGAAAGAAAAATTATTATGGCAGTACCTGCAAACACTGTGTTCCACAACAACAATAATATGGCCATGATTTTTTTTCTTTTTCACCTTTAACTATGGTGAATGGTGATTTTAAATACTCTGAATGTTTTAGATCTCTAACAATGTATTTACTTATGTGAATAGTTTTGCATATAGGAGTGTTTGACTACTTAGCAGATTCCAGTTTCCCTGCAGGTCTTGACAATACTAGTTCAGAGTACCAGCAGTAGATTACTCGATTATTATAACATTTTTAGAAATTCTATAAAATATTTAGTCAATGTTTGTTTTGGAAAACTGAAAATATATATGTGGCCTTGAAATATTTGTATATCCTAAGTATTGTAACAGTATAAAAATTATAATTATTAATTGTCCCTGAGTTACTAGAAACAGATGTGGAAAAAATTTGAATCTAACAGAAACTCACAAGATGAAAGATCAAATCCATGACTGGATGTTTAACCTGTCAAGGTTAAATACTGCACAGTATAGAAAACTTAGATATAAAACAAATTCTTTCCTTATACGTGCAAGTAGAAGTCTGCTTGGCTTTGTAGTAATCTTCCACAGATGGTTGTATATATTACATAAAGTAGTATTGTTTCCAGTTTTTGTACTCAGTTTATACCTGAGTATGATAACAAGAAAAATCCTGCCTTCCTGTTTTATCAACCTGGCCTTGCTGGTTTTTGTGTTTTACGTAAGTTCTGTGTTAATAGTCTGGCAACTAATCTCTACCGCGTTTTATTTTGAAGAGCCAAACCATCTAAAGTTCAAGTTTTTCTGAGATCTGCCTCATTCTCGATGTCTTCCCTTGCTATCTTTTATTCTGATATAACAAGGTTAACATCACAGTTACGTAGCCTTCACCATATCTCCCAACAAACATTTGTTCATAAATAAATGATTTTGGCAAATTATTTCATCTTCTTGTCACACATCAGCAAATCAGGCTACGCCTCTGTCTAGATTCCAGCTTCTTAAACATTCTGAAGAAATCAGTACAAATTTAAAATAAATTTGCCTACAGGCACCTGAAATTATTGTAACTAAAGAAATAAATTCTAGAAACTGCAGCAGTTGCTTTGCAATTGTCTCTAATGAAGTACATATATTCCTCTCTCTCTCTCTTACTGTAGTCTTTTTGGGCTTGTGCTAAATCCTTTGATGGCATCTTTCCCTTTAAGTGATTGCCCTTTGCATCTTCTTGGCACCAAGTTATTTTCAGCAAGCTGTACTCACAGTGCTGGCAGCTGTCCCAAGGAAGCTGCTCTGCCTCGGTGGCATTTGTTGTATGGGAATTCCAGAGTAAGGAATGGGCAAAGGTTACCACGTGTTTTACATCATGCTCAGAAATATCAAACTAGACTATTAGTGTTTGACAACAAACAATGCATGAGGCCTCTAGGCTTTGTGGTCTATCTCATTCTTTATTTTCCCTATTCTTGTACCTCCACTCATACCACGTTGAAATATTACCTATGTGTTATTCTTGTAATATCAGCCAGAGATGTAGGAAGTCTTGATAAAAGATGCAGTTTGACACAGAATATTTTAACTGCTAGGAAACAAACCAAAAGCTCAGTAAGATTTGGATATTTGTATTCTCAGACTTTTCCAGGCATTCACTGTTCTAATGTCTTTAGAGACTGATTTCAGCCAGGAATTACTCTTACTGTCTGTTCCAAAAGCAGACAAGCAGCAGCTTTTTTTGCACAGCAAAACCTGTCATTCTTCATAAACAGAAATATCCTATCAAGAAGCAACAAACAAGCAGAATAAATATATATCTGTTGGAAGGGAACTCAGTTTCCACAATTTCATTTTTATAGTGAAGTTCTAATTGTACTTCTGCCTGCTGGAAGTTTAGTCTACAGATCTGTTTAGCTATGTCTTCCACAGACTTCTGAAGGCTGTTTGTGAACCAAGTGTGCTCCCTGATTTGCCTGCTTTCAGGCCGTTCTGTGATGAGAAGCCTGCCTGGCTGTGCCTCATAATACAGGTAACAAGTCATCAAGCATGCCAAGTAGTGCATTGGTCATTGTCACTAGCCCTTGCTAGCTATCCCTAGGTACTGTTCTGCCCGTGATATGGGTGGCTGAGGTCTTCTGATATACCAGGGTTCTTTATTATATTACATATATTTATACTGTTATTTAGTAGCTGTGTCTACCTAATATTATTGAGAGTGTTTTGTTTGGGTTGGTTTTTTTTTTCCCTGATGGGATAGGTCCTCTACTAGTGAGTTAGGATGGTCAGTTGAAGAGCATTGTTTGCTGAGTAACCTCGGAGATTAACATTTATTAAAATGATGATGTAGAAAGGAATTAATAAATTAAATGCCAGTGATGAATACAGAAAAACTGAAGTGGTGATCCATCTTAGAACAAATGTAGAAATATGTAGAAAATCACAGATCACAATCTTAATTGTCTCTATTTTAAAGGAGAAAAAAAAATTATGCTGCTTTCATTTCATGACAATATCTGGAAAGGAGTTTGTTCCCTAAAATACAAGGTTTCCTAAAAATTGTATGAAAGTATATGCAAGAAGTAAAGATTTAGAGCAAGTATATTAATATAAAAATAGTGTAATTAAAAGTACACATATATATTCAAGTCAATACTATGATTAGCTAAGCTTACCTTCCACACCTACTTAGAGATCATCTTATTAAATCTTTATAAATGGATTTATTACTTACAGCAGAAAGATAATTTAGAATGCAAATGGGAATTTTTACATGAATGAACTGAGCAGAACTCTTGTAAAAATGAGCATCGCTAGGCACAGGTTCAATACTACAAGAAAAAAATCACTGATCCATAACATCCTTTTCTAGTACAACATGTAGGAAGCCTAAAGTATTGGTTTTCAAGTACAGAGTAAGAACAGCTTACAAAAATCAGATGTAGCTATTATATCTTATTACCTTTGGTTTTCTGTATACATTCTAATCATGTCAAATTAGCATTTCCCACAGCTAATGGGGTACACTGTTTTTCTTAATTCGAATACAAGCCTCAGATGGCTACATGGCAGTTATCAGAAGCTTGCTACAAGACCAGTCCACAGGAGCCATCTATTTCAAAGCTGCAACGCTTCCCTGTAGTACCTGGGTTCTGCAGAGAGCATGTTGGTCTTGCTTCATTTGCTTCATTATCTTTAAGGTGAGGAAGCTCATCTTGCTGCAAACCAACAATTTTTTTCAATATAGTGTTCTTTTAAGTGAAGGATAGACTGGAGAACTAGCAAAAAAGAGTATGAATTCCAAGCAATTATCATCTGAAGGCATATTTACTACTGGAAATGAGGGAGAAGGAATATGCAATACATTTCTGATGTTTGAAAAAGGTAAGGGCAGTATATTCAGATTTGGAAGTATGAATATGTATTCCACAGGATCAGGAAGAAATTCTTCCATCACCAGCACCAACATGTATGGCATCAAGTAGATATTTTACATCTTTATATGAGTAAGTTAAAATTACCTATTCCTGGCAAGCAGACATCTGATTTGATGTTTTCCTCATCTGGTGTGGCTTCTCTTAATGCAGAGTTATTTCTCTACTGGACAGCTCAATTCTGACACCTAGAACTATTGATCAGATAAACTCATTCTACTCCTATACCCACCAATAAAAGTCAGATAACAGAAGTAATCTGATCAACACTTTTGTAGACCAGTGAACCTTTCTACTGTTACAAAATGTGTTTTCCTTTTTTTTTATACCAAATTTTGTCTGAATTGTTTCATGATATCATAACAAAGTCTGGCTTTTCTTTAAAATGCAAAACTAAAGACAAACCTTGAAAGACAAGGGAATATCTGTTTTCATTAAATATTTTTTCTTATGTTCTTCCTCCCCGTTTATTTACTTGCATTAGTTATGCCTGTTTTCTTCTGCCATCCCCACTGTGCTAGCTGCTGCGTAATCAAAGCTACACAATACCAGAGAAAGACACCAGTTTGGTAATTTAATTTGAAACAACCGTCAAGTGTATCAAATGAAAGAGGAGAAACAATGTAAGCATAAAAAATTAAGATTAAATATTTGCATGGGTTAACTGTTGCATAAGTTCACATCTCAATTTTTGTATGTTAAAATGATATAATGAAGTGTGGAACTTTGTCAGATGTCGCATTTTTATCAGTGATTTAGATGTAACTCTTTACGCTTACTTCATAGCAAAAATATAAGTGAAATTACAAGTCTTTTTGAGGAATTCAAAGTTTATCTTCATCTTCACAGATCTTCTTAATTCACAATCCTTAATGGTAACTTCTACTGAGATCATTAGAGGTTAATGGTTTATTAACAATCCATGCTATGAAGCCACATCTGGAGCACTGCATCCAGTTCTGGGTTCCCCAGTATAAGACAGACATGGAGTTACTGGAGTGAAGCACAAAGACGAATAAGAACTTGAAGAATCTGTCATGCAAGGAGAGGTTGAGAGAGCTGGGACTGTTTAGTCTGGAGAAGACAAGGCTCAACACAGATCTTACCACTGTATATAAATAGCTAATGGAGAGTTTTAGGAATACAAAGCCAAACTATGGACTAGGCAACTGCCATAGGTCTCTTCCAGCCTCAACCATCTTGTGACCCTTAGCAGCAGACATGAAACACATCAGCTCAGTAGAGTACCAAGCCCCGCAGATGCGACAGGACTGCCAGCAGGCACCAGCTGTAAATGTAAATGCCAATAATATCATTTAGGAAGAGGACAGGAGGAACACCCCTCTATTAACAAGTTTTCTATAACAGGGAGGGCCAAGCTGACAAATAATTTCAAGGAAATGTGGAAATTCCCGTCTTTAGTCCTTTAGCAAGAAAATGCAGATTATTTAAACTTTGTTTCTGTTATGTTTCAGAATATTTCAAGGATATTCTGTAATATGGCTGTTGCTGTTTTATTAGTTGTATCAAATTCTGTTTCAGTGCATCTTATCCATTAATTCACATTCAATACAGTACCCTTTTGCTAGTAGGCATTCTAGGTTGTCCGTGCTTTGATATTTTTCTGACACATCCATTAGTACACTATTAGAGTTCAAAAAGAACATGATAGCAAACATTTCAAATCTAACTTATACTTTCATTCAGTATTTATGCCTTTAGAAGACTAATAGGGGCTCGATTTCTTCTGATGTTCCAAATAATTTTAGTATAGGTAATTTGAAGGCCTGACTTTGTTTATGTGTATGTGTGTATGTGCACATGCCCAGGCATTGCTACTTGTATGTCTTCCAAAGGCAGTGAAATCCACAGAGAAACCACATTGTAATTTGCACATCATTTACCTTTACAACTTCTAATTTTTTCAAGCATGTCTGCTGCTTGTGTTTGCTAGATTTATTCACAAGGGAGAATATTTCTGAACCCATTGATTAATATCTTGTACTAGAGGGACAGGGTTATTTAAGAGACAGAGAAGCATCAGCTGCATGTGTTCTGCTTCAGTAGCAAATCTTTTAGTAACTAATAATGAGTCATAACTTATAATTCAGAGATTTACATCCCTGAAAACTTCTAGGACTCTTAACCAACACAAATTGAAATTTACTACAGGTAAGGCAAAAAACCCAAATAGTTCTCAGTTTAGGAACAACCTTAGAAAACCCAGAGGATGTTTTCTCCATCAAGAGATAAAGTAGAAAGCCTACATTTGAAGATGAGAAGCAACATGCAATTTTGTGAAACTAATCTCACACAACACGTTCCAGGTCCCTGGTTACAGTTATCTTTAATTAATATTTTAATTAAAGGCTATCAAATTAATGTAATGAGCTCTGTAATAAATTTCCTATGGACTACAACAGATCCAGAATATCACAATAACCATGAGGAAGTAGCACAACAATAAGAACCAAAACTCCACAGAACTTATTAAACCTCCTGACATGTCCCAGTCTGCCATGTTTGATTAATGCAATTGCCCATATGATTTATCTTGATCAAGAAAGGGATTAAAAATTTTCAACAAGATTATTTTACAATCCAGTAATGTGGAGCTCTACATCTATTATCTCAGTGTATCTGAATGAGATTTGTTCTGTTCTCAAGTAAAAATTATTTTTCTATTTAGACACTTTCTCTTACTAAGCTGATTGCTATACTGTGCTTAGTCCCATTGTTAGCAGTGTCCTCATTCGACTTCAGTGTGACTAGTCAGCCAAGCAAATTCTTACCAGTATAAGAAATTGAGAATCTGCATGCAGAATTACAAATAGGTCTGTAGAAATTGTCAAAATGTGGCATTATGACACATCTTTGTTGTGGCATAGTAATTTTTGGTATGTATACAATAAAAATGTAGATGATCAGAGGGCTGGAGCACTTCTCCTATGAAGACAGGCTGAGAGAGTTGGGCTTTTTCAGCCTGGAGAAGAGAAGGCTCTGGGAAGACCTTATAGCAGCCTTCGAGTACCTAAAGGGGGCTTACAAGAAATCTTGAGAGTATCTTTTTACAAGAGCCTGTAGTGATAGGACAATGAGGAATGACTTTAAGATGAGAGAAGTAGATTTACGTCAGATATTAGGAAGAAGTTCTTTACTGTGAGGGTGGTGAGGCGCTGGCACAGGGTGCCCAGAGAAGCTGTGGCTGCCCCATCCCTGGCAGTGTTCAAGGCCAGGTTGGACACAGGGGCTTTGAGCAAGCTGGTCTAGTGGAAGGTGCCCCTGCCCATGGCAGGGGGTTTGGAACTAGATGATCTTTAAGGTCCCTTCCAACCCAAACCATTCTGTGATTCTATGAAATAGACCTACATGAAAATCTGAAGGAAGTCACACAGCTAGGTCATGAACTGATTGCTTTACTTCTTAAATTTCATTACAAGATTTAGATAAATTTCATTTGTCAATTCTTGGCCACCTGCTGGCAAGAATTACCTTGGGTTTGGTGTTGAACTTAAGGAGTATTTTTTGTTTGCAGCTGATTAGAAGCGGTAAAAATATTTCTTTTCTGTTTAGCAACAAAAACTGGTTCAACATTTAATATTGTGGAAGTGAATGAGTATGTTTTGATTCATATATTATCTGCTTAAATTTAAATTTAACGCAGGCATATATTGGAAGCTCATGACATTAATAGCAGCAGCAATCGAGATTTTTGTTATAAAATTATATGGCATACTTACATTTTCTGTCCAAGTTTTTAAAGTATGTTTTTAGCAATAGAATATTTAAACCTTCCAACTGTGACTGCGTATTCTAATTATAAAATAATTCATAAATCACAAGGCTATGTTGTTTGTACAAGGTTCCATGTAAATAGTGTTTCCTGAAATAGTCAATAGATTAGTTGCATCCTGATTTTGTGAATCATTTCAGTTTGGCAAGCTCAAAATACTTTAAATGTGTTGATCAAGCATCTTGGTACATGTGTATGACAGAAAATTGTTTCTTCATTTTTCTAGTGCAAATAGATGTTGTAATAATAGAGTAGCACAAGCCTGTAGTCACACTAGGTTGGGCAAATTCAGTGAATACTGATGTCAGATTTGACACTAACAGTGATAGACTTACTAGTTCTTAATGAGCCAGGCTTTTAATACTGGAGCTGTAAAAAGCTTTTAAGTCCTACATAACATATTTGTGGTCCTTGCACAGCTGTGTTTGTCATCTTGAATAATCTTTAATTATACTACCCTTGTAAACTCTTACGTGGCTCCTAGTTAGCTCATTGACATAGAGAAATACTATGTAGTGGATATACGGTACAGCAGTATCTCCTTTGTTTGCCAGAGACAGAAAAACAGTACAGTAACCATGCAAAACAGGCAAAATCATTTCATAGTAAGAAAATGCATTTTGTAATTTTCAGGTTAATAATTTTATTGCATTATTCTGTGATCTTATTTCTTTAGGGTAAGGCTGTTATTCTCAGCTGCAATGTTATTTGTGATTTAAGAGCAGATCCAAAGTGCATTAAAATACAAGGGAAATCTCCCTTTGACTTCAGTAAACTTTGAATTAAGTTTCTTGTCTGAGCATTTCTCACTGGTTTCTGGTAGGGAAAAAGTGCCTGCTCAGTGTTTATTTTGCTTCTTACTAACAGTTGTCATTTGTAAATGGCATGTAAATATTGTCATTTACCATATTTGCACAACCTAGTAATAACATTTTATGCTTGGCACACCCATTTCGTTTGCCACATGTGGCTGCATTAACACTGCTGGTTGCCACGTAACATTTTATATTTCCGTGTAAGAAGTGTAAAGAGTGCCCACGAAAAACAAATGGGCCCTTTACCTATTGTTTGGGCCCATAAGGTCTTACTGGCTTTGTTATAAATTCTTTCTTCGGTCACATCTCAATATCACTGTTTATTTGAAGTAAGACGTGCAAAACAAAGGATCTCTATTGCTATATCATAAGTACTTGGCAGTGTTTGAAGTTTTGCGTGTGCGTTTATACACCTTGCCTTAAATAGGAACTAGAATGTTGTCTGGTAGGGGTTCATAGTCCCACATTTTTTCAGAATTCGTTATTTCACCCTCTTGTATTTCTCTGTTTCTGTGTGCTTGGGAGTTCTTTGAGAATGTGCATATTTTATATATGTTCACTAGCTACTTGATGCTAACAACAGGGCTGTTACCCTGATATGTGTCCAGACACATTCAAATATGAGCTAGTACTGTGGATTCTTATTCGGTATGGCTTCTACAGGGCTATCAGTACGTGTCAGCTCTCCATGCCTCCATCTCCTTCATGCCTTTTATAGATAGATACAACATTTAATAATGTATCCATTTTTGGGATTTTATGAAAGCATTCTCACATATTTTCTCTGAGATTTCAGTTTGTTGTTCAGCATTGTTACCTCATATTTTGCCTGCTGAGCAGGCAAAATGCCTTTGTCTTCTTGGTTTTTATAGTGAAATTGTTGTTCTGCTACTAGGTCTCCCTAGTACACTGATCATCTAATCAATAGTATAATGTGATTTGTAAAATCCAAATCAAATCTGAATCCTTCTGCAGTTCAAGAAGCATAATTTTCACAGATGACATATCATGTTCCCTAAATTTGAGCATCTTCTAGCCTGGTTTTCTCAATTTTAAATGCCTGGGACTTAAATTTCCAAATTACTTGTATTATTTAGAAATGTATATGTTAAAAAAAAAAAAAAAATCCCTGTTAATTCCTGTTATAGGAGAAAATATTTAGATTTCTTAAATGAGGGCCCATCATCTGATTTTGGGCCCTAAGAAAGTTACAAACATAAATTCATAACCAACTTTAAAAAATATGTTAGAGGCATTTGTAAAGCTAATTTATATTCCATCTTGAAATCCCCCTTGGTGTCCATTTGCATCTTTATGATACAAAGTAACAATCTGTCTGTGCCTAAATTAGGAAGCATAACCCAGGAATGCTGTAGGGGCAGTGAGGACTGAATGATGGTTAATCCTCAGTGCCATCACTTACCTGAAAAATCAGGCAGAGGTCCAGTGGCAAAAAGACAGGAGGTTGTGAAGTTAGGTTCTTCCCTGAGTACAGACTCAGAGGAGAGTGTGGTGGTTTTAAATTTTCTTTTAACTGAAGCAAACTGACCATCGTTTTTTTCTCCTTTAAATCCTTGGTAGTAAAGTCTTAATTTTTGTTAACAGACAAGAGATTCCTGCATTTTTAAAGAAACAAAACAAAACGAAATTTAAGAAAGAGTGTTTCTATCTGTTATGGGTGTGATTCAGCAAGACAGCAATATCCAGGTTTCCAATACAGCCAATAGCATAGCTCCTCATCTTGCATGGAAATCACTTCCAGACAAAAATTAAAGTAATTTTGGGAAAGCTTTGTTGATAGCAGGATCAAAAATGTAAGTGGGCCTCTTAATTCCACAAAGGGAACCTGAAAGTGGACACCTTCAGCTCATAATTCTAGTTTTACTAGCTGCAGCTCACAAAGCAACAGCTGCATCTACATTGCAAAATACCTCCCACACATACTTACACACACAGTGTTTGCACACAACACTTATTTTTTCTTTTAATGTGTGGGAATAAATTAGAATCTAAGATCTTGCTGCAGAGAAAGTGTGTACTGTTTAGCTTAATAGGGCAAAGATAATATGGCTCCCATAATTTGGTCATGCATGTGCAAATGGAAGGAGGGATACTGCAAAAGAACAATTTCAGCAAATCCAGGTAGAGTTTTACTGAAATCATTGGGTCTACATGATTCTTTTCACAAGATTATCTTCTTCTAATGTTGCTTAGAGGTATCTCTTAATTAGAAAAGAGACTGCATAATTAGAATTGGATGCTACAAGTGAGTACTGATGCTTGTGTATTATCATTGACAAATTGTACGTGAAAAAAGCAGAATCTGAAAATACTTGTAGCTAAGCTTTGTTATGAGATTGGACATATGGGATCTTGTCTGCTCTCTGTGCCATCTGAAGAACTGGTCTTGAAATTTCTCAAGGGAAGAGGATTTTCCATTAGTACCTGATTTTTAAAGCCGGAAGCACTTTGAAAACATATGTTGACATTTTCTCATCAAATTCGTTAGTATTTTTTCCAAGAATAGCTCCAGCCTAATTCACTTTTATTTAGCTAGTTCATCCATTACTGCAATCTAAGCACGTAATGACTCTAGAGCATAGCTGGACTTTTCACTCTTTCTGCTATGGTACTCATTACTGAAGTGTAGTTACAAACTCAGTGCAGAATCACGTCTCACAGACTGCTGTGCTTCTATTTCAATCGAAGAAATTGTTCTCTTCCTCAAATCTGACAGGTTTTTTCTTTACAAATTTTTGTTGTAGCGATGGGACAAAGTACGTGCAGTCTGCAATGCTTGTTGGAGAACTCTTAATAATATTTTATTAAAACAGTTTCAGAGCTAGTAGGATGTTCCCTAAAGATCTTCCAATATGAAATTTCTAAAAAAGCAAAAGAAACCCTTTAGAATGAGTGGTAGGCAATGCTTCTTCAGATGCCAAAGAAAACATTTCCTTCTTGATTTATTAATGCTGTATGTCTGTTTTAAGTAGCCTCTAAACAATATCTGTTGTGCATTTAGACTGACTACAGCTTTATGAACTCACCCAGTTCAAAGTAGCAGATCAGAGAAGGCTACTATTGATTTGCAAAATCCTGGCAAGCATGAATGATTCATGTTCTGTGGTACCTGTCCCACTGTAGATTGAACAAACAGAATGAAATTAACACCTTTTTAAAAGTACAAGTTAACTCATCTGGCAGCTCACTGTCGGGCAATGTGACTGGCAACCTTAAATATACATTAAAGATACTTTGCTCTTCTCTGTTGAAGAGAATGTTGTCACTTTCCTTGTTTGTGTCAGAGTGAAGAGACTGAGTACTTGGACACAGGAATGGAAATTCAGGTACTGCAGTTTAATCACAAAGAGACTTAGTAATGAGGTAGATATAGCTCTGTAGAAACAAGAAGAGTTCCTGCTCTTTTAGGGGAAGAAATATCACAGAACAAGGTGCTATAATCTGGGAACACATGCATTATTCATTGTTTGACTGGGAACAAAAGCATCTTTTCCATTGAAAATCAACCAGACATCTGGAAAAAAATTCCTCTGAAAAAGATCTGTGTATATATCACCACATTCTTAATTGGAAGGCAAAATTTATTGGAAGAGGTGTTGGAGAATTTTTTTTGTTTCCTAATATCTCAGACTATAACACTTCTACAGTTGAGAGTGATTCTGTTCTGCAAGCTTGGCCTTAGCCATGCTGAAGTTGATTTTCATTAATCATGCAGGAGCGTGTTTACTCAAAGACAGCATCTGTACTGCCCTTCACAGTGGCTTCAGCTGCTTATGCCATTAATAGGTACTCAACATTTTTTTGGCTAAAAGCTCAGGGGTCTTCACGACATCGTAGGATTATAGAATCATTTATGTTGGAAAAGACCCTTAAGGTCATTGAGTCCAACCATTAATCTAACACTGCCAAGTTCCACCACTAAACCATGTCCCTAGGAGCCTCATCAAAAGTACAATTCTCTCCCCACAAACGAATAAACAAAAACACAGAAAATATTAACACCACCACCACAAAAAAACCCAAACAACAAAACAACAACACAACAACTGAATTACCCCATTCTTCTCTATCCACTGAGATCCTAATGCACTGTTTCAGGAGAACAGTCAGGCTGTTACTACAAGGAAATCATGTCCTATATGCCACTCACTCATTTTAAATTAGAAAGAATTAAATATAACATGATTCTTGCTTACTTTAAGACTGAGATGTAGCGGGAAACACAGTACCATGAAGGTTTTGAAGAGCCTCTTTGTTCAGTGTAATTTTGCATCTCCATCATTTAACAATGCTCTGTCATTTAGTAAGGCAACAAAGATGACAGCAAGCAAATGGGCAGCTGAAATGTCAACTTCTTGCATCATATAGAAGTTGTGCAGTCATATTTGGAACTGAAGTAGCATTGAATGTATTAGCAGATAAGCTTCTCCTAGCAATGATGAAAACTGAGAATCATTTCCTGAACTGATTTGACGGAAGCGCTAAATATCTTTGATTATGAACAGTTTCTCTATTAGAGAAGGAATGTTTCTTCTTGCCAAAATACCTTCAGAAAGTCATAGTGGGATTTTTTCCTTTTGTGAGGGACATTATAATGTAAAATTATTCAAGGTTCACTTTGTCTGCCTTTCTGTTCAGCGTGTGCTGGGATTCTTAGGGGGTCTGTTTGAGAAGGTAGTCTAAAGTGTAAAGTGTGATATCTAACACTGTATTTCATCTTATGCTGTTTACATCTTGATTGTCTAGCCTAGTGCTTAAGGTCTTCACGAGAACTAGCTCACCAAAGCATAGTTAAGTGAGGGCAAAGTAATGTTGGTGCAGTATATGGGGGGCAGATGCAGGTGATAAGGTGAAGCTAACATTTTCTGTCTCAGGCAGTGTATTTAGTTCTTACGTATTCATAAATCAGGGATTTTGAGTCCTCACTTACTGACGTAGGTTGAAAAAAAATCTTTTGCCATTTATATCTGACCAGATATTTATGACTTCACTCTTGATGCGGTGATCTGATTCCTATGACTGATATTTTACCACTTGAAGGCTACATTCTAAAGTCAATTTGAATAGTGAAAGTAGTGTAGAAAGGTATGAATTTTATGCTTTGCCATAAATTTGCTGTGAACTTGATGTAACTTCAAATTATGTTAGCAGCATTAAATTCCTGCTAGGAATTTAATATAGGTCTTCCTTTTTATCTTCGTATAAACATATTGCATCCACTGTCTACAGAATTTAAAAGAATTTAAAACTAAGAATTTAAACATTGAAAATAACTCAGATTTACACTAAGGAATTATTTTCATTCTGGTTTAAGTATGAGATTTGTCTTTGGATATTTGAAGCTTATCTGATTTTCCCAGTGATTAAGCTGGAACTTTTGGAGGTTTTTCTATTTCTCCCTTCCCTCCCCCCCCCCCCCCCCCCCCCCCCCCCCCCCCCCCCGGGAGAAATAATTAATTCCACATAACATGAACATTCACATCCACTGAATTTAAGGAATTGCACCATAAATTTTATGATTGAATTGATGTTCAGCAGTGGCTGTGCTACATCTTCAGATATATTTAAATTAGACTTTGCAAACCTCAAATTATAACTTTCATCACGCAATAAAATTAATTAAACTGTTAATTAAACTACTTTAAATGGACAAAAATTTATATAACTAGTGGGCATATTTCTGAAGCTAAATGCTTGTGATGGCAAAAGACAAAGAAAGGTCAAAAATAACAATAAAGAAATTTAAAAGATAAATAGTATTTCCCTAAATAATATTGAGGTACTCTAGTTGAATTACTTGTCAATAGAGGAATTAAACACAAGTTCTGGGTATGTGTTTAGCAGCATAGTTCATGATAATTGTAACATTATTCACCACTTGTTATGTTTCCTTGCAAAATTGTCTTTCCTGTTCATTCATCTCTGTCATGTGGTTTTCAAGGCCAGTATCTGTATGGCTGCACTGCGGATTAACTTAGGTTTATTGTGGTTTTCTTCCCTGATTCAGCATCATCATCATCTACTTTCCAGCAGCTACAGGTGACTCCCGATAAGATTTTCTGGGAAACGCAGGGAGTTCCTCTTTTCTGATTCCTCTTTTACAATTCTCTGCTAAGAATTATGTCCTCTTTTACTTCCTTTCCTGTAGAATTTATGATAATTCTGCAGCAACCTCAAATTTACCCACATTCCTCTTTCCCATTTTCTGTGTCGAATACCAACCCTATCTACTTTGTTACAGTCAATACATATTCTTGCTGTTGCATTTGTTTTTTCCTCTGTTAGATTGTTATTCTCAAATTTAGCCAATTTCAACAGATATTGTGCCTAAGCTTTTGACACTGCTCCTTATATTTGTTTGGCAGCATTTCCCCTTCACACTAATTCTTTTTCACATTTCTTCCATATCTTCACTTTTTGTACTAATTTTTTTCTAAAGTACTAAATTTGTACTAAATTTTGTACTAAGTATTTTCTTCTTTCTCTTTCTGCTTTTTCATTCTACATCAGTGAGATGTCATGTCCATATATTTTGCAGAGTAATAAGCTGATGCTCTCTGCTTGAAGCAGAAGATGAGGAGGTTCACCTGCTGCTCTTCCAGGTTTCTGCATTTGTAGTATCACAGCAGACAGTTCCTAAAGCTTGGCATACAGCAGCCTGTCTCTCAACCCCGAGTAGTGCTGTGATTAGTTCCAGGAAAACATTTAGTTTCCACATCCATATCTACTTTAGCATAGCTTTCTTTAAAGTTGATGACAGAAACAGTTTATAATTATGCAACCCAGTTTTTTGCAACCAGAAAGAAATGGCTTCAGAATTTGTGCTTGTTGACAATTTCACCCCCTTTCCAGAGAACACGTGTTTCACAGACACCAGTAACATAAATGCAACATGGACTGTAGCAGAGAAAGTGCTTCAGAAGTTGGTTGTACCTTTTTATATCAGGCTTAGTGATCAATGCATTTCTCTCAAAAGACTTACCAATAGACCATATTTGTCTCTCTTCTGTTCTGTTGCAGCTGTGTGTTGACAGGGAGGGTGAAAGTTCTGTAAATAAACCTGGTTTATGGTGCACATGCCAGAAATGTAATGTAAATCCAAAGAGAAATACTCCTTACAGAAAATCATTTCAAGCCTATATAAATGAACTGCCATAGTAATTCCAAACAATCAAAGCTAAAATAGTGACTTACCAGGAAGACTTCTTTTCCTTTCACTGGAATAAAAAGGGAAGAGAGTCCCCTTCCCCCAGACACCAAATTACCAGGAGTTTGTAACTTTATGGACACTGAAAGATACTATTAAAGTATAACTAAGGCTGGAGTTTGGCCTTGATTTTTTAGGGGTTGCCTTCCCTGTTTTAGAATTTGGTAACATGTTAAAGAAAGAGAGAGAAAGGTAATGCTCAGTTTCCCCCCAAACAGTAGAGTAAAAATAAAGGTGAAGTAGTGTCCAAAGGACCAAACTGCACTCCAGTACAGAAATGCAAAACCCATTCTATATGAACCCTCCTTTGTGGAGAGAAATGGTGCTGGATGATGGCATTCTAGTATCTCAGACGAAAGCTTGTTAAATAACATACTCATCCTAGCCACATTCCTTATTGCCATGACAAGGTCAGGCAGCCAGTCCAGCCAGAAGGCAGCCAGGCAGCCAACTTTTCTAGTTGCTGTAGGCTTTGTTGACCATTACTGAGTAAATGGATTTGGATTCTAGTTTGGAAAAAGTGGTGGAGAGGGAGAGGAGTGATAAGTGAGAGACCAAAGGATTCAACAGAGATTTAGAAGTTTCAAAAAGTATGGAAATTCACTAATTTTCACAACATGGGAATGAGGGAACACAAAATGAGAACATCAGGCAGCAGAGTTAAGCAAAAGGGAAGTACTTTTTCACGCAATGTGTAATTAAATCATGGAACTCATTTCCACAGGATGTTGAGGAGGCCAAAAGTACAAATGAGTTCAAAGAGGGCTGAAGCAAATTCATGCTGAATAGATCTAGATGCTGCTAAACAAGATGGTTCAGCAGCAACTTGCTCAGGAAATCCCAGCATTCCTGAATTCCTACTTACCAAGGGAGGTTTATAATCCCTGTTCTCTGTTTCTTATGGTCTTTACCTTGGTATCTGTTGCTGGTCATTTGCTAAAATAAGTTACAAAACAGAAGGATCTCTAACCTGATGCAATTTGGTTTTACTTTTGTTAATGGTGAGCAGAATCTGATTCAGATACTGCTGTAACTTCAGACACAAAGATAGGCAGGGATGAACTGCCGTAAAGAACAGTAGTAAACTTCAGGGGCCCCCTAAACATGCCTGCCCTATTAGTTTTGTCCTAAATTCCCCTCCAGAACAGCCCTGGTACCATCATGTTTTAGCCTTAGCTAAACCCAGTGTCTGAGGGAGCATGTTGGGAACAGCTCTTACTTTCCTTTCCTAAAGCCTTTCCTGGCTTTAGTTTTTTATGGAGGCAGCCCAGAAGGGTATAATAACCTATGAGTATTTATGTATCTGCTCGGATTGATATTTTACATACATAACATTATTTCAAAAAAATTCCATGGCGCTTTTTTTTTTTTTTTTATCAACAGGCAAACTCTTAAAAAAGTCACCTTCTTTTTGTTATTTTTTTTTGTGGTCTACATGAAGAAGGTGGATAGAAGATCCTGACAGGATCTGTGGCCCATGCATAGCATAGCCACTGCTCAATGTAGGAGCAGACTAAGTGATTAGCTGCTAGTTTTCAGGGCTTCATATGATGACATGCTACAGTCAGTCACTAAATGTTCTAAATGTTCATGCTTATTTCTATAGCTAAATAGTTAACTTTATGTAACAAGAAAAAAGTTGTTGAAGGAGATTTTGATAGAAATATATCATTTTCGCACAGCACAACTGCTCACCATTATAATTTCATGAAAAATTTTACTGGAAAGGGTCTGTTTTCTTTGACTGTGTTTTATTTCTCTTCATCAAAAAACAAAAAACTAAAACATTTTCCGTTACATGTGGGAACCAAACTAGTTTTGGCTTTTCTCAAAAGGGAAGCTCAGAGGAGTGCTGTAATTGAACTGTCCAGAAACAGAAATCATGGCAAACTCCCACCTCTGTTTGAAGCCTGATTACTTTAGTTAATAGGAACTCTTCAGATGCAGATATATTTAGATCTGGTGTAAGTGGTTGCAATTCCTTGGAACTCCATGGAACCACAGCTGCTTGGAGCATTTCTGAGCCGGTCAGTGCCCTCCAGCATAGCCTACTGAATGTGCCCTACATGCCTTCCAAAAACTCATTAACTCTTTTTTCACTAGATTTACAAAGAAGAGACCAGCTAAGTAAAATATTTGTGCAAAATAATGTATAGCTATTATTTCCAGATGAGAAGAGCGAACAACTGTGAAGAGATGTTATTAAGAGTGGCTAATATTTTCCAGTATTTCTGTCAAAATCATGATCTTGGCCAATGATGTTTTCTAACAAGACTTGTTCTAGGAAAAAGAAATCTTCTATTTTGGAAAAAAAAAAAACATTGCCAGTAAAGATGTTTTTAAATTTTTAAGACTTTATTTCATTTTCCTAATCTCTCCCTTTTGCCACTTTGTTACCTGGCAAAGAGAGGAGAAAAAAAGTGAAGTGTGATAATAATAGTCTTATGTGCACAGTTCTATAGGAAAAATTAGTTTTTCTGCTTGGAAGAAATACCAATGGTACTTCTTCAATATTTTTAATTAAATATTTTAGTCATTTCATCATCATAAGTAACATGTAACAAAACAGGTGATAGATAAAAAAATGCAAACCACATTTTGATATGAAATTACTTTTTTCAAGAAAAGAAGTCATTTCAAGACTTTAATTTGAGGGGTGAAGGAATAATTTTAATACATTTAAAGCATCTTCATTTTTAACTTTGTGGAATAGATAATACAAAATAGTTTGTCAAGGTCTGGTTGTTAAGTTGCTAACACAGCTTCTTTTTCTGTTTATAAATTAACTTTGAAGTATTAAATTTTATTTAATTATTTTTATTTTTAACAATTGGGCAGATTTTTACAGCGATGCAACCAAGCACTTTGTGCTACTGGAGCAGAACCAGAAAGTCAAAGATCCAATGTAGAAACCAGTACCACTTTATTACAGTCACCTATCAAAGCTTAGTGTGGCACTTTCTGATAATTAATAAAAATCCGTCATACTAAAAAATTCCTGGAGGTTCCAGCAATCACAATAATTTACATATTAAATTACAAAGAAGCATTTATTGTGGTTTTCTCTCAACTGTATTACTTTAAAGTACTGTATTATTTTGTTTTACTTTATAAATTTGCTATATATTGTCATATTCAAATTCGCAATTGGATGTTGTGTATCTATCCAAAAAGATGGTGTGGATATGTAACATAGATACAAGCAATATGTGTCTGAATATGCTATGCAAATGTAATCATAAATATTAAATTTCTTTGTTTGTAGGCCTGACTGGTTAGCTGTTAGCTGGATTGTTTCCGCCCTTTTCTGGAGTGAAGTTAAGTGGGGTCATTTTGCTATTTTCCCAATTAACAAAGGAATAGTAACACCAAAGAATACTGCTGGTTTGTACAAGAGCTCCAATTGTTTCCTCTTTTGGTTTGGGGTTTTTTTTCCCAGTATTGTATTTTGTAGAATATATTTTGCATTGACTTTTCTGCCACTGGCTTGGAGTTTATAAATTCCAGTGATTTTATTTAGGGAAAGGTCTCCATCTATAGATAAATGCAGCAGAATTAGTTTCACATAAACTCTTGAACAGCAAGGATTTACATGAAAGCTCTTGAATCGCTTGGCCTGTTACAGTCTGGATGATTTTCTCTCATGCCTACCTAACTGTCCTTGAATATCTGGTAACAGCACCTGCAACTCCCTTTCTTGGAATTCTGTTTGACTGACAGAATTTTGACAGGTCTTTTAAATGCAGAGCACTTCTTTCTGCTTTTACTCTAGTTTTCGTAGCTGCTGTAAACACTGGGTTTCTGCATGGAGCCAGTTTCCCCTGATTTCAGGGATTTGGCAGAAATCTGGTGCTATGAACTCTTTCCCTTATTGTGGCTCCATTGCATAAAGTAAATGTTGTTAGAGGAATAGAATAAGCACCATTTCATGCCTCTGAAAAATAGCTATACTCTGCAGCATCATTTTGGTACACCCAAACAAGATTTTACTGTTATTGTCATAGGGGATAGGCACATACTTTAGGACACTTCATCTCTAAGAAATGGTTTTCACAGACTGACTTCCACCCAGCATGTCTGTGGTGAAATACTGTGAGAAACTGGCTGTCTTACTTGGCTAAAAAACATTAACATCAGAAACACCTCCAATACACACATCTTTGTTGCCACTGATTCTTTGTCAGAAAGTTCTTCATAAAGAAGGAAGGCCTATTGCATCAGACATTTAAAATGGAAAACACACTGGAGCATGTCTTGTAGCAAACAATTTAATGTTAAATGGAAAATAAACATGTTTTTACTATTTCTCAGTTTATACTTTCCAAAATTAACTGCACAGTTCACTTCTTTTTTTTTTACCATACCAGTTGTGCTCTTTGACGACTTTGCTGTATGTTGACATTTGCCTATTAGGATGCCTAAAAGAAATGCTTAGGAACACTTTACCAAAGTTTTATACGTAGTGGCTGTCTTCTGTAGGTACAGTGCTGTTTTTGCATGGTTTTACAAATTTTCATTCATCCTGTGTACAATTTAGTAAGATTCTCCATCAATATTTTATTTTTCTACTACGACTTTACAGTAAACAATCAGTTCCCACGTATAAAATGTAAGTACTATACAATTACTTGCCAAACCCTCCCTATGTTCTTTCTTTAACATGGAAACACTGGCTCTCTAGCATGCTATTTCTGCTATTAGAAGGAGGAAATAGTCTATGTCAAGGTTCATAGCCAAGCTAAAATGACAGATCAGGTTTTAAATCATATGCTATGATTGCTTCTGCTTGAAACTAGATGGGCTATGTCCAAGCTGTACTACATTTAGGTGGGAAGTGGATATGCTGAAATGTTGAATAATTTTTCTGTCAGGCTTTATACTTTCTTCTGCAAATATTTACTATAGAAATCTTTTAGAGCTTAAAAAGCAAAATTGGCCGTAAATATTCCTCTGACAAGAAAACACTAGAACTAGAAAACATGAAGGATAGACATCTGTGGAAGTAGTTCTTGTAAGGCAAGACTAGGAAAAGTCCTTTTTGTAAGGTTTTCAGAAACCACTTCCTAGCAAAATTCTGAAAAGATTGTGGGGGCAAAACTTACTCCTCTAGATCATCTTTCTGTCTCTGTCATATTTTAGCTATCATCACAGATCTTCATAACAAAGAGCAGAATAATAATTTATTCTCTCACCAAAAATGAAATCGTGACAAGTAGTGGGGTTACCTGATACTGATAGACATAGTATCATAATAAATATCATGATATAGATTGTTGGACTTTATAAACTTTTGAGATTATCTGAGCTAAGAAAACTTTAAAGTTGCATTGTATACCTGTATTCGTCTTTAAAAGGTATGTAAATGTTAAGGCACAATGTTGGAGAATGGATCATTTTGTGAATGCCAGGTGGAAAAAGTCTTGGTACGTTTATATACCGAATATTCGGGGAGGGAGGGGGTATGTTCTTCTGAAATTTGGGTTGTCAGGTATCACTGTTCTTTTTAATTGAGTGAGCAGAATTTTCTTTAAATTTGATTGACAGCTTTGAATGCCTCATCAAGCAAAGAGAGTTTTATTAGGGACAATGTGGAAGGTATAATCATAGGACCACAAGTCAAGATTAGGACAGCTATTTTAAAGAGAGGGTGTGGCAGATAAGTTATGCCATGGTAATTAAGTCCACAGCCACATGCTGTGCAATATCTTGATGATTTCTTTTACAAAGCATCACTGTGGCAACTTGGCTAGCCAGATAAGGAAATCTCTGGTTCTCTTAGACGGGTGAGATCTTGCAAGAAGGAATCTGGAGCCTCTGCTAGAGATAGAACACAAGTATCAGATGTACAGCGCATGTTATTTTTTCTGGTGTAGGTTGTTTAAAGATAACACAAGTGCTTTACCTTCACTGTGATAAAGTTAATTAATTGTTTATCTTATAACTTTGACTAATAATTAGTGTGGTCATGATCTGAAGATGTTACACCCATAGTGCAATTTGTTCTTACAAATTATAAACAAGGCAGAGAAATATACTGCTTAGGCATACTTTGGAGGTTTCTGGAGTGGTGTCATGGGCCTCATACTGCACTGTAAAACCTAGCTTGGAGATTTGTGATGACACCATCACAGCTGAGGAGATTGGTTTATTTTAGCAGATGATAACAAATACCTCACCGAGGAGCACTTTGGAGGACAGGGGTGAATGGTTTGTGATTCACCAAAATCATGCCTTCTTTGGACATCGCCTACTCTCAGATAGAGATTTGATTCCCTGTCATAAAGAGCTCACTGTAAAATAGTCCAGGGAGAAGCAATAGCATATGGCAGCCTGAACAACAACAACAACAACAACAAACCCAAACACCAAAACAAACAAAAAATCCTGTAAAAGATTTACAGTTAGTAAATTTACATCTAGAAGCTAGTAACTTCTGTAATTGTATCATGTGTACTGGGTTTTTTTGGTTGATCCAATATGGTGTACATTTCTTCTATATACAATTGCAATAAATCATCAGTGATTAGTAGCCCCTGATGATGAGGAAAATAAGGCTTTTGGAATCTACAAAGTATCTTTGATGTGTTTGTGGTGTTTATATCAATAATTAATTAAGCTTGAGAACATTTCTGGGAGAAGTTTCATCCAAAATGTGTAGACATGAGGACAGAATCAATAGTTAGCAAAGCCTCCTGCTCTAATTTAGAAGTATACACTGTACTGTCTTTGCTCTTACATGTTCTGATTATATAAAAATAGTTGTAGCACCACAGCTCCAATTAACATTGCCATCAACTGTGTCCAGAAGCAACATACACGTCTATACTTCCATATGTATCTTTTTTACATTCTTCCTGTTACCATATTTTTAATTTCTATGTGTCCTTTCATGTTTTTTAAATGAGGTTAAGAAACATTTAAGTCATAAAGGCCAAGATTCAAACTTGGTGGCAATGACAAACTTGACAAGCTTGAAAACAATGGCATTTCCTTAAAAAATTAAAAAGGATTAAAGTTGCCTTAATGCACTTCATCATGGATATGTATTATATAGTCTTTAAAGGCATTATAATTTTTGACATTATTTTAGCAAAGATTTATTACACACTTTAATCTCAGCTTTTATAGAAGAAACAAGAATTCCAGCCTAAATTGGAATCTGTATGGTCTTCTGGCAGTGCTGGGACCTGTAATAGTTGGAGTAAAGGTAACACTAACAAACTTTCATCATCCATACAAAATAGCCACAAAAGCTGTATGAAATATTTTGCCGAAGGTTTTTTCAGCTATTTTGCTTACATTTTAGGGATGGGTTCCAAGTCAGTGCTTAAAAGAGTATGTATTATAAAGCCTACGCGCTCTTGCTCTTCCAAGATTGCCTCTCAGTTCTTGACTTGCATTTGTGCCTATTATGTACAACTTAAATAAGTTGAATCTGATTCTAAGCATTTGCCTCTTCCCTCTGTCTTTCTTCCCTCTCTTTATAATCCCTTTATAATGTCCTTGAGGTGAACATCTCTTTCACTGCCTTTTGCTAACAAAATCATGAATGTTCCTTGAAACTGTCCCAGAAAGCCACGGCAAGAAACTTCCATCAGCAAGATATCTGCTGAACTTTATGTTGTAATAAACAAACAAACAGATCTGTGGTGCCAGTAGCCACAGGACAAGAGTTTTTCTAAAAAGCAGTATCACAAATGGCCCATGTAACTACTGCTTTTCCATTGTCAGGCTCTGATGCCGAAGAGTGGATGAAATGAGCACAGTATAAGTTTGTACAACTGAGAAATAATTTTGTAAATAAGTTTGTATAACTGAGAAATACTTTTCAAAGCTCCAATGATTTTCATAGAGAAAAGAATAAGTGCTGATTGGGAAGCACCATTTCTAGCTACGTATTTTTTTGTGAAATCACACTGGTAACCAAATGCAGCGTGTTACTTGTTGACAGCTTGCTTGGAACTCTGCAACTTTCACTTAACTGTTACTTATTTGTGTCTTTTCTTTTGATCAATAAATCAGGTCAACTGTTGTGGAAAGAATGAGCAAACCCTACTACGGGAATGAAACTGTTAACTACAATAGCAGAAAAATTACATAGCAGAAGGTTGCAAAGTCTTTGTGGTTTATCCCAACAACGTAACTGCCTCATGGTTATTGGCACATATCCCAACTTCCAAGATGTTGTTAGTGACAAACAAAAGTACAGTACAGCTTTATTTTGTGGAGCATCTGCCATGCAAACATATTCTCACATGCTTTACTCAGTAACACATATGCAGTATGGGAAATGCTAGTAATGTTTTAGCAATAATATTTTAGTTTTATTGAAAAGAGTTCCTTACAGCATCTTTCCAGAGAATCAACAGGGTTAATTTGACCAACAAGATCATCTGCTGAATACTTCAATATATCAGCATTCATCATTACTTGACAATTGGTTTTTACAAAATTTATTTCATATGGATGGTGTTGCTTATAGGAACTGAGTGCCCATGTATTGTGCAACTGTTCTTTCCCATTATTAATAAACAAACATTCAGGGCTTTTATATTCTAGTGACCTCTTGTTTATTTCTTTCTAAATTATGTATCTATCTGCCCCACCAAACTCTTCCCTAAACCATTTCACCAAATGGGACTGTGTAAAAGTTGCCAAGTAGCTGTTAAAATGCCTGTGCTGCCCATAGCTCTAATGACTACTTCTGCCTTCTCTTTATCCTATATAATCATTTTGCATCCGAATCTTCCCAGATCATGGACTTCTAACAGAAAAATATCTGGAAGTATTTCAATATGCTAGTAAAAAGGGCTGATTCTCCTCAAACAGGGGTTGTTTGGGGTTTTTTGAGGCTTACATAAAATGGGCCAATTATGTAAACTGAGACTACAGCACTTCCAGACAGCAAATAGGATGAGTAACAAGAAAAATGTCTCTTGAACATCACCCTTTTCATAGGGTCATGTACATACCTCTGTCCAGGGTGCATAGTGCAACCCCTTTTACTTGTTAGTTGATCCTGCCTCTGTTAATAAACCATATATGAATAACCATATTTTTGTATAAGCAGTGAAAGACTTTACAATAGCATCGCTACTCTATTGTAAGCAATGCTATACAATATAGTACTAAGGGCTTATTGCTAAGAACAGTGATTTGTTGTATGACAGACTGACGTCTTCTACCTTCCCAACTACCAGACCACATGCAGTTTGGAGCACAGATATGCTCCATATGACCTCTTGAAGTTTTTCTTTGCCTGGTACCATTAAAGATTGAGTGGACCAGCGCCAGGAGTGAGCGAGCATAGTTCTCTTTCTTTGTGGTTTGGATAACAGAGTTAGGAAAGGAAAGGCCAAAGGATCTGTCGTCTTTGCTCTCTGGACTGCTTATGTTTATTAGTCAATAGCTACTTAATGCAAAATACAGAGCAGAGTCAGGAATCCAAACTCCAGCCTTTCATTTCCTGGGTGAGAGTACCATGAATACCAAATGTGGGCATTTGCTCTCTCTCTATTGCAAATCAGTCGTTGAACCTTCACTTCACAATTAGTCCACTTCAGTAGTTGAACTGTCTCTGATATCCTAAGCTGGCCATCAACTGTTGTAAAAGAGGGGGCACTCCCATCCTTTCATCAGCTTTTGTGACACATTAGGTGGCCACATTTGTTTTGGACAAGATACGTAGATGTGGTCCAAGCACAGATCTTTCAGGGTACATGTGGGAATATGTCATTTGAGAACTAAGAATGAGCCTTAGGGGCCATGAGACAGGCAGGGCTTTTCTGGAGATGACTCTATCTAGTCCAGTAAGACCAGCTGTTAAAATCACAGCCGGTCTCTGAACAAGCAATAAGAAGTTGCTTTCAGCAAGTTACATACTTTGTCACCAGTGTCAGCTCACAGGAATACCTCTGTTCAAAGCTAGCTCAGCAGATAACTTCTCTCCACCTTCGCTTCCGTGTTCAGACCTAGAGATCTCTTCTTTGAGGAAGATCTAAGTTCACATCAGGTTGATGTGCATTTGTCAGCACACCCTTGGAGGCAGGCAGCAAACTGCTTAGCAATGATAAGTATCCTGAGAAGTGCATCCTTAAGCAGAGAAGAAAAGTTGCTGTCAAAAAATTATGGAGCAGGGATTTTGATGATGACACATTCAAATATCTGAATTTCAGCTGATCTACCTTAGCACCTTCTGTACTTTTGTGGTCTGTTGCAATTTCTTTAAACGTAAATGACAAGCATCAGTTTCTGGAGCAATTTGTGTAAATTTATATCCAAGTTGGTAAAAGATAAATAGGAAATTCAGGTACTGGAGATACAAGGAAAACATTAAGCAAAGGACAGAGGATGACAGTATTAGGAGAAAGTATAACAAACTACTTACAGAGGAGACTGAAGGGAAACAACTCAACAGGGAGAGCTGAGAAATTACTGCTAAGCTGTAAAACAGTAGGAGAAATGTGGCCCTGAACAAGCATGAACGTAAAATGTAACACTAAATAACAGCATTATTAAAAAAAAAAAAATTAAACTCCTAGATAAATTATAGAGGTGAAAGACCTGATTTGCCTCTTCTGCATATTAAATGTATAGGTCAATTTAACTTACAGTAGCAAGATCGGTCTAAGCATGAAAATAGTCAAGTTAGGCGCTACAACTCAGGAGCAACATTAAAAATGAGAATGTTTGGGGAAAAAAGTCTGGATATTTCCAAAATGGAATATTAATTTCCCCCAGATTTTTTTCTAAGGCCTGTTATGGAAAAATGAAGAAACACTGAAAATGAAATCTTTGCAGCTGAAATCTTTCATGTCGGTGATTGTAAAAGCAGCATGAAGCAAAGCTTAAAATATTTCTTTCATACTTGAACCCCACAAAATGTTTTCCACAAATTGCAAATAAGTTCTTCAAATTTAGTTACTTATAGTATTGGATGAAATATTCGCCATGTAGCTAAATTTACCGCAATTCCTTATTTAAAATTAACTATATACTAATGACTTCCTGCAGCGTTTTCAAATGTATTTTTTTTAGCTCTTCCTCTAGTCTTTCGTTAAGTGCTTATTTACATATGGATATATCCAACAAAATACTGTTAGCCAGAGATTTTTCACCTCATCAAGAGGTGATCTCATCAAAGATTTTTCACCTCATCTTGCCCAGCTCATCAAACTCTGATGCTTTGGATGCATCCGTAAAAGATTGTTTCTTACCTGGCAGTAGAGAAATCACTACAGCACCTGATATTTTAGTAAATCCTGATCTGCATCACTAATTTTTCAAGTTGGAGCTCCGCTGCACATCTCAGAATTCCCTGTGTACCATCAAAGGCTTCTATCAAGAGATTTTTTTTTTTTACCTTACAGGTGCTGAGTGATCCTTCTGTCAAAGAATTCTTTGCTGTTTCTGCCTCTTTCAAATGGTATATTATGTGTAATTATTTCACCACCAGTTATTTCCACACATCTATAGAAGAGGAGCATATCCTAGGAAATGGTCTGTTTACAATGGCTTTAAGTGCTATATTGCTCCCAAATGGCCATGTTACCCTTGGAATTTTATACTGAAAAAGTTTATGAGCTTCTAAGGCTCTGACAGAATGAAAAAGTCCTATTTTGTTCTGCTGGTGCATCTTCTGAATCTTTCAACACCTCTTTTTCCAGGCAAAACAAAAAAACAATATTTTTTTTTGGCAAGAAGCAGATCATAAGAGCAACAAGACAGCAGTATCAATACAACTGTAACATCCCACAAGCAGGATGTAATGCATGAAGACAAGCCTTCAGACCTTCGCCTTAGCTTTTCTGTTGATTCTAAAATTACTGACTAGTGCAGCAACACTTAACTGGGATTGTCATCTTCCAACATCAGCTAAGTGTCCTCTGGCACACTGGGGATAAAGAAATCGTGTTAAATTCATCTTTCTCTGATATTCTTGAATTCTATTATTCTTTATTTTCTGTGCTGTAACTTTTGCTTCCTAATGCTGAGTGTTGTTACTTTATGTTAGGGTGACCACTCATCCCAGACACTCCTCATCTTTCTGAAGGTATTAATAGAGCATTCCTCCTGTTTTGGTCTCTTGTTCCATCCTTTACTTGGCAGAAAAGCTTGTGAGTTGACAGGGGTTTGCTTTTGCATTAGGCCTTGGCCACTAACACTTCATAAACAAAAATGAAAACTGGAGCTCTGTGATGAGCTTGGAAAGGTGCATGTATTGTTTTCACAAGTCCCAAGTTCAGGATGCTATCACAATTCACTCCTCTCAAATAATCTGCACATCTCAGTCTACTCTATGGATATGGTGATTTTTATATGTGTTCATGAGCAACTATTAAAAGAATAGGCTTATACAGAACATATCTCAAAGGGCAGCAGTTCTGGGCAAGTAACCTTTCTCTGCTCTTGTGTTTTCAGTAACAGTGAGGCATTTTCATGATACACTATTTTTGATCTCTGCAGATACAACTTTCCTTTGTCACATACAAGCTAAAAATGCTGAGATTTCTATTTTCCATAATTCAGATTTGCCCAAATCAAAGAGAAATCAACAAACAAATATCTATTTAAGTTCGGATCCTGTTGTGAAATTACATGTTTTGTTACTCAAATATAAAGATTTTACTACTTTTTTCAGTGCTTTATACAGCAATGTTTCCTTTATGCTAAATGTATTCTTCATACTATTCTTATTTTTAAAACAAAATTCAGTTTTCAAAATAGAAATTCTGTGTGTCTTTTTAATTTTTAAGAACATATGTTTTCTAAGAACAAGCTACTTTTTTCATGCTTTCAAACTTTTCACAGATGTTTCGTTTTTATATTCTTCACACCTTCCTCTCACATCATGTTCACTCTATCACATTGTATCTATGGACACTTCCTCCTTACTGTAAATATGAAATAGTAACATAAACATCTTGTGAAATCTTTGCAGATTTCAGTAATTGCACAAACGTTTTAATGAACAGTCCACCATCTTAACTTTGAAAACTGTGATATCTATAGCCGTAAAAATAATGAGTATTCAAGCAGCCTTGATGGATTTCAGGGTAGAAGCAGGATGTACATGATGGGTGAGATGATTAACACTGTAACCCAAGAACAGAAAAGGAGAAAGTAAGATGGGTAAATGAAATGGTTTCTAGAATTTGCATCAACTTTTATAGGCACTATTCTTAGAAAGTCAAACTAAATCCAAACTGGTGCAATTCTGTTGACTTAGGTGTGTTAAATCCAGGGTGAATTTAGCCTCTCTTTTGTGCCACATTAGCTACCATCAACAGCTGGCAGTGTCCTAAACTCAAGAGTCATAAATCCTTCTCCTTCGAAGCACTTAGCAATGCAGGGAGGCTTCTCCCTCTTGGTCCTTGCTGTAATCCAGAGTGTAATCCTGCACTGACTTCCACCTTGAAACCTGGTTATGAGATGCTACTCTCCCACCAGCTACAACCACTTAGGCTTTCATGAGTCTCTGCCAATGGAAATGGCACAATGGATTTAAACAATAGGAGTCAGCTATCTCCTGGAGAGTCATCTGGCCATGCTTACTGGTTTAAAAGCATACAAGTCATATCAGAACAGCACGTGTAACAAAAAAAAACAAAACGGAGAAGGCTGCCTAGCATGAGTAGTAATGAAACGAGGAAAAAGAGCTCACACCTTCTGGACTGCATACTTTCAAATTGGATTTGGACCAGTCTTATGTTCCTGTGCTAATAGCATTTTGCAATGCCAGCAACAGGCTAGCTTATTCTGAGACTAATTGAGCCAAATGGCCTAAGTGTGAGATATGCAGACATTACAGCTACGTGTCTGCCTGCTTAGACTCTCAGGATTCAAAAGCCAGAGACCAGCTCTCTGCAATTCCAGCTCTTTTAATGCATTTGAGCCACCATAGGGAAGGTAAAATGGTGCTTTAAATCATGGGGTATTTTTGTTTTCTGAAAGGAATGGGTAAGGCAACTAAAATTTTGTCTCCCAGTTCTCAGTGTTCCCCAGGGAGGGGCAGGGTTTGCTGCGGCTTAATAGGCATAGATTTTTCTTGCTGGCCTCTTTCAAAGCTGTCAGACAGAAGTGTGCGGTCAGTGGACCATGATGCCCCTCTAAGACTTCCTCCCAGCTGTCTGTAACAGTAGCAATATTGTGCCCTGCTTAAACAGCCACCATTCATGCTAGATGCTCTGGCTTTCGCTGTTCGCTGTGAGCCCACAGTGAATTCCTCCACACATGTGCATAAATATCACTACAGTAGTCACCGGTAAGGATTGTTACAATTCGTAATAGGTATTATTTCCCTTAATAGTGCTGTTTTCACATACATTTCCTAAGCAGTTTCCTTGGTAGCCAAAATTGTCCAGAGTCAGCACTGACTGGAAAATCCATGCCACTCTGTGTACAAATGCAGTAGTTGTGACAGTACTAAGTGTAGTAGAAAACAGCAGCAGTAAGCTATCTGCAAACAGTAGTCTTATACAGGGTCCCTCAATACAGCTTATACTGAGAAAGTAATTCATTAATTGCAAGGCTGAGCTATCTAAATGTCTGCAGCCACGGAGCGTACAGTGAAGTGAACAAAAATGTAGGAAGCCAGAGCTCGATAGCCTGTTCTGTCTCCACCTCGGTGCCTGGCTCACCTTCCTACTTTTCATGTACCATACAGTGCTCTACAAACATTACTTTGCAAACATTATGTAGGTGGGCCTCACAACATCTCTGTGAAGTAATTAAACACAGAAACCTCACACTGCAAACACGGAAAGGGAGGCTCAGAACTTGGCTTTCTTGACAGGCTTACAGGGAGAAGCAGTCTCACAGTATTTCAGTTTCAGGCATTGCTTATTACTTCTTTATCATAGCAGTTGTGAGGACTGTGCTAATCCGTGGGGTTTGATTTGATTCACAGCAGTATAATCTTCAGGTGGGCTTGGTCTCACTCAGTTTGTGATTGTGGGCTGCTTTTAATCTGCAGAGAGAAACAGAGACTTGTAGGGTGCTCCATTTCATCCTTAAATGGACCCCTGAAGTATGTACTGCAAACAGAACTGCCACTGACTAATAAAGCAAGACTGCAGCAACTACTCAGCTGCAGACACCTACGGCTGGGTGAGACGAACCCCGCCCTCCGGCTGTACCGATGCTAAAAAATAAAGTAGTGCTAGAAAAAGTCCTATGATTCGTCAAATATATCATTATACCATTAGCAATAACTGGGTACAGTTTTGGCCAGGGCTGACTAGGACTTTTCTGAAGAATTCATGGTGCAATTTGAGGAGTTCACACTGGCCAGAAGCATTTTGGTGGCAGCCACTGTTTCGAAGGCTAACAGAATTTAATATGATGGGTATGAACTGTTCTGTGCCAGCTAGCCTTGAAGAACAGTCCCTGATACCTTTAACCTGCTAACACAGAAAAAACCTTTATGTCTAACTGGAAAGTGCAGAAAATAATGATGTTTTACTAAAATCTGTGCAAAGAACAATTTTCTTGATGACACTGGCTCTGATGAAAACACTGATTAGCTCCTAGAAACTGATGTAAAAAGACTATATAACATAGAATTATTTGTAATTATGAGAGGTTTGAAAGTACTTTTCACAGATCATGAATTTATATTCCTGGTTCGGGTCCTTATTCGAAATTCTCTTCAAAGGCTGATTTGATCTGATCTGCTGCTTCTCCACTGCTGCCGTATTGCAGAGCTGGCGCTATCAATCACTTGTTTTGCTCTTCAGAATATGGTTACACATCATGAACTGAAGAACTGAGGCTGTAGCTTGTTCATGTGTTCATGCATAAATTTGCACTTGTTCGTGTATATCCTGTATGCTGTGCAAAACATTTTCATTTCATTTCAAATGAGGTATAATGAGGTTTGAAAATGTATTAACCCTTTCTGATTTGGAAGGAGGTCAACATATCTGGTAACTTAATGAAAGCAGAGTCCATTGATGTGGACTGGTCAATGAGAAGTGCTTCTTCAAAGGCTTGCTGATGCTCTCTCTTCTCTGGAAGTAAAGCAGCTTTCTTGTGATGTTGCATGGGATAAAGAGTGTTTCTGGGAGACTTTTTGAAAATATCAGTGTTTTGGTATGCGGGCTATTGGTGTTCTTTTAGTTTTCTCTGCAGGAGGTGAGGTAAGGTAGTTTGTTTCTTTTTGCTAAGTGACAGGTATCAGGTCCTCCATATGTCAGATGTAAGATTCTGGTTGCCAGGATTCAAAACTATGGTTAGACAAAATTTTCAAAGATGTTTAGAAACAGCTTTAGAGGTATATTTTTTGTGACTACTGCACTGTGCCTGATCTAGCTGCAGAGGGTTAAGAGCTTTTTAATAACTGCTCTTGAGTTTTCACTGTGTCCCGTGTTTTTGGTAAAGATTGTTGGAGAACCTCCTAACAGAACACTTTCACCATTACCTATTCTAATGGGTTTTCAAGCAGCCCTTGCACACTCCTGATTTTCCCTTTAAAAATACTGTATTAATCCTTTATGTAGCTGGCTGGTGGGTGGAGACACTCATGTCCTGGACACTTGTGGTGAAGGTCAACAGAGTAGACAAGGTTGTGATATTTTGTGTTTGTTTTGTGAAAATGTTCAGGAACAAAATTGTAAAATATTTATTTTATGTATTGTTTCAAGTATTATGCAAAACCAATAAAAGTAAGTTGAAAGAAAACATCAGCATTTCTGATTTTAAATATCAAAGGACAGGAAATTCTCCATCCTTGATTTCCCATTGGGATTATAGCGATTTACTGTTTTGAAATTCCCTGCTCTAGTGTGATATAGCGTGTAAAGGATAAGCAGGATGACATTGAATTTCAGCTTTGTTTGGTTCCAGTCAGACCCTTCATAGTTATCACACCATTGTAAGGTGACATCCGTAAGCTTCCAAAGATATCACAGCCTAAACACTTTTTGATACTGGATTAACATCCTTTCCATGGGAAAGACGCAGTTTTAATCTTTTTCCAGGCTTCTGTGTTATTACAATAGGCTTTTTTAATCCCTTCTATATGGTCTACAGATAAAAATAAATGTGTTATCAAGCAATGTCAAATCTCTATGTTGAGAAGGGAGGTGAACTTAGAACAGAGCTTTCTCTCAAAAAGAAATGTAACTGCAGGAAAACCAATATACTTCAAAATACTAACCAGGCTGGCTGATGTCATATTTAAAAGATGCTGTTGTTAGTGAGCAGCACCAAAGCAATTCAGTAGCAGCTAAACAGCTAATGTCTACTAGGGGTGAATAAGCAGCCTTGAATGAGGGATTATGTCATCACAGTAATTTCCAGAATGCTACTGATATATGATGGCTTTGATTTTTGGTGGACATTCAGTGATGAACAGGGCCTGTTATGTAGCTTGTATGTGGTTAAAAAAATAGAAGACAGTGGTTTTAGTCAATGATGGTGGCTTAGGAGCTAGGCGTAGAAAGGAAAGCTGCCTTTCTACTCTTCCTAAAGGCAGTCTTGAGTCTCGCTTGGGATCTGGGTTGGTGGTTGCCACCTGATTTCTCTGCATATAGGGGATGCTGAGTGTTGTCCACATCAGTTGCCAGGGCAATTACTGTCTGTGGAAGCTGGAATTTCTAAGCAACACTAGCCCAGTGTCAGTAGACCTCCTAGTTCAGATGGAACATGATTTCCAGTCGCTAAAGAGGGCTGTCTGTCATCTGTAAATTGATTTAGCAGTGGCTGGAAACTGAGCTACTCCAGGAGCCAACTTCTTACATTACAGGGGTTATATTTCTGGCAAACTATAATTACTTTTTTCATTTATAGATTCTAATTCAGCAATGGATGTTTCCCAATGTACTAAGGAAGGAGGCACCAGTCAGTTGTGAAATACCACACTGAACACAAGAAAAACATTGAAAAACCCACACGATAACTTTGTTATCCAGCTCTTGGATTACTGTATATCCAGATGGGATGATTAATCTTACTTAGAGATTTTTTAACTTGAGGAATTTTTGTTTGGTGATTGCTTTCAAAATTGGAATCTCTTTGCTTTCAGTTTTATGATTTTTTACCAAGTCTGATTATTCTGAAACAGACATTTCATTAGGATAAACCCTTCTGTGTTCCTCCTTCCAAGGAAGTCCTGAGAAGGCAGTATTCATCTCTATCCTCATTCACATTTTTGTACAAATCCAATTAGATTCATGTAAGATGAATGTGACAATAGTAAAAACAGAGTAGACCATCTGATATGCAGAGCTGGCAATGCTCGCACTCCTCTTCAGATGTGTCCTCACAGTTCCTGTTCAAGTCAGTGTGTGATGCTGATACATTCAGAGGCTTCCCGATGGGGAGGGAGAAGTGGGTGTGATTCTTCTAGTGAAGGAATCACTGTTGTACCAGCCAAGGTCTTTACTCCCTCCACAGATCAGAGACAAACGGAGACTCTCATATGCTCACCAATGCATTACCTGTATATGCTGGATTTACTTACATACAGGCTCATAAGGAAAAACCAAATGGTCAACAAACGCAAGGCTGATTTAATAACTCTGCTTTTAAGCTACCGAGGTGCCTTTTGGAAATAAAATTTTCACAGTGTTTCTGATCTAATGTGACACCTGTTTTCAAAATATCACCCCTCAAAGCTGATTTTTTGGCTTAAGTTGCCCAGTTTACATTATGAGGCGAGAGTGCTCATCAGTCTGCACTATTAGTTCCTGTATTTACTCATCCATTACTCAACACGATAAATGTAGTCATACTGTTAATGTAAGAAATAGTACACAGAATTAAAGGCAACTGGAATGTTACTCCTTGCTCTTTCAGTGGGTTGGCAACCTTTAGCAAGTTTCTGTAATCAGCCCTTTCCTTCATTTCCCATGTTTACAGTATCTAACTGTAAAACGTAGCCTGGCTCAAGGGCAATGTTAAATAATATTGTAAAAAATAACTGACATAAAAATGGAAAGAACTGAAAAAAAAGGGAAAAAAAAATCACAGAGACATCAAATGTTTTCCACATGCAGAGACCTGTTTGTTACAAACTCATTGCATTGTTTATATTGGTCTCAGCATGAAATCTGCTACATTCACTTCAGTCAGTAATTCAGCATTGCCTTGCCAGCTCTCAAATAGCAGAAATGTATCTGTGTCCATAATACAGATGTGTCTGAGCAACATGAGTTTAGATCCAAATGCAAATTTGATGTTTTCATATAAACAGGGGGTACTTCAAAACCTCTTTAATTGGAATTCTGCACATTTCCACTGAAAAACTTGTTTGCACTGAACAACATTTTCATCTGGGTTATTAATTAGGATCATGTGGCATAAAATGAAGAGTACCTTTCAGTTTTAAGATAAAGTCAGCCAAGATAATTAGTTATAACTTCATTATTTATATATTATGTAAATTCTGTTTCAAAAGATTTTTTTTAAATGCTAGGAAATGAAGTTTAAGCAAAGTTTCCAATTGCTGCTGTAAAAATCTCTACTGTTCTTTCTTTGTAAAATGATATGGATGTAGCACTTGTAATATGTGTTGTTTTAGCAGTCACATGGCTCAGGTATACTGCAATATATGGAAAACTATTACTTATTTGCAAAGAATAACAAGTGCCATATGTAAATACTACAGCCACCATAATAATGCATTAATGATTTTAAAAGAGAATTTTAATAAGGGATACTTTCAGATTCTGACAAGGAAAGTGTTTCTGCTCCTTTCTCTCAACTGCTGCACTGCACTTCTAAATACACCGCTACTTCCCACATAGTATAATTCACTCAGCAATCTTTACTCCCAGCAAATTATAACTGTACTTTTATACTTCATTATAAGCATTATATGTTATACACAAAGGTATATTACAAAATAAAGTGGGAAAACTGGAAACATGATTTTCCCTACTGCTTTATTATTTCTTTAAAGCTAAGAGGAAATAACAGGATTTACCAATAGCTTCAGAAAAGTTGTTCTGTTTACTGTGAAGAAAATGGCACGTTTTCCTTTAGTTGTTTGTGAGCCTCACAACTATACTGTGCTATTCACCTTGTACTCTTCCCAAGTGGTCAATTAGTCCTCACGACTATGACCAAAGCAGTATTAATTCTTTCACAAAAATGCAATGAATCTAGAGTTGTTAAACAGTCCATGCTGGCTTCCCTCTATAACCAAATGTGGATAACCCCAATGCCCTGGCATGACCATTCACGATTCCCTCATTTCTGCTCACCTGCCAGCCACCTTCCATCACGTGGCAATGGGGAGAACATTTCTTCTGCTGTGCAAATCCAGCCTCTAACTTGCAGGATTAGCACTGATTTTAGGGTCCAAATGTACAGCAGATGTTTATGCTTAGAGTCAGCTAAATCCTTCTTGCTGTAATTGATGGAGTTAGACATCCAGGCTTTCTCTGTAATCAGGTGGGCTAAATCATTCTCTAGAAATTTCCATCTGTCTTCTTTTATGAACTTTTATGAACTTTCTTTTATGAAAAATCTAGAGGTCAGTTCCCTCAAGTGGGATTCAAAGAATTCTGCCACAGTTTTAAATATGATGTAGATGTTAATTGTTTGGGAGTTTTACAAAACAGATGTTCCTCCAAAACAGAGACTTAATTTAAAGACATAACTATGTAAGACATTCAGCTTCTTAGCAATAGTCTGAAAATATACAGGGAGAATGATTATTCTTGAAGCCTATCGTGAAACTGGGAATTCAAGAAAAAATTTGAAAAGCAATAGATCTTAGGAGTTTTTCATTTCCACCTTTTGCATAAACACATAATAGCCACACTTAAATAGCACAAGACAAAACCCAACACATCCAAAAATAAAATATTTTTAAGAGAAAATTCTACATGTACACCCAGTTATCCTGTGGGGGGGACCAGGTAAAGAACAAACTATATATGGCAGATACTAGTCATATTACTTAATACTCCTACTGCAACAAATTCAGACGTATGGTGATAAGATTGGTAACAGACACTGAATAGAAATGATGCCATGCGGTTTAGTCAGAATCAAATTGGTTAACACTAAAACTCAAAAGCATTGTCTGGTTTTGTACAGACGAGTAGGGGATATATGATAGAAACTGCACCAGTAATATATTCACTGTGTTGACTTTGGCAGCTAAGAGTGGAAGATATGAGCAAAACCAGGCCAAAAGGTAATGTAAGATTATTCCCATGACAACAAGAGGTTAACAGGTTAACATTTTTTTCTTCTACAGATGAAGTACAGTTCTCAGTTTCAGCAATATCTACTTGAACAGGGAGTAGCAGGAGACACAGCCTTGCCTTTTTTGCAAAGTACTTGAGTTTTACTACATACAACAGGAGGACATGTCTCTTCAAGAGAATTTATCTTCAGAAGGTAAATCCAGATGAAGGGAGGGAATCACATTCAACCAAATCCTTTTCTAACCTTCATTTAGTTCTCATAAATAGTAGGTGGTGTCTCTTCTTACCAATGCCTGGAAGAATAGTAGCTATTTCCTTTTTCTTGTTTCTGTTACAAAGCAAGCTGGTGTAGTACAGAGGCATTCCATGAAATTTGCACCCTGCTTTTTACTAAATATTATCTTTCTTATATAAATATGCTTAACTGTATGTCATAGTTATTTAAAGTGTGAGGTATATGATCTTTTTTCTTCTGCAAAATACATTTCTTCATAATCAAGTCTAAAATACTTCCATGTTCCTTAATGATGAAAAAAAACCCCAAGAAAATGAAGCATGGCAGGTAAAGTGCCTGTAGTAGTGTAACTTAAGAAGTCTTTTAACCTCTGATATGCTCAGGATCTTATTTGGAATACGCATGAAGTGAACTCTATATCATTCCAGACTTGTTTGAATACCTGTTCACAAAACAGGATTATGACAGTTGTGGACAGCTATGATGGCTTTATTTTCTCTAGACTGGTAATTGATGGCTTAAGAAGACTGAGTGCAGACCTAAGGGACATTTTGTTCCCATGGAATCTTTTTGCTGTTTTTTATTCCAGTTGTTTCTGCAGTCTAAAATAAGCCTCTTTAGAATGAAATGCTTTTACAATTTCCGTATGGGGAATCAAGATGCACATCTTGATTGGCCTTGGGATGGCCTTGGGCCTGCAAGAGAAGAAGGAAGCTGCCTGGGCAATTTATTCCTTGTGTAAAATCCTATGATGAGTTTTACTAGAAGTAAAAGAAACATTTGCAGGAGCTTTGTCCTTTTCTTTTAGCTTCTCAAGGATAGGCACAGATGTAGTCTTGGCTAAGAGAATATAACCAGAATCTGTTGAGAAGTGAGAGAAAAGAGCAGCTTTGCGCAGCACTTGCCAACACTACACCTGTTTTGAAATGATGCTTTCACACATTAAAAAAAAAAAAAAATGGGGGGGGGGGGGGGCTCTAAAAGAAAGTCTCTGCGTCTGGGAATTATTTTCAAGGAGAAAAATCAGTCTTTCTAACATTGCTCCAAAAGACTGCAACCTTGGAAACTGCATCTAATACGTCCAAAAAATATGGATTTCACTGTATCTGAAATACACTCATGGTGATTATTGCAGTAGCATCTAAATGCTTCCTGACGATAATGGAAGTTGTATGGCTCTAGATATGTTATTAATCCCACTTCAAAAGTTGACAAAAAGGTATGTTAGTATCGATGACACTGTCTCTTGATGCAGAACATGCTCTTCCCCGATGTCTAACATGACAATTTTTGAAATGCAAATTTTTCCTGTCAAAACAACACTTGCAGTTTTTCAGTTCCATATGTTCTGCATGGAGAAACGTGATGTATGTTGGTTGTACTTGAAGTTATGAAAGTCATTTTTGCAGTGCTAAGGTTACTTAGCTTTTCGGTTAGATTTCTGTTTCTAAACTGCACTAATATAAGCAGTTCTAATTGACAGTTATGGCTATAGAAGCACGTGCTAACAGGCTAAAATACCACTATAGATGCCCATTTTTACAGTATGTGTTTGGTAACATGCTGGACAGATGTCCACAAAATTTTGTATCAGGCCATTGGTACAGAACAATCAAAGATACTGCTTATATGTTAAGATTGCTCAGAGTGATAAGAGTTTAAAAAGAAGTACAAGGCAGGAGAGCTCTAAGAAGGATAACCAAAATCAAATTTGGGAGTAAAGCTGTAAGTGGTAAGGGATAAACTCAGGAGATATAGTCTGAAGTGAGGATTTCATGTTGTGACGCATTGAAATCATCTACACAGCTAATGAAAACAAGGTCTGAGGCCATTCTTTGGTTGTATCCTCTTTACACAGCGGTTGGGCACAGGTTTCCTTAGGGCATCATGTGATGACACAGTGTTGCAGAAAGAATTTTATTCTTACAAAGTTTTATTTGACGAGTCCTTCATGGGTGGCAGACATCAAACACAAAGTTATCTTAGGGGAAGAGCAATGAGAGAAAGAGAATCAGAAAAGAGAAATGTAAAAGCTCACTTTTAATAGGATGACCAATTCTGCAGTCATTTCGTAGCTATCCATGGCACCTTACTACCTTCAGACCCAAGCAGCATATGGTGCACAAGTGAGGAACTGCCTTCTGCCTCTGAGTGCTCTATTTTTGCTTCTGCAGAGGCTGTCTGTTTGACCAGACCTTCCATATGTATGTTTTGAGGTTTGTTTAATGACTTCTAACTGTCTCCTACCTGATTTGTTGGTTCAGTCTTAGTTCTGTTACCTAAGTCTGCATCTATGCCAGAAGGTGAGTGAGAGCGGTAGACTCATGAACACATTACCTGGTTGTTGGTATGCTTTTGGCATAGGTTGTTCTAACCAACTCCCATTCCTTAAAAATAAAGTCTTGGAAAAGATAAAATAGGACTGCCTTGGCGTGTGCCAATGTTTTAGGGAACCAAGAACACCCAGCTCTTGAGAAGCAGATGGCCACCGGTGCTTGGCACTGCTCAGAAAGGGACACAGTCGTACTAGGTAGGAGGAACTCAATGCCTGTGTCTGCTCACTGGCACTCAGTCTTCTTGTCCTTCCTGAGATGGTGCTTTTGTATGCAGTGTATGGTATGCAGTAGGCACACACAAATAAGCAGGTGCCAAAATTCATCCCACGTTCTGAACAGCCTGAGGACACTCTTCAGGAGATTCGTTCTCCTGCAGACCTTTGATTTTCTTCTTGAGTGGTGTGCCAGTCAGTACTTCTGAGGTTTTGACCATTTCTTTGATCCAGTAGATCAGTGGGAAATATGTAAGAAAAACATTTGGTTGAAGTTGAGGCCTAAATTTTCACAAACTAATCCTACATTTCCCTCCCATTAGATATTTCAATACAAAGTAAAAGTTAAAATGTCAGTGACCGTGGAAAGAAGCTAGGAGAAAAGCTCTGCAACTCAGAGGAGGAGGAAATAAAATTAGATGGTCCAGAAAATGTTTAAATACAGAGAACTTTGATGTTTCACATCAGAGCAAAAATAGAGAGTCAACAAATTTGCCTTTTCCTTAGCATTGATACTTTCCTTCCATCTTCCCTCCCACTTAAAACTGCTTTTGTGGTGGGAGGATCCATTACGTAATCTACAGATGGTTTACATTCTTTAAAATATAAACTAGAAAATGAACTGTAATACAGATTCATCCCAGTGGGGTGAAAAATTAATCTGCTCTTTAATATTTCTCGGATAGTGGCACCCCCTCAGAATATGCCTACAAATTGTGCCTTGCTGTTAATGTAAGCTCAACTGTGACTTATTGCTTATGAAAACCTAACATTTTCATTGCTTAGTAATTCTAGATTTGGCTCACAGTGCCCATGTTACAAACACTTAAAAGTAGGGATGCCATGTTGAAACACTGACAGATTCTCGGGGGGGTCAGGGCTACTGGCGCCTCCCTAATGAAGTCACACACTGTTAAACTTTTTTTCCCTTAACTGAAGAAGAAAACAAAGCAGTTAAACTGCTATATCCATTTTCCAGCAACGTTAATGCATTTCAAACCACTCTTAACCATAGTAAATCACAGGTTTGTAAGAAAATGAACTGCCTAAAGGTTCACCTCGGGCTACTTAGCCCACAAACAAGTTGCTGACTACTGGCAACAATGGTTGGTTGGGAATTATTGCTCAATTTAGTTGTAATTACTTATTTTGATGTGTCTTCTGTTCAGAGTAGCTGAGGGTCTACAACCTGGTAAATTCCAGAATGAAATTCATTGCCAATGTGCTGCTGGAGACTGACACTGACAGTGTTGAAAGGTTATTTGGGCAACGTGTTTTAAATTCCTGGAGGGAAGAGAAACCTCTTTCACTGGGAAAGCGTGGAAAGGGAGGAACTCTTGAAACAAGCCTGCCCAGACATAGCTATCCGACTGCAGAAAACCATCCAGATAGTAACAGAACCTGAATTCTCAGTTTCAGTATGCCTCAATGCTGACACTAAATAAGAAAGCTGGACACTTTACCCATGAAATATGGTACAGGTGCAATATATTAGTTGCAGTGTAATAGCAGTAACTTGCAGAGCAGCAAATGTACCATTCTGGCTGCTAATAGTATTTTAAAGGCAATTGTCAGTATGCTGTGATTATGCCACATTTATAAATGGGTGGGCATACACACAATACATACCAATTCAAGGTAAGCATATTTTTCTGCTGCCCAATTTAGAGGAGCACTTAGCTTGCCAAATGTAAGTCTAAATTTTCAGATAAGATTTTATCTATAATCATTATGGGGACTGTTAATAGGGCCCAGAGAGGTAATATATAAACAATCACAGTTTTTATAGATCTTGAGCAATGTCATTAGCTGAAAGATTCTAGTTGCATTTGCTACCAATGGGAATGTTTATATATGCAATTCTCAAGTTATATTTATTATACACATATTTTCACATAAGAAAGGCTAAGTAAAGTTCTTAAAGAACTCAGAGTTGGCAATTCAAGGCCATATGAATAGGGTGAGCTTTTTGCAATTGTTCACTCCAGAGAAAATTGTTCAAATGTTGGACTGTTAAATTTAAAATAAGGCGTGGTATAGAGAAAAGAAACTTTTGTCTCTAAACAAATAAAAACAATGGCTTTATTTCCTTCACTAAGGTTAACAAAGACCACGGATAAAGATTCAGCAAAATTCAAAAGTATTTGACATTTAAGTGCATCTCAAGATTACACAGGGTATTGGTAGGGAACTTCCTTGTTTTACATAAACATTGATTTAATCACTAACAGATATTATTACTAGGCTTTTATTTTGGGGGAGGTGCTTGTGAAAAGGCTACCACTAGGACAGATTACATATGTCTGTCTGCTCTGGTAGTTCCTGTACTTTTCTTTTGTCCCTGTCAAGAGAGGAGAGACAAAACTGGAAATACCACACATGTAAGAAGGCATTGGAAATCCTGCGGTTCCTACTCTGATATTTCATCAGCAATGGGAGGAATCCACCTTAAATCTCCTCTCAGACAGCCTGAAGATGAAGAGCATGTGGCCTGACTCCTTGTAAAATATTGCCCTTAATTTTCAGCTACTTATATGAGTGGCCAGTTGTTTTTGTAAAATATTGCTAAGACTTATGAAGTAGCATTGCTTTTCACATTAACAGACTTTACATCTATAAATCCTCAGGCAATTAGAATGATGCTTTATTTTAGATACCAGAGGACTTTATTGAAGTACTTTTTAAAGGTGATGGAGAAAGGAACATAATAGGAAAACAGATTTATGAATAGCAATAGCATTTTTTTGCCTCTGAGGTAATTTGGGGTTTTTTCATAGAAGCTGTTCACTCTGCCTTAAGTTCTTTTAATCAGTTGTGTCTGTGAGTATATCTTTTAAGTCTGATTTCTAAAGGAATGAGAAATTATATGCAGTACTCTGAAGAAAAAAAAAAAAAAGGAAAGAAAAGAAAAGAAAAGAAAAAACTTACCAAACAATGTTACGTAAAATCCACTTCTTTCTACTATTGATAAGAGCAAAACATATTAACTTCAAGTTACTTTAAAAAAAGAAATCAGCTGGATTCTTAAAAAATATTTGCCATGCAATAAATGTGCAATTAACACATCTCTTCTATGTGGAGGTATAATAATCTCTGGCACCTCCTACAAAAAGAAAATTATCCTATCTTTATTGTCATATTTGGCTGATCGTGTGCATCAAGTATCTCACTGATTATTGCGATTTTGGAAGAGACATGTGTTAAATACAATACTTGGGAAATACAGAACAGAGTGAAGAACCCTATCAGTGTGGTTCCTATTCCAGTAAACTTTTAACTGACTAAAACTTTTGAAAAGCCAGCTTTTCAAAACTTGGTTGTCTCCAGCTTAAAAAGGCCAAAATTGTGCATGTTCAAATTTCATGCCAGAAAAACTGTTATTATATTTTTAAAGTACTTAGACTCTAAAATTATTATAATAGTTAAATGTTAATTATATGCATTTAATAAATAGAAAATTAACATGCCACTTATTGCAATTCTCATGACAAACACTTTCAGATCTTGACTTGCTAAATTTTATCATAGGTAAAAATTTAGCCCTATTTATTTCAATTACTCGATTTCCATCTCTCTTCTTAAAGCATGTAAAGCTTTCATTTACCATACAAATAGAAGTTGAATAGAATTATTTCAAAACCAGCTTTTTCATAGGCAAGTTTTCTCCACAACATAAAAACAAAAACCAAAACCCCCAACAACTAAGAGCATATTCTGTTCAGGGTGTATACATACCCTGTTTATTGCTACATGTCTCAAATCCTCAAATGCAGGTGCTGTGAGCCCAAGCATGCTGGAAATGGAAACCCAACCTATGAATGATCACGTAATACTGGAGAAGTAATATGAGATGCATTACTGCATTAGTACAACTGACTAGGGTAGATTTTCCATCCGTTCTCTGCATGAACTTTTTTTCTGCCAGTTGTGCCCTACTTTTCTGCAGTTTTACTTCTACCCTTTTGGCACAGACCTCCTTGCAGAAGACTTCCTATTTTCCTGTGTACTTCTCATAGGATCTTGCAAAGACATCATCTTGCCTGAGAGCACCCTCCTCCATCAGAGTCTGGTGCCTGTGTAGTATAGTATTTCCCTTTTCCGACAGGTGGTACTGGGCTATCATAGCCAACCAGGCTGGCTTCAAGCTCTCCAATTCACTTATCTCATCAAAGGAACTGAGTTCATGTCACATTTCTTCTGGATATCATCTCCTTTCATCCCTATTCTCTAGCAGCAACTCTCTCAGCCTTTTCTTTTTGTTTTTTTAAGCTCTGCTTTCAGTTGCTCTGTGATTCAGCCTCTTTTTCCATGAGGGACTTATAAGTCCCATTCTAGTTTACTACATTTCAGCTTGTGTAACAGACTTAGTATCATGGCATATATCTGATCTCAAAAAAAGAGAGTTGAGAGTAAATAATTTATTATTTTCTAATACAAATACAAATACAAATACAAATACTTTCTCACACACGTCATGAATTGCAGGCTGCAATCCTATGTGGAAATACATCTATATTACTGAAAACATTATTAACTAAAAGTAATTATACTTTCCTCTTCTCCAGAAGGAGAAAAAAAACCCCCAGTCTAGTCCAGAATTCAGTGATTCAAGACATATGAAGATATAATGAAGATTTGGAAGGGTGAATTTTACTTGCATTTACCCACTTTTTTGTTAAATTTGACTACTTCCAAACACAGCAGTGGCTTAAGATTTCAACAACAAATCCTCTCTCACTTCAGGGGCAGTGAATGCCAGTGGTATTATTTTCAGCAGGCTGTGAACTCGACAGCCCAATATATAGGGCTACATATAGCAAAGCCAGTCCTACCAGTGCTGTAGTAGTCTTAATCATGAAGCCCAAACTGAGATTTAAAATATCCCAAAATCAGGGATCATTTAGATCCAAGAATATGATTTATCATATTTTTAGAGAGTGGAATTTTGGAACCTTAATGAGCTTCAAATGTAAGTGAGGACTATGAATCCAACCTCATCATAGATTTCAAGAAATGAAGTTCAGAGGCAATTCTCCTGTGCGTTCATTTCTCTTCCTGACTGGATAATATATTTGGTCTTTATGGCTCACCATTGATACCCTTACTTCTCTAAAATGGGAACAGAGAACTTCTTTCTATCTTCTTCCAGACCTGACTCCGATGGATACGTCTAGTGCTGCTTATAAGCAGCAGCTTCTAGAGGCTGTTTAGTCAGTCTTTAAAAGAGATGTCATATTTCTCTCCTCTCAGCTTCCCCAACAGACATATAGGGTGATCTTCATGTGTGCAATAGGTCTCAGATGTACAGCAGAGATGCCCAGGGCTATTCTTCCTTCTCTCTCTGCTTTCTGACTGGTTGAAATTATAAAGTGGAATAACTAACATCTTATATCAAATTCCTATCCCTGGTCTCTGATGGATCCACTACTGACTCTGTAGCCAATTTAGAAACTTTCAGAAGTGAACAAGCAGCTGGTTTGGGAATAATTTGGAAATGGACTGGGACTGGAGAAACTCTTGGCCTCATCTCTCAGTACCAGCCCCAATATACAAGCAGGTGGAACAAACCCAAACCAGAAAAGGAAGTAAGCTGGGCCAGGAAAAGGACACGAGAAACTTAACCAACCCTGGCAGGAATTCATAGCAGTGGTGGCAAAGTCTCAGTTTAATCCTAAAGATTAAATCCTGAAGTCATTCCTTTCTTCTCATTCATGGAAAACATTTCTAACAGCAAAAATGCTCACACAACACTATTTTTTGAATGAGCAAAATGATTCCCTGCTGCATATCTGTGCCACTTTATACACCCAGAATCCAACTAAGTCTTTTCCAGATGCTCTGAGCAGTTTGGTAACAGCTTATTTTTCATCCCATTGATTTGTATGCATGAGCTTCTACTGACATCAGAAATAAATTGCTACAGAAGCTTTTTCTGCTGGTATTTCTAGCTGCAGTGGTAGTAGTGAAAAATCTCCTAGGCTGACTGTTGCAGCATGATTTTCAGCCAGTTCTGTGGGTTGCAGGAGTTAAGGGAGTTAAGGCTATGACGTTGTATACAGTTATCTGAATCTTACTTGCAAAATTTTCATCATAATGGATCCTGTGGGATGTCAGCAGACTCTGGGCAACATTAGCCATTTTCTGAGTTTCATAACACTAGGACTGGTGAATATCGTCAGATATTGTAGGACATTGCTTGCCAGCCTGAAGTGTGATGTTTATATAAATATGTCTGGAAAATACAATAACTCTGAGGGACAAATAAAAAATAACCAAAGGTTTTCAAAGAGCAGCATAAATTCAGGGGTGAGGTGGGAGGTGAATTTTTATGTGCTTTCTTACATCTGTGTTTGTCTAAGTGTACCCATGGTCATGAAGAAGAAGCTGGGAGATTTCTGTGAAAAGATGTCAATATCTTAATATTCTTCCTAGAAGAATAAATGGCAAATTTCTGTGTCTCCTGACACAGAACAGCATTCGTAAAATTACCTTCAAAATGCTGGGTGTTGTTTTTCTTTTGCAATCTTTCAGGAGGACGTGCTCCCACCTAGGAAGTTTAATACAGGTGTCTGATTGCTCCTTTTAGACATACGGGTATATGAAAGACTCTGTGTGGGAGATGGGCTTCTGTTTGTTTGTTTATGTTTATTTTGGTGTGAGGGAGGAGAAGGCTATTTGAAAAACAGTGAGTTGCAAATGTGCTGCTCATTTATGAAACTGTGTTTCATATTCTTTGAAGCTATGGGGTTTTTTACTTACCTGGTTCTTTGTAGGTTTTAATATTTGCTGCAAATGTCACTTTCATTAACAAAAAAAAAAGAAAAAAGAGAGAAAAAGACAGTACGAGCCATTTGATCTTACATACAAGAGAAAGCCATAAGGTGCTGAAAAAAGGAAACTACATAAGAAAAGGAGAGAAAGGAAAAGAAGGGAAATGGATAGCGCTTAGTGTTTTTTCCAGATTTGAACCACTGTGCTTTTATTCCCATTTTGTCATAGATTCCAAACCTATAAATATATAGATAAGGAAGTATAGACCACTTTTAGCTGTAAGATATGAGGCTATCCTTAAGCCCCTATCAAGAGCTTTGTGTGTAGTGATGCAAAACTGAATCTTTTCTGTAGCATCTGAAGCAACCACTACTGAAGGGATCTGTACACTGACTTTAATCGGAGCTGGATCAGACCCATGAGCCACACTAATTAGGTTTCTCCTGGCATCTAAACTGACATGCCTGTCTGCATAAAGGCCTCAAAAATGATGTCTTGTCTTTGAAAACAACCAAACATTTCTGAATTCTAATCCTGCCTCTAACGATGTTCCTTCACTGGGTTTGTATAGGGACAGAACATTAGCCCTGATATCTGTACATGTCAATATTATTTTTCATTCACAAAACATCTTAGCATACAGACATAAATCACTTGCACCTTAAAAAAAACAATTTTACTCATAGGTGTTATGGAGAGTTCAAGTTTTGTGTAATGACAGCTTTCTTTAATGAATATTTAAGAGTTGTGGGGTTTTTTTAAATAAGTTCATTTCACAGAAATACAAATTCTTGGATTAGCATAGCTGTCTGTTTTGTTTTCAACTGGATCATTACACAGATCCTGTTTAGGGTGCAGCTAAACAAGTGTACTGTGACAACTAAATCAGTGTACTGGAGAGGGCTGCGATGTCTACCAGCGCTAAATGAGGCCTCATTAGCCTCATGTTATACAGCTCTCTGGGTCTATATAACTGGATATAATTGGGTACAACTGTATAATTGGGTCTGTATAACTGAGTCTGGTGGTAACGGACAGTAATATGGACCAGGCAGTAGTTTAAGCCAAACATATAAAAGTAATAGGTGTTACCTTGAGTTTTTCTTGAAGATCCTGGAATACAGTGTTGACCCATCCTTGCACATTAGCATTGCCCATTCTTCCTCATACTTTGGCTACTTGAAAATCTTTTGATTTTGATGTGTTTAGAATGTGTCTTTGAACATCTCTAGTTCCAAAACATAATCAGAGGTATCAGAGGACAAGGACAGAGATAATGTCACAGAGTTCTTTTAACTAAATATATCCTTTTTTTTTCTTTCAGAGGTGCGGAGAAATCTCATTTGATAGTCCTGACCAGAATGCCAAATGTGTTCGCATGCTAGGTAAGGGTGAGTCTTTTCTCCTTTTGATGTAAGAAGTGTGTGGAAGTACGTTTAATTGGGGATTCACTCTCAAAAATACATGATAATGGATGTGATGATTGACATAGTTCATCCACATGTAGTCCTCGTCAATATGTTCTTTATGGTGAATTGTCTATTATTGAAATAAAACACATATATATTCCAGAGGTATCCATCCACATAGATGAAAATATGGCTGTACCAACACCATAATTGTAACCTCTGATGTATTCAAGTCCAGAACTCATATCCGAAAGCTGAAAATCTATACTTTGGAAGAGAGTATTAATTCCACAAATACGTTTCAAAAGCGTCTAGGTCAGCCCTTCAGCTGCATCCATCAGCAAAATTTCAATCACTGTGATTTTACAGATTTGTGCTGGTGTAGCACTCTGCCCATAGTTTATAAAATTAATATTATGTAGAAGTGTCTGTTCTTTGAAAACAATAGAGGAATGTTCTGCTATGTTTCATTAATTTCTGTGACCAATTTTATTGCATTTTCTTGTTTCATCTACAGTGGCAGTACTGAAACATTAATAGCATGACTAGTATCACAGTGAAAGACAAGGAGTAAGTGTCTACAAACCTAAAAGATGATGTTTAATCAGAAAAAAAATGAAATCATAAAACACTTGCAGGATTTGGCTTTAAATTCTGAGAACCTTTCACCCGCCAGCGTTGAGATAAATGTATGCTGTAAATTAGACCACTGCATCTAATAACATGAAGATTGAAATAGTCACAATTTTAAAAACTGCAATTGGCAATGTCTAGGAACTTAATTCCCATCTGGGTGCATAGCTGTGTTTTGTAATAACAGATTATGTGGTTTGTTGTTTATATTCATTAAATCCTATTGTCACAATAGACTATAATTTCTGCAGAGGAAATCTGTCATGCTTATAGTGCACAGATCCCAACAGATGAACTGACACAATGGGCCGTAATGATCTGTTACATCAATGATCCATGGTTAGAGGTTCTTAATGGAACAAGCTGACAGAAAAGATACACTTGTGATCCTTTATCATGCCAATTATAATCTACAGCTTAAATACCATTGAGATTGTAATACTCTAGTTCTAAGGAAGTTATACCCATGCAAATGTTATTATCCATTAGGAGCTAAAAGGCGGGATGAGAGAGGGGTGAACAAAAAAATTACCTGATGATTTAAGTCTTCTGCATGGATTGGTTCATCACTTGGTTTGGCATTCTTATAACACAGTCCAAAATTGTGAGTTTGACATCATCCTTTACACAAAAGATTCTTTAGGAACAGTGAGCAGAACAAGATTTTATTTCCATTACATATATTCTTATCTATGTCTCGTAGTATATGCATGTGCAAGAATGAGAAGATATGCTTGTGCTCTGTAAGAAAATGGCTAGGAATGTAAAAATGATTCCAAGGGGACATGCCAGAGGTGTGAGTAGCTCTCAGAGGTTACATCTCTTGTATTTAAAAACATTTCACCTGCTATTATTGTTCTTCAGTGTCTCTAACTAATTAAGGACTGTACTGTCATATATAATAAAGGATATTACATTTCACCTCAAGGTATCCCAAATTACGAACAGAGCTGAATGCAAAGGCATATCGCACAACTGGCTCTGTAAGAGTTATGGAAAGTGGAAACTTGCATGATATGATTGCTCTGAGGGACAGCCACTGGAGTCAAACGCCACGGTCTTGATTTAACATAGAAATGTGTGTGGTTCTGGCAGTGCTGTAAAGCCAGATGGTGCCCATTCTGGTACCTCTCCTTTCATACTGAACTCTGTACAGAAGAGCAGGAACCAGAAATCATGCAAGCTAAAAGATCTAAGACTTTGTGCTGAATGCATCATGTAGTGTCCAATTTCAGATTTTACAAGGGAATTCAATTTCCAAGGGAACGAAACACAACGTTTGTCATTGATCAGTGCAAAGCTGACATTATAACAGCTGTGTCTGTAAGTAGTGAACAAAGTAAAACGTGCCTTCAGAGAGGGACATCTTTCTTGACTGCATGGTCTTTAAAATATGCTGAAACAGTCATGCTGTCATCTATTGTAACAGTGACACAGTGCTGACAGAAATCTAGAGGGCAAGTCCCAGCAACTGCAAGGGGATAATTACTTAGCAAGGAAAAAAACACAGGAGTCTGAAGCACTGGCTGTATTTCTTCAGGGATCTTTGACATAAGACCAGTCCATGCTTGGAACTGTACAGCAGTACTCTAAAGTGGCAACAGCTGAGTTGGGATTTTTTTGGGGGTTTTTTTTCAGAAATGGTCTGTATCTGGGTAATGTTACTGGTTCTGAGTGAGCTTCAGATTTAAAGGATTTTAGGAATAATGCTAGCCTTGCTACTCTAAGTCCACTTTCCTTGAGGTAACATAGATTATGTGGATGAGATTCTTTTTCTGTAAAGTTGAGGAAGAGAGATTTGCAGTAAAAATTTTACTCTGTTCCTATTTTCCTGCTAGAAAACAAGAAATAATGGATAACAAAATGCCTAAACACTTAAAATGGCTATAATAAAAGTAGGTAACTTTTCCACGGACTGACTAGATATCACTTACTCTAAGGTTAAGAGCAAAAGAATCAGTTTAATGCCTCATCTTTCAGCATTTGAGTGATGGATATTTACAATCCAAGCGTAAAAAATAACTTGAACAACTAAATTAAAAGGTCACTTAGCAGTGCTTCCTGAGGATATAATAGATAATGTGCCCTACCCAGGATATGCTTACCATGAGTGTAATTACATGCACTAAGATTCTTACAGAAAATTATGTTCTCCCTCTTATTCTTTATATTGTGCTTGTTTCCTTACACCTTGGTATGTTATACTAGCTAAAGCAACATGACTTTTGTAACTGTCACAGAAGAAAGTCAGTCCGTGGCCCACCTTAGCCTTTTGAAGACCAGTCTTGAGAACCTAAATCTATGAAGAATTTCTTGAGCCTGGCATTTGCTAAAGCTTTAAACATCCTTGCACATTCATTGTCCTTTGAAAAATGGCAAGAGGAGTGCATTCTCACTTCTTAGGAACAGGAAGAATAAATTTCTAAGTACAATGAGAAGGTGAAGTACTATAGTAACGCAGGTCATGAAAATACCACACTTGATAAACGTGTGTTGTCAGACGTTTCCCTGGAATCTCTGAGTCTCTCTGGAGGCACTTCCAGTGCAAGGTAGAAAGGCTGCACTATTCTGCTTAGCCTGGATCAGTTATCAAGTTAGTGAGGGCACTCAACCGTGGCAAAATTGCTAGATAATGCTGAACTGGATGTCAAAAAGCTTTTGCTTTATGCTACATTCTGGAAGTTAGAACCCTGGGCTCCTCATGCCCTTTACTTATAATGATTGACTTAAAAATCAATAGTTAGCACAGAAATTGAGCTTATAGCAAGGTACTCACAATGGTTATTAGTCCAGATATTCATATTATGAACGGCAGAAGGGAATTATCTTTCTCCCTAAAGCACCCACTGCTATTTTCAATAGCACAACCTGTGGTTAATTTTCCCATGTGTAGACAGACATATTCTGGACTCAGACATGACACAATGTGGTATCATGCAGAGATAATTGGGTTAGTTTGCTGTGAAAATTGCTGGTTGGAGGCCTAAGCTAATTAACTCTGCTGGGAAGAATTGCATACTAGCTTGGAAGAGCCCAAAGTTGAGGCAAATTAACCAGTTCTCAGATCTTAACTAGCTCATCCAAAGCTAACTCAGTAACCTTTGCATGGCAGAGCACCGAGTTTTATGAATTTATCCTGGAAAGAGTAACATTCCCTTATAAGGCTCTAGGATTATTACAGAAGGAAAAAGGTCTGTCAACTAGAAGAGAAACTTCAGTGTATAAATAACAGTTCATACAGAATAGATATGTTTATCAATATATATTATAATTACACAGCGTATCATATTTGCTGTATAGAAATTAGGCAGCTGCACTCATCGTAACACAAAATTAAATGATCCCACTAGTTTTAATCTGTTCAACTTTACTGATGACAGTGAAGTAAGTGGGATGGATGATAAAAGCAAATTATCTAGTTCGTTACTTTAGTAACCAGTCTTCTACCACTGGATTTGGTCTTTACTCCTTACTGAAACACTGGGTAGATTTTGAAGAAGTCACATCTCTTGCTGGCCAACTCTGCTGTCTGTACAGATTCTTCCAGGGGAAATGTGAATTGCTCTCCTTAAGGAGCTAGTTAGTAAGATGAAAACACAAACCTTCCAGACGCCCCATGGCAAATCACTGAGATGCTTTCTTTTCATTATTGTAAATGCCATGCAGACAGGAATAATGTGGGTGAGTTTTGTTTCCCTTTTGGTGTAGACTTAATCCCTGTGAAAGCAGACAGATGAATCCTTGTTTGGAATAAAAGTAGTTTCCTCACAAATAGCCACTTAAAATTAATCCAAGAAAAAAAGCAATCAAAAAAAAAAAAAAAAAAAAAAAAGGAGGGTAGGGGCGTCCACCACTTTTTTTATTCCCCAGACTACTGGAACATAACTTTGTAGCTTTGAGGCAAAAAACTCTTTCATATTCCAGGACAGATAGGTGCCTACGTCACTCACCCCCACAAAAAAAGCTGCTTTGTGGCATACTTCCACCGTTTATTACCTATGGAGAGTTATGGTTAAAGGAATCGGCATTTAGCCATGAAATGAGTTTCGTGGATGCAGCTTCAGTCTTGGTGGCTCTTTGCCCACAGCAGAAAACCACCACACATTTGAACAGAGTTGGCAGCTGCAGCTTAAAAGAGAGAGACATTACTGGAATAACAACTGTGTTGAAAGCCAGGACTGAGGGATACTGGCAAGGCTCTGGCTGGCTGGCCTCTGCCTTACATAACTGTTGAGCTCACCTTCACTGGAGGCAGGGGGAGAGGGGAGAGAGAATCTATTAAAATTTACTTTGAGAAACTTAATCAGTTAAGTAATCATATAACTAACTGGGAAAAATAAATATTGAAGAATGGTTAAAAATGTCAGTTTGCCCTGCAGTGGAGCAAGAAAAAGAAATGAGGCAGTTAGTCGAATGGTTCTGCACTGGTCAAGCTTTGCAAAGCTTTCTAGAGCCCTCACTGACATCACCTGAAATGTGACCCTGTATCTCTTGCACACACAAAACTTCTACTGAAACTGATAGGCATGTATGAGCAATGGTGTTCTAAATAGCCAAATATATGGACTATTTATAGCCCAGTCATTCGAAGACTTACACGTGCACTTGACCTTATGCACACTAAGTATTCTGTCTGTGCAAATGACATGAAAATAAGCACATGAAATCATCTTTGTAAAATTAAGCAACATGTTTATGGAGAAAAGGACTAAAATCTACAGTAACTACCCAGAAATCTACACTCATCACTTTGCTGCCCATCAGGATTACTCAGAACTTCATAGCAGTAGGAGGGGGGAGGCTTAGGATGTCTGCTACAAAAAGATAGGCTTCTATTCCATGCGTAGCTTGCAACACAGGACGAAGGGAAGCAGGTTTTTTTCCACTATAAGGCAATGGTGTGAATGCATACAGAAAGATAAACACTATGTCTCTTTTTGATATCTTGTTAATGTAGATAAATTCAAATCTAAACATATAAGCTCACGCTAGAAGCTTTTCACTTATATTTCTTACTGTAACTGCCAAAGAAAGTCTCTCTAGCAACAATTTATTCTGATGAGAACAGTATGATGTAGACAAGATTTCGGCAACTGTATTGAGTAGACAAAAGGTAGATATTTCCAAATAAATTCTAATAGGTTTTCCTTTTTTTTTTCTAAAATAACATTCATGTGTATTAACACAATATAAAAATCAGACTTAACTCCTGATATTGCAACTGTGCTTATAATCACATTAAAAATGTGGTATCTCCATGACCTTACCACCATCAAAATAGAGGCTTATTGCTCCTTTGCATCACTTAAGACCTCCTCCCCTAGTTGACTGTCTCTTCCTGAAACACAATACTTTCTAAATCTCACCTGTTTTCTCCGAGAATGCTCATGATTCACCATAGTGGTATAAAGAAGGCTAAAGACGCATTGCATCGCTGCATGCTTTATTTGGAAGGCCCCAGTTGAGATGCCAGGCTGCCTACATTTATTTGAGTGTAACTTGGAGACAGAAAGTGGAAAACCGGTGGGCACGAGGCTGCAACAGAGACTCCTTTGTCAAGGAGTTTACAGCGTACACATGCCGTCATTGTGCCACTTCATCACTGTGTTACAATTTCATGCTAAACAAGTAGGAATTCTTTGGTTTTACTATCATGAGGTTTGTACCCCAAACCACAAAGAATGTACATATCAAATCCATCTTCTAGTTTCATGACTAATTAATTCAGTTAAGAAACTATAAAAAAATACAAAATAAATTGAAAATTCTGATGCCTTTAGTGTATTTTAAAAAGCAGTTCCCTAATGCCATCTTATTGTAGTAATTTTGATTTAATTACTATTTTAGGTAATTATATAGCCTGGTAGCTGAGTGACAGTGACCACCTGTTTATCCAGTTCTGTCCTGTAAATCAGGTCAGACTGAAACCACTTGTCTAGCAGTGTTCTGTCTTTCAGAAGGGTGCAGAAGGAGACAGAAATTTGCCTTGCATTTTGAGTAGGCATAGAAAACACTTACCTAAATGTAATTTCTGGTTGCTTTTTTCTTATCACTTAAACATTAATTTGAACCATATATTGTGTTATCCTATGTGTGAGCTTGGTGCAGGAAAGAAATGGGGGTGTCAGGGGACTTGGAGGGAATGCAATAATGAGAATTTGAAACCATCTATATGATGTAAACACACCATGATAGCTTTCTGTAGAAGAGAGAGTTAATGTGTCACCCACAATTACAAAAGCCATTCATTGGGACCACAGGATCCAGTTTATATACCAAAGCTCAAGAGATTATTAAAAAAATCCTTCTCTCCCCAACTAAAAATATCCCACACCCCTGACTCTTCAGTTTCTCTTTCTATCAACAAGGCTTTTTGACTTGGCTGAGAATCTCACCGCATATCACATTTAGAAAAAGCACAGATTTTTAAGTCCTATCTGGCAGTTGCACTCAAAACATGGCTACAAATACTAGCAAATTTAATGCAGTGGAAGGCCAAGTACCTCCCTTTTTGTCCAAAGCATACTGCAGACAGAAGGATTGCATTCTGCTGCCCGTTTATGTAATAATCTGATGAAAGTTTAAACATTGAATTCTGGGCTTTCATCACCCTTAAGCAGTTAAAACCCACAGCACCCACTTTTTTCTTACCAACCAGAATAAAGGCAATACAGGTTGGAGTTGGGTGCTCTCCGTTCCACTAGGATCTCATACCTTATTTCATGGTATTGGTCACATGACTTGTTGCTGATCCCCTGTTGGAAAAAAGATTTCAAGTGCCCATCCAGGCACTTCCTCATGCTTCCTCACAGCTGGATTTTAACTTGTGCCTAACCTTGTGCCTAAACATGGACTGCATTCACATAACTTCCCATCTTCTTTGTCCAAACCGTTATGAGTGGGATGTGTTCACCCAAAGTACTTGCTGTACAGAAAACTGCTGTGACTAACCATGCTGCTATAATAACATTCTTTCAAAAATGGGAAGGGTGGAAAGGAGCAATTATTAGATCTATTAATTGGACCAAATTGGAGAAGAAAAGACTTAGCCACAGTTTTACAGCCAGCCATCCCTTCTTGATAGCGTAAGTATACTAAAATCTCTAGACTTAAGATTTTAAAAGTTAGATTTCAATTATTCAAATTTATATTCTGTGGTTTGAGCTCGTCTCTGGGAATTAATCTTTGTTTCTTTAATTATTACATCGTGATACCTTGCAATTTCACAGCCTATGCAATTTCCTATAGATTACTATGTAGCTACTCAGTAAGAGTGATTTATGTCTGAGAAAGGCATGGAATTCATATGCTTTCAAGCACTCAGTTCCCAGATGTAAATGTTCATAAACTTCTCAGCTTAAGAAACCATTTTCCTGTATTCTTATATTCTTCTTATATTCCTATCTTTTTCTATACTCTTCTATATTCTGTGTTGTAAAGGATGTGTCAAAGGATTGTTACCATTTTCTGGAGCTAAAAAAGTTTGCTGTTCTGAAATGTTGGTTATAATTTTACCTTCAGTATAAAAAAGAAAACCCCACAAAATCAAGCATCTGCTGTTCTTTGGCCTTGCTAGCTGGGTAGCTAGCTTTCCTTGATGGCTTCAGCTTTCTTTTTTCTTTTTTCTTTTTTTTTTTTTTTATGAATTATAATTTCTAATGACAATCTGTTGGCTTCTTGTACATCTCATGCTTCTTAAGGCACTAAGTTGATCTCTTAGATCATCCCTTCATCATCAAACTACTTAACCATGTATTTACATGTTCTCACTGAAGCCAAAATACGCGTAGGCTGAAAGATGTTCCTGTGCCAGGGTCAGTCACAGTGTCTAGCACAGTGCACACTCAAGCCCTGATCTTATCCAAATACTTGAGGCTCTGGGCTTATGAAATCACGGAGTGTGACTATGAATATTGGTAGTAAATGACAGGAACTCAACCTGGCAACAAGAAACAGAATTTCTGAATCTCAAATAGCCATTTCAAGATATTACTGTATTTCTTACAGAAAAGTTCAAAGTGTGCTTCTACTGAATTTCCCTTATAGGCATTCCTCTCACTCTGCAGATGAAATAATACTGAAGATAGCTGGGATGCAATTCATCTGACAGAATGTCTGTAAACATCTGTAAAAAAAAAAATTTTTTTAAATTCACAGCCATCATCTCATCTTCCCTTTTGTAGCTGAAAAGAATGAGAAAAAGGTACTTCCTTCAGACTCAGCTCATTGCAAAATAGATATCTAAAACTGATCTGAGGAACTCTACTCAGAGACTGCTTGTTTCTGCCCATTCACTACTAAAAAAGCTGAAGTGTGGATGCGAGCAGTTGGAGGTGTTTAATCCCGCTTCTGGAGCACAGACATTGTGTTTTTCACAGTGTTCAAAGTTTTAAGCTTTAGGGATAATAGAAAACCCAGGTAATCAACCTCATCTGTAAGCTATTTTATTGTTTTTAATATAAGTGCCATTTTTAAGTTTTCAGCATATTTGTATTAGTGTAGATAGCAAATTGTATTCATTATTTGAATTCTTTTCCTTGCTGCCTTTGCGAATTCTTAATTTTTCTCTCTTTCACCCTGTGACACAGCTGCAGGACCTTTTCTGACATCTGAATAGCTCCCGAATTTTAGTTGTATAAAGTATTTGAAAGCATGATAAAAGATTTTTCAGGTGCTTAAGCAGTCCAGATTGGCCTGATGATCACACTGTCTTGTGGGCGGAAAATTTGTATCATGAACTGTTTGGATATGAAATCTAAATTCAGCCATTAATATGCAAAGTATGGTTTTTCTTTAATAACATTTTAAATACACATTCCATCCGACGATAAAATTTTTAAGGAAGGTACTTTACAGCCTTTCCTTTTATAGACTGCATATACATTTACTGGTTTAGGTCAGATCAGGAGTGTGTTTTTGAGATGCTATCCCAAATTCCTGCAAACTTTTTGCTTAAGTTTTAACTGAGGATGTGTAGGATGTAATCAATTGTAGTTTATGACAGGTTGTAAGTTTGTGTATTCCTGGATATTGTTTGCCTATTTCCAGTACACATGCCATCAATTTGTGCATGCAGCCTAAAACTTTATCAGGCGTTGGTCCTATACTCTGAAATGAGGACAGGTTTGTAGGGAATGGCAAATGTGATTTAGTCCAATGTGAAATACTATCCTTTTCGAAACTTAAGTGAACTTTCACCTCTAGGTCAGGATTCCACGCTAAATTTATAGATTAATATAGAGCAAATTTAATTTAACACTTAATTCAAAGGAATTATTAATATTCCATAGCTTTTCTTATTGACATAAAACAGTGAGATCCTCACATTTTATTTATGCATATACAAGACAAATTAATATTGTAATATCTTTTTGTTTTATAACAAAAACTACTAATGAAAGAAACTCCTCTAATAACTACTTTATTAGTAGACATTTCTTAGATGAAAGCAAGGACTAGTGGCCTAGAACTGACTTCTTCATCTGGAGATAGTGTAATAAACAAATAATTTCTTTACCTATTGGTTTCCAGTATTTTATATTTACAGGCACATGTCAGTATCTGCCACACAACAAAATCATTGTTAAACTGGTATTATTTTGCTTTGCTTTGGAAACATCAACCAGAGTACCAATACACCCAGACATTCCATGAATATTCAATTAAAATCACCACAAGAGTTTTCCTATGGAAGGAGTTTTGAGGATGTGAAAGTAAGGTAAGGTGCAGCATAAATTATTTGTGGCCCTAGTTAGTAGCTACCTGATGTAACAGCAATAGCAATTACTGTCAGAACTCTGTTGGAAAGGGAAGATGAATGGCAGATGCTCCATTGTGATTTTTTGCTATCAGTAGGGAGCATAACAGCAGGCATTAATCCACTGGTTTAAACAGAGGTAATAATATGTCCAGGGAGCTACCACTTCCAAGGCGCAAATGCAATTGCTGTCACTGTACGTTTGTCTTAAAGGGCTCTTTAAGGCAAGTGCATGTCATAATATTTTAGGACCCAAAAGAATCTGTGTTCATGTGACTTTAATTATTAACATATTTCCCTTTTCTTAAAAAGAAGGAATGGAAGTGTCATAAATCATGATGTCTAATCTCATTTATTTTCTGTTGTTTGAGAACAACACTTGGGGCTTTTGATGTCTGTGTATTATTTGTTTCATGGGGAAAAATGACATTATAATAACCCTCAAAACAGCTTAGAGAGAAAATTCTGTTGGTTTTGGATATTTTCTTTTTAATCCAATCCAGTTTCTCTGTGACATGAAGGAATCTGTGTTTGGTTTAGGCAGAACCATCTTAGATACCACAGTTGCTTCAAATTGTGCAGCTCATTGAGACAAAACAAAAAGTCTCTTGATAATTGATGACTGAATAAACAAAGAGGAAACTGGAGGCAGATGTGTGCTGGAAAGCTTTCTGAAATCCTAGGATGGGATGGGGGAGAGTTTGATTTTGATTTTAATCAGAAGCACCACAGTTCTCTCTTCACCCTGAACATTTCCTACTTGACATTTTTTATTCTTAATCTTTGTTGGGGGTGGGCGTCGCTGATGTTTAATTTTAAGTGAATTTCCAGTAGTAAATCTAGAAGGGTTTTAGGCTGGCAGCTGTGCAGCCTCAAGCCGTCCCTCTGCAGAACAGCATAAATCCCTCTAACACTGTCCTGCCAGAAAGCTTCTTCCTCAACATGGAAAGATCATCTGCAGGAATTGCTAAGCTACTAGCACCTTTGTCCATCTGTTTTTCATATTCTTGCTGAAGCTGCCTCAAGAGTAACAAGACGTGCTGCAGGATCTCATATTATGGACACATTTAACTCCCTCAGTAGGAGTTACACCAGAAGTACAGGTTCACAGAGGCAGGGCCCATCATTCAGCTCCTGTCCTTATTTCTCCTGCCACTATGCGTGCTTCTCTCCTACTCAAAAACTTGCCTGCCTTTGACAATAAGTATGCACCTAAGCTGGCTGGAGAAAAGTTTCTTCAGAAATGTTTGGCAAAAATTGTCTTCCTGAAGTTAGATCCTGTAATTACATTACAGTGAAAGATGAAAACTTGAGACCCAAATCTGCTATTTTTTAGTGAAAGTCCTTTGGCCAGTAACAAGCTTTAGATTCAGAAAACCTGCTTCGGCGTTTTACAGGCATGGTCATTGAAGGTCTGTACACTTCAGCCTCTTATGTGGGACGTGCACCACTGTGTCTCTCGTTGAGTTACTCCAGCATCTGACAGGAGTCCCTGGTGACACCTCACAGCAGGTTCAACTTGGCTGAGTAACCTCAGCCGCAGAAGAAAATGGTATAATGAGACAGACACTATGGCTCACCTGAGGAATTCCTACTAGAGGAATCTCTGAATCCAGTGTTTCCAAAAAGTAACTCTTTTTTTTTTCTTTTTTCCTTTTTCTTCTTTTTCTTTTTCTTCTTCTTTTTCTTTTTTTTTTTTTTTTGGGGGGGAAAAATGAGCACCGAATTGCTCTAACAAATAGAAGCAATCCCTGTGGAATGCAAAAACTTTTGATAAAAATATTTTGTAGCCAAAAGCCTTGTCTTGTGGCATCTCTTTTGTAAGAGCAGTTATTACGGTACTCTGGAAGAGGACTTCCATTTGTAAAATAAGTAAGCAGGTCTTTTATTCCCTTAAATTGGATTTAATTGGGCAAGGGATGAGATTGAAGGAGGGTTTTGGTAATTCTCCCTCCATTTTAGGTTGGACAATGCAACACCTACTCCTACATTCCAGGCTGCTTTCTCCCATGAGTGCTAGTGCACAAACAATTACCAGTTACCCTTTGACTATAACAAAAAGAAAAAAAAAGCCAAACCAAAAATCAACCAAACAGAATAAAACCAACCAAAAAAAAAAAAAGGCTGTTTTTAATCAAGTTTCCCAAAATTAGTGCATCTTTCTTAGTAGAGCAGTTTTTGTCTACATTTTCCCTATCTTCATAAAGCTACCCTTAAGTGTTGGCTGGTGTGTAATGTAAGGCTTTGCAGCAAGTTATTTGCATTCTCCTAGGCAAAATATCACAGCAATTTGTGTCTGAGTCTCAGAGTCCCCGAGAAGCACAAATGTCAATTCAAAAGGGGAACTCAAATGTGTATCCACTAAATAAAGCGGCAACACTGGAACAGGGAATTGGCAGATTCTGTCTTCTATAGTTATTAAGTATTGAAAGAGTCACTCCAGTCCCAGTGGAGCTTTGAAAGCATCTGGATGTAGCTTATCAACCACTTGGAAAAAGAATATGAACAAACTAATGACAAACAGTCCCTGTTCACTTGAGGACTCTCACTCCTGCATTTGATTTGGCTTACAAGCACCTGACCAACTGTTAAACCACAGAGAGCTACTGTAAAGCTAGTTTAATTTTTTTTTAAAAAGACATATACAAAAGCCAAAAATAAATTAGATTTTTAAATTACAGCATAATCTGTTCCAATTAAAATCCCACTACTGAATAAGTGTTCCTGCCCTGTGGTCTCTGAACCAAGAGTCCCCATGAAAGTTATATAACAAAATCCAAGAGCAGACTGTGAAGCAAAGACAAGATCCCTGCACTCCCTCATCCCAGGTGTTTGTCATAACCATTACACTACACAGCCCTTTCACTCCTGCACACACATACACAACAAACCTTTACTTCTTTTTTTGCATAGGCAGGCTGTTTCTGCTCAGCACACCTAATTCTGCAGGCAAGGCTTTCTGCTGGGAGCTATGAGCTGTGGAAGAAGCATTCCCCTCAGCAGGCAAATTTAATCTGCCCCCCACCCCCATATAAATGCTGAACTGCTATATAAATTCCATGCACAGTTTTATTGTTATATAAAGACAAGGCATCTCTTTTTCTCCTGGTCCTGTTTTGCAATGGTCACCACTGGAGCTTGAGATGAGCCACACCTTGTGCCTTGCACATGCTGAGAACACCAACTTGAGTGAACACAAGGGGACTCCAGTAGATGAATGCTTCATATCTGGATGCAAATAGGATGAAAACACAAAAGCAGCAGTGGCTTCAGACCTCTGTCCCAATCTGAGGTGCTTTGGAGCATGCTCACACTCAGATCTTTTAGATACCAACTGGGATTTAAGGTTAAAAAGCAAGCAAGCAAGCAAAGCCAGAAACAGGCACAGGGTTGAAGCATTTTCAACGCCAAACAAAAGCTAGGTAGGTCTTTTCAGGGTCTTACCATTGGATCTAAGCACAAAACCCCATTTAGAATTCCTAAATCCTGTTTCAGGAGCATCTTTTGGTCCTAGTCCTTAATATTTTGATGACCTACTCCATGCTCTCACATTCAGTAAGAAACTGATAGGTCTCATCTGTAATATCCATGCATAGCAGCTGTAGGCTGCTTCTAATCATCAACATTCTTTAATTATTCATAAAACTTTTATTAGCCCATGAGTCAAAGGCTTCTCTTTTTCTGGAAAAGGGCTGGGAAGATAATTTTTTTTTTCTAACAGTAGATGTTTTTAAAGCAATAACCCAAAATGTAAACCAGCTTTAAATATATTAAATGCAAATCTCCAGATAATTAGCAAACTATATAGCTAAGTTGCTAAATACATAACATACCAAACAGCTATTTCTATTAAAGAATATCCTGAACAATTCTGTAATGAAATTCAGGCCTTGTTTTGCTGCTTTATAGAGACTGTCCGTATTCTAACACAGCACAAGATGTTACTGTACAAACATCACGTGTGTTACCTTTTAATCTATTCTTAGGTAACATTTTAATGATAACACCTGTTGCTCTAATAACAATTTTCAGTCTTCACTGCTGATGGGATCTAAGGCTGATCAGAAATGTAACACTTCACTATGTGTGAGAGTGATTGATCCCAGTATTTAAAAGACTTTTTATTTTCCCAGTGAAAGATGTTTCTGTCTTTGTACTTTGCAGCTACTGGCATTAACAAGAACCTGGAATGAAATCAGTGCAAATCAGAAATATGCACTGAAGACTTCCTATATGTATTCACTGCTTTGTCTCTCACAGGAGAGACTGCCCCTGCATTCCCCTGCTACATTATCACACACTATAAAGGAGGAAGTGCAATGAATGCAGTTGGTTTATTCCCCCCAGGAGTTCCCTCTGATAGAGTATGTCAAAGTACTCCCAGCCGTCAGCCTGTCAGGTCTGCTCGGATGTTTTGGAAGACAGCATGCTCTGAATGGGAATGTAACAATAGCAGGCTGATTTTTCAGCAGCCAGCACTGATAACTCTGATAAACAGTCTTCTTGAGGTAAGAAGTGACGCATATCAGAGGTTCCTGCCTTAGACGCCAAGGTTATTCGTCATGTAATTGGATATTGTTGGAGAAAACCATAATTATCCCAGATTTAAAGGCATAAGGCCATCTAGTTGATAACGTGGTCAAAGATAATCATTCGCTGCTGAATCCACTTTAATCTTTCCTATTCATTTACTTTTAAGAGATGTGACCTAACCAGGTCTTACTTAAGCAAAGCTGTGACTGCTGGCTTCATGATTATTGTTAAATTACAGACCTGGCGCTCTTGGAGTATCATTGCTGTGGTAGGGTAAAAATTAGACTCTCCTAACTCAGAAGCCCAGGAAGTTATCAGTTGATAAAAGCAAGGAACACATACATCCCACAGTAGATGTGGAGGTCTGGTTCTGGCTCTAGCCAGCATAGAGCAGCTGTAGAGAATACCTGCTATTGCCATCAAGTTCTGCCTACACACTGGCCTATTCCACCCTACAAGCAATAAAAATGACAGCTAATGTACAGGTGGGGTCCATTGTTAACTGTGCATAAATGTGCCACTTTCAGCTAGCCCTGCACTGCCCAAATAATGGGAAACCTCACAAGACCTAGGCAGTCTGCTGCTCCTGTCCTACCTCTTTGTCCCTGATTCTGCTCTCTGGCTGCTCAGCCTCCCTCTGATGAAATTGCATTAGAGCTGAGTCCTAATCATCCTCTTGGAACTCTAGTGGGAGTTTTTATCACATCACCCATTGACTGACCCAGGAGATTTTAGGAAGTATCTGGCTTGGCCACCCCAGTGTGCTGAGGCAATTAGTCATCTGGTGGTCTATCTCCTGCTTCCAGGAAGCCCAGCACTGTCACATCACAACATGTTTTTGCACCTGCCCCCAGGGAAACAAACACATGAAAGCTGACAGAGTTATACCAAACAAAGTAATTCCTCTGGCTCAGGCCAGCTGAAGATCCCAGCAGCCTTCTCGCTTCTATGTCCTGTCACCAGAAAATTGATAAACCTCTTCTCCTTCAATGTTTTGCTCAATCATGTGAGAGGAAGTCAGACTCCCTTATCATGCTCGCTCTCTCTTTCATATCCTAATGCACACTTTCGTGTTTCTCGTTATAAACATCCGCAAACCATCCACATAAACATTACAAAACCTTCATTGTATACAAATCCTACAAATCCTATACACCACCTTTAAAGATAGATTTTTGTTTGAACAGCCTCTGGTTGCTCATTTGCTTTTTCATATTCCTAGCATGGCAACCATACATTGCAATACTTTCTTCCCTAAAGGCTGCACAAATAAATGAGGCTTTGGCTTTTCTCCAGATATTTTCCCATTGTTAACAGGAATATCTGTTTTTAGACCCTTTCCCGTTTTTCCGTAAAGGTAGCCTTATCTTCTTGATCCATCAGTAACAGTTTGTTACTGATGTGGAACTCAGGCTCTTTGAGGTAGCCTTTCCTGTAATTACTGTTTCTGTCATTAACTGTCCCCTGAAACATGGGCTATCTAAATGTGATTTGAGGTAGTTCTTTGGGCTTATATGGGGGGGGGGGAATACTGGAGTATTTGGAGGTATTTAATTTCATTGTCTTATCATTATGGAATAGCTGTTAATGTTTGTAAGCTCTTTTCCCGTCATATGGCTGCATATGGAAATAGATAACCCTGGCTGAAGCTCTAGATTGCTTCTGGTGAGTGAAGTGGGAAAAAGTTTGTAAGAGACTGGTATTGAGCCAAAGTATCAAGATTCATACAGATCCTAGGCTTGTTTAGTCATGTTTTATGCATAGATCTAACATATTTTTCATGCATATTTTTTCATGCATAGATCCAACATATTAAATAAATTTACAAAAGAAATTAGAGAACTTTTTGACTATATTCTCTTACTCCATTAAATTACATCTTAAGAAGGAGTTTCATTTAGGAAAAGCAAAGAAGGCAGGAAGCAATAAGTAATAGAAAGGCATTGGAAGAAGTGATTGAAGAGTACAAAATGAGGGATCTCAGCTCTAAGCAAGGAATTTATATTGCACAATACTGAGAGTGGTAAATTCTCTTCACAGATAGCACATAGCATTGCCAGGGGAGCAGCGTGCTTTCCCCTTACCTCTTTTGTATCTTTATATGCCCACAGTAAGAATGCTTATATCTGAGGCTTCCTGACAGTCAACAGGAAAACACAGGCATTTTGAGAGCTCTTTTCAGCTCATAGTATAGCAATGTAAATACCTCAAAGGAATCAAATGACCTGTTTCTGTTGGTTAACTGGAAGGATAACTAGCTCAAGAGTTTCCTCCTTTGTGAGGAGGAATAATAAGAAAGGGTAATAAGAGAGGGTGATAAGACTTTGGGAGGGTTTACATGTAAGAAGAATCAGATGTCCAAGACACTTATCATTTGTCTGCCCAAAACCTTCTGATGTCCTTCTACTGAGGAGTCATGTATAAAACCAGCCAGTTCTGATTATAGGATACTTAAGGGAATTTTAAAACACTGATTGCTATTGGTGTCCAATCTTTATTTATATAACAATGATCGCAGGTAATTCAGCCAGAGGCACAGAGAGGCAGTCAAAAATTGCCTGATAGTTATGGTTTTAATTCTCAATGTCCCACATATGCATGTATGGGAGTGAGTATGTTTGCCTTGCCTTTCTATGCCTGCACACATACCTGCTCCACAAAAGTGAGCATTTGTGAGTGTGGATATTTTCTAGAGAACATACAATACTCATTGTGCAGTACTAAGCAAATGCAAGGTACTATATTGTGTATGTAAAAGTCATTTTACATGGTATAGTAGAGAAAAATTAGTAAACTGGACATGTTCCGTGAATGCAGATAATATTCCATGACATGGGAGGAATTAGTCAAGCCAAGGAACATGATACCACATATTAAAAAGGAAATTTGGCTCTTTAAGGAATGATGACACCTTTTCCTGAGCTATTATATCTTTTCCATCATAACTTAAAACCTCAGGCTATGATTTTATGATACCAACATGCAACATATTAAAAAGATATCTTCTCAGTCACTGATACTTATTCATTAGCTGCTGAAAATCAGGTCATTTGGGTGCCTCTAACTGGTTCAGTTGGATTCAGGACACCGAAGTCAGCAGTCCTCTTAGCAACCTGCCACTTCTAGGTTTTAAAATCTACTGATTCATAAAGAATTGGGATTTAATACATTTAAATGCTTTTTAGTGTAGCACAATCGGAGGAGTTTTATTTAACTTCTTAGCAAAATTTAACAGTAAATGTTACAAGTATCTTCTGTAACGTGGAAAAAGGCATATGTGAAAGAAATGCATGGAAATTGCTTACAGATATTCAGAAAGACAACTTTTCAAATTCTATTACTGCACATCAGTTCTGCTCAGGAACAAGACACCATTACTTTCAGATGGGATGCCATGGCCACACACAGCTGGAGCAGAAAAATCACACACAGGCATTTCTGCCTCCCTGTCTTACTGTTTCACAGCTCTTCATAACAGTTCATCTCATGTTGAAAAGCATATAAGCACTAGCTCCTCTCGGAGATGCACATCCCTTGCCAGGCTGCGAGTGTGGGCTGTGGTGTGATTCAGTTGGTCCATCAGTCACAGTGGGGCTGAAATAAAAGATTAATCAAGTGAGTATTCTTCCCAAAAAATATGGGGATAAAGTAACTGAGGCCTTTGTTACTTGTGGCTATGAAAGATGATTCTCAAAACTAGTCCTTATCCCACTTTTCTGACCAGAATTGATCCTTGTCCCATTTTCTGTCCGAAATACTGCTTTGGCCACAACACTGTTTTAAATTTTCCCTCAAAATATATTCAAGTTACATAAATACAAATAGCGTTTATATCCAACCCTTCTCAGTAGAGTTTTCATTTCAGCCACCGGTGAACAGCAGAGCTTATACCTGTTACTGTAGTTTGCAACTGTCCCCTGACCTAACAGCCGACAGTTGTTATTGGCAAGACAACACAAATGATAAAAGAAAAAAATGTCCAAATGTGGATGGACAAAAAAATATCTTCTAAATACTTCTTCAGAATAAAAGCAACTGCAGATAAAAGACACTTCTTGTCAATTACAAGTGGACCAGACAATAAGATAGCTGGACTTTATCTAACACCACTTGAACATTGCACCTGCACAGAACTTCAGGGGTAGTTGCAAATACTCCTTCCCTGCCCATGCCTGACCCAGAGAAAGGCTGCTCACACATCCTGCAAACTGAGATGCTCAAGTCTGGAAGTTAGCTGGGGAGACAGCACTTTGCAAGGTCATGCAGGGCTGCCAGTGCTACCTGGCATGACTCATAGTCATTGCAAAGTGATGAACTCCAACTCGACTCCCTGAAGAAAACATCACCATTTCTGAACCTGGCTAACAGAGCTACATTTCAACACGTATTTGTTATTTGTACTGTCTTGCCAATTGCGCTTGAACCCTGAGGGGGACCAGATAGCTATAAATCTTAATAGTCCAGAATAACTATGTTTGAAACAGATCCTTAAAAATGCACATAAGTATCTAAGAAGAGGTATAAGGCCTCTTTTACTACAGTATGCTAAAGGTTCGTTATTCCTAATATTTAGGTTTGCTTTCTTCCTTTGAAGAAAGGTAACACTATTTGCGTATTAGCCATAATAAAACAGTTACAGTTATACAGTGTGGCAGATATAAGATCCTACAAGCCACTTAGTTCTGGTTTCCTTATCAACCAACATAATCTAGTGCAGCATGGTGCTTTTTCAGCTTAAATGCCTAGACTTCTTCCCAGAGAAATCAGGGAGCAAGACAGAAAGGAGAAGTAAGCTCCAGATCCCATCCCAGCCCTGAGTTGTCTCACATCACCAACCCTGGAAACAGAAGGAACTCCTCAGTTTAGGCAGCTTAGATATAGCCAAATGATTAAAACTAATTTCTTAGTATCACACAGGCAATGTGATAGACCAGAGAGCAGAATTCGTATTTGCTCAGAAAATAAGTACATTACTTTTTAAGATTATGTGTAATGTGTGACAGATCATTTGGATACTCTTCAGCTGACATCGGTAGAGATGTAAGGCCATTATAAAAGCAGAGCTCATTTTCATTTTCCCATAAAGACTGTATAAAGGAGAGGGGAAGGGAAAGAATGCCATTAATACAGTGAAACCACATAAATAACAATAGATATTCTGAAAACTGCTGAAAACTTGCTGAAAACAAGACTGGTTTGGTTATTCTTTTAACTTGGGAGTATTCGTACAGCCATTAACATTGCTGTTTTCTTGAGCTTTAAAGTCAGTATTTGCAAAATCTATACTTTTCAAGCAACACTGCTGATATGTTTAAATAGGTAACAGGCAAACTTCAAAAGCTTTGGTGAAACCATTTAATAAAAAATCATATATACATTTAAAATTATTTTAATATATACTATATAAAATTGTATATTTAAAATATATATTTAGCTTCTTGGAATTCAGACAGAAAACCTAAGACCAGAATTTTCTTATGAGCTTCTCCTCCCTGGAAAGAACTTCAGAGTAGCACTTTCCACACTGTTCTCATCCCTCCACTTCTGATCTCAGCAGAAACTGAGGCACACAGCTGACTCCAATATTTGTTTAGAAAGCAAGGGAACGTTTTTGAACCTCAAAAGAAAAAGAAGGAAAGTTTGGTTGTGTGATTTCTACCATAGATTTGATGAATTCTACTAAACAATTGTTAAGCAGCAATTGTTTTCATCTAGGGTGTTATAATTTAGGTCTGTGCCAAATGCTATTCCACTGTGCATTATTGTAATTTAGGGTGCAAGCAGTTTACCCAGATATCAGCACAAAACTTGGCTGGTTAAATTAGCTACCTGTTTTCTCAAGGCACCTCTTTGAGTCAAGGGGAAGACACAGGCTCGGTGATACAGTGATTCACAGTAGAAGGCTAATTTGAATGCTCTGAATTGTACCCTTGGTGACTGTCTCATTCTATGTTTAAGTTAGTGATCAAGCTGGGTATCTAAAGTCGGCGTTGTAAAAGTCTCCCTGTTTCTTACACTGACCTTTAAATGATAATTAGGACCTGTCTGTATAACATCTAGTAAAAAAAGGCTCTAACCACACAGACATCTGTTACCAAATTGATCTAATCCAAAATGATTTGTACTCCCACATACACATTGATGTATACTGGCATTTAGTAATAAAGAAAAAAAAAGCAATTAAGAAATTTATATTTGGCTTTGTGATGCAGGGAAATGACAAAAATAATCTACAATTCATGTACATGTTAAATAAAAATTCTATTTTCCTTTAAATATATAATCTACAAAGTATTTTTCATCTTATCTAGACCAGCTATTACCTGCTTACTAAATGTCTGCTCTTTTCATTTTTATATAATAAAATTAACTAACCATAGTAAATAGCTACTAATCAATGAACACATATAGTTCTCTTTTACCATTCATTCTATCCTATTTATCTATCTATAGTTGAAGATTGCTGCAACAGGGAAACCTCTGCCAGTACCTCTTATCACAGTATATCACATCCCATTGGGCCCAGCCACATGAAGAGCATTAATTGCAGAGCTGCTAAGGCTGCTTTTTACCACTGTTGGTTAAAAGCTATTTGAGTGCTACAGAGATGCTATCAGGTCTTCCTCTCTCTTCTGTGCCACATACAAGACACCTGCGAGCCACTGAGCTCCTTACCCAAATGCACCCTCATTCTTGCATTCACTTCATCCAGTGCTTGCTTTTGCTTCCACACGCTTTCAGATAGAAAATGTTAAATAAGATAGCTACAGCAAGCTGAAATTCTTCAGTGGCGTAATTTTGTTCCAGAAAAGGCAGTGTTGTAATTTTTTTCTAAAAAAAAAGAAAAACCACTTTTATTAACATGTTTTCTATGAGGGAAAGTTGCTTCTCATTTCTCATTTTCTTAAGAAAACAACCACCATTAAATTTTGACCTTTTCTGGTAATTTTCCTTCACCATTGTTCTGTTAATTTTTCTAGACTTTAATATTCTAACATGTTTATGCAAATGTTACTCAAACACCAGGTTAAATGTTATTCAAATATCAGGTTATAGGATCTGTTATTCTAATTCAATGTTTTCAAGTTATCTCAACAGAATATTTGCTACATCAAAAGGAACAAAATATTTTCTCAGAAGTTATTTACTGCAAATTTTTAAATTCTTCCTGATGGACATTTGGTTTTAACTTCTAATTTCTAATGAAAACAAAGTCTGACATTTTCGCAGGACAAATTCTGCTTTCCAACTTGCTACTGTTAACATTATTTTTATGTTATCATCATAGTCTGACCTAAAGAACTCTGCTTTTTAAAAGAAAATAATAAGGAATCAGCAGGCAGTCCTAGAAAAGCATGCATTTCTGTTTATGATCTGACTAGAAAAGGAAGCTTATGTTCATGCGAAATTAGACTTAAATAAGTATCTCCTATTGGACTTATACAAGCACATGTGATGTCATAGTTGGAAACCTGAGATTTAGCCATTAAAAAAACCCTAAACCTGATGTAGATGGCAAATGTCAGCAAAGGAGATGCAGTTTCATCGGCATAGGAAACTAGTGGTTTAATAGGGTGATAGGCCAATTGATGTTTGATTTTTTTTCCACACAGTCACAAAATTTGGTAAAAGTTACATCACTTCCTTGCATGCTAGCCCCACTAAATTGTTTCCTGTGCCAATGTTCCAGCTGAAGTTGGAAATAATGGAGGATTTCTTTCCCTTTCTGAAAAGACAAAGTTACTGGTGGCTGAAACCAGTTTCATCTGGTATTACTTGAATATTGATATTATACTTTTAAAATAACAGCAAAAGCTATGTAATAGATTTCACTGAATTGCATAAGAGGTTCCTGATAAAAATAACAGAAACTATTTTACTTCTTTAGTATATGTGTAATATTCCATTAAAAACAACCCAGCAAGAACATAGACTAAACTATTGTTTGGACTTTTTTTTTTTTTTTAATTTGATTTTGGGATACAGTAGCAAACACCCTGTAACATCTCCACTTCTGAAAGCCCTCAAGAATGTGAACAAAGCTGTATGGAAAGCGAATACAGAACTGGGGAGCACAATTATCCCTGGCAGTTCAGTGCTCCCTCAAGCACCAAAATTTTCTTTCCTTGGCTAATGAAGACACACAGCAACCTCCTTCAGTCAGCTTCTCTGAGCATTATTAGAGCTTTGCAAACTTCATAGAATCATAGAATCAAAGAAGGGTGACTCTTCGCATACCTGTGCTTATAGAGAGAAGATAGTGCCTGTCATTCTAAGGATGTGAGTTTCGATTCTGAATTAAGCATCTTCAGACTGCAACTGTGGGTGGCAGAAAACATTTGTGGGAGCAATCACTCTTTATGTTTAGCTCTCTCATCCCACCCAAAGGTAGCTGAAAATGGTTTTGTTGTTGTTGCCAGAGGATCTCTGCCAGCAGAAGGCAAGCTAAAGGAGTAACCCAAAAGTCTTAAAATTGTGAGATTAAGTAACCAGTCATGTCTTGTAATTGACTTGGCATAGGATATCGCGGACCTCAGAAAAATACATCAAGCGCAGGCAAATAAAGTCCCTAGTATTGAACAGTTAGTGAAAGGGAGACCAAAATTTTGTCCTGACTATCCCACCTGAAAACTTCTGAAATTGCACTGCTACTGATGGAAAGAGATGTTTATGGATGTCAATACCATGACCAAAGCTCACATTTTGATATGCGGCTAAGGTCTGGGAAAAAAATTTGTTTGCAGTACAGTATTTGCATGACCATCTTATCAAAATAACCTGAATGCTTTCCTCTTTTGCTAAGCTTTTGATTATGGATTTTTTTTAACGTATCTTACAATTACTGTGTATCTAAATGAATATTGCTATCCTAAGAGTTGGGCAGAGCCCTGCAAAAGGATGTGTGATTGCCTGGATTTAAAAAAAAAAAAATATAATAAAAAATCGTAACAGATACCTTAGGAAACATTGGAAAACATTTATGGTTTTACATATGGTCAGGATATCTTGGAAAGCATAGTACAGCTGGAACTGCATTACTGAGAGCAGCCTGACCAGATATATCTGAGAGAAACAGTTCTTCCAGAAAGCCTCCCCTCCATCTGCAGATCTAGTGGATGCATTTAACCAGCTATAGATAGCTTTTCCTCCTAGGCTATCTACTCAGACTGTTTTTCTCTCTGCAGCATCATCAGCAAAGACTACATTTTGAATGGAAGCTGTAGTGAAGAAAAGAATCAACATGTATTTGTGTGATTATCAGTGGGGTTTGATAGCATGGTAATAAAATGCCAGCACAGGGGTGACAGCAGAGCTCCAAAGCTTCTGATCCCAGTGGAGCTACATTTACACAAATGCATTTGTAAGAAATGCAGAGAGCTTGATTACAGTAAATATGACCTGATTTTGCAGTTATGAGAAACTAGGTCAGAGGGACCCTAGTTTATCACCAGGATGTTTGTGCATCATTGTTAGACCTTTCCCACGACCTCCCAGCTGTATCTCCTGTCCATCCCCACAGAAAACTGCACTCGCTGCTGTCATGCAAGATGCAAAGAGGGAAATGAAGCCACAGCACTTCTGTGAGAGGGCAAATAACCTCAGCTTGAGGTATGCATGTCATCAGAAAGCTGATGTGCAGACCAAATAAAGACACACAAAGTGTGGTTACAGCATCAGCATAATTGTGTTAATGGTATTTGAGTACCTTAGATATATTTAATCTGAAAAATGCACAGTGGTATTAATTCTGCTATAATTTAGTGGCCTAGGTATTCAACCTAACCAAACGATCAAGCTTGTTTATTTACTGCTAGTAATAAGTCCACAATCAGAATGTACATGGCATCAGGCAAAATCCAATTCAGTTGCATTACTTTACCCTTGCATTGCACATAGGAATAAACTTGCGAGAGGTCTGCACAAGGCCTATCCCTAACCCAGGCCACCCTAATGCTCATTATAGGGTGTAAATGGGATTACACAGAGAGATAAATTCACAATTAATTATTGAAGTCAAAAAGACAAAACTGAAGTATAACAAGGAGTAGACACTGCACTATTGCTATGTGCAGACATCAAATATCTAACAAGTTTTAAAAGTTAAGAAATACATATTAATTGTGTTTGCAATAGTGCTTCTTCTCCTAGTCAAATATTACTTCATCTCCGTTTTGAAAGCTCCAAGGAAAACTAAGTTATCAGATCTTGTGATATCTGATTTACAAATGAAGGAGCAAGCCCTATTATTCCTCTATATTTATCATTATATTTATCATTATATTTGTGTCCCATTTATTCTTACTGTACTATGTTTTCTTTGACAAAAATTTAATCTAGATATCAGTTAATGCATGTTTTTCAGCTACGCACTTTATAATTTCAAAAGTCAGGAAAAGACAAAATAAATCATAGTTGCAAGTCTTTTCCATATACCATAAGGGCCAAAGATACCATAGGCTATACAGCCACTAATGCTGTCTCATTAAGGTAATAGGTGAGCGAAAAAACATTTCAAATGTGGCACATCTCTCATCTTTTAAACTGCTTGCCATAATTTTTAGATACTTATGCCCCAACTGAGAAAATACATATGCACATGCTCAGCTTTAAAGACGGCAATAATCCTTTTATTCATTGAGACTATCCAGTTACTTATGTATTTAACGGATATGCATCTCTCATCTGGTTAGTCCTTTTTTCTACTCAGGCTTTTTTTGCCTGTTTACCTACAAAAAGGAATCCTGCAGGATGCAGCAGTTATTCTTGTCATAGGGTTATTACATAAAAATGATGACTAGCATTTTCCCTGTCTTGTGTAACAGGTTATTATTTTCTGCCTACCTGAGCTCTACATTTTCAATTAGCTGCAGTGTTCTTAACCTCTCACTCCGCTACCCTAGTCCATTATTGAGCATCCCTTGCAAAACCATTGCAACACTGTGTAACAGCTTCTTTAGTTATGGCAATGAGTTTTTCTTAGATCTCTTGACTCAACCTTGGCTCAAGTAAATCTCACATGTAAGAATTGAGGGAGGAGATAAACTAATAGAGTCCACCAGATATACTGTGCAACACAGTTAAATATAGAGCTGGCAATTCCTTTCTTAATTCTCTTTTAGCTTATCTTATTATTTTCTTATTATGGTTTATTAAGGTGAGAAGAATGTCTGTCGTGTTATTTCCTTTAAATCCACACCATGTCCTGTGGGAGATTTTAAGCATCAGACTCAGTATGCTGAACTTTTAATTTTCCAAAGCAGGCAATGGAAAAATTACACAACCTCACTGTTTCCAATTAGTTATGGACTTCTGTTTATTCCTTTACCACAGGCATTTTTGCTTAGTTAGTAGTACAAATTGTTAATCATAGAAATGTGCTATCTCACATGTGCTAAGAATGAACAAGGAATTGGCTCCTTGCCCTACAGAACTCCAGCAATCCTCGCTCCTCCATTTCCAGAAACTTTTTCCAAGGAGTCTGACTGATGACAACAACCAAAAGATTACCATGAACTCATACAACACCACTGCCTGTCTTTAACATTTCCCAGTAGGTGAGACTCTCAAGGAGTGATACTGTGCACATCTCAGGGAATAACAAATAGGGCATCCCCCTTAGAAATTCATTTCACTACTCGTGACAGTGAGGTGGTAGCAGATGAAAAAAAAAAAAATCTTCTTTTATGTACCTTGAGTATGCATCAAAAAAATGTTAGTAAATTGCTGAGAATTTACAGTAAAAATGTTGAAATAATGTCAGGGTTGGGGAAAAAAGTTCTGAGATAAGAGTTTATCAAATTTACAATGTCCGGTCTAGAGCAAAGACATAGTAACTGTTCCCAAATAAACATAAAATTATTCATATTTAATAAGGTAATGGCAATGATAGAGATAACTAAGACTAATTGTTTTTCTTAGTAAGAATAAAAGTAAAAATAATAAACATCTGGAATGACGCAAATGTAAAGCAAAGAATAAGAAAATTACACTAAGAGTCTAAATGCAATGAAAGCAACCTTCCAGGAGGTTATTAGAGAAACTCTTGCAAGCTCCACGTAACTGCCTGCTATGTTTCTTCTGTCACATTCTGCAAGCTTCTTAGGCACTCTTTTTTTTTTACTTTATGTGTAAGGACTGTGCCCCAGCATTTGCAATCTTCTCTTTTATTTTAAGCTCACATCATGCCCCTGAAGCCTTCTAAAACTTGTTCCCAGTGGTGGTGTCATCACTTGATTCTGATTGTAGGCAATGGCCTAGCCTATTGTCTCTGCAGGACACTACAACCCCTATGACAGAGGCAAAGCCATACTTCTCATAAGTGACTACTGATTTAAGATGATTCCACTGATAAATTCTGTCTAAAGATACGTGCCTTACACTTTCTAAAAATCAGTATCTGATAAGTCTTTGAAACTGGTCTCTACATTTTGAACACTTAATGTCTGCTAATCAGTTAAAACAACTGGTAGTCTTTTCCCAATTTTATTTTTTTAATAATATGATGTATAAATAGACAATATCAAATCTTTTCAGGTATCCATTTGGGAATAAGCTCTTCGTAAGTTGTGACACAGTGCAGTGGTGTGGGTTAACTGAAAGAATAGACAAAGTTTCCAATAGTAATGAATCTGCAACTCTACTAATTTATGAGCAGTTTTTTCAAACCTCAGCTATCAGATAGAGCAAGAGGAATAATAGAATGTAACTTCTCCTTTACAATGCTCTGTTAATACAGAAAAGCAAAGACATCTGTACTCCAAGGAAGCTGTCAGCGCAGTTGTAGGCTGAAGGTCCCAGTATCACTTACAGCACTGGCAAGCAAGAGGTCATTGCTAGGGAATGAAGCTTGGGGAGGGAAGTAAAAGGAAAAGGCTGGGGCGAGGGGGGGTGAGGGGAGGGGAAGAATCAAGTATCTTTCTTCACCATTCTTTTTCTACAGCTTTTGTGTGTCTGGACTGATTTGTTGTGGGAGAGCTGCTGGAGACAGTATATTTGGCACAGGACAGGATAGCTCAAAGCCAAAAGGATGGTGCTATTGCCAGTTTAAACCATGGCTTGTCTTTTTTTTTTTTTTCCCCCTCTTTCCCCCTTCCTCCTTTTTCTTTGAAGGAAGGAGAAGAAAAAAAAAGGGGAAGAAAGAGACTAGCAATGAAAACCAGAGCAGTGGGTTAACAATGGCCCTGCAGGCTTCAGTAGACTGGAAAGATACACGAGGCACTTCCTCTACCATCTGGCATGCGATTCTGCTGCTGCTGCTCTTAGTACATAACTTTGGAGTGAATAAGCAAACAAGTAAAACTTTTTAAGAGACACCAATTATGAAACACCAGCTATTAATCTGTCAGCTTACTCCCTTTTCTTCCACCACAGTATTCCGTTCCTCAAATCTTTTCCAGTTCTCATGTCTACCTGTGAAAATATGCACTGCCTTGTGAGGTTTTCAGATGACTCTGCTCGCCTTTTTATTTGGCACTGCTCCTCAGGATGAGCGAGGGCCAGAGCTAATACATTTTTATGTCTCTTATAATCACTTAAGCTTCTTTGACTTGGAGTAGCAATAAAGCCATCCATCTCTGTTGAAAGATTTCCTTCAAGTCTGGCTGCAAGTGAGAATGCAAAATAAAAGTTTTAGGTGATCTGAGCTTGCTCAGGGACCGTTTAAAATGCGGTCACACATGGCTGGGTACATTGCTGTGTAGGAGTACGTTACGTTTTAATTCTGATGGCTTTTCTCAAGAGCAATGAAAAGTGTTATGTTGAGGTCACATCTTCAAGTTGGGTAAATCATCACAGCACAGCTGAAGTCGGAGAAACAGAGAACTTAAATATCTGAGCATTTTGTTTCTTAAAAGTCTCTGGGTGATGCTACAGCTGATTTTTGATGCTGAAAATCTCATAATCAAATATGTATCTTCCAGGCTTTCCTGTGAGCAGCTTTTATCTGGCTCCAGTCTTATAACAAAAAAGACAAAAGGAAAGTCAGTCAGTAACAGCAAAATCTTGGATGAATTAAGGGCAAGTAATCACTGAATTGGAGTACAACTGTGAAGCACAAGTTTAGTAAGAATAAGATGTATTAATTTACAGACATACCCATTAATGGGAGGCAACAGTTTTTACACAATTTATCTTTTTTCATTCACAATTGCTGATAATTGAACTGGCCAGAAAGCAGGAAAAAGAAGAAAAAAAAAAAGGAGAAAAAGAAAAAAAGAAAAGAAACTCCGGGCACTCCAGACTACCTACAGCCATTGCTTTCACTTGACATTAATTTTCCCAGAAAAAAATACATACTGTCTGCTAGGTTTATCACATAGCTTCTTGAAATGCTAAAACTGTAACAACAACAGATGAGTTTCAGTTTGGTTTTTGACTGGCCTCCTGCTTTGCACCTGTAGAACTGTAAGTAAAAACAAACATTACAATTAATGCTTCAATTCTGATTGATCCTGATCTGCCTGATCCTATCCACAAGGCAGGCACATACCCAAGTGACCCAGCTAAGGGAGCATAAAACTTCTCACAGTTTTAAGGATAAAAAAGATAGTGTAGATTTTGAAAACTCAGAAGATTGCTCTTGCTGCTATCAAGAGGGTTGGTGGCTAAGTTCTCTTAGGCACTTAAATATTCAGATATTCATCTAAAACTTGGGCTGAGCATCTGTGAATACATTCTCTTCCCAGATATCTGGTATTTTTTTGCATCCAGGGAAGCTGGAAGTGCCACCAGGATAGCCTTTTGCAGCGCTCTGGCACTTCTGCTCTTTGTCCCAGCAGGGAGCAGGAAGTGCAGAGGTAAACAAAGAGGAAAAATAATAACAACAACAAAAAAAAGTTACTGTAACTCCTTGTAGCTCAAAACCCAAATTATGTAATTGGGGGGTAAAGTTTAACTTGCCCAGTAGACAAGCAGCCTCCTAAATATTTTGGCCCAGTTTATCCCTCTCTAACAGGAACAACACTGCCCTAAAGAGTAATTGCACAACACACGCTGATACGAAAAACCTAAAATATCGCAAGAAGCCATATGAACTTAAAAACAATAAAACTTGTCTTTCCACAAAATTATAAGCATTGATTGTATGAATGTCTTAATGCTTGTGCTACTGTACTGCGCATCATCTATTTGTTTTCTTTGTCCTTAACCCCTTTGTTCAAAGAGTCAGGATATCCTGATGCTAAGGACTCTGCAAATAACAGTGCAACAACAATAGTATAATACTTTGGAAGCACTTCACAATTTTCAAGAGAGTCATCTAAAAGTGTACTGTGCTAACAGAATGGCACTAAAGCCTGCAGTCAAAACAGGGCTAGTTTTTGAAAGGCATTAGAGTTGTCAGTTTGAGGTGGTACATGTCAGTTGAGGTAGTACCACAAGCATGGTACAGGATCCTAGGAAACAGCACACTGCTGTTTTGACACACAAACATTGACGATACTGACATGAGGAGAAAAGGCTTGTGCACACTGTTTTCTACATGTATGGGTGTTATGTTAACTTTTAGCCCATGCTCTTGGCTCCTCTTCCTCCATGAAGGAAGATCCTGTTTGTTTGCCACTTTGTTTTTCCATCTGTAGAGAAAGCACAACACTGAATGTAACCCGGAGAAGACAAATACATTTAGTATAGACGCTAGGAAATACTGTAATACCCACTAAAATCCCATTAAATACATCTCCTGCAATTTTACTGTAAACTAAGTGCTGGTTCAAGAGTCTACCTTCCACCCCTTTGCTGTATGCTCTGCAAACTAACAGCTATAGGATCGACCAGTACGGACAGCAGGCTAAAACGGACAGATTGTATAAAGGCAAAATACAAGTTCTGAACACCCCAAGGCCCCTCCCGGGCAGGGATCCTGGGGACAGGACGGGTGCCGCTGCGGGGCCTGGCCGAAGAGGAAGTGCTCGCTCTCGGCTGGAGAGCCCCGGCACACCACCTCATTTCTGCTTGAGACAGAGCGCTCTCCCGGGCGGCTTTGCCTTGTTTTTAAATGTTCGCGGTGAATAATTGTCTTCTCGTTGGGAGTCTGAGAGTGATCGCTGCCACCAGGCAGTGTCCTGACGTGAACCCGTTCAGGTGGAGCTCTGCAGCCAAAGCGGTGAGGACGCAGGGCAGACCCCGCACCCTCCCCAAAACTGTAATTTCAGCAGCTTGTTCCTCTCCGACCCGCCAAGCGCCAGCACCTCCGGCTGCCCTTCTACATGCTCCACTTGGGTACCGTCCCTCGGGCTGGCGGCCGAAAGCGGCGCAGGCGGGGGCCTCGCGGCGGGACGTCAATCACCGCCTTTCCTCCCGGCCGAAGGGCGGCCGAGGTTACGGCCGGGTGTGACTAAGAGGCCAAAACCCCCACCGGCTCCGCAACTAACCCGGCGAGGAGGAAGGCGGCGGGGTGGGGGCTCCCCCATGGCACCGCAGCAGGGGTAAAGTCAAACCGCCTCCTCCTTCGCGCACAGTGGGGTGCGAGGGGTGGCTCTGCCCGCCCGGCCCCGCCGGCATCAGCAGCGGCCCGAGCCCGAGCCTCAGCCCCCGCCCCCGGGGCTCGGCGCTGCGCCGGTATGAGCCGCGGCTCCGCGCCTGCCCGCCAGCCGCTTCGCCCCGGCTGCCGGCGCCTGGCGGCGGGCTGAGGGCGCGCAGAGGGCGGGCGGGAGGGCGGCGAGCGCGGCGGCCGGAGCCCGGAGCTCCTTCCTTCCGCGCCCGCAGCGCGGGGCCGGAGCTGCAGCCGGGGCCAGGCGGCGGGGCGCGCCCCCTGCCCCGGGCGGTGGCGGTGGGCGGCCGGGCGCCCCCGCCCCGCTCTGGATGCCCATCGCGGCTGCTCGGGCCGGGGGCTGGCGGCGGCGGCTCCCCGGCGGGGGGTGCGGGGCAGGATGCCGGTGCTGGAGCGCTTCTTCCCCGCGGCAGAGCCGGCCAGGCGGAGGAAGACGGGGGAAGAGCCCATGCCCTTTCCCATGGGCAGCCTGCCCGGTTATCAGCAGGGGACCCTGGCCTGGGACTTGCCCGAGATGATCAAGATGGTAAAGCTCGTTTGGAAGTCCAATGGGGAGCTCCGTGGGGCGAAGCACAGAGGGGGTTTGGAGAGCGAGGATGCCCTGGGCGGTTCGGCAGGTAGGTTTCCCTTGCCCTGCTGCTCGGGGGAGCTGGGGGCAAGTGCGGCTGGGGAGCGGGGCTGGCGGGGGGCAGCGGCCGAAGCCGGTCCATCCCGTCGTGGGCAGCGCTGCTGAGGCTCGGGGCCGCTGACGGGTTGGGGAGCGCAGCCCGGTGAGTTTGAAAACGTGCTTTTGGCAGCTCTCGTTCTCTCCTCCCGCGGACACCCATACACACGCGGAGTTTGTGCCGGATCTGGAAGCCAGGTGTATTTGCTGGTGGCGCTCTCCTGTGCAATCTGTTGCGTGATTTATAAGTGGGGTGATAAAAGCTCAGGTAAAAACGAGAGCAAGTAGCTCCGCGGCTTGGAGGCTGACCCTAAGCAGGGCAGCAGGGCTTGGTGCCGGCGCTTGGAGCCTCTCCCGGGCCCGCACGGGGCTCCGCAGGTGGCTGCGGCGCGGGGCCGGGGCCGCCAGGCAGATCGGCTGCTGCAGGAGCAGCGGCGGCTGCGACCGCCCCAGCGCCCACAGCTTCCCCGGTCATTTTCGCTGTGGCCTGTCCTCTTACGCCGCCGAAGTTCACCCTGGTCTGTGAGTGTGCTTGGCTCATTTCACATGATCTTCCCGTGCTTCCCGTCTGGGGAGCGACACCCTTAAGGCTTGTGTGTTGTTAGCTACCAGTTATTAAAAACTTGAGACCCATTCTTGGAGTAACACTGCCCCATCCCACTACTTTCTCTTTGAACGTGGTGTATTACTGGCTAAAGAGCACATGTTTTTTAATGAACTCTATAAATCTTGCATGTCAGGTTTTTTCCTAATTCACCAACAGTCGTGGAGCCATATGGCACCGTATCAAATGCTTTACTGAAGTCCACGTTGAACTTGCTGTAGTTTCATTAGGTAGAAATGGGTTGTCATGTTAGCATAGTACTTCTTACTTCCAATTTGTTGATAGTGCATCTTATCCCACCCTCCACATTTCTTATGGTTCTAAACCTCTTGCCTTCTATTGGAGGCAACCTCTTGCCTCCTTCAAAACCTCTTGACTTTTTTTGAAGTCAGGCTCACAGGCCTATGGTTGTCTCACTATGAGTTGGTAATTTTTTTATTCTCCTGTCATCATACTGTTGTGACTTAATAGACTTACTGAAACTGTGTGGCTCATTCCTTCAAAAGTCTGGGTTATTTCATCTCTGCAACTTGGTCACTAAAGTCTTCCAGTGCATTCAAAGATTATGCCTTCACCTGCTTTTGGTGTAGCTTTATCAAGACCTATAATTTACAGTATTTTGTACCAGAACAATTTAATTTCTTACATAGAATAACCTCCTTGCAGGTATTTCAAAGTGCATGTGTGTGCACGTATGTATTCTGTGTGTGTATAACTGCATATATAAACTTGAATAGTAAATAAGTATCTGTGTATGACTTTTGGGTGCCCACCAAGGTTGGCTGGTTGGTCACTGTGTGTCCATATTTCAGATGAATAAAACTGAGAAATACATGGTTCACTTCTGTTTTGAAAAAGAAAAGGTAAGTTCTCGGGCTCTGAGGAAGATGTACAACTTGGCACCCCACTCTTTGGGAATCACTTCAATTTAAAAGAATAACAGGAGTGTTGTGGATAAAAAAGAGGAGGTCAAATTGCTCTTTAAGACTTGGAGGAAATCAGCTGGGAATGTACCATAGCCAACCTGGGAGACTGAGGTTTGTGTGGTGAATGGTGAGTGTTGAGAGGTGGACCCTAATCAAACAGAACTTAGGAAATGCTGCACTGCTTATACCTCATGTATGAGTAATAGTGGTTTTTCAGTATGCTCGTGTTAGATCTGGTGAAATTAGTTTCATTAGGTAACAAATGAGATTCGCCTTCAGATTCCTGGAGGCAACTAAAAATGTGCATGAATGTACAGAGACAGATTAGTCCACTAACAGGATATGAGTAACTTGCATTTACTCAAGTGGCTATTACTTGTATCCTGTGAAGGGACAGTCCTCTCTTCATGGTGCCAGATCGTGTTTCATAAACTCAGTTGATTTGCAGCAGTACAAACCAGAGCAGAAGATGACTCTAACTCTCATCACTTTAAATACGAATCATCAGACAGTTTGAGTGAACCAGACCTGGGTTGCTGGTTTTTCCTCCTCAGCAACAGTCATCCTAGTAGTTTTCCCTCTTGTGGTTTTATTTTAGTCACTTTAAGTACATCAGAGTATGTGGGAAAACCAGTAAATGCTGAAATCTAGTATACTTAAATAAGTGCCAAATCAAAGAATGAAGAAAGAGTAAGAAAAGATAATCATTTGGAAGGATCCTCAGCTATGTATTTGTATGGTATTTTGTATGTGTTTGGCTCCTTTAAAGAAAAAAATATATAAATTACATTTTATAAAAAGGCAGTACTTCAATAGGAAATCAGGTTTTCTTCAGGTAAACCTAAAGCAAATAACTTCTGCGCAAGGTACTGCTAGTTAGGCAAATAAAGGTTGATTGTTCAGTAGCAGAGTTCACAGCACTTTCCACATCAAGGGCTTTTCATTTAAATTTTTAAGTGTTCATATGATAACTCATGTTCTGTGTTATCATATCCTCATGAAACTACTTTGCTTACAGTAGAAGAGGAGGAAGTAGATACAGATTCTGGCAGGAAGCTTGTGAGGATTTCTCCTTGCTTGATCATATTAATAGAGATTTAGCTAAGCAAATTCCCCTGTCCTAGCCTGAGTGACTTGACTCAGCTTTGGGCTGGCTTTCTAGAAAGGAACAACCCTCTTAACCATAGATAGTGAGGAGGAAGGAGAGCTGTATCTGGACATGACGTCAGTTCTGTGGATGACAATGTCTTGGGGACCCATATAGCTGTAATTTTTACCGCATTCCTCTTTCCTGAGGTAGGAGTAGAGAGCTGCTAGAGAAAAACTATCTCTGTGTCCTGCATTCTCAAATAAGAGCTATATCTTTTGTGTTCATTAATGAGAATAAGCTACTCAATCTCCACCCCACCCCACCCCCCCCCCCCCCCCAAAAAAAAAGTGTTTGCAATACATGTAGCTTATAGGTGGGTTGGACAAAGAACCCAGAATTCATAAAGACTGCCTGTCTGGGATTTCTAATGATGATTTATTTTCCCTTTTGAAGTAGTAAAATTCACATCTTGAGCCTTCTCTTATTGCTGCACTGCTTTTTAAAGTTAGTATCAATTAAGACTGCAGACCTTTCTCCTGCTACTGGCCTGCTGTTGCTTAGTAACTCTTTTTTCCCGTTTCAATTCCTGACCAAATCAGCACAAAGCTGTGGTTTGGTGAAGACGTTCTCTGGCTGTGCCAGAAGCCATTTCACATACTCAAACTGGCCATGTGATAGTAAGAAAGTGCGAGAATGGAACATAATTAATTTGAAAAGCATTGGGTGGGAAATGAGTAGAATTCAGTGTCATTCCTTACAGTGCTTCAAAGAGATTATTTGCAAGCTAATGCTTTTTACTTGAATAAAGTAACAGCATGTGTTGATATTATTACAGTTGAATTATTCAAATAATTCTTAACTGAAACCATGCTGATCTCTACAAAGGAACTGAGTTCTGTTTATGACCCTGACTTTCTTATCGCTGCCTTCTAGAGTTCAGCAGCAGCTTTGCAGATTAAACAAACCTGACTGAGGAAGGAGTACTGGTCTGCCTCCAGGAGTCTTCCTTATGAGCAGTAGCAATCTCTTAAACTTACAGTGATCATCCCAGATAACTCAGTGAGGCTTTCTGTACTGAGTTTGCACATAGGCAGACATGCAAGACTTTCAGAGAAGGTACAGTGGTGCTTAGAATTATCGAGGTCTGTTGAGACACTGATCTTTGTGGGTTTTTTGAAATAACTCTGAATGGTTTTTTTCCACCTATCTCTTTCTGCCTGTAGATGTTTTCTCAGAAATGTAGGTTCTGATTCATGCATGCATCACGCTCATTGTGAACTGATGAGTCCTTTTGCCATGAGGAGGAAAAATAAGCAGTACCACACATCATTCCTATTACAGTTTGCTGCTGGGAAGATCTCCCCCAGTTATTGGTGTGTCCGTTTACTTCTCTTCAATCAACTGTCTCCTTTCCAACTCTGTGATGTATTCAAACTTCTTGCCATTGTCTAAACTGGCCTTGCTCTTTGAAGCCTTAACAGCTGTGTACTGAGCAATCTGTTAGAGAGGTCAAAGTTAAATTCTCTGTGTTCTTCTTCAAGGTTGCTTGAAGGCCTTCACTAAATTATTCACAAGACCTCCCAAAGACTCAGGTCTTCCATGATATCCAGGGAAACATGCCTTCTACTTCATTTTTCTTTTGCGGTGAACAACCTTTATCACGCTGTGCAGTAGCTTTGGTGCACATGTTAAAATAAACATCATGCTTCCTCTTCCCATCGTTACTTATAGAACCATAGAATGATTTGGGTTGGGGAAGGGACCTTAAAGCACATCTAGTTCCAACTCCCATGCCACGGGCAGGGACACCTTCCACTAGATCTGGTTGCTCAAAGCCCCATCCAACCTGACCTTGGACACTGCCAGGGACGGGGCAGCCACAACTTCTCTGAGCGACCTGTTCCGATGTGTGCTTACTGAATCGTGTTTAGTTGTGACCTCCTGAAACTCATGCATGCTTTTGTAGTCCCACTGCAATAATTAATAATCATAAAATGCTTAAAATCTGAACTTGTGAATTACTGAGAAACAAATGCGGGGTTGGCTAACATCTTAGAAATCTCATCATTTTGTGTAGTTGATGTTGAGCTTCTGGGTGCCCCAGATGTAGAACCCAGCAATAAATAAAACACAGGACCTATCAAATGGCATTGCCTTAGCATCCGACAGTCTCTTGCATTATTTCTTAGATTGTAAACAGCTTTGTGTCCTACTGAGCAATGCACAGCAGGCAGGAGGGCAGATTTGCTGTATCTTTCTGAGGTTAGGTTTTTGTTTTGGTTTTGGTTTGCCTTTTTTTTTAGGTTTATGTTGAGACTTGTTTAATCCATTACACTTACTATGGACAAAGAATGTGAATTTGATGGAATCAAGGCTACCTGTGGCAACTTTGATTGCTCTCTGACTGTTGTGCTGAAATTCCAGCCCCTGTGAGCAGGAAATACGCTCTTCTATATTCTTGTGAAGAGCTGGTTAAATCATTGGAACTGTGTGTGATGGTCTCATTGAGAACAGTGCAATTACACAGTATGCAGTACCTCTTCTATACTGTGTGTATGTAAACCAACCAATAAAAGACTTAGAAATCAGACCACATCTGTAGGTAGTGCTGTTCAAACATAACTCCTCAGTTTACTGGCTGAATGTAGGTTAGTTATACATGTGATTTTGTTTTTTTTTTTTTTTTGCAAAATACTAATTCTAGAATTGGCTTCAAAGATCAAAAATATAATTTGAGATATTAAATCATGGTCACTGTTCCAATTCTGGTCCTTTTTAGCACCTAACTCTTTATTTTAGAAATATTTTTAAAAAGTAGTGTAGACTGAGAAGTTGAACTAATAGTAGAAGACTTTGGTTTTGAACGTGTCAAAATAAGCTGATGTATTTGTCAACCGTTTATTTGGGGGGGGAGGGTGATAATTTTCACTCCAGTGAAATTTTCACTCAAGTGCTTAAAGTGCTTAACTTACTTAACTTTAAGCACTTAAAATGCTTAACTACTCTCTCCTACTTCATTATTATGTAAATTTGCTGTTGTGAATTTGTTAGGATTTAGGGATATTCAGAATCATAGAATCTTTTAGGTTGGAAAAGACCTTTTAAGATTATTGAGTCCAACTGTCCACCAAAATAAGAACTAGACCAGGGGTAAATACTAGAGAAGAAATAATCTGAAAATCTCAGCAGTTTCTAATCTGAAAATCTCAACAATTTCTGAATGGTCTTTCAGTTCAGCCTTGCTGGCACGTTTTTTGTTTGCGTTATTGTGAATGTTGGAAAACAGAATTTGTTTGCAGAAATATTTGGAGAACAGCTGTTCAAGTATGTACAGCCACAACAGAAAGAAAAAGATTACAATATAGAGTTAAGACTTCAGGGTAAAGTTAGCAGATAGATAACATGTGATTGCCCAGGTTGGGTGATGGCGAGCATGCAGAAGGTAATGCTGCTGGTGTGCTGGAAAAGTGACAGAGGTTTTATTGATATGTCAACTCAGAGACAAATCAGTGGTTTGCTAAAAACTATAAGCACAAATAGAGCAAATTCCAGTGAGCTGTAAAATGGTGGCAGGATCTGTTGCTTTCAGTGAGGCTCTTCTAAATATCAGGAGCCAAAGATGTGGCTTTATATATAAAAATAGGTTTCTAAAGGACAAGCTAGTGCAGTATAATGCAAACAGGCTTTTTGATGGTGTGGTCGTTTGGGTTTTTTTTTCTGTGCTAGTTTGCTTCATCAGGGTTAAAGCTGATAGTTTTACCTTTGGTAAATTGACTCATAAGTGCTTTATACTCTGTGAAAAATTAAACTGATAAATGGCTACAAATAGAAAGCAGTAGTGGCATTAGCCATGCCTGCCTAGTGGTTGTAATTTTATGTATTGCTTAAATGTTTGGAGAGAAGCATTTAAAATGCACTGTGGGAGGCTTGATACAGCGTCTAATTTCCAATGCTTCTAAAGTAGGAGTAGAGCATCGTATGCAACGTGTTTGCTATTTCAGTGCTCCTTCATAACAAACTTACAGCTTGTGGTCTATCATACTTCTTAAAACTGTTTGCTTGGAGACATGCATCCCAGACGCATTTCTGTAGTCCTGCTTTATGAAGTGTGAGTTTGGCTTTCCAGTCAACACAAGGATCCACTATGATCTATGCTGACCTTCTCCTCCTCCCCAGAGCTCTGCGTTCAGAATATTCTCAACTGTACTACTTGTGATTGCTCACATGCTGCTTAATGCTGTCACATTTCCAGAGGGCATCTTTACAAATGAGCAAACTTGTCTGAATTGGAATTGTACTGCAGGAATACCCCAGTGTCAGCTTCTTAAGGTTGACTGAAAAAACTTGGCTGACCTCAGGCTGTTTCTTCACAGCAGTCATGCACCCAGTTCTGGCCACGATTACTGTAGAACATGCTAGTCCTCCTGTCTTCCCCTGGTCTGCTCGAAAAAGTGCAAATGCTTAAATGAAACCCTCTTGAGACTTCCAGCTTGAAACATGCTTTGATCAGGAAAGTTCCTTGTCTTAACCTGTCACCTGCTAGGAAGTGGCATCATCCTTTGAAATTTCCTGATGGTGCAAAGCTGAACATAGTGTGGTCTAAGGTTTATACCAAGAGGAAGGTCAAACACAAGGGTTTTTAGCAGGCTCACCATCCAGAGTATTGCTGTCAGATCTTCCCCTTCTTACAGTAGCAATAGAAGGGGCAAAACCCTTCCATTGCTCTTGGAAGAGAATGTCTTGAGTTCAGGTATCCTCCTCCAAAGTTCTCTGAGAAAATGGAAGTTTTTAAATCAGTCAGTGAGGTTGCTGGCAATCCTTGTGAGTGCTTCCCTGTGGGAGTGCTCCCAAGTCCAGGGGGCTGAGGACCTGATTCGGATTGCACTGAAGCCAGAGAGTCTTTCCATGGACATGGATGGGCTTTATTCTAAACTGGGATGTTCAGTAGTACTTCTAGGTGAAACTCTGTGGGAGGTTTACTCTTAAGTGTCTCTTTATACACGAGAGACTAATTGGAGAAATTCCTGTAAACTTCCCCAGCTCCGATCCCTTCTCAAAAAGGAGTGCTTCCCTTGAGAGAGTATGAAATCCTTTTCTCTGTAGCCAGCTCTGGCTTGCATGGCGGTAGTGCCCTTCAAATATTGTTATCTTGGGTTCTCATGCTATCCCTGGCCTAAGATGAGGGCAGAGTATTAACTGTGAGGCCTAGTTAAAAGATGCTTTGTGCAGGTGCGGTTAGAAACGAAGCAGTATGGTGGAGGGTTATCAGAACACGCTGTGTCGTGGCAGGCATTGCTTTATTCCCTGTTGCTTAAGCACCACCTTGAGATTTAATGTTTTGTTTTCAGATGCTGGAATTACAGATCAGCCAGAACGACTCTAAACTAAGTACTACACAGTAGCGCCTGAACACTGCTCTTTAAAGTTAAATTGTAAAATAGGTTCATCTAAGTGGAAGGAATTAGTTTTAAGCTTGGTGGAGCTATGTTCCAAAATAGTCAAAAACTAGTGTGTAGCACTGATGTGCCAGGTGAATATTTGATTAAAACCCATACAGAATAGTTGGAAAATGCAGGCACAGAACATTCCTTAAGCCATCAAAATTCTGACAGGTGCAGAAAACACCTTAACTACACAGTCCACTATCCTGGTTTTAATAGCCGTTGGCTAAGTTCTTCCTTGTCTAGTAAGAAGCACTTCTCTGAACAAGCTTTCTGTTAATTAAGGTTAGCAACAAGTAGTCCTTGGGGGGTTATCTGTGCATATATCTTGATTATCAGCAGACCTGGTTCAGTGAAGCACCCAGGTGCTTATCTAAATAGCTATGCGTTCCAAGCTTTGCTTATCCAAACATCTTCCAAACAGTTCATGTGTGCAGAACTTAAGCTGGAAATCTTGTAATTACAGGCTTTCATGGGAGATTTTTTATTTCCTACTTCCAGCCTGAGTGGATATACTGCAGGAACAGCTGCCTTCTCAGTAATTCGGCAATTGCATTTCTAATTCCAAATGGAACTGGGAGAATAAAGGGGTGAGAGAGACTGGGCTCTTCTGTGAAATGCTGAAAAGAGTGATTTGATCCAGCTTGGGTTTTGCATGCAGGTTTGTCTCATTAACAGAAGGGGGGGAGGGAGAATACTGTAACGTCCTGCTTGCAGATTACTATAACAATTCAGATGATGCTCAAGCACACTAGCAGCGAGAAACAGAAAACCACGTGTGAAAGATTCTGAATTTTATACAGGCTGCACAGCTATTACACTTGCTTTCTCTTCTTCCTGGAAGCATTAGTGAGCATACATTTCATGCACTCATTTGGGAACTACAGCTAACTGAATAAATTAGTACTGGCAATAGCTCAGGGCCTTTCTTGAACTCCACTTCAGTGTGTGTAGAAGAGGTGTGTTACTTTCCGTGACCACTGGAAAAGAGACTAAGCAGAGAGTAATTTACTGCACAGCTGAGAACTACAAACAGCCCTAAAATGGCAGAGGAGCGAGGCTTTTAGGTGAGACAGTGTCAGCAGCTTCTAAGCAAGGTCAGTTAGAACATCCTACTTAGAGTCAGCAAGCTGAAAGTTCTGAAGAAAGCAGAGCAGGGAGGAACAGCGGGCACTTAAAGGAGACTAGCAATGGGTAGGAGCTGGAAGAAGAGGGATTTCTTCAGTGCTGTTCAGTGCACTAGCACGTCTCACTGAAATTGAATTCCAAGTTCCCTCTTTGTCAGTCATGAATAAGGCAGTGATCGCTGCTATATACCAGTGCTGGCAGATCTTTTTCTCCACCTTCAATCCTGCCCTCTTACTGGAAACAGTAATTGCAGCTGTGGATCAAGGGCATAGTGACACAGATAATATGGGCTTGATGCAGTTGTGCATTAACTCTCAGAGACTTTTTTTTCTTTTAAGGAGCATCTTCTGAGTTGTGAATTATCAGCTTTTACAGCTTCGTGCATCTCAACCAAAGTGACAGAAAATAGTAAGGACAGCAATCCAGAGTTACAGCAGTGTGGGGGCTCATGTTGAAGACATGCTGCGGGTTTGAGGATAGAGGAGCTGTTACAGGACTACAGTAGCTCAGCTTTATGAGTAAGCAGAAGGTTTCAGCATGGTGTCTTCTGTTTCTTTCTCAATGCTAGTTAACTTGCCCATGGTAAAAGCGAAAGAGATAGTAGGACATAACTGACAAGTGCAGATAAAATACTGCATGCAAGGTGAAGTGCAGCAAATAGTATTAAGTAGCTTTGGACAGAAGTGTGCTTAAAGACCCCATTTTGCCTGGGGAGAATATAAGATACTCATGAGGAAGGGATTTTGCTGTCCTAAATAGAATGGATTTTGTTCACTGAATCATAGAATCATATAATCAGCTATGCTGGAAAAGACCTTTAAGATCATCAAGTCCAACCATTAAGCTAGCACTGCCACATTCACCACTAAACCATGTCACTAAGCGCTACACCTGCTGTGTGGTCTGCATGGCTTACCTGTGTGGCATACTCATGAGAAATGTGTGATCTGTGACAAGATTTCACAGATCCTTGGTAGGAGCTGGATGCTCAGATCCTTGCTAATAATCAGGCCTAAAGTTTTGGTTCATTAAAATAGAAGTCTGAATTTTAAATGTCTAAGAAGCTACCTGGTTATTCTAAAATAAATGCTTAAGCTACCTACAGAATACAATGTTCTGGTTTTCTGAGTTGTAAGATGCGATCTGTAAAATGTGATCATCTATTGAAGATGCATAGCTGTTGAATCGTAATTACATTATAGAAATGGGATTCAGAATAAAGGTACAACCTCAAACTAGGCAGACTGTGCAAGCTCATGTAACTTCTCACTGGAACAGCAGTAGAATAGATATTCCCCTTTGCCAGCAATGCACATCATTAAATATGTACTCAGTAGCTGGCAAAACAGACTAAAAGTTAAACTGACTTTGGTAATAGTGGGCTGGAATTCTCATAATGAAAATGCAAGGTACCTTATTTAAGTGTTGGCCCCTTGACAGAATCTGCAACACAAGCCTCACAAGACTGTTGTAGGTTCCCTGTAGGCAATAATGTGCTGATGTCTGGCTTTGCACAGGCTGGAGACCTAGGAGATTATATGTTTTGGATAGGATCAAATGACTAGAAGGGGAGAGCACCCTATACTTAGCTGTCTTGTCATACAGACAGAAAAATGTTTTGCATGTGACCTTGTTAAACAGCATGAGTTAAGAGCAGCACTACAAAGCAGGGGCAGAGCTACTGAAGCTTAGATCGTAATTGAGAATTGGTCATCTACTTAAGTCCTCCCCCTCCCACTCCCCATTTTTCCATTTAGACTTTGTGACTTCAATTTTCATGCTGACTCTAGATCAGATGGAGAGATGAGAGTGAGAAAATGTAAGACAGCTAGAAGTTCCAGTCTCATGGTCTGGTTCTCCTCCACGTTAGAAAGGCAGAGAACCAGTTCGATACAGGATTTGTTTTTCACCATCACTGTCAAGTCCTCCTTTTCTTTCAACAGTCATTTGTTCTCCTTTCATACTGCAAAGCCTGTCCTAGTATACTCCTCAGCCACCATGCCTTTGAGTGTCTTTCAGAATTACTGTGACCATGCTGACTACCTCACTACAAATCAGTTCTCTTCTGTCGCAGTACACATCTCTGTCTTCAACTTAACTGACTCCTGCACCTGCAGTCTTATTTGTTTCTTCTCCATTTTAGATAGCCTTTAAAATCGTCCTCCCTTGCAGCCTTCATCTCTCTGCACAGCAGATTTTCACTGATGCTTCTTTCAACAGAAGGTTGACATCCTCTGTCCTCCTCCATCTTTCTCCTTGTTACAGGCAGAATTTTATTTACTGCTCCTTTCCTTTACCAAAGGACAGCACATGGTAGAGAAGACTGTGTCCTGTTGGAGTCTGCAGACTGTTGATGTCCCCTACAAACACAGCTTTCACTGTCAAGGTATGACTGGCTTGTGAAATGCCTCATAAATGTCCAGGCCCTAGCTGAAGTCAGCAGAACTCCTATTTTCTCCCAGGTACCACCCCACACCTCCTTCTAGCTAGGGTAGAGGAAGCTACTGGGATGACTGTCACCATGCACAGGCACGCATGCTACTAACCAGCAACTATTCAAATTACATGTCTCAGCCAGGAGGTATATCTTCTTTGCCCTGGGGGAGCTTGTCTTTCACCTTTGTTCAGGAGACAGTAGGTACCGAAACTTAATTTTCTATTAAAACTTCATTATGTACTGGATCTCAAACACTGCAACCATCAAAACTGTTTGGCATGTAGGAGTCAGCAGCTTTCCCAGGTGAGCTAGTAAGGTGCTGCCGGTAGAAGCTTATTTTGCTTTAATATTGTTGCTCAAAAGTTCTGTTCCGGTTCCCAGAAACATCTTTTTATCAAGAGAAGGGCCTCAGCCTCTTGTGAGCAAGCACAAGCAGGAGAAGCAAAGCTTTGTATCTGTCCCACCTTGCTCTTACAGTCGGAGGCTGATAAAATAACACAGGACTGTCTGAGCCACACACAGAGGCAGAAGTGGAAGGAGCAGAGATCAAATAATATGAAGCAGCGTGATAGTAAAAAGAGAAGCATGTAAAAATATGAATGCCAGACAGATGGCTTGGGAGGAGAGTGCAACTAATCCATGGGAAATCAGAACAGTTGGATGACTGTTGAAAAATCTTTTAAAGAGGGGAAAAAAGCAATTTAACGGGACTGGATAAGGAGAGAGCAGAAATTAGCCTCCACTAAACGAGGCAAGAATGACTTCAAAGACATTACTTATGTAGTGCTACAGGACGTTACAAAGCTATGTAGCCCATCTTGAGTGCTGTGTAAGTCAAAAACATTTTGAAAGCAAGGGTGTATATCACCTCCACTGCAGGCTTTCATCCTCAAAGATGAAATAAGAAAATGCCTTCTGTAAGGCTCAGTATGGGTGAACAGATGTCTTTGAACAAACTTCTTATAGAAACAGGGGCTGGTGGAAGGTGGCCAGTGAACAGGAGACAGCAATGCAAAACGGAGGTGGTGTTCTGTCCCCTTTGGGGGCAGGAGTACTTGATTTTTAGAGAGGAGAGGGAGGTGGAACTATTAAAACTGTTTTTTCTGTTACTTCTCTCCCTCTGCTATCAAATGTAAAATCTGCAAACACAGAAGTTACAATGGAACCAGGGAAGAGCTGGGCAAATATTTAATTTTGCTCTCTCTGTTTGCAGGATGTTTCCACAAATTAAGAAACATAGGGGAAATTATGAAAATAAAAAAAATAATAATAACAGGAGCTGCCTGCCAGCTCCTGTTCTCATGCTTCAAGTGATGTATCTTCCTGCTTACTTTGGGTGGAAAGCCACACATGAAACCTTTGGTGTGGCCAGCTGAGAGAGGCGAGAAGTCAAGCTGGTGGAGCCGCAGCTTGTGATTATCCTAAATCGCCAGTGACAGGTTCTGAAAATGAAACCTGCGAGCTGTTACCACGAGGTGGTTTTTCAAAGAGTGGTCTCCACCTCTTGAAAAGATACCTAGAGAGGTGGGAGGAAGATGGGTGACCACTGGGATGCATTTTCTGTATGAGTCTAAGGTGGTGGGGGAGGGAGCTGACTTTCTTGTATTTCCTTTTTAGCTACTGAAGGCATGAACTGGTTTACAGGAACAGTGTTAGGGCTTTTTTCTTTGGGAGGGTATGGGGGGTGTGGAACAAAGACTCTGTGTGTAACTTAATGCCTTGTGAGGGAAGTCAGCTAACATTTAGAGCTGTTAGATTCATTCCAGTGTACAACAGATCAGAAATGAGCTTGGAGTGTCAGCATCAAAATACACACAGAAACCACTTTAAGGAAGCATGAATTATGCGCAAGGCACTCAAAAGCTGCTCAAGGCTAACAGTGTTGACATGTCGCAGGTGATCTGTGCATGGGATCAGCGGTGGTCTGGTGCTGTGCAACTTGCTGTGTGGCATGGGGTTTTGTTTCCTGGGCTGCAGGGAGGACGTGGAGATTGAAAGCAGACCTGCACCTCTGGCTCGGGCTGCATGGCACATCAAGAATATAGTTGTACAAAGCTAAACAGGGCCACAAATGGGGAATCAAAAGGAACAATCTTCTTTCCATGCAGATGCAGACCTCTTTGTACAGCAGAGTTAAGCAACTTAAGGCAGGAGAGATTCTGAGCTGCTGTGGCACCTTTCCAGGAGCTAATAAGAACTTGAAACAGAGCCCAAGCCCTAAATGCACTTTATTTAGGCTCAAAGTGGCAGTTTTTCTTACTGCTGTAATTCAGCAAGAAAAAGCTTATAATCTTGTCTTTCAGTTTCTTGCTTTGATGCTGGATGGACTTAGAGAGCCTTCGTGGTAGCTAACAGGTAATGTGAGGGCCAAACCCACTTTTCATTCTGGATTTACTTTGCCATCAGGGCTGATCTCTGGTAGCGATTATTATGCCTACTGGCGATGTGAAAACAAGAGTTTATTTCAGTGTTGTATACAGTTCACCTTTAAAGCCAGCCCGCATGCAGCATGTGGGTACAGATGGATGATAACTTTGGAAACCAGGGTGGTAGGTCCAAGTTAGTGGTCCGTAAGTTCATTAGTCAGGTTAAGTAGCTTATTTTGCATTGAGGGATGCTAGGGGTGTTTGCATAGTCCTTTAACATAACAGAGATAGAGGGATGGTACCTTCAGCAGCATGGCAGTTACTTCGTAAGCCAATATACACTTTGAGTACCATCACTTAATCTTCTTTATGCTTGAAAGTTGATGACTGCCTGGAAGACTTCTCATTGTTGAAAGCAGTAGCCTTTTGGCAAGACCCGCTACCAGAATGGTTGTTGTAACAGAATGGGTTGGACCCCATATTTTGTAACTGTATCGACCCTTCCCAGTTTCTCAGACTGAACCAGAGTGAAGCAGAACAGAGTTTTTCACCATCTGCCCTGATTTTGGCTGCTTGAGGACCAGTAAGTCATAAAGTAAAGCCAACGTTGTAAGAATCACTCAGCTGAAGCTCTGATCCTTCCTCAGAAGCATTTAAATTATTGATTTATACCTTTCACTTTTTAAAATATATTTTTCCCTTTTTCAAATTTTGAAACAAGGAATAGTAAAATGGCAGTTGGCCAGCAAAGCTGACTGCTTGGGTAAACCAACACAGAAATCAGTTTTGACATGCTATTGAAGGAATTAAATGGCACTCATCCCCACAAGCTCGTATGTTTAATTCAACCAGTCAGTGTTTATTTATGCTATGTATAGACTGCTGATCTGTAATTTATGATGCTTCTAGAGATGCACGTTATTCTATGCATTTAGAAAAAAATTATCAAAGTTTAAGGTACACATTCCCTTTGTGTTTATCCTGATGGTAATGAAAATCTTTCACGTGTGACTGTAATAAAGCTTTCTCCCTTCTGTCCCTCTGTCCAGTAAGGCCCACTCTGCCCCAGTTTATGCTGGCAAATGAATGGGAGAGAGGCGCTGAGCCTGCCAGGGCCTCTTGGAGTTTCATGAGGAGCTGGGGCATGATGAGAAACTGGGAAAAGGAGACCAGGAACTTTTGTGTGTCAGTGAGAAAGGATGAGAGTTTTAGAAACTCTGTGTGTAGAATGTGAGCCAAAAAAAAAAAGGTTTTAAACTTTTGGAGATCTAGCTTCTGTTCCTAGACATGATAGACATAGAGAACTAATTGAGCAATAAAAAGTGCTTATTAGAGTTGGCTAGGCTGTGATCACTTGTAAAAGATTATTAACAACAGGATGAGGGTTTTTTCCTCTGCAGGGAAGGGAAATTAAAGAATATAAAATACATGCATAATATAGTCACGAGCATTTGAAATGCACATACGTATAATGTCCTTTAGCTTCCTTGTGACTTTCACGTTTGTAAAACATTTCTGTAGCTCTGGTGAGGAAGGGAGGAATAAAACCTCAGCACTGTGAGTGAGTGGTATCTTCACTATCACTTGTGTGTGTCAATTCTGCTTTGGGTATTTAAATCTGTGGGGTCGGGGTTCTGAAGTGCGAGTAAGCTGTGTCAGGCATGGTGTTCTGCTCAGTGATAGTCTTGGTAACTCCCAAAATAAACAGCACTCCGCATCCCTTACTGTTCATACTGTTATAAAATCTGATGCTGGATGTTGTTTATTATGCAGCCTAGATACCCATGCCATTATGCTAGGCACTGTACAGGTGAAAGAAACCCCCAAACATTATTAATAGATTCCAGGAAACTGAAAAGAAAATCTAAATAAACAAATGTAATCGGTGGATATGTTTGGAACCATTCTCAGATAATGGCTCCGATTTGTAAGACTAACGACTTTGCTCAGTCGTGAGTAGTTGTGGAACTGATTTTAAGGAAAGACTGAAGGAAACCAAATTGTTCGACTGCCAGAGATATCCTGCTCTTTTCCTGTAAGAGAACATAAACCAACAACTAACAGTAAAAGAAAAAAGTTTTATTAACTGTTGGAAGAATTATTTCTATCAGCATTTCCCAGTAAAATCGAAGTGACTTAATTCCCAAACTTTCTTTCAAAAAAGGCATTTTTTCAGGCTGTTGGAAGTTGGCCACTAAATGTGTCTGTAACACATTAGGCACTGTTTTTCAAAACACCTTGTGGACTGCTAATTGGGGTTTGCATAATACCACAAAATTACAGACATTCCTTTGAAATAAGTAGGAATGAAAACTGCTTTTCTGGAGTAAAAGAAAAAGGAATTTTTTGTTTTTAACAAAAAGCCCTAACAAAAATCCTTTGTTTGAATATGATTATTACTTGCTTTTTTCCCCTCAAGAAATAAAAATCATTTGAGGAAAAGTTTCTAGGTAGTTTTGAGTTACACAAGTTCAAGGGGGCCTTGGACATACAGTACTACTGTTCAGGCCAAGAGGTAAACAATTATGAAATGCCTTTGAAATGCAGGGTTGGTGAGGCTTTTCAAGGTTATGTATTTTGTCACTGCACACAACAGTAAGTTGTTGGGAACAGCAGTGAGTGATACGTGCAGATGTGAAAATGAAAGTTATGAAATTTAACAGCTCAGGGTCCTAAAAATTCTTAGTTATAACACCCTGTTGTAAATTTGACTTACCCCATGGGGCTGAGGCAGGGTAAAATTCTTTTTTTCTAATTAGTGTATTTACACTTGCTTGGTCAACATTCAGACTTACCCTGCTCTGTGGCTGGTGAGTCCATATCTGTTTCAGGTCTGTCCATCCTGCAGATCTGGGGCTGTACTGGGTTTGGGCCCTGAAGGTGTTTTTAGGATAGAACAGGATCGAACTATGGCTGGCACAGTAAAGCATTAGGCTGCATTCTCTACTTCTGTTCCAGCAAGCTGATTTTGCTTGTTTCCTAAGTGTCCAACAACTTAACATAACCGGCTGCGGGTAGCAACTCTTAGAAAGGGAAAGCCAGAGAAAGCCAGTTTCAGAGCATCTCCAAAGTGTGCCTGGGTGCATGAGAGAGCCAGTCTGATCCAATTAACTCTTATTTCTGTACTGAAATGCTGAAAGTGCAGTTGTAACATCTCATCATGCTCTGGGTGACATACCCAGCCTGAAAACATGAACATTATACTTCTAAATCTGTTTCACCTCACTGCATGATTCTCTGTTTAATGAAATACTGCAAAAGAAAAGCTTTTAGGCAAGCAGATGTGCTGGATGCTAATAGAGTTGGAAACTTAGACTGTATTTACCGAGAACAGTCTTTCATGGTCAGAAGCTCAGTACAGCAAATAATATGGTAGCTTGGAGAACAGAGAGGTGTCAGGGAAAGGAGAATTTTTTGTTTTGAGTGTCAGGTTTGACAGTACTTTTGTATATGTCTAATAAATATCTAATGCATATATCTAAGACATGGTATTTCAGACTTGTATAAAGAAGGCTTTAAATGAAAAGTACACGTCCTTCACATTAATCAATTACACAAAAATAAGGAAAGAAAATTACCTTTTGTCGTATTTGAAGCACAGGAGGAGGCGGCAAGGGCAGATTAGCAGGGCTTTGTGCAGCAGCGCCTGTGTATGAAATAAACAACTTTTGACAGGAAGATTACAAAAATGAAATCATGAAGAGAGAAAAGCTGTTGCTAAATGGTAAGCGTGAAGTTGCTGTATTTACCCACCATTTTCTGTCTGCTTAAACAGAGGTACATTCCAGGGTCTTGGAGATTTTAATCATCCCTGAGCTGTCAAAAGCTTTGTCACCTGTGCAGTAAGCACATGTTTACACAACTTGTTGGATGGGAGAAGCCTCTGCCCTCTCATGTGGTACCCCCTGGGCTCCAGGATTCTGCTAATTCTGGAGTGCAGAGTTCATGCACAACAGTGGCTGGCAGCAGTAAATAAACTGCAGAGAGAAGGAGTGCCTGGTGCTGTCTATTTCTAACTTTATACATCTCCCTTGAAAAGACAGGCAAGTGCATGAAGGAAATGCAGGAGGCCAGAAGTGGAAAAACATCCTGATAAGAGAAGATACTCCTTCTTCTAATGAGAGGTTTAGTCACTGAGCCATGAACTTTGGAAAATAATGATGAGTGGTCATAGGTATCTACTAAGTGTAGAATTGCTTTAGATTGAAAACAAGAGCAGATAGTAAAAAAATCTCTCCAGAAGAGCACAGCATGCACCCATATCTCTTTTCAGCTTGATGAGAATATCATCATCCTCTCCATAGAGTTCTTGGAAGTATAAAGGTGAGAATCACAGAAAATAGTCAAATAACAACTGAAGCTTTCCTTCCTTACAGTTGTGTCTTATTTTCTCTTATCCTGATACAACGCTATAGAGAATGAAATACGTGATAAAAATACTCATGAGTTAAAGTACTTTAGTTCATTCACTTACTAGTTCCACAGAAATTTATTGATTCAGAATTACAAGTAACAGAGATGATAGTCGTTGTAATCAACTGGAGATGACATGTCAGTACGTCAGCACTTCGTACAAACTGCCTTTTCTGTTACAGAGTTTCAGAAAGATCTAGAAAAGTAGAGTAATGTAATTGCTGTCACGAGGTGCTTTTGCAAAATTTGTATTGAAATGCAGTTTCCTGTTGCAGGCGCACCCGTGGTTCAAATATATTCTGTTCTTGTGTTTCTGATTTTAGACCCACTTCTTAGAAATTGCAGGGGGAGATACCCCAAAAGACAGATAAACCGCACAGTGAGAACAGTGTGAACACGCTGTCTTCTGAGACCTGGAAGATAGTTTTCTTCGGGTTTTGGTTTTTTCCTAGCATTTATTTCCCCTACAACTTCTGGGTTTGCCCCACACTAGCTTAAATGCATGCTTACACAAATGCCTGCAAAGAAGAGTTATCTCAATATTATTTTGAGGACATGAAGGCTGTGAATCGTACAAAGCCTGTTTACATGGTCATTGACTGGATTTGGACCAAAGTCAGTGGTCTGCTTTAGCAGTCTACCTTACATATGTGGAATAGTCAAAGTCATAGAATTTGTCTGCTCAGAGGGAAATGTCTTAAAGTACTTTTTACTCCTGACCTGAAAATGGTAGGTTTGTTTAATTTTATCGTAGCCTATTAAAGTTCTTTACCTAAAATCCAGTGGAAACTGAACAGAAATACTGTTATTCCCTTAGTATTTCCAATCCAGCCACAATGTGATTTAACTTTCTTTGTGATTCTTTGCTGAGACCAAAAATGTTGCCTTTCCATTAGCCTACTTCACCTAAAGGCAAGAAATTAAAGGAAAACCATACCTCCAGCAATGAAAGCTGCTCAATCTAGCACTAATTCAATTAAACAAGCAGAACTTCATCTGTATACGAAAATGCACTGAACATCAACTAGGCAATCATAGCATTCCCCAGTTAGCCGAGTAAACTGTCACATTGACTCAGATGGCACTTTCCCCCCACTCACATTTCAAAAATCCTTTTTTTACTTCCTCACTGTTGAAAATCCTCATTTTCTGTTGTTGCGTGTAGCTGCTGTGCGGGTGCAGTGAAACAGGAGTATTAGATACTTCACAGCAGTGGTGATTTTTACATTTACATTGTGGGACTGAATTTGGAAAGAGGAGCCTTTTAATTATTATTTGCCGTTTCAGATAGCAAAGATTTATAGATTTAGGCAACTTGGCAAAGGATGTTTCCCTGCCTTGCAGTGGGTTTGTGCAGCCTGAAAGCATCTCACATACTGCATATGAGATGGTGGTTAATGAACTGTGGTAAGCTGTAAGTTAGTAAATATTCAGATATGGGCACCATACTATCTAGCTCAATGAATCTGACCACAATTATTATATAATTACTGTGGTCATGACTGGTTTCTGAGTTTTGACTTCACAAAGCATAGTTGTGTACTGCTAGTAGTTGGTTGCTAGGGGTTTAGCGTAATTAGTCAAGTTTAAACATAACTTGCTATGAAAAGCGAATGTTTTAGTGTGTTACTGTTTTCCTGAATCAAGACTGGGAAAGTATGAATTTACAATGAGAAGACATAGTGAAAGCTAGAGTGTTCTTGGGGAATATCCAGAAAATAGGTTTCTGCTGAAGACCTATTTAGATGTCTTTTTTTCCCTTGGTACTGTTGAACTAGTAACTTTTAAATCCAATTAGTTTTGTGTCAGGTAACATTTGAAAATATTTCATTGCATCCCTTCCACAAAAAATAAGGTGAATCTAATAGAATTTTACACATTATTCTAACTATACCCAGCATTTAATGTAGTTATCTCCTTTCTATGCAGCTTGTCCTGGAGTTTTAGTCCTTCTAGGGAATTTTGTTCTTGGTCACTAGGGGTCAGTGATTCAGCTCCAAGTTAAGACGCTTCAAGGTGTTGAAGTTAGGTACCTAAATTCCAGCTGTAGCCAGTGGAAATTGAGTCAATACTTCTCTAGGCTACGCGATGGCTTTGACTGCAGTGGGAGCTGAGACAGGCAGTAATGAAGTAATTGTTCGCAATTCAAGTATGATTGCGATGTCTCTCCTAAATACCTAATGTATGTAACTGTTGACCATGATTTTGGATAGTTCCCCAAACCTGGATAAATAATGTTCTCCTCCCTTGTGCTAAAACATTAGGGAAACATGTCTACCAAGTTGGTGGTTTATAGTTTTTATTTTTTGTGGGTTGGGAGGAGTGTGTGTTTAAAAAAAGAAAAAAGAAAATCGGTAATGACTTACAGCTTAAAACAATTCTAACCTTCTACTTTTCTCTTGGTCTCCGTCCTCATCACAGAATAGTATCACAGTATTTTCCCTACTTGCTTTGGTTGTTAGGGAAAAACAATGTTTGATGAAGTCTGAAACCTCCAAGAACTGCTTCTGTATTTTCATTGGGAAAATTACCACTTGACAGATAATTATTTTTTCCAAGTAGGATGTGCTACTCTAGATAGGTTGCTACGGACAGCATGGAGCCGTTAGGAGGGAATTGCTCTGTTCAGTCACAGCATGGTCAGTGGTGGGTGCAGCTGTTCCTCTTTAGCTCCGTCTGTGTGATTCTGTCCTCATCCACAGTGCAGTACTCAGCAATAACAGACAGCATCATCCCCCCGGGCCAGCAGAGCCCTCCCTACTAATCTCCCTGAGAAGCTCACCCAATAGTGTAAATGTTAGTGGTTGTTTTATGACATGAAGGCTTGGCTACAGAGAAGTGAACGCAAACCAACGTATTCTTAATTACTTTTTAAAGGAAAGCAGATTTCCTCCATAGTGATAATCAATGGGACTTGTGTTAGGAAGAAAGATGGATTGTACAAAATGAAACCAAATCTGCCCAGGGCAGATTTCCAATGGATCTTGCTCCTTTTTAAGTTCACTTATGCTTTCAGAAGTAGTTCCTGAATAATCTTTAGTGAGTGTAAATTAAAGAGCCACCCATACTAAAAAAATCACCCAAGGTCTAAATTTGCTTTAGGAACAATTTTAAAAGCAGTGGTCCAATTGTGTCAGCCAATACATCCTTCCTGCCTTTTATGATTTACCAAACTGTTCAGTTTCCATATCTAAATGGCATTATAAAGCACCGTCGTGTATTTCTTTCAGAATCTTAATCTTCCTGATTAGAAGCCAGTGCTGTCTTTTGACTACATTTGTTAATAAGAAATGCAGAATGTAACTTGGGTCTGTAGGATTTGAGAAGACCCTCTTAACAGATCTTGCAAACACCACCATAATCAACTGCATCGGTCGCACCCACCAAGAAGCTGTACTGCAGCTTGGGTTCCTGTGCCCAGCAAGTTCGGGTCTATCCCATGTAATCTAGAACAGTTCCTTTGATGATAGGATGCTTATGCTACACCTTTTTCGGGTCTGGTGTCTCACAGGCATGTGTACAGCCAGGATGTTATAGCTGCATGCTGCTCTGCCAGCTTACCATGTCACGGACCAGCGTGCCTCACTCGTCCAACAGCAGGACTGGTGTGGGAGGCAGCCTACATTTCCAGCGCCTCCAGGCTTGCAGCTGGGAATTGGAGGCAACTCATGGCCTATTCTCTTTCTGGCAGTTTTCAGGTCTGCAGAACTTAAAGCCAGTTTTGGCATGTAATTCTCAGAAATGCCTTTTACGAAAATAAACTTTGGGGTTTTTGAGAAGCACTGAAGCCACCTGAGTTAAAAACATCACGTAAATGACTGTCCAAGTGGAGTGACAGATTGTTCCACCCGGTCCTGGTGCCACTGTCAGATAAGAAAATTGAATTCTTCACTCCTCACAATGTTTCCTTGGGTGCAAAAAGAAATGTAAAGTCTTCATAGCTAGAACTGATTAATGTCAGTTCTGTAATGACAAGATATTTCAAAATTACTGTCTCATGTCCTTTAGGGTTTTTTTTCTCTTCAGCAGTCTCCTCTGTTAGAACATGTTTACTCTTTTAAACTAGAATTTCTAAAAGGATTCAAAGAAAGAAAACAGGGAAATTACCTTGACATTCAGTGACAGCTGTAATATCATGTAAATCATTACTAATGGAGAACAATTATGGAGGCTCAGAGTCGACTTTAATAGATTTTTCACACAAAGGAGGAAGGATGTTGGACCTACTGCAGAGCTGTGAAGAAGTAATTACATATCATCTTTTGTACCTAACAAATGAGATATTTTCAAAGATGTCACACTAGCCATGACATGCTCAAGAACATCATGTTCTAGGCAGCAGGGTGTTTTGTTTGCATTTACATCTTTTAGAGCAGCCATCTGTACTGCAGCAATTGTGTGCCTGCCACATATTTTGGATGTGCGTGTACATTTTCATTTGGCGCAGTTCTTGGTAACTTTGTGCTTTATATACTGACTGCTGTCTGTTGTCTCAGCCAACATGCAAGTTCTTTTTCAAAGTGACTTCTTTTTACGTAGCAATGTGACCTCCTCAGGACTAATACGTCCCTAATAGAGGAAAGACATCCTATTTCTACAGTGGTATTTATGCTGAGGTCTGAGAAGCTTTAATGAATTTTAGTAATTTGAGGTTCAAAACTCTTGTGAGAGATAATTATCCATAGCTTATGAAGATGGAATAGATGCTATTCGAATGCTCTCTTGCTTCAAGGACGTAATGCCATTTCCTTCTGGCTGTTCTGTTAATTTTCATCTGATTTTTTCAGTTCTCTGTATCAGCACTTCCCTTAGTTATGAGTGGGTTTCAGTTAATGCCACTCGCCTCCTGCCTCTACCTTGCAGATAGTGAAAAATAACTGTAGGGCAGTGTGCATTGACCTGATAGATGGAAAGCTTCAATTGCACTTGCAATTAGACTCACCTTTTGTAGCATCCAAGTGGAAAAAGAAAGTGGCACTAGGACACGGCACTTACTCTGCCTATTTGTGGACCAGAGCCCAGAACCAGGAGCTGTCCCTGCCTTAGGAGAACCCCCAAACTGAGGTCCAGCCCTGCACTTTGCTCTGTTTGTTGTAGTGACGTTTCATGGCGTGGAAACTCAGAGTTACGTTGTAGGGTTGTTAGTGACCTGAGTATAAATACAGGGCCTTTTTTCAATTTCAATATTAATTTACTTTAAAACAAATCACATTTGGGGATCATGATCATTTTCATTTGTTTGTCTGTTGCAATCACCTGTTCATATCAGTTACCTGCTTGTTGCAGGGATGATGGATACTGAGAACCTGAAGAGCCATCCTGTTCTCTACCTTTGTCCTGAAGTGCAGAGGTCTCTTGGAGGTCAAAACATCTTAGTTAAACTAAATCTTTTAATTAATAGATGCATAAAGGATGAGCAATGTTTGACATGAAGGACTTTGGACTTGATGGTTTAGAAACCTTGGATTCTCAGTAGTCAGTTTCAGTTTCCAGCATCAGTTTCCCATCTGTGAAATAGATTTTACATTTAACAGCTACATGAGAATGAACTGAGCGTAGATTACATTCATGCCCTGCTTGCATTAACTGGAAAAGGCTGGTTTCATCCTGTATTTAGGACTGGCTAGGATCCATCTCACCATTTATAGAAGGCTTTGTGAAGGAAAGCAACCCCTAACAATACTAGTTGAAAAAATGCATATTTTGTGATCTTAATCACTAGTCACATAAAAATTCTTCACTGTTTCTTGAATACGTAACAGGGTGAGGGCATATGTGTTTTCTTTCAGTTTATCCTCAAGCATCTGTTTTCCCAGTGAATAAAAGTGTAAATGAGAGTGAGAGGGCAGTTTATTTTCTGGATTTCAGTCTTTCTTCCATTTCAGAATCACACTGTAAAATAAATTTTGGGGAAAGGGGCATGTTCCTGAAATATTTGCAATGTTTAAACCTTTGTTTCCCTTGATAAAAAAATTTACACTGAAACTATTTTGACTACCTCACCAACTCTCTTAAAAATCTTTAAAATGTATTTAAATATATATTTATATACTTAAATACTGGGGTTTTTTAAATGTGTGTAAATACATATTTGCGTTTGATTTCTCTTTGTGCTTTGCTTTTCTTCCCATTGTTTGGGTACCTGGCTGAATGGTATACCAATTCTATACCAGTCTGATTTAATTCATGGGAAACTTTGCCACTTGTTGCTTTGCCAGTATAGCCTTTAGAGAAGTCCTGGATCATTGCCGTGTGTTGATAGTTTGCCATTAGAATAATTAATGTGTGTGATCTATCCTGTGGTTTAAAAAAAAGACAAACAACAAAAACCAAAACAAAACCAAGGACAAAGTACTTGGGTTTTACTCCTGGGCAGAATTGCCATGTAAGTGTTTCTTGTGGTGATGTTCACTTCACTGGTTCTCATTGCTGTGCTGATGCCATGATAATTGGTATACTGATAATTGGGAATGCTGATGATAATTGGGAACTGATGTGGTTGAGAGAACCAAATCCGTACCAGACTGCTTTTGTTTCTTTTCAGATGAGCCAGTTTTCATCATGGCTACCACACAAATATTTGCAGCAGTAAAACACTGGAGGCAGTTCAGGGACAGGAACTTTTGGATAATATAGAGAAGAGTAGAATGGCTTAGCCAAACTGAGTAAAATACATACTAGTTCAGCACTGTTCTCTTCAGCTGCTACCTTGAATTGTCTTTGACTTTTAGCCTATGATGAGACTAGTGTGCTTGTCTTTACTGGTGTTGCTATCAGAGACATCACACATATTATCTATTTCAGGGTTTTAAAGCATTTATTTTTAACTGTGGGAGTTAAAAAAAAAGAAAAAAAAAGATGATAATGTGCTCTGAAGCAATTGCATTCTAAAAATCACTCAATGCATGGGAAACTTCCCAGATCAAAGCATGGCATAATGTCTTATGATGGCATGTTGTCTGAAAGATGCCAAATACCCAAGTGGAACCTGAGAATGTCATATTTTCCAAGTCTTATAAATTACTGGCATAAAGCTGCGTAGCTGAATAGCTCCAGTTACAAAGTATTGATTCAGTATCATGCAACTGAGATGATGGAGCAGGAGAAGGAACTTCTCTCACAAGATTTGAATTACTTTTGTGAACATATGTAGTGAATTTCAGTAGCTGTGTTGGTTAAGGAAGCTGCTGCTCAAAACTTTGTCCTGCTAGTGACTAGTTGCTCTTTTGATGAGAGAGATCTGGGAAACAAGATATAGGCATCCTATATAGCAAGATTTTACATGTGCCTCAGCAGTTTAATGAGAGCAGGCTGTGGGAAAATTACTACAAAATCAAAACATAAATAAAATCCGAACAATTAGAGAACGACAGGGGCTGAGGCTTGGAACACCACCACCACTCACCTGCATGTTGTTGAAGGCCTAATGCCTCACAGGACCAACAAAAAGTGTTCATTGGCTTGGAGAACGTGAGGCTAAATTGTGGTGTGAAATGCGTCCCCAAAACTAGCAATTACAGAACGTCACGTAAGGTCTTGTAGATGAGAAGATAGGGTTTTAATAACAACCATATTCTCCTCAGGAGTTTGGCAGCCTAAGTGTTCAATGGCTCTGAACAGAGGTTAGCATTTAAGTGAGATTTCTTGCAGGGCTTCTGGCCTATTCCATTCCTGATGCAGCTGGATCAATATTAAAGTGGCATTTTTCGGTACTGTCTGAACCTGGAGTGTACAAGGAAGTATCAGCAACAAACAAACGAACAAAAGAACAGTGGTGGAGAAGAAGGGGGATGTTGAGTATTTGCTGTGGAGAAGAGCAATGACAGGTCACACATGGCTGCCTGAACCCAGACTTCCACTGGATCAGATGATGCCCAGTGCTGCGCCTGCCTGGGCTGCTCGCAATCCGCAGTCAGGCTGTGCTGCCCCTATGCAGGGAATGACGACCAGAGGAGGAGAGGACGGTTTGAAAAGCAGCTTCACCAGAAGAAATTCAGGGAGCAGAATGTGGTCTTACGGCAGGAGAGGTTTGTAATGTACAAGATGTTGTTCTGCTTCCTGCCAAAGCAAAGATGAAAATTGAATTGACATCGCTACCAGAGATTGTCTTGATAGGTTAATCTGAGAAATGAACTCTCTCGAAATCTTCATCAGAAATGAGGTTTGGTGGGATTAAATGTGATGTAGAAAGAATGATTAGTGGGGCCACTGACCTGGAGAATGCGCATAAATGTTGGGACCAGAACTCTTAGAGAATATGGAGGATATACAGATGCATGAAAGAAAGTAGTAATTTTTTAAATCTCCCAAGGTGGAGAAGGAAGAGCCTGTTAAATGTTTGAAGCAAGACATTTTTTCCTTTCCAGAAGCAGGAACAGCTGCAGTGGTAAAGAATCACACAGAGCTGCCTGCAACTCTGCCATCCTCTGCTCTCAAACAAACCCAGAGGCACAACATTGAGTTAAAATACCCAGAACCACACATGTTGCTCCAAGCAGGCTCAGCTGTGAGCTCAGACGCAGTTGCTCAGGGCATTACCCAGTGAGGTCTTAGGAGCCTGTGAGGATGGAGACTGCACAGCCTCAGTGGGCATCCTCTTCTTGAATTCAAGCTGGAGTCTTCTGACTTGTGTGGGAGGACATAAGAGTGTTTCAGGCATTGTCCCAGGCTACATCAGTGAAAAGCAGTCTCTGGCAAGTATAGTATGATGGTGGTCTCAAAACCATCTGAAAAGGGGACCACTGCTTGGGTGAGGAGAGGTTAAACATCTTTGTCACCAAGCTAGGCTGAATTTCCACATGTCAGGGAAAGAGTGGGACAAAAAAAGAGAAGGAAGGATAATGTGGATGGGGTGTACAACTGAGTAGTTAACGAAGTTGGGACCTGACTGGGCCTTCCTTGCTGTAGTATATGTAGGGCAATATCATAAAGGAGAGACAGAAGATGAGGCCTTATTAAAGATACTGGAAAAGTAAGCTGAGTGATGAGTCCCTCTTCAGTCAGAGAAATACAGGCAGTTTTCACCAATGAACTTCCTACTACAGCTGGTGGTATTTAACGGGTTTATAGAAGCATTGGATGGGTTTATGTCTATGAGAGGAGTGGATTTATGTCTTGAAGACAGTGAAGAGAATAAAAGAGTAGGGGCTTAGTAAATTATTGTGGAAAAGACCGGCCAATGAAAATTATTTCAGTAACTGTTAAAAGGATGAAAAGCACTTCTTTATATGAATCAGAGACAGATAGATGTATTGTTGTGAAGACATGCATTTATAGAGAGGTCTGAAGGAGATATCTGAGAACATGAGGACTGCTGCTGTGTGCAGCATCATCCCATCTCCCCCTGACATTGGGGGAACTACTTCCTGAGGAGTCTGGGCTGGGGGAACAGGCGGTAAGAAGGTGTATCAAGATGAGTGACAGCTACAGAGAAGTTAGCAAACTCATTACAAGGCTTGTTTAATCAGTGCTCTTAAGGCATAGAAACTTCTTCCTCCTGGAAGAAAGCAAAGGTATTTGTAATACTATTATTAAAAGTATATTCATGCAAATTGACTAGTTCTCACTAGTATGGACAGACTAGTAACATGTTAGGTATGTATACCCAGAGCAGTATGGATTCATGGTAGGGGGACAAATTTCATATAATAATAGATGAGCTCTACTATGAGCTGCACAATGCAGAATAATAATAGGCAAGTTGTCTGGGGGTCTCCTGATAAAATGCCACTTAACAGCTAGAAAGGGATATTAAGAAAGATTACATTTAGGCAAATGTGCCTTTGGAGGTAAGGTGAGACCTTGTGTTTCTGCTGTGTATAAGGGTTTTTAGGCTTTTGAATTAAGGAAAGGAACATCTTTAAGCTGGTTAACATGGCAGGAGCCTCTGTGGTGTCCACAGCTACAGCAGGAGAACATCTGTGTGCAGGAATTAGGCAGGAACTTCCAAGCTAAAGGACTGCTCACAGATGGACCAGATAGCTTGCCAGGCAGATGATGTAGGGCTGTTTATATAAGCTCACTTTTCCTCTTAAAAGCAATAGAATAGCAAACATGTCATTGGCAGTCTTTGGGTATAAAATTAATTATGACAAATCTGAAATGTTAAGTGCCTGCTATTTTGCAAAAAATTACACTGGGAGGGGAAAAACCCCTCCAATTCAGTAAGTAGAGTAAGAATTCATATTAATGCGACAGGAAAACACAAGGTCTTATTGAAAGTATATTGTACTGTTTAAATAATAAAAGCCTCTGAAGAATGGGTAGAGATGAAGCTTTCTCGGATGTGCAGAATAGCTTTCAGTAAAATGAATATATTTCACACCTGTCCTATTTATTGCTGTTGTTAAGATTAGAGAATTAAGATTGTTAAAGAATTTCTTCTCAGAATCTATCAAATGTGTAAGCCTGTTTTGGTCAGAGACAATATTGCCCTGCAAGGAGTAGGATGTGAAATCATCTGCAGATATTTGAAGATACCCTATAGTGTAGGAGGGGGTTTTCAGTATGTTTATTTTTACTGCATATAATGTTAATATTTATAGAAAAGTTCTCGTATAACACTACATGCTCCACTATTGATTAGGTGACATTTCATGAGAGCTAAAATCTAGTTGATTTCAACAGAAAATATGGTAAGACTTAGCACATAAAATCTCAAAGGAAAAAAAATCAGGGAAAAAAGTTTGAACTAAACAGTGCAGAAAGCTGTAGAATAGTTGCCTTTGATCTCCCCCCACTCCCTCCACACTCTCCTAAGTGTAGTGTAAAGAAAATATTTGTACTCTATGGCTACTACTTCTTCATGACATGCACATTTTCTGATGATGGTAAGTAGTGGTACAGAGATTGTTGGCAAAGGTGCTTCTTTTCCAGTACCTTTTTCCAGTACTTGTGGAAGAAACTCAAGTAACAGCCTCTGCACTATTCTGGTGTACCTACCTATGCTTTTCTCTAAGAAGCTTTTTTTGTACAGAAAGAAAATCTAATATCATACCTTTTACAACAGCTAGACTAGGTACTGCTCAAATTAATGATTTCCTACCCTACCAAAATCCATGATTTTCTAAAATACAGTTCAGTTTCTCCATCATCTATCTCATCAGGCTAGTCCTGCAAAAAAAAGGGGATCCATATCTGAAGGACAAACGTTCTGTAGCCAGAATCTGCTGAATTCCAATAGGTATTAGTGTATAATGCAGTATTTTCCCTTTGCATGTGTCATTGTGCTCAGGATGGATACAAGGCTTACATTTTATTAAAGGTTGTGTATATTCCATTTTAGAAATAAAATATTAACCTCATTCCCATTTCCGTAGAGTTGAAATTATTTTCCCCTTTCATATACAAATGTGAAAGGGGAATGTCAATTCAGGAAAATGAGATTTGTCTTTTCAGGTGAAAAAGCAGGACAGGCTGTTGAGCTCTGTTGTGGCAAGTAACGTTTTGTAGCCACTTCCACCAGCCCTTGTGCACATGAGATCTTCCTGCTTCCTGTCAGTAGATCTGAGAGCAACTGCGGGAGCCAACACAAGGCCTGAAAGCACCAGTGTTTGATACCTGAGATCTAGGAAACACTGTTCTTCATTTTATTTCATAAAAATGGAGAGAATAGGAGCATTTCATACTGAAATGACAAACCTGAAGTATGAGCTCACAGCTGCAGTATACTTGCCACACAGATAGAATGGTGCTGGATGAAGTGATTTATTTTTCTCTGTAATAATCCCTTCTTGCTGCAATGGATCCTGTTGCATTCTGGAGAGATAATTGCTCTGCCATTAGGTTTTGGGGAGGAATAAAGCAGGAAGCTTACTTTAAGGTGAACTAGAATATACATCCTTTGTTAGGATGTCAGGCATGCTTCTGTCTGCCATTAGAATTTTAATGATTGTTTTTCTCCATGTAGTTGATCTAGGATCTGTGTTTGAATATCCATGAATACAGTTTACATTATGCTACACTTGTGTGGGAACTAACAGAGTATACAGCATTTTCCCAAGTAATATATGTCTGGTATTAAAGCCTGGTCCAAAACATTAGTCAGTTTTGCAACTACAGACAGAATTTTATGACATTTTTCAGTGATAGGATAATGATGAGCTGATGCTTACAAATCTTCATGGACTTTCTCTTCAGTGTAGAACCAAATCAAAATTTAACTTTTTCAAAATTTTCAAGTGTTTAGGTAAGTGCTTCACTGGTTCAATGAGACCTCACCAAATATTTGGGGGTAGAAGGTTCTTGAGAGTTTTCTAGCAGAGTTTCTGAATTGTTTTTCTGTAATAAATTCAAAAGCTAATTTGCAGAACCTTTGGTTTAGATAACATTTTTAAGTAAAGTCTAAATAGTTAAGATTATTTTTCATAAAGTTCTTGATTTGCCTTTGGTAACCAGCTACTGAATATACTGTTAAGGTAGAATCTAGGAAAAACACAAGTTTATTCTGGAAGTTACTTTAAGATATACTCGGTGTTTATTCAAGCTGATCTGTTTTGAAGAAAAAGGCATCAATCTTACTGCTGTTTCTGTGTTATGTCTTGCAATTCCCAGAAAAAACACACACAAAAAAAAAAATAAAAATCCCTGCTTAGGATGAATTGCACAAGAGTACGATGAGTCGAGAAATGCTTTTTATATGTCTTCACATGCACATGCCAAAAAGTCTCTGCCAGAGTTATTCTCTATTGGAATTTACAGAGAGTTGTGAAGATCAAATACTGGAGCACTGTCTTGCTCTTTCTCCTTTAAAGTATTATTTGAGGAGGAGCCTGAGGGGCTGGATTGCTCAGAAAAGGATCTGTTCAATGAATATTTAAGAGAGGACTCTTGGGTTAGTAAGCTATAATTTAAAGGTAAGTTTTGAGACAAACCAAAATTAAATTATTATTTGTACAGTTTATTGTTCCTTTGGGATTTATAAAAGCATCTACAATATTTTATTGCCTCCACCCAAAAAAGTCTGTTTGTTTGTTGTATTAGAAGTTTTAAATTGCAGTTTCTTCCTCTTTCTGAAATATTTTAGCAATTATTTGAATTCCCTAAGAACATTTAAAACACAGGAGACAAAAGCAACAGCTTCTGTTTCCAGCCTTGGTTGTGGAGAAAGGCAGCATTGCAGCATACACTGTCAGTGAGAGCACCAGGCACTTCTCATGTAAAATAGTTTGAAATATTCATAATATTTTTGGTGCTGGTTTGTTGTTTTTCTGAATTAACAAAAAACAGGATAAAATGCACAGGGCTTTTAGTTACCTTCAAATATAATGTAGATAGCACAATTAAATATGTTTACTAGTGACGCTTCTTAAATGACAAAGTAGTTGGAAGACATTAGATAGAAGTTCTGATGGGGTATCTTGGCCTCTAGAAGGGGTACGATGGGTATGATGCCAGCATGCTCTGGACCGGCAGCATCCCTGGGAAGCTGCTTCTCTGGCTCCCTTGGCCATGGGGTGCCTGCACATGCTCCCCAGCAGCGTTCTTGGCACTGATACAATAGATAAAGCTCTGGTAAGGTTTATGCCAGTGGTGGGTCCAAGTTGCAGACCTGGCTTGTAGGTGTAGCTCCAGAGAAGTGGTTCATAAGTGGAGACTTCTGGGTTAAGCCAGTTAGCAGATTAATTAGTAGTATGATTTTTACAATGTTAATTCATGTTTCTGTACATTCATGGTGGTTTTAGAAGATTGTTAAACAAACACATATTGACGCGAAGGTTGAGCAGCAAGTAGTTCACTGTCTGAAGTCCAGGGGTTTTTCCTACTTCTTGTGGAAGGATGTAGAGAGTAGGAGGAAGGAGTAAAACTTTTTCTCTCCCTTCTCTGTCCATCCCCTTCAGTGACAGGTCAGGCATGGTCCATTTCTGTTTACGGGGCAAGGCAGGGTTTCCCTCCCTTCAGCTATGCCTGGCCTTTCCTCCCAAGGGGTAGTGTTTGGTGCAGGTGCCTTATGTGACACTGCTATTTGTAACTTCAGTGTCAAAGGGAAATCAAGACTAAGTGTCCATAATTATGGGATGAGGAAAGAAGATGGTGATGTCTAGTGTCATTGAAGGGCGCTCTGGTTACAGTGAGCTACGTTTAACCCTCTCTGCATATGTTGCTAGTTGCTCTCCCTTTCAGTTATTGAGGTTTTGCAGTTTCTGGAATAAGGAGCTGGGATAGAAACCCACATTCACCAGAACAAGTTGGGCAGAGGCTACCTGGCAGCAGCTTACACATTTGATGGGCTCAGCGAAGCCAGCACATCTTCTGGGGAAGAAGCTCGAGTGCCAGCTGCTCCGGCTGCTGCTGCTCAGCATCGTGGTCAGGGCTCAGCCATCTCAGCTGAGGGGAAGCCTAAAACCATGTTCTGGGGAAATGCCAGTTTTTGCCAATGACGAGCAACTAATTAAATGTGTTTATCAACTATTTTGTAACTACAGAAATGTGTAGCTAATTACTTTTCATTAAGCCATCTCATGCTTACCTCTCTTAAGAATGTGCCATGAATGAAGAAGGTAAACTGCTATTTCATTGTACTTTAGACAGTAAATATTTAAAGAAACTGAGCCATGGCAGTGAACTGGGCACAGAGAGGAGGCTAGTGTTTGAGTAACATGAGATTGATCCAGAACTTTCTCTTATGCCACCCTTTTCTAAAGTTTTAGATTTTAAATGCATAGTACACAGCAGAGATAGTCCAGATCAGTGATCTGTTTAAGTGCAAGAGGTAGTATAAAGTAGTTAAAGTCAAGCCAGATTAGGGATCTGGATTTGATGGTTCATCTTTTCTTTCCTTTTTTTTTTTTTTTTGTAAGACCCAATGTACTGTTTGAAAAATATAGTGTAAAAAACCAGGAAGAGAAAAATATTTTCCAAGTGGTAAAACGGTCAAGCTCAGCTTCCACTTTATGCACCTTTATTCCTGTGTGTAGCATCAAAATGAAAAATGTTCCTATCCAAATATTTATATTACCTATATACACTATTTTTATTTTTTTTCTAAACAGAAAAACATTCTTAGAAGAAAAAGGTTTTTTTATCAAAATAGTATTTTCAATTGAAAAATGAGAATATATGAATGAAATATTCACATAATATATGAATGAAATTTCTTCATTTTCTAAATGAAAAATGAAGAAATATACGTGATCAGACATGGGCTAGTTCAGGAAATACTGATCTTGAATAAGCAAATAATGCTAAGGTTACCTGTGCTTATTTTGGACAAAGTTCTCTTGACTTATTGTTCAAAAATTCACTGATTTATGGAAGTATTTGTAAGTTCCACAGAGAAACTAAAGTAATTGTAAAACCAATAAGAAAGAACGTTTCCAGCTATTTGCCACAGACACTGCTTTTGAATACAAAAAGGAATTTATTGCAAGATACAATGTACAAGCAAAAGTCAGATCATTAATCTCCAACATCTGTGCCTTCAGTCTCGTATGTAGATAAAGCTCTTCATCAGAGCAAAGCTTCAGGTGGCAGGTAAAGTGTTCTCCTGACAGATATTACGGGCACTTTCTTGTGCCTGCCAAGGCAACATTCAGCACTTCTTTCTTCTCCTTCCCCCTTTCATTGCTTACTCCAAGTCATGAAGGCCCCTAGGGCAGTCCCATCAGGAGGAGTAAGTGGCCAACACTACTGGGTTTCTTGCTACGAAGCCACTCAGTACTCCAGTCTCAGGAGAAGGCAGTGAGTAGAAGGGAAGCTGAATTACTAGTGAGCCAAAGAAAAGCAGAGGACGAAGAAGGGTCACACCCGAGTTAGGAATATATACATATGTATATATCTGGTGTGGAGGGGAGTTGGAAAAGAGGAGGTGAAGAATGTGCAGAAACTGATGAGGAAGGATTGTCCTGTGATTAACACACACAAGATTTAGACTCATTTACTTTATCATGTCTCACTTAGCTCTAAAGTTAACTCTGTACTGTTGTACCTTAAGGAGTTTTGCGAGCACCATATGATCTCTAGACAGAAGTGCTAGATATGGAGAGACAGACTGAATCAGCAGAGAATGAATCTCCTTGTGTGAGGCAAATGGCAGCCATGCAATTCTAGCGCAAAATGAGAAGGGAGAAAATACCAGCGGTCTTGCACTTTTCGTACTCGGCTCCTCCACTGGCAGAATTGCCATTCTGTAAAAACTATTGACAGACTTTAGCGTTTGGCTGATGTTAAGCATTTCAGAAGTGGGCGATGTGTTGCTATAATGACAGTTGCTGTATTACTACTCACAGTTTTGAACACGTATCTTTTGTAGTTCCTTTGCAACGAGAGAGTGTAGAAATCTCATGAGCAAAGCTATGGAAATAGAGGGAAATTTTCTTAAATGTCCTGTTAAGAGTTGAAATCAAATTTTGGTTTGAATGCATGAGTAAGACCCTCTGCCTTCATTTTCTTTGAATGTTGTCTAACTTAAACTGTTGCTGGTATGAAAAGCAGAGATAGTTAATGTTTGCATTGTGGCGATGTAGAAACCATGACCAGGACTGCAGATAGAAAATGCTGTTTTAACTACTGAGGCCCTGCATTAGAGAACTCTGTCTACACACAACAAACAAAACACAGAAGTGGAAAACTGAGGCATGGAAAGGAAACAATTTTTTTCCATAAGAAACCAGGAAATGAGCTCAGGGCTTATGATTGCCATCCTGTATTTTAAATCCAAGAATGCCCTCTCTTACTTCCCAGAAATAAAAAATGTTGATCTCAAATTATTGAACATTTCCCCAAAACAAGCTCCTGTTATTCTATGCCACTTTGGAATTGTCAGCATTTTTCTATTAATATTTATGTCATTACAGCAATTGTTATTTTACATAAATTAAGTATATATAATATATCAAATTTGAATTAGTGGCTATATTAGTTATTCGTGGATTATATAATCAACCAGTTTCTGCTTGTCTACGTAAGATTGCCTTAGCAAAAAATGAGAATGATACCTTGTGGCTCAGGTAACTCGTCAGTGCAACTCATAAAATGCATACACTTACAAACAATGGTTCTTGAGGAAATAGAAGAATAAAAAAATAAAAGTTAAATAAAAAGATTGCTTAACAAATATTATAGGAAGGTGAGAAATGAGAATGTAGACAGTAAAGCAGACTTGGTTGAATAAGTTCTTGGCAATTACCTCAACTTCCTGCAGAAGAGTCGTCTATTCTTCAACTGCGAAACTCTCACCAGTGAATTCAAGTCTAGTTGTGTTCTCACAGTAGAAGCATTTAAAGCTTTGATAATGCATAAATCAGAAATCCATGTAATAGAATAAGATGGAGATAAATTTGAGAGAATTCAGTTAGAAGTTGCAATATATAGGCAGATACAAATGGGTCTCTGAAAGAGTAGCTGTATCTAGAATGTTAATAGAGTTAAGTTGTAATTTATGGTTTGGATAACTTAGGGTTTGGGTGTAATTATGACAGAAGAAAATCCATATCTTTTTGGCACTGGCAATAGGAGTAGCTTGGCCTAACATACTATGCATAGAGATCTGAACTCTATTTTGGCATTTGTCTTGGACGAATCACAGATTCGTTGTGCTTTTTCTTTTACACAAAATGGAATTCATTTTATTAAACCTATTTTGGAAACCTTTGTATATGGAATTGGAAGCATACAAGTCTTAGAAATTCGTTATTAAATATGTGCTTATTTTAATAGTTTGGAGTCTAGCAGAAGACGAGAATCCAAAAAGTACTATTTAAATAACTAATAAGATGGGGTTTATTTATGCTGTAATTTATTTGGGAGAGGAATGGGAGTAGCATGACAGTAAGATACTATCTTCAAAGTTGCCATGGTAATGCAACCTATTACCTGTTGCTAAGAACATGCTGTAGCTGTTATTGCTTTTATTACAGCTCTTAACATTTCAGGGTGCATCCTTTAGTTTTTAAAGTGTTATTTCAGATTCAATTTCATACATAAGAAAACCACTAGGTCTTGCCACTTCCGAGCAGGGCTGTAGAGCAATAGCAATGATAGCAATGCAGGAACCTTATTCTGCTAACGTAGCTCCCATCCTCTAATGCAGAGTAATTTACAAGCTGTCTAACCAGTTAGGAAGACAAGAATTATCAAGACAATTCAGTGCCCTATATATATTAATATCGGCTTTCCCTGCAAAGTCAGTGATCAGTATTTGGAGATGGAAAAGACTAAAGCCCAAACAATAATGCAGTATAAAAACTTCAAAATACAGGCAGGTAGTTCTTAGCACTAGCACTAGAAATGGTAATAGCCAGTTTACTAGGAGGATTCTGTCCACTGCAAGTCTGATTTCCTGATCCAGCAAAGTGCCCTGGGACCTCTTTTGGTACCCTGAGCCCTGCTGGGCAGCAGCAGTAAGATAAGTGTCAAGTCAGCCAAAGTGCTGCCATTCACGATCATAGCAGCAGTGGGACGCTCAAGGTAGCAGCCTTTCAGTATCTGAAGGAGGGCTACAAGGATACTGGACTCTTCATCAGGGACTGTAGTGATAGGACAAGGGGAAATGGGTTTAAACTTAAACAGGGGAAGTTCAGGTTTGATATAAGGAAGAAGTTCTTTACTGTGAGGGTGGTGAGGCACTGGAACAGGTTGCCCAAAGAAGTGGTTTGATGTTGTCTCAGCTGTCTGAATATGATCCTCACTGGTGAGGTCTCGCATTTTTCCCCTGGGTAGGCTGTGCTCGTAATGATGGCACCTAATTTAGGAACAGAAGTGTCTTAGACTCCATCTGCAGTTGAAGTCAAAAACATGCAATGCTGAAAGACAGTTCAGTCCCTTCAGGGATTAGTCACTGGGTGAAGGCACCTACTCCTCTCCACTGACTTACATGTACAAGTACATGAAATACATCTGACCTTAAGGCATTGTCAAACTCGGAAACAACTGAAAGCATTTCCAGTGCAATATAAGGTATTGACATTTTGGAAAGCTACCTTCTTTGGCACATGCAGGATGGTCTATTCGAATTGACTCTGACCATTTTTTCAGTCAGAGGTAGCTACTTAGTTTTGCAGGCTCTGCATTCGCTCATGCAAGAACAAACAGGTCTGTGAAGAGGGCAGTGCACGTAGTGCTTCAGTATCTGAATTTCTGATGACTGCTGTTACCTGTTTCTCTATGGCAGTTTTCTCATCCTCTTGGATTTCAGTTGTTTGCAAAGCGCTTTTTCCAAAGTCTGCGTGTTGAAATAGCTTTGCCTCAAGATGTTTCAGTTCAGAATCTTTGCACCAGAGTTACTGATGTGATCTGCTATTGTTTAAGGACAGATTTCAAGAGGGTCTGTAAAATACTCATTTAACTTTACTCTAGATGATCATTTGTCAGAATGGACCAGCTGTTAAAGGCATGCCTGTGGATCCTAGGGTCTTCCTCTAGCTTTATGTCCAGATAGGCTATGCATCAGTGCAAAAGAAAACTTACCAGGAGACTTTTAGCATTGAGGAGTGTTTCATGAACAGATTTTCAGCTTCTCTGGCTTGCGTTTTACTGACTGGCAGAAGCAGTGGTGATAATATTGTTTGAGATATTAATATGCAGCAGTTATACAGATTTTGGTTGGTAAAGAAAGGAGAGCAGGAATTAAATTACAGTTGGTGGGTACAGTCAGGCAGTCCTGCAAGCTTATGTTGAGCCTAAGAACCACCATTCACTCCAAAATACAGTTTTGTAAGAAAACAGAGGATGAGTGAAATGTTTCATCTGCAACTGCTGCTGATCTGGAGATGGAATTTTGAATAGCTGAAATTCAAGTAATTGCATGGTAAATAAAAAAAAACCACCTTTCATGGGGTCGGACCACTGCAGGGGAAATTAAATGATTTTCTGTGTAAAAATCACTTACAAAAACGAATTATGGTTTGTACACCATCATTTTATCCCCTTTTTGTAAAAAGAGAGTACCAACAGTTACCTTCCTTTGCAGAGCATTCTGGAGTGAAACTGCAAAGCACATTGAATGAAATCACTTCTTAATAGCTCCTTAGGACTATTCCCAGAAATAATAGAACCACACATTGTATGGCACAGAAAACCTCATGTTTGGGAATATTTACATGCTTAAAAATTTAGTGCTTACAAATAGGCAAAGTGAGGTGGCTACCTCATTTTCTCCTGCTGGAAAGGAGAGTCTTCCTGTTCTCTGTAACCTCTAACATCAGTCTCGCCACATCTGTTCAGGGGAAGTGTTTACTGAAGATCTTATGCACATGAGGAAATCTACATAAAATGCTTTCTGCAGACAAGAATTTACAGTAACTTTTATAACACTAATACAACATAATGAAAATAATCCAAACAAGCACAAATCACCATGAACAAACATTTTAAAATAAAAAGTAATTCCAGTAATTGTGCTACTTGTTTTTAACCTAACTTTTCATCTGTTTGCTGACTTTTACACACCAACACTTCCCTCTTTTTGAAAGCTTTCTACCAAAATCGGAATCATGCTTAAAACATCAGTAACTCATCTTCCTTCATCTCAGAAATCCCAAGCCTTTTCATAACTGAAATAGTGAAGGAGCCAGGGGCTCCATAGAGTCCATGAGAGGCCTTACTACCGCAACTCAGTTTTCCATGGGAAGTACTCAGCCACTGCAGTATGTGTCCTAAACCAGTCAGCTTAAGAATTATTTGGATGAAAATTGTAGAAAAGTTTGAGCAGAATAAATACTTGTAATGTCTTGTAAGTTTGCTGTGGTATTACTGACTTACCACATGGAGCTGTGTACTAAATAAAATCAGTAATTTGGTGGCTGGTTGTAACTTCTGCTGCATGAAGCTGCTCTGTTGTTTTGTCACAGCTATGGCCCTGTTTTCTCTCCTAATTTGTTGTGCTTGCTCAGTGAAATTGAATCCCACAAGTCTTGGAGAAGTTGTTTTCCTCCGTGCAAATGGCTCTTTCCTCCAGACGTGACAGGCAGCTAAGAGCAGCGTTATTTTTTTCTTAACCCTTCTGCCCATCTTGAAATCATGCTGTGGCTATGGCCACAGTAGTACCATGGTTCTTGCCTTATATCCAAGTTTCCTGTGTATAAGCTGTCATGGATGTCAGTCACAGCTTGCGCCCCACAGGCTCCTGTTACCTAATGTAGGTTGCTTTGGTTTGTTGGGTTTGGGATCTTTGTCTGTTTTAACAAGGACAAAATAAAAATCAAGAGCTTGGTGGCCCCTGGGATGCATCCCTCCTGGAAGCTCTCATGGCAAGTTGGCTCTGGCAAGGGTGCAGCCTTTCGTGCTTGTGGCTGCAAATGTTCCAGCCTTGCATCTTCAGCCCAAAGAAGCAAAGGAGAACCTACCCTTGCCATTTCCCTTCACCCTGCTTGTTTCACTTGGGAACACAATGAGCTGTCAAAATTTCCTGCCTTGTTTCCACAGAATCCTTCCTTTCACTCCAAAAAGGATTCTTTATCTAAAACTGCTAATTGCCTAAATTGTCAGAACAATTGTTCAGCTTAATTTTAAGGTGGAGAGCGAGGAGATGTAAAGGTCGATGGGCTGATCAAAGTTGCCCTCAAAGTCCTCTGTCAAACCGAAAAAGAAAGTCTGGTGTGTTGCCATGAACGGCCCTTGCCTCTCAGAAATTAAAAGTCATGCGGTATGGTGTACATCTGCTGTGATCCCTATATTTAGTATCTCTGTTGACTGTACTTAGAGGTAATTGAAAGTAATAGGGAAGAATATAAATGTTCTCCAAAGAAAAGCCAAGAAAACATGGAGTGCAGGCGTGGTTGATTTAGCCCACCACTACTTCCTAACTAATCTTTTTCTAATGATGTAGAAAGAGACTAGGTGGCACCTGGCGAAGGATTTTGAAATAACAGATTCATGAGGTAGAGCTACTTGATAACATCTTTGACTCATCAGAAACTTGCCTTCCCTGAGGGTAAAGTTAATAATGCTTGAATATTAGGATTTTAGAGGCTTTTACTAAGGCAGCAGGGATGCAGATTTATTGTGCATATAGTTTCCCATAGTGCTAGAGACAGCCCAAAATGTTATTATCTTTAAAAAATGTGAAATTACACCAATAGCCAGTCAGAATCATCAGTAATTTTCCATGACATCAAGTCCTTGGTTTTGCTGGTTTAGTAAAACTCATTCACATTTTCTTAGTTTGAAGAATATAGAACTGGTAGCAAGTTTATCAGTTGTCATGCATAGTCCTTAACTATTTTAGGCCATTTTTCAGCGTGTATAAAGCCCATGCCATCAGCTGCTTCAACTGTTTTTATCTCCTCCTTCAGAATCATATTCTTCTCATCACATAAATGGTTCTTTTCCCATTCTGCTCTTTATCAATGGTGGGCATTACTCCAGGTTGATTTTCTTTTTATGAAATGGCTCTTTAGTGCCCTGATCATCTTCCTAGAGGTCCTTCTCTTCACTTTTTCCAGGAGGAATTCAGCCTTCTCAGAGGCAGTATTTCAGCTGAACTTATACCAAGTGCTTTGACTAATGGCATCAATACCTCTCTTTCTCTCTGGAATTACTTTACCTGAATAAGGTACATACATGTCTGAGTTGGCTAGTCTTTAGTTCTGTAGGAGACATCAACAGCACCATGAAAGGAAGCTAGACTACCAGTAAAATGAAAGTGGAAGCTGCACATAGCAGCACATAGCTGCACTGGCCATAGAGCAGTTGAGGCAGAGAAGGGGACAGCAGCAGTGAACTTTATTTAAAATAGTTGTAGCTGTATATACCTGGTATCTCCAGCTTTGTCTCACTAGTGCTCTCCTAATTCTGTGTCAAGATCATCAATAAAAATTTTAAGACCATTCCCAATATCAGTCTTCTAAAGATCATACGGTAACCGTTACCAAGCAAAGTTTCCTTTCAGTGTACCATGTTATCTTCTTACTTACAGTATTTTCTCACCTCGGTTTTTGTGCTTATCTCTTGTCTTATATGTTTAACAAAGCCCCAATGATTGAAATGCACTACGCTATTGATTTTTTTGCTGTTGTCTAACCTTTAGCTACTTTATCCAAGGTAATTAAGTATCAAGTTTTATCTTGCATGGTCTACTTTTGGTAAGCTCACATTGTGTTTTCCTCTGTGTTGCAGTTGTCTACCTACCTTTAGCATTCTCTTCCTCAAAATTTGAGGTCATGCTATTAAGATCAGAGTTGGGCATTACCTTTATATGTAACTTTGTATGATTTTGTTGTTCTGTAGTAATACGGTACCTTTCTTCATCTGATAGATACGTTATTTCGTGTCCAGAAAGAAAATCAATCTTTCCGGGTTTACAGTATCTTACATCTTGGGGCGGGGGGGGGAGGGTTGGGGGAGGCAGATTTTGGGAAGTTTGAATTTCTCTTTTTTTTCGAAGTGTCTGTTGATTTAGTCACGAGTGACATGTTGATCAGTGAGATTACTTGCAAGGGATTACTTGCAGTTTCCTGTTAATTCATTGGTGCATACAGAAAAAAAAAAAAGCCTTGATCAAAGCATGCTCTTGAATTTACACCCGTTCTTAATTTGCTGGTGCTTGTATTAGTGACAGGCTCAAGCCTGTCTGATTTTTTGGAGTTTATATAACGCGTACCATATGCTTGCCATTCTTACTCTTTCTGCACGAGTCAGCCAATCTGATGGGTCTACCTGTGGCAGAGAGCAATACTTTTAAGCCCAGGTGCTGCCTTATGAGCTCTGACTCATGGGTGCTGATGAATCTCACTTCAGTGTTTTACAAACTCTTCAGCTATTTGCTCCACCCTTCTGCCCTTTAACAGAAGGATCGCGGGGGAATAGGTGTATATACCGCTGTTGCCACAAGTTGCACATGATTTTAAGCTGCTGATGAAGGTAGACCCATGCTATTACCATACCTTTGAACTGCAACAGCTGAAGAGCAGGCAGAGGTTTGCACCTCCTGCCCCTGCTATCAGGAGGGGTAAGTGGGGTCAACAACAGCTTGAGTTCTTTTGGGCTGATTCCTTAGAGCGAGCGGTTGGCAAGGAAGAGCAGAGTAGAGGGAACACGTGTTCAAAGTAACAAAGCGAAAGTAAGGATGAGAGAAAATAGATTGATATTTATAATCAAAAGTGACAGTGTTTGAAATATTCTTAATTGGAGTGCACGCTCCTGTGTCTTTTGTACCTCTAAGGACCCCTAGAGGGCACGGAAATTTTTCTCCACCTCGAATGTTTAACTTAATAGTTCTACTTGGCTTTCTTCCCTTAAACATAATTGTAAGCACATTTTAAGTGAATGTTATGTAGAAATAAAGAACAGCATCTAACTAGGTCCTTCTTTTGCGCTGCAAGATGTTTTCTTGTTTTTAAACACAAGCAGTAAGAGTTAACACTAGCAGCCAAATTCTTAAATTATTTTTGTTTAGATTAGTCAGATGCTATATTCATATCCCAGAGGAAGCACAATTGAAGCTAACTAATAATTCGTAAATTTATTGCAAATTTTGAGAGCCCTACAGTGTGAGCTGTCTGAGGAAGTGCAGTGGATATGCTTTCAACACTATGGCCCATGTTTCTGTAGAGGAGGAATTCGTATTGTGAAGAACTAGAGTACTCTAATCTGACCTATAAAATGTCCAAACTTCATCTTATTTTAGAATTTTTAATATTTTGGTTTTGTTATTTGCTTATAAAGAAACTATTACATTATAGTACAAGATATTTAAGGTTATGGAAATGTAAAAATTACATCTGCTTCCCACTATTTCCACCCTACTTGGAGAGAGATTTTGTAACTCTTATTCATCCTGAGTAGCATTGTTCTCCTGAAACAAGTTTTGCCTATTTCATCAATATTACATGTTAATTCCGGAAGTAATCAAGGTGAATTAGACGGTGATATTACTTCTTAGTATTGTGTTGCCCTTTTATCATATATAAGTATAAATCCTAAAGCACTGGAGTAATGCTTATCTGAGAACGTCTGAGAACATCTCAGTTACATAAAGAAGCTTTGGTGTTTAAGACGGCTGATGTTTTCCAGAGTACTCAAAGAGCAGAAAGTAAAACAAACACAAACGGTCAGACACATACAAACAAAACACCACCTTAAAAAAAAATTCATATTTTCTTTTAGAATTTTTTTCATCAACTCATGATTTTGAGACCAGCCCCACAGCTTTGGAAGTCAGTTGTGCAGTGAGCCTTTTGTGAGTAGTGCCACGACTGTCAGAATCCAACTGGTCTTGTCTAGGCAAAAAAACGGACCTCTGTGCTACTCCTGCGTGTCTACTTACTGGGCAAGAAGCTGTGAAATAGGATAAAAGTGGGGAGGGGAGTTGTGCTTTTGTTCTGATAAGAGGATCAGCTGTACTGCTTTACCCAACTACCCAGGGATGATTTTTTGGACCTTAGTTTTCCCACTGGAGGAGCATAACGTAATCACTTTGAACAGAAAATAGATCTAGATCTAAACAGCAGAGAAAGGCAGCTGCCCCTTCTAACATCTCTGGGGATTTTTTGTGTTTTGCAGGAGATGCACGGGTGAGAGGTCAGACAGGGGTTCTCTCCGAGCGCCGCGGCTCCTACCCGTTTATAGACTTCCGTCTTCTTAACAGTAAGTGCAACCCTTCCTTCGTCTCTATATTAAAAATAAAATAAATCTATTGAAAGTATATGACCCAAAGTATCTCGTTTCATATGTATCTGTAGTTCAGCTGTCTTCACACAGTCAGCATTAATAATTCTATTATGCCCGCTCAGTGTTTGACTGTGAAATGTTTTGGTTATACGAATATTGTCCATAATGCTGAGTCTGTCAAGTAAATACAGTGGTGCCATGGGGTTTGCTGGGGGAACAGGGGGTGCTTCATAATTAAAAAGATAAACCTCTGTGTCCCTTAGCCTCTAAGCCAACAGTTGGAACAGATTTATGTGAGTCTGTTATCCGGTCATATAGAATTGGCACAGAAGGGGAGCATGTGACAGCACTGACCAGTGGTTTACAATAACATTAATTTTTCCAACAATTAGAACCCAATCCAAAGCCCCATGGAGTCTTGTCATTGACGTCAATGGATTTTGGGTCAGGCCAGCAGTGAACATCTGTTAAAAATAATCTTAACCTCATTTTGATTGAAGTTATTTTGCCACTGTTGTAAATAAAGGAGGGCAAATCTAAAAGGAAAAAAAAGAATCGGGATCCTGTTGTTGGGGTTTTTTTCACCTGATAGATTTTTTTATACTGATGCAGAGCCATTAGCCAGTGTGTAAAAAATAAAATAAAATAAAATAAAATAAAATAAAATAAAATAAAATAAAAACCAGAGAACACTTAGACTTGGGCCCTGTAGCATTCAATCTGGATGCTGTGTTAACTGCAATGTTCAGACACAGAGAGCTCTCAGTGCGTCCTTGTGTACTGCACAAACTACTCCATGTAACCTTTGAAACAAAATTTATTCACTGTCTTCATCAAAACAGACTGAAGGTCCAACAGTTTGTTTAGTGATGACACTTTTAAGCTTCTAGTGATTGTGCTTTTCATTAATAAGCAATTGTCAAGGCAAAGTTTTACGTCTCCCGTTTGTAACTGCTTGTAACTTGCCTGAGTGCCTGAGGAAGGAGAAAGGAGGTAGGTGGCAGGGAGGGGGGAAAGAGCCCAGCTGCAAAGGGTGAGCTCTGGATGGGAATCAGGAGAAAAGAGGTGCTAATACGAAGGGGAGGTCTTGGGATCCCTGGAGACCTCTGGCATTCTTTCTTTTTACTGCTTTTCTGTAATCTGAAGGAAGTCCCTATGGCTGGTTGTGATCTCTGTGTAAGGAAAAGCAGTGATTTTGGATTTCCCAGTTTTCACAGTTTTGTGTATTTACTGCTTTCTGCCTAGGGAGTGGTGTTGGCTTCATTTTTTAGTGCAAAATGAAGTGACATTTGTAGGCACTTTACTAATTTTGTAGATTGCAGGTGCACTGGGTCTGGCTCACTCGGTGACCTACAGGTAAATGAAGATGCTGTGTGTCAGACACACAGACGTGTTTTTCCAGGAAGTAAACAGATGTATATGAACAAATAATATAAAAGTCTATCTATCTGTCAAATTCTTTTCTGTTGTACATACCATATAAGCAGCAAAAAACCATGGTGCTGCCATCCTATTAAAAAAACATGTATAAATGTCACTACTGCAAATTTTTTGAAAAGTGCCTAATACTTGCAGTAATATTTTGGCACCACGTTGTATTTGTTTGGGGCAATAGCTGACAGGCAGCAACTGCATATTGAAAGCTGTTATAGTAAGGGAGGGATGAGGCAGAGAATATTTTATGGTAAATATCCTCAGAAGTTATAAAGAAATGCGGCATAAACATTACTCCACTTCTCACTAATTCAGGAAAACTGAGCTTAAATAGTGATTATTCCTTATTCCAAATAACAGTACCACCCTTGTTTTAAAGTAAGGGAAAACACTGAAGCTCATTCTTCAACAGAGTTGACATTCATTTTGAAAATTGACATTTAAAAAAACAATCAGGACATTGCTATTTAATGTCGGACTAAAGGTTACTTTTTTAACTCAGTTAAAAAAAGTGTAAAAAAAGTGTAACTTTTTTAACTTGGTTACAGATTCAGTCAAACTGGTGGATTTTTCCCCACTCTGGCTATTAAGGGTTAACACTGAGTAGACCATATCTTTTGTTTTTTCTGGAGTCCTGCAGTAAAGTCACTGTGTAACTTAAGACACCGTTAAGTCTTTTTGGATAGGAAAACTTCCTGCACTCTGAAAGTGGGATCTTCTGTAGCTCTAATCAAAGCCAACTGGATTAATGTTGGCTTCTTGCTGTTTGAGCTAACGTCTGTGATGCCATCTACACATTCCTCTGGTGCCTCTCTGCAATATATAGAAAGTTAGTGAGTATTATTTCACCTTGTCACTGCCAGACTGTCAAGGCCGTGAGGATTTTACAGGATCCTGCCTGGAGGAGATGCAAGGCTTTAGCATCTTCCTTTTTTCTCTGCCCAGTTGTAAACTTGCCGTGGTGGGTTTTGGGACTCTAGAGATGATTCTGGAATATAAAATTGAATGTAAAATATCCCTGTGTCACCAAGAACTCCTTGGTTCTGCATTACAAGGAATATATTTGCCTTAGCCTCTTGAGTCAGTCCCTGCAACTTGTGGAGACCTGCATGGCCAACCAGATACTCATTTGTGTTGATGGTTTTGAGCCAGAAGCTTGAGGGGAAGCTTCTCTCCCCAGGGAAGCTGCAGCAGCCGATGCTTGTTAGCCAGCCTGGTGTGAAGACCTGCAGGAGGCAAGCCAGCCATCTCTTTTTCCATCTGTCATAGTAAGCAGGGGACCACCTGCACCTGATGGCCACAGATACACCCCAGGAAAGAAAAAACAAGAGGCTGGACATGGCAGACTTGAGGCTCCATGTTCACTAGGGTGCTTATAGACAAATATTCAGACTTTACAAACTGCTAAACTAGAAGATACAAGTTTTGCACAGCCCTGTATGTTTCTAGGAAAATAGGGAGAGGGTTTTCTCTTCATACAAATAACACATTCCTCAAAATGGGAGCAGCAGAAGAAAAGAAGGCTTAGTGTTAGGAACTTACTTTCCGCAAGGAGTAATGGGATGGAATAGGCAAGCGTTAGGTGCCATCAGGTTGCTCAGTACAATCTATAAATGATGCAAGATTGATTCTAGACCAAACGTCACAAATTTTAGGAAAGTTTGACTCTGAACTCAGTAGCTTGTAACTGTACCCAAAGCAGGTTGAAATTAATGGTGGCAGTTTGTTGGCACTTCTGCATTTCTGTGAATTAAATGAGCCTTTTTGTGTTCACAGGATAGAAAAGGATTTACACTGAATATTTGCAGGGTAATAATTAAGCATTTGAGACACTTCTGCAGTGAAAATTAACTTGATCCAGTTTTCCTTTTAGCAAAGCATAGTTTGGGTTTGAGAAATAAAGGACCGTAGGCAGCAGTAATTTAGTTCTCTGATTGACAGAGTTGCTCAGTGAGTCATTGAACCAGATCCCACCAGTGACTAATACGCATTTATTAAAATAGATTTCATTATCTCATGATGAGTTCTGCTGGTGACTGTTATGGTACGTTTCTTCATTGCATCAACCAAAAGTTTGAGGGAATTCCTTGTGATAAATCTAGAATTGTAGGTGAGCATACAGCTGTAACCAAAAAGACCTCACCCTGCTCCAATTATGTTAGATACTTTGTTTCATTGCCAGGTGAAATTAAGTAGGGCAACAAAATAACATAATTTACATCTGAGATGAGTAATTTTTTATTTACAAATTTGCTTGTCAAGCTTTAACTCAGAAGACAAGATGATTCTTAAGACTTCAACAGTGATTCTCCAGTTCCCATCTTGTTTATACTAAGCTTTTCTCTGGATTGAATTTTTGCATGCAAATGACAAAATTATTAGCCTCTAATTGACTGTATTTTTCTGCCATAGAGTAATATAATTAAAATCTTTTTGCTTGCATTTTTAACTTTCTGGAAAAATCCCTCAGTAGGGGCACTTTGTTTTTGTCACAGTATTAGTCATACTATTGCTTTCATTATCTTGTACCCACTTGTTTTTAGTAAGCCATCCACATTATACCAGTATCTGATAGAATTCACTTCTCTATATACTGATGCAGGAGAGATAACAAGGAAAGGGAAAGGATGTAGTGTGTGACCTGCAAAATGGAATCTTTCTACCAAAACGGGGTTACCCAAAGAGATTTATGTTTCCTTACACCTTCCACAACAGGAACATAGAGTGGGATCTGGAAATATCTAAAAGGTCAAAACATGTCTGTAGACACTCCAAAGGCAATCTGTATATTACATAGGATCTTGGTATTGTTATGCAGGCAGAAATTGAGTCCAAAACAACAGCACCTGCTTTAAGCTAAGATTAGTAAATTAAGTTAGTATAGATGATATACATTTAGTACCAGATGGTGATAAAAATGATATTAGGTGCCATTCAGTCTCTGTCCTTGATTTGCTGTCTGATTTGAATCAAGCAAAATAGTCTGGTTTACAGTTTGCTTGCAAATAAAATGATGCTTAGCAGGCATGTGATGGATTAGGTACTACAGAAATGAAAAGTGCTGTCAAGGTTAGTAAGGGAAGATATGAACTCACGAAAAAGTCTCCATCTCAAAGAACCAAAGTCTGTGGACATTTGAATCTGTGGTTTCTGCCTGTCTACAGAAGGGTCCATTTGCAAAATTTACATTCATTTTTGGTTTTGGATTTTGAACACTCCAGGGCTTTCAGGTAGGGCCCATCTCCAGGGAAAATAAAACTTAACCACAGCCACCAACCCCAAACTGAACCATCAAGTAACCTGAACCCAAATGAGTGAGGTTAAAAAGAGTTTGGTTAACTGTCTTGTTTTGTTGCCTTTGGCTAGAAAAAGAAGTGGGAGTGAGAGATGCCTTTTTAGATATTTCTGACCCAGGTTAAATTAGGACACTGAAAGTCTTGTGAGGAGGTTTCAAGGGCTGATTGGATTACTTGGATCCCAAGACAGCCTGTGGAGATGAGTCCAAAGTTCCAGATGGTTATTAAATTAGGAAGGGAGAGATCTTACGAGGTCTGCATCATTTCTACATAATACCTCCCTTAGTTCCTCAAGGATAAGCATGTCCAAAACATATTCATCAACATCCTGAAGACACACGGGTTTCTTAATCTGGTTAGCTTGTGTCTGCTTTGAATGGGAAGAACATTTCCAGAACTGAAGTCAGCCTATGGGCCTTGCTTTCAATTACCTATTCAAGGAAGAGGAATTGGGATTCTCTTAATACTGTTTCAGCACAAAGATTGTTCTGTTTTCTAGCAACACTATATTCAGAAATTCTTCCTGTGATGGAAGTCTGGTCCCCCATTTTCATCAAGTAACAGAGATTTTTTTGTTGTTTGGGGTGTTGTTTGCATTGTTAAGAGTTGTTAACTGCAAAATTTAATAACCAGGTAGATTGAAAAGTATATTCTATTTCGTGCCATTCATGCTCCTTGCTTAACTTTTACACTACATTTGTAGAAAATGAAAGCCAGAATATAAAACTGATAGATGCGTGTGCCCTCATATGCTAAGAAAATGCAGCAGTTTGGGTTATGAATGCTTCAGGAGAACTCACGAGAGCAAACAAAAAACTAGATGTGGTTCACAGACAAAGTCTTAGTGTTTGAAGACTACACACTGTAATAACTGACCTGATTACACAGGTTTATAACTTATTTTTTCAATACAGATTTGGGATTCAGTTCAACTGAGAATGTCCTTTTAAAAGTTTCCAAATGATGCGTGACCCATTCTGCCACCCCACCTTCTTTTCCCTGATTAGAAAAGGGAAAGGGTGTACTGGAGATAACACTGAGGATACTTTCCAAATGACCAGAGGAAAAGAAAGAACAAGGATCATTAAGATGATAAATGAAAGTTTGGTTTGCTGTTATTACAGGTTATGTTGCTTTTTCTCAAGGGGAGTAAAGGAGGAGGGGATGTACTATTTCCTGTTGGAGAAACTATAATCAGCTGTAGAACATTTGCAGTTTTAGGAAAAAAAGGTCCTGGCTGTGCTACTGTATGAAGATTGAAGTGGCAAAGTGAAGGTTCATATTGAAATTATGACGACTATGTGGCAAAATGGAATACAACATGCCGTTTCCTAAGAACTTGTAGGAGGCTTAATAAAAGAGGCCAGGATGTGTGTTTGCATAAAGATGATTGATGACCCCAATAAAGGCTGCAGATCGTGAAGAGAAACACATCTAAATTAATCTTAAATTTTAATTTAATCTATTCCTCTTCCTGTTACTAAGGCTAATACTCTGTTATCTAACTGGTTGTTGAAACCCTAGTTTCTCCAGAAGTTCATGTAATGGGATAATTCAGTATATAAGTGGGATAATCTGCATGATTCTTAAATTCTGTAGTCTCTTTCAAACAGTATCTAAAGGAATATATATTGGGATTGGGGGGGAAACTATGTAACTGGTGTTTTTCAAGATGCCAACAATTGTGCAGGAACTTTATGATTCGGAAACTGAGCTGTTACAAGCACCATCACTTCAAGTGATATTCAGAGAAGAGGAAACCCCACAGCAAGGTGACCTAGAAAGCTGGTGTCCCAGAACCTCTCACATTTCATTAACTACATTAGCCAAAGAAGCACATGAGCACCTCTTCTGTAAACAGAGCTCTGCATTTATTTTTGTGCACTTGTGCAGGTGGTTGAAGAATAGACTCTTGACTCGAAATGGAAAATTTTAAAGATCTTTTGTTTTACTTCTGATTTTCTGCTTTTCTCTGATGTGTTCAGAGTAGCCCTCTCTCACAGCCTTGTCTTAATTGAAAAAATGTGATTACCCATTTAAAGAGAAACAATACAGTTGCAACCCATATGAGCAATAGAGCTAACAGAAAGCAGTTGATCTCCAACATTGGATTTTATCAGAAGTCAAGGAACAAATCATGTTTAGACACTAGAGAAGCAAGTAAAAACAAAATGTTTGTAACACAATTTTTTGGATTCACATATAGTTTGAGGAAGTCTTATGAGGATTTCTACATCTGCAAGATTTCAGTACAACAGTTGTTTATCTGTAGATATGATATAGTGCAAGGTGTTTATCTCGTCGTCTTAGTTGTGGTGACCAGTGTATGTCATATGATAAAAGTAACACAATCTTACTATTTTTTGATCAAACTTGTATGCAGTTTCTCACAGCAGCCACAGATGATTAAGAAGTACAACTGGGATATTCATCTGAGTTTCTTGGTCCTTCTACACTAGTGTTGTGGTTTAAGTAGACTGAAAGCCTTCAAGCGACAATACTTTTACATAGGTTTCTGCTGCTTTGTGCTTTTTCTCAGGCCTTGCTTCAAAACTGCAATGTTGCCTTTCCAAAAGGTTTTTGTACTGCAAGGTACAAGGTAACAGGAAAGCCTAGACAGTGCAGAGAGAAGTGGTTATCTGTTCTTCTGGTTTACTAGCCTCTTCTCCAAAATTCAAATTTGAAATACTAAGTTCAGTTATCCCTACTCATGCTGCTGTTGTCTTTTGGATAATATGACAAATCCATATTGTAAGAAGATCCTAAGAAGACATAGAAGTTTTCTTCTACTATCAGTGCTATGCACTCTTCTTTACAATAAAAGTTTAGCAACCAAGTTATGTGATGAGTATGCCAAACAGGACTTCAGTAAAGGTGATCTAAGTGCCTGGCATGATTGACAACCAAAAAATGGACAAACACCAGTTATTCCTTGTAAGTCACTTACATACCTCTTGGGTTTTCAAATAAAAGCATTCTAATCAGCTGTCAGGGCAGGAACCAGTGCAGGAAATTATCTCTGTAACGTATAGGACCTGAGACAAATTGTTTTGCGCAGTCCTTGCTTTTTGCAAACTGTCTGGACAGTAGATTGCAGGACTGGTCCTCTCACCTTATCTTCCAGATATTCCAGCGCTTTTCTACCAATCCAACCTGACTGTTCAGGCATACAGTTGTAGAGCAGCAGCTGAATACAGAATGTCTTGGCATCCTTGGAATAGGGAAAATAGTGTTATAAACCATATGAGACAAAGGCAGGTGCTCGAGGACCTGATTTATTCTTCATCCTTTTGGAAAGAAGAGGAAAAAACATTTTCTGCTTCTGAATTGGTTGGCTCTTGAAAATTAATAAACCTGTTGTTATCCACTCAGCTGCTGGGTGACCTGTTTTTATTGTACTCTGATGTGCAATAAAATGAAAAAAGGCGATACTGTGAAGGAAAACTCAAAGCCTTATTTGAATGCATAACCAAGTTTGTTTACTTTGAAAGAACAATAACAATGTAATGAATGTCTGGTGCAGCGTTAAGTACATCCTTGTCAAAATTTGATTTATGTGATCGTTTCTGGATGTTAACTCAACCATTGTTAACATAACCTCCGTCATTTTTATATTCATACTGCCTGTGGGCATGCACTAGTGCAGCTCTGTAAAAGAAATCTGAAAAAAACCTGGTAGCAGTTCCTAGTGCAGGAAACCTATTTATTTCCCTGAAATAACAGATCTCGGGGTATAGTGTGCCGTAGATCATGCTAAGGCGAGCAGATCTGTGTAACTGGAGGAACTTTGTTAGGTGAGAGAAGGCAACCATTGATTCCTGTAGCTTATTAACCTCTTGAGGGCCCTGTGCCGTATCCAGACATCATCCATGGCCTGATATAGTGTGTATATGTGATGTTGCTATCAAATTACCTAAAGAAAAATGCAATCACTTTTGCTGCCTGCTAAAACACACCAGGAGATACGCTGTGAGCTCAGGCTGCCTTGTGTGTTTGGAGGTAGAAGTTAAGCTTTGTGAGGAATGCTTACACAAATGCTTCTGTAAATGTGTATTTAATTCATACAATATGTGTATGTAATTCATACAATAAATTTGTTCAGTATACAAAGAAGGGTTTCTCCAACCGCTGTGCTAGGCAGTAACTCCACAGGATATCAGAATGGGCATCTTTGAAGAGATACAGATGATGCTTTTTTTAGGTTAACAAAAAATTCAGAAGTTGCCACAATGATTAAAGATAAACACAGTTCTCAAGGGAAGTTTTATGGGTATAAGCAAAAGACATTTTTGTTTGTCTTTCGTGTTCATTTCAAAATTGAACATAATTACTAAATCCTTCCCATGCGAGCCTTGCAGCTTGTGTTCTTTAACTAGGATAATACAGCATAAGTTTTAGTACCCATAGTTCCATAGCTGAAATTCTGTGATATCTGCAATGATATTTTTATTCATTTACTTGTAATACAATTTAACCTAATGAGAAGTAGCAATCAATAACTATTTATGTTTCAAAGTCACTGTAGGACTTACATCAGGTGTTGTCACTGAAGTTTTATATTTACAATTGAAGTTGAAATTTACAGTTGTCAGTAAGGAAGTGGTATGTTCAGCGTATTACTATAAGTCATTCACATAAACCCTTAATTTCATCTTAAAAATGCATCTTGATTTTGTGTCAGCTGGTGGATCACGTGCTAGGAATGGCTCTTGGCTGCTGGGAGATTCAGGTGCGACTGTTGAGCTAAGGACAGAATTTGAGCATTCATTCTCAGCTGTTTCACCCTTTGTTCTTCTTTTTAACCGTCCTTTTTCTCTCAACTTCATATGGCCATGCTTTTCTTTTGTGTTTAACACTGATCTTGGGAGGGGAAAGAGAAAATGCTGATGAGATTATAATAGTTTGGGGTGTGTTGTGCTCAGAGAGGGGCAGAATCTTAGTCCACTTTTATGCAAGACACCATCGTAATAAGGTTCATTATTGTGGATGTAATAATCTGTTATGAGTCATAGCAATCATCTGACAAATCCTATGATTCATAGACAAATCAATTATTACTGAAATGACCCAAAGGATGCAATTTTAACATGATACCCTTTAAGTCAACATCCAGAGTTTGCATGTGGATAGTCTGCAGTGCAGGATTCAGGCTGTTCTATCAGGAGCCCAATATGGAAAATATGTCTCCTGTCATTCTTTATCAGTCTTATGAACTTCTTCCCTTATGAATGAAAATAGAGGACAATAGATTATTGTGAGTAATCGGTTTTGCATTATATATTGTAATACAGTACTCAGCTGAAGCAGCAAGTCATGTTTCAGATGTGATGTCTGCCAATGATTAAATTTGAGATCCATGACAACCTTATGGAGCACTGTGACAAAGCAGTGGCAACAAGTTTGATGGTTCAATTCAGAAAATATGTTTCACAATAAGAAATTATTTATTTCAACCTGATGTGTTCGTGGTTTGGTAAGCATTTGTGCTACTGAAGTGATCTAGTAACCGAAAGGATAAAATGACCACTTCATAATCGGGTACTTGTTGGGCCCTGGGCCAAACCTTCACCTTCAGATCACCCCACAGCAACTCTGCATGTGAGTTCTAAAGAGAGTTTAGGGGAGTGTAGGTGGTAATTTCAGTCCTCTGGCTTTAACTGAAAAAACCCCAAATATTAACTTAGATAAAAATCAGTTGGAGCAACTATTCATTTCCAACGTACAAAAGGGAAGTTTTCCGTACTTTAAAATTTAAACCTGTTACCTGAAAGCAGTGACAGTTTGGGGGCAAAGATGGAATTAGGAAAGTTGGAAAGTCAAGAAACAGCTGACACAAGTTTAAAAAGTTAATTCATTTTAAGAGTGTTTTGTTAACCAGGAATTAAGCTGAATGCTAGCCATTTCTTAGCGGCACTATATAAAAATGCAAAGAAATGTGAAAACAAGCCTACCGGTTCCTCCACATGCTGCTGTCACTGGGTAACTGTTAGCACCTATGTTAGTCACTCCTTCAATGGGCCATGAAATTGTTCCAGCTTTTAAAATGTGTGAGAGAATTAAGGCAGGTGCTGGCACATCATAAATGAAACTTTTAACCTTCAGGCTGGTACAGTAGTGACATTGTTACTGTTCGCATTCTTGAAAACACATGGCTTGTCAAGTTGCAATAAAATTATTTCGTGCTTTTGTATTATTAAAACTCAGTGGCGTCTTTGGGCTGCCCACGAGAGGTGTGAGACTTGCAGGCGTAAGAAAATATATTAATTGCTGACACTCGGTATGTAAATGTGTATTTATTTTGTTGTTACTGACTTCGTGTTGCTCAGTAGCTGTTGGGTTACCTAAGGAAGAGATTTGCTGCAGAAGGTGCTCACATCTGCTGTTGGAGAAGTCAAATACTGAACCATCTATGGTCCAAAAAAACTCTTAATGACTTCTCTGAAAAATCTCTCAGAATAATAATACTCATAAAACCAGCATACAAAGTCAAGCCTGATTTCACAGCAGAACAAAGGCTCAGCATTTTTTCATAAAAGGGAATAGCGGAATATAAAGAGTCATCTTAAGTCTGTGGGTATTTTTCCTGAGCTCTTATTTAAACCTGAAATCCAACGAATTGCTATGCAGCTTCTTACCTCAAGCAATCATTACTGTTCTCTCAAAGGAGCGCTTAATCTTCAGTTTCTTACAAGGTTCCTCTTACAGATAAAACTGTGTTGAATCTTACTACCTTCAGACAACTGTCCAGTTTCTGTCCTCCCTTTTTCCAAAACTTGTACCAGACTGTGAAATAAAAACATCACAACTGTATGTGAGGTTCTGTTAAAAGTTCAGATGAAATTATCTAAGTTTATTGTCAGTTTTAGGAAGCCTGCATATTTTTCTTGCTAACAGTAAGGTAATTTAATTACTCTAATTACTGATTTAATCACTGTATAAAAACTGCCTTGGTTTTTGTGCCACATTTAGCCCTATATGAAAATCTCCTAATACAGCATTAAGGAATTAGAATTATCCTGGTACTGAGTGAAAAGAACATATTCTCTTGTGTAATCAGAAATGCATGTATTGCCTGAATTTTATTTTCTTAATTTATAATTTGCCTTTATACGTGGGAAGGACAGCAGACAGTATGATAGGATTATTAACCTATTCTTGCTTCTTTCTTTCCATTTTCTCATTTTCCAAACGTGGGTCTTTCTTACATTTGTGCTTTCATACTGTATTTTGACATCTTTTCTGGTGTCACTTTTTTGGTTTTATATCGAAGATCACCTTGTATGCTAGTGCTATGCAATTTTAATATGTTCCAGTGACAGTCCTGTGAGGTAGCAAGGTAATGCTATTTTCAATTGTATAGCTAGGTAACAGAGGCACAGAAGAGTAAGAGCAGCTTTTCCATACCTGACTCTGCCTAGTCATTTAGGGTCCCTGTAGACATCTAGAGTTAGGTGATATATCACCCCCCAGATATATCTGACTTAGCCCAGACCACATTAAAGACTGTGACAGGCAGTGTACTGAATTCAGATCTTCGAGGCCCACGTTAGTACTTTTCCTTATTGGAACATACTTCCTTTCTGAAATAAACATGTGTATTATGCTGAAATACAGGGATTTGAATACTGCTTCTTCATGTGGATTGGCAAGAAGCATGAACTTTATGATTTTTGCATTGCTATTTTAAAGTTTTTGCTATTATTTCTCTCATTAAATAATTGAGAATGTCATCCTTCATCTTGGGTTTTCATGGTTTTGGTACTGCTTGCTTCTCACAGATTCTACACTCTCAGGGGAAATTGGCACGAAGAAAAAAGTGAAAAGACTGTTAAGTTTCCAGAGGTATTTCCATGCATCCCGGTTACTGCGTGGAATTGTACCGCAAGCCTCTCTGTACCTACTGGATGAGGACTACCTTGGGCAAGCAAGGGTAAGACAGGTTTCCACATCTCCATTTCTTTTAATAATATTCCAGAGAGTGCTGGGTTTGTTTCAGTCTTCAGATAAACAGATGTATGGCTGATCTTTCTTAAATGACCCACGTTCCACATTACTTGCCTGCCTCACAGCAAACAGACTGTCCATTCCTCTTTTATGGTTACAGCTTTAAAGACTTAGTCTCAAAGCAACAAGAAAATGTCTAAATCTGTTCAGCGTTTTTAGATTCTGTCAACTGAAATTATAATCTGGATTTATTAAAGGGTGAAGGATCCCTGGCTGAGTTACTGATTTAAGTGAGGGCAGCCTTGACACAGGATTTAGTTCATCTGCTTGAAACAAGACAGCTGTCTCTCAGCTGGTATGGACCAGCTATTAGGCAACCCAGAATAGCTCTCCGTAATGGCAAAGACTAGGAAATAAGGAGCATTCACTGTAAAAAACTTGGTGATAATCAAAATACAGTTCTCTTATTTTGCAGCTCTCGTACTTGCTTTGGATGGTATTTTCTAACAAAACTTGCACAATTGATGGCACTGGGATTGTGTGCCTATGCAATTCTTACTCTCTGCAAGAGATTACATGTCAGGTGTTAAAAAGTAATTAAGAATCCAGAACTGGTTGGAATATAGACTAAGCAATGGGAATGAATGCACATTTCATTCACACATATGGCATTGTAGGTCATACAGTTAGTCCAGACTCAGTCTCTTGACTGAACTGATGTAGCTCTGAAAACACTCTATATGGTGATAATGATGGATTCTTATGCATGGCTGAGTGGGCTTCATGGAAACACTTTATCTAAGTTTATAAAAGCTATTCCTCTGTATTGGTTTGTTTAGCAAAATGTAATTCATATTCACTGTGTGAGAGCTAAGATTGTGTTTTATTGTAATAAAAACCTAAGAGAATTTGTACTGAATTGATCTGAGGACATGAAAAAACAATAAAAAAGCTGTGCAGTAAAAGAGAATATTTTCATAATATTTTGTTTTATTTTATTCCATGTTTTAGGCTCCATTTAGAAGGTATTTTTAGTGTCAAGTTCAAAACCTGCTCAGTTAGAAGTGCAAATGATATGCTTTTTTATGCAGTAGAGGTAAACTTGATTCCTGATGCCTGATATTTCAAATACATCTCTATAGCTTTCCTGAATAAAAGTTGTGAGCAGCAGCAACCAATCCTGTGATTGAGGAATGTGAAATAATAATTTAAATCTGCTTTACAGTTTGACATAGCAGTCATTTGCCCTTTCCTATTTGTTTTTTCTAGCATATGCTGTCCAAAGTGGGAATGTGGGATTTTGACATTTTCTTGTTTGACCGCTTGACAAATGGTAAGTAATTTTCAAAAATGTTTTGTTTTAGCATCTCTCATATGTGACTATTCTAAAAATCCATAATTAATGAATTGCTAAACATTTCCAGTTTAGATTACTGAAGAGAAGTTACACATAATCACCTTCTCTTCAGATCATATCCTTGAACATTTTCAGGCTTTTCCTGAACTATAGGATAATGTTTAGAGTGTGGCTTTGTATTTATCTGATCTTCTGCATTTGTTATGGTCACCTTTTAAAGGAGGTGTTTCAGTTTCCTTTACCTGGGAAATTCCAAAAGTACTTTAAACATACCTGTTGAATACATTGGTTGATAACTCCAGATGTCCATAATCAGCAAATGTGACCTTAAGGCATCTAGAGACAAGAACAGTATTCCACCACTACAGCCATACCATCAAATCTTGTTTATATACAGGAGTAATTTATATAAGCTATTTTTGAGTAGCTTTATATTGACATTTTTGAGTGTGTTACCACTAAGGTGACAGGAGCGGCTAATAGGAAATTACCATGATTTTTAGTCTTGCTTGTTTTGTAACTACATTTTAAGGGAATCTAATAGTTGTTCCTCTCTGCTTTTAGGAAACAGTCTCGTAACACTGCTTTGTCACCTCTTCAATGTGCATGGACTTATTCACCATTTCCAGTTAGACATGGTTACATTGCACAGGTTTTTAGGTAAGTGCTCAACCTCAAAGCCATCTTTAAGTGCAGATTACACCTTAAGCAGGGCATCAAAGGCGGCACTGGCTTGGTCTCTGTATCTATGTAAAATCATGATGTTCTTGCAAATGTTTCAGTAAAACATTTGTGTGATATATATTAACACACAATTTACAGGCACTCAGGTTCTTGGTTCAGTACCTATTAAGTCAATGGAGGGACTTCAAAAGGCTCTGCACTGAGCTGAAGCATCCCACAACCACAGTTGCACTGGTGTTTTAAAAAAAAGTATGCTAGGCAGAGATGTGGCCGGGCAAGTAGGCCCACACAGACAGACAGACAGAGAGCGCAGAACCTACCCGTGCACAGTATAATTGTGGTGCAGTGTAATTATGTTAGTGACTAATAGACCACTGAGACCCAGGGCAGTTAAAAGCTTATGTGCAAAATTTAACAAATTATATCAAGCTGTCTGCACTGAATAGTGTTGATGAAAGCCCCTGCTGCTGTTACTGCCAACCGAAACGTTAGCCCCATGCTGTCAGTGAACCAAAAGAAGAAATTGGCCAAAATCAGTTACTTTTTGCATCATGTTTTGAATGCAGCTGAATGCTGGTTTGTTAGGCTGTGAGGCGGAGTTTCCAAGGCAGGGTCTCTTCTTTAAGACTGCCTAATTGTCGCTTCTGGAAAGCATTCCACCGGTGTGGAGACAGACAAAATCTCCCTGCTGTTTGTCACTCCTGTGGGCAGCCGTGAAGTGGACACTCAGATAATTAGAGCTAGTGGTACTCAGGATTTAAAGGATTACCCACTGTAACTTCAGATGCCTGTGGAGATGGAAAAAAAACTGAAGGCTGGGATGTTCTTTGGCGTTCTCTGTGCTGGTGACGAGTGTCATGGGAAATTTGCCCATTACCTTTCTCTTGATTAATTTGATAGCGTCTAGGAGAGTGCTTTGCGCAAGATCACCTGCAGCTTCCAGTGTTCATGTTCTCTTGCCCTAAGACCACCTAATGGTGCAGGTACTGCCCCAAGGAACACATGAGTGGGAAACACACACCTCGATGATTTTCTGTACAAGTGAAAGCTGAGAGTTAAAAGATTGGTGCCTCTGGTCCAGCTGGACCAGTTCCAGCACTGCAAACCAAAATATGAGTGAGTGGTGTTTCAAAATGAACACATAGATGTAACTAAAATTATCACAGGATTTTGCTCCGAATACTCCAATGCTGTATCTTTTGATTCTCTGCCTGGAGGATGTAGGAATGCCTTTGACTGTAGTTAGTCACTCAAATAACAAATGATGCCAGGATGTCAGGGCCTCACCTCCTGCTGCTGTAAAATAGGTGGTACTGCCTTAATGACATATTACTCCCTTATGACACCAGCCTAAATAATTACACTCCATTGTGGATGAATTTGCCTCTCTTCCTTATTTATCTTACTCCTGAATGAGAGCCTTCACTAGGGTAAGAAAGAGTTGATTTATTAACTAGACCCAGTATATCCCCTTGGGCCTCACAAATCCTTTCATGCATTTTTTCTCTAAAGATATCCCAATAAGAGCACCAGTCTAAGTAAGCTACAGCTATTTGAAGAAACTCCTTAGGCAGTTGACTGCAAAACCTCAAATTGTGTTTTAAATCCAGTTCCCACTTGTGGCCGTGGTATTCAGACAAAAGGATCTTTGTTTTCTGTTTTGGTTCCCAGTTATGGTTCAAGAAGATTACCATAGCCAAAACCCATACCACAATGCTGTCCATGCTGCTGATGTCACACAAGCTATGCACTGCTATCTGAGGGAGCCCAAGGTAATGACAAGCTTTCATGCTTATGTTGCTTTCAGATAATTCTCAGTTTTTTTCCCCAGGATTGGGGAAAAAAAAAAAAAAGAGCTATTTTTAGATAGCAGAAAATGATTGCAGGCTTGAAGTCAGCAACAGCTCAATAGCAGAGTCAGCTACAGACTGCAGACATTCCAGACAAGCTACTAGAGTCACTTTGCCTCATGCAGGTGATGTATCAAACTGATGTTGAATGAGCTGCCATGACCATGTGTACCAGCCCCCCACCAGTGGCTGCAGTCTTCCCATCAAAGCCAGCAGAAGGCAACGCATGCCTGTGCCTCAGTCACCTCAGGGCATAAGCCTCTCACATCAGTATTTCAAAATACCAAATTGGGCAGGGCAACACCAGAAAAGGAGACAGCGGTCCCTTTGACTACGTCTGTTGCAAGGGTGTCCTCTGCATGAGTGAAGAGCAGTTTCTGGCTGCTGCAGCAAGCCCTCACAACATGAGGGTGTGACATTGCTTCATGTGTTACTGGAAGGCGCTATAATACTGTAATGCTGAGCCACAGTATAAGAATATAGCTAATTTTTCCTGGCTTGACTTAAGTGAAAGGAAGTTCTGCTAGAATTAGCAGATTGTTAGGCCAGAATATAATAATGGTGAGGACAGGAGCAGGCTCCAGCTTTCTTGTATTTCCATCTCCTGCAAAATCTGCAAGTGCCTTCTGTCAAGAAGTGTGGAGGACAGCCAACATCCAGATCTGTACCACACTGCGTTTCATTTCTCATCTCAGGATGCTGTACTCTCTACAGACTCATCAGGCTGGTAATAACTACATCACCTTGAGAAACAGAAAATGCCAAGACTTCCTTTTTTTCTTCTCCCCCAATGATAACAAAATTTGCTTCTGAATGATAAGCGGTATAGAAGAAAAAAATCTGGGCAGGTTTTCAAACGTGGATGTCTGCAGCTAGAAAATTACATTATGTTCCAATAAAATACTTATATTTGAACTGGAGTTGCTAACAGCCAAGTTTGAAATTTCAAAAGTTTATAAACTGCACTTTACAACACAGTGCTGCACTAGAAAAATGAAGCCTGATGTATTGCTGGTACTACTAAACACTGTGTGAGGCAGAGCTCTTATCATGTATGCTAACATATGCCAACCTGCTAGAATACTTACTTTTTTAAACTGAAGCTTTTAGACTATGCTCAAGCACTTCTATAACAACAATCCCTATAATGCCATGAATGACAAGGAGATAAGAAATACAAACTGTAATAAAATATGAGTAATCTAGTCTGATATCTTTAGAGATGTTTGTTCAACAGTCACCTTTAAAATGTTGTTCACAAAATTTATTAAATATTTGACATTTGTGTACAAAAGCCTACAAAACTGAGCAATGCCTTGATGTCAGCTGATTGGCTTATTTGCCAAAAGGGAAAAAAAGGTGTTTGCTGTTCATGTTCTTGTTGTGATTAATGTGTGTGATTCAGCTTGCCAACTTCCTCACCCCATCGGACATCATGCTCGGGCTGCTGGCTGCTGCAGCCCATGACGTGGATCATCCGGGGGTCAACCAACCCTTTCTGATTAAAACTAAACACCACCTCGCCAGCCTGTACCAGGTAAAACTGCTCATCAAGTTGATAATATGTAAAATGGTGTCAAGGAGAGTCTAAGCAATTTGCAGTGAACTTTAATGCCAAAATCTGGGGGGGGGGAGGGATGTTGATCAAATCAACCTGCACTTCAGAACCTGGACAATTTCAGTTAAGCTCCTCACTGGGTGTCCTTCTTACAGCAGAGCTGATACACATGAGAAAGAAGGTAGAAATGTCAGATTTTGTTGAAGATGTTTAAGCCAAGTTGGTTGCCTAGCTTATTTCTGCTGTAGATCCTCGGGGGTAAGGAACTGTGGGTAAGAGATTTAAAATCATAGTGAGACAATTTGTATTTCATCTTCCTTCAGTGAGCAAGTAAGCAGCAGGCATGTTCTAAATTGGCGTTGCATCAAAAGAAACTTGCTTCATGTGGCTCTAGTAAAATTAAACACTTAATGAATGCTGCAATTTAAAAAAAAAAAGAAAAGAAAAAAGAAGATAGAGGAAACCAAAATAAAAATTGTAGCTGTTGACACTAACGTGCCTGGAGATATAAAGAAAGAACTTAAAAACAGACACCAAGTCACACCACAGGCTGTCTAGACCAGTATCCTGTTTCTAACAGCAGCCAGTAAAAGATCTCAGAGAGAAACACAGGCCTGGGATAAGTATAGATTGGTATATCCTTCACCTGGTATATATCCTCCCAGCTCTGGCAAACACGGGTAGAAGACTTCCTGCAAGAAAAACTGAGACCCTCTTGCTCAGTAACTACCAATGAACCCATCCTGCCCTGATTTTTGTGGTCCTTTTTGAGTATATTTGTAGTTCTGGCCTATGGCAATCACTGTAGCTCTGGATTTTATCTACAGCTGTCCTATGTGTATAATCTTTGCGTGCATGTATACATTACTATGTATGCACATCTCTATTCTATACGTTACACTTACATATACATGCTGGAGCAATGCCATAAATCATTTTGGTTGTACTGATTGTAATTCATAGCTGATAAATGGAGGTGGTATTGATTTCTAGCCTTTGGAAGAGTCAGCTTCATCCTTTGTAACAGGGTGTCGGAAACAGGGTATCCCAAGTTTAAAATGAGTCTAACTGAAGACTCGCTAATAGTTATGTATCTTTTTACACATACTTAGGAAATTGAGAGTTTGCTGTGGTGTGCTTACTGCTTGAAAAGAGATTCTCTCTTGTTTTTCCCTACTCAAGCAACATTTGGGTTTTCCATAAGAAATGCAGCTATCCTGCCCTGAGATAAGGGAGTGGGCTATACAATGGGAGCCCCAGCCGGGGCACAGTGGTGCTCAGACACTTAAAACTTTGTGACTTGTCACAAGCTGATGAAGCTTATGAATTCATACCTATATGTGTCTGGTGCATTTTGCTCCAGTCTTTTCTAAGTGTCAGGCCAGCTGAGTGGGGAGGGAGAAAAGCCAGGGGCTAAGCCAGGGGACTTTGGCAAGGTTATGTTAAGGTTCTGCAGAAGAGGAGTGGGTAGAACCGTTCCACAAAACCCTGGTCCTCTGAAAATGTATAAACAACTCCTCTCAAATTAATAGTGGGAAACACTAATACATAATTCGGATGAAAATTCAGACTATTGTGAAAGAAATGTAGCTAAAATATTAGTATCTTGGAAGGGTGGTTTCTGCTTAGCTAACTGGGCTTGAATATACTTTCAAATGTTGGTTAGAAAGGCAGTGACAATACAGAAAATGCAATCTTTCAACAGCTAAGTATCCTGTTTAGGGACGTTCACTGGTAAGTTTGACTTATTTTATACGAAATTGATCCCAGATTGTTTCTGAAGATTTTAGTAGTATGCAGTAACTGGATGCCAGTAAAAATAACAATGCTGGAAAAAGTTCAGCTGAAAATGTTTGTAGTCAAAAATTTAGATTCAGTGAATAATCTTTAAAACAATAAATTATATTCTTCTCAATATTAGTGCTTTAACATGTGCTTGAAACAGAAACAAAAAAGTTCTAGCATTTTTGGTTTTTAAGTAGCAGAGCCACAGAACTGCTGGGACTAATCAGAAAAATGATCAAACAAAAGTAAGTAAGTTTAAACATAGCTGGCAGACTTCTGTCACTGAGACAGTAGTAACTGAGACTAAGGGTTATCTGTTTATGGTGTCTCTTTGCTTGTGATTGTTTGTACATTTAAATTAGAACTTTACATTTACATCTGGGAAAAAAAGTTTTGCAAAACGAGGTGTCATGGTTTAAGCCCAGCTGGTAACTCAGCACCACGCAGCCTCTTGCTCAGCCTCTTCTTGTCCCCCCACCACCAGGCAGGATGGGGAGGAGAATTGAAGGAGTGTAAACCCCACAGGTTGAGATAAGAACAGTGCAATAACTAAAATATAATATAAAACTACTACTACTACTAATAATAATAATGGTAAGGGAAATAACAAGGGGAGAGAATATAAAACTAAAAAGGGAAGGGAAAAGAACACAACAAACACAAGTGATGCACAATACAATTGCTCACCACTTGCCGACCGATACCCAGCCCGACCTGAGCAGCAATCTGGGCCTTCCGGGTAACTCCCCCCAGTTTCTATACTGGGCATGATGTATGTGGTATGGAATACCCCTTTGGCTAGTTTGGGCCAGGTGTCCTGTCTCTGCTTCCTCCCGGCTTCTTGTGCCCCTCCTCAGTGGCAGAGCATGAGACTGAAAAGTCCTTGATCGGAGTAAGCATTACTTAGAAACAGCTAAAACGTCGGTGTGTTATCAGCACTGTTCTCAGACTAAAGCCAAAACACACCACTGCACTAGCTACTAGGAAGGAGTTGGAAACCTTCTGAAGTGCTTTATGAGGAGAATCATGTTTCAGGAACCAAGGGGTTCAGAACTTTCAATATTTATTTTCAAACTAACAGGCATTTTCTTGAATAAGACAATTTTCACAAGAGTCCATTGTATGTGAGGTACCGTAATTTTCCACAGACATAAAAGTGCCTTATTCAGGTCTCCAGCATTACAAAGACAGTTGAGAGTTTAGTAGGTGACAGTAGGGATCTGGAGGTCACTTATTTCTCCTGTGAGAAACACAATAGCATTCCTTGATATGAGATGCAGACTTTGCTTCTAACTTTCATTGGCCATTAAAATGAAAAATAAAAGTTTTATTCTTGCTTGATAAGCATTGTCTTAGGTCTCTGTAGTCTTAAAATTAAAATTTGTTTTGGGCATTTGCAGTCTTCCTTAAAAGCACCATTTCTAATTAAAGTATCATTTTCAGGGATTTAACATTGTGTAGCTAATCCAACTGCTCAGTGACTAAGAATAGATGACCAGATTGAAAGAAATTTAGATTCCCTTCCACTCCGAATTGAAATGGAAGTCTTCTCTGCACCTAGAAAATGGAAAGTCTTCTCTTCAAATTATTAGTCTTTTCCAAATATGTCAAGTGCGGTGGTTTGAGTGGCTCAGGGAAAAGCACAGATTGGAGATTATGTGATGGTCTAAGTAAAAAAACCCAACATTTTTTCATCACAGTCCTGAAGCCTTGTGTTACACCAGTCCAGTAGTTTTAAGCAGTAGATGTGACAGAGGCTTACTAGCATGCAGCCTTTAAAACGAACTTGAGCTACGCAGTTTAAAAAGAAAATAAAAGTATGGGGTAGCAGAGCCGGGAACCCCAATCTGCAGGCTGGCACATAGACTTTTCCCTGTATGGGTTATCTCCCCACCAGCCTAGGCAATCAGTTAGCTCATAGCAATTAGTCTTAATAAGGCAGTAGAGTGTTCCTAGGTGGAATAGTTGACTCTGCTAATTATTGGCAGCAGCTCCAGGGATTCTGGCTGCTTGCATTTAAGAGGGAGTCATATGATTTCATGCTCAGTTGTTGCTTGTTAACTGACCTTTCATTTTCTCTCCTCCACTAGACAGTGCAGCAGCTTCAGTTTAAGTTCTCCCTGTAGCAGCAGGCAAAGAGCAGAAACTTATAGAATTTGAAATACTCTGAGATGGATACCTGAGTTTGCTTTTTCTTTTGAGTAATTATTAGTTGGATGCAAGAAACTTCTTGGATACCTACACACTCAGCCCTGTTCTGGCTGGCCTTCAGCATGGCCAAAGAGCAACTGCATCCATGAAAGGCAATTCCCTGGTGGAGGCAGGTGCTGCTGAAGCATTCCCTCCTAGCAAGGAACACTGCCGTGCTGGACAGGACGTGGGGGCACAGAGTGCTCTGAGGGGCATCTCCCAGTTGGGATGTTTCAAGGGTGCAGTGAGACTGGGGCATTACCCTCTATAGATGCACACAGGCACTGTCTTAAACAAATGTAAGGCTTCCCAAAAACCAAAGCTGACAGTCAGGCAGAATATGTCTAATTTACATTAGTGTAGGAAGATGGTAGGTAGCCTGTGGGCTTAGGGTGACTGTTGGGAGCAGGATTCAGCTCCACTGGGGAGGTGAAAGAAGCAAAAAAATTGTTATGTCTTATTACATTCTCTTATTTTTCTTGGTCAGAGTGTAGGGTTGCAAAAGTCCACCCTGATGTACTTAGGCAAAAAGAGAAGAGGGATATTTAAGTTGGCTGATGAACAAAATTGCTGTCAAAAGTAATTTAGATACTGCACAGCTGATCCTGAGTTCTGAGTCTGTCAGCTCTTCCAAGGAGAAGGACTTAATCTTTGAGTGTTTGGAAAGTTTTGAGGTTGGTTTTGTTTTTTCCCCCAGTATCCATGATTTCTGGTAGGGAAACAAACAAAACAAAACAAACAAAACCCAAACACACACACAAAGAAAGGCAACGTATCAGTGACGGTATGAAATCAAAAGCAACGGAACGTACTCCAGAAAATATCGTGATAAGAAATCATAGAATCATAGAATCATAGAATAGTTAGGGTTGGAAAGGACCTTAAGATCATCTAGTTCCAACCCCCCTGCCATGGGCAGGGACACCTCGCACTAAACCATGTGGCCCAAGGCTCTGTCCAACCTGGCCTTGAACACCGCCAGGGATGGATCAGTCCAATTTGTTCTCTCGCCTTGGTCTCTCTTTTGCGCTAATTTTGAGCATGAAATTTCAAGAAAAATACTGACAAGATGATCAAAATCCAGATTGGATCTTGGTTGCTGGCAGTTGTTTAGTGTTCCAGCAGTCACCAGATCTGACCGAATTACAAAGGAGGATGGGAAAGCCTTAAGGAGAAAATACCATTCAGTCCTTCTTAGAGAAGTGGAAGCTGTGCATCACGTCCAACAGGAAAGGCAGTACTACCACAGCTACACCGCAGCACTGTGGGACTCTGCAGAAGGGAGCCAGACATTAACAGCGGCCAGAGAGAGGGATTCTGACTCTAGTTTCCCAGCTGGCAGGGACAGGGTGGAGTCCTTTCTCTGCTACCTGCCCAAAAGGTTTGATTGTGTTTGGGGTTTTGTTAATCCAGTGCTTATCTACCGCAAAAGCCATGAACTGCCCAAAACAAGGATCAGATGCCACAACTCCCCTGAGAGTATCCCTGTTGCTGGGTGACAGTGGTCTCGCTCACCCTGGGCGCATTGTGGATCTCTGAGGACTCTGCCATTCACTGGAGGGGTCTTCCACTGGGCCATGTCTCTGCAGCAAGCAGATGCTTTTGTGAATTACAATTGTGTTAGGGGTTTTGGAACAAGTGATGTTTCTGAGGCGTTCAGTGGTAGAAAGTATTCTGTGAACTTAATGCGTGATGATTGGTAAATGCATTGTGTGTTGGGATAGTAATATAAAGTCATCAGACACAAGATACCCAATTTGTTGTAATTTACAGACAACCTAGAAAGCTGGGTTTCTGTTCCTTAGGAATTTTTTCCGACCTAACTTTGGTTCCACTTAGTTGGAGGCAAACAAACAAAAAGGACTCAAAATTTATTGCAGACTAAGCTGCTGAAGCCTGCAGATGCTCAGTGATACTGATACTCTTCTTGCTTTCACTGAGCAGCTGCAGACAGCTTCCAGTTCCCTGATTCCAACGGAAATTTGGCAGTTCAGTTTTCTTTTTCTTGTCCACTCTGCATACAAACTCTAGAAGCTGAGAAGTCAACCTGGGATCAGCAGGAGGTAAAAATATGATTTTGCACTTCAATTAGTTTGTTAATAAATCTGTTAGAATGCAAGCTACCTCCCACTCAGATGAGATTAGCTCCTCTGTTCACAGCAGGACTCAAAAACTGGACTCTAGGGCTGACTTCAGCTAGGAAACCTGGAAGCACAGGGTCCTTAACTATAGAAATCCAGACCAGTTCCTCAAGTCCAAAAGGTGGCTAAAAAGCACACATTTTAGGCTCACGTTCAGCACTTCCAACCAGCTCTAGGCATTGTGTGATACAGCAAATCTGTATCTGTACCATGGACATCTGCCTAATCCTTGAATTTATTCATTTTACTCCTCCACAGAACGTTTCAGTTCTAGAAAATCATCACTGGCGGTCTACGATAGGCATGCTTCGAGAGTCACGGCTCCTCGCCCATCTGCCCAAGGAGGTGATGTAAGTGTCCACTGGAGGAATTGCATCACTGAAACTAGCCCGTGGCTTCCTTTACTCTTCTTAGAAGGACACTGGCAGAGGCCCAGGCTTCAGAGTAGGCTGAACTTCCTACCCTCTCTCGGTGCCAGTAAGAAATCCTGAGACAAGGTTATACACCAGCAGTATTTTCTAAGACCTTGCCACTTCTGCAGCACAGGAATTGCCACTGTCAGGGCGAGGAACACTGGGAGTCACAGCAGGAATGGACCTTTTCAGGCCCACTGTTGGTGTTTTTCATTTTACTTAGCACGAACCAATTACGGAAAGATTTAGGGATTAAAAAACATGAAATAGAAAACCAAAGCAGTTGGTCGAGTAGCATCAGGACTGCTCAGGACTTCCACACCTGACTGAGGAGGTGTGCTTCAGTCTTCGCCATCTTTTCAAGTGAAGCAAAAAAAGAAAAGCAGCAGCATGTGCACCTTGCCCAGGTTGATGCTAACTTTTTACCTGCTGGTTTTGTGCAGTGTTAGGAGTAGAGATTGAGCCAGTGAACAACCTGCAATACTAAATTCTAATCACAGGTGACCTTAATGAGAATATAGACAAGCAATAAGCTCCGTATCCCTCCAGAAATTCTTTGCACCAAACCAACAACTTCAGTCGTACTTTAAAGGACTTCAGTCTAGTCCTTCACGACTTCAACTGCAACTTCAAAGCTGCAGTATTCACCACCTAGCTCTGAGCAGCTGAGATGTGACCATTTTTCTAGGTGCATTATGCTGTTGTTCTGGTTTTGTTGGTTTTTTTTTTTTTTTTTGTGGTTTGGGTTTGTTTGGGTTTTTTTTCACTTTTCTAGCACTTTTCAGAAGCTTTTAGAACCACCTATGCCAGCAGGAATTTTTCTATTACTTCTGAGCCCATTTAGGCAGCTAGATCAGTCATACCCTGCAAACCCCAGCAGAGACTGACCAAACAGATGAGACTGGATCCGTAAAGAAAGAGAAGTTTTATGCTAGCTCTGATTTGTAGCAGATTGTTTTGAGCTATTAAGGTTCAGTGGCTTGGTGGTTGAAGGGGCTCATTTTCCTTAATTGCAGACAGGACATCGAGCGGCAGTTGGGCTCCCTGATCTTGGCAACAGACATCAACAGGCAGAATGAGTTTCTGATCCGTCTGAAATCTCACCTTGACAATCAGGATTTGAGGCTGGAGGATGCTCAAGACAGACATTTTATGCTTCAGGTAATGTCAAAAAAATATTTTTCCACTCTTGTTTTTTATTGATTTCTCAAGTCACAGTATCTCCTAGTACGTGTTAGAATAGCGATACAATAGTGTGTCTGGACATCAGCATCTCCTTATGTATCACCATAAACACTTTTCTTCTGCCACGTAGCATGTCAGGCAAGCATAAGGCGCCTTTAGTACTTCCTTATGTAATTTCCTTCCGTTAAAAAGCTGTGCACGCGCAGATAAAGGAGAGTGTCAATTGCTGGGAAACGAAGATAAGCTATTAATTATTTTATTTCCAGACCACTGTTTCTCTTGCCAGATAATGCTTCAATCATATTCTCTCTTCTGCAGACACCACTTCACTGGTGTTATTTGCTGGCACTGTGCAGGAGAGCCCCCTTCCTTGTCGGTGTTCTTTCCAAGACAGCCTGACACCACATGCCCAACCCTGTTCCTGGGATGGATGCTTGGAAGCTGCCTCTGCAGAGACAGCTGTTGCCATGGCAGCAGGTGCTTCTCCAGTGGATCTACCTAGCTGATGAAGAAACCACGCTTTATTCAGAAATCAGATAGATTCAGGCTGGTTCTTCCAGTTAAGCCGTGGTCATTAACGGGCTCTTCAGAATAAATCTCTACCTATTAAAGCATTATCTTGTCTAAAACAGCTGCATATACATGCTTCTCTGGAGAAAAAACATTAATTTCACTCTTAAATACATAAAGGAGTTTAAGTAATCATTATCATTTATAAAACAAACATCTACATGTTTGTCAAGGTTACAGGCAAGGTGCCAACTGCAAGAAAAAAAGTGCTGATCTGTTAATTCTTCCACCTCCAGCAGCGTGGGAAATGTAGTAATCTGCTCGCCTGTCCTCCATCAAACATGGTCTTCTGTCAGATTTCTGCATGGACTATGCAGGGCAGGATAATGGGCGTATTTCTGGACACATTAGGCAAGAAAGCTGTGCAAATGCCAAATGCAGAGGTATTACAGATCTCAACTATGGCAGAAAGTTTCTTATGTGCTTTCTTGAAGATAGAAACTAGGGCACAGACATGGTGAGATTCACTTATTGAGTGGATTAGTTGTGGAAGAAGAAAAAAAAGAATCCAAAAATGTTGATTGATCAGGATAAATTAAAGAATGTTTGGAAGGTCCTTGTGACAGTAAAGGTCCTAATGACAGCAACATTAAGGCTAATCAGTTTAATCCAGAGAAAAAAGTGACTTGGAGACTTCCCTCCTCCAGTTTTCAGGTCTGAATTTCTACAGGAGATATTTCTTACGTTTTCCTCTCGGGTGCCAGAATGATTTCTGACCTCTGTCAGGGTAACCGACTGTGTTCAATGTCTGAAGAAATGAGGCACATGACATCTTGTTCTTAAGCAGTAAGACAGACTATTACATGGTTTACTTTTCTGAAGCAGTTACTTGATTTTAAAAACCTCTTGCCCTCCTGTACTCATTCCCCTGCAAAGCACTTAAAAGTACTAGTTAACTAAGTGAAACCAAGCCAGGGGCAGTGCAGAGAGCCCTGTGCTTCGTTTTGTAAACAGAAATATGCAGACATTAAGATGAAGTGTAACTGAAGTGAGATGCAAGGTCACTCACTGAGACCACAGAGAAATGATGCCCAAATACACCAGCTTGGCTCTTCCCTCCCTTGTCATCAGCCATAGGTACTGAGCCAGGCAGTCAGCAGGAGCCAGCCTGAGGCTTTTGTTGGCTTATTCCTTGCAAGGAATATCCAGAACACTTTGCAGCCTTGGAATGTGGCCCTCCTCTTGTTCTCACTACAGTAAAGCAGAGGGCTGAATGAAAGTTTTGTTTGCGGCTTAAACAAACGCTTTTTCCTCAAAAGGCATATTTGGGTGAGGCTGAGTCTCTACAAGGTGATCTTAACCCTTCCCAACATCGCTGGTGAGGCCTGGGAGTTTCATGACTGCAAATTGACTGCTGAGGCACTGCTGGACAATAACATCTTTCCTCACCGCTAATCTGTCTTCTTCACTTTCAGATTGCGCTCAAGTGCGCTGACATTTGCAACCCTTGCCGGCTCTGGGATCTGAGCAAACAGTGGAGCGAGCGGGTCTGCGAAGAGTTTTACCGGCAAGGTCAGCCCCT